>NC_079196.1:174103012-175351129 GCF_029499605.1 Hyla sarda | reverse complement strand
GGGGGGGTCCAGAGGGAGAAGACCGAGCACCACGGGGGGGGGGTCCAGAGGGAGAAGACCGAGCACCACGGGGGGGTCCAGAGGGAGAAGACCGAGCACCACGGGGGGGGGGGGGTCCAGAGGGAGAAGACCGAGCACCACGGGGGGGGGGGGGGGGGGGGGGGGTCCAGAGGGAGAAGACCGAGCTCCACGGGGGGGGTCCAGAGGGGAGAAGACCGAGCACCACGGGGGGGGGGGGGGGGGGTCCAGAGGGAGAAGACCGAGCACCACGGGGGGGGGTCCAGAGGGAGAAGACCGAGCACCACGGGGGGGGGGGGGGGGGGTCCAGAGCGAGAAGACCGAGCACCACGGGGGGGGGGGGGTCCAGAGGGAGAAGACCGAGCACCACGGGGGGGGGGTCCAGAGGGAGAAGACCGAGCACCACGGGGGGGGGGTCCAGAGGGAGAAGACCGAGCACCACGGGGGGGGTCCAGAGGGAGAAGACCGAGCACCACGGGGGGGGGGGGGGGTCCAGAGGGAGAAGACCGAGCACCACGGGGGGGGGGGGGGGGTCCAGAGGGAGAAGACCGAGCACCACGGGGGGGTCCAGAGGGAGAAGACCGAGCTCCACGGGGGGTCCAGAGGGAGAAGACCGAGCTCCACGGGGGGGGTCCAGAGGGAGAAGACCGGAGCACCACGGGGGGGGGGGGGGGGTCCAGAGGGAGAAGACCGAGCACCACGGGGGGGGTCCAGAGGGAGAAGACCCGAGCTCCACGGGGGGGTCCAGAGGGAGAAGACCGAGCTCCATGGGGGGGGTCCAGAGGGAGAAGACCGAGCTCCATGGGGGGGGTGCAGAGGGAGAAGACCGAGCTCCACGGGGGGGGGGGGTGCAGAGGGAGAAGACCGAGCACCACGGGGGGGGGGGGTCCAGAGGGAGAAGACCGAGCACCACGGGGGGGGGGGGGTCCAGAGGGAGAAGACCGAGCACCACGGGGGGGGGGGGGGGTCCAGAGGGAGAAGACCGAGCACCACGGGGGGGGGGGGGGGGGTCCAGAGGGAGAAGACCGAGCACCACGGGGGGGGGGGGTCCAGAGGGAGAAGACCGAGCACCACGGGGGGGGTCCAGAGGGAGAAGACCGAGCACCACGGGGGGGGGTCCAGAGGGAGAAGACCGAGCACCACGGGGGGGGGTCCAGAGGGAGAAGACCGAGCACCACGGGGGGGTCCAGAGGGAGAAGACCGAGCTCCACGGGGGGGTCCAGAGGGAGAAGACCCGAGCACCACGGGGGGGTCCAGAGGGAGAAGACCGAGCACCAGGGGGGGTCCAGAGGGAGAAGACCGAGCTCCACGGGGGGGTCCAGAGGGAGAAGACTGAGCTCCACGGGGGGGTCCAGAGGGAGAAGACCGAGCTCCACGGGGGGGTCCAGAGGGAGAAGACCGAGCTCCACGGGGGGGTCTAGAGGGAGAAGACCGAGCACCACGGGGGGGGGGGGGGGGTCCAGAGGGAGAAGACCGAGCACCATGGGGGGGGGGGGTCCAGAGGGAGAAGACCGAGCACCACGGGGGGGTCCAGAGGGAGAAGACCGAGCACCACGGGGGGGGGGGGGGTCCAGAGGGAGAAGACCGAGCACCACAGGGGGGTCCAGAGGGAGAAGACCGAGCTCCATGGGGGGGTCCAGAGGGAGAAGACCGAGCTCCATGGGGGGGTCCAGAGGGAGAAGACCGAGCACCACAGGGGGGTCCAGAGGGAGAAGACCGAGCTCCATGGGGGGGTCCAGAGGGAGAAGACCGAGCTTCACGGGGGGTCCAGAGGGAGAAGACCGAGCACCACGGGGGGGGGGGGGGGGGTCCAGAGGGAGAAGACCGAGCACCACGGGGGGGGGTCCAGAGGGAGAAGACCGAGCACCACGGGGGTGGTCCAGAGGGAGAAGACTGAGCTCCACGGGGGGGTCCAGAGGGAGAAGACCGAGCTCCACGGGGGGGTCCAGAGGGAGAAGACCGAGCTCCACGGGGGGGTTCAGAGGGAGAAGACCGAGCACCACGGGGGGGGGGGGGGGTCCAGAGGGAGAAGACCGAGCACCACGGGGGTCCAGAGGGAGAAGACTGAGCTCCACGGGGGGGGGGGGTCCAGAGGGAGAAGACTGAGCTCCACGGGGGGGTCCAGAGGGAGAAGACTGAGCTCCACGGGGGGGGTCCAGAGGGAGAAGACCGAGCTCCACGGGGGGGGTCCAGAGGGAGAAGACCGAGCTCCACGGGGGGGGTCCAGAGGGAGAAGACCGAGCACCACGGGGGGGGGTCCAGAGGGAGAAGACCGAGCACCACGGGGGGGTCCAGAGGGAGAAGACCGAGCACCACGGGGGGGGTCCAGAGGGAGAAGACCGAGCACCACGGGGGGGGGTCCAGAGGGAGAAGACCGAGCACCACGGGGGGGGGTCCAGAGGGAGAAGACCGAGCACCACAGGGGGGTCCAGAGGGAGAAGACCGAGCACCACAGGGGGGGGGGGGTCCAGAGGGAGAAGACCGAGCACCACGGGGGGGTCCAGAGGGAGAAGACCGAGCACCACGGGGGGGTCCAGAGGGAGAAGACCGAGCACCACGGGGGGTCCAGAGGGAGAAGACAGATACAGCCTAATATTATAAGGACTGTCTGTCCAGATGTCAGGACACGATGGACTTCTTAGTAGTTTTACAACAGCCGGATAGTCAAAAGTGGAGAAACCCTGCAGTAGAGCAGTGGTCTTCAAACTGTGCACCTCAGGATGTTGTAAAACTACAACTCCCAGCATGCCCGGACAGTCAACGGCTGTCTGGGCATGCTGGGAGTTGTAGTTTTGCAAAATCTGGAGTTGCACAGTCTGACAACCACTGCTGCAGAAGATGTAGTGCACAAGTAGTCTGTTCTCATATCTCCAATAGCCATGTGACTGGAGAAGGAAGCCAGGGGCTCATATACAGTAACACTAATGTTATTTCACAGAAGACATCCTGTCCATTGTGGGGGTTGTAGTCCCACAGCCCCAGGACAATGTAAAGCTCTTGATTAGTAATGAGTGAGAAGTCAGCAGCACGACACATGACCGGCACCCTAGTGAAAGCTGTCACGTGACTGGCACCCTAATGACAGCTGTCACGTGACTGGCACCCTAAATGACAGCTGTCACGTGACTGGCACCCTAATGACAGCTGTCACGTGACTGGCACCCTAATGACAGCTGTCACGTGACTGGCACCCTAATGACAGCACGTCAGGAATGCGGTGAGCTCAGCGGTCACGTTACCGCAACAGATCCGCCACTACAAGTCCCAGCACCCCCACCATACATAGGGGGGACCCACCCGTCCTCCAGATCGTATGGACACATGATCACTTACCATATTAACCTGATCAGAAGCTCAAAGGCTCCGGGGAACACCAGATCATCACTGGCTATAGCCCAGCGCCGGCCGAACATCTGCAGCCCCGGCATCCTGACGGCTCCGGTCCAGGGAAGACAACGATCAGGAGACCCGGGGCGGCTCTACCCCACTGCGGAATCGATACAAGGCGAACTGCTGATCCCTGCCCGCTTCCAGTGTGTCACAACCATCTCCCTGTCACTGCCCGTCAGCGAGGGTGCAGCGCTCAATACACTCCGACCGGAAACAGGGAGCCCCAACCTGCTGGCCGCGTCACGTGTCCGCCGTCTCACCAATGGCGGCTTTGTTTTCATTTTCATTTATGGTTATTAACCCTTTGTTGTCTTCCCCCCCATAACCATAAAATTCGTTGTTTTCTTTAATTCTTCCACTTCATAACGTTTTATAATTTAGTGATCTGTGATTTAAATTGGGATATGTAATTCATGTAAAATGGTTGGGATGTTTTGTGATTGGGAAGTTATGGACGTACAGCTTCTCATAAATATGGTGTCACGTGAACTATGGACGTACCATACATGTCAAATCACCACGGAAATGCACCTCAGTTTTTGTGAACGAACCCCATTATATTTTTCCAGCATAATTTTTGAACATAAACTGAACCTGTGGGGAGAAATTGAATCTACTGGGGCCCCAATGAATAAACTGTAACAGGGGGGCCCAGCCAACACACTCCATGTATAAGGGGATGGTTTCAGGTTGTGGCTGCTGCAGGCAGACAAAGAAGCAACCATGTGTGGGGACCAATAGCTGCATGACCATATGGCAGTATAGGGGCCCACTACTATATGAGGGCCTAACTACTGTATGGTGCAGTATAAAGGCCAAACCACTATATGGGGGCCTACTACAATATGGGGCAGCACAAGGGCCACATTTTTTATTCGAGCCCTATAAGCGCTTACCACTATATGGGAGCAATACGGGGGCCTAACTTTTATATGGGGCAGTATGGGGGGCCTACTTCTATATGAGAGCAGTATACAGGCCTAATATTATATGGGGCCTAACTACTATATGGGGGGCAGTATACTTGCCTAATATTATATGGAAACAATATGGGGTCCTAATACTATATGGGGGCAGTAAGGCTCCTAATAGTATATGTTGGCACTGTGAGGGCCTAGCTACTACATGAGCACAGACTATATGGGGGCATAAAGTGGGCACTATTACTGTGTGGGGAGTTTGTAAAGAGGTGAGGGTTGTGTTGGAGAAAGAAACCTAAGATGTTTGACCGGCTTCACCGGGAGAAATCTTCATGGCGGTCTGAGCCAGATGGAGATGAAAAGAAAGTCAACGACTAATCAGAGAAGACATCACCTATAAGTCATTGGATGTAACTGCACTGTATCTTTCCTACAGGTGTTCGGCTTGGATGTTCACCTGACGGACCCAGTAATATGGACCTTTTCTAAAAGTAGTTAAAGCTCACCTGCGACATCCCACAATAAGTTATATGCAGGACCAGTTTTAGACTAAGTGTGGGCAAAAATTAAAAATGGGGCCCCCAGACTGCGTGACCCTCAACTGTGCTGCATCTCAGCTAATGTGAGTAAATGAGATTGTGCTGCAAACCCCAAATAAGAAACTTAATAATTCCATCCAGGATGAATTTGTGGCTGCAGTAATTTGGGGGTTGCAATGTGACCCCACTTAGTGAAAATCAGCTCAGCTCCCCCCCCCCCCCCCCCCCTCATCAAGAACGAAGTGCATGGACAGCTGTGGAGCAACAGCAACTTGTGAGGACACACGTAGAGAAATCCAGCACAAAACGGCATCATAAAATGTATGGTCACAGGAAACCGCAGGGTCACAGAAAGCCATACATTCTATGATGCCGCTTTAAAGGGGTACTCCGCCCCTAGACATCTTATCCCCTATCTAAAGGATAGGGGATGAGATGTCAGATCGCCGCGGTCCCGCTGCTGGGGACCCCCGGGATTGCCGCTGCGGCACCCCGCTGTCATTACTGCACAGAGCGAGTTCGCTCTGTGCGTAATGACGGGCGATACAGGAGACGGAGCAGCGTGACGTCATGGCTCCGCCCCTCGTGACATCACAGCCTACCCCCTTAATACAAGTCTATTGCAGGGGCGTGACGACCGCCACGCCCCCTCCCATAGACTCGTATTGAGGGGGCGGGCTGTTACGTCATGAGGGGCGGAGCCGTGATGTAACGATGCTCCGGCCCCTGTACTGCCTTTCATTACATGCAGAGCGAACTCGCTCTGTGCAATAATAACAGCGGGGTGCCGCAGCGGCAATCCCCGGGGTCCCCAGCAGCGGGACCGCGGCGATCTGACATCTTATCCCCTATCCTTTGGATAGGGGATAAGATGTCTAGGGGCAGAGTACCCCTTTAAGGGTTTAATAAACCACTTAAAGAGCAATAACTGATTTGCGCTGGATTTCTCTACGTGTGACCACATGTACTTACATAAGCTGAGATTCAGCACGATTCAAGGAAAACAACATGGCGATCTTAGACTGTGCGACCCATTTTTGCCATGTAACCCTAACCAAATACTGTCACCTCGTTCTTTATACAGTAATAGTCACTACACACAGATAAACAGTGATCTTCTCAATTCTGCCTATCAGTAATAGCGCCCACATATAGTATAAGGCTGTGTTCACACAACGTAATGTTAACACAGAATCTCCGTGCAGATTTTCTGCAAACTGCGGGGCACTGGCATAATATGCTGGAGCTAGGACCGCACAGGAATGGAACATCTCACAGACAGCTATGCATTCTGTGCGGACTCCACACAATGAATGAACGTGTTCATTCTTTGTGTGGACACAGAAAATGGAATTTCTGTGCGGGAAACATCTGGCACGGAAATTCCCGCCATATGCACAGAGCAGCAGAATCCTGTTGAATTCAACAGGACTCTGCTGCAGCACAATCTCTGTGCTGAATTCCAATCCGGAATCCGGCACGGAAATTCTGACACGTGAACATGACCTAACAGTGATCTTCAATCAGTAATAGCGCCCACATATACTATAACAGTGATCTTCTCAGTGCTGCCTATCAGTAATAGCGCCCCCATATACTATAACAGTGATCTCAGTGCTGCCTATCAGTAATAGTGCCCACATATACTACAGTGGGGATCAAAAGTTTGGGCACCCCAGATAAAAATTTGTATTAATGTGCATAAAGAAGCCAAGGAAAGATGGAAAAATCTCCAAAAGGCATCAAATTACAGATTAGACATTCTTAAAATATGTCAATAAAAGTTAGATTTTATTTCCATCATTTACACTTTCAAAATAACAGAAAACAAAAAAATGGCATCTGCAAAAGTTTGGGCACCCTGCAGAGTTAATATCTTGTACTGCTCCATTTGGCAAGTATCACAGCTTGTAAACGCTTTTTGTAGCCAGCCAAGATTCTTTCAATTCTTGTTTGAGGTATCTTTGCCCATTCTTCCTTACAAAAGTCTTCCAGTTCTTTGAGATTTCTGGGCTGTCTGTCATGCACTGCTCTTTTAAGGTTTTTCCATAGATTTTCAATTATGTTGAGGTCAGGAGATTGTGAAGGCCATGGCAAAACCTTCAGTTTATGCCTCTTGATGTACTCCCCTGTGGATTTTGAGGTGTGTTTAGGATCATTATCCATTTGTAGAAGCCATCCATTCTTTAATTTCAGCTTTTTCACAGATGGCATCAAGTTAGCATCCAAAATTTGCAGAAATTTTGTTGAATCCATTTTTCCTTCTACTCGTGAGATGTTCCCTGTGCCACTGGCTGCAATACAACCCCAAAGCATGATTGATCCACCCCCACGCTTAACAGTTGGACAGAGGTTCTTTTCATTAAATTCTGTTCCCCTTCTTCTCCAAACGTACCTTTGCTCATTCCGGCCAAAAAGTTACATTTTAACCTCATCTGTCTACAGAACTTGTTTCAAAAAGGAATCAGGCTTGTCTATATGTTCATTTGCAAAGTTCAAACGCTGATTTTTGTGGTGAGGACATAGAAGAGGTTTTCTTCTGATGACTCTTCCATGAAGACCATATTTATACAATTATCTCTTTATAGTGGAATAGTGTACCACAACTCCAGTGTCTGCCAGATCTTTCTGGAGAGATTGTGCAGTCAAACGTAGGTTTTGAATTGTTTTTCTCACAATCCTGCGAGCTGTTCTGTCTGATATTTTTCTTGGTATTCCAGATCTTGCTTTAACGTCCACTGTTCCTGATGACTGCCATTTCTTAATTACATTCCGAACAGAGGATATTGACATCTGAAAACGTTATGCTATCTTCTTATAGCCTTCTCCAGCTTTGTGAGCGTCAACTATTTTCAGTTTCAGATTTCTAGACAACTGCTTAGAAGAACCCATGGTGCTGATTGTTGGGGCAAGGTCAGATGAATCTGGGCATTTAAAACCTTTGAGATTGACATCACCTGGTCTTCCCAGATGATGATTGAGAACAATCCATGACACTGGCAGGTCTCAGCTTTGCAAAGGGGGGAAGTGGATGCTATAAATTCAGCAGGGTGTCCAAACTTTTGCAGACGCCATTTTTTTGTTTTCTGTTATTTTGAAAGTGTAAATGATGGAAATAACATCTAACTTTTGTTGACATATTATAAGAATGTCTAATCTGTAATTTGATGCCTTTTGGAGATTTCTCCATCTTTCCTTGGCTTCTTTATGCACATCAATACAAATTTTTACCTGGGGTGCCCAAACTTTTGATCCCCACTGTATAACAGTAATCTTCTCAGTGCTGCCTGTCAGTAATAGCGCTCCCATATACAATAATAGTGATCTTCTCAGTGCTGCCTATCAGTAATCACACCCACATATACTTTAACAGTGATCTTCTCTGTGCTGCCTATCAGTAATCGCACCCACATATACTATAACAGTGACTTTCTCTGCGCTGCCTGTCAGTAATAGCACCCATATATACTATAACAGTGACCTTCTCGGCGCTGCCTGTCAGTAATAGCACCCATATATACTATAACAGTGATCTTCTCAGTGCTGCCTCTTAGTAATAGCACCCACAAATACTATAACAGTGATCTTCTCAGTGCTGTCTGTCAGTAATAGCGCCCACATATACTATAACAGTGATCTTCTCAGTGCTGCCTATCAGTGATTGTGCCCACATATACTATAACAGTGATCTGTGCTGCCTGTCAGTAATAGCGCCCACATACACTATAACAGTGATCTTCTCAGTGCTGCCTGTCAGTAATAGCGCCCACATATACTATAACAGTGATCTTCTCAGTGCTGCCTCTTAGTAATAGCACCCACATATACTATAACCGTGATCTTCTCAGTGCTGCAAATCAGTAATAGCGCCCACATATACTATAACAGTGATCTTCTCAGTGCTGCCTGTCAGTAATAGCGCCCACATATACTATAACAGTGATCTGTGCTGCTTGTCAATAATAGCGCCCACATAAACTATAACAGTGATCTTCTCAGTGCTGCCTGTCAGTAATAGCGCCCACATATACTATAACAGTGATCTTCTCAGTGCTGCTTATCAGTAATAGCACCCACATATACTATAACAGTGATCTTCTCACTGCTGCCTGTCAGTAAGAGCACCCACATATACAATAACAGTGATCTTCTCAGTGCTGCCTCTCAGTAATAGCGCCCACATATACTATAACAGTGATCTTCTCAGTGCTGTCTGTCAGTAATAGCGCCCACATATACAATAACAGTGATCTTCTCAGTGCTGCCTGTCAGTAATAGCGTCCACATATGCTATAACAGTGATCTTCTCAGTGCTGCCTATCAGTGATTGCGCCCACATATACTATAACAGTGATCTGTGCTGCCTGTCAGTAATAGCGCACACACATATACTATAACAGTGATCTTCTCAGTGCTGCTTATTAGTAATAGCACCCACATATACTATAACAGTGATCTTGTCAGTGCTGCCTGTCAGTAAGAGCACCCACATATACTATAACAGTGATCTTCTCAGTGATGCCTGTTAGTAATAGCACCCACATATACTATAACCGTGATCTTCTCAGTGCTGCAAATCAGTAATAGCGCCCACATATACTATAACAGTGATCTTCTCAGTGCTGCCTGTCAGTAATAGCGCCCACATATACTATAACAGTGATCTGTGCTGCTTGTCAATAATAGCGCCCACATAAACTATAACAGTGATCTTCTCAGTGCTGCCTGTCAGTAATAGCGCCCCCATATACTATAACAGAGATCTTCTCAGTGATGTCTGTCAGTAATAGCGCCCACATATACTATAACAGTGATCTTCTCAGTGCTGCCTGTCAGTAATAGCGCCCACATATACTATAACAGTAATCTTCTCAGTGCTGCCTGTCAGTAATAGCGCCCACATATACTATAACAGTGATCTTCTCAGTGCTGCCTGTCAGTAATATCACCCACATATACTATAACAGTGATCTCAGTGCTGCCTGTCAGTAATAGCGCCCACATATACTATAACAGTGATCTTCTCAGTGCTGCCTATCAGTAATAGCGCCCACACATACTACAACAGTGATCTGTGCTGCTTGTCAATAATAGCGCACACATATACTATAACAGTAATCTTCTCAGTGCTGCCTGTCAGTAATAGCGCCCACATATACTATAACAGTAATCTTCTCAGTGCTGCCTGTCAGTAATAGCGCCCACATATACTATAACAGTGATCTTCTCAGTGCTGCCTGTCAGTAATAGCACCCACATATACTATAACAGTGATCTTCTCAGTGCTGCCTGTCAGTAATAGCTCCCACATATACTATAACAGTGATCTTCTCAGTGCTGCCTGTCAGTAATAGCACCCACATATACTATCACAGTGATCTTCTCAGTGCTGTCTGTCAGTAATAGCGCCCACATATACTATAACAGTGATCTTCTCAGTGCTGCCTGTCAGTAATAGCGCCCACATATACTATAACAGTGATCTGTGCTGCTTGTCAATAATAGCACACACATATACTATCACAGTGATCTTCTCAGTGCTGTCTGTCAGTAATAACGCACACATATACTATAACAGTGATCTTCTCAGTGCTGCCTGTCAGTAATATTGCCCACATATACTATAACAGTGATCTGTGCTGCCAACCAGTAATACCGAACACATATACTATAACAGTGATCTTCTCAGTGCTGCCAACCAGTAATAGCGCCCACATATACTATAACAGTGATCTTCTCAGTGCTGCCTATCAGTAATAGTGCCCACATATACTATAACAGTGATCTTCTCAGTGCTGCCTGTCAGTAATAGCGCCCCCATATACTATAACAGTGATCTTCTCAGTGCTGCCAACCAGTAATAGTGCCCACATATACTATAACAGTGATCTTCTCAGTGCTGCTTATTAGTAATAGCACCCACATATACTATAACAGTGATCTTGTCAGTGCTGCCTGTCAGTAAGAGCACCCACATATACTATAACAGTGATCTTCTCAGTGCTGCCTGTCAGTAATAGCGCCCACATATACTATAACAGTGATCTTCTCAGTGCTGCCTATTAGTAATAGCACCCACATATACTATAACAGTGATCTGTGCTGCTTGTCAATAATAGCGCCCACATATACTATAACAGTGATCTTCTCAGTGCTGCCTGTCAGCAATAGCGCCCACATATACTATAACAGTGATCTTCTCAGTACTGCCTGTCAGTAATAGCACCTACATATACTATAACAGTGATCTTCTCAGTACTGCCTGTCAGTAATAGCGCCCACATATACAATAACAGTGATCTTCTCAGTGCTGTCTGTCAGTAATAGCGCCCACATATACAATAACAGTGATCTTCTCAGTGCTGTCTGTCAGTAATAGCGCCCACATATACAATAACAGTGATCTTCTCACTGCTGCTTGTCAGTAATATTGCCCACATATACTATAACAATGATCTTCTCAGTGATGCCTGTTAGTAATAGCGTCCACATATACTATAACAGTGATCTTCTCAGTGCTGCCTGTCAGTAATAGTGTCCACATATGCTATAACAGTGATCTTCTCAGTGCTGCCTGTCAGTAATAGCGCCCACATATACTATAACAGTGATCTTCTCAGTGCTGCCTGTCAGTAATAGTGTCCACATATGCTATAACAGTGATCTACTCAGTGCTGCCTGTCAGTGATAGCGTCCACATATACTATAACAGTGATCTCAGTGTTGCCTGTCAGTAATAGCACCCACATATACTATAACAGTGATCTGTGCTGCTTGTCAATAATAGCGCACACATATACTATCACAGTGATCTTCTCAGTGCTGCCTGTCAGTAATAATGCCCACATATACTATAACAGTGATCTTCTCAGTGCTGTCTGTCAGTAATAGCGCCCACATATACTATAACAGTGATCTTCTCAGTGCTGCCTGTCAGTAATAGCACCCACATATACAATAACAGTGATCTTCTCTGTCACGATTCGGCTTACAGGTTGTGGATCCTCTGTGTCAGCGAGGGATTGGCATGGACCGTGCTGGTGGACCGGTTCTAAGAGGCTACTGGTGTTCACCAGAGCCCGCCGCAAAGCGGGATGGTCTTGCTGCAGCAGTAGCAACCAGGTCGTATCCACTAGCAATGGCTCAACCTCGCTGACTGCTGAGAAGGCGTGGGACAGAAGGACTAGGCAGAGGCAAGGTCAGACGTAGCAGAAGGTCGGGGCAGGCGGCAAGGTTCGTAGTCAAGATGGATAGCAGGAGTTCAGGTAACACAGGCTTTGGACAACACTAAACGCTTTCACTGGCACAAGGCAACAAGATCCGGCAAGGGAGTGCAGGGGAAGTGATGTGATATAGCCAGGGAGCAGGTGGAAGCCAATTAAGCTAATTGGGCCAGGCACCAATCATTGGTGCACTGGCCCCTTACGTCTCAGAGAGCTGGCGCGCGCGCCCTAGAGAGCGGAGCCGCGCGCGCCAGCACATGACAGCAGGGGACCGGGACGGGTAAGTGACTTGGGATGCGATTCGCGAGCGGGCGCGTCCCGCTGTGCGAATCGCATCCCCGACGGCCAAGTCAGTGCAGCGCTCCCGGTCAGCGGGACTGACCGGGGCGCTGCAGGGAGAGAGACGCCGTGAGCGCTCCGGGGAGGAGCAGGGACCCGGAGCACTCGGCGTAACAGTACCCCCCCCCTTAGGTCTCCCCCTTTTTTTGTCCGACAACTGCTTTACCTGGGACGAGGACACCGGGAGTGAATGGAGGGTTTCCTCAAAGGCAGGCAGTACAGCAGGAGTGGGAATGGGGAGGGAGGGCAGAGGGAGAAGCTTGGCACGGGGCAGTGTGTCACCAGGACGGGGGCCATGAGGAGGCACTGAGGCTTGCCTGACGGGACTGGGAGGGGGGGAGAGGCATTTCTTATGGCAAGCAGAGTCCCAGTTCTTGATCTCCCCGGTGGTCCAGTCAAGGGTGGGAGAATGAAGCCGGAGCCATGGCAGACCGAGGAGGACCTCAGAGGTACAGTTGGGAAGGACGAAGAATTCAATCATTTCGTGATGGGGTCCAATACACATTAAGAGGGGTTTTGTGCGGTAACGCACGGTGCAATCCAATCTGACTCCGTTGACCGCGGAAATGTAGAGCGGCTTGACGAGACGGGTCACAGGGATGCCGAATTTATTCACCAAAGACTCCAAAATAAAATTCCCAGAGGCACCAGAGTCCAAGCAGGCCACGGCTGAGAGGGAGGAGTTGGCAGAAGGAGAGATCCGCACGGGCACCGTGAGACGTGGAGAAGCAGATTTTGAACCAAGAGACGCCACACCCACGTGAGCTGGGTGCGTGCGTTTCCTAGACGTGGAGGACGAATAGGGCAATCCACCAAGAAATGCTCGGTACTGGCACAGTACAGACAAAGATTTTCTTCCCTACGGCGATTCCTCTCTTCCTGGGTCAGGCGAGACCGATCCACTTGCATGGCCTCCTCGGCGGGAGGCCCAGGCGTAGATTGCAAAGGATACTGTGGGAGAGGTGCCCAGAGATCTAAGTCTTTTTCCTGGCGGAGCTCCTGATGTCTCTCAGAAAAACGCATGTCAATGCGTGTGGCCAAATGGATAAGTTCTTGCAGGTTGGCAGGAATCTCTCGTGCGGCCAGCACATCCTTTATGCTACTGGATAGGCCTTTTTTAACCCCTTAAGGACCAAGGACGTACCGGTACGTCATTGGTCCTGCTCTTCTGATATAACGCGGGGTTACACAGTAACCCCGCGTCATATCATGGCGGGCCCGGCGTCATAGTGAAGCCGGGACCCGCCTCTAATAGCGCGCAGCGCCGATCGCGGCGCCGCGCGCTATTAACCCTTTAGCCGCGCGCTCAAAGCTGAGCCGCGCGGCTAAAAGTGAAAGTGAAAGTTCCCGGCTAGCTCAGTCGGGCTGTTCGGGATAGCCGCGGCTAATCGCGGCATCCCGAACAGCTGACAGGACAGCGGGAGGGCCCCTTCCTGCCTCCTCGCTGTCCGATCGCCGAATGACTGCTCAGTGCCTGAGATCCAGGCATGAGCAGTCATGCGGCAGAATCGTTGATCACTGGTTTCTTATGAGAAACCAGTGATCAATGATGAAGATCAGTGTGTGCAGTGTTATAGGTCCCTATGGGACCTATAACACTGCAAAAAAAAAGTGGAAAAAAAAAAAGTGAATAAAGATCATTTAACTCCTCCCCTATTAAAAGTTTGAATCACCCCCCTTTTCCAATAAAAAAAAAAACACAGTGTAAATAAAAATAAAAATAAACATATGTGGTATCACCGCGTGCGGAAATGTCCGAATTATAAAAATATATCATTAATTAAACCGCTCGGTCAATGGCGTGCGCGCAAAAAAATTCCAAAGTCCAAAATAGTGCATTTTTGGTCACTTTTTATATCATTTAAAAATGAATAAAAAGTGATCAATAAGTCCTATCAATGCAAAAATGGTACCGTTAAAAACTTCAGATCACGGCGCAAAAAATGAGCCCTCATACCGCCCCATACACGGAAAAATAAAAAAGTTATAGGGGTCAGAAGATGACAATTTTAAACGTATTAATTTTCCTGCATGTAGTTATGATTTTTTCCAAAAGTCCGACAAAATCAAACCTATATAAGTAGGGTATCATTTTAATCGTATGGACCTACAGAATACATATCAGGTGTCATTTTTACCGAAAAATGTACTACGTAGAAACGGAAGCCCCAAAAAGTTACAAAACAGCGTTTTTTTTTCAATTTTGTCGCACAATGATTTTTTTTCCCGCTTCACCATAGATTTTTGGGCAAAATGACTGACGTCATTACAAAGTAGAATTGGTGGCGCAAAAAATAAGCCATCATATGGATTTTTAGGTGTAAATTTGAAAGAGTTATGATTTTTTAAAGGCAAGGAGCAAAAAACGAAAATGCAAAAACGGAAAAACCTCCGGTCCTTAAGGGGTTAAAGGTCGCGCAGAGAGCCTCGTTATTCCATGATAATTCGGAAGCAAGAGTACGAAATTGGATGGCGTACTCGCCCACTGAAGAATTACCCTGGACCAGGTTCAGCAGGGCAGTCTCGGCAGAAGAAGCTCGGGCTGGTTCCTCGAAGACACTACGGACTTCAGCGAAGAAGGACTGGACTGTGGCTGTGGCAGGATCATTGCGGTCCCAGAGCGGTGTGGCCCAAGACAAGGCCTTTCCTGAAAGAAGACTCACTACGAACGCCACCTTAGACCGTTCTGTAGGAAACAAGTCCGACAACATCTCCATATGCAGGGAACATTGAGACAAAAATCCACGGCAGAGTCTAGAGTCCCCATCAAATTTGTCCGGCAGGGACAAGCGGAGGCTAGGAGCGGCCACTCGCTGCGGAGGAGGTGCAGGAGCTGGCGGAGGAGATGGTTGCTGCTGTAGCAGAGGCAGAAGTTGCTGTAACATGGCGGTCAACTGCGACAGCTGCTGTCCTTGTTGGGCAATCTGCTGCGATTGCTGAGCGACCACCGTGGGAAGATCAGCGAGACTCGGCAGCGGCACCTCAGCGGGATCCATGGCCGGATCTACTGTCACGATTCGGCTTACAGGTTGTGGATCCTCTGTGTCAGCGAGGGATTGGCGTGGACCGGTTCTAAGAGGCTACTGGTGTTCACCAGAGCCCACCGCAAAGCGGGATGGTCTTGCTGCGGCAGTAGCAACCAGGTCGTATCCACTAGCAACGGCTCAACCTCGCTGACTGCTGAGAAGGCGTGGGACAGAAGGACTAGGCAGAGACAAGGTCAGACGTAGCAGAAGGTCGGGGCAGGCGGCAAGGTTCGTAGTCAAGATGGATAGTAGGAGTTCAGGTAACACAGGCTTTGGACAACACTAAACGCTTTCACTGGCACAAGGCAACAAGATCCGGCAAGGGAGTGCAGGGGAAGTGATGTGATATAGCCAGGGAGCAGGTGGAAGCCAATTAAGCTAATTGGGCCAGGCACCAATCATTGGTGCGCTGGCCCTTTAAGTCTCAGAGAGCTGGCGCGCGCGCGCCCTAGAGAGCGGAGCCGCGCGTGCCAGCACATGACAGCAGGGGACCGGGACGGGTAAGTGACTTGGGATGCGATTCGCGAGCGGGCGCGTCCCGCTGTGCGAATCGCATCCCCGACGGCCATGTCAGTGCAGCGCTCCCGGTCAGCGGGACTGACCGGGGTGCTGCAGGGAGAGAGACGCCGTGAGCGCTCCGGGGAGGAGCAGGGACCCGGAGCGCTCGGCGTAACATTCTCAGTGCTGTCTGTCAGTAATAGCGCCCACATATAGCATAACAGTGATCTTCTCAGTGCTGCCAACCAGTAATAGGGCCCACATATACAATAACAGTGATCTTCTCAGTGCTGACTATCAGTAATAGCTCCCACATATACTATAACAGTGATCTGTGCTGCTTGTCAATAATAGCGCACACATATACTATAACAGTGATCTTCTCAGTGCTGCCTGTCAGTAATAGCGCCCACATATACTATAACAGTGATCTTCTCAGTGCTGCCTGTCAGTAATTGCACCCACATATACTAACAGTGATCTTCTCAGTGCTGCCTGTCAGTAATAGCGCCCACATATACAATAACAGTGATCTTCTCAGTGCTGCTTGTCAGTAATATTGCCCACATATACTATAACAATGATCTTCTCAGTGATGCCTGTCAGTAATAGTGTCCACATATGCTATAACAGTGATCTTGCTGCCTCAGTGCTGCCTGTTGTCACGATTCGGCTGGCTGGAGGTGGATCCTCTGTGCCAGAGAGGGATTGGCGTGGACCGTGTTGGTGGACCGGTTCTAAGTTGCTACTGGTATTCACCAGAGCCCGCCGCAAAGCGGGATGGTCTTGCAGCGGCGGTAGCAACCAGGTCGCATCCACCAGCAACGGTTCAACCTCTCTGACTGCTGAAGATAAGCGCGGTACAAGGGAGTAGACAAGAGCAAGGTCGGACGTAGCAGAAGGTCAGGGCAGGCAGCAAGGATCGTAGTCAGGGGCAACGGCAGGAGGTCTGGAACACAGGCTAGGAACACACAAGCACTGGCACAATGGCAACAAGATCCGGCGAGGGAGTGCAGGGGAAGTGAGGTATAAGTAGGGAGTGCACAGGTGATAACACTGATTAGGCCTGCTGCGCCAATCAGTGGCCCTTTAAATAGCAGAGACCCGGCGCGCGCGCGCCCTAAGGAGCGGGGCCGCGCGCGCCGGGACAAGACAGACGGGGAACGGGTCAGGTACGGGAGCCGGGATGCGCATCGCGAGCGGGCGCCTCCCGCGTCGCGAATCGCATCCCGGCTGGGAGTGATATTGCAGCGCACCCGGTCAGCAGGTCTGACCGGGGCGCTGCGAATGAGAGGATGCTGCGAGCGCTCCGGGGAGGAGCGGGGACCCGGAGCGCTCAGCGTAACAGTACCCCCCCCCCCCCCTTGGGTCTCCCCTTCTTCTTGGAGCCTGAGAACCTGAGGATAAGACTTTTGTCTAGGATGTTGTCCTCAGGTTCCCAAGATCTCTCCTCTGGGCCACAGTTCTCCCAATCCACCAAAAAAAATCTTTTACCTCTGACAATCTTGGAGGCCAGAATCTCCTTCACAGAGAAGACGTCAGACGAACCGGAAACAGGAGTGGGAGAAACAACTTTGGGAGAGAAGCGGTTAAGGATGAGTGGTTTAAGGAGAGAGACATGGAAGGCATTGGGAATACGGAGAGAAGGAGGAAGAAGGAGTTTGTAAGAGACAGGGTTAATCTGACACAAGATTTTGAAAGGACCAAGATAGCGTGGTCCCAGTTTGCAACTGGGGACACGAAAGCGGACATACTTAGCGGAGAGCCATACCTTGTCTCCTGGAGCAAAAATGGGGGGAGGTTTTCTCTTTTTATCAGCAAATTTTTTCATCCGGGATGAAGCCTGTAAAAGAGAATTTTGGGTTTCTTTCCATATGGTGGAAAGATCACGAGTCACTTCATCCACAGCGGGCAAACCAGAGGGCAAGGGAGTAGGGAGGGGAGGAAGAGGGTGACGGCCGTACACCACGAAAAATGGGGATTTAGCAGAAGATTCGGAGACTCTGAAGTTGTATGAGAATTCGGCCATGGTAGAAGATCTGCCCAGTCATCCTGGCGGGAGGAAACAAAATGCCGTAAATAGTCACCCAGGACCTGATTAATTCTTTCTACTTGCCCATTGGATTGGGGATGATAAGAAGAAGAGAAGTTTAATTTGATCTTGAGCTGTTTACAGAGGGCCCTCCAGAATTTAGACAAGAATTGGACGCCTCTATCCGAGACGATATGCATGGGCAAACCGTGAAGGCGAAAAATGTGTATAAAAAATTGCTTTGCCAACTGAGGCGCTGAAGGAAGACCAGGAAGAGGAATAAAATGTGCCATCTTGGAAAATCGATCAACGACCACCCAAACAACTGTGTTGCCACGGGATGAGGGCAAGTCCGTAATAAAGTCCATACCAATCTGTGACCAAGGCTGTTCAGGAACAGGCAGAGGATGAAGGAGACCAGCAAGCTTCTGGCGAGGAGTCTTATCCCGGGCACAGACAGTACAGGCCCGCACGAAATCAACAACATCAGTCTCCAGAGTCGGCCACCAATAAAATCGAGAGATGAGTTGAAAGGATTTTTTGATGCCCGCATGGCCTGCGAGGTGGGAGGAGTGTCCCCATTTGAGAATCCCGAGACGCTGGCGTGGAGAAACAAAGGTCTTCCCTGAAGGAGTTTGCCTGATGGAAGCTGGAGAAGTGGAGATCAGACAGTCCGGAGAAATGATGTGTTGCGGAGAGGCCTCTACTTCAGAGGCATCAGAAGAACGAGAGAGGGCATCGGCCCTAATGTTCTTGTCAGCAGGGCGAAAATGGATTTCAAAGTTAAAACGGGCAAAGAACAACGACCACCTAGCCTGGCGAGGGTTCAGTCGTTGGGCAGACTGGAGATAGGAGAGATTCTTGTGATCAGTGTATATAATAACTGGATATTTTGATCCCTCAAGCAGGTGCCTCCATTCCTCAAGCGCCAATTTAATGGCCAGTAGTTCTCGATCACCAATGGAGTAGTTTTTCTCCGCCGGAGAGAAGGTCCTAGAAAAAAACCCACAAGTAACAGCATGCCCGGAAGAATTTTTTTGTAGAAGAACTGCTCCAGCTCCCACTGAGGAGGCATCTACCTCCAATAGAAAGGGTTTAGATGGGTCAGGTCTGGAGAGCACGGGAGCAGAAGAAAAGGCAGACTTGAGATGTTTAAATGCGTCTTCCGCTTGAGGAGACCAGGACTTAGGATTGGCGTTTTTCTTGGTTAGAGCCACGATAGGGGCCACAATAGTGGAGAAGTGTGGAATGAATTGTCTGTAATAATTGGCGAACCCCAAAAAACGTTGGATAGCACAGAGTCCGGAGGGGCGTGGCCAATCTAACACGGCAGATAGTTTATCTGGGTCCATTTGTAGTCCCTGGCCAGAGACCAAGTATCCTAGGAAAGGAAGAGATTGACATTCAAAGAGACATTTTTCCATTTTGGCATAAAGTTGATTGTCCCGAAGTCTCTGAAGAACCATGCGGACATGCTGGCGGTGTTCTTCTAAGTTGGCAGAAAAAATCAGAATATCGTCCAGGTAAACCACAACACAGGTATATAGGAGATCACGAAAAATTTCATTAACAAAGTCTTGGAAGACGGCAGGGGCGTTGCACAGGCCAAAGGGCATGACCAGATACTCAAAGTGTCCATCTCTGGTGTTAAATGCAGTCTTCCATTCATCCCCCTCTCTGATGCGGATGAGATTATAAGCACCTCTTAAGTCCAGTTTGGTAAAGATGTGGGCGCCTTGTAGGCGATCAAAGAGTTCCGAGATAAGAGGTAAGGGGTAGCGTTTTTTTACCGTGATTTTATTAAGTCCGCGGTAATCAATGCAAGGGCGTAGGGAGCCATCTTTTTTGGACACAAAAAAAAATCCAGCTCCGGCAGGAGAGGAGGACTTGCGGATAAACCCCTTTTTTAAATTCTCCTGGATGTACTCCGACATGGCTTGGGTTTCTGGAGCAGACAGAGGATAGATTCTGCCCCGGGGTGGAGTAGTACCCGGGAGGAGGTCAATAGGACAGTCATAAGGCCTGTGAGGAGGCAAAGTCTCTGCTTGCTTTTTGCAAAAAACATCAGCATAGTCCAGATGGGCCTTAGGAAGACCAGATACCGGGGGAACCACAGGGTCACGACTGTGAGTACTGGGAACCAGTTTAAGACAGTCCTTGTGACAAGAAGTACCCCAGTTCTTGATTTCTCCTGTGGACCAATCAAGGGTTGGGGAATGGCGTTGAAGCCACGGTAATCCAAGAAGAATTTCTGAAGTGCAGTTAGAGAGGACCAAAAATTAAATTTTTTCGTGATGGGGTACGATGCACATTAGGAGAGGTTCCGTGCGGTAACGCACGGTACAGTCCAATCTTTCATTGTTAACAGAATTGATGTAGAGGGGTCTGGCGAGACTGGTCACCGGGATGTTGAACCTGTTGATGAGAGAGGCCAAAATAAAATTTCCTGCAGATCCGGAATCCAAGAAGGCCATAGCAGAGAAGGAGAAGGTAGAAGAAGATATCCGCACAGGCACAGTAAGGCGTGGAGAAGCAGAGTTCACATCAAGAGCTGTCTCACCTTTGTGCGGAGTCAGCGTACGTCTTTCCAGGCGGGGAGGACGGATAGGACAATCCTTCAAGAAATGTTCGGTACCGGCACAGTACAGGCAAAGATTCTCCATGCGGCGTCGTGTCCTCTCTTGAGGTGTCAAGCGAGACCGGTCAACTTGCATAGCCTCCACGGCGGGAGGCACAGGAACGGATTGCAGAGGACCAGAGGAGAGAGGAGCCGGGGAGAGAAACCGCCTCGTGCGAACAAAGTCCATATCCTGGCGGAGCTCCTGACGCCTTTTGGAAAAACGCATGTCAATGCGGGTGGCAAGATGAATAAGTTCATGCAGGTTAGCAGGAATTTCTCGTGCGGCCAGCACATCTTTAATGTTACTGGATAGGCCTTTTTTAAAGGTCGCGCAGAGGACCTCGTTATTCCAGGATAATTCGGAGGCTAGAGTACGGAATTGGATGGTGTACTCGCCAACAGAAGAATTACCCTGGACCAGGTTCAGCAGGGCAGTCTCAGCAGAAGAGGCTCGGGCAGGTTCCTCAAAGACACTTCGAATCTCCGTGAAGAAGGAGTGTACAGAGGCAGTGACAGGGTCATTGCGGTCCCAGAGCGGTGTGGCCCATGACAGAGCTTTCCCAGACAGAAGGCTGACTACGAAAGCCACCTTAGACCTTTCAGTAGGAAACTGGTCCGACATCATCTCCAAGTGCAGGGAACATTGTGAAAGAAAGCCACGGCAAAACTTAGAGTCCCCATCAAATTTATCCGGCAAGGATAATCGAAGGCTGGAAGCGGCCACTCGCTGCGGAGGAGGTGCAGGAGCTGGCGGAGGAGAAGATTGCTGGAGCTGTGGTGATAGCTGCTGTAGCATCACGGTCAGTTGAGACAGCTGGTGGCCTTGTTGCGCTATCTGTTGCGACTGCTGGGCGACCACCGTGGTGAGGTCGGCGACAACTGGCAGCGGGACTTCAGCGGGATCCATGGCCGGATCTACTGTCACGATTCGGCTGGCTGGAGGTGGATCCTCTCTGCCAGAGAGGGATTGGCGTGGACCATGTTGGTGGACCGTTCTAAGTTGCTACTGGTATTCACCAGAGCCCGCCGCAAAGTGGGATGGTCTTGCAGCGGCGGTAGCAACCAGGTCGTATCCACCAGCAACGGCTCAACCTCTCTGACTGCTGAAGATAAGCGCGGTACAAGGGAGTAGACAAGAGCAAGGTCGGACGTAGCAGAAGGTCAGGGCAGGCAGCAAGGATTGTAGTCAGGGGCAACGGCAGGAGGTCTGGAATACAGACACAAGGGAATGCTTTCACTGGCACAATGGCAACAAGATCCGGCGAGGGAGTGCAGGGGAAGTGAGGTATAAGTAGGGAGTGCACAGGTGATAACACTGATTAGGCCTGCTGCGCCAATCAGTGACGCAGTGGCCCTTTAAATAGCAGAGACCCGGCGCGCGCGCCCTAAGGAGCGGGGCCGCGCGCGCCGGGACAAGACAGACGGGGAACGGGTCAGGTACGGGAGCCGGGATGCGCATCGCGAGCGGGCGCCTCCCGCGTCGCGAATCGCATCCCGGCTGGGAGTGATATTGCAGCGCACCCGGTCAGCAGGTCTGACAGGGGCGCTGCGAATGAGAGGATGCTGCGAGCGCTCCGGGGAGGAGCGGGGACCCGGAGCGCTCGGCGTAACACCTGTCAGTAATAGCGCCCACATATACTATAACAGTGATCTTCTCAGTGCTGCCTGTCAGTAATAGTGTCCACATATGCTATAACAGTGATCTTCTCAGTGCTGCCTGTCAGTGATAGCGTCCACATGTACTATAACAGTGATCTCAGTGCTGCCTGTCAGTAATAGCACCCACATATACTATAACAGTGATCTGTGCTGCTTGTCAATAATAGCGCACAAATATACTATCACAGTGATCTTCTCAGTGCTGCCTGTCAGTAATAATGCCCACATATAACTATAACAGTGATATTCTCAGTGCTGCCTGTCAGTAATAGCACCCACATATACAATAACAGTGATCTTCTCAGTGCTGTCTGTCAGTAATAGCGCCCACATATAGCATAACAGTGATCTTCTCAGTGCTGCCAACCAGTAATAGCGCCCACATATACTATAACAGTGATCTTCTCAGTGCTGCCTATCAGTAATAGCTCCCACATATACTATAACAGTGATCTGTGCTGCTTGTCAGTAATAGCGCCCACATATACTATAACAGTGATCTTCTCAGTGCTGCCTAATAGTAATAGTGCCCCCATATACTATAACAGTGATCTTCTCAGTGCTGCCTAATAGTAATAGCACCCACATATACTATAACAGTGATCTTCTCAGTGCTGCCTAATAGTAATAGCGCCAACATATACTATAACAGTGATCTTCTCAGTGCTACCAGTAATAGCCAGGGCAGGATTATCATTGGAGCTTTTGGAGCTCCTGCTCTGGGCCCCCCGCACGGCCAGGAAAGAAAGGGGACCCTACTCCCCCGGGCATCATCAAGAATAATACTGCCCGTAGGAATGTCCATCAGAACTTAACTTGGCGGGAACGCTCTGCCTTGCAAGATCTCAGCAAGTCGGACGACAGACTGACATGGGTGGGGGCGTTGTTTTTTTTTTTTCAAAAAGAGCTTTATTATTGTCAGTATTGTTTTACACACATCTTAACAATATCTGTAGTCTGCATTATAAGTCATGCAAGGAAGAAAAAAAAAAAGAACAAAGAAAAAAGAAAAGATAAAGAAAAGTTTAAAAATAAAATTAAGTTAAAAAAAATATATAAAAAATAAATAAAGTAAAATAAAAAAAATAAAAAATTTGCCTTCTCTACTTTCGAATCCATTCTCTCCCCTATATTTTCTCTCTCTTTCTCCTTCTCTTCCCGGCCTCTTTTCCCTCCTTATAGCTTCTCAATCCATCCCTCCCTCCCCTTCCGATAGTAAAGCTGATAGTTTATTACTTAGTTGTTCCCATATTTGTGTTTCTTTCTTAACCCTATTTGAACTACTCAACCTCCGCAATCTCAATATCTCCATTGTACCTACATATTTTAGGGAATTTATTATTTCTTTTAACGAGGGGGTCTCCTGGGACTTCCATTTTTTAGCTATTGCCAGACGAGTTATAGATAGTATATGAAATGTTATTATTTGTTTAAAGAGTGGTAATTTATCTAATCTTAATGATAGCAGGGCTACTTCTGGTCCTCATGGTATTTCTTTTAATAGTTTCCCCAATAAATCCCGAACCTCTCGCCAAACCTGGCATATGGGTTTACAGTAGGGGTGTGAATCGCCAAGAATTTGGCGATTCGATTCGAATCGCGATACCAGTGTGGCGATTCGATATATCCCGATATATCGCGATACCGTCTAGGTGACGATACATCGCGATATATCCCGATTCTGTCTAAAAAACAATGTCTTTTACACTTTTATTAAAACTTTATTTTTATTTAATTTTTTTTGTACACTTTATTAGTCTTTTAGGAATCATTAGATTCCTCAGACAGATGAATAGAGTTCTATTGAACTCCATTTATCTGCGATCCATTGATAGAGTCTGGTCCAGCCAGGCTCTATCAATGGCAGAGCCACGGAGAGCATACACATCTCCCTTTAGACGCCGCTGTCAGCTTTGACAGCGGCGATCTAAAGGGTTAATAGCCAGCCGCGGCGATCGCCGCATGCTGGCTATTAGCGGCGGCCCCCGGCTACTGAGAACAGCCAGGGGCCGCAGAGTATGGAGCGGGCACGAGTCGGGAGCCGCTCCATACACACTGCAGAGCACCGCATGCTGGATACTAGCGGCGGTGAAGCATCAGCGGCCCCCGGATACTGAAATCAGCCGGGGGCCGCAGAGTATGGAGCGGGCACGAGTCGGAGCCCGCTCCATACATCCAGAGCGCCGCCGCCGTGTCAGATCCGGCTGACAAAATATGGAACTTGTATCTCCTGATGCCCGGGACATGCTTTCTGTGCATCAGGAGATACAAATTCCACATCACTAAAAGAATCGATTCAAAAATATTTTGAATCGATTCAGTATCGGCAAGTGAAAAATCGCGATAATCGTGGGAATCGATTTTTTCTTACATCCCTAGTTTACAGTTCCACCATATGTGCAATAAAGACCCCTCTTCCACTCCCCACCTCCAACACAAATCTGAAATCCCAAGTCCCATTTTCACCATTCGTTGTGGAGTAAAGTACCAACGATAGAGCAATTTACGGGACACTTCAAAGTGTGCTACACAGTGTGAGACTTTGGTTGGGAGAGAGGAGGACGGTGACCATATTTCTATGGGTATCTCCATACCTAAATCCTTCATCCAGTCTTGTTGGAATTTAGTTAAGCACTGTGTAAGGTCTTGTAAGCTAATGAGATTCCCCCCTTATTCCTCCCCTGATTGGAGAACACTATCCCAAAAGATAAGGAAGGGGGCTTCTCCTTGAATTTAAATGTGTTAATTAAGTGGCGCAACTGTAAATATTAAAAAAAATTCTCTACTAAGAAGCTTATATGGGTGGGGGCATTGTTAACCTTGACAAGGGCCTGTATCGCAAGTTAAACATGGATATGCTTGGTGATTATGCTACATACAGACCCTTGCTGAGTGATCCTACCCCCATATTTAGGGAACATCTTAAAAGCTTTGCAGACTTTGGGGTCACTTTACGGTGAAAGAGGCTGAATTCATTCTTGTCCAACATCCCGTGACCCCCATTTTTCACTCCCTTCCAAAAATCCATAAAGAGGTTTTTCCTCCCCCGATGTGTCCCATAGTAGCTGTCATTTCCTCCCTCGACAAACGTTTATGCGCATGGGTTGAGCTGTGACCGCTGATCGGGGAAATGCCAGGCTACATTAAGGATACAGGACACCATCTTTCTGTGTTTGATAATGTGGTGTGGCAACCTGGTTGGGTTTGGGTCACTGCTGATGTTACATCCTTATACTCAGTGATACCGCATGATCAAGTTGTGACTGCCCTTGCCTGGTTCCTGCACACATATTCTGGGTACTCTGGTGGTTTGCAGGAATTCATCGTTGAGGTGGTGACATTTTTACCCACACACAATTTTTTTATGTTTGATGGCGATTTCTTCCTGCAAACCACCGGAGCATCTATGGGGGCTAAGTTCTCCCCCTCTCTGGCTAACATTTACATGTGTTGGTGGGAGAGGGGGACTCTCTTTTCTCCCCATAATCTGTTTGCACCCCAGATCCGATGGTAAGGCCGCTACATCGATGATCACCTGTTTATTTGCGGATCCGATGTAGCGGCCATTGAGGTCTTCTCTCAATACCTCAACACAAATAAGGCGAATTTGCGCTTCACAGTATCTTTGGGGACTGAGGAGGTCCCCTTTTTGGCTCACAAATTATATGGGTGCTCTGAGACAGGAAAAATTGTTACCCGCTCATTCCGCAAACCCAGTGCAGTTAACTCTATTCTTGAAGCTGCCTCGTGCCATCCACCCCATGTGGCAAAAAATGTGCCTGTTGGGGAGATGTTGCGGGATAAGCGTATTTGCACTTGCGATGCAGATTTTGAAGGAAGCTAAAGAAATAGGAGTACGTTTATTGAAGAGGGGGTATCAAGAATGGCAGATCATAATTATAGGTCCGTTCTTGCTGAGGGATACAGGTGTGTGTCGAAAGAGCACCGACTATAGGTCAGTTGGTCTCTCCTAGTCTTTTTACATCTAAAATTGTTTGACCATCCACGTGGCTGACCAATACAGGCAGTTATAAATGTGGCCATGGAAGGTGTGTATGTTGCAGTATCATGTTCATATCTAAAGAATTTCGCTCTTCCTCAGGAGAGAGCGATGGAAAACGGCAGTGATGGAATAAAGGGTGGTTGTAGATATCATTTAATTCAAAAAGCCCCACAAAAAGGTTGGCGAAGCTAGGGGCAAAACGAGTCCCCATAGCTGTGCCCTTATTTTGTTCAAAAATCACTTGGTTGAACTCAAAATAATTATGCTTGAGGATAAACACGATTGCATCCAGAACAAAAGTCTTTTGAGGAAGTGGCATATCTGGATCTAGAGATAAAAAATGATCAATGGCTTTGAAACCTAAATTGCGGTCTATTACCATATATAGGGAGACAATCGTCCTCCCAGGGTACTTGTTTGATGGCCCGGATGAAATCTGCAGTATCTTTCAGATAGGAAGTAAGGGAGAGAACAGGTTTCTGTAGTAAAATATCTACATAGTGAGATAGATTACAAGTCAGTGAATTTATACCAGATATAATTGGTCTCCCTGGAGGTTTAGTGATGCTATTGTGCACTTTTGGGAGAAAGTAGAAAATTGGGAGAGATGGTTCATTGATCAAAATGTAATTCATTTCATGTTTGGTTAGAATTCCAGTTTCATATCCTTTAGTGATTAGTTTTTTCAGAATAGCAGCGTATTCCGTAGTAGGGTTGTATTTGAGTGGTTTATAAAAGGTGGTGTCTGATAGAAGTCTTTCCTGCTTCGGTGATATAATCTATTCTGTTCATGATGACGATTCCTCCACATTTGTCTACTGGTTTTATAATTATGGAGTTATTTTTAGCTAGAGATTTTACTGCTTTTCTCACCTTGGTAGTGAGATTTTGATTTTGGAAGTTACTAGGGGACTTAGTGATGTTTCCAAGATCCCCTAGAACTAGTGTAGAAAAGGTGTCAAGGAAATTATCTTTGTGTTGAATGGGGTTAGAATTCAACACAAAGATTTGGGTCGCAGGTTGGCGGGAATGGGCAAAGGAATGCAGGGTGAGTCGGGAGTAGTATTATTGTTGGATGTATCGGGGGGGGGGGGGTGCATTCTGTTTATTGATGGCAAAAAAACTTCTGATGGTTAGTTTTCTAACAAATCTATTGGTGTCTAAAAAAAAAGTTTGAAGTCATTACTAGTATTAGCATGGCATCAAGATAATCCCCTATCTAAAACTGATTTCTCAGTGGTATTTAGAATGTGTGTTGATAAGTTGAAGATCTTGACAGTGTTAGCTTCTGGTGTTATATGTGTTGTATATGTTAGTATTTCTTATTTTCTTTTTCTCTTCGTTTTGGTTCGTCTTCCTCTGCATCCTCTCTTTCTGATAGTTTTCCTTTTGGGCTTATTGGTGGGGCTAAGTGTACCTGCTCCATCTGTTGGTGTTTCTCTAGACTGGTGATTTCCAAGTGCTGAGGAAAAGGGGACTTGGTGGTGGGTAGTCCTATAAAAACAGTGGTATCAGTGAGGGGATACGTTTGGTTGGGTGATGTAGAGGGTGCTCCCTTGGGGGTAAAAAAAACATTTGTTCAGAGGCGCGTCTGCTATCAGGTATGTAAGGTGTAGCATGTATGTATGGTTAAAAGGGAATCCTCCAGAGAAATTTCTGAGGTGTCAAGAGAAATGTTAAGAGTAGATAAAACTTCAATGGTTGGAGAGTGAATCTGAGCTACACAACAGATGTAGGGTTTGTGTGAGCCTGCAGTGGTAGCAGGAGGTAGAATATTTGGAGGTTGATGGGTAGAAGGAGGAGGAGAGTTATGGGCCTGAGATGAAACTGTATTGGAAATGATATTGGAAGTGGAAAGGTATAAAGCAGATGTGATTATAGTCTGAGTATAGGGTTTTGATTTGGGAGATGTGAAATTGTGTGTACCAATAGGTGTGTTTTGGTTCTGCGGTTTGGTGGATAATGACCAGATTGGTTATTGACAACTCTGTCTGGGAGGATGGGCCGGTTTGGTTCTGGGGTCCCTCAACTTACAATAGCCTTAGGTTACAATATTTTCAACATACAATACTTACTCTGCGCTATAACACAGGCCTTTATGCCTTTTTGTTCAATGTTTGCACAGACAGCAGAAGAGAAAACAAACTGTCTCACTACTCTGTGTTATTACAGCTATGGTGTTAGGCGTGTGCCGTAAAACAAGATTGGCCGGTTTCACATAGATGTAATATGGATGCTATTTTGCGTCTGTATTTCCACTGCAAGTCTCGGCCTGAGCTCAGGTGTTATGACCTGCGTTCAGGTTTGGATTTGCCTACGGTCGCAAAAATGCAGCCTTACTGACTTTTTAAAAACAATTGCAGAATTATGAATGAAGCTCTGACATATAATGACAGGCAGGAACTCTGGCAAGATACTGTGCATAAGATAGGTCTCATTCATACTGGCCTATGGGTTTAAAGGGAACCTCAGAAAAATATTAAATAAGTGTCTATAAAGTGTAAAACTTGTATTTGCTATCCTTAAGCTGTATTTTAAGTAAATAAATGTAAATGTTTACCTTAGCACCCAACTGACATTTCCGTTATTTTGTACTTAACACATCTACACTAGGACTTATAGGCCCTGTCAGTAACATCGGCTGCTAGTTGTATTACCGAGTGATATACACTTAAAACTCTGTCTGTAATATTTAACTATATGTATTCAGGATGTAATATCAAGACCAGTTTTTTTTTTTTTCAAACAATGTGTCTCCTGCTGTTGCAAAACTACAACTCCCAGCATGCCCAGACAGCCTTTTTTATTTTAAAAGTTGTAGATTTGTACCAGCTATATATCTCCAAAGCCACCACACTTCCTGGATGTGTTGTTACCTGTAAACAATCCTGCCTGATATACATGGATCCTGTTGCCTCTGTTGTTTTCTCTGGCTGCTTGGTATTCTTTGCCATCCTTCTCTCCCATTTCCTACATTTCCCAGCAATCATTGCAGCTCTGCTCTGCCAGTTAGCTTACTCTCTGAGGGCAGCCCCAACCCTTCCGTTCTGAGCAGCAGAGAGAGGCTCAGTGTTTGATTGGCTGAGGCTGCGCACACCTTCCTGTTCTCAGCACTAAAGAGATCATGACTCATCAGTGCAGGGTAGAAACCAGCAGGTGGCTGCTTTAAGAAAAGGATTTGGAGAAAGACAGAGTGGATGGCAGGATGATGTAATTCCCTCACTTCATGCTTGTAAATAACAGTCAAAGAGGGGAAACTGCTCTATATAGCTAATAAATGATATTTAGACAATTAAATAGGTTGATGAGAGGGAAAGGATGAGCTATGGGTTTAATTCCCAGGAGTTCTCCTTAAAGACTACAGTCACATGCAGAAGATTGCTTGGAGAAATTTCTGACAGAAATTCAGTTCCTATCACATGGATTTCGTTAAAGCCTTATGACAGCGTTTCCAAAGCAGTGTGCCTCCAGCTGTTGCAAAACTACAACTCCCAGCATGCCCGGACAGCCTTTGGTTGTAGTTGTAGTTTTGCAACAGCTGTAGGTACCCTGGTTGAGAAACACTTCCTTACGGAGATGAATACATTCCCATATATTTCTGAAACAAGTCATTCACAAGTCATGTTAATATACCCTCGTGTTCACAAATTATATTGGCGTGCATTATGGCACAAAATATATGTAGAAAAAAAAACATTTCAATGTGTGCCCATTGTTTTCTAGGGGAATATCCACTGCAGTTCATACTGTGGGTTTTCAATATGGCAGAATAAGGGTCGTGTCACTTATTCTGATGTATTCCTCAGGAACACACCAGCCACCGATTATCCCCGTTGAGCTACATAACCTCCCTGTTGCTTTCTTACCTGATTGACATAAGTAAGCCATTTTGTTCATTTTCCCAGCAGGTCTTGAAATAGCCGGAGCAAGACATTGATCACATCACCGCTGCCCGAATGTACTATTCCAGACACTGTATCCCTGTTGATACAGACATGAGACTAAAAGCATCAGATGGGACAGAGGTGAATAGAGTGATGATCCCAATCTATGTAAATCCCTGAGGAATAGGCCTGGTCCTATTATACAAGAAATGACTGATGGTATGCCGATAACCTGTGTAATATGTAAGTGCCTTATCCTAATATGACTCGGCCTCTATAATGCGGTTACTCGTCAAGCACAGATAATGTAGTACATACCTTTATAACGTGACATAATGCACGTCTATATTGTTTGTGATCCCATTACACTTGCTTATGTATCTATATAAATCTCACCTTGTGCATGTATGTTCCAGTATAACTTGCAAATAATGCAGGAACATACACAAACACATATGGTGAGATATTTTGATGTAACTTGGTACATGCTACTTATAGGGGGAGTTAAATCAACCCTAACCCATCCCCCATGCAAGTGTGGGGTTTCTCTCTTAAAGAAATACTCCGCCCCTAGACATCTTATCTCCTATCCAAGGGATAGGGGATAAGATGCCTGATTGTGGGGCTCGTGCCACTGGGGACCCCAGGGGATCTCCCTGGGGTACCCGCAGTTCATTTAGAGCGTCAGGTGCAGCTCCGGAGGCTTGTGACGCCCCCCTCAATGCAATTCTATGGGAGGGGCGTGACATCACGAGTGGGGCATGACCGTGACGTTTTGAGCCTCTGCCCGGCATCAGCAGTCATACGGCACGCAGCTAACTTCGCTCTATGCACTGGATGTCTGGGGTCCTGCCGCTGGATAGGGGACAAGATGTCTAGGGGCGGAGTACCCATTTAAGTCTCATGCAAGTCTATGGGACTTCCAGTAGATCTTCTGATCTAGTTACTCTTGGTCTGCACATTCACAATGGCTTTTAAACATCCTGCCTCTGGACCAATGTGATGGTAAAGTATGATATAACTGTCTGGAAGGAAGGTGCTGGGTATGAGCTATAAGGACAGGATATGAAGCTACTGGAAACTACTCGGTGAACGGTCTCCAACGTCATGAGGTATTCCCACAGGACTGGTGTAGATCAAGCCCCTTCCTGCATGTCTGCAGCCTCTAAAGGTGGGTGGGACGCTGACGACAGCTGCATAAACAGCATAGGCCATGGTGTCAGACTGTTGGTGCAATTCTTCTTAAAGGAGTACTCCGCCCCTAGACATCTTATCCCCTATCCAAAGGATAGGAGATAAAAGGTCTGATTGTGGGGGTCCCGCCACTGGGAACGCCCGTGACCTCTCCTGCAGCACCCCTTGTCATCTGCCGCCAGACATCCTTTGGATAGGGGAGATGTCTAGGGGCGGAGTAACCCTTTAATGTCAATGGGAGTTGCACAAACTGCATAAAACGGCCTGCTCAGCTGTTTTCAACTACCTCCAGGGGTAGCAACCAGGACTCAGGGTGCCTCAATCTCCACCTAGGAGGGAGTTACATCTATTGGAAGTATATATGGTATTATCCTATTGATTTGCAATAAATGTCCATTTATGAATAACCCTCACAGTTACTTAACAAGCAAAACAAAACCTTTTGACATGTCACAGAGACACGTCAAAAATGTTGATTGGTCAAAGACTTAATGGGGCCACAGGACATTGATCACAGAGTTGGTGAGTGGCACGTGATCATGCTTGGAGGGTCTCTGAACTTAGATCCCGGGAGATGGAAACTCTGGACATGTCTTTGTAACTTGTCAAAGTTTTTTATTTTTTTATTTTTATGACAGGCACACTTCAAATTATTTAAAGTTTATCTTAGTGTATCTTCTAGCAGCTGCCATAGCAGGAAATAAATAAGAAAAAGTATGTTAAAGAAAAGGTATTTTTCTAATATGTAGTATAAGCAGAAATCAACAAGTAAAAAAAATCAGATCATACCTATCTCCATAGCAGTCTCATTACTACATTACAAGATGTGGCAGAGATATATTGGGACGTGTAAAGTGTCAGTAAGATGTCACTGATTAATGGGGTTCTTCTGCACCCTCTTATGTAATTCCTTCTCCCTCCTATGGCACCACTGCTGAGTTTTCAAACCACCTGTCTAGATTAAGGGTAGGTTCACACTGCGGAATAGTAGCTGAATCTCCGCTCGAGGAATTCAGTGAGCGGAGGTTCAGCCGGCGGTGTCAGTAGGACCGCGTGGCACTGCGCCGTCACCATTGATGGCTATGCAGTGCTCACGGACTTCCGCACAAAGAATGAACATGCTCTTTCTCTGCGTGGAACAATTTCAGCGGCGAAATTGTCTGCTGCTGAGAATCCAGTGTGAACGTATCTCACAAAAAGACCCATTCACACAGATGCTAACGTTCACTGTGCGGAATTTTACTCGTGGAATTCCGCTCACGGAATTCCACAGGGATTCCGCAGTGTGAACATACCCTAAGAATGTATACAATTCTTCATGTATCTTTATAAGGGAATTCTGACACAAAGCTCCCTTCACACAGACATAATGCTTTGTGACAAAAACCTGTCCTTAACCATCCCTTGGGGCAACTCTGTGCATATAATTGAGTATTCCTTCCACTTAATGAATATTTCATCTAGACTAAGGCTGCTGTCACATTTTTTTTTTAACCCCTTAAGGACTCAGGATTTTTCCATTTTTTTTCCTCCTCACCTTTTAAAAATCATAACCGTTTCAATTTTGCACCTACAGATCCATATGAGGGCTTGTTTCTTGCACCACCAATTGTACTTTGTAATGACAGTCATTATACTAAAAAATCTACAAAAATAAAAAGTGGGACAAAATTGACCAAAATAAATAAATAAAATTGCTGTGATCTCAAGTTTTTATCAGCACCATTTTTGTTTTGATGGGACTTTTTGAATACTTTATATTAAAAATTTATAAAAAGCTAAGTAAAAGGGGTGATTCAAACGTTTATTAGGCGTTAAATCACTGTTATTAACTTAATTTTTTACACATTTATAGCCCCCATAGGGGACTATAACATGCAATCTCCTGATTGCAGACAATGATCAATCTCAGGCATGGAACAATGAATCGGCAATCAGACTAGGAAGGTAGAGACCCTCCTTGTGTCCTCTCAGCTGATCAGGACACCGCGGTTGTACCAGTATTAGCCACGGGTCCTGGCCATTGCTACTTGCTGGGACCTCATGACAGAGAGGAGGGAGGGGGAAGGAGATGAGCTCATCATACTCCAGGGGAAATGGCCCCAGCCTCTCAGAGAAATGCAGAAAAACTCATCACAGTAATACATAGATCTAGAGGTATTTAGCATATTAAAGGGTTACTCGGCTCCCCAGCATCCGGATCTCAATGTTCTGAACGCTGGGTGCTGGCTTCAGTGTTCATGCCCGCCCCCTCGTGACGTCACCCCCCTCAATGCAAGTCTATGGGAAAGGGCGTGACGGCCGTCGCGCCCCCTTCCCGTAGACTTTCATATATTTAAGTCTGCATACCACTCCATTATGGAACTGGTTCCAACAGCCAGCTGCTCCCGCTCCAGGATGACACCAACCTCTCTGTACTTTACAGCGCTGTGCCTGCCAGTGCAGCAGATGAAGGTGAGCACTGTATTGAAAGAGCTAGAGCATTACAGAGCACCATATCTGCTTCCCCCACTTTTTCCATAAATATATATATATATATATATATATATATATATATATATATATATATATATATATATATATATATATATATATATATATATATATATATATATATATATATATATATATATATATATATATATATATATAGTAATCTAAGGGGATAGAAAAGTACTGCCGGGTGACCGAAAATTATCTATTTCGGTGTGTACTTAAGCAAGTTACTTGTTGCTGTCAAATGACTTTCATAGTTTGGAGGTGGAGAACGCCTTGTGTACTTGTTAAGTTTCTTTTTTTTATCTTTATAACAATGATAAGTTGGAAATTTAGCAAACCATAATACTAAGTAGGAAATAGTAGGGTGGAAGGAAATAATGTGTAAAAGTGAAGTCTTCTGGGATTGCAAGAAGCGTCAACCCATTGGAAGGGTAACAAAAAAAATGGTGATAATATCTGCTACTTGTCTGGGGTGGGGAGTAGGTTGGGGATTTGGAGGGATAACATGTGAAGGCTTCTTTTAATGTGAATTTTGGACATTAAAAATAAAAAAAGTTAAAAGGAGAACCCCAACCAAAACAAATGAATCCCCTATCCACATGATAGGGAATAAGTAGCTGATCTCGAGGGGTGGGACCATTGGAACCCCCGTGATCTCCAGAACAGGAGCCGGCTCTCAGTGAAGTGCATGTGCTGCAGACTGCACGTGCTCAATTCATTTCTATGCGAGTGCTGAAGAGACCAGAGTACAGAACTCTGGCATCTCCAGTGCTCCTATAGAAATAAAAGGTCTCCAGGTAACAAACAGACAGACAAACAAACAAACACACACACACACACACACACACACACACCTGTGGTACCTTTTTCAGAGATCATGTTTGTTTGTTTTGGTTAGAGTTCTCCTTTAAAAGGTAAAAAAAAAAACAAAAAAAAAAAAAAAACATTCTATCATAGAAACAAATGCAAGGTTAATTTTGGCCCTAAATGATGTGAATAGTTGGAAGGAAGAGAACACCTTGTGTACTCGTTAAGTGAGTGCGCTAAACAGACAAGAAAAACTCAGTTTTGAACATATATACTTTTACTTCAAACCTTGATATTTCATATCAATTTCCTTTTCAACACAGAATGTACTGCATGGGTAGATTCCAGAAAACAGTGAGACGTCAGGAATGTTGTGACTGAGAAGCTATCAGAGGCCATACCCATTGATACCTTGATAGATGCTGAGAGTTGTAGTTCCAAAAACTTGTCACATGTAAGCCACTGGCATACGAAAGTGTGAAAAGGGCTAGAAATCATATATATGTTTTTATCCATGACAGGGCCAGAGCTCAGTGCCTGCACCAATAAAGCCATTGTTCATCAGAACCAATGTCCTATTCATCACTTTCTAGGGACAAAAAATAAAATTAAAATAAAACGTTTCAAAATTCAGTTTTTCTATAAAAAAAAAAAAAAGGTACACGGTTCCTTTCAATTATTTAATGGCACTTCTCTTTAGGGAATCTCTCTGTAAATACAAAGAAACCTACACATACACTTAGTGACACGTATAAAATGTCTGAGTTGTTTATCCCATAAAGGGACATAACCCAAGTACCCTGCAACATGCTGACATTGACACACTGCAATCCATACGCTTTATTCCGAGAACCCTTTCATGAATACGGCTTAAAGGAGACAAATATCCTTAAGAGATTGGATTATTTCAACACGAGCAGGTTTTCCTCCCCAAGAGAAAATAAATTATAGTGGAATGACTGGAAAATCTTGGAGTTATTAAAAACAGACTAATAGCATTGAAAGAAAAAAATATGACAAATCATGGACTCTAGAGAGTCAGTAACTGGGGAGGAAAATAAACTGCAAAAATCTGCACTTAAATCTAGTTGCTGTAAACTGCACAAAAAAAAGTCACTTTTTTTTAACAACTATTGAATTGAAACTGCGCTCTGGATCTATTACAGTATACCTTTTATGTAAAAAATCTTTATACATCATAATAAAAAACAAGGAAGGCAAGATGCGTAAAACAAATCAGCTGGTATCCGAGAGTCAATCATTAAACCACTTTGCTGTTGGAGGGGCTGGCATCACATTCTGTCCCGGGGCCTCTCCGGCAGCAAATAGGGCAATTCTGCATAAAAAAGTAGTGTGTATCTGACTCTGCTTCAGGCATCTTACACCTTCGCTCATAGTAAAGATTGTTCTGTCCAAACAGTGTGGAGGACAGCCGCTGGTCCGATCTTTGGCACTTATGCTGGCAAACTCAACTTCTTTCCTTTTAGTACTGTAAACAGATAAAAAGAAAAATAGATCAATAAAGTTGTAAACTTTATACACAACATTGACCAAGCAGACTTTGTTTAGGTATTAATAGGAGATCAATAAGCACCCAACACCCCAAGGACTCCCCCTCCCCAAATCTGCAGAATGAAGAGAAAGTGGTTCTTGAGTCAGAACTGGGACCTTTTCAATTTCCATCAAGCCACAGCAGTGCATCCTTAAAGGGGTACTCCACCCCTAGACATCTTATCCCCTATCCAAAGGATAGGGGATAAGATGTTTGATCCAGCGGTGGGACCCCCGTGATCTCAGTGCTGCACCGGGCGTTCGTTTAGAGCGTCGAGTTCAGCGCTGGAGGCTCGTGACATCACGACCGTCAAGCCCCCTTCCAGAGACTTGCATTGAGGGGGCATGGCCGCGACATCACGAACAGGGCATGACCGTGACATCAGAAGCCTCTGTCCTGCATCGCCAGTCATTTGGATGTCTGGGGTGCCGCAGCAGAGATCGTGGGGGTCCCCAGAGATCAGACATCGTATCCTATATCCTTTGTCTAGGGGTGGAGTACCCCTTTAAACTGTCCATACACAAAAAAACTGCTGTTTCCGAACCTTTATTCAGCTGACAGCAATCTCTCCCCATAACCCCATAATCATGCACGCTCAGCTAGACCATGTGTGCATCTGTTCTCAGTTGAGAGAAAGTTGCTTATCTCCCCAAGAACAAGAGGATTAGGGTAGCTAATATTTAAAATTCCAGATCCTTCTCCTATTCACTTGCATTGCAACTAATAACAGTATGGTGACTGTAAGTAGAGGAAATCAATGGAGACACTAGTGTTTACCTGTATATAGTGGTCCCAGATGATTGGCAGGGGTCCAACTCCAGGAACCACTGTCGATCTAATATTTATGGCCTATTCTGAGGACAGGCCATCAATTTTTAAATAACCACAGTGCAAGCACCAACCGAACACAGTCAAAAACCAGGCAGTGGTTATTTTATTAAAAATAAAAGTTAATATAGGGAGACTAAGTGGTTAAAATGGTAAAAAATGTATATATATATGGCAAGCTCAGGGATGACAGAAACCTCCCGTGGAGCAGAATATGTGTGTGTGTGTGTGTGTGTGTGAGTCTCTCTCTCAACTGGCTCCAGAAAGTTGAACAGATTTGTAAATAACTTCTATTAAAAAATCTTAATTCTTTAATTTCTTCTGAGCTGCTGAAGTTGAGTTCTTTTCTGTCTAAGTGCTCTCTGACACGTGTCTCGGGAACTGCCCAGAGTAGAAGCAAATCCCCATAGTAAACCTCTTCTACTCTGTGCAGTTCCCGAGACAGACAGAGATGTCAGCAGAGAGCACTGTTACCAGACAGAAAAGAACAACTCAACTTTAGCAGCTGATAACGACTGGAAGGATTCATTTTTTTTTTTATAGAAGTAATTTACAAATCTGTTTAACTTTCTGGAGCGAGTTGAAAAAAAAATATATATATATTTTTCCTGGAATTTTTAACACAAACTGAAAGGCATACGGTTCCCTGAGCCAAGATAATGCGTGATTTGGAAGAGAAGCGCACTCACCTTTTGTAACATACAAGTAGAAGAAGTCGCAGTACAGAATGGTTTGCACCACTCCTGCCACTATGGCAATCAGGTCGAAGAAGCCTTCAAAGGAATAGCGCCAAATCCAGTTGAAGAGATACAAGGCACGGTACAAGCCCAAGAAGAAGAGGTAATGGGTAGTGATTGTCTCCGCTTCACCCGTTTTGCTGATCATGAAGAGCTGAGGCAGGATGGCCACGGACTCCAGATAAATGGAGAAGGTCCATAGGATCTGCAGAAAACATAGGGGGAGGTAAAAGTGGAGATTATTATAGGTTACAATAAGGCAGCCACACAACACCCATTAAAATTGTTTTTTTTTGGTCCCCTTCTATTTAGTTGATATAACGGTAAAACTAATGGGGATTGCAGCAGTGAAGGCTGTACTAACCACAAGGGAAAAGTTAACCAGTTACCCATAGCAACCAGATTGTTGTTTCATTTTTATAAAGGCTTCTGAAAACTAAAAGAAGCAATCTGACTGGTTGCTAAAGGTAACAGAACAGGTTTTGATAAATCTCCAATGGTTTTAGTCAGAAAACATTGTAAATGCGTACAAGGGAAGTTACAGCAACATTCCACTAGAGGGAGCGATGAGCAGACAGCATAAGATTAACCCCTTAAGGACTCAGCCCACTTTCAATTTAAAGGGTTACTCCACTGGAACACTTTTTTATTTTTTTTTATTTTTTTTATCAACTGGTGCCAGAAAGTTAAACAGATTTGTAAATTACCCCCATCCCCGGTGGCATAATTACCCTGGTCGGGTCCACGCTGCTGCAGGCCTCCGGCGTGCGTCCCCTGCGTCGTTGCTATGCACGTCGCGGCGCACTGACGTCATGCGCCGCGCCGTTCAGCGCATAGCAACTACGCTGGGGACGCACGCCGGAGGCCTGCAGCAGCGCGGACCCGACCCAGGTAATTATGCCACCGGGGATGGGGGGAGGCAATGGGTGCCGCTGCCCCTTCTCTCCCCCTGGCTGTCGGCGCCGCTTCTCTCCCCCTGGCTATCGGCGCCGGCAATGGGGCGCCGGCACCGATAGTTAGGGGGACAGAACGGGCAGCGGCACCAATAGCCAGGGGGATAGAAGGGCCGACAGCAGCGCTGTAGACCCCAGGAAAGGCAGGGGGAGAGAAGCAGGCAGCGACGGCCTCTCTCCCGCTGCCTCTCCTGGGGGTATATCGGGGTATACACGCGCACACACGCACCCTCATTTTACCATGGATATTTGGGTAAAAAACTTTTTTTACCCAAATATCCTTGGTAAAATGAGGGTGCGCGTTATAGGCCGATGCGTGGTATACCCCAATAAATACAGTACTTCTATTAAAAAAATCTTAATCCTTCCAGTACTTATCAGCTGCTGTATACTACAGAGGAAGTTCTTTTCTTTTTGAATTTACTTGCTGTCTGACCACAGTGCTCTCTGCTGACACCTCTGTCCATTTTAGGAACTGTCCAGAGCAGTTTGCTATGGGGATTTGCTCCTACTCTGGACAGTTCCTAAAATGGACAGAGGTGTCAGCAGAGAGCACTGTGGTCAGGCAGAAAAGAAATTCAAAAAGAAAAGAACTTCCTGTGGAGCATATAGCAGCGATAAGTACTGGAAGGATTAAGATTTTTTTAAAAAAAAATTTAAACAGAAGTAATTTACAAATCTGTTTAACTTTTTGCCACCAGTTCATAAAAAAAAAAAAAAAAAAAAAAAAAAAAGAAAAGTTTTCCAGTGGAGCACCCCTTTAAGGATAATTTTTGTTCTAAAAATAAATTTTTCACCTACAGACCCATATAAAGGTCTTGTTTTTTTGAGTCACCAATTGTACTTTGCAATGACATAACTGATTTTATAACAATCAGTGGCGAAAGAAAAAAACCAAAAACACCATATTGCAACTTTTTAGGGCTTGTTTCTACGCAGTGCACTTTTCTGTAAAAAAAAGACACATTATCTTTATTCTGTAGGTCCATACGGTTACAACGATGTACAATTTATGCAGATTTTATTTGACTACTTTCAAAAAATTATAACTACATGCACCAAAATTAGTATGTTTAAAATTGTCATCTTCTGACCCCTATAACTTTTACATTTTTCAGTATACGGGGCTATATTAGGGCTCAGATTTGCACCGTGGTCTGTAGTTTTTTTCTGTACCATTTTTGTTTTAATGGGACTTTTTGATCACTTTTTATTAATATTTTTAGGTATATGAAGTGACCAAAAAATGCACAAATTTGGACTTTGTTTTTTTTTTTTTTTTTTAAAGTGTACGCCATCGACCATAAGGGTTTTGCTAACTTTATATTTTAATAGTTCGGACATTTACGCACACGGTGGCACCACATATGATTTATTATTATATTTTTTACGGAATTTTATTTTAAAAAAAATATAGAAAAAGGGGGGGGGGTGAGTCAAACTTTTATTAGGAGGGGCTTATAGCTTATTCACATTTATTCTCCTGTCATCCAGTTAGCTGATCAGGACATGGTGATTCTGTCGCAATAGTCCCGATCAGCTCCACTGAGCTGCCAGGATAGTTTCACTTGAGACACCGCAATAAACTTTGAATGTGGCATATAAAGGGTTAATGCCAGGCAACAGCTCAATCGGCAGTGCCTGGCATTATCCCTGGGTCCTTGCTGCTGATAGCTTGATAGTTTGAACTGTTCTCCGCTCGTGAAAACGTTTTAAACCCTGGTAACAGGATCAGGGTGTACAGGTATGCCCTTGGTCCTTAAGGATTCGGGAATGGGGGCGTACCTGTACGCCCTGCATACTTAACTGGTGAAATAAGAACTCGGGAACTTTTGTTACTGTTGCTTATATAGGGAAGCATAGACTATTAGAAATTATAGTGGTTCTTGTGTAAGTCTTCTGCTTACCTGTTTTACTTGATGTGGCTGGTATGGCTTTACAGCCATCACAGATTATTTTCTTATACTGCCTACATTTCCCATGAATCCTCTGGCTTTACAGAGAGGGTGAGGAGTTATAGCATTGCCCCATGTCCCCTAATAAGGCTGCTGAATTCACCCAGGTGAAGTTATTAGGCTTGTAAGTGGGTTGTGGTGGGTTTACATTATGTGACCCCATAGTGATAGCAGCAGCATACATATAAGAGGGGTCTGGGAGCTAGCAGGATTCATCTAATCGATGATGTCATCCTGTAGATCACAGGAAGTCAGCTGATCCAGGACAGACCACCTCCTTTGAAACATTAAAAGGGGTTTTCCAGTAAAAACTCCTAACGCAGGGAGTCTCAATGGTTGGACTCCCCGCAATCAGATAGGGGATAGAATAATTCCACCTGAATTGCAGCAGGCTGGTGATCATGTGGCCTAGTTACAAAAATTAAACAGATGCAGCTGTGCTGGCATAAAATAAATGGCACTATATGACTAGTGATCGTGAGCATGCATGATACAGGGGATAATCTTTTCACTCCCAATGGGATGTAAAACATTGAGCGCTCAGATATGTCTGAAAGCCCTATAAAGAAATCTAAAAAATGAAGTCAACATGTATACTGGGGGAGGACGAGGGTCTCTCCTCATGATTTGTGGAGGTTTCAACTAGAGATAAGCGAACTTACAGTAAATTCGATTCGTCACGAACTTCTCGGCTCGGCAGTTGATGACTTGCATAAATTAGTTCAGCTTTCCGGTGCTCCGGTGGGCTGGAAAAGGTGGATACAGTCCTAGGAGACTCTTTCCTAGGACTGTATCCACCTTTTCCAGCCCACCGGAGCACCTAAAGGCTGAACTAATTTACGCAGGAAAAGTCATCAACTGCCGAGCCGAGAAGTTCGTGACGAATCGAATTTACTGTAAGTTCGCTCATCTCTAGTTCCAACAGTCAGACACGTTATTCTCCATTCTCTGGATAGGGGATAACATGTCTAGAGGGGAGTACCCCTTTAAAAGGATAGTATAAAGGATAGGTCTCGGCACTCACTGTTCTTTGCAATTCTTTGTGTTTATTCACACATGTAAACGGTTTACAGGACGCTGTAAAGCGTCCTGTAAACCGTTTACATGTGTGAATAAACCGTTTACATGTGTGAATAAACCGTTTACATGTGTGAATAAACCGTTTACATGTGTGAATAAACCGTTTACATGTGTGAATAAACCGTTTACATGTGTGAATAAACACAAAGAATTGCAAAGAACAGTGAGTGCCGAGACCTACCCTTTATACTATTGACTTTATTGTCTGCGTGCACCACGAATTTACACGAGTGCCGACTCCAAAACTGATATCTCCTTTAAAAGGATACGGAGTGGACCTTCTTACTAACCAGCTTCAGAGTATCGATCCCCTTATTACAACACAGGATATTCTCCGTATACAAGACCAGATAACTCCTTTAATTATTCACATAGTTCTTGGTTAACTTTGTACCTTGCTGTCGTCTTAATCCACCGAACCATCTATGTCAGTGTTTCGCAACCAGGGTGCCTCCAACTGTTGCAAGACTACAAGTCCCAGCATGCCCAGACAACCTTTGGCTGTTCTATGTTAACAATAGGTGCACTTTTGCAATGTTTTTTTTTTTTCCTTCTAATGAAAACACTTAGCAAAAACCTTACACATTGTGGGGGAGATCAAAACCTGTCCAGAGGAAAGTTGCAGAGTTGCCCATAGCAACCAGATTGCTTCTATCATTTTTTTTGAACCTCTTAAGGACCAAGCATTCCGTTTTTTGCATTTTTGTTTTTCCTCACCTTTTAAAAACTATAACCCTTTCAATTTTCCACCTAAAAATCCATATTATGGCTTATTTTTTGCGCCATTTCTACTTTGCAGTGACATTATTCCTTTTACCCAAAAATCAACGGCGAAACGTAAAAAAAAAAAAAAAATAATTTGTGCGACAAAATTGAAGAAAAAACACAATTTTGCAAATTTTGGGGGCTTCCATTTCTACGCAGTAAAATTTTCGGTAAAAATTACACTATTATTCTGTAGGTTCATACGGTTAAAATGATACCCTACTTATATAGGTTTGATTTTGTCGTACTTCTGGAAAAAAATCATAACTACATGCAGGAAAATTTATACGTTAAAAGTGTCATCTTCTGACCCCCATATGCGGAAAAATAAGTTATAGGGATGTATGAGGCTCATTTTTTGCGCCGTGATCTGAAGTTTTTATCAGTACAATTTTTGTTTTGATCGGACTTTTTGATCGCATTTTATTCATAAAAAGTTACCAAAAATAAGTTGTTTTCGACTTTGGAATTTTTTTTTTACGTGTACACCATTGACCGTGCGGTTCAATTAACAATATATTTTTATATTTATAGGTTTATATTTTTTTTTTTTTAATTTATGGGAAAAGGGGGTGATTCTGGTTTATTAGGGAAGGGGTTAAATAGCTGATCGAAGCAGGGACCCCCGCAATCTCCGGGACAGGACCCTGGATGTCTTAGAGAGGAGCGGGTGTCATCCACAGGTAGACTGCATGACCTCCATTCATTTCTATGGGAGCACAGATGATGTACCAATGAAGCACGCGCTCCTGCTTCAGCACAGTGATCGTAGGGGGTCCCAGTGGATCGAGGATAAGTTTATTTTTGCTGGATTTCTCCTTTAACCCCTTAAGGACAATGGACAAAATATTTACGTCCATTGCCTTCTCCCGTTATACGAGATGAGCACGCTTCATACTCTGTGGGTCCCGGTCCAATCTGTGCTTTGATGCTCCAGCCAGGCTTTTAAGGCTGAAGCAATTGAGCACAGATAACGCTAGTCAATGCTATGGCATAGCACTGAACAGTGTATGCAGAAGATGAGGTGTTCTTTTTAACGAAAAGTGCACTGTGTACAATTGGAAGCACCCAAAAGTTACAAAATGCCATTATTTATGCACACGGCGAACCAAATATGTTTTTCAATATATAATATATATATTTATTTTTATATTATTTTTTGGCACATTTTTAATTTCCCCATAGGGGACTATTTATACCAATCACTTGATTTGCTAATACTGTTCAGTCCTATGCATAAGGCAGACCAGTATTTTCGGCGATCTTCTGCTCTGGTCTGCTGAAAATCAAATTAGAGCAGAAGATGCCGGGACGGCCGGTAGAGGCAGGTGAGCGGACCTCCGGCCACCATGTTAGCTGATCTGATCCCTGCGTCCGAGCCGCGGGCAATCAGATTAGCCTAAAATGTAGCCGCACTTCCATGATCTGTACTGATCATGGCATCTGAGGGGTTAATGGCGGACATCCACACGATCACAGATGTCAGCCATTACTTGCAGGTCCCCGGCTGGAGATGGGACCTGCCGTACATGGCCCGAGCATGGCTCAATTTTTTTGAGCGTTTGTACTTTCTAATGACCCCTTTTTTTTTTATCATAAAATGTGCGGTAAAACAAGAAAAATAAATTTATTGAAAATAAATCTTCAATTGTGCAACTTTTGTGGGCCATTTGGGTTTTACACAGTGCACTTTATGGTAAAACTGACATGTTCTCTTTATTCTGTAGGTCAATATGATTGAAACGACACAATTTATATTGCTTTTTATTATTGTAAAACTATTCAAATTTTTTTTTACATTTCTTTAACAAAATCACTATGTTTAAAATTCTCCAGACCCCTATAATTTTTTTTTTTAGTTTTCTGTATATGGGGCTATGAGGGCTCATTTTTTGCCCTGTGATCTGTTTGGGACAATTTGATCACTTTTATTGCATTTTTGGCATATAGTTTTTTTTTTTTTTTTTTTTTTTTTTTTACACTTAGGCCATTGACTGTGCTGGATCATAAACATTATATTAATAGTTTGGACAATTTAAACACTGATACCAGATATGTTAACTTTTTCAATTTTTTTGTAAAATTGGAAAATAAGGGTGAATTTTTATTAGGGGAGGGGGTTTTATAGACTTTTACTTTACACTCTGAGTCAGATTGCATTCACTGTATAATGCTATGCCTGTGGCATAGCATTATACAGTGTAATCAGCAATCCACTGATACAGCCTAGCTAAACCAGTGAATTGGTGATCGGAGACCTTACCAGGCAGGGACCCTCCTCCACCATTTTAAGCTATCATACGATAAGCCCCATGGTACATTTTACTTACAATTTTTTCTTTTTGGTTATTAAATGGTTATTAATTAATCATGGCATCTAAAAGGGTTAATGACTGTCAGCAGCGGGATAACTGCTCTGAAGCACACGCAGCTACAGGTACACCCTCGTGCGTTAAGTCCCTGAAAGGCAAGGGCGTACCTGTACACCCTGCGTCTGCAACAAGTTATCCTACGCTTTTCTGCTAAATCTTATAAAGGGGTTAAATTGTATTAAAAAAAAAAAAAAAAAAAAAAAAAAAAAAAAAAAAAAGCAATGTTTTTCTTTTTTACAAAAACAGTACCAAATCTGTCCGAAGGTTAAGGGTTGTATTGCAGCTCAACTCCAATGAAGAGAATGGGTCTAAGCTGCAACACAACACAGGTTTTGTCCTGTTTTTTGAAAAAAGGCAGTAGTGTCTTTTCTGGATAATCCCATTTATTTAATTAATGAAATTTATTTAAAGTGGTACTCTGGTCCTGAGACATCTTATCCCCTATCCAAAAGGATAGGGGATAAGATGTCTTACCGCAGGGGTCCAGCCGCTGGGGACCCCCGCAATCTTGTATTCACAACCCACCTGTTTGAGCTGCACGCCGCGGTGCCAGCTCACAAACAGCCGGGTGGCGACCACGGGGCCGGAGTATCGCGACATCACGACTCTGCCCCCGTGTGACGTCCCCCCCCCCCCTGCTATGCAAGTCTATGGGAGGGGGCGTGAGGTCACACGGGGGTGGAGTCGTGACCCCGGGCCCGTTGTCGCCACCCGGCTGTTTGTGAGCTGGTGCCGCAAGCAGCTCAAACAGGTGGGTGGCGAATACAAGATTGCGGGGGTCCCCCGCAGTTAGACATCTTATCCCCTATCCTTTGGATAGGGGATAAGATGTCTCAGGACCGGAGTACCCCTTTAAGATGCAACAGAGCAATAGAGTTGGTTGCAAAGTCCACAAAAAAAAACAAAACTATTTAGTACAACACCACATATATATTGTGCCTTGTAGTGACACATCCTGGCATGATTGACCTGAAGAGGGGTGCTACACCCTCAAGACGCATTGTCTGATTGCTTTAATAAACTAACATTTATTTGATATCTGCTCTGGAATTATGGTTATTTGTAACCTTATACTGCGGGTAAGTGCTAAAAATGCATCCCGTCTTTGCATGTGTGCATTCTCTCCACACTACGTCATATCCTGGCCTGTGGGGCATCAGTCAGGTGCAGGACTGTGTGAATCCTCAGGACACTATAGCACATGCAGTACTATAAGTTTCATAGTTAGTTTGGGTAAACTTGACGGACAAGTGTCTTTTTTCAAACAAGTTCTTTCCATACATAATGGTAGAATACATACTGTGTATCCCAAACTTCTGGGCAGTTTCTATATGGGAGGAACTGAAAATAATTAAAGTGGTTTATCTAACTCATAAAGTTATTTCCTGTCCACAGGATAAAGGATATGAAGCTAAACGGTGGAGGTCTGACCACCGGATCATGAGAATAGAGGAGGACTACCCCTTGAATAAATGGAGCGCACCACACGTGCATGGTCAGCGTTCCATTCTGGGGAGAGAATTACTAAACTGGGTAAAGCAGAACCTCCAAAAATTGCTTTTAGACGTTGTATGGCTGGAGCATCAACATGTGTTTTATGATATAACAAACGTGGGAAAAATAAAATAACAGACTAAAAACTAAAAGAAACAAAAGTGCTAATCTGTCAATGTGAGTATTTTCCACTACATTTACATCTCTGGCCTCAAATTTACACGCACTTCCAACTTTACAGAGCATGTGTCAAAGTGCTTGCAAGTTTCAAGCGACAAGCAAAATTTAAGGAACTACAAAAATTTATTTTAAAAGTAGTATGTGCTCTTTAAAAATAAAAAAAAATTTCAACAAAAAAAAAAAAAAAAAAAATAATAATAATTTGATGTTGAAGAGACGAATCAAAAGTTTTTTTTAAATCGGTCAGGGTCTGTGTGTTCAGACCCCGACCGATCAGAAGAACGATCCGCTAAGTGTTCTCTCAGGACATGTCAAAAGTTTTTCTTAATTGACAGATACTCTAAGGGGGAGATTTATCAAAACCTGTGCAGAGGAAGAGTGGTGCAGTTGCCCATAGCAACCAATCAGATTGCTTCTTTCATTTTCCACAGGCCTCTTTAGAGGCCTGTGGAAAATGAAAGAAGCAATCTGATTGGTTGCTATGGGCAACTGCACCACTCTTCCTCTGCACAGGTTTTGATAAATCTCCCCCTAAGACCAGAAGTAAAACAAACTACAATAAAATAATGACTAATTCTGCAAGGTATATTGACAAACTAGAATGAGGTTCAAAGGTGAACCTCTCTTAAAAAAGGGATATATTTCAAAGATTCCATCCTCAAACATATGGAAAGTCATTAGTATTAGCAAGCCTTTTATTAATAGGGTTAAATGGGGCTAAAAAAACCTACAATACAAAACTGTCCTCACGTAGTGGACCCACAATACACGAGTTAATAAATTGTTATTGGCTTAGTGGATATGGATCTGACACTTTACTTGAGAAGGTGAGATCACTGCTAAAGTATAAACAGACCTACCTCAAGGGGAGAGAAATCGTGATTGACAAGGACGGACAATCCACCGACCGGAACGACTAGGAACTCCACTCTGAAGGTGTCATGGTTCCCATCATACGTGGCCTTGAACTTCATGTATATCAGATAGACTGTTGCATATGCGCAGCCAATATAGATGAGCTGGTAGAAAGCAAAAATACCACATAAGATAACATAATGCAAAGTTATATATTTCTCAATATTATAATAAGCTGTAAAGCGATTTTAGGCCAGACAGTTCTAACACACACAGATCTGGATTAGGCTGGGTCCACACTACGTTTTGTCCCATACGGGAGCGCATACGGCAGGGGAGAGCTAAAAGCTCGCGCTCCCGTATGTCACCGTATGCGCTCCCGTATGTCATTCATTTCAATGAGCCGACCGGAGTGAAACGTTCGGTCCGGTCGGCTCATTTTTGCGCCGTATTTGTGGTCAACCACGGTTTTAGGTCCGGTTGTAAAAGCGCATACGGCGCAAAAATGAGCCGACCGGACCGAACGTTTCACTCCGGTCGGCTCATTGAAATGAATGACATACGGGAGCGCATACGGTGACATACGGGAGCGCGAGCTTTTAGCTCCCCCCTGCCGTATGCGCTCCCGTATGGGACAAAACGTAGTGTGGACCCAGCCTTACCCGCAGCTCTGAGCTGATGAGAAGACTGTATATAGACTGCTCAGTGCCGAGAGGTGATCCCTGCGCGGGGTCTCATCACACAGTAAAGATAACAAGGTCGAGCCATTCGTTAAAAGGGGTACTCCACTGGAAAACATCTTTTAAATCAACTGGTGCCAGAAAGTTAAACAGATTTGTAAATTACTTCTATTGAAAAAAAATAAAAAAAAATCTTAATCCTTCCAGTACTTCTTAGCGGCTGTATACTACAGAGTTAATTATTTTCGGATTTATTTTCTGTCACGACCACAGTGCTCTCTGCTGACACCTCTGTCCATGTCAGGAACTGTCCAGAGCAGGAGAAAATCCTCATAGCAAACATATGCTGCTCTGGACAGTTCCTGACACGGACAGAGGTGTCAGCAGAGAGCAGTGTGGTCATGACAGAAAAGAAATCCCAAAAGAACTTCCTCTGTAGTATACAGATAAGTACTGAAAAGGATTAAAAAAAAAAAAAAAAAAAAAAAATATTCTGGCACCAGTTGATTAACAATATAAAAAAATAAAAATAAATAAAAAAAAAAAGTTTCCCACCGGAGTACCCCTTTAACCACCACATATAACAATGTTTCCCAACCAGGGTGCCTCCAGCCGAAGGCTGTCAGGGCATGTTGGGGGGTTGTAGTTTTGAAACAGCTGGAGGCACCTTGGTTAAGAAACAATTACATATACAATAACCTTACAGACCGCTGCTTTTACCCAACATGCCCCTCTAGTTAGTTTTCACAGTTAAAATGATAAAGTTCCGCTTTAAACATATGTTCAAGTTTAAATTTAGACAGAATCTACATAAAAATCAGAATCACTCAGTAATTACACTGCATTACTTGTACAGTGTGCACTATAGTCTACTCAGCTCGGATTTCCCAGCATTCCCTGCTGACTCCGTGTACACCACCACAACTGCTGCTCCATTCACATGGTGAAAGTTTCTGAACCGTCAGCTGGTATATAGTCGCCCCCCCTATCCCCTGCTGCACTTGTCCTAATGGTGGTAGGTTCCCATTGAGCAGCACTTATTGCTTTCATCACAACTTGCAGAAAATGCCCACTCAGCTGGCCAAAAAAGGTGTAATGCCATTCAGTATTTGCCTTTGCCAACAGATAAACCAGGATGTACTGAGAAGCAGGACCAGGCAATGGCATGCAGCATGGGACGGGGGATGGCGAGCATTTAAAAAAAAGTTTTTACTCCAACATGAGAATTAAAAGGGGTACGCCGCTACTCAGCATTTGGAACAGACTGTTCCGAAAGCTGGAGCCAGGAGATAGTGATGTCATAGCCTCGCCCCCTCATGATGGGGTGGGGCTATGACATCAGAAGCTCCCGGCGCTGGCTCCAGCGTTCTGAACAGTTTGTTCCAAACGCTGAGCAGCGGAGTACCTCTTTAAATAAATAAAATGTTGAGGTGGTCTGGGAATGCAGCTTAGCAAAATTAATTTGAATAAGCTGGAATACCACATAGCTTAAAGGGGTACTCCGGTGCTTACACATCCGCTACACAAAAGGATACGGGATAAGATGCCTGATCGCGGGAGTCCCGCCGCTGGGGACCCCCGTGATCTTGCACACGGCACCTCGTTTGTAATCAGTCCCCGGAGCGTGTTCGCTCCGGGACTGATTATGGTCGACCGCAGGGCCGGCGGCGTGTGACGTCACGCCTCCGCCCCCGTGTGACGTCACGCTCCGCCCCTCAATGCAAGCCTACGGGAGGGGGCGTGATAGCCCCCTCCCGTAGGCTTGCATTGAGGGGCGGACGTGACGTCACACGGCGCCAGCCCTGTGGTCGACCGTAATGAGTCCCGGAGTGAACACGCGGGACTCCCGCGATCAGGCATCTTATCCCCTATCCTTTGGATAGGGGATAAGATGTGTAAGCACTGCAGTACCCTTTTAAATAGCCAAAAGCTTGTTTTACTTAAAACTATCCGATCCATCTTCCCCCATATACATGCACACTCAGAAATGGGAAGTGGGAATAAGCCTCTGGTGACAGCTTATGATCCTTCTTCCCACCAGGGGGACACACTAACATCCCCCACAAAAATTCCCTGGGTAGCCCAGCATAAGGCCACCATTTTTCTTTCCTCTGAACTCCTTTAGTGCAGGGACCACACGGGGAATACATTGCAGTTTCTTTTAGCACACAATTCCTACATTACCAGAAGTGTGGATGGAATTTTTAAGAAATTTCATTCACACACTGGGGGAAAGAAATAAAAATTTCTTCAGAATCTGACGGATTTTATATTTTCAAATTTTTTTTTCTTCATTTTATGTTGCGGATACTCTGAAGATTTATTGTAGTCAAAATCCACAGTAATATTGTTCTAAACTGAAAGAAAATCCATGATTCATGCCAATTTTTCACTGTTGATACCATGCAAAAACGCTGCAGAAATTCCACTATGGAAAATTTGACGTGCATCTGCTGTGTGTGACCATAGGGTGCCCCGACAGGTTGCTCAGCAATTGTGTTATTGCAATTCTACTTGCAACACGCAACTTGCAGCAAATCCAGGTGCAGAACAGCACTATGGCTGCAATGTTTAAGGCTATGTTCACACTGCGGAATTCCGTGAGCAGAATTCCACGAGTGAAGTTCCGCACAGTGAACGTTAACATCTGTGTTAATGGGTCTTCTGTGAGACCCAATCACACTGCGGAATTTCAGCGGCGGAAGTCCGCGAGCACTGCATAGTCGTCAATGGTGATGGCGCAGTGCCGCATGGTCCTACCGCCGCCTGCCGGTGTCCCTTAGGCTAAGTTTCCACTTTGTTTTTTTCTGGCCCCCAAAAAAATGCAAGAGAAAAAAATAAATAAAAACGCCAGAAAAATGCCATGGCATGCTTCTGTGTTTGTCATTTTCTTCTTGTTTTTTTTTTTAAAGGAAATGTATCTTTTCTTATAACGAAATTTGAATACATTTTTAAAACAGATCAATTTATGTGGGCAGGCAGGGCCCTGAAAATGTAGCAGACAAAAAAAAATACAGTAGTTTTAAAAAAAAATATATAATATATATATATATTTTTTTTGGCAGTACTATGAATGAGTGAGTGGCCGGCCAGCGTACAGAGCAGAGATGCGAGCGCAGGAGAAAGCCGCTCCACATCTCAGGGATGAAGGACGATCGCAGCGGGTGTCAGGAGCACACTCTGCTCCTTGCAGGGAGCTGTAGTATCTGTACTAATAGACATATGGCACCGGTATAACTCTTGACACCTGTTGCAATCTGTCTATTAATGTAGGTACTACAGCTCCCAGCATGGAGCAGAGTGTGCTCCATGTTGGGAGCAGTAGTATCTGCAGTTAAGGAAAGATCACAGCGGATGGATGTACCTCCTGACACCCGCTGTGATCCTCCTGTATAATGTAGATGGGGGTGGTCGGCCGCTCTCCTATGGTCCCCTGCACTGCTAATATATGTGTGGGAAATATGAATAGGTGTGTGTAAAATATATGTTATATATTTTACTAGGGATCGACCGATTATCAGTATGGCCGATAATCACGATTTTGGGCATTATCGGTAATTATATTGCCGATAAGCCGATAATGCCCCGCCCCCGCACCGCCACCCCCCTCGACCCGCCGCACCCCCGACCCCCCACCGTGATGCTAGGCGATATACCGGTATGGATTTTTGCCCATACCGCTATACAGGTCGGGCCCCTCCCCACCCCCTGAGTCAATAAAAAAATTTAACTTACCCGTAATGGGGGTGGTCCGGGTGTAGTGTCCGGGGGCGTTCCGGGTGGAGGGTGAACCGGTCCGGGCTGTCCTTCTCCGGCGGTCATCTTCTCCACTCCGGGCAGGCTCCGGCCTAGTACGCTGCATAGACGCCGCGACGTCAAGTGCGTTGCTGCGCACGGGCGTCACTGCGCAGCGGCGTCTATGCAGCGTACTAGGCCGGAGCCTGCCCGGAGTGGAGAAGATGACCGCCGGAGAAGGACAGCCCGGACCGGACCACCCGGAATGCCCCCGGACACTACATGAACGATGGATGGATGGATGGATGGCCGGACCACCCTGACAGGTAGGAGAAAGAAGCGGGTGGCGGCAGCGGCCTATGGCCCCGCAAAAGCCACTGCAGATCATTGATTTAAAGCGCCCGCTTTAAATCAATGATCTGCAGCGGTGTCGCAAGGGGTTAAATAGCCGATAACTTATACCGGAATATCGGTATAAGTTATCGGCTCTAACCTGCACCGATTATCGGTATCGGTCCTAAAAAACCGATATCGGTCGATCCCTATATTTTACACACACCTATTCATATTTCCCCACAGAGAGTTGTGATTGGCTGGAACCATCCAACCAATCACAGCTCTCTGTGGGAAATATGAATAGGTGTGTATATATATGGCAGTGCAGGGGACCATAGAAGAGCAGCCGCAGCTATACATTATACAGGAGGATCGCAAAGGATGTCAGAAATGACAGCCGGGGTGGTCAATTAGTACAGGTACTACTACTCACATCATAGAACAGTGTGTTCCAAGCTGGGAGTAGTACTACTACTACTTAAAAAATTTTAAAAAAATAAATAAATGAAAAACACACACACTAAATTTTTTATTATTGTCGGCTAAATTTTTAGTGCCTTGCCCGCCCACATAAAGTTGATCCCTGTTTAAAAATTAATAAACATTTTGTTACAAAAAAAGATAAAATTTCGTAGCCCACGTATGTGGGACACTTACTGTTTGCAGTCGCGGTTTTCGAAGCCTCATAGTTTTGTACCGGAGCACATCTCTAGTTGTTCCGTGACCTTAATAGCCTGTCTGGGCCCTACTTTTTTGCTTATTTTCTAATTTCTGTTCTTATACTTGTTATTGGGCTCCGGCCCCTGTGATATTGTTGTATTTGGCCGATAGTATTGGGCTTCAGCCCTTGTGATACTGCTTACATGTTTTCTTTGTTTTTGAATTCATGTCTATGAAAAACTCTTAAAACGCTAAAAATTACAGTTGACCAAAAAAAAAAAAAATTTATAATTTCGTTAAATACAATTTTTTCCATCACTACTGTATATTTTTTTTTGGACTGCTGCAGAGGTACAATATCGACCAAGTAATGGCTGAACAAACACTCTTACTAATAAATACGGTAATATCAAATGTACCAAGAAAATGTCTCATGCACTATGAGCCTTATCAAAGCAAAACTTAATCATATACCCCCATGTTTAAGCAATATTAGCCAGGTAGTAAATCTAGGTAGTTTAACATAGAAATGAGAGCTACAATGCTCAAAATCATATTCCTAGTAACACCAACTGTATCCAATCCTGCAAATACCTATATACCTAGCATGACCTGTGAAAAGTAAACATAGGACTGGCCAAAGTGCTATTTGTAAATATACTAGAAAGTGCCTAAGTGCTTACCCATATTGTCAGGGTGCCTCTGCGCCCAAACGCTGTTTCGTGCCCCCCATTTTTTAAAGGGGCCACCGTCACTGAGACTTAAATCTTCCTGCCCTATATTTACTACCTGGCTAATATTGCTTAAAGGGGTACTCCGCTGCTCAGCATTCGGAACAAACTGTTCAGAACGCTGGAGTCGGGAGCTCGTGACATCATAGCCCCGCCCCCTCAATGCAAGTCTATGGGAGGGGGTGTGACGGCCGTCACACCCCCTCCCATAGACATGCATTGAGGGGGGGGGCGGGGCTATGACGTCACAAGCTCCCAGCTCGAGCGTTCAGAACAGTTTGTTCCAAATGCTGAGAACCGGAGTACCCCTTTAAACATGGGGGTATATGATTAAGTTTTGCTGTGATAAGGTTCGTAGTGCATGAGACATTTTCTTTGTCCATTTGATATTATATATTAGTAAGTGTGTTTGTTCAGCCATTACTTGGTCAACATTGTACCTCTGCAGCAGTCCAGGCATTGTTCTTGTATCCACCTAGTCCATACGTTGAGAGTTGTATTTAAAGGGGTACTCCGGCGCTTAGACATCCCCTTTGGATAGGGGATAAGATGTCTAAGCGCCGGAGTACCCCTTTAACATGTAATATATTTTCAATAAAGACTTATGGTATTAATACAAGTGGTATTCATAACTCCATTTTTTCTTTTGGTTGTATATGACTTTATATGTTTTACATCTTGGCAAAACAATAGTTTTTCTATTATACTTTTTTATTTTTTTAAATAAAGAACATATTTTATTGAAGTAAACTGCCTTCTAAAATCCCACCACTAGGGGTCCCCATACCTGCTGGGACACTGATATGTCCCACAGCAGCATGAGCAAGAATACAGGAGAAACACTGCTGTAACAGAGGTTTACCAAACACGTGCCTCCAGCTGTTGCAAAACTCCAACTCCAAGCATGCCTGGACAGACAATGGAAGTCTGAGCACGATGGGAGTTGTAGTTTTGCAAAAGCTGGAGGCAGAGTAAGGGAGGGGGAGGAATTATCACAGTGCAGGCAAGAGATGGACATGTCCCCTGCCTTTGAGACAATTGAAAAGACATTGAGCAGCTGTAATATGCTATATTTAGTGAAATATGGATGATAGAGACATAAAAATTACATGTACATGATCAAGATCAAGTACATGAGGTACCGATCATTTTTTTTTTTTTTGTTGGGATCTGACAGGTACGCTTTAAAAAGGCCAGAACTGTAATATAGGCTTTTACCAGAAATGTAATTTTTTTTAAAAAAATCTGCTTACCCCTCATATGCACAGTATAGGTACGGGTATATCACAATGGACATAGAGAGATTGCTGCAAGCCAAATTCTTACTCCTCATGTCCAAACAAATAAGATACTCCACCTACAAAAGCTTCTTCATTTATTACATCAACTGGCGCCATAAAGTTAAGTAGATTTGTAAATTACTTCAATTAAAAAAATCTTTACCCTTCCAGTACTTATATGTTACAGAGGAAATTCTTTTATTTTTCAATTTCTTTTTTGTTTTGTCCACAGTGCTCTCTGCTGACACCTGATGCCCATATTCGGAACTGTCCAGAGCAGGAGAAAATCCCCATTGCAAACCTATGCTGCTCTGGACAGTACCTGACACGGACAGAGGTGTCAGCAGAGAGCACTGCGGACAAGACAAAAAAAAAAAAAACAGGAGGTTTCCACCAGAGTACCCCTTTCATGGATTCCCAATAAAAGTCCCATTTATTTGAAGCTAGAGGATTTCTTATTTCCTTACCAAGAGCCACCAGATCTACAGTTAACTGATTAATACAGCTCACAGAGGCCATCATGCTGCATGGAGTAAAGGGGCAGCTCTTCCAGTAACTGGACAGCTAAAATAGGACAATGCTCATTTACTACATAGTCTTCATGAATATGCCTTCAGAGATTTTATAAACTACATGACAATGTGAATTATATTCTTGTGGATTGTTTTCTGTTCAAATTATTAGAAAGCAACGTATGTATGCTTAAAAAAAAAAAAAAAAAAAAAAAAAAAAAAAAAAGGAATGCCAAATGGAGAGACAAGACATTATGAGGCAAACCTGCAATAAACACACGTTCCCTTATTGCTATTCAGCCGCCTATCATCATAACAGCTTATTGAAGAGCTATTGAGAACAGGGAGTAATGACTACAACAATCCTTCCAAGCACAGATTCTAGATGAGATATACAAGACCAGGCAACAAAGTATAATCGTATAAAAGCTCCTATGGACCGGATGTATTCTTGGAGACCCGTGTGTAAATCTTCATCATACTGGCCAGATGACTCCATAAACCTGGACAAAAAGCATCAGCCAGGTACCCAAAAACAAATATTTATTATCGGCACCAAACTTTTTGTGTCTTTTTATGTTGCCATCTGATTTATGAAACAATAAAGCAGATCAGCGCCACCCACAATAGGATCTTATTTTGCACAGAATTTTACTGGGGTAATAAGCTCCAGAAATCAAAGTCCAATCGACTAATGGACTTTTTTTGGGTGGACAAAGATGTCAATTTTTTTTTTATTGGAATGTGGAAGTTATAAGCTGAATCTCTGTAGTGTGCATGGACCCCAAGACTCCGTTGTGTGAATGGGCGAGCTGCAGGTTAGAGATCACCAAGATAACCCAATAACCGATTGTAGCACCTTGCAGCGTCTGCAGAGATCTGTTGGACTACATCATCTTACCTTCATAGAAGTGTTGTACAATGAAATGAACGATGTAAAAAGATCCAGGTACCGAGTAGTAAACACCATCGCAAACAGAAGCTGACTCTTTCCAGAAATACCTGCAAATGACAACATACATTAATAAGAAAAAATGTCAAAAAATAACACACACATTAATTATATATATATATATATATATTATATATATATATATACACACACACACACACACACACACATACACACACACATACACACACTATAAGTGTTCCAGCACTATTGATTCCAAACTATTATACGGACCTGGCTTACAGGTGAAGGCTGCTGGGCTAAATATACAGCAACAGGAGAATACAGCAGCACCCTGCTAGCACAAAGATATAGATAAAACATGAGTATATAGATACAACATGAGAAGCTATTCAGCTATGGTGCAGTAATGAAATAGTGAGATACTTAGCTTACAATTTGGCGGCCGAATAGCTTGAACCGTCCCACCTGTGGTGGGACGGTTCAAGCTATTCGGCCGCTAAATTGCAAGCTAAGTATCTCACTATTTTATTACTGCCCCATAGCTGAATAGCTTCTCATGTTGTATCTATATCTTTGTGCTAGCAGTGTGCTGCTGTATATATCAGAGAGAGTTGTGTCTGATTGGCTCATTAGAACCACAAGACTGAGGTCAGGGATCAAAGAGGGTTCTGATGGGCCCAGTTTCTGATACAATAGGGACCCTACCATAACCATGAGGCCCACATGAAGTGGACACATATAACCTGTGTGTTTCATTTTACAGCAAAGATTACAATGTACTAAGCCCATAAAACTGTGATCAGTTCTTTATAGAGGACAAGGAGAGAGGTTAAACACTTATATTCCAGTCCTGCAAAACGTTTTGTATCAGGCCTCCTCCAGACATCATGGGCATGAGGGAGTATAAGTGGCTCTATCAGGGGTCTTGGTCTTTGAAAATTAAGTGACCCAATCATTGGAATTAGAGCAGGATGCCACTGAACACCTGCTCTTTTGCATCTGTTGGTGTTATTAGGGGGTCAATAACTGCATAGGTTCATAACCAGGGCTCTAGTCCTGCAGGAACTCATGGGAACGGAGTTCCTGCACTTTTTTCACAGCAGGAACTCAGTTTCCATTAGAAGGAGTCCTGCAGGACCAGCCCTTAAAGGCATTGTATACCCTATACAAAGGATAGGGGAAAAGATGTCTGTGGCACCCTAGACATCCGATGCATGGAGTGAAATTTGCTCCATGAAGAATGACTGGCGAAGGGGGGCAGAGGCTCGTGACATCACGGCCATGCCCCCTCAATGCAAGTCTATGGGAGGGGGCATGACGGCCGTCATACCCCCTCCCATAGACTTGCATTGAGGGGCTGTGGCCGTGACGTCACGAGCCTCCGGCGTTGCACCCAAAGCTCTAAACGAATGCCGGGTGCTGCAGGGAGATTGCGGGGGTCCCCAGCGGCGGGACCCCTGCGATCAGACATCTTAGCCCCTTTCCCTTGGATAGGGGATAAGATGTCTAGGGGCAGAGTACCCCTTTAAGTGGAAATCTTGGAAGAGTTCCCACACTTTTTTCCCCAGGACTTGACCCCTGTTCATAACTACAGTGATCCCTCAACATACAATGGTCATCCTGGAACCAATTAATATTGTAACTTCAGGGGCCACTGTATTGTTGATTAAAAGGGGTACTCCGCTGCTCAGCATTTGGAACAAACTGTCCCGAACACTGGAGCCGACGCAGGGAGCTCGTGACGTCATAGCCCCGCCCCCTTATGATGCTACACCTCACTCCCTCAATGTAAGTCTATGGGAGGGAGTGTGACGGCTGTCACACCCCCTTCCAAGAGCTTAACAGCAGAGTACCCCTTTAAGGTCCCAGTTGGTCCCTTGAATATCCAAGTGAAACTGATTGGGACAAAGTTGTGCATTTTTATTTCCTTCTATACGGATCCAATTTTGTTGTGAATTCATAAAACTGGGCGATTACAGGTAGTTTATGCCTAGGTGCACAGTTATGATGGCATGATTATTTGTGTGTGACTAGGTGCCTCATCTATCTTGTGGCTGGCTTAACCCTTTTTTGGAACCCATTAGGACAGGTCATTTTTATCCAAATTTTTGCTTTGATCACAATTAGAGACAGTAATTTGATTCATCACAAACTTCTCGGCTCGGCAGTTGCTGACTCATCCTGCATAAATGAGTTCAGCTTTCAGATGCTCCAGTGAGAGACTCTCCTAGGACTGTATCCATCTCTTCCAGCCGGAGCACCTGAAAGCTGAACTCATTTATGCAGGATGAGTCAGCAACTGCCGAGCCGAGAAGTTTGTGATGAATCAAATTACTGTAACTTCACTCATCTCTAGTCACAATCAAGGGGTATTCTATATTTAAGTAGATATATAAAAAGTTACATTTTATACTGTTGCTACAGTGAATCTTCCTGTATCATGCCAGACTGCTACTTCAAGTGCCCAGGAGGAAGTTCATCCATAAGTGTCCTGGCCCCTCCCCATAGCTCTGAGTGACAGCTCTATAGACCTCCTGATTGGACACTGGAGCTGTCACACAGAGCAGTGAGGAGGGAACTGGGAAGCACTCACAGGCACTTATGAAGAATCACTGTTAGCCCTGTGTACACCAATAATGACTTTGAAAACCTAAGCGTTTTGCGGCAAAACCATATATATCAGCGCATAATGACCTCTAAGCATCTCTCTACCCTAAGGCCAGTTCTTGTGAAATTGGCCCCAAGGTTGAGATACTATTGTCCTGTATCATGGTGGCCCTTCAATATGGTTTCCCTTCTGTATTCCAACACTGACTGCTGTGGATGAATCCCAAAAATAATAAAATCAATAAATAAGCAATGGTAGGTGTATGTTACTTCACTCTAAAACTAGGGACCAGCACACACTAGTTATTCAGATTGTGGGGGCAATGGCTAAGAATTATCAGTATCATATAGTCAACCTAAGACTATGCATTATAGCCAGAACGCTATTTCCTGGCGCTTCTGCACGCAGACTGGTTTTGCGCGGAGCAGCAGGGCAGTCACACAAACATTGTTAAGGATTTCTCATTTTTGTGCAGATTAATAGGAATGCCGGATGTAGGTCTCTCTTGGCCGCACAGAGGGGCTCATTCTCAGTAAATATGTGCCATCCCAGCTGCCAAGTGTCGTAAGCTCCTCTCCAAGATGCGGCCTGCAGATACAAGCAGGGAACGCGATGCACTGCTCACTAATGTGCTGTATACAGGGGAATCTAGCACTCAGCACTTTCCCTATCACTCACTCATCTCTATAGTGATGAAGTACGTGCCGCCATCTCTCCGCAGACACCTGGGACCTAATGCAACCTGCCTTTTATATCAATGAGGATGGGATTTCCAACAAGGGCACCTTCAGCTGTTAAAAACTACAACTCCCAGCATGCCCTGACAGCCGAAAGATTGGTGTCTATTTATAAGCTTAACTAGACACTTCTGGACCCCAATGCTAAATCTCTAACAGGCCCCACATATTATGCTCTATTATAATGTTGGTGGATTTGAGCCCCCACCCCAAACAAGGTTCTGGGTGCTATGTCTACCTCTGCAAAAGTGGTTGTCATCTTTAAGAAAATGGAAAAAAAAAAAAAAATAGATATCGAGAGATATAGAGATATATACACACACACCCACACACCTGTCCATGCATTCAGGTACACAGGGGCGAGAGAAGTCTGATTGCACAAACTATATAGTAAAGCCAAATGGAAAGTTATTAATTAAAGAAGGAGGAGGAAAAAAAAAAAAAAAAATATATATATATATATTCCCTCTTCTCCCTCCCCTTTTGTAATGTCTTGTATTTTTTGTTAAACCTGTATGCAATAAAAAAAATTATATATATATATCTCATTGCTATGCCCTTTTGCATGACTATTATATTATAAACCTGGATAAAGTTTAAAAAAATATGTCTATATTTACAGTGTAATATGACAGCAAGTGATCATCCCCCAACTTTCCTACGAACTGATAGACACAATTGGGTAACCATGTTATTATTAGAGAACATGACGACTCACTTGTAACTCCTATTTATTAGGAACGTCCTTTTACATTTTATAGCAATGCAGCCGCACAACGGAGAAGAACAACAAGTCAGGAAGCGGCAAGACGCAAAAAAAAAGTGCAAAACTGCGTCCCTGGGGAAAGATCTGTCCAATCATCTATACACAGAACAGATCTCACTCATTAAATAGCTCAATAAGGGCATAAACAGAGTCTGTATCCAAAGATCATTCCGCTCAGGATTAGATACACTGTAGCCCGGCACCATGCTGACACCGCAGCAGGTAGCCAATACCAGAGGTGATGATGTGGCTGTATCCTCCTCACCGATAACATTGTCACACAAGACCTGCAAGGATGCCAAATCTCGCAGACTCAACAGGGGGGGGGGGGGGCTCCCCTTCTCTATTATGGACAGTGTCAGGAAAGAAGGGGTTAATAGCCGACATGTAAAACAGGATCTCGTGGATCAGGGTCTCGCCACGCCTTACAGCCGGCTGCCACGTCAGAACCACACACACACACAGAGCACAAGCCGGAGCCTATCCTGTAGAGCATGCACTGATTCATTGCCTACCTACAGCAAATGCATCAGGGCAGGCCTGGCAGTGCGGATGTGCCCGCTCATCGTGGGCAGAACACAGCCCTGGGGAAGTGAAGTCGAAAAGATTTATCTGCAAGTGCAATTTTGGATCCTGAATCTACAGTATTTACCAAAACCCCCTCGCAAAACTACAATTCCCATCATGCCCTGACAGCCGCAGGCTGTCAGGGCATGATGGGAATTGTAGTTTTGCAACAGCTATAATGCCAGACGTTGGGGAAACTCAAGATACTTATCTACAGAAACACAAGATACTCATCTACAGTGCAGAATTCCGTAGCCTGCGGTTATTCTAAACAGATCTAAAAGTCACCTAGAAGTGACAGCGTCTTCCGGATGTGACTGGAGGGCAATGAATGGACAAACAGCACAGCAACCTATAGTCCGGCGCTTCCAACTAGAGATGAGCGAACTTACAGTAAATTCAATTCGTCACGCACTTTTCAGCTCGGCAGTTGATAACTTTTCCTGCATAAAATTAGTTCAGCTTTCCGGTGCTCCCGTGGGCTGGAAAAGGTGGATGCAGTCCTAGGAGACTCTTTCCTAGGACTGTATCCACCTTTTCCAGCCCACCGGAAAGCTGAACTAATTTATGCAGGAAAAGTCATCAACTGCCGAGCTGAGAAGTTCGTGACGAATCAAATCTACTGTAAGTTCGCTCATCGCTACTTCCAACCAGTGTGCCTCCAGCTGTTGCTAAAGTACAACTCCCAGTATGCCCAGTCAAGAGTTTTTGGCTTTCCAGGCATGCTGGGTGTTGTAGTTTTGCCACACCTGGATGCACACCGGTTGGGAAACACTGGACTATATAGTCACCAGGCACCAAAAAGTTATAGCTGACAGCAAGCCATGTGACGCCGGAACGCCAATAGTGAGCCTTGCACTGCGGGTATACTTTGCTTATTTTTAAGGATTCGACTTTGGGAAAAATAAAAAGTTAAAAGAAGACTGTACAGTGTGAATTAAGTCCTAAATCACTGCACACAGGTCACCCCAGGACAATAAAAGCCGCACAGTGTGAATCAAATCCTGCAACCTGCTTGCTCTGGGTATCACATGTCCCCCCCCAGGCCTATGATAGAAGCTGCACAGGGATCACATTGTAGACTATGACAGTGTTTCCTAAGCAGGGTGACTCCAGCTGTTGCAAAACTACAACTCCCAGCATGCCCGGACAGCCAAAGGCTGTCCGGGCATGCTGTGAATTGTAGTTTTGCAACAGCTGGAGGCACCCTGGTTGGGAAACACTGGACTATGACGTGGCCCTATATAAGGTTTTCCTGTATAGGAGGGTACAGCTGGCACTGCCCTCTGCACAGACATACCAACAAGACCCATGCTTGACTTCTATGCAGAAAATATGAAGCAAGAAGAACAAGTTGCAGCATAAAAATGGTATATGGTACATAAAGGAGTGTGCAGCACTGGCACCAGGGGGGGGGGGGGGGTGCATGCCAAGGAAAGTGCATTAAGTGCACTGGGCACAGACTGGCACCTCCAGGTTGGGGGCATCACTTACCGGCACAGGACCGGGTCTTCCAGATCTTCAGCAGCAGGATAATGATGGCTGCCAAATGGGACAAGTCCCCGCTTAACCTGAAGATGTTCATTGTGCTAGAAGATGTGGGATAAGGGACGTACGGTGACCCGGGGAGGGGAGAAGAGAGGGCACAGGTGACCGGGGACCGCGGAGACGAGCTGTGTCGCTGCAGCCGCTGACTTCAATCCGTTAAAATGGCGAGCGCCGAGCTTACGTGGCCCGGGGACGTGGCCTAACTGCAGCGAGCGCACTGCATGCTGGGAAACAGCGCTCAGGCAAGGGTGACGTGTAAGGGACCCCGCCCATAACCGTCTGTCCCACAAAGCCACGCCCCTTAAAGGCGTCTTGTCCTGGAATGTTCTCATTCTGGTGTGTGTTTCTTTCTGCTAGTGCAGCCCCTTACTCCAGTGCTGAGGGGACCACGTGTGTCTGCGAGGCTTCTGGAACTGCTCTCACTTTGGTCAAATTCTAGAACCGTCTTTACTCCCAGGTTGTCACCATATAAATCTCATTGACATTTCTTGCCATTTAAAGCGCCACTGTTATGAACTTGGGGCTATATAACCCACACGCCTTTGTACTGTGTGCAGAAGGTGTGTACAGCACTGATTTTACCTTATTTCTGTCAGTTTTTATCACCCCAAAAAATGCTTTTGATTGCAGCCACACGCAGTGGGATAGGCGTGGCGTGAGGTAAGCTATGCCCCGCCGCCACCGCCACGCCCACCCCTGTATGTCATCACTGGGACCGCTGTGTGATCGACACACAGGTCCCAGCGCATGCGCTCTTCAGCTCAGCTAAGGCTGCTTTCACACTATGAAAAGTACCCGTTATAAAATAGCAGGCGATTGCGGGGTTAAACCGCCATTAGAAAATCCCTAACATACGTTAGAAAATCCCATAATAGTCTAGGATTTTTCTAATAGCCGTTTTAACCCGTTATCGCCCGTTATTCATAACGGATGTTATTTTATGACGGGAGAGAGTAACGGGAGAAATAGGGCATGCATCCGATTTTCTAATGGCGGTTTAACCCCGCGATCGCCCACTATTTTATGACGGGTGTTATGTAACGGGTACTTTTCATAGTGTGAAAGCAGCCTAACGTGCGAGACAAAAACAAGTTTATTCAGATATGCACCTTTTATAATTTATGTACTGTACTCTGTGTCTACTATCTTCTTGTTTCTTGTTTCTTCTCTCCTGCAAATACGCGCAGGACAGTCCCCATTACTAGAGGCAGAGAGGACGTGCGCGCTCTGGCTCTAGCACTGCACAGGTGCACTGAGGAGGCAGGCGGCGGGAGTGAGCGCTTCCCTGGATACCATATGCCGCGGTGCTTGTTAGCTGAGGGGCGCATGCGCTGGGACCTGTGTGTCGATCACACAGCGGTCCCAGTGCTGGCATACAGGGGTGGGTGTGGCAGCGGCGGGGCATAGCGTACCTCGTGCCTAGTGTTGCTCGCGAATATTCGCAATGCGAATTTTATTCACGAATATTCGCGAATATAGCACTATATATTCGTATTTACGAATATTCGTTTTTTGTTTTTTTTTCACAGTACACATCACAGTGATCACCCCTCTCTGCTTCCAGCTTTTGTGGTGTAAAGAAGGCTCTAATACTACTGTGTGAGACTGGTGTGCGAAGTTTCGCATATGCGAAAATTTGCATATGCGAATTTCCCCTTATGCTAATTTTGTATATGCTAATTTCCGCATATGTTAATTTTCGCATTCGCGAATTTTTACATATGCGAAAATAAAACGAGAATATTACGAATATGCGAATATTCGCGAATATATGACGAATATTCGTCCATATATTTGCGAATATTCGCAAATTCGAATATGGCCTATGCCGCTCAACACTACTCGTGCCACGCCTATTCAACTGTGTGTGGCTGCAATCAGAAGCATTTTTTGGGGATGATAAAAGCCGGCATAAATAAGGTAAAACGATGCCGTACACACCATCTGCACACAGTACAAAGGCGGTGTGTAGGTTATTTAGCCCAGAGTTTATGACAGTTGGGATTTAACCCCTCCCGACCCCTCGAATTTTTATTTGTGGCTTACCTTTTGTTCCTCCTCACCTTCTAAGACACATTTTGTATTTATTTTATTTATTTGTTTGTATTAGTGCTTATTTTTTTGTGGGACAAGTACTTTTTACTGACACACTTTATTTTATCATATAATGTACTGGCAGAGTGCCCCTGGTTGCTCTTCCTACCTAAACATTAGGAAAAAACAGCAATAAAGCTCTTGTTCTCATATCCCATCCTCATATCCCGTCCTCATATCCCAACCTCTTATTCCGTCCTCATATGTCATCCCCATAGTCCATTCTCATATCTCATCCTCATATCCCAACCTTATATCCTAACCTGATATACCGCCCTCATATCATTCTCATATTTCGTCCTCTTATTCCATCCTTATATCTTGTCCTCATATCCCGTCGTCAGGTGGGACTGAGCTGTAATGAAGAAATTCTAGGCCAAAAATAGAAGGGGGTTCGGTTGGGCTGGGGGGGGGGGGGACGTTGGGGGACATGGCTTGCAAGCCGAACCGACACATTCACCCGAAGATGTGCAGCTTGTGGAGTAAGGAGGGTCTGAGCTGTGATGAACCGATTGTGGTTGAGGGATCTGGGATGTGGGTGTATTGGGAAAAAATTGTGTTTTCAGCCTTGAGCTAAAACAAAAAAAGGCAGGAAAATAGAATGGACCTGCCTTGTGGGAGGGGTATGGCTCACAGGTGGGTCGTGGCTTAAAATTTTGACTGATGCACTCACCAGGAGATGTGGAGCTTGTGAAATAAGCTACTGGAAGTCCTATAGACTTGCATGGGATTTTAGACAAAAATGGGGGTGGGTAAGCGTTAATTTAATTATCCTATATTTTTAGTTGACTTATAAGTAACATGTGTACCAAGTTTCAGCAAAATATCTCCAGCCATTTGGAAGTGATGTTGAAACATACAGACATATATACATATGTTAAATTTTACATATATATATATATATATATATATATATATATATATATATATATCTATAGATAAATTCCAAAACTAGAACAAAAGTTTTGCATATTGAGCTGTAGTTTTTTAACAGAACTATTTTTGTGTGGTTCTGACTTTTTGACCACTTTTTACTCTGGGATGTGATGTGACCAAAATCAACTATTTTGGCATTTGGATTTTTTTTTTTTGTCTTTACACCCTTCACTTGTGGGATCAGGAATGTAAATATATAATAGTTTGCACAATTCTGCATGTAGAAATACCAAATCTGTTTATTTTAAGTGTTTTATTTGGAAAATGGGGTGATTAAAATTTTCATTAGGGGAGAAAAATATAAAAAAACATTTTTTACTTTTTTTTTTTTGTTTGTTGCAGTTGCAAATTCCATCACCTCTGATCTGGTTTGCATGTGCAATGATCGTTGCATGTGCAGTGATCATCGCACTGTACAAAGTTTGGAGGATTTCACCCAAAAAGTTGTCTCCAGTCCATGCTGTGAGGGCATTATGCTTAAGTTTCCAGCTCCAAAAAAGGAGTGCTGCTTAGATAGAGGAGAAAGTTGAACAAGGACCCCTCTGCATACACTAATTTCTTCAGTGACCTACAGCCAGAGTTAGTGCTGTGCAGCTAGACACCTCACAGAAGTTTCTTCAGTGTATGCCCTGGGTATAAGGTATTGTGCCAATAAGTAAAAGTATTTCCATACGCCAACCTGTGTAGGCCCATCACAGTACAGTTTAATTGGGCTGTTCCTGTGTTATATCTGCAACAATATTTACACGAGTTACACTACTTACATTTTCAGTCAGTGTATCCAGTCAGTGTATCTGCTGTAAAAACAAGTCTTCAGGGGACAGTGACCAACTATTCTGTGCTATTATTACTATTATTATTATTATTCTTATTATTAGAATGTTATTACTGGCCTTGTACAGAACATTCAGTAAAGATCGAAGTTTTTCCACATTATCCAAGTGTCCGGAGTCATGCACTTCACCCTATGAGAACACCTCTGACAAAAGTTTGCTTGAGCTCACAGGGGAACATCAGGTCAGCTATACACCCTGCCATCTACCCCCAGGGGACTATTACACCTAGCTAGCCTACTCTACAACCTCTGCCATGCGCTGCATTTCAGTAAAATAATATTTTACTACATGCACGAAAATGAATATGTTTAAAATTTTCATCTTTTGATACCTATAACTTTTTATTTTTCGGTATCAGGCGGTATCAGGTCTCATTTTTTGTGCCGTGACCTGAAGTTTATAGCGGTACCATATGTGTATTGATTTGACTTTTTGATCGCTTTTTATGAATTTTTTCCTGATATAAAAAGTGACCCAAAATACGCTATTTTGGTCTTGGAATTTTTTTGCGCGTACGCCATTGACCGTGCAGTTTAATAACAATATATTTTTATAGTTTGGACATTTCCGCATGCAGCGATACCACATATGTTTATTTTTATTTACAGGTTTTTTTTTATTGGAAAAGGTGATTCTTACTTTTATTAGGGAAGGAGTTAAATGATCTTTATTAACTTTTTCACACTTTTTTTTGCAGTGTTATAGTGGCTATAGCACGGCACATACTGATCTACTACACAGATCATTGCCGTGATCAGTGTTATCGGCGGTCGATTGCTCAAGCCTGGATTTCAGGCTTGGAGCAATCAATCGCCGATCAGACACACAGGAAGCAGGTAAGGCACCCTTCTGCTGCGTCCTAGCTGATCGGGACATCGCGAATTCACCGCGATGGTCCCGATCAGCCCGACTGAGCTGCTGGGAGTGTATTTTTGTTACTTTATACACAGCGATGAACTTTGAACGCCTTGTCTAAAGGGTTAATAGCGTGCGGCGCAATGATCGGTACCACACGCTATTAGCCCAGGGTTCAGGCTTTCATTAGCCGCCCGGACCGGCCCACTATGACGCGGGGCGTTACAGACCGGGATCGGGGCGTACAGGTACGCCCTGCATCCTTAAGGAGTTAAAGGAGTTTTCCAGCTCTTGTGAAAAACATACTCGCCATACTCACCCCTCTACTAGCTCCCGCCAGTGTGGAAGTGCCTCCCTGATATTTCCTTATGTTTAACACATGATCACTAAGCTAAGTGTTTGGCTGCAGTGTGGTGTCTCGGGGTGTGAAGGTGATGGTGTATGGGGCAGGTGTTATTAACTCCTAAATGTTCGTGACTCCCGGGCGTGGTTTTCCCGGTAACCACCCGAACGGTAGTATCACTATCCCAAGGATAGGCAGGGCAATAATAGTCCAAGACCAGGTTAGGGTTAACGGTAGCTTTACTGAGGTAGACAGATGGAAATAGTCTTTACAGCTAGGCCAGGATCCCAGAGAGGTGGCCAGTATCACAGAAGGACCTCGCAGCTTGCTGGGACTTGTAGTGACTTTGACAGACTTTAGGGCAGCCACGCTGACTATAATAGACTTGACTGTAGGTAGTGACGGCAGACATAGATGAGTTGACTTACTGGCATGTGGCTGTAGGTAGGCTTGAGGCCTCCAGATGTGCTGGACACTAGCACTGAGACGTCAGGTCTTTACTGTGCCTCAGGATCTAAGAGAGAGATTGTAATGGCTGGACCTCTAAAGGGGGGCTGAGCCAGAAGCCCATAGGTCAAGCTGCAGGTCACCTGGTTAGCTGGTGCTCTCTGGGTAACAAACACATCATGTGAACACATTATCATGGGACAAACTCAAAGGTCCTTAACCTCTTAAGGACCAAGGACGTTCTGGAACGTCCCCGCACCCTGGGCTTTAAGGACCAAGGACCTTCCAGAACGTCGTGGTGTTTCTCCGGTCTCTGCCGCGCGCCGGGCAGAGATCGGAACGGCATTCCTGCTGAAATCCTTCAGCAGACATGCCGCGCAAATGCCGAGGGGGGTCCCGCGACCCCCCCATGTCGGCGATCGCAGAAAATCGCATGTCAATTAAGACATGCGATTTTCTCCTATTCCGGACTGATCGGGTCTCTGGTGACCCGATCACCCGGAAAATTGTGATGATCTGACCTGTCAGTGACAGCCCAGATCATCCTGAAGGGTAGGAGTGAAGTCGCAATGCTGCGATTTCCACCTATCCCCTGCCATTGGTCAGAATTGATTCTGACCAATGGCAGAGCAGGACAGTGGGTTGCCATGGCAACCCCCCATTCTGCCCACCCCTGGATGTCGAGGGGATCGTGGGAAGAAGATGGAGGTCGGTACCTGCAGGAGAAGATGCCTGGAGACCCCAATCTTTGCTGGAGACTGCTGGATCCTGGGTCAGGTAGGGAAACTACTGTGGGGGAGGGGGGAATTGAAAGTGAAAGTAAAGTGATCTTTACTGTGGCAACCACTAGGAAGGCCAAACTGCAACTCCCAGCATGCCCAGACAGCCAAAGGCTGTCTGGACATGCTGGGAGTTGTAGTTTTGCAACATCTGGATGGTCACAGTTTGGAGACCACTGTTAACTGTTACAGTGGTGCCCAAACGGTAGCCCTCCAGATGTTGCCAAACTACAACTCTCAGCATGCCTAGACTGCCCAGGCATGCTGGGAGTTGTAGTTCTGTAACATCCGTCCATTCAGATTTAGCAATTTTCATGACATTTTTGAAAACTGCTGCTCTACTTTGAAGCCCTCTAATTTTTTCAAAAAGCAAAAATATGTCAATTTTATGATGCCAACATTAAGTGGACATTTTGTATTTGTGAAGAAAAATAAAATTTATTGGGAATATCCCTTTTCCTTACAAGTAGAGAGCTTCAAAGTTAGAAAAATGCAAAATTTACAAAATTTTCATGAAATTTGGGGATTTTTCACCAAAAAAAGTATGCAAGTAACGCCGAAAATTTGCCACCAAAATAAAGTACAATATGTCACGAAAAAACAATCTCAGAATCAGAATGATAACTAAAAGCATTCCAGATTAATGTTTAAAGTGACAGTGGTCAGATGTTCAAAAAACGCTCTGGTCCTAAGGTGTAAAATGGCCTGGTTCTTAAGGGGTTAAAGGTCCTTAATACATAACACAAATAACACTATACATAAGATACATTTCTATGGGGGAGACACTGCAGGAGGGCTCCTAGGACATTGAGGGACTCAATCTGACAGGGCCTAGGTACTGTACATCACAGCAGCATGGGGACATCACAGCAGCATCTGGTGCTAAGTGCAGGGGCGTCATCGGGGCACTTCTGCTGGGCAGTGGCAGCACACAACCTGTGGACTGGTATGGTGCAATCTAGAAAGAAAGCTGCCATGTTTTTCTAACCCTTAACAACCCAATAAAAGAGAGAAGAAGAGCCCCCCCTGTTTGACAATCTTACAATATGTATAGGGGTTATCCTGGTGTCCCTGAGCATTGTGCAGAAAGGAGCCCATAATCTTTCTATGAGGCGCTAGCTTCTTCTCTTAAAGGGTACCTCTCATCAAAAAAACTTTTGATATATTATAGATTAATGTAGGCAGAATAACTTTACAATTGCATGTTATTAAAAAATATGCTTCTTTCTATTTAATTTTCCACTTTGAAGAAATGACCACTAGGGGTCTCCCTACCAGTCCTGGCAGCAAGCATTTCAGACTCATTCTGGAGTCCTAAACACTACGAGCTGCCAGTCTGCTTTGTTCACAAAGGAGAACACTCAGAGCTGCCAGCCTGCTTTGTTCACAGCCTGTTTGGCTGTGAACAAAGCAGGCTGGCAGCTCTGAGTGTTTAGGACTCCAGCATGAGTCAGAAATGCTTGCTGACAGGACTGATCGGGAAAAATACAATAGAAAGAAGCATATTTTTCATTAACATGCTATTGGAAAGTTATTCAACATTCATTAATCTAAAATATATCAAAAGTTTATTTGATGAGAGGTCCCCTTTAATCTGCTATCATTCATCTCATCACTGCATATTCTGTGATTTTAATCACCTCTATAGAAATCATAGCAGTTCATGTATTGTGTGTTATTTGGCTGCCTCTTTGTTCAGATTGCTTCTCAGAGTAATTCTCCAGTATTGCGGCATAAGTAGTTTTCCATTGTCACTATCGCCTGATCTTCTCAATTACACAGACGTCGCCAACATCTGAATTGATATTTTGTGCGCTAGTAGTTGGGTATAAGAATAAATAAAAACAAAGCAACAATTCACTGCCAAAAGCGGCAACGGCATTCACTTATACTGTGATAAAAGGGTTGTCATAGTAACTGCCAATACCACCGTAATTATTTGGAGAGAAAACTAACAAAATAATGTATAGAGGAGTGAGCGAAAACAAGTGTTACAAATGAGCAGGGCAAAGATAAAATGTATTGATGTGTTATGTGTATAGGGCCTAAGGCCTGTCATGTGTTATCATTATATATATATATATATATATATATATATATATATATATATATATATATATCTCCGGAACACAGGGCTTGTACAGTGGTCCCTCAAGTTACAATATTAATTGGTTCTGGGACGACCATTGTATGTTGAAACCAGAACACTATGGAAACCTGGTAATTGGTTCTAAAAACACCAAAATGTCATCCAAAAATAGGAAAAAGTGAGAATTAAAGAAAAATAAGTAGATAACTAATACAGATAAAGCAAATTCTTACATAGAAAAGTAAGAAAGATCTGCTGGGAGCTGTAAATCACTGTCTATGCCAGTGTTTCCCAAGCAGGGAGCCTCCAGCTGTTGCAAAACTACAACTCCCAGCATGCCCGGACAGCCAAAGGCTGTCCGGGCATGCTGGGAATTGTAGTTTTGCAACAGTTGGGGCCACCCTGCTTGGGAAACACTGGTCTATGTAGAGGACAGGAGCTTCTTCAGGGTCCTGTAAGTAAAAAAGTAATGGAGTCGCCCTCACCTGGTGTCCAAAGGAGCAGCTAACCCTGGTACAGGTAAAGTGTACAGAACATGTAATACCTCCCTCTACTGTAGGGGGCGTTACCAGACACCAGTCAGTGCATACGCTTCAGTAATGCAGGGGTTTTACCAGTGAATGCCCATTTTGATTGGTCGGTTCTTCCAGCCATTGACATGTTTCACAGATCTGGACTGTCTGTACATTGCATGTTGAGTCTGGTTTCAACTTACGATGGTCCAGAAAAGACCATTGTATGTTGAAACTATTGTATGTTGAGGCCATTGTAAGTTGAGGGATCACTGTACTAGGTTATCAACATTCCTGTGTATTACAATATTGTTATTTACAATGTATTGATGGTAAACTTATATAGTCTATACATATACATTTACTTATATAGTCTATACATTATGTAAGTGAATATCAGATTTAAAGCCACTTTATGGACTGTAATATCAGTAATTCCCTGGCAGGATATTCTTAGCAGAAATGTTCTCTTTACAGTCAAGATCCTATAATAACACTGCAGGGGTTGAGGTCATTCAGATTCCACACTATTGCATTACTTTTGCGACACTCAGTGACTTACGACTGGTATTTATCAATGCCCTCCTGCCAGGCGATGCTGTGATACCTGCCAGACGATGCTGTGATACCTGCCAGCGACTGCTGAGAATGCCTGTCACGATGCCGGCTGGCAGGTAGTGGACCCTCTGTGCCAGAGAGGGATTGGCGTGGACCGTGCTAGTGGACCGGTTCTAAGCCACTACTGGTTTTCACCAGAGCCCGCCGCAAAGCGGGATGGTCTTGCTGCGGCGGTAGTGACCAGGTCGTATCCACTAGCAACGGCTCACCTCTCTGGCTGCTGAAGATAGGCGCGGTACAAGGGAGTAGGCAGAAGCAAGGTCGGACGTAGCAGAAGGTCGGGGCAGGCAGCAAGGATCGTAGTCAGGGGCAACGGCAGAAGGTCTGGAAACACAGGCAAGGAACACACAAGGAACGCTTTCACTGGCACTAAGGCAACAAGATCCGGCAAGGGAGTGCAAGGGAAGTGAGGTAATATAGGGAAGTGCACAGGTGAAAACCCTAATTGGAACCACTGCGCCAATCAGCGGCGCAGTGGCCCTTTAAATCGCAGAGACCCGGCGCGCGCGCGCCCTAGGGAGCGGGGCCGCGCGCGCCGGGACAGAACAGACGGGGAGCGAGTCAGGTAGGGGAGCCGGGGTGCGCATCGCGAGCGGGCGCTACCCGCATCGCGAATCGCATCCCGGCTGGCAGCAGGATCGCAGCGCCCCGGGTCAGAGGACGTGACCGGAGCGCTGCAGCGGAGGGAGTGAAGCGAGCGCTCCGGGGAGGAGCGGGGACCCGGAGCGCTCGGCGTAACAGTACCCCCCCCCTTGGGTCTCCCCCTCTTCTTGGAGCCTGAGAACCTGAGGAGCAGACTTTTGTCAAGGATGTTGTCCTCAGGTTCCCAGGATCTCTCTTCAGGACCACAACCCTCCCAGTCTACTAAAAAAAAATTTTTCCCTCTGACCTTTTTGGCAGCCAAAATTTCCTTGACCGAGAAGACGTCCGAGGAGCCGGAAACAGGAGTGGGAGGAACAGATTTGGGAGAAAAACGGTTGAGGATGAGTGGTTTGAGAAGAGAGACGTGAAAGGCATTAGGGATACGAAGAGAAGGAGGAAGAAGAAGTTTATAAGAGACAGGATTAATTTGACACAAAATTTTGAAAGGACCAAGATAGCGTGGTCCCAACTTGTAGCTAGGGACACGGAAGCGGACATATTTAGCGGAGAGCCATACCTTGTCTCCAGGGGAAAAAACGGGGGGAGCTCTTCTTTTCTTATCCGCGAACCTCTTCATGCGTGAAGAAGCCTGTAAGAGAGAATTTTGGGTCTCTCTCCATATAATGGAAAGGTCACGAGAAATTTCATCCACAGCGGGCAGACCAGAGGGCAAGGGGGTAGGGAGGGGGGGAAGAGGGTGACGGCCGTACACCACGAAAAATGGGGATTTGGAGGAAGATTCAGAGACCCTGAAGTTATACGAAAATTCGGCCCATGGAAGGAGATCTGCCCAGTCATCCTGGCGGGAGGAAACAAAATGTCGCAAATAATCACCCAGGATCTGGTTAATTCTTTCTACTTGTCCATTGGACTGGGGATGATATGCAGAGGAAAAATTTAATTTAATCTTGAGTTGTTTACAGAGAGCCCTCCAGAATTTAGACACGAATTGGACCCCTCTATCCGAGACAATCTGGGTAGGCAACCCGTGAAGACGAAAAATGTGTACAAAAAATTGTTTAGCCAACTGAGGCGCAGAAGGAAGACCAGGAAGAGGGATGAAATGTGCCATTTTGGAGAATCGATCAACGACCACCCAAATAACGGTGTTGCCACGGGAAGGGGGTAAATCAGTAATAAAATCCATACCAATCAGAGACCAAGGCTGTTCGGGGACAGGCAGAGGATGAAGAAAACCAGCGGGCTTCTGGCGAGGAGTCTTATCCCGGGCACAGATAGTGCAGGCTCGCACAAAGTCCCCAACATCCGTCTCCAGAGTCGGCCACCAATAGAAGCGGGAGATGAGTTGCACAGATTTCTTGATGCCCGCATGACCTGCGAGATGGGAGGAGTGACCCCATTTGAGGATTCCGAGGCGTTGGCGTGGAGAAACAAAGGTCTTTCCTGGAGGAGTCTGCCTGATGGAGGCAGGAGAAGTGGAGATCAGGCAGTCAGGTGGAATGATGTGTTGCGGAGGGAGATCAACTTCTGAGGCATCCGAGGAACGAGAGAGAGCATCGGCCCTAATGTTCTTATCGGCAGGACGAAAGTGAATCTCAAAATTAAATCGGGCAAAGAACAGAGACCACCGGGCCTGGCGAGGATTCAGCCGTTGGGCCGACTGGAGGTAGGAGAGGTTCTTGTGGTCGGTGTAGATAATAACAGGAAATCTTGATCCCTCCAGCAGATGCCTCCATTCCTCAAGTGCTAATTTAATGGCTAGAAGCTCTCGATCCCCGATGGAGTAGTTCCTCTCCGCTGGAGAGAAGGTCCTAGAGAAAAAACCACAAGTGACAGCATGCCCGGAAGGATTTTTTTGTAGAAGAACAGCTCCAGCTCCTACTGAGGAGGCATCAACCTCCAATAGGAAGGGTTTGGAAGGGTCAGGTCTGGAGAGCACGGGAGCCGAAGAAAAGGCAGACTTGAGTCGTTTAAAGGAGTCTTCTGCTTGAGGAGGCCAGGACTTGGGATCAGCATTTTTCTTGGTTAAAGCCACGATAGGAGCCACAATGGTAGAAAAATGTGGAATAAATTGCCTGTAATAATTGGCGAACCCCAAAAAGCGTTGGATAGCACGGAGTCCGGAGGGGCGTGGCCAATTTAAGACGGCAGAGAGTTTGTCTGGATCCATCTGTAGTCCCTGGCCAGAGACCAAATATCCTAGAAAAGGAAGAGATTGGCATTCAAACAGACATTTCTCAATTTTGGCATAGAGTTGGTTGTCACGAAGTCTCTGAAGAACCATACGGACATGCTGGCGGTGTTCTTCTAGATTGGCAGAAAAAATTAGGATATCGTCCAGATATACCACAACACAGGAGTATAACAGATCACGAAAAATTTCATTGACAAAGTCTTGGAAGACGGCAGGGGCATTGCACAGTCCAAAGGGCATGACCAGATACTCAAAGTGTCCATCTCTGGTGTTAAATGCCGTTTTCCACTCGTCCCCCTCTCTGATGCGGATGAGGTTATAGGCGCCTCTTAAGTCCAATTTAGTGAAGATGTGGGCACCTTGGAGGCGATCAAAGAGTTCAGAGATGAGGGGTAAGGGGTAGCGGTTCTTAACCGTGATTTTATTAAGACCGCGGTAGTCAATGCAAGGACGTAGGGAGCCATCTTTTTTGGACACAAAGAAAAATCCGGCTCCGGCAGGAGAGGAGGATTTACGGATAAAGCCCTTTTTTAGATTCTCCTGGACGTATTCGGACATGGCAAGAGTCTCTGGGGCAGAGAGAGGATAAATTCTGCCCCGGGGTGGAGTAGTACCCGGGAGGAGGTCGATAGGGCAATCATAAGGCCTGTGAGGAGGTAGAGTCTCAGCTTGTTTTTTGCAGAAAACATCCGCGAAGTCCATATAGGCCTTAGGGAGACCGGTTACTGGAGGAACCACAGAGTTACGGCAAGGGTTACTGGGAACCGGTTTTAGACAGTTCTTGGAACAAGAGGACCCCCAACTCTTGATCTCCCCAGTGGACCAATCCAGGGTTGGGGAATGAAGTTGAAGCCAGGGAAGTCCAAGGAGAATCTCCGAGGTGCAATTGGGGAGGACCAAAAGTTCAATCCTCTCATGATGAGATCCGATGCTCATAAGAAGGGGCTCCGTGCGGAAACGTATGGTACAGTCCAATCTTTCATTATTTACACAATTGATGTAGAGGGGTCTGGCGAGACTGGTCACTGGGATGTTGAACCTGTTGACGAGAGAGGCCAAAATAAAATTTCCTGCAGATCCAGAGTCCAAGAAGGCCACTGTAGAGAAGGAGAAGGCAGAGGCAGACATCCGCACAGGCACAGTAAGACGTGGAGAAGCAGAGTAGACATCAAGGACTGTCTCACCTTTGTGCGGAGTCAGCGTACGTCTTTCCAGGCGGGTAGGACGGATAGGACAATCCCTCAGGAAGTGTTCGGTACTAGCACAGTACAGGCAGAGGTTCTCCATACGGCGTCGTGTCCTCTCTTGAGGTGTCAGGCGAGACCGGTCGACCTGCATAGCCTCCACGGCGGGAGGCACAGGAACAGATTGCAGGGGACCAGAGGAGAGAGGAGCCGAGGAGACGAAACGCCTCGTGCGAACAGAGTCCATATCTTGGCGGAGTTCCTGACGCCTTTCAGAAAAACGCATGTCAATGCGAGTGGCTAGGTGAATAAGTTCATGTAGATTAGCAGGAATTTCTCGTGCGGCCAGAACATCTTTAATGTTGCTGGATAGGCCTTTTTTGAAGGTCGCGCAGAGGGCCTCATTATTCCAGGACAATTCTGAAGCAAGTGTACGGAATTGTACGGCATACTCGCCAACGGAAGAATTACCCTGGACCAGGTTCAACAGGGCAGTCTCAGCAGAAGAGGCTCGGGCAGGTTCCTCAAAGACACTTCGGATTTCCGAGAAGAAGGAGTGTACAGAGGCAGTGACGGGGTCATTGCGGTCCCAGAGCGGTGTGGCCCATGACAGGGCTTTTCCGGACAGAAGACTGACTACGAAAGCCACCTTAGACCTTTCAGTGGGAAACAGGTCCGACATCATCTCCAGATGCAGGGAACATTGGGAAAGAAAGCCACGGCAAAACTTAGAGTCCCCATCAAATTTATCCGGCAAGGATAAGCGTATCCCAGGAGCGGCCACTCGCTGCGGAGGAGGTGCAGGAGCTGGCGGAGGAGATGACTGCTGAAGCTGTGGTAGCAACTGTTGTAGCATAACGGTCAGTTGAGACAGCTGTTGGCCTTGTTGCGCTATCTGTTGTGACTGCTGGGCGACCACCGTGGTGAGGTCAGCGACAACTGGCAGAGGAACTTCAGCGGGATCCATGGCCGGATCTACTGTCACGATGCCGGCTGGCAGGTAGTGGACCCTCTGTGCCAGAGAGGGATTGGCGTGGACCGTGCTAGTGGACCGGTTCTAAGCCACTACTGGTTTTCACCAGAGCCCGCCGCAAAGCGGGATGGTCTTGCTGCGGCGGTAGTGACCAGGTCGTATCCACTAGCAACGGCTCACCTCTCTGGCTGCTGAAGATAGGCGCGGTACAAGGGAGTAGGCAGAAGCAAGGTCGGACGTAGCAGAAGGTCGGGGCAGGCAGCAAGGATCGTAGTCAGGGGCAACGGCAGAAGGTCTGGAAACACAGGCAAGGAACACACAAGGAACGCTTTCACTGGCACTAAGGCAACAAGATCCGGCAAGGGAGTGCAAGGGAAGTGAGGTAATATAGGGAAGTGCACAGGTGAAAACCCTAATTGGAACCACTGCGCCAATCAGCGGCGCAGTGGCCCTTTAAATCGCAGAGACCCGGCGCGCGCGCGCCCTAGGGAGCGGGGCCGCGCGCGCCGGGACAGAACAGACGGGGAGCGAGTCAGGTAGGGGAGCCGGGGTGCGCATCGCGAGCGGGCGCTACCCGCATCGCGAATCGCATCCCGGCTGGCAGCAGGATCGCAGCGCCCCGGGTCAGAGGACGTGACCGGAGCGCTGCAGCGGAGGGAGTGAAGCGAGCGCTCCGGGGAGGAGCGGGGACCCGGAGCGCTCGGCGTAACAATGCCTGCAGGGAGACGGAAGGGAACTGGATTCCTTGGCAGCCTTACAGGTTTATTATTGGATTATTCCAACTTCCAAAGTGAGCAATTTCAATGATAACATTATATCAGAGAAAGGCTTAGAGAACAATTCCAGAAAGTCATAGTATATCAGGCTCCAAATTAAATTGTCAGTATTAAAGCTCCTATACACCATTTATTTTAGTATTTTTATTTTGCTAATATTTTAATGTGTCTTAAAGGCCATCAGTAATGAATTAAAGGGGTTCTCCACCATAAGGTGATTTTAGTACATACCTGGCAGACAGTAATGGACATGCTTAGGAAGGATCTGCACTTGTCTTGGGGCTAAATGACTATGTTGTAAGATTACCATAACACTGTGGCTAGGCTGGCTGTTTGTGAACTGGTATTTCCTGTTTGACTTTTCTTTTTTTTTTTTTACTACAAATCCCACAATTCTATCTTCCTCCCTCCCACACATCAGCCACCCCACCCATTGAAACATAAATGAGCTGCATCCATTCAAAAGACCTGTGGTTTTCAATCAGGGTGCCTACAGCTGTTGCATTAGTTGCAGATTTATCTCTCTCAAGCGATCCCTCCACCCATTGAAGCAGACAGGCTCCCTGTCGTTAGCTGACTAGTGAATCAGGTCTCGGCCGCATTGCAACCTGGGAAAAATGTGAGACAACAGTCATTTTGTATGCTGTTAAAAATAAATATTGGAGTGAAAATCACATAAGAATTGTGAGAAAACCATCACACACAGGTACAGACACTATATTATGAACTACACTGACTTTACAGCCCCTGTAGCATAGTCAAATAAAAAAAATTCCTGGAATATCCCTTTAATACTTGTCCCCTATTCATAGGATAGAGATAAACGTTTGATAGCAGTGGCTCCAAACACTGGGACCCCTCGCAATCTCCTGCATGGGGCCACGGCTCTGCTGCGGCTCTCCCGTGCAGGAGGTGTGCCGGTCGCAGCGTGACGTCACGGCTGACACGCTTCCTTCATGTAGTGCTATGGGAGAGGCAGCGTTCGTGCCTCCCCGCCTCTACCATAGAACTGTATGGGGAGGGGGTGTGGAGGGAGCATACCGCCGACCTCTCTGAGGTCTCTTAGCCGCTCACATAGAGCGACAATGCGGGCCTGTTTGGGAGATCACGGGGGTCCCAGCGGTCAGACCCCCCCGTGATCAAACACTTATCCCCTATTCTGTGGATAGGGTATAAGTTATAATTCGCTGCAGATGTCCTTTAATCTAGTAAAATACTTAATCGCTGCAGGTTTTCTGTTGTACATGGGAACGTGAAGTTTTATTCCCATTTTATAAATTGATGCTGTATCACTAGGATATGTTATCTGGGGCCTCCATCTTAATCTTGAGAATGAAGGGGCTATAGTCCTTTTTTAGCACGGTATCCACTTATAAATTATCCCTGCACAGTGGCGCTCTTGGCCACCAAGCTCTGTAGGGATCTGCAACCAGTCTTATTTCCCAGTTAAGCACTATTCACATGCCGGAATCTCCGAGCGTTTCCCGAAATATTCCACTCGGAAATTCCGTTGCAGCAGTCTCCCATTGTTTTCAAAAGGATTCAACTGCACCATGAACACAGCAGAGTTCCCGCAGCGATAACATCTGCCAAGGAAATTAAAATTCTGGACATATCATTTTTTTCTGTGGAATACAGTTGGAAATGCATTGTTGTCTACAGAGACAGCGCATTTCTAAGCCGTCCTAGTGCTGGCTTGTTCTGCTGGCACCTGCCACTTTTAGAATGTCTGTCCAGAACTTTTCTGTATGAAAATTTTGCTGTGTGAATGGGGCCTAAAGGAGATGCAGCATGAGCCCAGCACTGCAGACCCTTTATTATCAAGATCGGCGGGGTCTCCTAAATCAGGCTTTGACGAATCATAACCTATCTTAAAAAAAAACATATGTATTATTATTAAAATAATAAACCATTTTGACAGTTTTTCAAATAAATATAGCAAAGGCTATACATATATATATATATATATATATATATATATATATATATATATATGGTATACTTGAAAAGGGTGGACTAATCAGAACAATTGAATATTCACAGCAGCTCAGAGTATTTCAGGAATTAAACTTGTAGCTTGAGAGGTGATGAATAGCTCATAGTGCTGTGTGTTCGTCACTCTTTGGCCTTTATTATCAGTATATCTAGTGTACCACTACTTAAAGGGGTATTCTAGTAAAAAACATTTTTTTCCCCATATCAACTGGCTCCAGAAAGTTATACACTTCTATTAAAAGGTAAATTACTTCTATAAAAAAAAAAAATCTTCATCCTTCCAGTACTTGTCAGCTGCTGAAGTTTAGTTGTTCTTTTCTGTCTGATATCAGTGCTCTCTGCTGACACCTCTGTCTGTCTCAGGAACTGTCCAGAGCAGGAGAGGTTTGCTATGGGGATTTGCTTGTACTCTGGACAGTTCCTGACATGGACAGAGGTGTCAGCAGAGAGCACTGTTGTCAGACAGAAAAAAACTCAACTTCGGCAACTGATAAGTACTGGTAGGATTAAGATTTTTTTTTTAAATAAAAGTACTTTACAAATCTGTTTAACTTTCTGGAGCCAGTTGATATGAAAAAAAAAAAAAAAGTTTTTTCACTGGAATACACCTTTGAATAAAAAGCATAACTTTATTACTTCCTAAGGCTATCCTCACATCAACGTTCAGAACTGCGTTCGCTAATTCTATTGAAATTACGGGACTGTAGTAGAGATGAGCGAACTTACAGTAAATTCGATTCGTCACGAACTTCTCGGCTCGGCAGTTGATGACTTATCCTGCGTAAATTAGTTCAGCCCTCAGGTGCTCCGATGGGCTGGAAAAGGTGGATACTGTCCTAGGAAAGAGTCTCCTAGGACTGTATCCACTTTTTCCAGCCCACGGGAGCACCTGAAAGCTGAACTAATTTATGCAGGATAAGTCATCAACTGCCGAGCCGAGAAGTTCGTGACGAATCGAATTTACTGTAAGTTCGCTCATCTCTAGACTGTAGTGGAGAAAAAAAAATCCTGCATGTCAATTTTTTTTTCTTTGCTAAAATATTGAAAAATAACAATCGGGCCACATTCAAAGTGAACGGGACCTGTCAGGTTACGTTGGTGTTCTGTCCTAGCCCCAATATTAGCAGTTGTACCATAGATCCATACCGGAGCTCCACAATGCTGATGTGAACAGATACACTGAGCTTATTAAATCACATTCTTTATGTCTTTATGATACGTATAAGGACAGCATTCACCATCTAGGCAGCTCTGTGATTTTACATTGTGTGTGCTGTATCCGTGTAATGACTCAGGTAAGTCTGTAATGAATGGGTAGTCACTTGCTTAAACGCCACCCATAGCTTCCAAGTCATATACACCCGTGTAAGCCTTACAGAGATGATGTGTCCTTAAGAACCTCACAGTCACTGTGTTGATTCTGCTGACATGGAACAGTCCCTGGGTGAGGCCACAGAATTGTCACTGTAGAGCAAATACAGGAGCTCACACAATGGGGGCCAATCTGGAAGCCTGCTGCTCAAATCTCAATGCCCAAATGAAATTAGTCAGCAATTAGTCAGTCATCTATTATACTGGTCTCTTATGGAGAAGATGTGCCTTGGGGCCCACTTAGGCACCAGGGCCCCGGTGCGACTGCTACCTCTGTACCCCCTATAGCAGTGGTCTTCAACCTGCGGAGCTCCAGATGTTGCAAAACTACAACTCCCAGCATGCCCGGACAGCCAACGGCTGTCCGGGTATGCTGGGAGTTGTAGTTTTGCAACATCTGGAGCTCTGCAGGTTGAATATCACTGCCCTATAGTATGGCCCCTGGAAGTAAAGGATGCAATGGGATTGGGATCCCACAGGTCCTGCAAGACCCAATATAAAACCAGTAGGAGCAAGTGTTTTTTAGTCTGGAGCAGGAACAAAACATACAGTGGATCCCGCGAAATCCTACAAACTTCTGAAATGGCACAGGGGACTGAAAAAATAACTCAGAGGGCTGATGAAATGGCACAGGTAGGTCATAAATGGCAGGGGAGGGGGAGGGGGGGTAGGCTTGTCATGGAATGTGGGTGGTAGTGGAACATGAAAGGCCATATCCACTTAGTGCAATCCTAATCCAAGGTTAGGGGTACACATTGGCACATTTTCTGTTGCAGAAAATCTGCAGCATATGTGCAAAGTCAGAAGTGAATCCATATGGAAAGGGGAAGTATAACACTTTAATTGATATTTCCCCTTCCAGCCAGATCTACTTCTGCCTTTGGCACATTTTCTGCTGCAGAAAATCTTCAGTGTATGTGTAACAAAGAGACTTTCAGGGAAGACTTTCCTAGCAAAATGCACCACAATTATGGCTCCAACTGCAGCAACAATTTTTTGATGGGCTTTAGACACTTTTTATACTTCACCAGACGTTTTTTTTTTAAATGATGCCTAAGGGGAATCATAACATTTATGTGGCATTCTTTGGGTAAGTTTACACAGCAGATACATCTTTTGGAGATTATAGATGAAAATGCTTACATTAAAATAAAATGTGATTGTGAACATACCCTTTAGGTGGAAAGGAAATATGTTGGAATAAGGCCAGACTATAGGTAGCGTAAGTTTTACTGTCTAGATACTAGGTTTATAAGGGAAAACTAGACAGTTTCTGATTGGTACAACTAGGCTACAGCCCGGTTCTGCAGAAATTCATTCTGTTTCCAGCCTCCGCAGAAAGAATTAACATGTTAAAGGGTACCTCTCATCAAAAAAACTGTTGATGTATTATAGATTAATGTATGCAGAATAACTTTACAATTGCATGTTATTAAAAAATATGCTTCTTTCTATTTAATTTTCCACTTTGAAGAAATGACCACTAGGGGTCTCCCTACCAGTCCTGGCAGCAAGCATTTCAGACTCATGCTGGAGTCCTAAACACTACGAGCTGCCAGTCTGCTTTGTTCACAAAGGAGAACACTCAGAGCTGCCAGCCTGCTTTGTTCACAGCCTGTTTGGCTGTGAACAAAGCAGGCTGGCAGCTCTGAGTGTTTAGGACTCCAGCATGAGTCTGAAATGCTTGCTGCCAGGACTGGTAGGGAGACCCCTAGTGGTCATTTCTTCAAAGTGGAAAATTAAATAGAAAGAAGCATATTTTTGCTTGCTGACAGGACTGATTGGGAAAAATACAATAGAAAGAAGCATATTTTTCATTAACATGCTATTGGAAAGGTATTCAACATTCATTAATCTAAAATATATCAAAAGTTTATTTGATGAGAGGTACCCTTTAATTCTTTCTATGGAATCTGCAAGGCATCAGAGTGGCCCTAGTGCTGGTATGTTCTGCCAGCGCTTGCTGTCTCCGGAGTGTCCACTCGGAAATACAGCAGCTGATAAGTACTGGAAGGATTAAGATTTTTAATTTACAAATCTGTTTAACTTTCTGGCACCAGTTGATTTGAAAACATTTGTTTTCCACTTGTTTCCACCTGAGTTCCCCTTTAACCTGTGTCTGTCCTATACTAAACTCCAATCATAACCCGACAGCCTCAATATAATGTAGTTTATCCAAGAAAATTGTAGCCAGCCATATGTGTAATATCTTTATTTTTATGCATACGTTTATTTTTTATGCAATAGAAATCACGTAAAGATTCTGCAGCTTTCCCATGTGGCCCAAAGTGAAAAGTCCTTGCTGAAATTAATAACTAGAACGCTGACTGTATTTGCTTTAAGGGAGGCAACATATAGCTTTCCAAGATCTCCAGAGTGACTAGTAATTGCAGATTCCGCATTCTCATTCCACCTCCTCCGGTTGGTGACAATTGCCTCTTAAGTTCTCATCTTTGTGACTTGCCTTTTAAATCACCTATTTGCCTGAAATCCCTCGTCTGCCGGATACATATCCTGTGAGACCTTCATCCACCTAGCAACAACCCCGGCTTAGTGGTTCTCAAATTTCTATCCTGAACCAGTTTTTCGCTCAGTCTCAGTCACCAAGATGAGAAATGACTTCCTACGACTTCTATACAGCAGACACATTCACACAGTCCAGGTCACTGTAAGGCTGGGTTCACACCATGTTTTTGCAATACAGTTTTTTATCAGGTATTTGATAAAAAAAAAACGGATTCCTCAAAACGTGACTAAACTGTATCCAAACGTGTGTACAAAGTTTTATCTGTATATGGTTGAAAACCGTATACGGTTTGAAAAATGATGTCCGGTTGCATCCGTTTTTTAAGAAAAAAAAACGCATAAGTTTTGAACTTTTCATTCCATTATGAATAAAGTTTCACTTGTTTGATTGAAATTCCAAGAAAAAAAACTGTGCAAATTCAAAAACTGTATGGTGAAAACCGGATGGAACCGTACGCACATACAGGTCTGTACAGTTCCCATTGACTCCCATGTTTAAAAAAAACGTATACGGTTTTTCACCCGGACCAAAAACCGTGGTAGGCCACGGTTTTCTGTCCAGAAAAAAAAAAAGTAAAAAACCGTGTGGTTTGAAAAACGGAGACAACCGTATACAATATGGTGCATACAGTTTTGAATGGGAAGTCTATGGGCACGGTTTGCTGTACGGTTGCATACGTTTAAAAAAATAAAAACATATCCAAAAACTGTATAGAAAAATCGTGGTGTGAACCCACCCTGACAGTAATTATTACCTGTCAAAGGAAAATGTTTTAGGAGCATAAAAAACATTAACATTTCTTTAGAACTTCAAAAAAAATTGTCATTTCTCTCTAAAACAAAACATAAACGGATGTCTGGATATGGGGGGAGATTTATCAAAACCTGTGCAGAGGAAAACTGGCCCAGTTGCCCATAGCAACCAATCAGCTCGCATCTTTCATTTTTATGAAGGCCTGTGAAAAATGAAAGAAGCAATCTGATTGGTTGTTATGGGCAACTGGGCAAGTTTTTCTCTGCACAGGTTTTGATAAATCTCCCCCATGTTGTATGAAGCAATCACCTCATCGACCTGCACCATCCCTTTTCAAGCAATGCCGTCCACGCGGAACCTATTCTTTCTTTTGGGGGTCTGGGATCCAGAATTTCCGAGGCGGAAAATTTTGCAATGTGAACAGGTCAACGGAAAACCTATTGACACCAATGTTAAAATTATGCAGCAGAATTTCTGAGCGGATTTCTGCACGAAAATTCCATAGCGAGAACGGGGTTAAAGGGGGCGGTTCATGTGTTTCTCTTCAAGAATGTAATGGTAGAACAGATGATTTTATTTTCTTCACAACAGAGGCATAAACACTTGATGGTTACAAACACATAGGCCCAGATTTATCAACCTGTGTGAGAAAAAAAGTGGAGTGAATTTCCCACAGCAACCAATCACAGCTCAGCTTTCACTTTACCTCAGCTTGTTAGCTGAGCTGTGATTGGTTGCTGTGAGGAAATCCCTCCACTTTTTCTCTCACACAGTTTGATAAATCTCCCCCATAGAGAGGCACAATAAACATGGTGGTTACAGGTCACGGATGGTGGCACAAAACATTTGAACATTGCAGAATTTAATTCAAGGTTCACTTTATAGCAGATGAGGGATTATGTGATGCTCCACTGAGCATCAGGCTGTGTCCAAAGTCAACTTTCACCCATAACAGTGAAGCAGTGGTCTCTTGGAGGTTACCTCAAAACCTGCCCCACCTTTGCGTTCCTTATTGCAGCAGTCACTTCACATAGGTTTGCCCTGTGTGTGTGTACATGAGAAGCAGCACTGTTTTTGGCCATTACTTGCATATGGTTTATTTTAGCAGATGTCTGCTCTGCAGGCTTCATCTATAATTTGCAGTTCTCCCAGAGCTGTCGACAGTGCTATTTCCATAGACTTGAAATGGCTTGTCTTGCAGGCTCAGGACAAATCTGTGCTGATTTTCAGAGTGGTCACAGAAAAGGGAGGGGGGGGGGAGACATGAAAAAGCTTCATAACAGGAGAAAGAAGCATTTTTGTCTGATAAGATATATTTCCAGGTTTCTTAAATTTGCTTGTACTATTGGCCTATGCTAAGTTTGTTCAAATGACAGTGCCTATTTAAAGTGACACTGTGGCTTCTTGGTACCATGTCTGTCACCTGAAAAGTACTGCAGGTGCAGATTTGGGCATTGTACTGTTTTCCCAGCAACTAGACAGCTCTGTCTGCTTCTACATGTTCTGTCCTGTCTTGTGCTACATCTACCACCGCAAATTGCTAATTATGGTGGAGGTGCGTCTACTAGATTGTGACAGTGTTACTTTATTTGTGCCGCCATCCTATAATGCAGCGTCTAGAGCCTGGTTGTAAGTGCCCCCTCTGCTCTGTACCACTGGCTGCCACTAGACCTGCTGCCTGTGGCCATTTTACATAGTCTATAGCAGTGGTCTTCAACCTGCGGACCTCCAGATGTTGCAAAACTACAACTCCAAGCATGCCCGGACAGCCGTTGGCTGTCCGGGCATGCTGGGAGTTGTAGTTTTGCAACATCTGGAGGTCCGCAGGTTGAAGACCACTGGTCTATAGGCTGGGGGCTAAATATCGTAACCTCTACTGACAGATGGGCACAGCAGTCTGCTATCTTGCTTATATTTCCATATAAAGTCGTATTCTTTCACATTTTTAATCAGTGCCGCAGTGAAAGGTATTGCCATGGTAAGAGATGGAGCGTGCTTCTCCGGCAGAGCTTTTTTTGTGTAAACACTGTAATTATTAAGCATCAAAGTGAGAACATCATGTTATGCAGAAAGTGGCATCCCACAGGCATTATTCATCTGTGATACAGCGGCATCCCTTGGGCACTGCTACATTTTACGACAAAACACACATGGCAGGTCATCTCGTAATCATCTGCTCGGCGTTGAATTCACTTGTGTGAAGGAAATAATAATGATGTGAATATTGTTACCACAAACCAATGCATGCCGCAATGAAATAGTGTAAAACCTTCCGACCTACTCTACGAAAACTTGTGTAGAAAAAAAAACAGAGGTATTGCCCATAGAAATTAGGGAATTTAAGCTTTTATTTTTTGCAGCAAATGAGGCACCATCCAGATTGTAACACTATATTATATATATATTATACTGTATCTAGGTCCAACTTTCCATACTGACTCATATTATGTAAGCTTCATAGAGGTGGGATCCCTGTTTTCTAAACTCATAACCACAGTTTATAATATCATAGCTGCCTGCAGCCACTAGAGATGAGCGAATTTACAGTAAATTCGATTCGTCACGAACTTCTCGGCTCGGCAGTTGATGACTTATCCTGGATAAATGAGTTCAGCTTTCAGGTGTTTCGGTGGGCTGGAAAAGGTGGATACAGTCCTAGGAAAGAGTCTCCTAAGACTGTATCCACCCTTTCCAGCCCACAGGAGCACCTGAAAGCTGAACTCATTTATGCAGGATAAGTCATCAACTGCCGAGCCGAGAAGTTCGTGACGAATCGAATTTACTGTAAGTTCGCTCATCTCTAGCAGCCACCACAATGTGAAGCTTACTACTTTAATATTAATATTTAATGGCTATGTACACGGAACAGAATTTATGCGGAATTGCTACTTCCCTCCACTACTCCTGCTGTGCCTCCGTTGTCCTGCTCTGGTCCCCCGCAGCAATCGTCTGCCTGAGTCTGCAGCGTGACATGTCGTCTACGTAAGTGCCCAGGCCCAAAGTGTCAGACTGCAGCTCGCTAGCTACAGTGATGTCCTGCCTCGGCCAGCGATTCGCTGAGCAGCAGTATGACCCACTGGGCTTCTGTAGACTCAGGAAGATAATCTCTGCAGGGAACCGGAATAGGACACCAGAGGCACCGCAGGAGCGCTGGAGGTAAGTAGATGTTTAAAGGAGAAGTATCATGTAAGAAAACTTGTAGTTTTGCAAAAGCAAATATGTATAGTGACCTCCAGACTCACCCCAGCATCAGATGTCGGGGAGAAAAGAATTGGGCATGTTAGATTAACTTCTTCCTCATTCCTCCCATACACATGCACGCTTAACTTGGCCGAGCATGCACATGTTTTGAATGGGGAGAGGGGAGAAATCTGCTGCCAGATTTCTCTGGCGACAGCTTATCTTCTCAAGAACAATAGGATTGGGCAGTAGAAATCTAACATGCCCAATTCTTTTCTCCCCATCATCTGATGCTGGGGAGAGTCTGGAGCAGGGATGTGGGATTCCTATCGCCCGACGCCCGGGACATGCAGTTCCGGTTGCCAGGCAGGTGAATTTTTCAGGCTCTTAGCCATGAAATCCCCCTGACAAGCATGGCGGCACTCAGAGGGGAGTATGGAGCGGGCTTCCGACTTAAGCCCGCTCCATACTCTGCAGCCCCCAGCTGATTTCAGTAGCTGGGGGCCGCCGCTAATAGCCAGAATGCGGCGATCCCGCTGACAGCGGCGTCTAAAGGGACATGTAAATGCTCCCTGGTGGGCTAGTGGGGTGGATCATCCCCCCTGAAGCGCGATCACGGGGGGCGATCCACTATAGAGGTAGCCAGAAGGCTTACCTTTTTTCCCTGGTGTCCATGGCTCTGTCATTGATAGATCCTGGCTGGACTAGGCTGTATCAATGGAGCACAGAGTGTGCAGAGTTCAATAGAGTTCAGTAGAACTCCATTGATCTGTATGAGGAATCTAATGATTCCTCCTAAAAGTCCCCTTGGGGACTAATAAAGTGTAAAAAAAAAAAAAAAAAGTTTAATAAAAGTTTAAAAGACACACATTAACCCCTTCCATATTAAAAGTTCAAATCACACCCTTTTCCTACATAAAAACATGTACACATAATGTAAATAAACATATTTGGTATCGCCGCATGCGTAATTGTACAAACTATTAAATATAACATTATATATCCCATATGGTAAAAAAAAATACCAAACCCCAGAATGGCAATTTTTATAATATCCCAGTAAAAAGTTAAAACCAATTAAAAAGTCAGATCAATTCCAAAAATGGTACCGATACATAAAAACTCAAAAAATGAGCCTGGTATACGAAAAAAAAAAAAGCTACAGGGGTAAGAAAATAGCAATAATTTTTAACAAAAAAGTTCAGAATTTGTAAAACATGACTGAAACTACAAATCTGGTATTGCTGTAATCAGGACAACCTAAAGTATCAAAATAACATGTTAGCTCAACCACAAGGTAAATGGCGTAAAAAAAAAAAAAAGAAAATTTTTATTTTAATTTCACCTCACCAATATTATTTTTTTTTGTTTCGGAGCATATGGAGCATATGTTATGGAAAACTAAAAGGTATCATTACAAAGTACAATTGGTTTTGCAAAAAACAAGCCCGTCTGTAGGTGAGGAAAAAACGAGAGTCTAAAAGCGAAAATTGGCCTGGACAAGTGGATCGGCATGAGGGAGGGCAGGGTGGGCCATTAATTTGGATACACCTTAATAAAATGGGAATGGTTGGTGATATTAACTTCCTGTTTGTGGCACATTAGTATATGTGAGGGGGGAAACTTTTCAAGATGGGTGGTGACCATGGCGGCCATTTTGAAGTTGGCCATTTTTAATCCACACTGGCACGTTCCCTGAGTTTTTCCAGCAAGATGGTGCACCACCACATTATGGGTGTCAGGTCCGAGCATTCCTAGATGAACAGTTTCCTGGAAAGTGGATTGGTCGTCTTGGGCCAGTTGAATGGCCCCCAAGGTCTCCCGATCTGACCCCCTTAGACTTTTATCTTTCTGGTCATTTGAAGGCAATTGTCTATGCTGTGAAGATACGAGATGTGCAGCACCTGAAACTACGGATACTGGAAGCCTGTGCTAGCATTTCTCCTGCGGTGTTGCTATCAGTGTGTGAAGAGTGGGAGAAGAGGGTTGCATTGACAATCCAACACAATGGGCAGCACATTCAACACATTTTATAAGTGGTCAAAAACTTGTAAATAACTCATGAAAGAATAAAGTTACATTAAAACCAAGCACATCATTGTTTTTCTTGTGAAATTCCCAATAAGTTTGATGTCTCACATGACCCTCTTCCTATTGAAAAAACAAAATTTGGATTCAAAATGGCCGCCATGGTCACCACCCATCTTGAAAAGTTTCCCCCCTCACATATACAAATGTGCCACAAACAGGAAGTTAATATCACCAACCACTCCCATTTTATTAAGGTGTATCCATATAAATGGCCCACCCTGTAGATTGGGCTCCGTTTTAGTTCCTTGGGCAAGTAGTTTTTTTTTTCATTTTTTTATTTCCACACCCCTGTGGAGGCCACTATACATATTTGCTATTGCAGAACTACAACTCTTAGCATGCCCGGACAGCGTTCGGCTGTCCGGGCATGCTGTGAGCTACAGTTTTCAACAGCTGGAGGCACACTGTTTGGGAAACACTGCCTTACATGATCAGCCCATCTCGGTAAAGTTGGCAGGTTTGGTTGACATTCATCTAATGTGTATGGTTAGCTTTAGCATACCTTTACACGTGTGTTTATTTATTTTCTGCCGCTTATTTTCTGCTATTAATTCAATGATAAAATAAGCAGCAGAAAATCAGCTAAGGGTCTATTCACACTACAGAATCTATCAGGGCTAGGAAAAAAGTGACTTTCTGACTGCAGTGTATGTTCTGTTTATCTGTGTTTAAGCATTCCTCTTCCCTTGGGGCTTCAGGGGTTCAGTATGAATTTCGTCATTCCATCAACTTGAGCTTCTTTCCAAACAGAGCAGCCCTGTTAACACCTCTAACCTTTCCATATGCACAGTAAAGAAGAGGCATTAACAATAGTGCTATTTATCTAGCAGAGGTAAATAAAGGAAGGAATACGCAGAGTGTTAGTTGCTTTCCAGTCATTCTAGAAAGTTCAGGAATGCAAAAGTTTTTTTGTGCTATTTGTACCGATATAACCAGAGGTTCTAATAACAGAGGTACGATATTGGCCCTCATTTACTTAGAAAATCAGGTTGTAAGTCTATCTTGCTTTCTTACCCGACTGCTTTTTTCCTCTGGTATTTATTATTATGTCGCATCCTGTTTGTCGCATTTGGTTTTTGTTGGTTTTGGTTTCCAACTCCTCTGAGTTGTCGGGAAAAAATCCACAACAATTCAACAAATTCGGGTTGGAAACCTTTATAAATTTGTGGGAAAGCTCAGAAATGTCGGGTTATGCCCCTTTATCGGGTTTGGGAGAATCCACATCGGGTCCGTCTGGAAAAAATGTTGCATCATGTCGCAGACTGGCGCACGATGTCTGCGACATGTCGCAGACAAAGATGCGCCAAAAAAAAACGACAAAACAAGTCGGGTTTAGAATAGTAAATGAGGGCCATTGTGTCAAGCTTCCATCTTGAATCAAAATGATTCAATTTAAATGGATTCTCCAGTGGAAAACATTTTTTTTTTATCAACTGGTGCCAGAAAGTTAAACAGATTTGTAAATTAAAAAAAGATATATAGTAAGCGCTGTACTTGTTTATAAAGAATATTGACTGGAATTAGTAACTGACCTGGATATTGGCTGAATAGAACGTGTCAGTAGAACTGTCAGTTGCACATAAGGAAGCAGCATACAGGTAAGTAGCTTCAGTGTTACTGTGGAGCAGAAGGAAAGTGTGATTAGCTATTAATTAGTACTTTTTTCCATAATTTGGTCCGCTGTATACTATTGAGTTATCTCGGACACAGCTGTGACACGGCCCGCGGTCATCGAGAGTGCAATTATGTCTTGTTAACAGTGGTAGTGCGGCAAGATACTACTACGATCGCAAGTTCACAATGTGGCGATCAGGAAACAATGTTTCTAAAGTGCCTATGGAGAGAAACGTTCGCTATTATGTTTCTACTGTGCCCCGTACCTGCTAGACAGCTCGCGCTGCGTTACGGAGCCGTCAGTGGGTCTGTGGAGTGGATCAGAGGAGCTGCTGCGTCCGGTCGCGCTGAAGTGAGCTCTGGATGGTGGTGCTCCAGAGATTGCAAGTGAAGTTTTCAATGATCCTATAGTAGAGCTTCTTCTCGGGTGATCCGGTCAGGTTAAGGGAGCGTGAGAGGCAGTGGGAATGGGCCCCGGCCGCAGTGGGAATTCCTACGTCTTTGTTGTGTTATAGAAAGGCAAATAATTCCAGTTCAGCATTTAAGCCATGGGGAATTAGAGAATTAAGATTGAATATCCATTTTGTTTCATTACGGGATAATTGTGAAATGTAGTTGCCACCCCTCCAATGGGTGGCGACTAGTTCAAGTCCAAAGAATTTTGAAGTTTTGACGGATTGATGATGCATAAGTTTATAGTGTGAGGATAGGGGGTGACCCTCATATCCTCGCTGGATATTGTAAATGTGTTCCCTGATTCGGGTGCCTAATTGTCTTTTAGTACGTCCTACGTAGATTTTATTGCAGGGACACCGTATAGCATAAATGACCCCCTGTGATTTACAGTGAATGTGGCTTCTTATTTTGTATTCCACCTGTTCTTTACTGCTCATTACAGTTGTTGTGGGGTGTTTATTTTCCATGGCCATGCAAGCGTTGCACATTTTGCATGGGTAGAAGCCATTTTTTAGGGGTAAAAAATTCTTATTGTTTTTTCCATTGTTATGATTAACTATGGATTTGTTTTTACAGTAGGAGCTATACGGTGCTTCAGGAATAATTTCCCCCAATATTTTGTCCTCCATCAGTTTATCCCAATGCTTTTTCACTATTTTTTGATAAATGAAACTTTGTTTGTTATATTGCGTTATGATTGGTATATTCATTTTACTATTTTGTACTTCTTCTTTATTGGTTTTATCCCTTGTTACTATTAGTTTTTCTCTATCCATATCTGACACTTGCTGCTGGATTTTGTTCAGATTCTCTTCTTCATAGCCCTTGCTGATGAATTTTTTCTTTAGTTCTTCCGACTCTTGGCTATATTTTTGTTCCTCCGTGCAGTTCCTAAGGAGTCTTAGAAACTGGCTTTTGGGAATGTTTTTCAGCCACACAGGTAGATGGCAGCCGTCCATCTGAATAAAGGAATTGCTATCTGTAGGTTTGGAATATGTGTGTGTAATCATCTGATTATTTACAATAGTTATAGTCAAATCTAAAAACTGAATTGAGGAATGGCTGAAGGAGGCCGTAAATGTTAAAAAAAAAATAATTTTTATTAATTTTTGTAAAAAATGTGGATAAACTATCAGGACCCCCTTTCCAGATAAATAAAATATCATCGATGAACCTCCGCCAGAGGACGAGGTTGCGCTCAAGTTACCCCCCCCCCCCCCGGGAAGATGGATGTTTCCTCCCGCAAACCTCGTCCGCATAGCGGTCCCCCATCTTTGGTTAAAAAACGTGTCTTCATATTTAAAATAGTTATGGTTCAGTATAAAAGTAATACACTCGCCAATGTATTTAATTTGGTTTTGCGGCATATTTTGTTGTTTGTTTAAAAAATGTTCAGCTGCATGTCGGCCTTTTTCGTGTTCTATTACTGTATAGAGAGATATAATGTCCAAAGTCCCTATAATGTATTCCTCTCTCCACACGATATCTTTAAGGAGCTGTAAGACATGAGCTGTGTCCATTAAAAAAGCTGGTAGTTTAGAAACACATGGTTGGAGATGGGTGTCAATGTATTTAGATAAATTCGCTGTAAGACACCCTATGCCCGATATAATGGGTCTCCCCAGAGGGTTTTCTAAACTCTTGTGGACCTTCGGTATCTGGTAAAATATGGGAATCTTAAGGTCATTTGTAGTAATAAAATCTTTTTCTTGTTTTGCTAAAATCCCTGTTCTTTTTGGTATTTGCATGTTGGGTCACTTCTTAGCTGCTGGTATGTTTGAGCATCTCCTCATAGGTGTGTACATTCCTGGTGATACATGTCATAGTTTAGTATCACTATGCTCCCCCCTTTGTCCACTGGACGGATCACTATGTTGTTATTTGTCTGTAATGTTCTGAGTGCTTGTTGTTCATTCATGATTAAATAGTTTTTTTGGTATTTCTGGTTGATCTTAATTTTTCTAAGGTCCCTGGTAACTAGGCTTTCAAACGCTTGCATAGCTTCAGAATACTCATATTGTGGAAAGAATGTCGATTTTTTCCTAAGGCTGCATTCACATCACGATTTCTCCAATTTCTCCATCCGACCTGAGTACACGATTTTTATAACTTAAAATCGTATGAAATCGTATATAAAGTCGAATCCATTGTTCTCCAATAAAAAATCGGAACCATTACACACATCCGATTTGATCCGCATCTGATTTCACACGATTTTTGTTCAGGTCTGAAATCGTGGTCAACCCCGATTTCAGGCCCGAACAAAAATTTTGTGAAATCGGATGCGGATCAAATCGGATGTGTGTAATAAATCCGATTTTTTAATGGAGGTCAATGGATCCGACTTTATATACGATTTCATACAATTTTAAGTTATAAAAATCGTATACTCAGGTCGGATGGAGAAATCGTGATGTGAATGCAGCCTAAGTTCCGTATGTATATATGGAGCAGTATTGGAATCAATTGGAATATTCTCGGTGGTTTTGGGGTTCTTTATAAAATATTTTTTTAGAGACAAGTTTCTCATAAATTTCTTTAGGCCTATGTAGGCATCGAGTTTATTGATAGAAGAAGTTGGTGCAAACTTCAGGCCTTTTTGAATGAGTGCCTGTCCTGTGCTCAGGGTATAGTTACTCAGATTATACATTTTTTGTTGCTGTTCTAGATCCCTTTTATTGATATCTTTTTTTGGGAGCGTTTCTCGCCCCTTTTGCCTCTTTGTCTATGGTTAGGCCTCTTCTGTGAAAAAAATCATGTTTGATGTTTCTCTGTGCATAACATTTATTTTTTGTTTCGGCCTTGTGTCTCCCGTTTTGTCTATATATTGAGTTGTAATTATACTTGTGTTTGGTTCTTCATGTTGGAGTGGATAATATCTATTTTCCCTTTGTAGGTTATAATGTGTAGATTTTTTTTTAGGAGTAGTAGTTATAGCATTCCTTGGAGTTTTTATTATACTTTCTGTCTCCAATGGATTCTGAGAGGTGGGGGTTTGACTTGGTATAGGGTCATGTATTGTTAGAATGGACAAATTGAGTTCATTAGGGTATTCTTGCTCTTCCCCCACTACATCTATAGTTTCAAGTTCTTCATAGTTGAAGGATCTTTCTTTATTTGTCTCAATGCTAGTGTCCGTGGCATCTCTAATTAGTTTTCGCTGTTTCTTTTTGATAATGTCCTCTTCTTTCTGTCTGATCCTATGTTGTATATTTTTAGATAATTTATTAACTTCTTCATGGTCAGTGTATGTCTGATATTGTGAAATAGTTGTGCTAAAATTTGTTTATTCTTCATCAGACCTTTTTTGCTTTTATTAATAATGAACAGGACAGCCTGTTTGGAAAATTCATGTAAAAGGCTGTCCCACTCATCAAGCGTGTCCAGGTCCCCCAGGTCTCCTGAGAGGGCCTTGTGTATTATCAGACCCTTAGGGACTGTATCCCTTTCTAAGTACTGTTCTAATGTCGCCACCTCCCACATATCTCTCATCTCAGTGATGAGTAGTCTCTCTAATTTTAGGCTTTGTGGACCTTTGAGGTCACCATAGTAACGTCACTAGTATCCAGCTCATTCAAACTTTAATCTCATAGCAGCGTGCACGCAGGTTGGTAGAAGCGCCACCAGCCGGGGCGCATTCCCACTGCCTCTCACGCTCCCTTAACCTGACCGGATCACCAGAGAAGAAGCTCTACTATAGGATCATTGAAAACTTCACTTGCAATCTCTGGAGCACCACCATCCAGAGCTCACTTCAGTGCGACCGGACGCAGCAGCTCCTCTGATCCACTCCACAGACCCACTGACGGCTCCGTAACGCAGCGCAAGCTGTCTAGCAGGTACGGGGCACAGTAGAAACATAATAGCGAATCTCTCCATAGGCACTTTAGAAACATTGTTTCCTGATCGCCACATTGTGAACTTGCGATCGTAGTAGTATCTTGCCGCACTACCACTGTTAACAAGACATAATTGCACTCTCTATGACCGCGGGCCGTGTCACAGCTGTGTCCGAGATAACTCAATAGTTCACAGCGAACCAAATTATGGAAAAAAGTACTAATTAATAGCTAATCACACTTTTCTTCTGCTCCACAGTAACACTGAAGCTACTTACCTGTATGCTGCTTCTTTATGTGCAACTGACAGTTCTACTGACACGTTCTATTCAGGAGGTAACTCCTGGCTAGAGTGTCCTGAAATAATTCTGTTACAAGTTGTACACCAGACAAGATGTTGGGCTGAAGAAGGAAAAGCAGAAGGAAAGCATGAAAGGTAGTGAATTTTTTTTTTTTTAACAATATATGTCAATTTATTAGACAGTGGAAAATAAGTATCATCATCGGACAATCCCTTTAACAAGAGGCATTTCTAAGCATTCTTACATACAATAATGCTGGGCTTTAAGTAGATGTTTCAGACTGGAAAAACATGGCTGCTTCTCTCCTATAAATAGTGACATAAATGTCCTGTTGTATTTGGGTATCTCAGCCGTTCCCATAGACAATAGATGGAGTGTGTGCTGATACACCACTTCATTTAGTGGGGAGAGGGGTCCCTGTTCTAGAGATCACGGGGTGGCAGAGGTTGGATCCCTACAATCAGACTCTTATCCTCAATCCTCTGGATAGGGAATACATTTTTAGTGGATGAAATACTCCTTGGAGAGGAGCTACAACTGTTGTCAAAACCCATGAACAAGTATGGTGCTGTTTCTGAAAACAGTAGCCATGTTTTTCTTATTCTTTGAATATCAGTGTGGCCCCTCAGAAAGCTATAGGTACCCTGTTATGGCTCTATTAATCATCTGGAATAATGCTGTATGACCTTAGGTGGACTTCTATACTTTCCAATTCCCTTATGTACCAAAAATGGGACATTTGAACTTCTCCCATAGAGCTCACTTTTCGGCAAGGTTTGCATATACCTCATTTTGCTGGTTTTCAACATTATCGGAACTGTTGTCAGGTATGGACTTAAAGGGGTACTCCGATGGAATTTTTATTTTATTTTAAATCAACTGGTGCCAGAAAGTTAAACAGATTTGTAAATTACTTCTATTAAAAAAATCTTAATCCTTCCAGTACTTATTAGTAGCTGTATACTACAGAGGAAACCCCTCTAACTTGTGGTAATTTACATATGTTTTATTGCTGAATGTCCTTGTATTGGAAGTGTGGTCAACTGCACTTTCTAATATAGATCCTTTTGGTAAATGTTTGGTCCATTATAGGCTACATCTGGTGTATACTGTACGTGGTGTAACCCTATCTGTACACTGCTCATGCTTTTCACATATACTACACCTAATGGACCACATACTGTAAAAGGATTTTATTTTGCTTACAGAAATGTCTGTATCACAGTAAATATGAAAGGCAACGTATGAAAGAAAAACAAGACACTGGTCTGTTCTGTCATGCCCAATATGGGTGAATAAAGACACAATCCCAATATAATGTGAGGAAGCTTGTAAAGAGCAGAGAGGGCTCCTACGATATGGAACAGGAACACATCACTGACCTCATGTATACAGCAAGTGACAAACAAAAGCAAAGACAACGCAATAGTCAGTTGTTATTATGACACCTGGAAGAAAAAAAATGGAGAAAATTATAGTGTCATTTTTTTTTTTACTGAGAATCATGCATTGTTTTCTTGGAGCATTTAGTACTAGAGATAAGTATTATAACAGCTTCCTATATATGAGACATTAGAAGCTGATATAAAATAAGGCCTGGGAGTTCCACTTTTATTGTCTCATTTGAGGCCAATGTAGAGAATATTCATTCTTCTCTGTTACCAGTAATATCAGATAAAAAATATATACACTGCGTGAACATCAAATGCATCATCTGGGATACAGAACTAGAAATAAAATAACAAAAAAAGCTCACTTACCAATTTAATGTTATAGAAAAATTGTGCCAAACCGGTCTTTGCTGCTCAGAGTCCCATGTAGACACAGCAGCAGTGGCTCTGTCCATACAGGACATGCATCAAATGACTACAATGATCCCTCAACTTACAATTGCCTCAGGTTACAATATCTTTAACGTATAATTGCCTTTTTGGAATATTGTAACTTGACACCAGACTCGCCATACATTGTTACAGACAGTCCAGATCTGTGAAGAGTGTCAATGACTGGAAGAATTGACCAATCAGAATGGGCATTCAATGGTAAAACACCTGTATTACTGAAGTGCATGCACTGACTGGCTGTCCGGTAGCGCCCCCTACAGTACATGGCGGCCATGCTACCTTTTGTAGACACAGACAAATGTCTGGTGTATGGTGAGGTGCAAAAAGTGTCTAAAATACATTATAAACCTGGTGCAAGGCATAAATGCCAGGGTTTATTTTGCACAAATTGAGCTATATACTGGCACATGTAGCCTGGTAAATCTCCCACATTGTATCCAAAGTGCTGTAACATCTTGTAGCAGCAAAGACTGACATAAATTTTAAGTAAGTACAAGTAAATAGTCACGTTTTCTTACTTGGAGTATTTGGAAAATGCCCCTAACCTTTAAAGTGATATCACCATACATAGCGCAGTTTACACCCATAAAATGCACATAGTAACTAAGGGTATTCCAATGGCTCACTACTTACTCTTGGATATAAGGAGTGTGGTTGCGGTGGTTGTAGTGCGTATTGTCACTGGTACTGATGTGTTGGTGCCAGCTCTTCTGCCCTCTAGAGCCTCCCTAAGGCTGTGCATCTGTACGCTGTTCAGCTGAGCACGCTGGGATTCTGTAACCATTGCTCCATTTTCAGATCCAAGGTTTAGAATCTGCTCAGGTGACAGATCCTTATGGAAGAAAAGTATTAGCATTTACATTAAAATGATTAGATTCTCAAAATAAAATGTATATATAATAAAGTGTCATGTTTAAACTAAGCTCATCGGTGTGATCCATCCGGCTACCAATATACTGTATGTCTATGGAGATTACATGGCTGTGAGCTTGATATTGGATCTGTTTTGGAGTATACTTTTGGCTTACATACATTTAAAAAAGTCTGTTTATTTTATTACCTTAAAAATCTCCCCAGGTATAAGTTTAATGGCAGACGGCTGAATATAGGGCATAAGTCTAGGATCAAGAGTCCTGAAATCTTCTTTGGTAAAACCAGCTGAAATAAGAGACCACATAACAAAAACATTAGTGAATACTAATAGTACAAACTATTGCTTGTGAGGTCTTGTATTTCAGAATAACGTACAGTGTATAGAGTAGTATGCAGCGCTTTTTACATTATGTCAAATAGATCATCTTTTCTCTACATACAGTAACATAACTCTAATCCAGCATTAATAGGGTGTTCTGGATTACTGGACAGTATACAGCTTATATATATATATATATATACCGTATTTTTTGCCGTATAAGACGCACTTTTTCTTCCCCAAAACTGGGTGGAAAAAGTTGTGCGTCTTATACGGCGAATACACCCCTATCGCGGCGGTCCCTGCGGCCATCAACGGCCGGGACCTGCGGCTAATACAGGACATTACCGATCGCGGTGATGCCCTGTATTAACCCTTCAGACGCGGCGATCAAAGCTGACCGCTGCGTCTGAAGGGAAAGTGACACTAACCCGGCTTTTCAGCCGGGCTGTTCGGGACCGCCGCGGTGAAATCGCGGCGGTCCCGAACAGCCTGACTGAATAGCCGGGTTAGTGCTTACAGGACACCGGGAGGGACCTTACCTACCTCCTCGGTGTCTTCTCCGTTCAGGGATCCCCTGTATGGCCGGCGCTCTCCTTCCTCGTCATCACGTCGTCGCGTACGTGCGTCGGCGTGTGTAACGACGTGATGGCGGCGACGGAGAGCAAGGATACCCGGCCGACAGCAGAGACGTTCCGGAGCGACGGGGACACAGGGACAGCGATGGAGCGACATCCAGGGCAGCGGTGACGGGTCCGGAGCGGCGGGGACACGTGAGTATTACCTCCTATGCAGTGGTCTTCAACCTGCGGACCTCCAGATGTTGCAAAACTACAACTCGCAGCATGCCCGGACAGCGTCCGGGCATGCTGGGAGTTGTAGTTTTGCAACATCTGGAGGTCCGCAGGTTGAAGACCACTATTGGGTTCAAAATCTTTATTTTTTTAGATTTTGCACCTATAAATTGGGTGCGTCTTATGCGCCTATAGGACGAAAAATACGGCATATTTATTTAATTTTTTTTATTGTACACAAAAAATAAACTATAACACAAAATGTTACAATAGTCTCCTGTTTTTCTGGAAATTGGAGAACGCCAGATTATCAATGTATTCTGCGTTGGGGACATCGCCTGAATTATCAGAAGTTTGGAATTATTAGTTACCGGATTATTGGCATTTCACTGTACAACAATTTCCATGAAAGCGGTAAAAGGAAACATAGAGCGCAACGTCTACATTTATTTCACCTGTTATGTAGCCAACGTCATTCAGAACAAAATGGCTCCACTTTTCAGTTTTTCCATAAATCTTCTCTGTCCTATTTTTAAAAGCTTGTAGGATTCTTGGACTACAAGGGAATGATCCAATTCTTGAAATAATTGAACTAAAGAAAATGAGAAAAAATCATCTGATAGTTTACATCATAATGTCTAAAGTAAGTATATATATAAGTTCAATTCTTAAAATGGCACCAGAGAGCTATAAAGATCAAGTATAATGAGTATATAATAACATTTAACCATCCTATACATGGCCAATATAGAAGGAGATTTATCAAAACCCGAAAAGTTGACCAGAGGTCTTTTTAATAATTAAAAAAACAATCTTATTGGTTGTTATTGGTTATATGGGCTACTGGTCAACTTTTCCTCTACACAGTTTTGATAAATCTCACCCATTGTGCATATATTCCAACAGTAGCTTCACCTATATTTGTAATGTACCATAGTTGGGGATTATTATGCTATTGTTTCATAGATATGATTAAATGGGCACTGTCACTTTAAAAACTTTTTCTATGTCCAAGAGACATGTCAAAAGTCTTGATCGGTTGGGGTCTCTGTGTTAGACCTAGCAGCAGGGAAGAGAAGTGCTGAGCGAAGCTGTTCTCCTGGTTGTATCTAATGATCAGTAGGGGTTTGAACATATAGGCCCAAATTCATTGAAATGTGTGAGAAAAAATATAGTGATTTTCCCATAGCAACCAATCCTAGCTCAGCTTTCACTTTACCACAGCTCGTAAACTGAGCTGTGATTGGTTGCTGAAGGAAAATCACTCTATTTCTTCTTTCACGCAGTTTGATAAATCTGGGCCATAGACCATAGTGGGAGGGGGGGGGGGGCATTATATGGGAGTCGGAGTTCAAATCATTTTTAACGGTGGAATCCGGTTGAATGAATGGCGGGGCTCCGATAGGTGGTCTAATGTAGCTATATGTCTATACAGTGTGGAGAGGATAACCAATTTTGCCATCTTAGGTGGAAAGATTCATTCTTAGCGGATAATAATGCTAATATTTTTTCAAAAGAATAGGTTTTGTTTATTTTGTGTATGACTGCAGTTAGTTGAGGGATATTGGGGGTCTTCCAGTGTGATAAAAGAGTTGTTTTGGCTATTATGCAGACAATGGAAAAAAGGTCCCTGTAAGAGGGTGGGATATGTGCCATGTCCAAAAACAGCAACACAAGTTGGGGGGACTAAAGAACCGGGCAGGGGAAAAGAGATGATATCAATTTTTTGCAAGCCACCCAGAAAGGTTGTATTCGGGGGCAACTCCAGAGAATATGTAGTAGGGAGCCTTTATGACCGCATTGCCTCCAGCAGTCAGAGTGAAATTCCACTGTAATCTGGTTTTAAGGGCACTTTCAATATGTGAGGAACATTGGAACGCCTTATATATTTGTCTAAAAGAGGCACACCAGTCATTCTCGGTAAATGATATACCAAGATCCCTTTCCCACAGTCTGGGAGGATAATGTTTATGAACGTGTGTCATCATTTAGCGAAAATGATAATTTAATGATAAGAAAGTGAATGGAGAGGTGACTGGTAAAGATTTTGAGGGACAAGGTGCATGGTGATCAGCGTCTGCAGCTGATCAGCAGAGTTGCCTAGAGACCCCTACCAATATAATATTGATGGCCTATCCTATGGATGCGCTATCACTTATGTAGCTTTGGAAGACCTCGAATGCACATGCTGAATGGGAAAAAAGAAATGAGAACATACAGATTGGTAAAGTCATCATAGAATATTGAATGTGCATGCACAGACCGCACAAGTATGGTATGACCTTCATAATCCTTTAGGACCACATACCTAAACTCCAGTGTGTTCATCTGCTCGATCTGCTCAGCATCAGCAGCACAAACACTGCATCCCAATCCAGCCAGTTCAAAGCTCTTCAAATCTTTCATTGATTTTCCGGAATCATTTAAGAAACCATTAAGTATGGACTTTGCCTGTAAATTATAATAGATAACTAATAATGATGTTTATAAACATGAATGTACATTAAAATATTGTCATCTTGAAGGGTTGGGCCCCATTCACACCACATTTTTAAAGTATAAGAGCAACATACCTCAAAATGTGATGTGAATGGGGCCTTAAAGATCTAGATCAGTTCCCCAATACAAGGCAATAAGATAGCCCACAAAAAGGTCTAAAGGATGGAAAAGGTTAAACAATAGTGGACCGTGCTGGTCCGTACATTTAATATTAAACTTCAAGCATTCAAATTGTCTGCTATATTCAAGATACAGAACCTCCTAAAAGGGGTTATCCAGTCTTACAAAATGTTATCCTCAGGATAGGCTAATAATACACTGCTCAAAAAAATAAGGGGAACACTTAAACAACACAATGTAACTCCAAGTCAGTCACACTTCTGTGAAATCACACTGTCCACTCCGGAAGCAACACTGATTGACAATCAATTTCACATGCTGTTGTGCAAATGGAACAGATAACAAGTGGAAACTATAGGCAATTAGCAAAACACTCTCAATAAATGAGTGATTCTGCAGGTGGTGACCACAGACCACCTCTCAGTTCCTATGCTTTTTGGCTGATGTTTTGGTCAGTTTTGAATGCTGGCAGTGCTTTCACTCTAGTGGTAGTATTAGATGGAGTCTACGACCCACACAAGTGGCTCAGGTAGTGCAGCTCATCCAGGATGGCACATCAATTTGAGCTGTGGTAAGAAGGTTTGCTGTGTCTGTCAGCATAGTGTCCAGAGCATGGAGGCACTACCAGGAGACAGGCCAGTACATCCAGAGACATGGAGGAAGCGGTAGGAAGGCAACAACCCAGCAGCAGGACCGCTATCTCCACCTTTGTGTAAGGAGGACCAGGAGGAGCACTGCCAGAGCCATGCAAAATGCCAGTGCAAAAATGTGCATGTGTGGTATCCCGGTACAGGACTTTGTCCTGTCCCTTGTCTAAAGTCCCCTCAGCTAGAGTCCCTTCATTTCTATAGGCCTCTCCTGCAGGGCTTACCCTTGGTCGCCTCATGTAAAGTGTGTTTATATTTATTTAATGTATAGAAAATATATGTACAGGACCTTAGTGGTCACATGATGTACAATTGTGATGTATAAAATGTACAAGGACCTTAGAGGTCATGTGATGTACCCAGAGTTCACTGGGTTCATAACTTACAGGTTTGCTGACCAATGAGCTTTGTCCAGCCCCTTATTATATAAAGGGCTGTAGCCACTAAATTCTCTCTCTTAGTTCCTGATTATCAAGCAAGCACAATCAACTCAGCAGAAATCTCAATTCATCTAGGCCCAAAGCCTAAGAACCTGCAGCTACAAAACGTGAGTTACCAAAGCTCAAACTACCAAATCCTGTGTGACTACTATCAGCTCAAATATTCTAAAATAGTAGCACAGTGGCTAGCATCAAAAGCTCTTTGCTTCCAAGTCCCAGCAACCTGTGAGGAACCTGTATCCCGGTTCACTCTTGAAAAGATTGTTATGTTCAATACTGTTGCATAAAATCTGCAAGTAAAGTTTCTTCAGTTTACTTCATAAAATCTGCTGTGGACATTCCTTTATTTTTCCCTGCTGTTTGTGGGACAGTTGGCGGTAGGAACATTAGTATTGAGGAAACTTCACCCTGGAGTCACGACATTTAAGCGTTAATACCACCAGACCCTACACTACCACTGCAACACCCCAGTCACCGTTACTCTCCTGGTTTACCACAACTCTTTTGGCGTCTTACGAACAGGATACGGGTGTGTGCCTAAAAGAGCTTTGCTACCCTGATAAAAGCCATAGTCCTCCCCCTATTCAGAAATGTGCTTTATGAACTGAGGTTTTAGTCAGTTTTGAATGCTGGCGGTGCTTTCACTCTAGTGGTAGCATTAGATGGAGTCTACAACCCACACAAGTAGGTAGCGCATGTAGCGAATACAATTGCGCCCAAAAGTGTACGGAACGTTACTGTTGAGATTGTGCTTAGCTGGGGCGCAAGAAAAAGTAAGGGGGGTGGTGAAGATTGTCTTTCTGTGGCCATGTGCAAAATTTGCAGCAAAGCCATGCTGTGCTCTCCACTGCAACGAGTACCTGAAAAGGTAAAAAATTTACCAGAGAAGCACGCGAAAATGTCCCGCGCTGGTCTGCGACCCGCCCCTGGGCGTGGACACCAAGTACACGTTGCAATTCCGAAGTGGAACTGTAATCTTCTACTTGTGTTTGCCGGGGGACAGGAAGTCAGAGCTGCACCGATGATGTCCTTCCGGCTGGCGGCCATCTTGTGGGAGCCCCATATAAAAGAAGCCACGCGGCCAGAACTCAGTCTGGAGTTGGCAGCGAGGTGCACAGACAGTGCTTAGCCCAGTGCTACACGTGAGGAGAGCAGCAAGATGGCGCTTGAGCAGAGTAAAGTTGCCGCGGCCGCAGCGCAAATTTTCAAGGATCTTGTCGATCGCTTGCAGCGGTTGTCCATTGGGGCCGAGGAGGCCTGCAACCTACCACCACTACCCGAGGACAACGAGTGGCCGGCTACCCCGGAAGGGGCATCACCTGGGACATCGGAGACGGCATCACCGGTGAGACTGTCCCCTCACCACCGGACATGGGGGTCCTGTGCCGAGATCCCAACAGAAGACTCAGATGTGAGTACCCTGGTGGAAACCGCTTTCTCTTCCTCATCTAGCCCAGAGAGGTCGGTCCCCTTGTCCCAAGTCACCCTGCCTAGCGCAAAATGGGTGTTCCGCGACGACCCTGAGCTGAATCAATAAATGTGGGACCATGTTCTTCCCCAGCCAGGGTAGTCTCATCCACCGGTCCCCACAGCTCAGACAGAAAGGGCCCACAGGGAGACAGAAATTAACAGCATAATTGAGAAGCTAAAGGCTGAACACAGAGAGCGATATGGGCCAAAACATCTCTCATATGAAGACAGGGTGGAGCAGCAGAGTGATACCAAGAGGTTGGAGGCTCTGTACATAAGAATGCTGGATTATCCACGAGAGGGTGAAGCACCCTTAGAGCGCAGACGCGGCACAGTGGTCAAGTTTGACAAGGCCAGAGGCTTCAGGACCCTCCTGGACTGCCGACACAGTGGGACAATCTTAGTTAACTGGAGGGCCGTGCAACGGGACTATCTGCCCAAAAGTTATTAATCCCTGGAGCGAGGGGATATTGTTGAAAACACCCCAGTCAAAAGTCTGCAGGGTGAATGGGCTTCAGCAGTGACAAGACCAAAGAACCCGGCACAAATTCCCTTCACGTACTTCCTTTCGGACGACTGGGACGCAGATCCCCACGGAATCGGGCCGATGAGGCTGCTTAAAACAGCCTGTGAAGAGGAGGAGTACAGAGCACCCATCATGTACCCCAAGTATTTGCCGTAGTCCTGTTTCTCTGCAGCAGCTCTAGCAGAGGATGTGCCCAAGCCTACTCCCTCTGAGGAGGTGAGGCCTAAGCAGCAGGCACCAACAGATGTGCCTAGGCCTACTCCATGCCCGGAGGTGTGGCCTGACCAGCAGGCACCAACAGAAGTGCCGCATCCTACTCCACCCAAGGAGGTGAGGCCAGATCAACCGGCACCAACGTGGTACCAGTGGCCTCAGCGGCTGCTATTTATTTTGTAGTGAGTGTTAACCCCTCTGTTTCACAGTCAAAGCTCACCAATGTTTCATGGGACACCTCTATTCGTCCCCTGAGAGAATCCCAACCTCGTGCTCCTCGCTACATATCCCAGAGCAGGAAGCACGCTGACAGGCGAGGTTGGGAGTCAAGAGGATACCCCGTTTAAAGTCATTAGTTTCTTTTGTTTGCTTACCATTAATTCTGTGATACCCCAGTACCTTTGTTTCTCTACAGACTGCTCTGTTCCGGATGTAACCTGTTCAAGAAGAAGTGCCTGGCAGGACTATGCCAAGAAGTTACCTGTTCAGTAACGTAACCACCTAAGCTTGTGCCTGTCCCCAGGCCGAGAGACTCCATGCCTGAGGAGATCCTTGTAAGTTTATGCCCGGCTTCCGTACAGCCGTGATGTTTTTGGACTCATAACGTAGGTGGACTGCTGATCCTTGCGTGTCTGTTTTTGTAAATATCCTCCTAGTAATCTATTTTTGTGCATAAAATGTTGCACCCTACAGCAGGTAAATGTTACCTGAATGCATCAAATGTTGTGCTGCTATGAAGTAGCCCTTGTGTTCTAATAAATAAATGTCCGTTATTATAAAAATGTCAAACCAATGTAAATGGTTATTGTACAGAAATATCCATTTCCTGTACACAAAGTATCTATTTTTTTTTTTTCAAGTGTTATACTGTTTACTTAGAGGTGCCCTCCCACAAATAGTGTCACCCTCCCCAAGGAAACATTCCCATCAGATATCAAGACTGACTCTATTCATTCACTACAGTGTACATATAGTACATTACATGAACTTACTTTCATAGAATCCAGTACACATAACTTAAAAAAAAAAAAAAAAATATATATATATATATATATATATATATATATATCTCACAAAAACAAAAACTTAAGCCTTAGGCACTGTAACTTGCTCTACCTCTGTTATGCTCTACCACTGTTATGCACTAATGTCATGCACTAAAATGTTCTTTTGTCTTTTACGTGTTCAGGATGCTCTTCCTGGCCAGAAGGTGCTCCTGTAGTTAATCAAAAAATACACGTATCCAGAAAGGTAACATTATGTTAATTGTTATCTAGACCAGAGTTCTAGGGGTAAGTGTGTAGTACCTATAGACCCTAGTAGCTAAGGCATTGGGCAGAAAGCCTCAGGCAACCCAATCCGCAACCAGTGTATAACTCTAGAGAATAAATATGTGGTATAATAAATATTTGGTATAACATTTGCTATCTGTCAAAGAAAAAAATAGTGAGATCTGTTAGAGTGTGTAGAAGCATCACCGTTATTATACATACTTCATCGTTAGAGATTAAACAGTCAAAAATCTGTCAGTCAAAAGTCCGATATCCTTAATATTATGCATAGTCAATAATGCATATTCTTATATGCTAAACTGAAAAAAATATATAAAAAACCCAAGGTGATATCATCCTGTTTATGGAATCCTGTTAGTGAAAATAGTACTAGTATTGTTTCATCTTTATAGAGTATTATATCTTGTTTATAACTTGTTTGCATGTAAATTTTGGAGCTTATATGGACATTTCACTATGCACAAAGACTATATACCATTATTCATCTACAGCCTGAATATGGACATTTGCATTTATGCTCAGGACTGCATCCGGCCCTATGGCCATTCCGTTCCTCTATCCTAGGGGACGTACGTCGAGAACGACTTATGTCAAGTAAGGGGGTTTGTGGTGTCCCGGTACAGGACTTTGTCCTGTCCCTTGTCTAAAGTCCCCTCAGCTAGAGTCCCTTCATTCCTATAGGGCTCTCCTGCAGGGCTTACCCTTGGTCACCTCATGTAAAGTGTGCTTATATTTATTTAATGTATAGAAAATATATGTACAGGACCTTAGTGGTCACATGATGTATGATTGTGATGTATAAAATGTACAAGGTCATGAGATTTACCCAGAGTTCACTGGGTTCATAACTTACAGGTTTGCTGACCAATGAGCTTTTTCCAGACCCTTATTATATAAAGGGCTGTAGCCACTAAATTCTATCTCTTAGTTCTGGATTATCAAGCAAGCACAATCATCTCAGCCGAAATCTCAATTCATCTAGGCCCAAAGCCTAAGAACCTGCAGCCACAAAACGTGAGTTACCAAAGCTCAAACTACTGACTCCTGTGTGACTACTATCAGCTCAAATATTCTAAAATAGTAATGATAATGAAGAGGATAAGGAATGAATCGCACTCACCATTGAGATGTCCCAAAGAAACCGATCCTTTATTGCATGGATGGTAATAGCAGCATGTTACAGAAGAATAAACTTCATGCAGCGGGGAGTGAGAGCAGCCGCTCTCGAGACGCAGGGGTACACAGGTGGGTGGCAACTAGTTTCGCGTCAGCCGACGCTTCTTCCCGCCAGGTGTATTCTAAAATAGTAGCACAGTGGCTAGTATCAAAAGCTCATTGCTTCCAAGTCCCAGCAAACCTGTGAGGAACCTGTATCCCGGTTCACTCTTGAAAAGACTGTTATGTTCAATACCGTTGCATAAAATCTGCAAGTAAAGTTTCTTCAGTTTACCAAATAAAATCTGCTGTGGACATTCCGTTATTTTTCCCTGCCGTTTGTGGGACGGTTGGCGGTAGGAACATTACTATTGAGGAAACCGCACCCTGGCGTCATGACATTTAAGGGTTAATACAACCAGACCCTACACTACCACTGCAACACCCCAGTCACCGTTACTCTCCTGGTTCACCGCACGTGTCCACTCAAATGGTCAGCAACAGACTCCATGAGGGTGATATGAGGGCCTGACGTCCACAGGTGGGGGTTGTGCTTACAGCCCAACACCGTGCAAGACGTTTGGCATTTGCCAGAGAACTCCAAGATTGGCAAATTCACCACTGGTGCCCTGTGCTCTTCACAGATGAAAGCACTTTCACACTGAGCACATGTGACAGACGTAACAGAGTCTGGAGACGCCGTGGAGAATGTTCTGCTGCCTGCAACATCCTCCAGCATGACCGGTTTTGCGGTGGGTCAGTAATGGCGTGGGGTGGCATTTCTTTGAGGGCTGCACAGCCCTCCATGTGCTTGCTAGAGGTAGCCTGACTGCCATTAGGTACCGAGATGAGATCTTCAGACCCCTTGCGAGACCATATGCTGGTGCAGTTGGCCCTGGGTTCCTCCTAATAAAAGACAATGCTAGACCTCATGTGGCTGGAGTGTGTCAGCAGTTTCTGCAAGAGGAAGGCATTGATGCTATGGACTGGCCCGCCCATTCCCCAGACCTGAATCCGATTGAGCACATCTGGGACATCATGTCTCGCTCCATCCACCAACGCCACATTGCACCACAGACTGTCCAGGAGTTGGCGGATGCTTTAGTCCAGGTCTGGGAGGACATCCCTCAGGAGACCATCCGCCACCTCATCAGGAGCATGCCCAGGTGTTGTAGGGAGGTCATACGGGCACGTGGAGGCCACACACACTACTGAGCCTCATTTTGACTTGTTTTAAGGACATTACATCAAAGTTGGATCAGCCTGTAGTGTGGTTTTCCACTTTGATTTTGAGTGTGACTCCATATCCAGACCTCCATGGGTTGATAAATTTGATTTCCATTGATCATTTTCGTGTTATTTTGTTGTCAGCACATTCAACTATGTAAAGACGAAAGTATTTCATATGATTAGTTCATTCATTCAGATCTAGGATGTGTTATCTTAGTGTTCCCTTTATTTTTTTGTACAGTGTATTAGTTTGCTTGACAGCAAGCAGTGATCTTGAGTACCATGAGCTGTTGAGTAGCCTGCAGTGACTGAAGAGACCCAGCACAGCACAGCAGACTGAGGAAGGAAGTGAATGCATAGTGAAAGAGGCCCAGCAGTTGCCTTGGACACTCCCCTTCCTTAGCAGTGGATGTCAAACTGAGTGAGCAGCAGAACAGAAGGATCTATGAGCCAAATACAGAAGCTAGACATATAAAACAATGCCAGAACCCTACGCTGCACATACCTGTAGAGGAGTCCATTCTGTCTGCTGGGTGAGTGCAGACACCATATCTGTAGAGTGTAGGTGAAGCTCATGTAACTCTCTGACACTCAGAGCGGTGGCTATACGTCCCAGCACTGTCATGTGATAACTTCTCCATTCTGACAACGGCCCCCACACCTTGGAACATTCACAAGTGCATGTCAAAAAACTTTACAATCTTATCATCCCAATCAATTTGACAATATGAAGCTTTATCACTATACCAGTTTGGCCTTTTCCTTTAAAACAAATAGCTGAGACTGATTGAGACTTCTTAGAACCCCAAGGATGTGAACACATTTGGCGAAGGTGTCTACGGTCATGCACTGCAACTCCTCAGATGTCCAGAATGCATTGGCCTCACCCAGTACCATCACTGTCCCAGCAGATGGCGCTCTGATGCCTATACAATCTATATGTAAAAAAACATGAACATATTTGATTGCATAAGTGTTACTTAGGTAGGTAGTCACCGACTGATCATATACTGTATATTTCCATGGATACATCTGGTTGGATGGTTTTAGTGAACAGAATAGCCCAGAGTAGTATTTGGCTAAGCACCAAACACTTATTCATTTAGAGAGATCAGGGCTTTTACTTTTTCGAAAGATCAAGTTAGCATACTGTAGCCTGTGCAGTGGGAATCATCAGCATGATAAATACATACCGTATTTTTCGCTGTACAAGACGCACTTTTTCTTCCCCAAAACTGGGGGGAAAAAGTCGTGCGTCTTATACGGCGAATACACCGCGGCGGTCCCTGCTGCCATCAACGGCCGGGACCCGGGGCTAATACAGGACATCACCGATCGCGGTGATGCCCTGTATTAACCCTTCAGACGCGGCGATCAAAGCTGACCTCCGCGTCTGAAGGGAAAGTGACACTAATCCGGCTGTTCAGTCGGGCTGTTCGGGACCGCCGCGATTTCACTGCGGCGGTCCTGAACAGCCCGACTGAATAGCCGGGTTAGTGCTTACAGGACACCGGGGGGGACCTTACCTGCCTCCTCGGTGTCTTCTCCGTTTAGGGATCCCCTGTATGGCCGGCGCTCTCCTTCCTGGTCATCACGTTGTCGCGTACGTGCGTCGGCGTGCGTAACGACATGATGACGGCGATGGAGAGCGAGGATACCCGGCCGGCAGCAGAGACGTTCCGGAGCGACGGGGACACGGCGACAGCGACGGAGCGACATCCAGGGCAGCGGTGACGGGTCCGGAGCGGCGGGGACACGTGAGTATTACCTCCTATGCAGTGGTCTTCAATCTGCGGACCTCCAGATGTTGCAAAACTACAACTCCCAGCATGCCCGGACAGCCAACGGCTGTCCGGGCATGCTGGGAGTTGTAGTTTTGCAACATCTGGAGGTCCGCAGGTTGAAGACCACTATTGGGTTCAAAATCTTTAATTTTCTAGATTTTGCACCAAAAAATAGGGTGAGTCTTATACGCCGGTGCGTCCTATAGGGCGAAAAATACAGTAGTTATATATGGGTGCAGAATTGGTTACAAAATCAATAGGAAGGAACTATATGACAATCACCAAACACTGTTGGATGGCAGAGGGCCCATATACAGTTCCTGCACCAGGGCCCACAGGCCTTCAGCAACGTTCATATCTTCATTTTCTGGTCCCTTGACTGGGAATTTACTGTGAATGTATATCCTAGCCAGATACAAAAACATGTTCTTTTTTCTAATCTGTTTCTATTTTCTGATTATACATTTTTTATAACATTTTCTGGCAAATTATTATGAGGGCTTCCATCTTGCCTGAGCTGCTTTTAACAGGATTTTAAGACATGTCTTACAGTAAGCCCCATAGACACAATAGTACGGCCCAGACCCTATTCAGTACAGTGGGACAGTTTTCCAGGAATCCTATGTCACCTGTGTAGGTCATTGTTTAGGGAGGTTAAGATGATGAACTTTCCTATCTATCTAGTGGTGTCACCTTTCATTGATGGAAAGTGTTCAGTACAGAACATGAAGACTCAGCTTATTATTATTATTATTATTAGGCCTAGTGGGCAGAATGAAAACAGCAAGATTTCAGGATTATTTTAGATAGATAAGAATTAGAAAAAAAAACATATTCAAACAATAGGTACATTTTCTGATGACACATTCCCTTTAAATGGCTATTCCAGCTTTGAACACATATACACAGGATAAGGGATAAGTGTCTGAATATGAAGAGATCAAACCACTGGGACCTCTCATAATCTTGAGAATAGGAACCCGAGTCTCACATCAGAATGGAGTGGCAGCTCACACATGTGCTCCATTCTCTATGGGTGCTGGAGATAGCAGAATACAGGAGTTGGCTCCCATAAACAATAAATCGAGCAGCCTTGCTCCATTCTGACAAGAGACTTAGGTACCTATTCTTGAGATTTTGGAACGATCAGCAGTACCCCTCCACGATCTGACATTTATCCCCTAACCTGTGGATAGGGGATCCATGTTAGAGGCTGGAATACCTCTTTAATGTGTCCCTATCATTTACTAAAATTATCGCTATGATAAACAAAGTTGCACTGACTCTATTGCTTTCTAAAGTGTCCCTGTCATTTAACAAAACCTTTGACATTTCACAGAGACATGTCAAACATTTTGATTGGTGAGGAAAATGTTCAGACCCCCTTTAATTGTTAGAACACTCAAACCCCAACGAATCACAACTTTTGACATATCTCTGTGAAATGTCAAAAGTTTTGTTAACCCCTTCATGACCCAGCCCATTTTCACCTTCAGGACCTGGGCATTGTTTGAAAATCTGACCACTGTCACTTTAAACATTAATAACTCTGGAATGCTTTTACTTATCATTCTGATTCCGAGATTGTTTTTTCGTGACATATTCTACTTTATGTTAGTGGTAAAATTTCACTGATATTTGTATCCTTTCTTGGTAAAAAATCTAAAAATTTCATGAAAATTTTGAAAATTTTGCATTTTTCTAACTTTGAAAGTCTCTGCTTGAAAGGAAAATGGATATTCCAAATAAATTACATATTGATTCACATATACAATATGTCTACTTTATGTTTGCATACAAAAATTGACGTGTTTTTACTTTTGGAAGACACCAGAGGGCTTCAAAGTTCCGCAGCAATTTTCCAATTTTTCTCAAGATTTTCAAAATCGTAATTTTTCAGGGCCCAGTTCAGGTTGGAAGTGGATTTTAAGGGTCTTCATATTAGAAATACCCCATAAATGACCCCATTATAAAAACTGCACCCCCCAAAGTATTCAAAATGACATTCAGTAAGTGTTTTAACCCTTTAGGTGTTTCACAGGAATAGCAGCAAAGTGAAGGAGAAATTCTAAATCTTCATTTTTTACACTCGCATTTTCTTGTAGACCCAATTTTTTAATTTTTACAAGGGGTAAAAGGAGAGAAATCACCCTAAAATTTGTAACCCAATTTCTCTCGAGTAAGGAAATACCTCATATGCATATGTAAAGTGTTCGGCGGGCGCAGTAGAGGGCTCAGAACGGAAGGAGCGACAATGGGATTTTGGAGAGTGAGTTTTTCTGAAAGGGTTTTTGGGGGGCATGTCCCATTTAGGAAGCCCCTATGGTGCCAGAACAGTGGACCCCCCCACATGTGACCCCATTTTGGAAACTATACCCCTCATGGAATTTAATAAGGGGTGCAGTGAGCATTTACACCCCACTGGCGTTTGACAGATATTTGAAACAGTGGACTGTGCAAATGAAAAAATTTATTTTTCATTTTCACAGACCACTGTTCCAAAAATCTGTCATACACCAGTGGGGTGTAAATTCTCACTGCACCCCTTATTACATTCCGTGAGGGGTGTAGTTTCCAAAATGGGGTCACATATGGATATTTATTGTTTTGCGTTTGTCAGAACTGCTGTAACAATCAGCCACCCCTGTGCAAATCGCCTCAAATGTACATGGTGCACTCTCCCTTCTGGGCCTTGTTGTGCGCCCCCAGAGCACTTTGCGCCCACTTATGGGGTATCTCCGTAGACAGGAGAAGTTGCATTACAAATTTTGGGGGTCTTTTTTCCCTTTTACCTCTTGTGAAAATGAAAAGTATAGGGCAACACCAGCATGTCAGTGTAAAAAATTTATTTTTTTACACTAACATGCTGGTGTAGACCCCAACTTCACCTTTTCATAAGGGGTTAAAGAAGAAAAAGCCCCCCAAAATTTGTAAGGCAATTTCTCCCGAGTACGGCGATACCCCATATGTGTCCCAAAACTGTTGCCCTGAAATACGACAGGGCTCCAAAGTGAGAGAGCGCCATGCGCATTTGAGGCCTGAATTAGGGATTTGCATAGGGGTGGACATAGAGGTATTCTATGCCAATGATTCCCAAACAGGGTGCCTCCAGCTGTTGCAAAACTCCCAGCATGCCTGGACAGTCAATGGCTGTCCGGCAATACTGGGAGTTATTATTTTGCAACAGCTGGAGGCTCCGTTTTGGAAACAGTAGCGTACCAGACGTTTTTCTTTTTTTGGGGGGAGGGGGGGCTGTGTAGGGGTATGTGTATATGTAGTGTTTTTTACTTTTTATTTTAGGTTAGTGTTAGTGTAGTGTAGTGTTTTTAGGGTACAGTCACATGGGCAGAGGTTCACAGCAAGTTTGCCGCTGGGAGTTTGAGCTGCAGCGCAAAATTTGCGCCATCTCAAACTTGCAGCACTCACTGTAAACCTCCGCCCATGTGAGTGTACCCTGTAAACATCCAGCTGTTGCAAACTCCGAGCATGCCCTTTAGCTGTCCGTGCATGCTGGGATTTGTAGTTTTGCAACAGCTGGAGGCACACTGGTTTGGAAACACTAAGTTAAGTAATAAACTTTCAAGTGTTTTGCAACCAAACTTAGTGTTTCCAAACCAGTGTGCCTCCAGCTGTTGCAAAACTACAACTCCCAGCATGCATGGTCTGTCAATGCATGCTGGGAGTTATAGTTTTGCAACAATTGCAACAGCTGGAGGCACTGAGGTAGGAAACGGACAATGTTTCCCAACTAGTGTGCCTCCAGTTGTTGCAAAACTACAAATCCCAGCATGCCCAGACTGCCCAGACATGCTGGAAGTTGTAGTTCGGCAATATCTGAAGGATCTGATGTTGCCGAACTACAACTTCCAGCATGCTTGGGCAGTCTGGGCATGCTGGGAGTTGTAGTTTTGCAACATCTGGAGGTCCACAGTTTGGAGAACACTGTATAATGGTCTCCAATCTGTGCTCTTCCAGATGTTAGAGAACTACAACTCCCAGCATGCCTGGACAGACTGAGCATGCTGGGAGTTGTAGTTTTGCAACATCTGGAAGAGCACAGATTGGAGACCATTATACAGTGGTCTCCAAACTGTGGACTTCCAGATGTTGCAAAACTACAACTCCCAGCATGCACAGAAAGCCAAAGGCTGTCTGGGCATGCTGGGAGTTGCAGTTTTGAAACTCCCAGAGGCAGCAGTGAGATCGCTTTACGGCGATCTCACTGCTACCAATGAAGATGCCGCCCTGCTGCCGGAAACTCACCTCCGGGACGCAGCGCCGCTGGGACCGCCTGGAGGACTCCGCTCGCGCCGGGACCGCTCGGGACACCGCATGGCCGGGTAAGTGACGCCGGGGGACGGGTCAGGGACACTTAGCAGATCGGTGTGTGTCCCGATCCCCTTGATCGGGACTCACACACCGCACTGCTAAGTATTCTCATAGCGAAACGCTGCTATCAACTAGTCAGATTTGATTAGCTGATAGCAGCGATCCCTGGGGGGGGGGGGGGGGGGGAATGAAACCCCCCCGTGGTCGCATGGTAAGATGGCTGGGTATCAGTGATAGCCACCATCTTACCGGGCGCTGCGGGATGCCGCGAGTATCGGCAAAAATGTTCATGACATACCTGTATGTCATGGGTCGGGAACACCTTGCCACCCATGACGTACAGGTATGTCATAGGTCGGGAAGGGGTTAAAGGGGTACTCCGGTGGAAATTTTTTTTTTTTTAATCAACTGGTGCCAGAAAATTAAACAGATTTGTAAATTACTTCTATTAAAAAATCTTAATCCTTCTAGTACTCGTACTTAGCGGCTGTATACTACAGAGAAAATGCATTTATTTTTGGATTTCTCTTTTGTCACAACCACAGTGCTCTCTGCTGACACCTCTGTCCATTTTAGTAACTGTGCAGAGCAGGAGAAAATCCCCATAGCACACATATGCTGCTCTGGACAGTTCCTAAAATGGACAGCAGAGGTCAGCAGAGAGCACTGTGGTTGTGACAGAAGAGAAATCCAAAAAGAAAAGCATTTCCTCTGTAGTATACAGACGCTAATATGTACTGGAAGGATTAGGATTTTTTTAATACAAGTAATTTACAAATCTGTTTAACTTTCTTGCACTAGTTGATTTAAAATAAAAAAGTTTTTCACGGGTTTACCCCTTTAAATGACAGGGACACTTTATAGAGCAATAGAGTCAGTGCTTTTGGTCATCATAGTGATAATTTTGGTCACTAGATGTCATGAATAAGGATGACTTTGATCTACACCATGATACAAGTGACACAGTTCCAGGTGTAATCACTTTTTTGGGAACATTAATGGTTCTTGTAAAAAATAATTTGTTGTTACCCATCACAAAAGGTTAGGTGCTATTACATATTAATGTAATAGAAAATTTTAAAAATGTAGACATTTCAATCATGTAGAAAGAAAACTAGATTTTTATGATCTTTCAGCCAAGTCTCAGAACAGGACCTCATCAGAATTCTTCTCTTTTAGATCTTCATTATCAATGCTATTAGATATCCGAAAAGACATTTGTCTGCCGGTCGGTGAACAATGAGGCTTTTGAATACCAAGGAGAAGAAGAAAGATTGCATGCTTATGACGTCTGCAAAATGTGACTAACACGCAGGATAATAAGCTTTACCTGCTGTCTGGTCAGGCTCAGATATGTTGGCACCAGGTAAGTGAATGGAATGGAATAATCCTGATAGCATCTCCTCACTCTGAGCAATGCCGGCTGCTGCTGATACAATCTCTGATACCAGCTTCTGGAACTAAACACAAGTTAGGAGAAAAGGGTACACATATGAAATGTCATATACACCAAGTCTCAGGAAAGGAAACTTGCATCTATTCAGCTGACCGGGTCATGACATTTGCAAAGTTCTTACACGTTTAATTTTGGAACATTTAGTCCCCACCTACCGATATGTGCTGAAATTCTGAGGAAACTGAGGCGTACAGAAAATGTAGAAAACCTTTTCCAGCAAATTGCTGAAAATTACCATAATTAAAATCTAGATTCCTTCTAAATACTGTCATTACCTCATTGCTTAATTAATTGCTTCATGAGTTCTGCTCAGGCTGTGTTCACACATCGCAGTTGTGTCACAATAATGCCATGATTTTTTTTTTTTGCATCAGTTTCTGAAATCATGACAAAAATGCCATTGTTTTATAACAATGAGTGCAACAAAAATTGCAGTGTTACTGCTACAGAACTGTACGGACACAGCCTTATGGTCACCTTATTGCTAGTTTACACAATAGATTTATCAGACCCGTCATAAAAATATTATGGAGGAGATTTATTAAAACCTGTGCAGAAGAAGAGTGGTGCAGTTGCCCATAGCAACCAATCAGCTAGCTTCTTTCATTTTTAAAGGGCCTGTGAAAAATCAAAGAAGCAATCTGATTGGTTGCTATGGACAACTGCACCACTCTTCCTCTACACAGGTTTTGCTAAAGCTTGCAACACTCACGTTTCAGGAGACAGGAACACAGGTGGATGTGGAGCCGATGGACCTGTGTGGCAGATGACTTGGACCGTACCAGGGAGCGGAGTCTAAGGTGCAGCTGGTTGCTACCCCTGGCACGGCTCGACCACACAGGCGGCTGAGGAGATGCAAGGCACAGGAGGGATAAGACAGCTTATACTCAGGCTAGCAGAAGGTCAGGGCAGGCGGCACAGTAGCGTAGTCAGGACGTTGCAGGAGGTCAGTAGACAGGCGGCAGAGGAGCAAAGTCAGGTCACAGAGCAAAGGATCAGATACACGGCAAGGCAATAACAGGAATGCTTTCTCTCAGGCTCAAGGCAACAAAGATTCACCAGGGAAGAGAGGAGGGTGGAGGAATTTAACAATGAGCCACAGGTGAATTACACTAATAAGTGCACTGGCCCTTTAAATCTTAAAGCTCCAGCGTGCACGCGACCTAGGGGACGGGGACATGTGTGCCGGAGCAGAGAGGCAGAGGCCGGAGAAGCACCAGGTGAGTGATGGACGGGGGCTCGCATGCCGGCAGCAGCAGGTAACGGGACCTGCGTGTGCGGCCGGAGCGCATAACGTAACAACACCCCCCCTCTCCCTTTGGTCTCCCCCTCCATTTACGAGTCAGGAAACTCCTGAGAAGGTCACAGGCTAGGATATTCTCCTCAGGCTCCCAAGATCTCTCCTCAGGACTGTAACCCTCCAGTCGAGAATTGTTTACCTCTAAAAGTTTTTGTAGCAAGAATCTCTTTAACCTTGTCAGAAGATCCGGAGACAGGTGGGGGGACAAGATTCTTCTGAGAAAACCGGTTTATGACAAGAGGCTTGAGAAGAGAGATGTGGAAGGAATTGGGAATATGTAACGTAGCAGGTAAACAGAGTTTGTAGGATACAGGGTTGATTTTTTGTGGAATCTGGAAGGGACCAATGTAGCGAGGACCGAGCTTGTAAGAGGGGATCCTGAAGAGGATGTACTTGGATGAAAGCCACACCATGTCACCAGGAGAGAAGGACGGAAGAGGTCTTCTACTTTCATCCGCTTGCGCCTTCAGCCTGGGATAACGATTGTCGGGTCTGTTGCCAGATGGTAGAGAACTCACGGACCAGCTCATCAACAGCAGGTACACCAGAGGAAACTGGGAGAGGAAGAGGAGGATGGAGATGGAGTCCGTAGACAACAAAAAAGGGGGACGACCTTGTGGACTTGGAATCCTTATGATTATATGAGAATTCAGCCCTGGGGAGAAGGTTGACCCAATCGTCTTGACGAGCTGAAACAAAATGCCAAAGATAAGTGTCTAGGATTTAATTAACCCTCCCCACCTGACCGCTAGACTCAGGGTGGTAAGCCAAGGAGAAGTCCAGATTGATGTCTAGACGGTTCCAAAGGGCTTGCCAGAACTTAGAGACAAACTGCACACCTCGATCCGAAACGATATGCTGAGAAAGACCATGTAAACTAAAGACATACTTCGCCATCTGTGGGGTAGAAGGAAGACCTGGTAGAGGAATGAAATGAGCCACCTTGGAAAACCAATCTACAATGACCCAGATGACAGTGTTATTATGAGATGGTGGCAAATCGGTGATTAAATCCATGGCGATATGCGACCAGGGAGTCTCTGGAATGGGTAAAGGCTGTAAGAGTCCTGCAGGTCTCTGTCGAGGAGTTTTGTCACGGGCACAAGTTTACCAGGAACGAACAAAATCAGAAACATCACCAGTAGTGCCGGGAGATAAGAAGTAGAGTCTTGCGTATTCCAGCCTGCTGTCAAGGAAGAATGACCCAATTTCAGAACCTTGCGTCTCAATCTGACAGGCACAAATGATTTCCCTGGAGGAACTTGCTGAATCTCGGCAGGAGCGGCAGGAATCAAATGGCCAGGAGGGATAATATGCCTAGGTGTGGAGTCCACACCAATGACGTCAGACGACCTGGAAAGAGCATCAGGCCCGAGTAAGAATGGCACCCGCTCCAATAGAAGAGGCATCAACCTCCAAAGCAAAGGGCCTCTCCAGATCAGGTCTTGTAAGCACAGGAGCAGAGGCAAACACAGACTTTAAATGGAAGAAGGCCTCTTCAGCCTCTTGAGGTCAAGATTTAGGATTAGATGCCTTCTTTATGAGAGCCACAATTGGAGCAAACAAGGATGAAAAATGTGGGATAAATTGACGATAATAGTTTGCAAATACCAGAATGTGTTGAATAGCACGTAGGCCCGAAGGACGAGGCCAATCCAATTCTGCAGATGATTTATCTGGATCCATCTGCAGGCCCTGATGAGAGACAATGTAGCCAAGAAACGGAAGACTAGATTTCTCGAACAGGCATTTCTCCAGTTTGGCGTATAGGTGATTCTTCCGTAGTCTCTGAAGAACCAGACTAACATGAGTACGATGCTCCTGTAAGTTGGAAGAGAAGATCAGGATGTCATCTAGGTATACGACAACATAGGTGTAGAGAAGATCACGGAAGATATCATTGACAAACTCTTGGAAAACGTCTGGAGCATTGCAGAGACCAAAAGGCATTACGAGATACTCAAAATGTCCGTCACGAGTATTGAAGGCCGTTTTCCATTAATCTCCATTGCGGATATGAATGAGGTTATACGCTCCGCATAAGTCCAACTTGGAGAAGACCTTGGCACCACGTAGATGATCAAAACGTTCGGAGATAAGAGGGTAACGGTTCTTGACCGTGATTTTGTTAAGTTCCCTGTAGTCAATGCATGGACGGAGTGAGCCATCCTTCTTCTCTACAAAGAAGAAACCTGCTCCAGCAGGAGAAGAGGACTTACGGATAAATCCCTTTTGGAGATTCTCCTGGATATACTCAGCCATGGCTTTAGTCTCAGGAACCGATAGAGGGTATATCCTTCCACGAGGAGGAGTGGTACCAGGCAGAAGATCTATAGGGCAGTCGTAAGGACTATGTGGAGGAAAAGGCTCAGCCTGTTTCTTGCAGAAAACGTCAGAGAAATCTTGGTAAGGTGCTGGCAGGCTAGGTAAAGGAGGAGGACGAGAAACAATTTTAGACTGAACTGATTGGAGGCAAAGATTTTGACATGATTGTCCCCAATGAATAATCTCGCTAGTTTCCCAATCCAGTTGCGGAGAATGGTGTTGCAGCCAAGGAAGGCCAAGAAGAATATCTAAAGTACAGTGTGGCAGAACATAGAATTCAATCTTTTCTTTATGCATTACTCCCACTTGCATGACGAGAGATTCTGTACGGAAGTGAACCATACAGTCCAGATTTTGTCCATTAACAGAGGAGATGAACAAAGGCTTGGCAAGCCGAGTAAGGGGAAGATGATACTTGTGGACCAAAGAAGCATCAATAAAGTCACCTGCTGATCCAGAATCCAAAAATGCTGCAGCGCTGAAGGAAGACTTGGCTGAAGCGAAGACTTGTACAGAAATAGTTAAGTGAGGAGGGGTAGTATTCACACCTAGGGATGCCTCTCCCACGTACCCTAGGTGCTTGCATTTCCCAGATGCTGTGTACTGTCCTTGAGGAAGTGCTCCGGGCTACCACAATACAAGTATAAATTCTCACTGCGTCGTTGTGACCTCTCCTGTTGCGCAAGACGAAAATGATCCACTTGCATAGCCTCCACGGAAAGAGGCGCAGGAAACTGAAGAGGTGGACGTTGAAACACGGGTGCCAGACGAGTATATCCCTGTATTCGGGCAGGTTCCCTCTCTAAGCGCAGTTCTTCCTGTCTCTGAGCAAAACGCACATCAATGCGAGTGGCCAAGTGGATAAGTTCAGACAAAGAGGATGGAGGATCACATGCTGCAAGGCCATCTTTAAAGGGGTAATCCGGTGCTTAGACATCTTATCCCCTATCCAAAGGAAGCCGGGGCAGGAGAAGCACAAGGTGAGTGACGGATGGGGGCTTGCATGCGGGCGCATCCCGCGATGTGAGTCCCAGCACCGCCGGCAGCAGCAGGTAATGGGATCATGAGCTCACGGCCAGAGTGTGCTGCCGTAGCGCATAACATAACAAATCTCCCCCATATGTGTTTAATTTTGTGACCACCACTTTATCAGTAATGAAAAAGACTGGAAGGTTTGTCATAGTCTCCTCTCACTCAAAGGGAAACAGTAGTCATAGTGAAAAAGTAGTCTAATCTGCAGCCTACATAAAATGGTGTTCTGAAAATTCTGTAGCCTGATAAATAATGTGGGAACATATTTTGTAACCATTGTTTACTTTTATAATTTCAAGGTTTAGTGCTCCTTTAAGGTCCTTATGTTTTAATAGACAATGTCATTTTAACAAACTTTACATAGATCAATAGTGCAAATGAATAAAAGCAACTTTGTAATATATCTCATAAAACAAAAATGCTTCTTTCTTCTGTTATCAACCTCCACTCCCTGGCTGATAAACTCATTCACTCTGAGAATCAGCTCAGCCTTGTCCTGTGTCTGCAAGACAAGCAATACAAGTCGACAGAGTGAGGAGGGCAGAGCTTTTCCCAAAAGCTCTTGGAAGAACTGCAAATTATATATATAGCATGCAGAGCAGAAATCTGCTGAAATATACAAGTTATATAATGGGCAGAAATAGTTTGGCTTCTCATGTACATACATAGGGCAGCTTATCCTGAAAGGTACATTAAAAAAAAAAAGAATATATATATATATATATATATATATATATATGATTATGGGTGGTGGATTTCAACATGACTGATGTATTTTTGTTTTAGGAGAGATATGCCACCACTAGAGGCATCTACCTGCATCTTAATCCCCTCTTTCCTTTCAGAACACAAGCATCTTTGGTTGAGCTAAACATGTGTATGTATGGGGCTATCAGGAGAGACATCTATCCAGTGTATGGCCAGCCTTGGGCAACATATTTGGCATTATAAGACTCAGATAGGCACTCTTCGTCTAGCATACACTATGCATATTTAGATATTAAGTATTTAAAGGAGAACTCTAATTTTAAATCATGCTATCTACGTACAGTAGGTACCTTCCCAGTTATAATCATTATCTCCTCTTTCGACAGGAGATTCCAGAAAGGTGCCATATCTTGAACTGTTTCAGACGTCCAGTTTAATGGATTTCTACAAAAAACGAAGATACTCTGATAATATAGCGAGACAACGTGTCCTATCTGTGGACACAGAGCTGACAAACTAATAGAATCTTGCTTACCCATAATGTTCCTGAATTCTGTATTTAATTGCTTTACTTTGTTCCTGGCTGAGGTTCAAGCAGGTCTTCAGCTGACTCAGAGCTGCCTCAATTACATTTGAGGATATCCCAGTCTCTATAATGCTCGGAGACAAGTGACAGATGAGATCCCCAAGTATATCTAGCTGATACACATCGGCAACAGAATTGTTCTGAAAGACAGAGGATCTGTTATTTATTTACTTGTGGCTGCACTGATATGTCAGAGATGGCATTAAAGGCCAGATTACAGTCAGTGATTCTCCACAGTATGTGGGTGGCTTTACAGTGTGGGTGAACTGAAGCCAGACACTTCTCCATGAGACGGTTATCCAAAAAATGATCTTGAATTATGCATTGGGCTGTTTGAGCTCCCCATAGAATTGCGGTGTAGAGACTCTTACCAGACATTGATTCACTTTGTTAATCACAAAATCCTTCTTGCTTGCATGTACCAGCAAATAGTTAACATCCATCTTCCTTAGACCCATTAACCACTGTCTGCAGGGAAGGGGAGAAGCAGAATATTCTGTCCTGAAAGTAAGAAGGTGATCAACAAAGTCTAAGTAAGCTACTACGAAAAGGCACAGCAATCGGGCACAGCTTGTTTGGGTCCCTGCAGGGTTGGTGCAAGGATTTTTGCCACCCTAGGCAAATGCTAATTTTGCCGCCCCCTTGACTCTGCCCATTGTTACACCCTTTGACACACCCCACTTTACTACTGGGGTGACACACTGTAAAAACCCTCCTCCTCATGCTGCTGGCTGAGCGAATGGTTTGGATGCTGGTTGTCTAACTTTCTCGCAGCAATTTGAACCAGCATTTGTAGCACACTGCGCCAAAATAAACCTGCAAACCTGACAAACCATGGCTAAACAGAAAAGGGGGAGTGATCGTCTGGAAAAAGGGGCCGTGTTCTCACAATCCAACCTATTTACTTGGATTCACACAAAAGCCTGTGAATTAATGGCTGGAAATTCCCATAAAGAAAAAGCTGGAGTGGAGTCCAGAATTGAAGCAACATCTACATTGAATCTACACTAATAAAAACCCAAAACTCTTAGTAAATCAGCTCCAATATTCCTGGTGCATTGGCTAATGTAAATGGTTTACAGTAGGAAAATGTACCCGAAATATAATTAAATTTGAAGCATTTCTGTCTTAAAAAATAATAAAACATTTGAGAGTGTTGAGACCTCCTCTGATCTGTAGTTATAGCCAGGAGAACGGGACTGCTTACAATGGAGCCCCTCTTCTACAATGAGTTAGATTTTGCTACCAGCTAGAGAGTAAAACACACAGCTGCATGCTTCTCCCACCTATATCTAGAGACCGGTGAATCAGTGCTGAGACCCCAACAGATCAAAACTTTTTAACATGTCAGATTTTTATTTAAATTACATTAATGCTTTAATTTCAATAGGTCCTAAGTTCTTTATGAGAATCAGAGCTCTATTTTTGTGATACAGTAAATCTACCTGATTCCATTTAGGCTAGAGCAACACAGCAACTTTAGGCACGACACAGATCGGGGGGGGGCCAAAGGTCACTATGTCATGATCTAGGATCCTGCTGCATCACAGCTTACAGAAGTAACTGGGGTTGTAGAAATGTGTGCAGTGAATCCGCTGTGTAGCCAATCAGACTATCTGACACATATCACCAACTCATAGTAACAAGTTATAGACAACCAATTCAGTAAATTAATGTTCTTATCATTTCAAGTTCTAGAAAAGGAAAATTCCCTTATAACAGACCTAAATGTTTTTTTTTTTTTTTTTCATCTAAGACATTGAGGGCATATTGTTAGAGCTAAACTGCTGTGATACCCACGGGTTGTTTCTAAGGACAACTTTTCCAGGGACTATATGATTTATGGCCTATCCAAAGGATAGGCCATCAATCGCCACCACTATACAATGAATGGTGCAGGGATTCTGGCCCCGTTCACTTTGTAGTAAGGGGCACCAAAAAGCTGATGCAGCAGTGGTGTTGGGGGAGCTCTATGCCATTTTACCAGTTTTTGTCCCAGTTTTTTTCATATTGGTGGCGGTTAAAGGGGAACTCCACTGGCCAGCGTTCGGAAGTAAATGTTCCGAACGCTGTTTTTGTGCTGCTGGGGGCTGGCCACGGCCATGCCCCCTCACTGCAAGTCTATGGGAGGGGGCGTCACACCCCCTCCCATAGACTTGCATTGAGGGGGCATGACTGTGACTTCATGAGGGGGCGTGGTCAACCCCCCGCAGCATGAAAACATTTACTTCCGAACCCTGGCCAGTGGAGTTCCCCTTTAAGCCAATACAAGGGATGGATCTTTAAAGTCTGGGCAGTATAGCAAAACTTTTTTTCTTCTCATTTTTTTGGACCTCTTGCTATAGTTAAACTGCATGCAAAATTTCATCAAAGTGCAAAGGGGACACGCTCACATAAAATTCTGGAATTCTACTTATATTTGCTCTTCACATTTTTGGGTGTTGACTGTAACGTATGTGAATATCACTTCAATTTTGCTAAGAATAACAAGCCGCTATATTTAACCCGAAAGAGATTTTGTAATGTCGGAAATGTTGTAATAGTGCCCATTTGTGTCTCATCTCCCCATCACGAATGCAGCACAAGTCCCATCTTATGTGTATACTGATATGTGGCATCACTGCAGGGCATGGAATGACCCAGGTGATAACATATTTTTCATTTCTCTTCACTGCAATAAAGATGAAAGCAGGTTTTTTTTTTTTATTTGCCTTGGGAGGAACTAAGCGATGTTTCCCCCTTCCTCATTTACATAAGCAGCAGTATACCATTAAAGAATTCTTTCCCAAATCCTTTGAAGTTCTAAACTTACGGAAGCACAGCCAGCAGGAATGGAGGTATGGTTGCTTGGGAAACCTTCCAATATTTCCATGCCAGACAATGGATCTGAAAAGTCAGACAAAAATGTAGGTACTGTAAAAGGAATACATGCAATATCAGTCAAGTAACAGTATTCAGACACATGATCACTACCAACCATGAGCGACGCCAAGAATTCTCTAAAACAATGTAACAATGCAACGCGTTTCACCGCGCATGTGCGGCTTCATCAGGCATCTGATGCCTGATGAAGCCGACCATTCGCTGTGAAACGCGTTGAATTGTTACAATGTTTTAGAAAATCATATATCCCACCTGTGGTTGTTCTTGTCAGCACCGTATTTCAAACCTGCAGCTCCTTACAGAAGTCCCCGATTTGTTCATCCAGAGAGTAAAGTGTGGTACTGGACGCTTCTCATCGTAAAATCCACAGCCCAGTTGGGGTCTGAACACTCAGACCCCAAGAGATCAAAACTTTTGACGTCTCTCTCTGACAAAGGTTTTTGAAATGACAAGGACGCTGCTCCTGAGCCCTAATGCAAAGTCTGTAACAGCGCCCCCTACCAAACATGTACCATTGAATAGAAGGGTGTGACGGAAGGACCTTAAAGGAAAACGGTCACTAATCTCCCCCCGCACTAACCAGAGGTACTGACTGGTAGTGCAGGGGATGCTGATCAATATGCTGCCTACCATGCCCGATCCGTCCAGCCGTTCGCCCATTATCTTAATTATTCCTGATATGCAAATGGTCTTCTTGGCACAGGCGGGGTTACATGCCTCCATCTGGCACTGTGACGTCAGCACCGCTCGTCCGCAGCACCGCCCGGCTTAGGCTGGGTTCACACAATGTTTGTTTTACGTACGGTTTTAGGTCCAATTAGAGAACCGTACACGGGGGCAAAAATGAGCCGACCGGAGTCATTGAAATGAATGGGGTTCCAGCCAGATCTGGCTTGGGTACGGGAGCGGCCGGTTTTCGCTCCTCCCAACCGGTTCCAGCACCCGTACACTACATACGTAGTGTGAACCAGCCCTTATGAATATTCATAGAGCGGCAATGCGGGGGCGCCGTTTGGGAGACCCGCCGCGATCAATCACTTATCCCCTATCCTGTGGATAGGGGATAAGTTGTTTTTTGCTGCACATGTACTTTAAATTCCCTTTAGGCACTAAGGCTTGGGTGCAACTGCTACTTCTGAGTTGCTGTAAACTAAGACACCCCACCACCACACATTTTTTCTATCTATCTCTGAAGGTTTTTCCTATAGTGTTATGATGTGTAACTGTACAGGGGGAGACTACATACAGTTCAATGCAGCACAATTTACCTGATGTGGAGAAAGTAATGGCAGATTCTTCTCTATTAGCTTGTAGTGGTTCAGGAAGGTCGGCTTGCTCATGTTGTCTATGTATTCACATGTCAATCCTTTCACCAGCTGCCCTGTGCTAGAAAACATGAGGGGTAAAATAGCCTTCACTATGAAAAGTTTAGAATAGGGAGGGGGCGAGCTGTTCACTGGCCATTTAAGGGACTCCAATAGTGGGCTCAACAAAATCAACAGAGAAAGCCATGTGTGTAATGTTTTACTAAATATGATTCTTTCTAATAATATAATGCAATAAAATTAAGTCCAGAGAGAATTCAGCTCACCCAGGAATGGCATCAAACTAGGTACATAGAAGAAAACAGGTAGATAGCCAGCACTTCATAACACTTAAAAAACTTTTAAGTGACAAGTATACTTTAAGCTATGACCAAGGATCTCCAACGATCCGAAACGCATCAGATTCATGCTATCTCTTGACTTTTCCATTTAGTCTGTACGCAAAGCTGGAATGGCTCTTTTAAATTGCTTGGAATAAACACTAAGTTTTATGGAGTGCTGGCTACCTACCTGTTTTCTGCAAATATTATATTGATAATTCTGTTCAATGTTTCTATCCATAATGCTATCTCTGATTTTGTAATGAAATCCATCTAATGGCAACCTGTCACTAGTTTTATGCTGCCAGAATCACACACACACATATATATATATATATATATATATATATATATACAGGGTGGGCCCTTTATATGGATACACCTTAATAGAATGGGAATGGTTGGTGATATTAACTTCCTGTTTGTCGCACATTAGAATATGTGAGGGGGGAACTTTTCCAGATGGGTGGTGACCATGGCGGCCATTTTGAATTCAACTTTTGTTTTTTCAATAGGAAGAGAGTCATGTGACACATCAAACTTATTGGGAATTTCACAAGAAAACAATGATGTGCTTTGTTTTAACGTAACTTTATTCTTTCATGAGTTATTTACAAGTTTCTGACCACTTATAAAATGTGTTCAGTGTGCTGCCCATTGTGTTGGATTGTCAATGCAACCCTCTTCTCCCACTCTTCACACACTGATAGCAACACCGCAGGAGAAATGCTAGCACAGGCTTCCAGTAGCCGTAGTTTCAGGTGCTGCACATTTTGTATCTTCACAGCATAGACAATTGCCTTCAGATGACCCCAAAGATAAAAGTCTAAGGGGGTCAGATCGGGAGACCGTGGAGCCATTCAACTGGCTCACGATGACCAATCCACTATCCAGGAAACTGTTCATCTAGGAATGCTCGGACCTGACACCCATAATGTGGTGGTCACCATCTTGCTGGAAAATCTCAGGGAACGTGCCAGCTTCAGTGCATAAAGAGGGAAAAACATAATCATGCAGCAATTTCACATATCCAGTGGCCTTGAGGTTTCCATTGGTGAAGAATGGCCCCACTATCTTTGTACCCCACATACCACACCATACCATCAATTTTTGTGTTCCAACAGTCTTGGAGGGATCTATGCAATGTGTCAGACCAATAGCGGTGGTTTTGTTTGTTAACTTCACCATTCACATAAAAGTTTGCCTCATCACTGAACAAAATCTTCTGCGTAAACTCAGGGTCCTGTTCCAATTTTTGTTTTGCCCATTCTGCAGCACCTGAAACTACGGATACTGGAAGCCTGTGCTAGCATTTCTCCTGCGGTGTTGCTATCAGTGTGTGAAGAGTGGGAGAAGAGGGTTGCATTGACAATCCAACACAATGGGCAGCACATTGAACACATTTTATAAGTGGTCAGAAACTTGTAAATAACTCATGAAAGAATAAAGTTACGTTAAAACCAAGCACATCATTGTTTTTCTTCTGAAATTCCCAATAAGTTTGATGTATCACATGACCCTCTTCCTATTGAAAAAACAAAAGTTGGATTCAAAATGGCCGCCATGGTCATCACCCATCTTGAAAAGTTTCCTCCCTCACATATACTAATGTGCCACAAACAGGAAGTTAATATCACCAACCGTTCTTATCCATATAAATGTCCCACCCTGTATATATATATATATATATATATATATATATATATATATATATATATATTCTGAATGACTGTGTTGTTTTAGAGTGATCATAGTTGTAACTTCAGCCGGGAATGGGGCTTTGAGTCCACTGGTCCTGCTTGACAGATCTGATTTGCTTCATATTGCCTGTAGTTCGGGTAGCATGAAACTAGAGACAGGTTCTCTTTAATGTTTTACTGGGTTCCCAAGCCAAATTTAAGATAAATTAAACACATTTTTTTTTTTTTGGCTTGGCTTTTACCACTGGCTAACTGGTGGTGGGGTCCTAGTAAAAATAAAAAGGAAAAACAAAGTTCAAAACATCATTCATTAGTTTATAGTTGACATTCTAAATAATACTACATTGTGGAGCACTTTACCTCAGCAGATTCACCAATGGTACCTTTGGCAATAGTAAGTCAAACAATAGAAGGGCCTGTAATACAAGATACATGAATGGATGTACAAGATAAATGACAGAAAACATCCCTTACAAATATTTAAACCATTTCAAGAAACAACATGTTACGTGATGCCGTAAGCCATATAGTTCTTTGTGGTACTGAGCTCTAATAGAAAACCAACTAACAGGTGCGTAGAGCCTTACTGTATCGCCATAAGATTTCATTGTGATTTTTCATGGATGATGAAGGGAACCTGTCACCATAAAAATATGGTACAATCTATTAACATCATGTTATAGGGCAGGGGGAGCTGAATAGATTGATATATATGGATATAATTATGTATAAAAAGATTCAGTATAACTTGTTCCTGCTTATTCTGGGGTTTGGAGTGCATTGGGCAGTGTCACTCCATGATTGACAGTCTTCTCTATGGGGGAGATTTATCAAAACCTGTGCAAAGGAAGAGTGGTGCAGTTGCCCATAGCAACCAATCAGATTGCTTCTTTCATTTTCCACAGGCCTCTTTAGAGGCCTGTGGAAAATGAAAGAAGCAATCTGATTGGTTGCTATGGGCAACTGCACCACTCTTCCTCTGCACAGGTTTTGATAAATCTCCCCCTATGTGAGCATGCAGAGACAAATAGCTGTCAGTCACATTTTGGGTCCACCCACTGGACTTCTAACCTCAGAATAAGCAGAGATTGAAATGGGAATAGCACAGGATATATCTAAAGCACAACTCTAATGATGTTCTGGCAGAAAGATACATATAGCCTGTGAATTGCCCACTAATAAAGCGAACAACGAACAGTCAACGGATTTGTCAGAAGTCCCATAGACTTGCATGGAACTTCAGACGAATCTGTAGATTGCTCACTTTAGCAGAGTTCAACTCGCGGGCTAGTGTTGCCATCATCAACTGGCTCCGGAAAGTTAAACAGATTTGTAAATTACTTCTATTAAAAAATCTTAATCTTTCCAATAGTTATCAGCTGCTGAAGTTGAGATGTTCTTTTCTTTCTGACAACAGTGCTCTCTGCTGACACCTCTGCTAGTCTCAGGAACTGTCCGAAGCATTAGAGGTTTGCTATGGGGATTTGCTCCTACTCTGGACAGTTCCTGAGACAAGCAGAGGTGTCAGAAGAGAGCACAGGTTTTGATAAATCTCCCCCTATATATCAATCTGCTCAACTCATCCTGCTCAATATCATGGTGTTGGAAGATCAGATGGCTTATTGAATGTTACAGGTTCCCTTTAAAGGGGAACTCCGATGGAAAACATTTTTTTTTTAAATCAACCTGTGCCAGAAAGTTAAACAGATGAGTAAATTACTACTATTAAAAAATCTTAATCCTTCCAGTACTTATTAGCTGTTGAATACTACAGAGGAAATTATTTTCCTTTTGGAACACAGAGCTCTGTGCTGACATCATGACCACAGTGCTCTCTGCTGACATCTCTGTCCATTTTAGGAACTGTCCAGAGCAGCATATGTTTGCTATGGGGATTTTCTCCTACTCTGGGCAGTTCTTAAAATGGACAGAGATGTCAGCAGAGAGCACTGTGGTCGTGATGTCAGCAGAGAGCTCTGTGTTCCAAAAAGAAAATAATTTCCTCTGTAGTATTCAGTAGTTAATAAGTACTGGAAGGCAAAGATTTTTTAATAGAAGTAATTTACAAATCTGTTTAACTTTCTGGTACCAGTTGATTTAAAAAGAAAATAAAAAGTTTTCCACCGGAGTACCCCTTTAAGGATATTGCAGCTATGTGCCATTAAAGCAGTGGTCTCAAACTGTGGCCCTCCAGATGTTGCAAAACTTCAATTCCCAGCATACCCGGACAGCCAACGGCATGCTGGGAGTTGAAGTTTTGCAACATCTGGAGGGCCACAGTTTGAGACCACTACATTAAAGTGACATGAAATGTGATCCAAAGTAGTAATATTATGATGGGGGGGGGCAAAAGAATTCTCAGTCAAGGAAGCTGTACATGTACCATTTTTGTGCACTTTTTGAAGTGAAAGCAAGAAGTGGAGGGAAATTATATTAGAAAAATACGTCTTCTCATATTAGAATCCACTCCTAGTTTTGGCTTCAAAAACAGCAGCGGTGAAAGCAGCTTAATTCTGTTAAAAAACGCTACAGTCTGCCTCTGAGCAGCCTGAAATGGCTGATAACAGAAAACAATCATGACAAATTGAATAAAAAAATTTAAATTTTGGTTTCGGATCCTCTTTGAAAATCCATGGTATTAATGAACAAAAGCTGTCATGTTGCTTTCTGTCAAGTGGTGACAGGTACCTGCGGCAATTCCTTGAACGCTACTACAATCGCTGTCTCGAGAAGTACTTGCACAACATCAAGTTTATCTATAAGAACCACATTAGTGAATCCTCTTACAGAAGAGAAAAATGACTGCAGATTGTTCTGTCCTCACTCCCGGGGGACTTCAGCATTGCCAAGGCCTCTGTGCGTCTGCTCGCAGCTTGAATGGATGCTCATGGATGAAGGGCACTTGGGTTAAATATATAATTACCTGACTCCTTCTCATCTCTTTGTCGTGCAGTTCTGTAACATCCAAGTCCCTTTGTGCCAGCAGTTGTGAGAGAGACACTTGCTTGAAGAACGCTCCATTTATGTCTGACAGAACTGTGTGAAACTCTCCAGAAGACATCAGCTAATGAGAAGAGACACAGTACGGACATATGACAGCGATCATGGGCTACAGCGCGACATTTTATTGTAATGCTCTAAATGGCATGATAGGGAACAGTAGAACTACTATGCAGGTTACGTAGATTTTTTGTGCTCTAAATGTTATGGACAGGAACAATATAACTATTCTTCAGGTTACGAATTTCAGTCTAAGGGTAGGGTCACACGTAACGGATCCGTAGAGTCTTTTACGCTGTGGATCTGCAGGTAACCCAACCCATAGTGTGCTTCCAGCTGTTATGAACCCCCCTGCCTTGTCCCGCCCCCTGGTCTTCTCGCAGCGGGGTTGATAAGAGCTGGAGGCACAATATGGGTCGGGTCACCGGCAGATCCGCAGCGTAAAATACTCTGCGGTAGGGATCGACCGATTATCGGTTTGGCCGATATTCTCAAGTTATCGTTATCGGCAATTACCTTGACGATAATGTGGGCACTTTAAATCAATGAACTGCAGTGGCTTTGGCGGGGCCAGTGACCACCGCCTGCTTCTCTCCCCCTGCCTGTCCTGGGGTCCTGAGTCCAACCACCACTACTGCCCCATTGCCTCCCCCATCCCCAGTTTTATAATTACCTGTTCCCGGGGTCCGCACTACTTCTGGCTCCTGCGGCGTCCTGCGCTGTTGCTGTGCGCTGCGCAATGACGAGTGACGTCCTCAACACGACGTCACCGTCAGTGGCCCGGCGCACTGTGTCAGCTTAGGACGCCGCAGGAGCAAGAAGTACTGTGGACCCCAGGAACAGGTAATTATAAAACCGGGGATGGGGGAGGCAATGGGGCAGCACCGGCGGCGGTCTCTGGCGAGAGGATAAGCAGGGGGAGGCAATTGGGCAGCGTCAGTGGTTGGACTCAGGACCCCAGGAAAGGCAGGGGAGAGAAGCGGGCGGCGGCAGTCTCTGGCCCCGCAAAAGCCGCTGCAGTTCATTGATTTAAAGTGCTCCCGGGGGGTTAAAATGCACAGAATATCGGTATAAGTTATCGGCCTGAAAGTTCACAGGTTGTCGGTATCGGCTCTAAAAAAAATCAATATCGGTCGTTTCCTACTCTGCAGATCAGTTACGAGTGACCCTACCCCTAAGGCTATGTTTACATGGCAGAATTTCCTCATTATAATCCGCACAGAATTTCTGCATGTGTTTATAGCTTATTCACTTCAATAGGACTTCACAGTCAGATTCACACAGCAGTATTTTCGCTGCGGACATTCCGCAAAAATATAAGTCATGTCTTGTATTTTTGCGGACTTCGGCTGCAGAAGCCCATTGAAGTCGATGGGGCTTCCCCAACACAACCCCCCCCCCCCCAGTAAATGCGGATTTGGTGTGAATTTCCTGGGAAAATAATGCAGATTCCATGCAAAATTCAACATTTGCATTGAATACAGGAACTTTTTTTTTTTTTTAACTGTAGTTTTTATTAAAGATTTTCACATAAAAAACAGAAAGTCAATAAAACGCAATCAAAGCATAATCCGGGACAGTGCTCAGTGCGATCACATCAGGGGGCACTTTTTTTATGTGCATTGAATTCTGCAATTTTTCCGCATATGACTGAAACATGCCGAATTCCGGGTGAATTAATGTGGCCGTGGAATTCACGCATCTTTGTGGAATTTCTGACATCTGAACATAGCCTAATAAGCATCATAAAATAGAGCCAGGGGTGGTGAAGGTGATTCTTGTATGAAAATGCAGCTCAACAATGAATGTTCAAGGGATTTTCTACAAAGAATGAAATGGATGCAATTTATGGTTTCAATTGACTTTTTATGAAGAAATAATCACTAGTAAAACGGCAAAAGAAATGATACATTCAGTTGGGGGTTAAAGGGATGTTCACACAGGGCAGATGCACTGCAGGTTTTCCATCCATATTTTGCAGGTGGAAAAATCCCTAGAATTTCCATCAGGAAAATTACATCAAATTGTGCAGATTTGTTGTATTTTTTCGTGTAGGTTCTGAAGAGAACAAAACATGATCAACACTGGTTACCAGTAAAACTGTCTTTTTTGCCTATAGCGAACAATCAATAAGTCAGTTTAGTAAAGGGTCTCTTCACACGGCAGAATTTCCGCAAGCGGATTCCGCCTCAAATTGAGGCCCAATAGACTTCTATGGGATTCCACACTCCAATTCTGAATTTCCGCATGCAGATTCCACACGGATTCTGCACCAATTCCGCCCTAGCCAGAAACCACCCAAATGAATGCGGAAACAGAATTGCTGCAGATGTGTGGAAATTCTGCCATGTGAATAGACCCTTAGGCTGGGTTTATACCCCAAAAGTCTGTCTAGAGATTCCAAGGGTGGCCTGCGTGACTAAATCAGTTGGCGCTAGGACTGTGCGGACATTGCTACTCCCATGGAAGACAATGTGTGGATTCGACAGAAAGAATTATTAAGATCATTCTTCCGGCGGCAGAAGCTCCACTGCTGAAATTCCATGCTACACCAGAATTTCCAAGCATAATTTCTATGGGGAATTACGCTCGGAAATTCTGGTCTAGCAGAATCCCATTGCTTCAGGCTAGGTTCAGACTGAGGAATCTCTGGCCTGAATCACTTGGAACCCAAGCGGAATCAGTCAGCGCTAGGACAGGCCTGTCATTGAGCCTCCCATAGATGGCAATGTATTTCGTGTGGATTCCACCAAAAGAATGAGCAAGATCATTCTTTTTTCCAACGCTTAAATTCCATAGTGCGCACTATACAGTGGAATCCTATTGGCAGAAATGGGATTCTGCTGCACCGGAATTTCCAAGCATAAATTCTAAGCAAAATTTTGTTCGGACATTCCTCATTCTGAACCTTGCCTCATCTTTATAGACAGTTTTGATATAGGAGGCCCGAAGTTTTTACTGCAAATTCCACAACACCCCATTTCATTGCAGATTTTGACTTTCCCATCGAAGTCAACAGGAAAACATCCACAACAAATGTGCATATCTCCAAAATAAAATGGTATGCTATGAGTCTATGAGACAGCGCAATTCCGAGCGGTCCTAGCGCCAGCTGGTACATTCAAATGTGTGGAATGACTGCCTGTGTTTTCGGGCTAGACATTCGACACATTTTCGGCCATGGAAGGTGCCCCACTTTGGATACTTCCTATCTCAGAGTTTCCTAACCAGTGAGCCTCCAGCCGTGCAAAACCACAACTCCCAGCATGCTCAGACAGCTTTTGGCTGTTCAGGCATGCTGGGAGTTCTGGTTATGCAACATCTGGAGGCACAATGGTTGGCAAAACACTGCCCTTTCTAGAAGGGGGATTCAGCTTGTACCCTTTATGATGATCTATTATCCTATGGGGTCCCATTGAACTACTGAGTATTAATCAAGTCTGTAGGGCTTGCTATGTACCCCAAAATTAGAGATGCTCCTTGTAGTGCTATTCACTCCTCAAAAAGGGGACCCCCAGGTAGTGCCCCATAAATCCTGGACACACTATTATATGTTGTATAACTCTGATTAAAATACACCTATAAGCTGAGTGCATTAATATTATGGAATTGCATTAAAGGGGTATTCCAGGCCAAAACTTTTTTTATATATCAACTGGCTCCGGAAAGTTAAACAGATTTGTAAATTACTTCTATTAAAAAATCTTAATCCTTCCAATAGTTATTAGCTTCTGGAGGTGAGTTGTTGTTTTCTGTCTAACTGCTCTCTGATGACTGACGTCCCGGGAGCTGTGCAGTTCCTATGGGGATATTCTCCCATCATGCACAGCTCCTGGGACGTGACATCATCATTGAGCAGTTAGACAGAAAACTTCAGAAGCTAATAACTATTGGAAGGATTAAGATTTTTTAATAGAAGTAACTTACAAATCTGTTTAACTTTCCGGAGCCAGTTGATATATATATATAAAAAAAGTTTTTGCCTGGAATACCCCTTTAAGAGCAATTGCTAAATATATTGGTATTAGCTAAACAAATGAGCACAGGTAAGAGCAGAAGAACGGGATAGGTTGGAGTTAGTAGTCTGTAGTTAGCTTACAGACCACCATACCGGTGTTTCCCAACCAGGGTCAACAAGCAACGGCTGTCCGGGCATGCTGGGAGTTGTAGTTTTGCAACAGCTGGAGGCACCCTGGTTGGGAAACACTGCACCAGACAATAGACAGCCAGACAACTGACAATTTTAGTCATGGTCAAACCAAGAGGATTGAAGTCCATCATATCCATTGGTGGACCATCAGCTCTCCGCAGCAGATCCCTTTCACATTTCCCAAAATATTTCATTAGGGGGACAAAATGTTCCAAGGGATCAATAACCTATTAAAAAAAAAAAAAATCTTAAGAGGAAATAATAAATCAATCTATACTTGACCTATGTGACATTAGTCATGTATCTGAAAAAGCTTTTTAGATTCATTTAGTAAGAGGTCAGACAGCACAGAACATTAGATTGTGCTCCTTGAGTACATCCTTGAAGCAACATCTAACATATCTAATCAGTTAAAAGACAACTCAAAAGGTTGCATGAAGTAAAATAGCTACAAGACCAGTCCTGAGCACGTCTGAATGTTACTATTTTTATTTTTCTGTGTTAAAATGAGTTTGTCCTTAAATGGGCACTGTCAGATATAAAAACTTTTTATATGTTGCACATCTTGGCAAAACAATAGTTTTTATAATATACAAATTTTATTAAAGAAAACTGCCTTTCAACATCCCACCACTAGGGGTCCCCATACCTCCTCCGACACTGATGAGTCTCACAGCAGCATGAGTGTGTCCAAGGGTCATGGACACAAGATGGCTGATTGACAAGACTGTAGGAGGAACACAGCCTACAGCAATATGCTGTAATACAGAGTTTTGCCAAACGTGTGCCTCCAGCTGTTGCAAAACTACAACTCCAAGCACGTCTCGACAGTCAAAGGATGTCTGGGCATGCTGGGAGTTGTAGTATTTCAAATGCTGTAGGCACACAGCTGAAGGCAACACTGCTGCAAAAAAAGAGTTATCCAAACACTGTAACTACCTCGTACCCTTGCTGCTCTGTCCGGCAGCCTCCCTTCAGTGTCCCCTGGGTTCACTTGTACTTGTTTCTCCCCTGTACATATGTTCTGCATTGTTATGTATTATAAAATGTAATGTTGCTTTAAAGAGTTGTACCATGTGATATGTCATGTGATTGTTACCCAGGAGGTACCAGGTGATCCCAAGAGTGACCTATGGGCTCCCTGCTAGTCTTCCCCATATAAGCCCTGCGTGGTATCGAGGATAAACCACACCCTGGCATCACGAATACAAGGGGTAAATGCCATCTGCCCCTAGGGTAACAACATCTGCCCTCATCACACCCCGTTACCACAGCTATTACAAAACCTACAACCTGCATTTTCAGCTGTTGAAAACTAAAACAATAAAAGCGTTACCTCACCTTCCTTGCTCCCTTGTAGTGTCTGGTATCAGGGCACCCCATCTCCAGCAGTGACACTGCTTTCCCCCAGCTGCAGAGCGCAGCTTTTACAGCCTGGGCAACTGTCAGTGCTGCTCACCAATCACTGGCCAAGGTAGGACACAACTGCAGCCTGTGATTGGCTGAGCAGAGCTGTGACGTCACGTCCACAGCTCCAGCCGGCTAATTGAAGCAGACTGTCAGTGGAGACTGATTGGAGACAGAGCACCCTGATACTGGTGACTACAAGGGAGAGGAGGAAGGGGAGTTAAAGTTTTATTGTTTTAGGCAGCCTTGGAAGATTAGATTAAAAAGATATTCCCCAGACAACCCCTTTAAGCCAATTCATTAGCCCTAATGACATGATAAAAAAAAAAAGTCTCCAGTTACCTTACTTAGGATGCTTTCTTGTTGTGTTGGGGTAAAATATGGCAAGTGCTGGGCAAGTCCACTTTTCAGAGCTATTAAAAGATCCCGGGAATTCATATCATAAAAGTAATCCGCACTGACTCCTGACACCAGTTCTCCCAGTTGACTTATATTGGAATATGTTAAAACCTAGTATGAAAAATCATATAAATAACAAATGTTAATATAGTGGCCTGTGGCCACAAAATACAACAAATATGTTCATATTAGGCAGGGACGTTGCTTTAGAGCATGCGGATACAGATGCAGCTGCACCTTGCTGCCTGGGAAAGCCCAAAGACGCCTCTGTCACCAAGACACCAACATTTTGAACCGCCCCATGTAGGTGAGTGGTCCCCTTAGATATTTAACACCAGGGCCCAGGAGCTTAAGCGTCACTGTCAGTCAGGGTCTATGTGCTGAGACCCCCTGTGATTGTTAGATATAGGCAGCAGCTTCCCTATACGGCTCGACCCTCAGTCTGTCTGATTGCAGGAGGCGGGCTCCATTATAAGGCTATGTTCACAAGATGGAATTTCAGTGCAGAATTCTGCATTGGAATTCCACACGGAGATTCAGCAGCAGCAGAGTCCCATTGATTTCCATGGGATTCTGCTGCATAGCAGAATTTTTGCGCACGGAAATGCATTGCTGTCTATGAGACAGCGCATTTTCTGACAGAGCTGTCAGGGGAATGTCCGCATGGAGATTTTTTGTGGGAACATTCCCCCAATCTGAACATAGCCTTAGCCTATGTTCACACTAGGGAATGTCCGCATGGATGCCGGGATAAATGCCGATGCTAGGACCACACAGGACATAGATGGTTATGCATTCCGTGGTGTCCGCTGAAAGAATAAACACGATCATTCTTTCTGCAGACACGGAAAACTGAATTTACGTCCCAGAAACATGTGCCATGGAAATTCCGCCGTGTGCACATGGCCTCAGTCTATGAAGCCCGTCTCCTGAAATCATTTAGATTGAGCACCCAGCCGGGGAATGAAGCATGATCATATGGGGTCTCCGCACTGAACTTTTTGACGTGTCTTCACAAAATGTCAAAAGTTTATTTAAATGTCAGTAATGTCTTATGAAATACTTGTGACTGAGAGTCTTTGGACTTGGTGCAGGCTGGTGGATTATGAAGTTAGGCTCAGTTCACATCTGACAGGCAACATCCGTAAACAGTGCCTGAGGGACCACAACGACTTGTACGCCACAGTGTCCTTCATTTTACTAGAAATAATAGCTCTCCACGCTGTGCTATCTTTTCAAGCAAATATATCATTTGCGACAGAACCTCCGATATGAACAGGGCCTTATCATCGCCGATGTGTTTATGCTTCCAAATGTCTTATTTTCTGCTTGTGCCATAGACATCTCCTATTAATGAACACTACACACATTACATAGCAATGCTCCGAGAGACGTAAAGTGCACTTAAAGGGGTAATCCGGCCCTAAGACATCTTATCCCCTATCCAAAGGAGAGGGGATAAGATGTCTGACCGCGGGGGTCCCAGCGCTGCCAGCTCACAAACTGCCGGGTGGCGACCACGCGGGCTTTATCGTGACGTCACGACTCCGCCCCCGTGTGACGTCACCCTCGCTATGCAAGTCTATGGGAGGGGGCGTGACTGCCGTCACGCCCCCTCCCATAGACTTGCATAGCGGGGGTGGGATGGGGCGGGGAGTGATGTCACCTGGGGGCGGAGTCGTGACGTCACGATACTCCGGCCCCTTGGTCGGCACACGGCAGTTTGTGAGTTGGCAGCGCGGCGCGCAGCTCGAAGAGGTGGGTGCCGAATGAAAGATTGCGGGCGTCCCCAGCAACTGGACCCCGCGGTCAGACATCTTATCCTTTGGATAGGGGATAAGATGTCTTGGGGCCAGAGTACCCCTTTAAGAGCAGTTGGAGAGTCTTTCTACCTGTACTTTAATGTCTATCTACATCCCCATTACCTTCTCAGAGTGGAGAAACTTTCTCGTAAGGACTATAATCTGGCTCTTAGTCCACCCTGACACTTGCTGCAGTGTTAGAATGGCGCTCTGTACAGCTTCTGGGGACAATGATTCAAGCTGGGATATGGTCAGTCCAACCACGGCGTCGGACAGAGAGCCCAGGCTTTCATTCAAGGTCTGGTTCAACACGGCTATTTGAAGGAACTGAGACTTTAACTGCAAAACAGAAAATATTTGGGTTTACACTGACTTCAAGTTCAACTTAAGGAAAAAGAAAAACGAAATCAATTCTTTGTTTTACATATATATGACGAGATTGCGCAACAATCATTGATATCTAAGGAATAATTTCATAGTGTAAACAATCTATAAGCAAATCTGTATTTTTTTTTAGTTACATAATTCTATAACATGTTCATCATTTAATTTTAATTAATTGAATTATGTTTACAATATTTGCTTGTACTTTTGATCTTTACAAAGATTGCTCAAACGACAGTGTCTTAATGAAAGTAACACTTTAAGAAAATAATTGGTCAAGAATTATTTATATTTACACATACAGGCGAAATATATATATATATATATATATATATATATATATCTATATATATAAATCTATATACATATATATATATATATATATATATATATATATATATATATAAAAAGAAGAGACTAGAGATGAGCGAACTTACAGTAAATTCGATTCGTCACGAACTTCTCGGCTCGGCAGTTGATGGCTTTTCCTGCATAAATTAGTTCAGCCTTCAGGTGCTCCGGTGGGCTGGAAAAGGTTGATACAGTCCTAGGAAAGAGTCTCCTAGGACTGTATCCACCTTTTCCAGCCCACGGGAGCACCTGAAAGCTGAACTAATTTATGCAGGAAAAGTCATCAACTGCCGAGCCGAGAAGTTCGTGACGAATCGAATTTACTGTAAGTTCGCTCATCTCTAGAAGAGGCCTGACTTACTGACTCATCAACGCCCAGCCTAAACCCATGGACCTAGAAAGCTGAATTTTTTCACATGTGTTGTTTTTAAGACGTAGACGAGGAATAAGAAAGGATTTTTCGACATTCAACCCTTAAGGGATTGAAAGTTTGTATGGAAGTCCGTCATTTTTGAAGCTAGAAGCATGAAACTTTGTTTTTAGGCTAACAATTAGAGATAAAGAAACACGTGTTTTAAGATTTTCTAAAATTCCACCCCTGAAGGGGTGAAACGGGGGTTCGAAGTTTGTATGAATTAACCCCTTGCCGCAGAACACTGGGTATACCCGGCGCTGCGGCACGGGAGGGTTATGAAGCTAGCTTAGGAGCTGAGCTCGCATCATACCCGCACTGTCCCGATTGCTATCAGCAGCCAGGAGCCGTGGCTGATGCCGGACATTGCCTTTCCAGCAGATGTCCAGCATTAACTCTTTAGATGCGGCCATCAAAGTTGAAAGAATTCGGGTTGTTTGGATGCCCGTAGACTTTACCCAGAGTGGCCTCATTACTATAGGATCGTAAAAAGTAAATCTATGTTACCCCAAATTTAACACGAGCGAAGCCGTGGGCAAAAGCTAGTAAAACATAATATAATTTTGGCTACAATGCCGCTACTTTTTGAAAAGTTCGGCTTGCTATCAATGAACTGAAACATTATTGTTTACATCTGCAACCCTGATCATGTACGATTCACAAAAATGCAGAACAAAACTGTATTACGCCCCCTTCTGGGCAGACATTTCACAGGTGCTGGTGCTGGCAGAACAAGCCGATACTATGATCGTTCGGAAATGCGTAATCTCCATTTCCGAGTGGATTCTGCAGAAACAATGAACATGTTCATTCTTCCTGCGGAGTCTGGAATTTGAATTCCCACAGCATTTAAAGGGGTACTCTGCCCCTAGACATCTTATCCACTATCCAAAGGAAAAGAGGATATGATGTCTGATCTCTGTGCAGCACCCGGCATTCATTTAGAATGCTGACTGTGGGCGGCGGGGGTCGTGACGTCACGATCACGGCCGCCTGCTCCAAGCGTTCAGAACAAAATGTTCCGAAAGCTGGGGCAGTGGAGCACCCCTTTAAATTCTGCTGTGTGCACAGTGTAGCAGAATCCAATTGAAAACATTGAGAGGCTGCTGCAATGGAATTTCCAAGTGGAATGTTTTCTGTTAGGAATGATCCTGCTAGGAAATTCCCTTGTGTGAATGGGGCCATACAGTCATACATGACATGAGCTATACTTTGTTAGGAAACAATGTCACAATCTAAATGCATAATCTAAATCCACAGAAGGAAGCTGCACGCCAAACAAACATGGTTTTATTCAACCATACATACGTTTCAAACCTACAATTTATGTGGAGTGTGAATCCAGTATTATGGATTATAAATCTGTTAACAGTGCCTATAGTACTTTCCTTTAACTGAATGTATAATCTGATGCCAGCACCCACCCCTTCCTCACTGTATTCCATACCATTCTTTGTTTTCTTAGTATACATCAACGGTAAAGTAATATTTTCCGTATGTTTGGTTCTGGCTCTGTAAGTAGTATGGTAGGCCTAAGCATAGCATGAGGATGACTGCAGTGCCCAAAGTCTGCCCAGACTGCTTGAGATGAGTACACTGGTCCCTCAAGTTACAATATTAATTGGTTCCAGGACGACCATTGTATGCTGAAACCATTATATGTTGGGACCATAATTCTATGGAAACCTGTTCTGAAGCCACCAAAATGTCATCCAAAATAGGAAAAAGTGAGAATTTAAGAAAAATAAGGAGATAACTAATATGGATAAAGTAAATCCTTACATATAAAAGTAACAAAGTAAATCACTGTCTATATAGAGGAAAGAAGCTTCTTCAGGGTCCTGTACAGTACACACAGTGTCCTAAAAAAGAAAAATGGAGCCGCCCTTACCTGGTTTCCAAAGGAGCAGCTAACTGTGGCACAGGTAAGGAGTACAGAACATGTAATACCTCCCTGTACTGTAGGGGGCGCTACCAGACAGGAATTCAGTGCATACAGTTCAGTAATACAGTTGTTTTTTTTTTTTACCAGTGAATACCCATTCTAATTGGTCAGCTCATTGAAACGTTTCACACATCTAGACTGTCTGTAGCATTGTATGTTGAGTCTGGTTTCAAGTTACAATGGTCCAGAAAAGACCATTGTATGTTGAAACTATTGTACAGTGGGGATCAAAAGTTTGGGCACCTCAGGTAAAAATTAGTATTAATGTGCATAAAGAAGCCAAAGAAAGATGGAAAAATCTCCAAAAGGCATCAAATTACAGATTAGACTCTCTTATAATATGTCAACAAAAGTTAGATTTTTTTTCCATCATTTACACTTTCAAAATAACAGAAAAAAAAAATTGTGTCTGCAAAAGTTTGGGCACCCTGCAGAGTTAACATCTTGAACTGCCCCCTTTGGTAAGTATCACAGCTTGTAAACGCTTTTTGTAGCCAGCCAAGAGTCTTTCAATTCTTGTTTGAGGTATCTTTGCCCATTCTTCCTTACAAAAGTCTTCCAGTTCTTTGAGCTTTCTGGGCTGTCTGTCATGCACTGCTCTTTTAAGGTCTATCCATAGATGTTCAATTATGTTGAGGTCAGGAGATTGTGAAGGCCATGGCAAAACCTTGAGTTTACACCTCTTGATGTAATCCCCCGTGGATTTCGAGGTGTGTTTAGGATCATTATCCATTTGTAGAAGCCATCCTCTCTTTAACTTCAGCTTTTTCACATATGGCATCAAGTTAGCATCCAAAATTTGCTGAAATTTTATTGAATCCATTTTTCCTTCTACTCGTGAGATGTCCTCTGTGCCACTGGCTGCAATACAACCCCAAAGCATGATTGATCCACCCCCATGCTTAACAGTTGGCAGAGGTTCTTTTCATTAAATTCTGTTCCCCTTCTTCTCCAAACGTACCTTTGCTCATTAAGGCCAAAAAGTTCAATTTTAACCTCATCAGTCTACAGAACTTGTTTCCAAAATGCATCAGGCTTGTCTATATGTTCATTTGCAAAGTTCAAACGCTGATTTTTGTGTTGAGGACGTAGAAGAGGTTTTCTTCTGATGACTTTTCCATGAAGACCATATTTATACAAGTATCTCTTTATAGTGGAATAGTGTACCACAACTCCAGTGTCTGCCAGATCTTTCTGGAGGGATTGTGCAGTCAAACGTGGGTTTTGAATAGTTTTTCTCACAATCCTGTGAGCTGTTCTGTCTGATATTTTTCTTGGTCTTCCAGATTTTGCTTTAACTTCCACTGTTCCTGATGACTGCCATTTCTTAATAACTGTCACGATTCGGCTGGCTGGAGGTGGATCCTCTGTGCCAGAGAGGGATTGGCGTGGACCGTGCTGGTGGACCGGTTCTAAGTTGCTACTGGTATTCACCAGAGCCCGCCGCAAAGCAGGATGGTCTTGCAGCGGCGGTAGCAACCAGGTCGTATCCACCAGCAACGGCTCAACCTCTCTGACTGCTGAAGATAGGCGCGGTACAAGGGAGTAGACAAGAGCAAGGTCGGACGTAGCAGAAGGTCAGGGCAGGCAGCAAGGATCGTAGTCAGGGGCAACGGCAGGAGGTCTGGAACACAGGCTAGGAACACACAAGGAAACGCTTTCACTGGCACAATGGCAACAAGATCCGGCGAGGGAGTGCAGGGGAAGTGAGGTATAAATAGGGAGTGCACAGGTGAGAATACTGATTAGGCCTGCTGCGCCAATCAGTGGCGCAGCGGCCCTTTAAATGGCAGAGACCCGGCGCACGCGCGCCCTAAGGAGCGGGGCCGCGTGCGCCGGGACAACACAGACGGGGAACGGGTCAGGTACGGGGGCCGAGATGCGCATCGCGAGCGGGCGCGTCCCGCATCGCGAATCGCATCCCGGCTGGGAGTAATATCGCAGCGCACCCGGTCAGCAGGTCTGACCGGGGCGCTGCGAATGAGAGAACGCTGCGAGCGCTCCGGGGAGGAGCGGGGACCCGGAGCGCTCGGCGTAACAGTACCCCCCCCCTTGGGTCTCCCCCTCTTTTTGGAGCCTGAGAACCTGAGGATAAGACTTTTGTCCAGGATGTTGTCCTCAGGTTCCCAGGATCTCTCTTCTGGGCCACAGCCCTCCCAATCCACCAAAAACAATTTTTTCCCTCTGACCGTCTTGGAGGCCAAAATCTCCTTCACGGAGAAGACGTCAGAAGAACCGGAAACAGGAGTGGGAGAAACAAGTTTGGGAGAGAAGCGGTTAATGATGAGTGATTTAAGGAGAGAGACATGGAAGGCATTGGGGATACGAAGAGAAGGAGGAAGAAGGAGTTTGTAAGAGACAGGGTTAATCTGGCACAAGACTTTGAAAGGACCAAGATAGCGTGGTCCCAGTTTGTAACTGGGGACACGAAAGCGGACATATTTAGCGGAGAGCCATACCTTGTCTCCGGGAGCAAAAATGGGGGGAGTTCTTCTTTTCTTATCGGCAAATTTTTTCATCCGGGATGAAGCCTGTAAAAGAGAATTTTGGGTCTCTTTCCATATGGTGGAAAGATCACGAGTCACTTCATCCACAGCGGGCAAACCAGAGGGCAAGGGGGTAGGGAGGGGGGGAAGAGGGTGACGGCCGTACACCACGAAAAATGGGGACTTAGCAGAAGACTCGGAGATTCTGAAGTTGTATGAGAATTCGGCCCATGGTAGAAGATCTGCCCAGTCATCCTGGCGGGAGGAAACAAAATGCCGTAAATAATCACCCAGGACCTGATTAATTCTTTCTACTTGCCCATTGGATTGGGGATGATAAGAAGAAGAGAAGTTTAGTTTAATCTTGAGCTGTTTACAGAGGGCCCTCCAGAATTTAGACACGAATTGGACGCCTCTATCCGAGACGATCTGCGTGGGCAAACCGTGAAGACGAAAAATGTGTACAAAAAATTGTTTTGCCAACTGAGGCGCTGAAGGAAGACCAGGAAGAGGAATAAAATGTGCCATCTTGGAAAATCGATCAACGACCACCCAAACAACTGTGTTGCCACGGGATGGGGGTAAGTCTGTGATAAAGTCCATACCAATCAGTGACCAAGGCTGTTCGGGGACAGGCAGAGGATGAAGGAGACCAGCAGGCTTCTGGCGAGGAGTCTTATCCCGGGCACAGACAGTACAGGCCCGCACAAAATCAACAACATCCGTCTCCAGAGTCGGCCACCAATAAAAACGAGAGATGAGTTGCAAGGATTTTTTGATGCCCGCATGGCCTGCGAGGTGGGAGGAGTGTCCCCATTTGAGAATCCCGAGACGCTGGCGTGGAGAAACGAAGGTCTTCCCTGGAGGAGTTTGCCTGATGGAGGCTGGAGAAGTGGAGATCAGACAGTCCGGAGGAATGATGTGTTGCGGAGAGACCTCTACTTCAGAGGCATCAGAAGAACGAGAGAGGGCATCGGCCCTAATGTTCTTGTCAGCAGGGCGAAAATGAATTTCAAAGTTAAAACGGGCAAAGAACAACGACCACCTGGCCTGGCGAGGGTTCAGTCGTTGGGCAGACTGGAGATAGGAGAGATTCTTGTGATCAGTGTATATGATAACTGGAAATTTTGATCCCTCCAGCAGATGCCTCCATTCCTCAAGCGCCAATTTAATGGCCAGTAATTCTCGATCCCCGATGGAATAGTTTCTCTCCGTCGGGGAGAAGGTCCTAGAAAAAAAACCACAAGTCACAGCATGCCCGGAAGAATTTTTTTGTAGAAGGACAGCTCCAGCTCCCACTGAGGAGGCATCTACCTCCAATAGGAAGGGTTTAGATGGGTCAGGTCTGGAGAGCACGGGAGCAGAAGAAAAGGCAGACTTTAAATGCGTCTTCCGCTTGTGGAGACCAGGACTTGGAATTGGCATTTTTCTTGGTTAAAGCCACAATAGTGGAAAAGTGTGGAATAAATTGTCTGTAATAATTGGCAAACCCCAAAAAACGTTGGATAGCACGGAGTCCGGAGGGGCGTGGCCAATCTAAGACGGCAGAGAGTTTATCTGGGTCCATTTGTAGTCCCTGGCCAGAGACCAAGTATCCTAGGAAAGGAAGAGATTGACATTCAAAGAGACATTTCTCCATTTTGGCATAAAGTTGATTGTCCCGAAGTCTCTGAAGAACCATGCGGACATGCTGGCGGTGTTCTTCTAAGTTGGCAGAAAAAATCAGAATATCGTCCAGATAAACCACAACACAGGAATATAAGAGATCACGAAAAATTTCATTAACAAAGTCTTGGAAGACGGCAGGGGCGTTGCACAGGCCAAAGGGCATGACCAGATACTCAAAGTGTCCATCTCTGGTGTTAAATGCAGTCTTCCATTCGTCCCCCTCCCTGATGCGGATGAGATTATAAGCCCCCCTTAAGTCCAGTTTGGTAAAGATGTGGGCGCCTTGTAGGCGATCAAAGAGTTCCGAGATAAGAGGTAAGGGGTAGCGTTTTTTTACTGTGATTTTATTAAGTCCGCGGTAGTCAATGCAAGGGCGTAGGGAGCCATCTTTTTTGGACACAAAAAAAAATCCAGCTCCGGCAGGAGAGGAGGATTTGCGGATAAACCCCTTTTTTAAATTTTCCTGGATGTACTCCGACATGGCAAGAGTCTCAGGAGCAGACAGAAGATAGATTCTGCCCCGGGGTGGAGTAGTACCCGGGAGGAGGTCAATAGGACAGTCATAAGGCCTGTGAGGGGGTAAAGTCTCCGCTTGCTTCTTGTAAAAGACGTCAGCATAGTCCATATAAGCCTTAGGAAGACCGGTTACAGGGGGAACCACAGGGTCACGGCAGGGAGTACTGGGAACCGGTTTAAGACAGTCCTTGAGACAAGAAGTACCCCAGTTCTTGATTTCTCCTGTGGACCAATCAAGGGTTGGGGAATGGCGTTGAAGCCACGGTAATCCAAGAAGAATTTCAGAAGTGCAGTTGGAGAGGACCAAAAATTCAATTTTTTCGTGATGAGGTCCGATGCACATTAGGAGAGGTTCCGTGTGGTAACGCACGGTACAGTCCAATCTTTCATTGTTAACAGAATTGATGTAGAGGGGTCTGGCGAGACTGGTCACTGGGATGTTGAACCTGTTGATGAGAGAGGCCAAAATAAAATTTCCTGCAGATCCGGAATCCAGGAAGGCCATAGCAGAGAAGGAGAGGGTAGAGGAAGATATCCGCACAGGCACAGTAAGGCGTGGAGAAGCAGAGTTGACATCAAAAACTGTCTCACCCTTGTGCGGAGTCAGCGTACGTCTTTCCAGGCGGGGAGGACGGATAGGACAATCCTTCAAGAAGTGTTCGGTACTGGCGCAGTACAGGCACAGATTCTCCATGCGGCGTCGTGTCCTCTCTTGAGGTGTCAAGCGAGACCGGTCAACTTGCATAGCCTCCACGGCGGGAGGCACAGGAACGGATTGCAGAGGACCAGAGGAGAGAGGAGCCGGGGAGAGAAACCGCCTCGTGCGAACAAAGTCCATATCCTGGCGGAGCTCCTGACGCCTTTCGGAAAAACGCATGTCAATGCGGGTGGCCAGATGAATAAGTTCATGCAGGTTAGCAGGAAGTTCTCGTGCGGCCAGCACATCTTTAATGTTGCTGGATAGGCCTTTTTTAAAGGTCGCGCAGAGGGCCTCGTTATTCCAGGATAATTCGGAGGCAAGAGTACGGAATTGGATGGCGTACTCACCAACAGAAGAATTACCCTGGACCAGGTTCAACAGGGCAGTCTCAGCAGAAGAGGCTCGGGCAGGTTCCTCAAAGACACTTCGAATCTCCGTGAAGAAGGAATGTACAGAGGCAGTGACAGGGTCATTGCAGTCCCAGAGCGGTGTGGCCAATGACAGAGCTTTCCCAGACAGAAGGCTGATTACGAAAGCCACCTTAGACCTTTCAGTAGGAAACTGGTCCGACATCATCTCCAAGTGCAGGGAACATTGTGAAAGAAAGCCACGGCAAAACTTAGAGTCCCCATCAAATTTATCCGGCAAGGATAAACGAAGGCCGGAAGCGGCCACTCGCTGCGGAGGAGGTGCAGGAGCTGGCGAAGGAGATTGTTGCTGGAGTTGCGGTAATAGCTGCTGTAGCATCACGGTCAGTTGAGACAGCTGGTGGCCTTGTTGCGCTATCTGTTGCGACTGCTGGGCGACCACCGTGGTGAGGTCGGCGACAACTGGCAGTGGGACTTCAGCGGGATCCATGGCCGGATCTACTGTCACCAGAGCCCGCCGCAAAGCGGGATGGTCTTGCAGCGGCGGTAGCAACCAGGTCGTATCCACCAGCAACGGCTCAACCTCTCTGACTGCTGAAGATAGGCGCGGTACAAGGGAGTAGACAAGAGCAAGGTCGGACGTAGCAGAAGGTCAGGGCAGGCAGCAAGGATCGTAGTCAGGGGCAACGGCAGGAGGTCTGGAACACAGGCTAGGAACACACAAGGAAACGCTTTCACTGGCACAATGGCAACAAGATCCGGCGAGGGAGTGCAGGGGAAGTGAGGTATAAATAGGGAGTGCACAGGTGAGAATACTGATTAGGCCTGCTGCGCCAATCAGTGGCGCAGCGGCCCTTTAAATGGCAGAGACCCGGCGCGCGCGCGCCCTAAGGAGCGGGGCCGCGCGCGCCGGGACAACACAGACGGGGAACGGGTCAGGTACGGGGGCCGAGATGCGCATCGCGAGCGGGCGCGTCCCGCATCGCGAATCGCATCCCGACTGGGAGTAATATCGCAGCGCACCCGGTCAGCAGGTCTGACCGGGGCGCTGCGAATGAGAGAACGCTGCGAGCGCTCCGGGGAGGAGCGGGGACCCGGAGCGCTCGGCGTAACAATAACATTCCGAACAGAGGATATTGACATCTGAAAATGTTTTGCTATCTTCTTATAGCCTTCTCCAGCTTTGGGAGCGTCAACTATTTTCAGTTTCAGATTTCTAGACAACTGCTTAGAAGAACCCATGGTGCTGATTGTTGGGGTTAGGTCAGATGAGTCTGGGCATTTAAAACCTTTGAGATTGACATCACCTGGTCTTCCCAGATGATGATTGAGAACAATCCATGACACTGGCAGGTCTCAGCTTTGCAAAGGGGGCAGTGCATGCTATAAATTCAGCAGGGTGCCCAAACTTTTGCAGACGCCATTTTTTTGTTTTCTGTTATTTTGAAACTGTAAATGATGGAAATAAAATCTCACTTTTGTTGACATATTATAAGAATGTCTAATCTGTAATTTGATGCCTTTTGGAGATTTTTCCATCTTTTCTTGGCTTCTTTATGCACATTAATACAATTTGTTACCTGGGGTGCCCAAACTTTTGATCCCCACTGTATGTTGAGGGAGTTCCATCTGCAATTGTGTCAAAACGAATGGAGATTAGCTCAGAAAAAAATAGTGCACATACTATTTTTTTCTGATAAAATACAGGATCCCGACAAACCCCATTCCAGTCAATAAGATCCGGTGGTGACCTAGTGGAGTCAGTTGTGCTCCGATCCATTTTGGGGCAGTTCGATTCGAAAAAAGAGCCGACCGGACCCAGAATGGGACGGAGCACAATAACAATGTAAACCTAGCCTTACATGTGGACCAGCTTATCACTTAGAGCTCCCTAGTGTCATGTAAAATATTTTGAATGATGTTTCATTACGAATGTTCGAAATCTAAAACAGAAATTGTACGCACGTGCAGAGTTGGGAGCTAGATAGGGGTTGGTAAGAAGCTTACTGAAGTTGATAAAAAGAATTATATCAATTGGCTCCAGAAAGTTAAACAGATTTGTAAATTACTTACAATTACTCTGAAAAAATCTTAATCCTTCCAGTAGTTATCAGCTGCTGAACTTGAGTTGTTATTTTCTTTCTGACAACAGTGGTCTTTGCTGACACCTCTGCTTGTCTCAGGAACTGTCCGAAGCAGGTTTGCTTTGGGGATTTGCTCCTACTCTGGACAGTTCCTGAGACAAGTAGAGGTGTCACACAGAGCACTGTTGTCAGACAGAAAAGAACAACTCAACTTCAGCAGCTGATAACTATTGGAAGGATTAAGATTTTTTTTAAAGGAAGTCATTTACAAATCTATTTAACTTTCTGGAGCAAGTTGAAATAAAAAAAAAAAAAGGTTTTTCCTGGAATACCCCTATAAGTGAGGTAGGTGGGAAAACAAGGAAAATACAACAAAAAATTGATGATTCTGACAATTATGGAATCAGTCAATGTGGGGACACATGAAATATGTCAAACATCCCATATAGATAGGTGAATTTTGTCTAGACAAGAATATCACTGCAGGGCTATTCTTTCCATCAAATCTGATATAATATACAAAGACTTTGAATGTATTTTCAATGCAAGTGTGATCATAGCATAATGTCATCACACTATTTTTTTTGTGGTATTAAAGGCATCTAATGGTACTAATCTAATGGCATCTAATGGTAAAGGTACTATTGTTTGAGTAGTATTATGGCAGTGTTCCTATTTATTTTCGTACTTCCAAAAATGAGTTTGCATCCCTTTCCCAAGCACAGCTCCCTGGAGCCAAGGGCGCTAAGGTAACATGGACCCCTGAGGACTCTGCCACCTATATGTAGGGTACATAGGTACTATAAGGGTAAGCTAAGCATCCAAACTAGAAAGTGATATATGGTGACCCACGGTGATGGCGGGACCACGGGGGTAGTAGTGTAGGTGGAGGGGGCAGGATGGTATTAACCACATGGGCAAGGTGTTGTTAACCCCTAATGTTCGTGACGCCAGAGTGGTTTTTGGGTACCGGAACCACACGAACGGTATCTCCGCTATTCCAACGGCTAGGCAGTGAAGGGAGAGTCCACAACCAAGTTATGGTTTAACGGAAGCTTTAATGAGTTAAGAGAGATGGAATTATCTTCACAGCTCGGCCAGAATCCCAGAGAGGTGGCCAGGAACATAGAAGCATAAATAAACAGGGAGCCTCCAAGGAGGTGGCGGACATCAGGAGGCGCTGGACACACTCGGAAGGTAGAATCAACTTTAATCACCCATCATGCAAAGCGTTTAACAGATTATCTGCCTGATGAAGCAGATAATCTGTGAAACGCGTTGCATGATGGGTGATTAAAGTTGATTCTACCTTCCGAGTGTGTCCAGCGCCTCCTGATGTCCGCCACCTCCTTGGAGGCTCCCTGTTTATTTATGCATCTTTCCAAAGGTGGAACGGCTGCCGGCATACTCACACACAAGTTCTTTTCCATTGTTACACTTGGCGAGTGTAACATTCTGGGTGAGCATTACAATTACCTTTGTTCACCCTGGTTTTTAGTGGTAATGCGCTAGGTAGCGCCCTCTCTATTCCTCTGCAGGAACATAGAAGGACCTCGCAGCTTGCTGGGACCAATTAGACTTGTAATAGACTTTAGATGCTTGACTTTAGGCTTGGCTAGACTGTAGATAGTGACCGCAGACATAGACTTGACTTACTGGAATGACTGTAGATTTGAGGCCTTCCAGGTGCAGGACACTAGCACTGAGTTATCTTGTGTTTCCTGTTCCTCAGCAGGGAGCATAAGGGTATGTTCACAGTGCGGAATTCCCACGGAATTCCGTGATTGAAATTCCGCACAGTGAACGTTAGCATCTGTGTAAATGGGTCTTCTGCGAGACCCGTTCACACTGCGGAATTTCAGTGGTGGACAATTCCGCCGCTGAAATAGTTCCGTGCAAAGAAAGAACATGTTCATTCTTTGCGCGGAAGTCCACGAGCACTGCATAGCCATCAATGGTGACGGCGTAGTGCAGCGCGGTCCTACCACCGCCGCTGGCTGCCAGACTGAATCTCCACTCACTGAATTCCACGGGCGGAGATTCAGCTACAAATCCATAGTCTGAATATACCCTAAGAGAGAGAATTGTAATGGCCGTCCCCTTATATAGAGGGGGCTGAGCCAAAGCCCATAGGTCAAGCTGCAGGTCATAGGTTAAGCTGGTGCCCTCTGGGTAACATCATGTGATAACATAACATGTGACATCTCACAGGTCCTTCAGACATCTCACAGGTCCTTTAGACTAGCTATACATTAATACACTGATAATAAATGACACCGTGGGGAGACACTGCAGGAGAGCCCCCAGGTCACTGAGGGACTCAACCTGACAGGGCCTAAGGGTAGTACAGAACCATGTTCTGCACTGGGATATTACAAATAAGATATATACTGCCAGGCATGCTGGGAGATGTGGGGACACACTGTTTAAAAAAAAAAAACACTGCCCTACATTGTGTACAATAGTGTTTCCCAACCAGGGTGCCTCCAGCAGTTGCAAAACTACAACTCCCAGAATGCCCGGACAGCCAAAGGCTGTCCGGGCATGCTGGGAGTTGTAGTTTTGCAACAGCTGGAGACGCACTGTTTGGAAAACACTGAGTTAGGGTATGCAGGAACCCATCCTTGGTTGAACTGCGGTTGGGAAATATAAATTTGTAAAGCAGTTGTGACATTATTTTTTACTGTTCATATTGGTTAAAACACATTTACTGTTTGAATGTGTTTATATTAATGAATTGTCAACCTGCTGTTTAGACTAGGCAGTACTGCGTTCTCAAAGTTGCAGTGACTTTTTTCAAGTTACAAGGGTGCATGATAGAGGGATCACTAGAGACTGCCTAAAGTCCAGGCTGCAGAGATAGGTCACAAGATCGGGTGGTGCTCAGCTATGTGGGCCTGTCTGGAGAGCAAGAGTGGTGTTCCATCGTAACTGAGTCAAAAAGAGAGGTCTAAGGCCAGGTTCACATAACGGAATTTCCGACCAGAATTTCGTTTCAAAATTTTGGTTGGAAATTCCGCTTCCTGAGTGTAAAATGCGAGTTAATTGGGTTTTGCGTTAACCCATTCACATTGCGGAATTCTCTGGGCAGACTTTCTGTCCGAAAATTCCAATCTAAAAGTTCTGTCAGAACATTAAACTTGCTCAATGTTCTTGCGGAATCCGTGCTGCAGACATTGCGGTCTATCGGGATGCAAATGTGTACGTGGCCGCATTCGGAATCTTCAGACGGAATTTTTCTATTCTGTAGTGTGAACTCGGTGTTATGGAAATTGAAGGTTGGGGCCTAGTCAGAGTGATGGTCGGCGGCAAGGAACAAGGAATTGTACAGGGGGAGATTTATCAAAACCAATCCAGAGGAAAAGTTGCCCATAGCAACCAATCAGATCACTTCTTTCATTTATTAGAGACCTTTTCAAAGAAAAGATCTGATTGGTTGCTATGAGCAACTCAGCAACTATTCCTCTGGACAGGTTTTGATAAATCTCCACCTGTGTCCATCAAGTTCAACCTAAATCCCTACTGTGTTGATCCAGAGGACAGCAAAAAGATTCCCACAAGGCTGATGCTAATTGCCCCATGACAGAAAAAATTCCATGGATCAATGTTCTATCCACATAAATCTAGTATCCATAACCTGTTGTTGTGGACCACCAGTGTATGGCGGGACCACGGGTGTAGCGGTGTGAGTGGTGGGATCAGATGTAGTAACCCTGGGGGCAAGATGTTGTTAACCCCTAGTGTTTGTGACGCCAGTGTGGTTTTAGGGTTCCGGAACACCACACGCCCGGTTCCTCCGCTTTCCCAGTTGCTAGTAGTGAAATGAGAGTCCACAACCAGTTATGGTCAAACGGAGGCTTTACTGAGTATAAGACAGATGGAATTATCTTCACAGCTAAGGCCAGATTTCCCAGGTTGTGGCCAGGACCCAGAAGGACCTCGCAGCTTGCTGGATCAATATACCTGTAATTAACTTGACTTGAGATTGGACTTGACTTGACTATATGCAGGGCTTGATTAGTTTCAATGACAGCAGACATAGACTTGAGACTTACTGGAATGACTGTAGCTTTTGGGGTCTGCCAGATGCTGATCACTTGCACTGAGATCTTTGGTGGTTGCTCTGCTCAGTAAAGACTGATGGTACAAGAGAGTGAATTGTAATGGCTGCCCCTTTATATAGTGGGGGGCTGGACTAAAGCCCATTGGTCAAGCTGTGGGTCATAGGTTAAGCTGGTGCTCTCTGGAAGAACATGTGACAACAAATCATGTGACTTCATAACATAACATGTGACTGCATAACATAACGTGACAGACTTACACAGGTCCTTTAGACCTCCCACAGCAACTCTGCTCTATCTATACATTATAAGAGAAAGGAGAGAAAAAGAGAAACCACACGGGGCGCCTGGTGCATTACCCTAATAAAACAAGGGGTCAGGGGGCTGTGCTCAGTAATGAGCTCACCTTCAGCGCATAGGATATGCGCATGTAACCCCACAACATAGAATACAGATAATTCCTGGGGTTGCTGCGAAGCCGTAGGGATATTCCAGATAAACCGGGGTCTATCCGTTAGTGAATGTAGAAATAAAGGGAAAAAAAGTCCCTCTTTAGGTGCTGCTTTCCCCATAAAGTTGAAAATTGTCTCAAGGAAGAATGTTCTTTATTAACCAATGATGCGTTTCAGGATTAACCCTTCCTCAGATTGGCATAATTACATAGACAGACAAACAGGGTTTAAATACACACAAAAAGACCGCCAAACAATTTAAAATTTGGGGGAGGGGTTAATCAATACATAGGTATATATCTATACATTAGGAGACTGTCTAGGCATTAAAGTGATATACTGATATACACAACATTATGGAGCAACAGGGGGAGACCTTGCAGGGGAGCCCCCAGGTCACTGAGGGTCTCAAGCTGACACGGCCTAAAGGTAGTATAATATATATATATATATATATATATATATAGTACAGGGACATCACACTGTAATATTATTATTTATTTTATTTTTTTACAGCTTGATTATTTTTGATTGTTAGATCAGCAAATCTCCTTTATCGAAAGAGCGTTATTGATCATTCAGTCATTACAAGTCATACAATAAATTACAATCACACAAAGCATGACAGTACAATACACAGCACAGGTTCCCTAAGCTATACATCGCACACCATGCTACTCTAACACTCCGCTTAATCCAGTCACCATTTTAACACCTGAGTTAGATCATACTCTCCCGTCGGGCCTCCCTTGACCTACCTACCCTCTTACTGGGTCTCAGGCCTCCTTCTGCAAGTCACTGTTTTCTTATTACACTAGTGAAACATGAGTTTATTTCTACTTAATGAAGTCTTTTTATTTTGGATGCGCCCACCTTTTGTACGTCAGCTCGGAAGCCCCTCAGCTGGTTGCATTTTATCATTTGATGCAATAGAGCTTTTGCCATCACAGGTTCTAGATCTTGTATATCATCGTAGAAACAGATGAGTAAGCCCAGCCTAAAATTCAGAAAGGAACAAACGTCACCAATGTGGTCATGTAGATGGTGTAGTAAGCTTTCTACCCCACAACCTCTGCAGCCTGTTCACTAATAAAGTCATGTATAGTACACAACAGCAAGCAAGGGTGCACAACCTGTACCCGGGCTGCGCGGGCAGGGTGCTATAATATTCTGACAGATTATGCACATTACAAGGTGGAGCACGTGTAGTCGTGCGCAGGCATGAACTTTATATATGTAACACTGTACAATTCTACAATGTCATGTCTACAGGACAGTTGCTCCACTGTGACAAATATGCTTTCTCTGTATGCTCCGGAGCTGCAAGCAGTTGGCACAACCGCATAGTCTTTAGCATGCCCCCTCTATCCTGTTTGCATGGTTAATTCATCATTTGTCAGACATAGGCATAAAGATTATCTAAAATCAGTAACAAGGCCTGTCGCTATGCTGAGGGGTCAATAGGCTGCAGAACTTGGCTTTAAAGAGGTACTCCGCTGCTCAGCGTTTGGAACAAACTGTTCCGAACGCTGGAGCCGTCGTCGGGAGCTTGTGACTTCCTAGCCCCGCCTCCTCATGACATCACACCCCCTCAATGCAAGTCTATGGGAGGGGGCCTGACCCGTCAGGCCCCCTCCCATAGACTTGCATTGAGGGGGCAGGGCGTGATGTCATGAGGGGGCGGGGCTATGACATCACAAGCTCCCGACGGCAAAGTTTATTTCAAATGCTGAGCAGCGGAGTACCCCTTTAACTTTAGTCATCGTGGGTCCTAACAATGTATTCCGGTACTCAGATACCCCAAAGACTTATGTTAGGGCGCAATAGGTGGATGAATCAGCAGTCATGCAGGAAATCCATACAAGATAGTATCAAATGCCAGGAACACAAGTACATTTGTACTCACCACAAGATAATGGAAGTCAGTAGAAGTAGAAGTCATTTTGCAGGATGATTCAGATAATGTACAAATAACAAAAACACACAACAGGACAAAACTGACTAAAAGAAATACTCTGCAGTATATCAGAGAAAGTTTCCAACGCTAGATGATTACTATCACACATAGACAGCCTGGACCAGACAAACATATGGCAGCCATGCAAAGCAAACAATATCAAACCATATCAAATAAAATATTCAATAAAAACATAGTCAAGATATAGATCAACAAACACAGCCTCTTGACAACAGGAGACAATCACTATTTAAAGGGGTATTCCAGGCAAAACCATATATATATATATATATATATATATATATATATATATATATATATATATCAACTGGCTCCAGAAAGTTAAACAGATTTGTAAATTACTTCTATTAAAAAATCTTAATCCTTCCAATAGTTATTAGCTTCTGAAGTTTTCTGTCTAACTGCTCAATGATGACGTCACATCCCGGGAGCTGTGCATGATGGGAGAATATCCCCATAGGAACTGCACAGCTCCCGGGACGTGAGTCATCAGAGAGCAGTAAGACAGAAAACAACAACTTAACTTCAGAAGCTAATAACTATTGGAATGATTAAGATTTTTTAATAGAAGTAATTTACAAATCTGTTTAACTTTCCGGAGCCAGTTGATATATATAAAAAAAGTTTTGGCCTGGAATACCCCTTAAACCAAAATGACCAGCAAGCGGATTCATTGTATAGACTGAAGAAGCACCATAAACCAGACGCAACCAAAACCTGGCATGGACCAATTTTCCGACAAATACTAAAACTGCTGCCAGCAACTGAATAAATGCCAAAGTAGTAGAAGATGACATGACAGAAAAACTTCAGCCAAACATAACAGGGCCCAGAGCCTACAATGTACGATATACTAATAGGCAAGAGAGGGATCATGTAAACATGATAAACAACATTTGAATTCCAAATTTTAAGTTGCACTCCTAATGTACCCCTAAAAAAAAAAAAAAAAAAAAACACCAAATGTGCCCCCGTTATGTCAAATTCTTTTCCTAAGAACCACCCATTTTAGAGTCCAGCATGCAGGACTGCAATGCAAAAAAATGCTTCTGAAATGTGTTCTTACCTATAGAGAGTGGATATGTTCCTCATATCAAACCCAGATGAATTCATTAGCTCTAGGAATGCTTTAGCTAGATCTTGTGTAATATCGTATACCGTATCCAGCTGCTTGGTGGCATTGTCATAACTTATAAATATCCGAATCTAAGGACAGAAAAAAAATCCAACAACATTTCTATTCATAAAAGTAGTTTCTACAGTGCATGTAATGAGGGTTCCGACACAACTGACAATGGGAAAGCAATGGGCTGTTTAGAATTTTTTTTTAAATTTTAAATATTTGGCCAAAATGGAAACAATTAAGACGTGTTTTACTCTGGAGGAGGCAGCACAAACGTTTATTGTACTGAGAGTATATCAATATATATATATATATATATATATATATATATCAATATATCATTTAGAGAAATATGTAATACTTCTATCTTGCGATGAGACTGTACGGAAATGAAAACTTCGCTTTTGGTTCTGCTGTACATTATAATCAATCATAAGCAATCACCCTGTGATCAGCATTTGTTGGTGACCTTTCTAAAAAAAAAAACATTGGGCAACTTCTTCAGAAGGGTGACAACCAACATATTTGTTCTTACTAGTCACTTTTGCAAAAACGGCCACTGCAACAGAGCAGATGCTGCCTCTGACATACAGAAATCACATGTTTATGATTACCGTATATCCTTGAGTATAAGCCGACCCGAATATAAGCCGAGGCCCCTAATTTCACCCCAAAAACCCAGGAAAAGTTATTGACTCGACTATAAGCCTAGGGTGGGAAATACATCATCCCCCATGTCATCATCCAGACCCCCTTTCATCATCCAGACCCCCTTTCATCACCCCCCCCCCCCCCCCCTTTCATTTATCACCGCCTGTCAATCCCTTCATCAGTGGCCTTCAACCTGCGGACCTCCAGATGTTGCAAAACTACAACTCCCAGCATGCCCGGACAGCCATCGGCTGTCCGGGCATGCTGGGAGTTGTAGTTTTGAAAACTCAGGAGGTCCGCAGGTTGAAGACCACTGCAACCTTCGTCATCATCCACCCCCCCCCCCTTCATCATCACTGTCCAGTGGGGAGGGTTAGTCGTTCCGGGCTGTCCTTTTTCACCGGGGGGCCCTCTTCTCCGCTCCGGGCCCGGCCCCGGACTAGTGACGTTGCCTTGACGAAGACGCACAGGGACGTTCATGCGCAGGGAGGCCCCCCCGGTGAAAAAGGACAGCCCGGAACTACTAACCCTCCCCACCGGACGGTCCCTGCAGCATAGATGGCCCGGACCGGCTCACCTTTCCTTCCCACTGAGGGGAGGTGAGTAGAAAACTAAAGGGGGGGTCTGGATGATGACGAAGGCCGCAGTGGTCTTCAACCTGCAGACCTCCAGAGGTTTCAAAACTAAAACTCCCAGCATGCCCGGACAGCCATCATGCTGGGAGTTGTAGTTTTGCAACATCTGGAGTTCCGCAGGTTGAAGACCACTGAGAAGGGATTGACAGGCGGAGAGTTCACTCGAGTATAAGCCGAGGGGGGCGTTTTCAGCACGAAAAATCGTGCTGAAAAACTCGGCTTATATTCGAGTATATACGGTAATAACAACATAATATTGTTGTTGTTATTATTATTGTTATTATTAATAATAATAATAGTAAGGTTGATAAAATTATGAATGGCTTACCTCAATAATGCTGATCTTCTTGATTTCATCCAATGGTAGATGTACCATGAAACGTCCCAAAATCCACAGGCTCTCAGCAGTCACCCATGATATGGAAGCATTGACGTCTGTGTGGGGAATGTACAGGAATTTATATTTATGGACTGTATGTGATATAATGGAATATTGCTAACTCTGATGCAATAATAAGTCGAAGAAACAAATCTACGTTTAGTTGATAGAAATGTCCCACCGTAACTTATGTATAATGTCCAGCCTGGTATATGTCAGATTCATCTACTGTATATGCCAACTTAGCAAACACACAACAAGAACATCCCCTAGAGTGGCCAAAAATAAAAAGCTCTACAGCTTTGATGATGCAGGGATTTTTTGTTTTTGTGTTTTTATTTTTTTTCTCTTTGCCTTTTAAAATCCATAACTCTTTCAAATTTTCATGTACAGACCCTCATAAAGACCAATTGTACTTTTTAATAACATCATTCATTTTTTTCACAAAATCTATGAAGCCAAATACATTTTTGGGGCAAAATTAAAAATAACTTTGGGAGCAGGGGGGGATTTGTTTTTACGCAGCGCACTAAATGGGCAAAATGACATGTTATTTTTATTCTGTAGGTCCATACAATTAGAACAATATCCAAGTTATATAGGTTTTGTTTGATTTTATAACTTTTCATAAGAAAATGAGTATGCTTAAAATGATCCTATTCCAAACAGTATTACGATCGAACAGCACGGAGGCAGGTCGGGACCCTTCGGCCGTCATGTCAGCTGATCAGGACCCCTGCGATCACACTACAGTGGTCCCCATTAGCTTGACTAGAAGACAGGTACTAGCAATTTACTGGCTTTAGGTCCAGTGATAGACTTTGATGGCAGCATCTAAAGGGTTAATAGCCTTGCAGCAGCAATCAACAAAACACACAACAGGACAAAACTGACTATTAGCTGCAGTCTGTGGCTATTAATACCAGCCGGGGGCATCCTAAACGTAGTGGGATCGCTTCAGAATCTTGCTCAAAAGCCGGTAAACCCCCCCTCTGGGTGTACCCATACGTCCTGGTGAGGGAAGGGGTTAGGGAGATTATAAAGTGTGCTATGTCAGAAGCATACGTATGTATAACAAAGAATGATATATAAACACAGCCATATCTTCCATGAGGCCACATGAGTTTTTGGCCTTGGGAGTGGCCGTAAATCATAATGTGGTCCTGCTTGAACACAGCAATCACTGGGCGAGCTGGATAATGTGTATGCACTTGTTATATGCAGCAGACCGTTCTTACTTCAATAACAAATTTCAATTTTAAAGGGGTATTCCGGGCAAAAACATCTTATCCCCTATTGAAAGAATAGGGGATAAGATGTCTGATCGCGGAAGTCCCGTCGCTGGGACCCCCCGCGATCTCCCTGCAGCAGCCCGCATTCTATGCGTAGCTGTGTCTGCAGTTTCGGAAACCTCCGGGCTTCTGAGACGGGGACGTGACGTCACGCCATGCCCCCTCCATTCATGTCTATTGGAGGGGGCGTTGCAGCCGTTACGCCCCCTCCCATAGAAAAGAATGGAGAAGGCGTGACGTCACGTCCCCATCTCGGAAGCTCGGAGGTTTCCGAAATTTCAGAAGCAGCTACGCATAGATTGCGGGCTGCTGCAGGGAGATCGCGGGGGGTCCCAGCGGCGGGACTCCCGCGATCAGACATCTTATCCCCTATCCTTTCAATAGGGGATAAGATGTTTTTGCCCGGAATACCCCTTTAATCTCTGGCAGCAGGAAAGCTACAATTGGCCCTATAGAAATAATCATATACTGTGATGTACATATAGATTACTTTTAGACAAATTTATGACAAGAGTTTCTTACGTAACCCATGTTAGGCAGAAACTTCCATTTTTAGTGCCCCAGTGCAAAATCTGTATTCAGACCCTCCTACCAAATATTTTTAACCCCTTAAGGACCAGGCCATTTTACACCTTAGGACCGGAGCGTTTTTTGCACATCTGACCACTGTCACTTTAAGCATTAATAACTCTGGAATGCTTTTACCGAATATTCTGATTCTGAGATTTTTGAGATTCTGAGATTCTGAGGTTTTTTCATGACATATTCTTCTTTATTTTGGTGGTAAATTTTCAGCGTTACTTGCATCCTTTTTTTGTGAAAAATTCCAAAATGTCATGAAAATTTTGAAAATTTTGCATTTTTCTAACTTTGAAGCTCTCTGCTTGTATGGAAAATGGATATTCCAAATAAATTTTATTTTTATTCACAAATACAATATGTCCACTTTATGTTGGCATCATAAAATGGACATATTTTTGCTTTTTGAAAAAGAGGGCTTCAAAGTAGAGCAGCAATTTTCCAAAATTTCATGAAAATTGCAAAATCTGAAGGGACAGATGTTACAGAACTACAACTTCCAGCATGCCTGGGCAGTCTAGGCATGCTGAGAGTTGTAGTTTGGCAACATCTGGAGGGCTGTAACAGTGGTCCCCAAACTGTGACCCTACAGATGTTGCAAAACTACAACTCCCAGCCTGCCCAGACAGCCTTTGGCAGTTTGGCCTTCCTAGTGGTTGCCACAGTAAAAATCACTTTACTTTCATTTTCATTTCTCCCCCCCACCGTCGATTCCCTACCTGAGCCGGGATCTCCGGTGAATATCTGCGATGATTGCCGGGCCCTACGAGTCTTCTCCTCCAGGTACCGGCCTCCATGTTCTCCCCCCAGTTCTGCCTGACATCCAGGGGTGGGCAGAACAGGGGGTTTCCATGGCAACCCACCGTCCTGCTCTGCCATTGGTCAGAAACAGTTCTGACCAATGGCAGGGGATGGGAGGAGATCGCAGCATTGCGACCTAACTCCTACCCTGCAGGATGCTGGGGCCTGTCACTCACAGCTCCGAGCATCCCTATTTTCCAGGTGATCGGGTCACCAGAGACCCGATCAGCCCGGAATAGGAGAAAATCGCATGTCTGAATTGACATGCTATTTTCTGCGATCGCCGACATGCAGGGGTCCCAGGACCCCCCTAGGCATTTGCACGGCATGCCTGCTGAACGATTTCAGCAGGCATGCCGTTCCGATCTCTGCCCGGTGAGCGGCAGGGACCGGAAAACGCCATGACGTTGTGGGACGTCATTGGTCCTTAAAGCCCAGGGTTCCACAACGTCATTGGTCCTTAAGAGGTTAAAGGGGTACTCCGGTGGAAATTATTCTAATTTTTTTTTAATCAACTGGTGCCAGAAAGTTAAACAGATTTGTAAATGACTATTAAAAAATCTTTACCCTTCCAGTACTTTTTAGCAGTGTTTGCTACAGAGAAAATTCTGTTCATTTTTATATTTCTTTTTTTTTGTTTTGTCCACAGTGCTCTCTTCTGACACCTGATGCCCATATCAGGAACTGTCCGGAGCAGGATAAAACCCCCATTGCAAACCTATGCTGCTCTGGACAGTTCCTGACACGGACAAAGGTGTCAGGAGAGAGTACTGTGAACAAGACAAAAAAGAAATTCGAAAAGAAGCATACAGCTGCTAAAAAGTACTTGAAGGGTGAAGATTTTTTAAAGGGGTACTCCACCCCTAGACATCTTATCCCCAATCCAAAGGATAGGGGATAAGATGTCTGATCGCGGGGGTCCCGCTGCTGGGTACCCCCGGGATCTTGGCTGCAGCACCCTGCCATCATTACTGCACAGAGCAAACTCACTCTGTGCGTAATAACGAGCGATACAGGGGCCGGAGCATCGTGACATCCCGGCTCCGCCCCTCATGAAGTTACGGCCCGCCTCCTCAATACAAGTCTATGGGAGGGGGCGTGACGGCCATACCCCTTCCATAAACTTGTACTGAGGGAGCGGGCCGTGACATCACGAGGGGCGGAGCTGTGCCGTCACAATGCTCCGACCCCTGTATTGCCCGTCATTACGCACAGAGTGAGTTTGCTCTGTGCAGTAATGACTGCGGGGTGCTGCAGCCGTGATCCCGGGGGTCCCCAGCGGCGGGACCCCCCCCCCCCCAATCAGACATCTTATCCCCTATCCATTGGAAAAGGATAAGATGTCTAGGGGCAGAGTACCCCTTTAATAGAAGTCATTTACAAATCTGTTTAACTTTCTGCCACCAGTTGATTTAAAAAAATATATATATTTCCACCGGAGTACCCCTTTAAAGCCACAAAAACACATATGCTACATATAGTTTATTCAGTGAACACAGAAGGCAGATGTATCCAACTCCATGGAGGCCTATGCTGAACCTTGTGTATACCCGATTTCTCTGGAAATCAAAAACAGTTTTCGACTATTGAACTTTGATACTTTATTAAAACCTACTTTATTAAAATTAATGAATTATTGCCGAACACCAACAATCCTGAGAGATAAGAGGCAATTACTAGACAGGAAACCATGTTTTGGTGGAATTTATAATAGAAAGTAATTGGGGACAGACAGAAAACATTATTTTCCTTGAATACCTCATGTCAGGTTACGGTTCTAGCAGCTTTAACAACAAGGACAGACAGCATCAAACTATTATGATTTTGAATATATTATCTGTCCTAAAAGCTAATTCAAACTAATGAGTACCGTGACCGTATGTCTACATCAAAGGGACAATGGGGGAGATTTATCAAAATCTATCCAGAAGAAAAGTTGCAAAGTTGCCCATAGCAACCAATCAGATCGCTTCTTTCATTTATAACAAGGCATCTGCAAAATGAAAGATGCAATCTGATTGGTTTCTATGGGCAACTGGGCAACTTTTCCTTTGCACAGGTTTTGATAAATCTCCCCCAATGTGTCCTGGTGTATAATTTTATTCACTGTTTAGATATATGAGAAAAGTTCTGACAATATCACCAAACAATTCCGTAATGCAACCAGGAACATTATTAACCCCTTAAGGACCGGGGTTTTTCCGTTTTTGCACTTTCGTTTTTTGCTCCTTGCCTTTAAAAAATCATAACTCTTTAAATTTTGCACCTAAAAATCCATATGATTGCTTATTTTTTGCGCCACCAATTCTACTTTGTAATGACGTCAGTCATTTTGCCCAAAAATCTACGGTGAAAAAGAAAAAAAAAATCATTGTGCGACAAAATTGGAAAAAAAACGCAGTTTTGTAACTTTTGGGGGCTTCCGTTTCTACGTAGTAAATTTTTCGGTAAAAATGACACCTTATCTTTATTCTGTAGGTCCATAAAATTAAAATGATACCCTACTTATATAGGTTTGATTTTGTCATACTTCTGGAAAAAATCATAACTACATGCAGGAAAATTAATACGTTTAAAATTGTCATCTTCTGACCCCTATAACTTTTTTTATTTTTCTGCGTATGGGGCGGTATGAGGGCTTATTTTTGGTACCATTTTTGCATTGATAGGACTTATTGATTTTATTCATGTGGTAGGCCTCTGGGGTAGGGGTAGTGTAGTCAGGGTCTTGCTTCAGTATATCAAGGGTTAAGGTTAACCCTATGGTTCGTGACGCCAGGCTGAGGGCTAGTATGCTGAGGTAATTCTCCGGCCTATCGCCTCCCTTCCCAGTAATGATAGGTGCATGCATAAAATGACTGAAGGTCCACAAGGTAGTTGAACTTGAACAAAGACTTGCGGTACATCCAATGAACAGTAACAGTCTCATTAATACAGTCTCCATACACTTCAGTGACTGACAGTTGTTGCGGACCTTGACTTTTGATATAAGTCTCTGAATTTAAGGTTATTTGCGAAGATCCGTCCGGATTTAGGGGTTAGATACGGTCCGGTGATCTTGCAGAGTGCTTAGGGATTGATTCACTCACAGTTTAGTAATGAACAGCCGTCGCCGCACTCACTGATGACAGCAGCGCAGATCCTCCTCCGTCAACAGCCCACGAGGAAAGAAGAGAGTAATGGCCGCCGCTCCCTTATATGGGCAGGGCCGTTTTGGATTGGTCCAAGTCAGCTGTCACTCACCGTTACATAGCCTGATGGGTAACCACCTGACCTCCTCCAAAGGTCCTTGAACTACAAACCATAGAGTCTTTGGAACGCATCACGTGACCCGCAGGTCCTGCGACGCTAACTAGGTAAGTACACTTACTATATAAATATATACACATTAAATTTGAATAATTTTAATTACAAAAGGGGTGTCAAGGGGCTAGCTAAGGATGAGGACCCCACCTAAACCTAGGGACTCTGACTTTGGGGATCTCACCACAAGGCAACGGGTGCAACCCCCTTACTTAAAATAAGTCGACCCCGACGCCTGTCCCCTAAAGCAGAGGAACTAGGACAGACTAAAGCAGGATCTCTAACTAGACAGAATCTATATGACAAACTTTTATACACATTAGGTACTTTTAAACCTACTAGACATTTTCTAGGCATTTTAAACATTTTGTAGACTAGTAATCCTACTAGACATCTAAGAAGGCTTCTAAGACTCTTATGAAGTTATCTAAGCAATTATTAAGCTATCTAAAAAATTATGAAGCTATCTAGACCTTTAGTTTCTAGCTTCTAAGACATTTTATTAAGTTTACTATACATTTTAAAGCTTACTAGACAATTAGGCAGCTATCTAACATTTAGTTTCTAGCTCCTGAGACATTTTATTAGCTCTCTACACATCTTTATGAGGCTAACTAAACGTTAACACAGCTCTTTAAACCTTTAGTTTCAAGCTGACTAAACAATTTTATTATCTCACACATTTTATTCGCCAACAATGAGTTACCTGTTAGTACACATAAGGTATACTGGCTAGCTGTAAGCTATGTCACAGTAAGATTGGCTGCTAGGGTCCATTGGCTACACGCTACTTACCCCTAGAGCACTTCACATAACCTACCTAGGTTACTTTAAGAATTAAGTGCTTCATTTGTTGGCTCGCAAGAGCACCTACTGGCCAGGTAGAGCATCTCACACACGCAAAGAAAGATAAGAAGAAAGTGTACCTAACAGTGGCAGGAATTGAATTACAATAAGCTACAATCCCTAAAGTGTTTTCTTAAGTGAGATATTTACTTTGGTGTATGTACTAGAGTAACTTGAAGTAGTACATTTAAGTCAGTTAGTTAAGGTACTATGTGTGCAAGTACTATTTTAAGGGCAATCTTACCTATTATTTTTGTTGAGACAGGTGCTAGCGATGGGCGACAGCAATAATACTACCCTCGGAGGAGTCGGGGGGTCACCTATTTAGCAACTACTAAACACCTTTAGAACTTTTTATACATTTGTATGTACAAGAACCATTTACGTTTTTAGTGTTGAGTGTACACGTGCAACACACTGACATTTTTCATGTTCAACTCTGACTCACTTTTTATGTACATAGACATTAGACTATCTTTCTATGTACACCCTTACCTATTTTTTATGTACACAGTCATGAGGATACCTTCCCGTGTACAAGAACCACATACACATTTACTACACAATTTACACAATTATCAACACTCCAACATGGTTCAGGCGCATTCACCTGATAAGTGCAACATTTAGCATAAGAGTTCTTATGAAGCTGCTGGTGTATACATAAAACAGACGTGTAAGGATCAGCAGTCCACCTACACTAGGAGTCCAATTAACCCCTTAACGACGCAGGACGTATATTTACCACATGGAACACTGCTCTCCACCATGTCTGTACTCTCCGGCTCTCTTTGCAGACTGAAGAGGTCGCTGTGCGTGGCGTCTTTTCTAGTGGGCTTCCCCAAAATGGCGTCCGTCAGGAAGAACGTTATCGGTGAAGTCCCGACTTCCGGTCCCTCCAGAGACGACTCCTGCATCTCCAAGTTCCCTTTCAGGTGTGACACAGCAACTTGGCAGCCACGCCCAGGGACAGGGCGTGGCGAAGCGCGGGCTTTCTTCGCGCGCTTTTCCAGCAGCAGTTCGGCTCCGCCTGTGCCGACCGGACCAGAGGATCGCAGCATGAACTCATTGCGCAGTTTACACATCTTAGTTGTAGATTAATTTTCGCCTCCCCCCTTAATTTTCTCGTGGCCCCCTTCTATGGTGCACCACAAACACCGCTCCCGTACAGAGCAACACGGTTTACAGCACATGAATAAAGTTTGTTTTCTGGGGGGAGTACACTTTCACTAGTGGCAACTGTAGTAGGCACACACCCGAATCCTGTTCGTGCAACGCCAAAAAGGCTTTGTGGTAGGCCTCTGGGGTAGGGGTAGTGTAGTCAGGGTCTTGCTTCAGTATATCAAGGGTTAAGGTTAACCCTATGGTTCGTGATGCCAGGCTGAGGGCTAGTATGCTGAGGTAATTCTCCGGCCTATCGCCGCCCTTCCCAGTAACGATAGGTGCATGCATAAAATGACTGAAGGTCCACAAGGTAGTTGAACTTGGATAAACTTTACTTAAAGACTTGCGGTACATCCAATGAACAGTAACAGTCTCATTAATACAGTCTCCATACACTTCAGTGACTGACAGTTGTTGCGGACCTTGACTTTTGATATAAATTTTAGGGTTATTTGCGAAGATCCGTCCGGATTTAGGGGTTAGATACGGTCCGGTGATCTTGCAGAGTGCTTAGGGATTGATACACTCACAGTTTAGTAATGAACAGCCATCGCCGCAAGGCTCAGGCCTAAACTCACTGATGACAGCAGCGCAGATCCTCCTCCGTCAACAGCCCACAAGGAAAGAAGAGAGTAATTGCCGCCGCTCCCTTATATGGTTCTGTGGAGATAAGTCTTGGGATAATTCATCATGGCGGTCTAGGCCAGATAGTAAGGAAATGGAAAAATGTAAAACTCTGATCAGAGAAGACTCCCCTGTGATACACTAAGAGAAGGCATCACCTGTGAGTGACAGGATGTAACTGTAATCACTTATATAGTCTGTAGAGCTTGCATACAGCTGGTATCTACTACTACAGCTGGTATCTACAACGACTATGGGGCCGGAGTATCGTAACGTCACGACTCCGCCCCCGTGTGACATCACGCCCTGCCCCCACAATGCAAGTCTATAAGAGGGGGCGTGACGGCTTTGGATAGGGGATAAGATGTCTTAGGGCCAGAGTACCCCTTTAAGAATGTATACAGAGTTTACTGTCAGTCACTGATTAGGACCACCCACTGGACTCCTAAGCCCAGGTAAGTACGGATTTCAGTCAATAAGTTACAAGTTATCCTGAATGAAGAAAATGAATAAAGAAAAAACGGTGCCTTTCATTGTACAGGTCTCCTTTAAACAGGTCTTTCACTTGCTTTTGATGGCACAGTCTTATTTCATAGTTGCAGAGGTAAGAGAAGGAACCACCATTGCTTTTGTTTATTTGCAGTTAAGCAATGCGCAAGGGGACAGCAGGCAAGAAGGCCATCAGATGCCTGCCAAGCATAAGTCTGGTTGTTGATTCTCTAAAACTGGAGAACAAAGTTTACATGCTGATCAACTGACTTTTCTCATGGGCACATGAACCCACATATAGGCACACCATGCCATATTGACAGCCCTCTGAACCCAAATGAGCAGAACATCATCATGCCACTGGAAGAGAATGCTCAGAATAAAAGTATCTAGAAAAAAGTGTAATGTCCCAGTACAGAACGTGGTCCTGTACTACACTTTGGCCCTGTCAGGTTGAGTCCCTCAGTGACCTGGGGGCTCTTCTGCAGTGTCTCCCCCTGCTGTTACTACAATGTTATTCATTGTAATAGGTAAATAGTCAGTATGTTAATGTATAGACAGTATAAAGGACCTTTGGAGGACTAATGTAATTGTCTAAAGGACCTTTGAGATGTCCCATGTTATGTTATCACATGTTACCCAGAGGGCACCAGCTTAACACATGACCCGCAGCTTGACCTATGGCTTTCTGGCTCAGCCATCCTTTATAAGAGGGGGAGCCATAGCAATCTCGCTCTTACACTAGACTTTTTCTGAGGAGCAGAGAAACCAGATGTCTCAGTGCTAGTGTCCAGCTACCTGGAAGGCCTCCAATCTACAGTCACTTCCAGTAAGTCAAGTCTATGTCTGCTGTCGCTACCTACATTCCAGTCAAGCCTAAAGTCAATTATCTAAAGTCTATTACAAGTATAATTGGTCCCAGCAAGCTGCAATGTCCTTCTGTGTTCCTGGCCACCTCTCTGGGATTCTGGCTGAGCTGTAGAGACTATAACAACTGTCTGACCTCAGTAAAGCCTCCGTTAAACCTGGTCGTGGACTCTCATTTCACTGCCTAGCCATTGGGATAGCGGAGATGCCGTTTGGGTGGTTCCCAAAAAACACTCTGGCGTCACGAACATTAGGGGTTAATAACACCTTGCCCTTGGGGTTAATACCATCTGCCCCATCCACCTACACCGCTACACCCCGTGGTCCTGCCATTCACCGATGCTCACCCCAAAAGATTAAAAGAAAAAATAAATCTATCGATGAAAAGCAGGTTCCTTTCAGTAGTATTTGAATCCTCCAGTTTGTGTATTGGACATTGTAAGGTGCATACACTTGTCCTAAGATGCTCCTTCTTATGTGCCCTAAAGCTGAGGTCAGACAAACTCGCTTCACTGATTTCAGCTTCCTATTCACAGACTATCCTCTTACCAGGCCATTGTAGGATACACACGCTCTTCTGTATGACAAGGACAGCACAGTAAAACTTACCATTGCCTGCATAGGATTTCTGCAGAACTTGAGTCATCCATTCATATAGGGCTCTCCGGTCATTGGCCTTCAGCTTATCATACAGACCCCGAAATACAGATGAACTACAAAGATAAAGAGGTAAGTTATCTTCTGTTATGTTACTATTATTATTTTTTTCTCCTCCATGTCTTTATTCTTAGTTAACGATAATAATACATAGTATTTCTATCACCCGAAATTTTTCTCATTGCAAATGTGACTGCTTATGAACTTTATATCATTTCCAGGCAAATGTATGTGATATCCTAAAACAGATTCTTTCTCTTTATTTTAGGATGTTGGGTGTGTAAATCCTAGCTTGACATGTTTTTTCCATACCCTATGACATCAGTTTGTGGATCCTATGACTGCGGATGATCTAGCTGCAAGGACCTAGGGGGAGATTTATCAAAACCTGTCCAGAGAAAAAGTTGCCCAGTTGCCCATAGCAACCAATCAGATCGCTTCTTTCATTTTTCACAGGCCTTCATAAAAATGAAAGCAGCAAGGCCTCTGCAAACTGAAAGAAGCGATCTGATTGGTTGCTATGGGCAACTGGGCAACTTTTTCTCTGGACAGGTTTTGATAAATCTCCCCCCTAGAATCAGTCACTAGTCCTCTTTTGCCCTGAATGGTAAATACTTCTCCAGAAATTCAGCCTATTTAAGCTCAACATCCCGAATTCTAGTCTTTCTAATGTAGAGTTAACCTTAATGTTCTGTTGGGGGCACATACCAGGGGTAGGGAAGAAACGTTTGTTGAATGTTGATTTGACAGATTCCTGTCACACAGTTATAATGAAGGAGATCACAGATCACCTTCCCTATACAGTGCTCCCTCAAGTTACAATATTAATTGTGTCCAGGACGAAAATTGTATGTTGAAACCATTGTATGTTGAGACCATAACTCTATGGAAACCTGGTAATTGGTTCTGAAGCCCCCAAAATGTCATCCAAAAATAGGAAAAAAGTGAGGATTAAACAAAAATAAGTAGATAATACAGATAAAGCAAATCCTTACATAAAAAAGTAAGAAAGATCTGCTGGGAGCTGTAAATCACTGTCTATGTCAGTGTTTCCCAACCAGGGAGCCTCCAGCTGTTGCAAAACTACAACTCCCAGCATGCCCGTACAGCCAAAGGCTGTCCGGGCATGCTGGGAGCTGTAGTTTTGCAACAGCTGGAGGCACCCTGGTTGGGAAATGCTGGTCTATGTAGAGGAGCTTCTTTAGGGTCCTATACAGAACACGCAATGTCCTAAAAAAGTAACATGTAACCGCCCTCACCTGGTGTCCAAAGGAGCAGCTAACCCTGGCACAGGTAAAGAGTAGTACAGAACATGTAGTACCTCCCGTACTGTAGGGGGCGCTACCAGACACCAGTCAGTGCATGCACTTCACTAATAAAGGTGTTTTACAAGTAAAATGTTGAGTCTGGTTTCAAGTTACAATGGTCCAGAAAAGACCATTGTATGTTGAAACTATTGTATGTTGAGGCCATTGTAAGTTGAGGGACCACTGTACTTATAATGCCTTATAAGAAAGGTAAGGCTAATAACACTGTCCTGTCCAAGTCGGAGGCACTGTTCATGGCCTCCATCGCTGATTCTGTTTAATGGTAAACAAAGCTGGTCAGTTCACTGCACAACAGACACCAATGGACATTTAAGGAGTTATTCAAACGAAAGTTTAGAAAAAAAAGTAAAAAGGTGCTCAGGCTCAATGCAAAACAAAACTAAAGCTAGAGAGGTACCTTCTGCACTCACCCGCTGCCTCCGGTAACACTGCTCCTGGTTTCCGGTGCTCTTTCACGTGCTGGGGCCCAATATGTCAAATGCCACTCTGCCAATCAGTAGCCAGAATGGTGTCTCGCCAGTGATTATCTGAGTGGCAATTGACTTATTCAGCATGCTTCTCTTACTGGTGCTCGTGCCCAACACGTAACATTGATGGTCAGCCAATCACTGGCTAAGGCGGGACACTGCTCTGGAAAGTGATTGGCTGAGCGTCAATTGATGTATTGGGCCCCAGCACCCAGAAGAGGATACCCCAGCATTAGGTCCCAGCACCTATTCGTCAGATAACTCCATTTAGTGAGGTCTGTTGGGTTTCCCATAGGGAGTTAGTTCAATGGACTAGTTGAAAAAATACTGCATGCTGCATTTTTTAAACAGGTAATTTGGGTGAATTCTAAGACTAAGGCCCCGAATGGAGCCTCCAATGCAGATGTAAACCTAGGCACAAGGAACAAGCATGTATATAGCCACCTTAAATAGCTATGACTGATGTCTTCCAAGTACAATACATTATATAATAGCACTATTGAATAGATGTTACAAACAATATACTTACAGATTTCTGAAAGGATCATCTGGTATCTCAGTTGGCAATCTTGCGATCACATCACTTTGCAGGTAAGTCCCACCGTACAAATGTATGACCTGACCTAGTATTTTCACACACACAGCCGAATACAGTACTGGAAGGCATTTCTGGATGGTGGTATTGAATAGACTACGATTTCCTACCGGGGACTGGAAGATTTCATTCCGCATGGTCTCAAAGTCCACATCAATACCAGCAATTCCCTTGGCATAAAAAATTGATAAGAATTATTTTGTGATGAAAAAAATAAAATAAAAAACAAGAATCACTCAACTATACAAAAACCATCTACAACCATCTACATCTGATGGGATATCTTAAAGGTTGTCTGATATACAAAAGCGATTTTCAAATAACAATTCGGAAATTATGAGTTATGGGGGGATGGGTGGTCCCCAATCAGGACCATAATCTGTTAGCCAGAGTACAGTATCTCTCGTTCCGGACAACTAAACAACTGTGTAATGCTTTTTCCCCCCTTGTGGTGGCACTGTCGGTCACTTGATGCAGAGTTCCCCAAAAGATTTCAGCTAAATACTTTGGGTTCCAGTAGTTATAGTAAGGGCCTCAGTTTATTAACTACATCAATGCTGTCTCACCTACAACGGACATACCTGTGGTCATCAAATAAATATATCAAATAAATTGGAACAACGCAAACAGAATCTGACTGGCTTATTAGATGGGGATGCTTTGGTGCTCTAGAAGACAATTTTTGGGGGTCTTAGTTTGGAACCAGTCATTATGGTCTGATTTATCAAATAATTAAACTTTACTGATAAAATGGCCTGTGTATATACAGGTTCTGTACAGACATAGGGTGGCCCAAGGGTCTCCAGTACAATACTGAATGCAGATGTTCTACCACCATGATCTTGGATACAGCTGATATGATATTCTGATTTGTACTCATTGGTTAAAGAAGATATTGCCAACAGATTTACTTACAAAATTCTCTTTCCTCCCACTGAAAAGATATTCCATGGCTCTTGCGAATAAGTGAGGATCCAGATGTTCTAATTCAGACAACACAAGTTCTGGGTCATCACTAAGATCTGCCAGGTACCTTCTTATTGATATCTTAAGAGAAGAGCACAGGATAAGCACTCTCATACAATAGGGATTGTGCATAGAACAATATCAGTATAACCAGAGGTACTTTCATAGCAGTCACTCATTATACATGTAACACAACAGATACGATTGAATCACTAGAGGCAGTAGATAAACATTTTAATATAACTATAAAAGTAGAAACAAAAAGATATCCGGCACTCACCGCAACAATAAAGGTCATTCAGCTTCTCTCCTGGAACTCCAACAGACGGGCTGACAAGGCTGGCGTGGGGCGCTCAGAGGTGACTGCCGGCGGCTTCACGCAGCGTGGTGCACTTCTTCCGGCCTCAGGGAGGCCAGAAGAAGCACACCATGCTGCGGGAAACCGCCGGCAGTTGCCTCTGAGCGCCCCACGCCAGCCTTGTCAGCCCGTCTGTCGGAGGTCCAGGAGAGGAGCTGAATGACCTTTATTGCTGCGGTGAGGGCCGGATATCTTTTTGTTTCTACTATTATAGTTATTTATGGAGGCTTATTGATACTGTCCTAGCACCACCGCTGGTCGTTGCCTTGAATACCCGCAGTGCAGATCCACGTTTCACAGCTGTGAACTGCAATATGGAATGGTAATGGTGCCGCTATTGTTTTCTATAGAAGTGCAAACATATAAATATATAATAAGCCCTCAACGAAAAATTTTCATATATTACCTGGAGGCTGAATATATAGGAAGGATTTGGTGTGGAGAGATAGCGCAGGATTTGGTCTTCTAAATCTGGAGTCCATTTGTTTAGACTACAAAATGAAAGGGATATCACATTGGAAGACACTGAACTGTCTATACATGGCCCCCATGCCACAGTTCTTACCAGTTTTAGATTAAAAATATTAGGTATAAATTACCTTTGAAATTGCATTATCTCTAGGAGACCTGAAAAAAAACAGAGTGGGGCATATTAACTAAAGTGTCTACACCTAAAACATGTAATAAAATGTATCAAAATATAAACATAATTACCGTATTTTCCGGCGTATAAGACGACTGGGCATATAAGACGACCCCCAACTTTTACAGTTAAAATATAGAGTTTGGAATATACTCGCCGTATAAGACTACCCCTCTACCGCGATGTACGGTACCTTACCAATGATTGGCTGGTTGCTGTATAAAAAAGCCTGCTTGGTTTGGTCAGCTCTCCCTGCCTGCCCAGCCTGCCCTGTCTCCAAGACTATTAAAGCGGTACATGCCTCTTTCACCCGTCTGGCCCGCCCTTGTATCCCATTAACGTACCTCCTCTCCTTCTCCACCTCTCTGATCTCACAAATGCACACCAGCGCCGCCTGTCAGATTTTGAACCGGCGCACTTGTGCCGCCTCTCAGATCTTGCACATTCACGCCTGCGCCGCCTCAGATTTCGCACATGCTCACCGCTTCACTGAAGTCCTCAGGAGCGAGATCTGAGAGGCAGAGAAAGAAGTACCGTAATAGGATACATACAAGGAAGAGCCGGATGGTTGAAAGATGCGCATTTTTCTGGGCACAGCGCTGCTCTCTCTATCCATACCCTGGGTGCCCCGCTCTATCTCTATCCATACCCCGGGCATCCCGGCCGACTGCAGCACACGCCCTAAAAGACGTTACCCGGCGTATAAGATGACCCCGACTTTTAAGAACATTTTCCTGGGTTTAAAAGTAGTCTTATACACCAGAAAATACAGTATGTTTGATACTCTTTTTGGGAACCTCCCTCAACAAAAGGGGGCACTTTGTGGAAAAGGAGATTTAGGAGATTAAAATGCAAAAAAATATGCTAAAATTGCTTTTGCATGTTGGTGCAAAGTAGGTCAACTAATAATTGGTATAGAAAAATCAGAATAGTCTGATCTGAAAAGACAAAATATGTAAAAAATGTAATTCTCCCATGGTTACCAAGGGGACTACTCTTCAGATTGTATAAAAGTCTTCTACAGACTGCCACGCTTAAACCACAATTCCCGATCACACGGAAAAAAAGAACTTAAAATCAGCGTGAATTCTGTCTGATATTACTCAGTGTGCACTAGGCTGACTGGTCTATTCTATACTTTACATTTAATTATTAAATATGCCCTAGTATCTTTATTTTTGTGAAGACCCAAGCAAGTGCCAGATGGGGGTTTGAGGTTCTAAAGTTTTTTTTCTTTTCCCACTTACAACATGTTCGCACAGCAAATAGCTGTGAAAACCGCACTGGTTTCCACTGCAAAAACCATGCAGTGTCATTGTGAGAAACTCGGCTCCCATTGACTTAAATATGAGGAGGGGAACTGCATAAAAAGATGTAACATGTCAGCCTCAGACTCGCAATGAAGTCAAATTATGGCAGAATTTTGGTGCATTGGGCCTTACTGTACCTGTGTATGTTTAGATAACAATAATTCTGTACATATGACATCTAGTTAGGTCTGCTATGGTTGAGTCCTTTTGTGTTTTTTTCCTATGTTTTTTCTTTATCCAGCATATAATGCTATAGTGTTGAAAGTACATGTAAATAAATATGTTAAATATTTTCTGCACAGTTTTAGGGATTATTGTCTTTTTGGTTGTATCTGTTGGGCTGTGTTTTTGTGGACTTAAACTCCTATAAAGTTAAATTTTTATTAGAAATCAGAAAAATGTTTGCAAAAAGGCCATTACCATTTAAGTACTTCCCAGATATCAATTCATTCTGTAAAATAAAAACATTCAAAAGCTAAGTCACTTTATATGAACAACCATTAAAGGGGTACTCCACCCCTAGACATCTTATCCCCAATCCAAAGGATAGGGGATAAGATGTCCCCAGCGAAGGGACCCCCGCAATCTCAGCTGCAGCACCCCAGACATCCTGTGCATGGAGTGAACTTCGCTCTGTGCCGGATGACTGGCGAGGCTGGGCAGAGGCTTGTGACGTCACGGTCACGCCCTACTTGTGACGTCACGGCCATGCCCCCTCAATGCAAGTCTATGGGAGGGGGCATGATGAACATCACGCCCCCTCCCATAGACTTGCATTGAGGCGTGGCCGTGACCTCACGAGCCTCCAGCACTGCACCCGACGCTCTAAACGAACACTAGGACATCTTATCCCCTATCCTTTGGATAGGGGATAAGATGTCTAGGGGCGGAGTACCCCTTTAAGACAAGACGAGTAATGTAATAAACCATACTGACCAGCCCTCTTATCACTTGTTCAGGCAAATCTGTAGAGAAGAAGAAATAACAAAAATATGTTATACAACAAGAATAGGTTTGAAACATTGTGGCAGTCTGCTATTAAAATTATATATTGCTAAGATATGATACAATATTATTTTTAAAGACGCACTCTAGTTATTTTGTATTGCCTGTCAGGGACTAAGGTGGTACGTTTATACACTCCGGCTGTCCTGTGTATCTCTATATGAAAAATGACTTCTTTCCTAACCAAATGAACTCTACATAGAAGAGAGGCATGGGCATTCAGCAGAACCAGTATGGCCTTTAAAGGGGTATTCCAGGCAAAACCTTTTTTTATATATATCAACTGGCTCCGGAAAGTTAAACAGATTTGTAAGTTACTTCTATAAAAAAAATCTTAATCCTTCCAATAGTTATTAGCTTCTGAAGTTTTCTGTCTAACTGCTCAATGATGATGTCACGTCCCGGGAGCTGTGCATGATGGGAGAATATCCCCATAGGAACTGCACAGCTTCCGGGACGTGAGTCATCAGAAAGCGGTTAGACAGAAAACAACAACTCAACTTCAGAAGCTAATAACTATTGGAAGGATTAAGATTTTTTAATAGAAGTAATTTACAAATCTGTTTAATTTTCCGGAGCCAGTTGATATATAAAAAAAAAAAGTTTTGGCCTGGAATACCCCTTTAAAACCCCTTAAGGACCAAGGGCGTACAGGTACGCCCTTGGTTCTGCTCTCCTGATATAACGCGGGGTTACACAGTAACCCCGCTTCATATCACGGCGGGCCCAGCGTCATAGTGCAGCCGGGACCCGCCTCTAATAGCGCGCAGCGCCGATCGCGGCGCCGCGCGCTATTAACCCTTTAGCCGCGCGCTCAGAGCTGAGCCGCGCGGCTAAAAGTGAAAGTTGCCGGCTAGCTCAGTCGGGCTGTTCGGGATAGCCGCGGCTAATCGCGGCATCCCGAACAGCTGACAGGACAGCGGGAGGGCCCCTACCTGCCTTCTCGCTGTCCGATCGCCGAATGGCTGCTCAGTGCCTGAGATCCAGGCCTGAGCAGTCATGCAGCAGAATCGTTGATCACTGGTTTCTTATGAGAAACCAGTGATCAATGATGAAGATCAGTGTGTGCAGTGTTATAGGTCCCTATGGGACCTATAACACTGCAAAAAAAAAGTGAAAAAAAAGTGAATAAAGATCATTTAGCTCCTCCCCTATTAAAAGTTTGAATCACCCCCTTTTCCAATAAAAAAAACACAGTGTAAATAAAAATAAAAATAAACATATATGTTATCACCGCGTGTGGAAATGTCCGAATTATAAAAATATATCATTAATTAAACCGCTCGGTCAATGGCGTGCGCGCAAAAAAATTCCAAAGTCCAAAATAGTGCATTTTTGGTCACTTTTTATATCATGAAAAAATTATCAATAAGTTCTATCAATGCAAAAATGGTACCGTTAAAAACTTCAGATCACGGCGCAAAAAATGAGCCCTCATACCGCCCCATACACGGAAAAATAAAAAAGTTATAGGGGTCAGAAGATGACAATTTTAAACGTATTAATTTTCCTGCATGTAGTTATGATTTTTTCCAGAAGTACGACAAAATCAAACCTAAATAAGTAGGGTATCATTTTAATCGTATGGACCTACAGAATAAAGATAAGGTGTCATTTTTACCGAAAAATTTACTACGTAGAAACGGAAGCCCCCAAAAGTTACAAAACGGCGTTTTTTTCTCAATTTTGTCGCACAATGATTTTTTTTCCCATTTCACCGTAGATTTTTGGGCAAAATGACTGACATCATTACAAAGTAGAATTGGTGGCGCAAAAAATAAGCCATCATATGGATTTTTAGGTTCAAAATTGAAAGAGTTATGATTTTTTAAAGGCAAGGAGCAAAAAACGAAAATGCAAAAACGGAAAAAACCCCGGTCCTTAAGGGGTTAAATGGCAAAACAATGCTATGCAGTGAGGCAAATTGTACCACCTTACTCCCGGGCAGGCAATACAAAAAACAAAAAAACAAAACAGTGCTTCTTTAAATGGGCACTGTCATTAAAACTAATTTATGCTATTGCACTCCTTATGGTAAATAAAAAATGTTTCTAATGTACTTTGTTTAAAAAAAATGATGTTTTCTATGTTTTATTTGTGTTTTAAAAAATCTGCCACTAGGTGTCTCCCTACTTTTCCAGAGCACATTTCCCCTGATCCCTTGCACAGACTTTGGACTCCTGCTGGCCTGGCAGAAGTCCAAAATCAGGAATTGCAGCCTGGAGTGCTGAGGGGTGTGTGCAGCCTTAGCCAATCATAGCCCATCTCACACTAAACTGCTGTGGGCTGTGTGTAGCAGAGTGAGGGAGGAAGTTCTCCCCTGTATGGCTTCAGATGATGTCACACGTGCTGGGGAACGCCCCTTCTCAGCTTGTGTGAAGTTGGCACCCCATGTTTGCAAAAGATGACTATAAATACACCATTCGTTTGTGCTGCGTCTGTGCTGGTTTGTGCCGCAAAAATGAACGTTGGGCCGGTTTGGTTCCTGAGATATTGCGAGTTAGATTTTTATGAAGCCCCACCGCTTTCCACCTCATGTTCTTAAATTTTAAAAACAAATACACCATTCGTTTGTGCTGCAAAAATTAACATTTGGTTTCCGAGATATTGCGTGCTCGATAGGCTGAAACCTTGGCCACTTTCCACCCCATATTCTTAAATTTTAAAAACAAATAGACCATTCGTTTGTGCCGCTTTGGTTTCCGAGATATTGCACGCTCGATAGGCTGAAACCTTGCCCACTTTCCACCCCACGTTCTTAAATTTTAAAAACTAAATACACAGTTTGTTTGTGCTGGTTTGTGCCATTAAAATGAACGTTTGTGCGGCTTTGTTTTCCGAGATATTGTGTAGGTTAGATTTGCTGAAAACCCGCCCACTTTCCACCCCATGCTCTTAAATTTTAAGAACAAATACACCATTTATTTGTGGAACAAAGAGAGATGGATCCAGCTCGTGCAGATAAAAAGATTTTAATCCATAAGACAAGGAGGATACAAGTAACGCGTTTCAAGCGCTGAATGCGCTCTTAGTCAACCATTTATTTGTGCTGCGTTTGTGCATTAGCATTTCTGCCGCTTTGGTTTCCGAGATATTGCGTGCTAGATTTGCTAATACCCCATCCAGGCAAGGATTAACGTTGCACCAAAAAATATAGTAGTCATCAGAAAAGTTAATTTAGCATTAAAGTGTACCTTTTTATTTAATGTAGTGTAAGGATTCCTCCTTGGGGATTAGCTCGGGGATCGTCCTGGACCACGCCACAGGATGCGTTTCTTCTCAATAAACCAGCAAGCAAACGGTTCTAATGCAAATCTGGCACCTTGCCAGTTTTATTACACAGGTTGCAGGGAAAGAAATAAACAAAAAGCAGGAACAAACAAAATCCTAGACCGTCTGGTCACTGACTACACAGATCAGCTTGTCCTGACTAACAACCGCTGAGCTACCCTCAGCCGGTTAAACATATGTCCCCTGCAACCTTTTACTCACAATTCAGGTCACTCTCTTTGAGCCACTCAGCTCGGGCTGTGTACTCCTCAGCAGCCTCTGTCTCTTCCCTACAGCCCGCATGCTGTCTCCTAGGAAGAGCCCCAACTATTCTGTTCCTTTTCCTTTTAAACACACACTTTCCCTTCCTGATACCTCATTAATCAGGCCACAGGTGGAGCATTCTGCAGAGATAGCAAGGGAAATACACCCTTTCCTTGCCACACTGCCACAGTAGATAATAACATTATATGTATCAAAGAATCCCTCAGAAGTATGTTACCGGCCCCACATTGATGTAATTCATGGATAGAAATGGAGAGTAATTCCCCTGGAGCAGAGAGTAAGGCTCAAGCCGCAATGAAAAGCTGGGGTGCAGGTGTCAGGGATATAGATGCATGGAATAGTATAGCCTTGATAGAAGATTAGGAACACAGCACTCACCAGGTGGATTTTCAAAGGTGCGTCTTCTTTATTGAATAAAATCCATCGGCATACACAGGCAGGGAGTAGGTGAACTGGCGTGCAGGGGGGAAGGAGAGAGGCAACGGACCGTTGCGCACATGTAGCGCTTTGTCAGGCCATACGTCATGCCGCAAGTGGGAGTGCTCTTAAACCTGTGCATCCAGGTGTCTCTAAGGTAACAGGTAAACACATTACAACGAATATATATAAAAACACATAGAGATAACAATTAGCATTAAAAGCAATGACCTACTATGCGAGTGGGCGACAGGAGTTATGTAGCAATTTTAGGGAGTAATAAATACTCCCATTTCATTGTGTTCATTTAAACCGAGCTGACCTAATGCTTCAGTGCGGAGAATCCACCTGGATTCCTTAATCATTAGTTTCTGATGTCTATCTTTTCTTCCATTGGTTTCTTCTATTCTCTCTATGGCTGCGAATTTCATGGCACCGGGATCCCCTCCATGGTATTCTCTCATATGGGATATAAAGCGGGTTGCCCCGAACCCCTGTGGTAAGAGACCTAATGTGTTCACAAATTCTGTGAAATAATGGTCTAGTGGTTTTACCAATGTAGAATCTGCAACAGTCACAGATCAGACTGTACACCACGTAGTTAGATCTACAAGGGATGCACTGCCTGACCTGGACTGTGTAGCCACCTAGTTTGAAGTAGCATTATATTTGCAAAAGGAGCACAATCTACAGGCAAAAATTTCCCATAGGGCGGCTGTCTGTTAACCAGTTGGATTTCCTAGTTTTATTTTTCCTTTTGTGTTTTTTTTATGAAATCATGGATTTTTGTATTTTTTTTTATATGTAACAATTGGTGGATCGCAGATACATTTCTTTAAGCCATCGTCTTGCTGCAGCATGTACCAGTGGGAAGAAATCGAATTTATGATGTAGGTGTTCATTGGTGTGTTTTTAAACAAAAAAAACTATTCTGTTCTTTTTTTCTTTATGTTTTTTTTGTTAGCAAAGTTTGTCTAGGCACTATTCCAAATGCTTGGAAAGTAGAACACCTGCAACATTTCTTGAATCTCCATATTCAGCCCGCTTTATATCCCATATGAGAGAATACCAGCTTATCCTGGAGAAAAACAGGCAGGAATATGTGCAGGTCACAGAAGACCTTTGAAAAGCAAAATGTGAGCTAAGAACCAGGTTGTCGGATCAACAATTCAAATTATTCATGATGAATCTGGAAAAGAAAATAAGTCTATTGCAGAACACCATTAAAGAATCCAAGAGGAATAAATTTATTAGGGACAAAAAAAGACTTTGACCTCCATCAGGAATTTACCTGGAATAAACAACGCCCCTCACAAAATTAGGGACAGGCTGGGAATAAAAGAAGAAGGGGATACAATAAAAATAAAAAGAACAGAAAGCCTCCCAAGAAGTCTGACTATTTTACCACTGAGTCAGCATCCAGTGGTTCAGAGGAGATGACAGCCACACAAGGTCAATCTGGTGCCTCTAATAATTTTTTAGACAATTCCCCCAGAGGAGAACCAGACGAAGGGGGCGAAAAAGATATAGGAGATCCGTGAAAACAGCAACAAAAAAGGAATTTTGTAACTTGGAGAAAGTAACAGCGGAGAACATAGTTATAAACCTCCCGGACTTCACCTTGAGTGATGCATGTATCTCCATTCTGAACAAGGGCTTAAAGTGTACCTGTCGTCAACAAAAACTTTTTGTGTAATGTAGATAATACCATTATATGTATATTTGTAATATACATTGGTTAAAAAATGTGTATATTTTTGTCCCTATAGCTATTGTTTGTGTGTATCTATGAGGAGTCCAAATACAGGAAGTGAGGGCAGGACAAGCAGGGCTCTGTGCACGGAGGACAAGCAGGGCTGTCACGGTTCGGCTGGCAGGAGGTGGATCCTCTGTGCCAGAGAGGGATTGGCGTGGACCGTGCTAGTGGACCGGTTCTAAGTTACTACTGGTATTCACCAGAGCCCGCCGCAAAGCGGGATGGTCTTGCAGCGGCGGTAGTAACCAGGTCGTATCCACTAGCAACGGCTCAACCTCTCTGACTGCTGAAGATAGGCGCGGTACAAGGGAGTAGACAAGAGCAAGGTCGGACGTAGCAGAAGGTCGGGGCAGGCAGCAAGGATCGTAGTCAGGGGCAACGGCAGGAGGTCTGGAACACAGGCTAGGAACACACAAGGAAACGCTATCACTGGCACAATGGCAACAAGATCCGGCGAGGGAGTGCAGGGGAAGTGAGGTATACATAGGGAGTGCACAGGTGAACACACTAATTAGACCAACTGCGCCAATCAGTGGCGCAGTGGCCCTTTAACCCCTTAAGGACGCAGGACGTAAATGTACGTCCTGGTGAGGTGGTACTTAACGCACCAGGACGTACATTTACGTCCTAAGCATAACCGCGGGCATCGGAGCGATGCCCGTGTCATGCGCGGCTGATCCCGGCTGCTGATCGCAGCCAGGGACCCGCCAGCAATGGCCGACGCCCGCGATCTCGCGGGCGTCCGCCATTAACCCCTCAGGTGCCGGGATCAATACAGATCCCGGCATCTGCAGCAGTTCGCGATTAAAATGAACGATCGGATCGCCCGCAGCGCTGATGCGGGGATCCGATCATTCATAACGCCGCACGGAGGTCCCCTCACCTTCCTCCGTGCGGCTCCCGGCGTCTCCTGCTCTGGTCTGTGATCGTGCAGACCAGAGCAGGAGATGACCGATAATACTGATCTGTTCTATGTCCTATACATAGAACAGATCAGTATTAGCAATCATGGTATTGCTATGAATAGTCCCCTATGGGGACTATTCAAGTGTAAAAAAAAATGTAAAAAAATGTAAAAGTAAAAGTAAAAAAAAAGTGAAAAATCCCCTCCCCCAATAAAAAAGTAAAACGTCCGTTTTTTCCTATTTTACCCCCAAAAAGCGTAAAAAACATTTTTTATAGACATATTTGGTATCGCCGCGTGCGTAAATGTCCGAACTATTAAAATAAAATGTTAATGATCCCGTACGGTGAACGGCGTGAACGAAAAAAAATTTTAAAAATCCAAAATTCCTACTTTTTTAATACATTTTATTAAAAAAAAATTATAAAAAATGTATTAAAAGTTTTTTATATGCAAATGTGGTATCAAAAAAAAGTACAGATCATGGCGCAAAAAATGAGCCCCCATACCGCCGCTTATACGGAAAAATAAAAAAGTTATAGGTCATCAAAATAAAGGGATTATAAACGTACTAATTTGGTTAAAAAGTTTGTGATTTTTTTTAAGCGCAACAATAATATAAAAGTATATAATAATGGGTATCATTTTAATCGTATTGACCCTCAGAATAAAGAACACACGTCATTTTTACCATAAATTGTACGGCGTGAAAACGAAACCTTCCAAAATTAGCAAAATTGCGTTTTTCGTTTTAATTTCCCCACAAAAATAGTGTTTTTTGGTTGCGCCATACATTTTATGATATAATGAGTGATGTCATTACAAAGGACAACTGGTCGCGCAAAAAACAAGCCCTCATACTAGTCTGTGGATGAAAATATAAAAGAGTTATGATTTTTAGAAGGCGAGGAGGAAAAAATGAAAACGTAAAAATTAAATTGTCTGAGTCCTTAAGGCCAAAATGGGCTGAGTCCTTAAGGGGTTAAATCGCAGAGACCCGGCGCGCGCGCGCCCTAGGGAGCGGGGCCGCGCGCGCCGGGACAGGACCGACGGAGAGCGAGTCAGGTACGGGAGCCGGGGTGCGCATCGCGAGCGGGCGCCACCCGCATCGCGAATCGCATCCCGGCTGGGGGCGGTATGGCAGCGCACCCGGTCAGTAGATCTGACCGGGGCGCTGCAGTAGCGAGGATGTTGCGAGCGCTCCGGGGAGGAGCGGGGACCCGGAGCGCTCGGCGTAACAGTACCCCCCCCCCTTGGGTCTCCCCCTCTTCTTGGAGCCTGAGGACCAGACTTTTGTCTAGGATGTTGTCCTCAGGTTCCCAGGATCTCTCTTCAGGACCACAGCCCTCCCAATCAACCCAAAAATTTTTTTTCCCTCTGACCGTCTTGGAGGCCAGTATCTCCTTCACGGAGAAGATGTCAGAAGAACCGGAAACAGGAGTGGGAGAAACAAGTTTGGGAGAGAAACGGTTGATGATGAGTGGTTTAAGGAGAGAGACATGAAAGGCATTGGGAATACGAAGAGAAGGAGGAAGAAGAAGTTTGTAAGAGACAGGATTAATTTGGCACAAGACTTTGAAAGGACCAAGATAGCGTGGTCCCAGTTTGTAACTGGGGACATGAAAGCGGACATATTTAGCGGAGAGCCATACCTTGTCTCCGGGAGCAAAAATGGGGGGAGCTCTTCTTTTCTTATCGGCAAACTTTTTCATGCGAGATGAAGCCTGTAAAAGAGAATTTTGGGTCTCTTTCCATATGGTGGAAAGATCACGAGTCACTTCATCCACAGCGGGCAAACCAGAGGGCAAGGGAATAGGGAGGGGGGGAAGAGGGTGACGGCCGTACACCACGAAAAATGGGGATTTAGCAGAAGATTCAGAGACTCTGAAGTTGTACGAGAATTCGGCCCATGGTAGAAGATCTGCCCAGTCATCCTGGCGGGAGGAAACAAAATGCCGTAAATAGTCACCCAGGACCTGGTTAATTCTTTCTACTTGCCCATTGGATTGAGGATGATAAGCAGAAGAGAAGTTTAATTTAATCTTGAGTTGTTTACAGAGAGCCCTCCAGAATTTTGACACGAATTGGACGCCTCTATCCGAGACGATCTGCGTGGGCAAACCGTGAAGACGAAAAATGTGTACAAAAAATTGTTTTGCCAACTGAGGCGCTGAAGGAAGACCAGGAAGAGGAATAAAATGTGCCATCTTGGAAAATCGATCAACGACCACCCAAACAACAGTGTTGCCACGGGATGGGGGTAGGTCTGTAATAAAGTCCATACCAATCAGAGACCAAGGCTGTTCGGGGACAGGCAGAGGATGAAGGAGACCAGCAGGCTTCTGGCGAGGAATCTTATCCCGGGCACAGACAGTACAGGCCCGCACAAAATCAACAACATCCGTCTCCAGAGTCGGCCACCAATAGAAACGAGAGATGAGTTGCAAGGACTTTTTGATGCCCGCATGGCCTGCGAGGTGGGAGGAGTGACCCCATTTGAGAATCCCGAGACGTTGGCGTGGAGAAACGAAGGTCTTCCCTGGAGGAGTTTGCCTGATGGAGGCTGGAGAAGTGGAGATCAGACAGTCAGGAGGAATGATGTGTTGCGGAGAGACCTCTACTTCCGAGGCATCCGAGGAACGAGAGAGAGCATCGGCCCTAATGTTCTTGTCGGCAGGGCGAAAATGAATTTCAAAGTTAAAACGGGCAAAGAACAACGACCACCTGGCCTGGCGAGGATTCAGCCGTTGGGCAGACTGGAGATAGGAGAGATTCTTGTGATCGGTGTAAATGATAACTGGAAATTTTGATCCCTCCAGCAGATGCCTCCATTCCTCAAGTGCCAATTTAATGGCCAGTAGTTCTCGATCCCCGATGGAGTAGTTCCTCTCCGCCGGAGAGAAGGTCCTAGAAAAAAAACAACAAGTGACAGCATGCCCGGAAGAATTTTTTTGTAGAAGGACCGCTCCAGCTCCCACTGAGGAGGCATCAACTTCCAATAGGAAGGGTTTAGATGGGTCAGGTCTGGAGAGCACGGGAGCAGAAGAAAAGGCAGACTTGAGCCGTTTAAATGCGTCTTCCGCTTGGGGAGACCAGGACTTAGGATTGGCATTCTTCTTGGTTAAAGCCACGATAGGAGCCACAATAGTGGAAAAATGTGGAATAAATTGTCTGTAATAATTGGCGAACCCCAAAAAACGTTGGATAGCACGGAGTCCGGAGGGGCGTGGCCAATCTAAGACGGCAGAGAGTTTATCTGGGTCCATTTGTAGTCCCTGGCCAGAGACCAAGTATCCTAGGAAAGGAAGAGATTGACATTCAAACAGACATTTCTCCATTTTGGCATAAAGTTGATTGTCTCGAAGTCTCTGAAGAACCATGCGGACATGCTGGCGATGTTCTTCTAAGTTGGCAGAAAAAATCAGAATATCGTCCAGATACACAACAACACAGGAATATAAGAGATCACGAAAAATGTCATTAACAAAGTCTTGGAAGACGGCAGGGGCGTTGCACAGGCCAAAGGGCATGACCAGATACTCAAAGTGTCCATCTCTGGTGTTAAATGCAGTTTTCCATTCGTCCCCCTCCCTGATGCGGATGAGATTATAAGCACCTCTTAAGTCCAGTTTGGTAAAGATGTGGGCACCTTGAAGGCGATCAAAGAGTTCTGAGATAAGAGGTAGGGGGTAGCGGTTCTTTACCGTGATTTTATTAAGTCCGCGGTAATCAATGCAAGGACGTAGGGAGCCATCTTTTTTGGACACAAAGAAAAATCCAGCTCCGGCAGGAGAGGAGGATTTGCGGATAAACCCCTTTTTTAAATTTTCCTGGATGTATTCAGACATAGCAAGAGTCTCTGGGGTGGACAGAGGATAAATTCTGCCCCGGGGTGGAGTAGTGCCCGGGAGGAGGTCAATAGGACAGTCATAAGGCCTGTGAGGAGGTAAAGTCTCAGCTTGCTTTTTGCAAAATACGTCAGCATAGTCCATATAAGCCTTAGGGAGACCGGTTACAGGGGGAACCACAGGGTCACGGCAGGGAGTACTGGGAACCGGTTTAAGACAGTCCTTGAAACAAGAAGTACCCCAGCTCTTGATCTCTCCTGTGGACCAATCAAGGGTTGGGGAATGGCGTTGAAGCCACGGTAGTCCAAGGAGAATTTCGGAAGTGCAATTGGAGAGGACCAAAAACTCAATTTTTTCGTGATGAGGTCCGATGCACATTAGGAGGGGCTCCGTGCGGTAACGCACGGTACAGTCCAATCTTTCATTGTTAACACAATTGATGTAGAGGGGTCTGGCGAGACTGGTCACCGGGATGTTGAACCTGTTGATGAGAGAAGCCAAAATAAAATTTCCTGCAGATCCGGAATCCAAGAAGGCCATAGTAGAGAAGGAGAAGGTAGAGGCAGATATCCGCACAGGCACAGTAAGGCGTGGAGAAGCAGAGTTGACATCAAGAACTGTCTCACCTTTGTGCGGAGTCAGCGTACGTCTTTCCAGGCGGGGAGGACGGATAGGACAATCCTTCAGGAAGTGTTCGGTACCGGCACAGTACAAGCAAAGATTCTCCATGCGGCGTTGTGTCCTCTCTTGAGGTGTCAAGCGAGACCGGTCAACTTGCATAGCCTCCATGGCGGGAGGCACAGGAACGGATTGCAGAGGACCAGAGGAGAGAGGAGCCGGGGAGAAAAAACGCCTCGTGCGAACAAAGTCCATATCCTGGCGGAGCTCCTGACGCCTTTCGGAAAAACGCATGTCAATGCGAGTGGCTAGATGAATGAGTTCATGCAGGTTAGCAGGAATTTCTCGTGCGGCCAGAACATCTTTAATGTTGCTGGATAGGCCTTTTTTAAAGGTCGCGCAGAGGGCCTCATTATTCCAGGATAATTCGGAAGCAAGAGTACGGAATTGGATGGCGTACTCGCCAACGGAAGAATTACCCTGGACCAGGTTCAGCAGGGCAGTCTCAGCAGAAGAGGCTCGGGCAGATTCCTCAAAGACACTTCGAATTTCCGAGAAGAAGGAGTGTACAGAGGCAGTGACGGGGTCATTGCGGTCCCAGAGCGGTGTGGCCCATGACAGAGCTTTCCCAGACAGAAGGCTGACTACGAAAGCCACCTTAGACCTTTCAGTAGGAAACTGGTCCGACATCATTTCCAAGTGCAGGGAACATTGAGAAAGAAAGCCACGGCAAAACTTAGAGTCCCCATCAAATTTATCCGGCAAGGATAGTCGTAGGCCGGAAGCGGCCACTCGCTGCGGAGGAGGTGCAGGAGCTGGCGGAGGAGATGATTGCTGAAGCTGTGGTAGTAGCTGCTGTAGCATCACGGTCAGTTGAGACAGCTGGTGGCCTTGTTGCGCTATCTGTTGCGACTGCTGGGCGACCACCGTGGTGAGGTCGGCGACAACTGGCAGTGGAACTTCAGCGGGATCCATGGCCGGATCTACTGTCACGGTTCGGCTGGCAGGAGGTGGATCCTCTGTGCCAGAGAGGGATTGGCGTGGACCGTGCTAGTGGACCGGTTTTAAGTTACTACTGGTATTCACCAGAGCCCGCCGCAAAGCGGGATGGTCTTGCAGCGGCGGTAGTAACCAGGTCGTATCCACTAGCAACGGCTCGACCTCTCTGACTGCTGAAGATAGGCGCGGTACAAGGGAGTAGACAAGAGCAAGGTCGGACGTAGCAGAAGGTCGGGGCAGGCAGCAAGGATCGTAGTCAGGGGCAACGGCAGGAGGTCTGGAACACAGGCTAGGAACACACAAGGAAACGCTATCACTGGCACAATGGCAACAAGATCCGGCGAGGGAGTGCAGGGGAAGTGAGGTATACATAGGGAGTGCACAGGTGAACACACTAATAAAACCAACTGCGCTAATCAGTGGCGCAGTGGCCCTTTAAATCGCAGAGACCCGGCGCGCGCGCGCCCTAGGGAGCGGGGCCGCGCGCGCTGGGACAGGACCGACGGAGAGCGAGTCAGGTACGGGAGCCGGGGTGTGCATCGCGAGCGGGCGCCACCCGCATCGCGAATCGCATCCCGGCTGGGGGTGGTATCGCAGCGCACCCGGTCAGTAGATCTGACCGGGGCGCTGCAGTAGCGAGGATGTTGCGAGCGCTCCGGGGAGGAGCGGGGACCCGGAGCGCTCGGCGTAACAAGGGCTCTGTACACTGAGAACAAGCAGGGCTCTGTACACTGAGGACAAGCAGGGCTCTGTACACTGAGGACAAGCAGGGCTATGTACACTGAGAACAAGCAGGGCTCTGTACACTGAGGACAAGCAGGGCTCTGTACACTGAGAACAAGCAGGGCTCTGTGCACTGAGGACAAGCAGGGCTCTGTGCACTGAGGACAAGCAGGGCTCTGTACACTGAGGAAAAGCAGGGCTCCATACACTGAGGACAAGCAGGGCTCTGTACACTGAAGACAAGCAGGGCTCTGTACACTGAGGACAAGCAGGGCTCTGTACACTGAGGACAAGCAGGGCTCTGTACACTGAGAACAAGCAGGGCTCTGTGCACTGAGGACAAGCAGGGCTCTGTGCACGGAGGACAAGCAGGGCTCTGTGCACGGAGGACAAGCAGGGCTCTGTGCACTGAGGACAAGCAGGGCTCTGTACACTGAGGAAAAGCAGGGCTCTGTACACTGAGGACAAGCAGGGCTCTGTACACTGAGGACAAGCAGGGCTCTGTACACTGAGGACAAGCAGGGCTCTGTACACTGAGGACAAGCAGGGCTCTGTACACTGAGGACAAGCAGGGCTCTGTACATTGAGGCTCCATGACACGCCCCTGGCTCACACAGCAGGATGATTGACAAGTCAGGAGTCCTGCTTCTCCTGCCCTCATTTCCTGTATTTGGACTCCTCATAGACACACAGGCAATAGTTTCAGGGACAGCATTTTTTCACCAAAAAATATACACATTTTTGAATCAATGTATATTACAAATATACATATAATGGTATCATCTACATTATATCAAAAGTTTTTGTTGGCGACAGGTACACTTTAAATTTTGGCCTCAATGAACCCTTTGATTACACCTCCTTTGAAGAAGACTTTTTTAGGGCCATTCGTAAAATCAGCATAAAAAAATGATTTGTCACCCACTCCCAATCTAATAAAAATGTGTCACATTTGCAGCCAAAAGAGGGAGAAATCCCCTGTGTTATTGGACCATTGGGGTTCATGGTAACCAATGAGGCAGATGCACGAGATGAATCTGTTATACGAATGCTGACAAAATTGGGAGGGGAAGTCTGTGATGGGGATGACATGATGGAGGGGAATACATTTTTTTACAGGAGGAAATCCCTCCAGCTTTAATCCGCCGTTAGCCCCTGGGAGTGCTATCAATCTGTTTTACAGATCAGTGTGTAAGGATGTTAAAGGGGTACTCCACTGGAAAACATTTTCATTCAAATTAACTGGTGCCAGAATGTTTAACAGATTTGTAAATTACTTCTATTAAAAAATACCAATCCTTCCAGTACTTATCATCTGCTGTATAATACACAGGAAGTTGTTTTCTTTTTTAATTTCCTTTGTGCCTGACCACAGTGCTCCCTGCTGACACCACTGTCCATTTTAGGAACTGTCCAGAGTAGGAGAGAATCCCCATAGCAAACTTCTCAAGCTCAGACAGTTCCTAAAATGGACAGAGGTGTCAGCAGAGAACACTTGTGGTCAGGCAGAAAGGAAATTCAAAAAGAAAAGTACCGTACTTCCTGTGTATTATACAGCAGCTAATAAGTACTAGAAGGATTGGGATTTTTTAATATAAGTACTTTGCTAATCTGTATAACTTTCTGTCACCAGTTGATTTAAAAGAAAATGTTTTCCAGTGGAGTACCCCTTTAAAGCTCTCATCTATCCCACAGCAGCTGCTAACACCCCCCCTAAAGAAAGAATATCTTTAAAATGTCTAGCAGAACAAAAGGATATTGTAATATCAAAAGCTGATAAGGAGGGTGGAGTAGTGGTATGGCGAAAATCTGATTACAATGCAGAGGTGGAAAACCAACTCGGCAACGTGATGGTTTATGAAAAGCTACCACAGGATCCCACTAACAAAATTATGGATAGACTAAGGGGACACCTACGTTCCTATGTTGAATAAAATATAATCACAGAAAAATTAGCTGAACATCTCCTCCCTAGAAAACCTGCTAAACTGAGGTGGTACATATTACCCAAAACCCAAAAGAATGTCTCCCCCCTTCCTGGCCGCCCCATCGTGGCGGGCATAGGAGCCCCCTTAGAACATCTGTCAAGCTATATTGACTGGCTCATTGCCCCCCTACTAAAACATATCCCAACTTACATCCGTGACACAGGGGACCTAATTGGGGTTTCACAGGATTTTCGATGGCAGAGTGGCTACAGGCTCGCTTCTATTGATGTGGAGAGCCTGTATAGCCACACCCCACAGGATGCAAGTATACAGGCAGTCTGCAAATTCCTGACCTGCACTGATAAATCCCCTGAATTCACCAATTTTGTGGCTGATTCATTGGCCCTTATTTTGCATAGTAATGCTTTTCAGTATGAGGATCAATGGTACAGTCAGTGGATGGGCGCGGCTAAGGGGACACCCGTCTCATGCTCGTTCGCTAACCTGTTCCTTGCTATGTTTGACAGAAGATACATATTTTCTATCAATAATCCTTTTGCCAAATTTATTAAAAACTTCCTCCGTTTCGTGGACGACATATTTGTCGTCTGGGACGGAACGGAGGAAGATTTTTTAACTTTCGTTCATTATTTAAATGAGGTGAATGATGTAAATATGACTTTTACATCCGCCTTTGCAGATGACTCTTTGGAGTTCTTGGACGTAAAAATTAAAATTGTAAATGACTCTTTAGTCACTTCAAGTTACCACAAGCCTTCCTCCAAGAACTCCATATTACACTCACATTCCTCACACCCAGATCATACACAAAACGCTATTCCCTTAAGCCAATTAGTCCATTTAAAAAGAATTAACCATGATCCCAACAATTTCCAGAAGCAGGCCGAGGAAATTGAATTTCGTCTTACACAACGAGGCTATCCAGCAAGCATTTTGAATAGTGCTAGAAACAGAATAGATAGTGTCCACATTTTGCTAACAAAAAAACATAGAGAAAAAAAAGAACAGAATAGATTTTCGTTCAAAAACACCTATGAACACACATCAAAAATGGGATTTCTTCCCATTGGTACATGCTGCAGCAAGACGATGACTTAAAGAAATTGCCTCTTTTATTCCCAGCCTTTCCCTTATTTTGTGAGGGGCGTTGTTTATTACAGGTAAATTCCTGATGGAGGTCAAAGTCTTTTTTGTCATTAATAAATGTATCCCTCTTGGATTCTTTAATGGTGTTCTGCAATAGACTTATTTTCTTTTCCGGGTTCACATGAATAATTTGAATTGTTGATCCGACAACCTGGTTCTTAGCTTGCATTTTGCTTTACAAAGGTCTTCTGTGACCTGCGCATATTCCGGCCTGTTCTTCTCCAGGATAAGCTTCTGGAGATTCAAGGAATGTTGCAGGTGTTCTGCATTCCAGGCGTTTTGAATAGCGCTAGGAACAGAATAGATAGTGTCCCTAGACAAACTTTGCTAACAAAATAACATAAAGAAAAAAAGAACAGAATAGTTTTTTTAGTTCAAAAACACACCAATGAACACCTACATCATAAATTCGATTTCTTCCCACTGGTACATGCTGCAGCAAGACGATGACTTAAAGACCATTATTTCACAGAATTCGTGAACACATCAGGTCTCTAACAACAGGGGCCAGGGCAACCCACTTTATATCCCATATGAGAGAATATCTTTGGGGGGAGGGGGGGATCCCGGTGCTATGAAATCCGCAAACAACATAGAGAGAATACAAGAAACCAATGGAAGAAAAGATAGAATCAGCAACTATGGTTAAAGAATCCAGGTGGATTCTCCGCACTGAAGCATTAGGTCAGCTCGGTTTAAAGGAATGCAAAGAAATGGGAGTATTTATTACTCCCTAAGATTGCTACATAACTCCTGTCGCCCACTCGCATAGTAGGTCATAGCTTTTAATGCTGATTGTTATCTCTATGGGGGAGATTTATCAAAACCTGTGCAGAGGAAAACTTGCCCAGTTGCCCATAGCAAGCAATCAGCTTGCTGCTTTCATTTTTAGGAAGGCCTGTGAAAAATGAAAGAAGCAATCTGATTGGTTGCTATGGGCAACTGGGCAAGTTTTCCTCTGCACAGGTTTTGATAAATCTCCCCCTATGTGTTTTTATATATTCTTTGTAATGTGTTTACCTGTTACCATAGAGACACCTGCACGCACAGGTTTAAGAGCACTCCCACTTGCGGCATGACATATGGCCTGACGAAGCGCTACGTGCGCGCAACGGTCCGTCGCCTCTCTCCTTCCCCCCTGCACGCCAGTTCACCTACTACCTGCCTGTGTAAGCAGCTGGATTTTATTCAATCAAGAAGATGCACCTTTGAATATCCATTGTAATATACATTGGTTAAAAAATGTGTATATTTTCGGGTGGAAAAATGCTGTCCCTGCAGCTATTTCCTATTTGTCTCTGTGAGGAGATCAAATACAGGAAGTGAGGGTGGACAAACTGTGTAGGCTCCTGGCTTGTCAATCATCCTCATGTGTGAGTCCATAGCATGTCACAGAGCCCTGCTTGTCCTTAGTGCACAGAGCCCCTCTTTTCCTCAGTGTACAGACCCCTGCTTGTCCTCAGTGTACAGAGCCCTGCTTGTCCTCAGTGTACAGAGCCCTGCTTGTCCTCAGTGTACAGACCCCTGCTTGTCCTCCGTGTACAGAGCCCTGCATGTCCTCCGTGTACAGAGCACGGCTTGTCCTCCGTGTACAGAGCCCTGCTTGTCCTCAGTGTACAAAGCCCCGCTTGTCCTCAGTGTACAAAGCCCTGCTTGTTCTCAGTGTACAGAGCCCTGCTTGTTCTCAGTGTACAGAGTCCTGCTTGTACTCAGTGTACAGAGTCATGCTTGTCCTCAGTGCACAGAGCCCTTCTTGTGCACAGTGTACAAAGCCCCGCTTGTCCTCAGTGTAAAGAGCCCTGTTTGTCCTCAGTGTAGAGTCCTGCTTGTTCTCAGTGCACAGAGTCCTGCTTGTTCTCAGTGCACAGAGTCCTGCTTGTTCTCAGTGCACAGAACCCTGCTTGTTCTCAGTGCACAGAGCCCTGCTTGTCCTCAGTGTACAGAGCCCTGCTTGTCCTCACTACACAGAGCCCTGTTTGTCGTCAGTGTACAGAGCCCCACTTGTCCTCAGTGTACAAAGCCCTGCTTGTTCTCAGTGTACAGAGTCCTGCTTGTTCTCAGTGCACAGAGCCCTGCTTGTCCTCAGTGTAAAGAGCCCTGCTTGTCCTCAGTGTACAGAGCCCTGCTTGTCCTCAGTGTACAGAGCCCTGCTTGTCCTCAGTGTACAGAGCCCTGCTTGTCCTCAGTGTAGAGTCCTGCTTGTTCTCAGTGCACAGAGTCCTGCTTGTCCTCAGTGCACAGAGCCCTGCTTGTCCTCAGTGTAAAGAGCCCTGCTTGTCCTCAGTGTACAGAGCCCTACTTGTCCTCAGTGTACAGAGCCCTGCTTGTCCTCAGTGTACAGAGCCCTGCTTGTCCTCAGTGTACAGAGCCCTGCTTGTCCTCAGTGTACAGAGCCCTGTTTGTCCTCAGTGCAAAGAGCCCTGCTTGTCCTCAGTGTACAGAGCCCTTCTTGTCCTCAGTGTACAGAGCTCTGCCTGTCCTCAGTGCACAGAGCCCTGCTTGTCCTCATTGCACAGAACCCTGCTTGTCCTCAGTGCACAGAGCCCTGCTTGCCATCAGTGTACAGAGCCCCGCTTGTCCTCCTTGTACAGAGCCCCGCTTGTCCTCAGTGTACAGAGCCCTGCTTTTCCTCAGTGCACAGAACCCTGCTTGTCCTCAGTGTACAGAGTCCTGCTTGTCCTCAGTGTACAGAGCCCTGCTTGTCCTCAGTGTACAGAGCCCTGCTTCTCCTCAGTGCAGGGACAAAAATATACTTATTTTTTAACCAATGTATATTAAAAATATACAGTACAGACCAAAAGTTTGGATACACCTTCTCATTCAGAGTTTTCTTTATTTTCATGACTATGAAAATTGTATATTCACACTGAAGGCATCAAAACTATGAATGAACATATTATAAACATAACAAAAAAGTGTGAAACAACTGAAAATATGTCATATTATAGGATCTTCAAAGTAGCTTTGCTTTGATTACTGCTTTTCACACTCTTGGCATTCTCTTGTTGAGCTTCAAGAAGTAGTCACCTTAAATGGTTTTCACTTCACAGGTGTGCTGGTGTGGAGGAGGAGGAGGTGTGATGGTGTGGGGGTGCTTTGCAGGTGACACTGTTGGGGATTTATTCAAAATTGAAGGCATACTGTACCTGCATGGCTACCACAACATCTTGCAGCGGCATACTATTCTGTCCAGTTTGCGTTTAGTTGGACCATCATTTATTTTTCAACAGGACAATGACCCCAAACACCTCCAGGCTGTGTAAGGGCTATTTGACCAAGAAGGTGAGTGATGGTGTGCTGTGCCAGATGACTTGGCCTCCACAGTCACTGGACCTGAACCCAAACGAGATGGTTTGGGGTGAGCTGGACCGCAGAGTGAAGGCAAAAGGGCCAACAAGTGCTAAGCATCTCTGGGAACTCCTTCAAGACTGTTGGAAGACCATTTCAGGTGACTACCTCTTGAAGCTCATCAAGAGAATTACAAGAGTGTGCAAAGCAGTAATCAAAGCAAAAATTGGCTACTTTCAAGAACCTAGAATATGACATATTTTCAGTTGTTTCACACTTTTTTGTTATTTATATAATTCCACATTTGTTAATTCATAGTTTTGATGCCTTCAGTGGGAATCTACAGTTTTCATGGTCATGAAAATAAAGAAAACTCTGAATGAGAAGGTGTGTCCAAACTTTTGGTCTGTACTGTACATTTAATGGTATTATCTACATTATATAAAGTTTTTGTTGACTAAAGGTCCACTTTAAGGGATTAAAGTAGCAATATTTGGTTTATTATGATATGCACAGGGTTATTACTTCATACATCGTGACCGGTCAGTGTTGGGAAGAGGTTATACCTGGCAGAGGTGGTAATGTTTGTATGTGCATCTCTGCTACCTGAGATGTAACTCCACCTCAAGTAATGTCATAGGGATGTCATAAGCTAGGGACGAGCATTCTGAGGTGGCTAATGCCCATTCTGTGTACATTTCATTATGCAGAATGGAGGTTATTGGCTGAGCAGCATTAGTTGACACTCTGTTGAGCTTCGGCTTCCACCTTTTTCAGAAGCTTGACACCAGACCACTGACCCTGGAGGGGACTGCAAATTCGTAAAGAGTCACTGATGAACAAGGTCATGGTACTCCTGGATTTATAACCTCTACAGCCAAGCACTAGTGCTGTTAGTTGTAGTAATTTTTTTTGATGGATGTACAGAAGCCCAAACCACAACTTATGTGATGTAACTGCAAAATGAATATATAGAAAGTTAAATCCAGTGGAGGATTGTGGACAGACATTAAAGGGGTACTCGGGTGGAAAACTTTTTTTTTTTTTTTAAATCAACTGGTGCCAGAAAGTTAAACAGATTTGTAAATGACTTCTATTAAAAAATCTTAATCCTTCTAGTACTTATTAGCTGCTGAATACTACAGAGGAAATTCTTTTCTTTTTGGAACACAGAGCTCTCTGCTGACATTCATGACCACAGTGCTCTCTGCTGGCATCTCTGTCCATTTTAATAACTGTCCAGAGCAGCATATGTTTGCTATGTGGATTTTCTCCTACTCTGGACAGTTCCTAAAATGGACAGAGATGTGAGCAGAGAGCACTGTGGTCATGATGTCTCGCGATTCATGGCCCCATCTATCCTCCCCTCAATACGGTACAGTCGGCCAGGCCCCTTTGCATAAAAGCAGCCCCAAAGAATGATGTTTTCACGATGCTATGTGTTCCAAAAAGAAAATAATTTCCTCTGTAGTATTATGCAGCTAATAAGTACTAGAAGGATTAAGATTTTTTAATAGAAGTCATTTACAAATCTAAGATGCAAGGAGAAGGTGAAAAAAGTCGGCAAACTCACAAGGCTTCTTTTTCAGGGTTGCTTCTTTATTAAATACTCACATATAAAACATCGTGCAGAGGGGGAAGAAGCTCGAATATCGAGTGAAACAGATTATGTCGCCTGACAGTGAATACCCCACACTGTCATCCTCTCTCCCCCTCTGCACGATGTTTTATATGTGAGTATTTAATAAAGAAGCAACCCTGAAAAAGCCTATTCATCCCTAGACCCAGGTTCTATTGGTGGTCAGCAGCTGTGCCGGACATTGAACTCTCTGTGTTTGCTTAATTTACAAATCTGTTTAACTTTCTGGCACCAGTTGATAAAAAAAAAAAAAAAGAACCCCTTTAAGAGTGTGTCCACAGTAAAAAATTTCAGAGCTGAATTGCGCTTGTGAATTCCACTCAGAAATTCCAGTACAGCAGAATCCCGTTGTTGTCAATGGGATTTCGTGGCACCATACACACTACGAAATTTCAAAAAATAAACATGTCCATCTTTTCAGCAAAATTCTATGGGGACTGGCAATGTCTGTGCAGTCCTAGCGCTGTTCTCAGAATCTCCACCAGGAATTTCTCCAGATAGAGATTATGCAGTGTGAACATGTCCATAATGAGATTTCAGAGGGACAGGTAAGCAGTACAGCTACACTATAATTTAACGGCTATTATTCCTAGGAAACATTGTATAGCCATATTTAGTTGCAGTATTCCATGTTAACCATATTTAATGAAAAAAGGCATGACAGGGGGAAAAAAAATAATTATTGTGAACCAAAGTGGCACAAATATAAATTTTTGTGGCACAAACGCAGCACAAACGAATGGTGTATTTGTTTTTAAAATTTAACAGCATGGGGTGGAAAGTGGGCGGAGTTTCAGCATATCGAGCATGCAATATTTTTGTGGCACAAACCAGTACAACTGCAGCACAAAGGAATGGTGTATTTGTTTTTAAAATTCAACCATGGGTTTCGGCATATGAAGCACGCAATATCACGGAAACCAAAGCGGCACAAACGTTCATTTTTGCAGCACAAACCAGCACAAACACAGCACAAATTAATGGTGTATTTGTTTTTAAAATTTAACAACATGGGGTGGAAAGTGGGCGGGGCTTCATAAAAATCTAACTCGCAATATCACAGGAACCAAACCTGCACAAACGTTCATTTATTATCTATGGGTCCATCACAGGTTTTCTATGGTAAAGCACTACATTGGGGGTTGGGATCCTGGGTAAACTTGGAGGCGGTATTAAATATGTTGTGGCAGTCACACACTATACCTGCAGGTCCACCCTAGGAGGCCTTAGGAGGCATTTCGACTTTAGTCAACTCAACTACCAGGTACACTACACCACCACCTTAGAGGTGCACCATTCACTGCTTGACTGTACTCCACGTGTACTTCATAATGTCTCACCTAGCTTTCCCAGGCTCCTGAATGGTATATCTGCTTCATAGAGAAACCACATGGCCACTATTACTAGCCCATAATGTTTGCAGGAGCTGGTGGGATTGAACACATGTTGCGGGAGTTGGTAGGATTGGAACATACACATTACAGGAGTGGGCAGTAATGGTCAGAAATTCATTGGGAGTTGGCTGGAGCGGAATTATGAAAACAGTCGTGCAGGGCTCTAGGCTGCAGATATACCATTCAGGAACCTGGGAAACTAGGTGAGACACTTCTAAATCTGATACACTGCTGATTTTGCAGGTCTACCTACTTACAAAGCATGAGGTCTGTATTTTTTATTGTAGGTACTCTTCAATTGTGAGAGACAAAATCTAAAACAAAAATCCAGAAAATCACATTGTATGATTTAAAAAAAATGTATTTGCATTTTATGACATGGCAACTATTTGATAGATTCGAAAAGCATAACTTAATATTTGGTACAGAAACCTTGCAATCAGATCAAACATTTCCTTTAGTTCTTAGTTATTGACCAGGTTTGCACAAACTGCAGCAGGGATTTTGGCCCACTCCTCCATACAGACCTTCTCCAGATCCTTCAGGTTTCGGGGTGGTTGCTGGGCAAAACGGACTTTCAGCTCCCTCCAAAGATTTTTTATTGGGTTCAGGTCTGGAGACTGGCTAGACCACTCCAGAACCTTGAGAAGCTTCTTACGGAGCCGCTCCTTAGTTGCCCTGGCTGTGTGTTTCGGGTCGTTGTCATGCTGCCACGACCCATCTTCGATGCTTTTACTGAGTGAAGGAGGTTGTTGGCCAAGATCTCGCGATACATGGCCCCATCTATCCTCCCCTCAATACGGTACAGTCGCCCTGTCCCCTTTGCAGAAAAGCAGCCCCAAAGAATGATGTTTCCACCTCCATGCTTCACGATTGGGATGATGTTCTTGGGTTTATACTCATTCTTCTTCCTCCAAATAGGGTGAGTGGTGTTGAGACCTAAAGGCTCTATTTTTGTCGCATCAGACCACATGGCCTTCTCCCATTCCTCCTCTAGATCATCCAGATGGTCGTTGGCAAACCTCAGACAGGCCTGGACATATGCTGCTTCAGCAGGGGGACCTTGCGTGCACTGCAGGATTTTAATCCATGACAGTGTAGTGTGTTACTAATGGTTTTCTTGGGGTCCTAGCTCTCTTCAGGTCACTGACCAGGTCCCGCCATGTAGTTCTGGACTGTTCTATTACCTTCCTCATGATCATTGAAGCCCTACGAGCTGAGATCTTGCATGGAGCCCCAGACTAAGGGAGATTGACCGTCATCTTGAACTTCTTCCATTTTCTAATAATTGCGCCAACAGTTGTTTTCTTCTCACCAAGCACTTGCCTATTGATTGTCCTTTAGCCCATCCCAGCCTTGTACAGGTCTACAATTTTATCCCTGATGTCCTTACACAGCTTTCTGGTCTTGGCCATTGTGGAGAGGTTGTAGTCTCTTTGAGTGTGTGTACAGGTGTCTTTTATACAGGTAACAGGTTCAAACAGGTGCAGTAAATACAGGTAACGAGTGGAGAACAGGAGGGCTTCATAAAGAAAAAATAACAGGTCTGTGAGAGCCGGAATTTTTACTGGTTGGTAGGTGATCAAATACTTATGTGATGCAATGAAATGCAAATACATTTATTTTAAATCATACAATGTGATTTTATGGATTTTTGTTTTAGATTCCGTCTCTTACAGTTGAAGAGTACCTATGCTAAAAATTACAGACCTCTACATGCTTTGTAAGTAGGAAAACCTGCAAAATCGGCAGTGTACAAATACTTGGTAGAAAAAATGGCAGAATTATCCTTTTTTTATCTTTATTCTCCTCAGACATAAACAGTATAAAACGGCACTAATGTAATGCATTTTGAGCAAAATCTCTATTGTAATGCACATGGAATTGGGTTTCATAACTTTAAAGGGGTAGTCCAGTGGTGAAAAACTTATCCCCTATCCCGGCTCTCCGGCCAGATAGCGGGTGTTGACCCCCGCACGAAGCGGCGGCCGACACGCCCCCTCAATACATCTCAATGGAAGAGCGGGAGATTGCCGAAGGCAGCGCTTCGGCTCTGCCATAGAGTTGTATTGAGGGGGCGCGTTGGCCACCGCCTCGTGCGGAGGTCGACACGCCCCCTTCCCGCTGGCTGTCGGGGCTCCGTACAGGAGATCGCAGGGGGCCCCAGCGGTCGGACCCCCCGCGATCTGCAACTTATACCCTATCCTTAGGATAGGGGATAAGTTGCTCACCACTGAGTCACCACTGGACTACTCCTTTAACAGTTGACAAGTTTGGGCTATAACAAAATCCAGACACTCTGATATAGTAAATGCTTAAAACATTTTTTTTTTTTGCAGTGACTGTGTATGATACATGTTTCTACTTTATTACCATATATACGGTATACAAATCATACAGGACAATCTAAACTCCAACATGCCTGTTATCATGCCTAATCACCAGCACCAGATCTGGAAAAATTAAGTAAACACCTGATAGCAAATTCCTTTGATACCTGAAAATGGAGAACTCTGTGCGGCTACAATCCTTTTCTGACTATAAATCACCATGAGGAAGCAAAAGAAAATCCCTGTGAGCATCCTACAAAGAAAACACCAAAGCATTATGTAGGTGCTTGGAAATAAACGAAAAAAAAAAAAAAACTCATACGGTAATGTCCACACGATGTATTTTGCCAAAGTTTTGGCAAAAATCCGCCATTTTTCTATTAAACTTAACAGTAATTCATTGTGTGACCAAGGCCTTACCTGTACAGTGGGGATCAAACGTTTGGGCCCCCCCAGGTAAAAATTTGTAGGCATCAAATTACAGATTAGACATTCTTATAATATGTCAACAAAAGTTAGATTTTATTTCCATCATTTACACTTTCAAAATAACAGAAAACAAAAAAATGGAGTCTGCAAAAGTTTGGGCACCCTGCAGAGTTAATATCTTGTACTGCCCCCTTTGGCAAATATCACAGCTTGTAAACGCTTTTTGTTATCAGCCAAGAGTCTTTCAATTCTTGTTTGAAGTACAATTCCAATAGCAAGAAAGAAGTACAGGCAACTCACCACGTTGTAGAATTTCACTCTGTGTTTATTGCTGGGACATGCAGGCAAAGCGGCTCCACGCCGCACCGGGATGCCGAGCGCTAGTGCGTATACGATGACAGCTGTTTCTTTCCACTTGGGAACTTCAACAGATCGTCTCCATTCACCTGTGCACGTGACTATATATCTCCTCCTTCAATCGTGATGTCCTGCCCAGGTGAGCGGAGTTACAATCTTACAAATAAGTTTATAAGAGTTATTTTGAAAAAATAACAATAAATACATTCCATATTTTTTTAAACTAGTGAAGATAGCAAAATTGCAGTGATACATTGTTAAAAATTATGTACTAAAAACTATTTGTAACCATACTCAATGCTCAGAGGAAGACTCCCATATCTATTCTGTCGTTTAACCCCTTCATTTCTTGAGCTCCTGTTCTCAATATCCATCGGGCTTCTATTTCCCTCAGTTTTTTCACATTGTCCTGATCTGTTTTTATTTTTACTTTTTCTATGCCTAAAAATGTTATGTTTTTTATATTTCCTGCATGTTTCATAATTATGTGCTCAATTAATCTTGGTGAACCCTTTCTTGTCTCTATGGAGTGCATGTGTTCTCTGAATCTGACATTCATGAGTCTAATAGTACTACCTATATAGAACCTCATGCACTCACATACGATCGCATAGATCACGTTTTTAGTCCGTTATTTCCTTTTTAACCCCTCCTAAGTTTACAAAGTTACTTGTCATGAAATGGTTACACCAATTACAGTTACCACATTTTTTATTTCCTCTAATTAGTGACTTGTTTAACCAATTTTCTTCTGATGTTCTTTTTTCTATTATTTTGCTTTGTACTAATTCATCTTTTAGATTTTTAGTTCGCTTGAAAGCTATCATTGGTTTTTCTATTTTTAGATTCCCTAGAATCTGGTCTCTCTCTATAAGGTGCCAATTTGTCAGTATAGATCTTTTTATGACTTGGTGAATGGGACTGTATTTAAATGTAAATGTGAACCTTTCCTTTTTTGATGTTATCTCTTTAATTTTTGTGTGTTTTCTGTGTCTCCTGTTTTTCAGTAAGGTGTTTCTGTCACTTTTCTTTACTCTCTCTACTGTCTTTTTTAGCATTTGTAGTGGGTATCCTCTGTTTTCTAGTCGGTTAACCAGTTCTTTAAGCACTGCGGAATCTGTAGGCGCTATATAAATAAATAAATTAAATTAATAAATTAATTAAATTAAAAATAAATTAATTCTTCAGCTTGTGTGTTGAATGCTTCTTCTGTATTATTGATCCGTCTGAGTCTAAGTAATTGTCCATATGGTATTGCTTCTTTTGTGTGAATGGGGTGGTAGCTGGTATAGTGTAGCAATGTGTTACTTGCGGCTTTTTTCCTGTAGCCTATTGTGGTTAGTGAATCATTTTGCTTTTTTATGAGGAAGTCTAGAAATTCTAGCTCTGTGTTGCTATGTTTCGAGGTAAAGGCCATATTCATTTGGTTACTGTTAAGATAACTGATGACATTTTCAAAGTCTTTTGGTGTGCCCTTCCAGAGCATGAACACGTCATCAACAAAACGTGAGTAGTGTCCTATGTGCTCTAGGAAGGGGTTGGCATTTGTGAAGACGTACTTTTCCTCGAAAGCTGCAAGGTACAGGTTTGCCAGCGTACAGGATACCGGGGTCCCCATGGCTGTACTGCCCCGTTGGGCGTACCACTGCTCCCAGAATTGGAACAGATTATTTCTCAATATGAAATTAATTGACTCATAGATGAAATCTATAAAATACTCAGTTTTTCCTGTCCGGACTAAGATTTCCCTGATGCACTCGACCGCCATCTCCTGTGGTATCCTAGTAAAAAGCCTTATAAAGCTTAGTACAAAGCAAAATAATAGAAAAAAGAACATAAGAAGAAAATTGGTTAAACAAGTCACTAATTATAGGAAATAAAAAATGTGGTAACTGTAATTGGTGTAACCATTTCATGACAAGTAACTTAGTAAACTTAGGAGGGGTTAAAAAGGAAATAACAGAGTTTATGTTTTGCAGGTCTAAAAACGTGATCTATGCGATTGTATGTGAGTGCATGAGGTTCTATATAGGTAGTACTATTAGACTCATGAATGTCAGATTCAGAGAACACATGCACTCCATAGAGACAAGAAAGGGCTCACCAAGATTAATTGAGCACATAATTACGGAACATGCAGGAAATATAAAAAACATAACATTTTTAGGCATAGAAAAAGTAAAAATAAAAACAGATCAGGACAATGTGAAAAAACTAAGGGAAATAGAAGCCCGATGGATATTGAGAACGGGAGCTCAAGAAATGAAGGGGTTAAACGACAGAATAGATATGGGAGTCTTCCTTTGAGCATTGAGTATGGTCACAAATAGTTTTTTAGTACATAATTTTTAACAATGTATCACTGCAATTTTGCTATCTTCACTAGTTTAAAAAAAATATGGAATGTATTTATTGTTATTTCTTCAAAATAACTCTTATAAACTTATTTGTAAGATTGTAACTCCGCTCACCTGGGCAGGACATCACGATTGAAGGAGGAGATATATAGTCACGTGCACAGGTGAATGGAGACGATCTGTTGAAGTTCCCAAGTGGAAAGAAACAGCTGTCATCGTATACGCACTAGCGCTCGGCATCCCGGTGCGGCGTGGAGCCGCTTTGCCTGCATGTCCCAGCAATAAACACAGAGTAAAATTCTACAACGTGGTGAGTTGCCTGTACTTCTTTCTTGCTATTGGAATTGTACTTACCCTGAGTTTCTATGTACAAAACCTTCAGTTTACGCCTCTTGATGTAATCCCCCATGGATTTCAAGGTGTGTTTAGGATCATTATCCATTTGTAGAAGCCATCCTCTCTTTAACTTCAGCTTTTTCAAAGATGGCATCAAGTTAGCATCCAAAATATGCTGAAATTTTATTGAATCCATTTTACCTTATACTCGTGAGATATTCGCTGTGCCACTGGCTGCAATACAACCCCAAAGCATGATTGATCCACCCCCAAGCTTAACAGTTGGACAGAGGTTCTTTTGATTAAATTTTGTTCCCCTTCTTCTCCAAATGTACCTTTGCTCATTCCGGCCAAAAAGTTCAATTTTAACCTCATCGGTCCACAGAACTTGTCTCCAAAATGCATCAGGCTTGTCTATTTGTATATTTGCAAAGTTCAAATGCTGATTTTTGTGGTGAGGACGTAGAAGAGGTCTTCTTCTGATGACTCTTCCACAAAGACCATATTTGTACAAGTATCTCTTTATAGTGGAATAGTGTACCACAACTCCAGTGTCTGCCAGATCTTTCTGGAGGGATTGTGCAGTCAAACATAGGTTTTGAATTGTTTTTCTCACAATCCTGCGAGCTGTTCTGTCTGATATTTTTCTTAGTCTTCAAGATCTTGCTTTAACTTCCACTGTTCCTGATGACTGCCATTTCTTAATTACATTCTGAACAGAGGATATTAACATCTGAAAACGTTTTTCTATCTTCTCATAGCCTTCTCCAGCTTTGTGAGCGTCAACTATTTTCAGTTTCAGATTTCCAGACAACTGCTTAGAAGAACCCATGGTGCTGATTGTTGGGGCAAGGTCAGATGAGTCTGGGCATTTAAAACCTTTGAGATTGACATCACCTGGTCTTTCCAGATGATGATTGAGAACAATCCATGACACTGGCAGGTCTCAGCTTTTCAAAGGGGCAGTGCATGCTATAAATTCTGCAGGGTGCCCAAACTTTGCAGACACCATTTTTTTGTTTTCTGTTATTTTGAAAGTGTAAATGATGGAAATAAAATCTAACTTTTGTTGACATATTATAAGAATGTCTAATCTGTAATTTGATGCCTTTTGGAGATTTTTCCATCTTTCCCTGGCTTCTTTATGCACAATAATATATTTTTTTTTTACCTGGGGTGCCCAAACTTTTGATCCCCACTGTACTTTAGCAGTTTTTACATCTGCCCAATAAATGATACTTTGTTCTTGTCACATTATAGATCTGTTTGGGGGGGAACGATGGAGATATAGCTGAAATGATTCGTCTTTTCCTAAATCTAGCACTATGGACCCAGACCATAGCTGCATTTTCTATTCCTCCCCCACAGGCATAGATTTAAATCAGTATTTTTCAACCTGTGGCTCTTCAGCTGTTAAAAAAAAAAAACTACAACTTTTATAAAAGCTGGTAAACTGCAGGTTTTGGAACACGGAGGTAAATTAAACATTTGTGTCAGCTTGAAGCCACCACTAGATGGGGTTTTCTGTATATGCATTCATGATTGAGATCAGTAAGGAAATGTATACGTTTGTATACAGCAAGAAGATTATCAACCATATAGGCCTAGTTTGGACCATCACTCATCTCATGAATGATCCAAAAAATTTTTGTACAGCCCTAATTTAAAGGGGTACTCCCATGGAAAACTTTTTTTTATCAACTGGTGCCAGAAAGTTAAACAGATTTGTAAATGACTTCTTTTAAAAAATCTTAATCCTTCCAGTACTTTTTAGGGGCTGTATACTACAGAAGGAATGCTTTTCTTTTTGGATTTCTCTGATGTCACGACCACAGTGCTCTCTGCTGACTTCTGCTGTCCATTTTAGGAACTGTCCAGAGCAGGAGAAAATCCCCATAGCAAACATATGCTGCTCTGGACAGTTCCTAAAATGGACAGCAGAGGTCAGCAGAGAGCACTGTGGTCATGACATCAGAGAAATCCAAAAAGATAAACATTTCCTCTGTAGTTTACAGCCCATAAAATGTATTGGAAGGATTAAGATTTTTTAATAGAACTAATTTACAAATCTGTTAAACTTTCTGGCACCAGTTTATTTAAAAAAAAAAATTTCCACGGGAGTACCCCTTTAAAGTGTGTGTTGGTCAATGCATTAGGGCTCTATGCCCTCTAGTGGTCGCTGCAGACAGACAGAATTTTATCGCTTGCGTGTGATTTGAAAATCTGTGGCAGGAGAAAAGAGTTCTAACCACTATAAAGATTATAATATCAGATGAATCTGGAATTTTTTTTTTAACAACATAAAAATCTAAATAGTGTTTGTATATGGATATTTTATTGTTCAAATACTGTATATGTGATTATATTTTTGTATCCAAAAATGCAAAGTACAGTTCCTTTCTAAATGTGTTGGACTAGTCTGGGAAATGCACACCGATTTGTCTAGAGAAACATTTGGGAATACAATGTTCCATGTGACAGGTGAGGAAATAAGACCTCTGCAGCACAGAACAAAGTATTACAATATACCTACTGTACTTGCTGAATACCTTAGGAACCGTGCCAGATCTAGCTCCTTATACATGAAGGTTCCTTGTAGTTTTCCCCTATGGTGCCTGCGCCCTTTGCCGGGATTCACCCTTTAACTACTCAACATCTCATTCCATTTACTTACATGGGTAAGATTCACAAGGTTTCTCCTGTTCATGTATGCCTATAGATGAATACAAAAACAGTTATTGTGTTTAAAGTGTACCTGTCAGATCCCACAAAAAATAATAATGTGTTACTCTGTACCTAATCCTGACCACGTACATCTAATTTTTATGTCTGTATCACCTAAATTTATTTTAAAAATCCCCCTCTTCATTATCTCACAGTGTTGGAAATTCTCTCAGGGGAAGAGGGCGTGTCCCTCTCTTGTGGTGGTGGGAGGTGATTGGTGCTGTAATGGGAGGGGGCGTGTCCCTTCCTTGTGGTGGTGGGAGGTGATTGGTGTGTGATGGGAGGGGGCGTGTCCCTCCCTTGTGGTGGTGGGAAGTGATTGGTGTGTGATGGGAGGGGGCGTGTCCCTCCCTTGTGGTGGTGGGAAGTGATTGGTGTGTGATGGGAGGGGATGTGTCCCTCCCTTGTGGTGGTGGGAGGTGATTTTAGTGTGATGGCAGGGGGCGTGTCCCTCCCTTGTGGTGGTGGGAGGTGATTGGTGTGTGATGGGAGAGGGCGTGTCCATCCCTTGTGGTGGTGGGAAGTGATTGGTGTGTGATGGGAGGGGGCGTGTCCCTCCCTTGTGGTGGTGGGAGGTGATTTTAGTGTGATGGGAGGAGGCGTGTCCCTCCCTATGTGGTGGTGGGAGGCGATTGGTGTGTGATGGGAGGGGGCGTGTCCCTCCCTATGTGGTGGTGGGAGGTGATTGGTGTGTGATGGGAGGGGCATGTCCCTTCTTTGTGGTGGTGGGAGGTGATTGGTGTGTGATGGGAGGGGCGTTTCCCTCCCTTGTGATGGTGGGAAGTGATTGGTGTGTGATGGGAGGGGGCGTGTCCCTCCCTTGTGGTGGTGGGAGGTGATTGGTGTGTGATGGGAGGGGGCGTGTCCCTCCCTTGTGGTGGTGGGAAGTGATTGGTGTGTGATGGGATGGAGCGTGTCCCTCCCTTGTTGTGGTGGGCGGTGATTTTAGTGTGATGGGAGGGGGCGTGTCCCTCCCTATGTGGTGGTGGGAGGTGATTGGTGTGTGATGGGAGGGGGCATGTCCCTTCCTTGTGGTGGGAGGTGATTGGTTTGTGATGGGAGGGGTCGTTTTCCTCCCTTGTGGTGGTCGGAAGTGATTGGTGTGTGATGGGAGGGGGTGTGTCCCTCCTTTGTGGTGGTAGGAAGTGATTGGTGTGTGATGGGATGGGGCGTGTCCCTCCCTTGTGGTGGTGGGAAGTGATTGGTGTGTGATGGGAGGGGGTGTATTCCTTCCTTGTGATAATGGGAGGTGATTGGTGTGTGATGGGATGGGGCGTGTCCCTTCCTTGTGGTGGTGGCAGGTGATTGGTGTGTGATGGGAGCGGACGTGTCCCTTCCTTGTGGTGGTGGGAGGTGATTGGTGTGTGATGGGAGGGGGCGTGTCTCTTCCTTGTGGTGGGAGGTGATTGGTGTGTCTGCTCATGCAGCCTTGTCCATGAGTAATCTCTTCTCCATGACTCATGGACAAGCCTGATGCTGCTGCAGGACTGGTGGGATTTTGAGGAGCCGTTTTCTTTTCTACTTATTCGAAAAATTTAAAACAAACATATTACAAAATGTCTTTTTCATCAATAACAACATATAAAACGTTTTTGGATCTGATAGTGCCATTTAAAGTGGTACTCCGGACCTAAAACATCTTATCCCCTATCCGAAAGAGATAAGAGAAAAGTTGGGAATACCCCTTTAAAGCAGACCTGTCAACAGGAAAACAAAGATGTAAATAAGCGTGTAGCTAGATTTGGCTAGTAATCATGAATCTGGGCATACCTTCTTAATTCAGTAGTCATCCCTATCAACAAAATAGAAGCCTTTCTGTTATTATGCAAATGAGGCTTACATGGCCAGTGGGTGTTCCACAGCACAGCAAAAGCACAGGCAAGTCCAGCCCATATTTCTCCCTATCATGCCCACATAGCCTGCTTGCCTCCGCCGACCTTGTTTGACTCACAGGCACTAAATAAAGAGGACATGGGCTGGACTTACCTCGGCTCTTGCCATGCTGGGAATCGCCCCCTGGACACTTGAGCCTCATTTACATATTAAGAAACAAGCTTATTTTTGGCGCTACAACAATAATACAGTGACCCCCCAACCTACGATGGCCCCGACATATGATGAAATCGACATACAATGGCCTCTCAGAGGCCATCGGATGTCAATGTCAGCATCGACATACGATGCTTTTTTATGTCGGGGCCATCGCATTAAGTGCTATCCGGCAGCGCCAAATGCTTAAGCTGCTGCCGGATAGCAGCTTAATGTTCCCCGTGTGGTGCGGTAAGTATTACTTACCCCTCCACAATGCTACGGGGTGCCCTCCGGGTCCAGCGCTGGTCTTCCGGTGTCTTCTCGGCCCTCTCCGATGACGTCAATACGCTGCTGCACACGTCATCCAATAGGAATGGCGTACGCAGCGGCGTAATGACGTCGCTACGCAGGCCCAGTAAGGCCTTGCGGAAGACAGAAGAGGACCGGAGAAGACAGAAGAGGACCGGAGAAGACAGCAGAGGACCGGAGAAGACAGCAGAGGATCGGAGAAGAGGACCGGAGAAGACAGCAGAGGACCGGAGAAGACAGCAGAGGACCGGAGAAGACCAGGAGAGCCCAGCGGAGGCCGGGGTCACCATCGGGAGCGGCGGGACACCATCGGGAGCGGTGGGAACAGGTGAGTACAGCTTCCTACACTTTACATAGCACAAATCCCTCAACATACGATGGATTCGACAAACGATGGCTCGTTTGGAACGAATTACCATCGTATGTTGAGGGACCATTGTACAGGTAAGCCAATAAGCCTGCTGATGACTAGTCCTATCTAGCCATGGACCTATTTACACCCATTTTCCTGTTGAAAGGTCCACCTTAAACAGCCAAGGTATCTCCTATCCCAGTGGTCTCCAACCTGTGGACCTCCAGATGTTGCAAAACTACAACTCCCAGCATACCCGGACAGCCGTTGGCTGTCCGGGCATGCTGGGAGTTGTAGTTTTGCAACATCTGGAGGTCCGTAGGTTGGAGACCACTGTCCTATCCATGAGAACAGCCAAGCTCCCTGGATACTTGACATGGGACACCTGTGTTGGCCTATTCTCTCCCTGCAGTAAAAATATACTGGGCAGGAAAAGGGCCCCTTAGCGATTGCCAATATACCTTTTTACGGTGAGTACTGATGCATCATACACAGAGTGCGTTGTACATTACTCTAAACCCATCACAATACTGCTCCAGATTTTTCTCCATCACACCTTTCATCCACAATTAGTCAGATCTCTTTGAACCTGACATCAAACCTTCATTCTGACAGCGCTTTGTTATTCCTCAACATTGTATCACAGTCCCATTGTTTCCTGGTCCTCAGGCAGAGTTGAGAAATGTTAAAGGGGTTACCCAGGAAAAACTTTTTTATATATATCAACTGGCTCCAGAAAGTTAAACAGATTTGTAAATTACTTCTATTAAAAAAAATCTTAATCCTTTCAGTACTTATGAGCTTCTGAAGTTGAGTTGTTCTTTTCTGTCTAAGTGCTCTCTGATGACACCTGTCTCGGGAACCGCCCAGTTTAGAAGCAAATCCCCTGAGCAAATCCTCTTCTACTCTGTGCAGTTCCCGAGACAAGCAGAGAGCACTGTTGTCAGACAGATAACAACAACTCAACTTCAGCAGCTGATAATTATTGAAAGGATTAAGATTTTTAATAGATGTAATTTACAAATCTGTTTAACTTTCTGGAACCAGTTGATATACATTTTTTTTTTTTCCTGGAATACCCCTTTAAGGCATCACAAAACTGAAGAGGTCTCACATCTTATTATCAAAGGATGATAAAAGAGGAGGGCTGAAACTGGCAGAATCATACATAGAAGCTGTGACTGTATACATTACTATACATTACTTTCATTGCGTTATAGATAAAGAGTGTTATAATTTAGATCATAGGCCATGGCAGTGTTCCCAACTAAGGTATCTCCAGCTGTTGCACAACTACAACTCCCAGCATGCCCGGACAGCCAAAGGCTTTCTGGGCATGCTGGAAGTTGTAAGGCTTAATAAAAAGGCTTAAAGAAAATAACCTTATAACAAAGCGCCAATATGGGTTTATGCGGGATTGGTCCTGTCAGACTCATCTGATCAGCTTCTATGAGGAGGTCAGTTATAGATTGGACAGGAGTGAAGCTGTGGATGTTATATATCTGGATTTTTCTAAGGCGTTTGATACTGTGCTGAATAAAATGGGTTAGTACATAAAATAAGGATGCTGGGACTAGGGGCAGATATATGGAAAGGGGTTATAGCAACAGATTTGTAAATTACTTCTATTTAAAAATCTTAATCCTTCCAGTACTTATCAGCTGCTGTATGCATCACAGGAAGTTCTTTTCTTGTTGAATTTCCTTTCTGTCTGACCACATTGCTCTCTGCTGACATCTCTGTCCATGTCAGGAACTGTCCAGAGCAGCATAGGTTTGCTATGGGGATCTGCTCCTGCTCTGGACAGTTCCTGATATGGAAAGAGATATCAGCAGAGAGCACTGTGGTCAGACTCGAAAGAAATTCCAGAAAGAAATACAACTTTTTGTGGAGCATACAGCAGCTGATAAGTACTGGAAGGATTAAGATTTTTAAATATAAGTAATTTATAAATCTGTTTAACGTTCTGGCACCAGTTGATTAAAAAAAAAATAATAATTGTTTTCCACCGGAGTACCCCTTTAAAGAGTACCTGTTAGCAAACCATATTTTCTAAACTTACTCAGATTATATTCCCTAACTACTCCTAACACCCCTCCTACACTTAATTTTTTTTTTTACCAAGCTCTGTATCATACCTTTCCCCTTGCTTACATTTTGTGAGCTCCCGGCAGGAGAAAGTGGGCGTTCCCCAGCAGGACCAATGTCACTAAAGCCTGTGAGAGCTGTGCCTCGCCATTCTCGCCACTTCCTGTGTTTGGTCTCCTGCCAGGCAAGGAGGAGACCAAACTAACTGTTTGACTTGCGCAGGGAACAGAACAGAGCCACCTAGCGGCCATTTTTTCAATCACATTTAAAACATATAAAGGTTGGGAATTTTAAAGGGGTTATCCACCATAACGTTATTATAGTACATACCTGTCAGGCTATCTGGGTATTTCCCATTGGAATTTAGTCTCTTAAACTACACATCCCATAGTTCCATGCTTGTAAGTGTGAAGTTACATTCCTCCCTCTCACACATCAGCCACCCCACCCATTGCAGTACAAAAAAGCCCAAAAGACCACTGTTTTCTAATCAGGGTGCCTACAGCTGTTGCTAAATTATCTCTCTGTCGCTCCAACCAGTGAAGCAGGACAGGTTCCCTTTGCACAACTGACTAGTGATGTCAGGTCTGCAACCTGGGAAATCCCAAAACATGAGTACAGTAGTTTTGTATGCTTTTAAAAATAAATATTGGGGTGAAAATGACATAAGAATTGTGAGAAAACCGTCACACACAGGTACAAACACTATATTATGAACTACACTAACTTTACAGCCCCTGTAGCATAGTCAAATAAAAAATAATCCTGGAATACCCCTTTAACAGCAAGTAAAAAGCAAAGTGTCTTATACTTACATAAGGAACCATATATTAAAAGTTTAGTTTGGTGACAGGTACTCTTTAATGACCTTGTAGAGGAGGAGTAGAATTTCAATATTTGCAAATGATATAAATTGGGTAAGGTGATCACCACAGAGGATGATAATATAATATTACAGAGGGATCTGGGGAAGCTGGAGGCATGGGAACAGACATGGCAAAAGAGATTTATTGTGGATAAATGTAAGGTTATGCACTTGGGCTGTAAAAATAAAATGTACAATTATGTGCTTAATAATAAGACATTAGATAAAACTTCTACCGAAGAGGACTTGTGGATATTGGTGGACAGTAAACTTGACTTTAGTGATCAGTGCCAGGTAGTGGATGCCAAGGCTAACAAAGTCATAGGATGTATCAAGACGAGGATAGAGGCTCGTGACAAGGACATAGATTTGCCTCTGTATAAATCACTAGTCAGACCACATATGGAGCATTGTGTCCAATTTTGGGCCCCTGTATATGATAAGGACATGGCCAAAGAGGGTGCAGAGGAGGAAGACAAAGATAATTATTATTAATTAGGATCACAGGACCAAGACAGGTTATCAAGCTTGGGGTTATTGGGGGAGATTTATCAAAACCTGTGCAGAGTAAAGGTTGCCCAGTTGCCCATAGCAACCAATCAGATCGCTTCTTTCATTTTTCAAAGGCCTTGTTAAAAATGAAAGAAGCAATCTGATTGGTTGCTATGGGCAACTATACCACTCTTCCTCTACACTGGTTTTGATGAATCTCCCCTATTTAGTTTGGAGAAAAGACGTCTTAGGGGGATATGATCACAATGTACAAATATATGAATGGACAGTACAGAGATCTTTCTAGTGATCTTTTTATACCTTGGCCGGTAACCATGACAAGGAGGCACCCTCTACGTCTAGAGGAAAGAAGGTTTCACCATCATCACAGATGGGGATTCTTTACTGTAAGAGCAGTGAGACTATGTAACTCTCTGCCACATGATGTTGTGATGTCTGACTCAAAGTTCAAGTGGACACTAGATTTTTGGGGATAGAACATTGCTCCAGGGGTTAAAGGGGAACTCCGGTGGAAAAAAATGTTTTCGAATCAACTGGCTCCAGAAAGTTAAGATTTGAAAATTACTACTATTTAAAAATCTTAACCCTTCCAGTACTTATCAGCTGCTGTATTCTCCAGATATACTACAGAGAAATGTGTGAAGTTTGTTCCAGTCTGACCACTGTGCTCTCTGCTGACACTTCTGTCCGTGTCAGGAACTGTCCAGAGCAGAGAGGTCTTCTATGGGGATTTGCTTCTACTCTGGACATTTCCTGAAATGGACAGAGGTGTCAGCAGAGAGCACTGTGGTCAGACTCGAAAGAACTGTCATATACCTCAGAATATTCCCCAATGCATACTGCAAACACTACAAACATCATACCACAAAACACTGTATGAAAACACTGTGATAAAATAGCAGCAAAAGTAAAAAAAAAATCCACTTTTTACCCCTTGACTATATATATATATATTTTTTTTTAGAGAAAGAAAGAAGAGGGACAACAGCGTCCCTTCCATGTCACAGGCAGATACAGGTACAGCTTCTTAGAGAAATTCACTAAACAGCAACTCATCTTCCTGGCCCCTAAAAGTGCGAGCACCAGAATAATAATATAGGTTCCCCCAGCAGTCTGTGCAAGATAACATACTACAATGTACATAAAATCCCGTAGAAAGATAAATGTCTAGGTACTAACCTCAGCTCGTAGTCTTCCCAACCACGCAGACCTGTGTGCGCCCAATACTCTGGAGATCCTGTAGCAGCAGAAAACTTCAGCTCTGTGTAATAAGGTCAGTGGCGTCAGCGGTGGGATTGTAATATATATACCGGGGGGAGTTCACAATACAACCCCAGATCTCATTACAGTCTGACCAGGAAATCGGATGACACAGGTGTTCTTGTGGCTGCAGCCGTACCTCGCCCCACACAAGGTCCCTGTTCTTACGCTTGTATCCAGATTGATTTTTTTTCTAGAATGTATTGTTGGATCTCTCTATATTTCTACTGATGTTTTATGTGCTGACAAAAGTGTTTTTATGCTTCCACTCCTGCTGGAACTGAATCACATTTTTGGTTAAAACAAAGAATGAAGAAAAGAAATTGGCAGGGAATGCAGATGACAAATTACCCCAAAATATCACACATGACCAACTACCTTTTCAGCGCCACCTGCTGTCAGAAGGGACACACTTTAGCCCCTTCCTGACCCATGGCGTACATTTCCGGCATGGATCGGGTGAGGGAGCCAAATCCATCCATACTAGACCAGTCATTTAACTGTTTGAATGCTGTGATCAATAATTATTTCAGCATTTAAATAGCTTTTGTCATGTGTCCCTGGTGTTGAGTGATCCAGTTGGCAACCATGGCCTCAGCACCTGCTGTGACTCGGCTATTGATACAGCCTGTACCAATAAAGCATTGATTTCATAGATGCATAAGGTTGTATTCACACCACGTTTTGCAATTACGGTCACGGATTCAGCTGGGAAATGTGAAAACCCGTGCTCCCGTATCCTAGCCGGACCCGGCCTGCATCTCATTCATTTGAATGAGCCAACTGGAGTCAGATAGTTGACTCCGGTTGGCCCATTTTTGCCCTGTATACGGTTTGCTGGCCGGACTGAAAACCCTAGCATACCCAGACCTGGTGCAAGAATTTATGCCACCTTAGGCGAAAGCTAATTTTACTGCCCTTGACCCTGCCCATTGGCTCCTCCCGATGTATGGAGGCAGGCATGATGTCAGGATGTTGGAGGGACCTGTCTGCCTGTGCTCCTCCAGCAGACTGAAAAATGCTGATTATAGTACGGGTGGGGTGGGGGTAGCGTGGCGGGGTTTTGCTCCATGAGCACATGCTTTGGATGAGCTGGTGCTTCGGATGCTGGCTAACTTTATTAGGCAGAGCAGCACCCCAAATCAAAAGGGCGCTCTAGGCGGCTGCCTATTTTGCCTATATTTTTGCCCAGCTAGGATACAGGAGTGCCCGGTTTTCACATTTCCCAGCCGGATCTGGTGACCTTGGTGTGAATGCAGCCTTACATTGATCTAAATAAGTAATCGAAAGATTGCTTACAATAGGCCTCTAGTGGGGTTACAAAAAGTCTTAAAAAAAAGAAAGAAAATGTTTTTAAAAATTATCACAAAAAAGGGAAAGATGCCTGGCGCCGACAAAAGAAAAACATTTTTTTTTTATTATATTATTATATATTATTGTCTGGGCATGCTGGGAGTTGTAGTTTTGCAGAAGCTAGAGACACACTGTTTGAAACCACTGGGTTAATGCTTTGCAAAAAATAAAAAATAAAAAAAAACATATAAAAAGTTTTCAACTCTGACAGTGCCCATTTAAAATGTATATATCGCCACATAAATGTCTAAAGCAGTGTGTCCAGCTTCTCTTACCAAAGGCTATCAGGTCTTTCTGCAAGGTGAAGCTACTATCAACTGGCTCCAGAAAGTTAAACAGATTTGTAAATTACTTTACTATTAAAAAAATCTTAATCCTTTCAGTACTTATGAGCTGCTGAAGTTGAGTTGTTCTTTTCTGTCTAAGTACTCTCTGATGACACCTGTCTCGGGAACTGCCCAGAGTAGAAGCAAATCCCCATAGCAAACCTCTTCTACTCGGTGCAGTTCCCGAGACAAGCAGAGATGTCAGCAGAGAGCACTGGTCCCAGACAGAAAGAACAACTCAACTTCAGCAGCTGATAATTATTGGATATTAAGGATTAAGATTTTTTTAATATAACTAATTTACAAATCTGTTTAACTTTCTGGAGCCAGTTGATATAAAAAAAAGTTTTTTCCTGGAATACCGCTTTAAGGTATTAGCACCAGCAGTGACTGGTGTCAATTTAGATAAATGACTGACAATATATAGTTGCATCAAATCCGCTGCAGTGGTAGGTGCTTTTGCAGCAGTTTTAAAGGCAGACCCACCCCCTCTGATATACTTATGTAAAGTTTTCCAACCAGTGTGCCTCCATCTGTTGCAAAACTACTATACCCAGCATGCCCAGACAGCCGTTAGCTGTCCGGGCATGCTGGGAGTTGTAGCTTTGCAACAGCTGGAGGCACCCTGGTTGGGAAACACTGACTTATGCCCTAACACATCTTGAGGGCGGCACATCCTGCTTTTAGTGATTCAGCTTCGCAGTTAGAACATTGCTAGAACACCACATGATCTGTTTATATGTACATGTATTCTGCTCACAGTACCTCTCGGGAAATAGTGTGAATTAGATTTTCCTAGCCGCAGGTTTCTTATTGAGGAACAGAAAAAAAAAAAAAAAAAAAACTGGATAAAATAAATCGGGATAGACATATTTCGTTTTCAATCACTCTTGCTCAGAAAAGAACAATTTCAGAAAAATGTTATATTAGAACAAATAATAAGGAACAAGCTGGATTAGCAATTCAAATGGTCACTATTGTTTCATTTCTCTCAATGTGTTAGTCTATGTAAACTGTAACATTTTTGTATATTTTACTTCCTTTACCAAAAATAACTCTTACCCCAGAAAAAACTGCTATAATGTCTTGGCCACTAGGTGTCACCCTTCCTTACAATCTGCTGTCCACTGCCTGTTGTTAGGGCAATTCTGTCTCTAGTAAAAGACACAGGAAGACCGAGCACAGGAAGTGAAAGCAGGGCATAACATCTGCTCTTTGCTGCAGAGGGAAAGAAAGTGGAAAAGACTGTGTATCTGTATACTGTGTCCATTCTCTAGAGCAGGGTTCTCAAACTCCCGGCCCATGGGCCATTTGCGGCCTGCAGAACGAAAGTTTGTGGCCCGCGCCAGGTATGTAGTGAAGAAAACGGTGTCTTGAAGCAGTTTTGTGTCCTGAGCAGAGCAGAGACTGCACACGCCCCCCATCAACCAATCACAGTGTCTCAGCACTCAGCACAGTGACTCAGCACTTTCCTCAGCTATTCGGGACACAGAACGCTTCAAGACACAATTTTCTTCACTACTCCGGAGAGGAGAAGCGCAGTGCAGGACAGGTAAGATTGTCTATGTGTGTGTCTGTCTATGTGTGTGTGTGTGTGTGTGTGTGTGCATGTGTGAATGTCTGTCTGTGTGTGTGTGCATGTGTGTGTGTCTGTCTGTGTGTATGCGCATGTGTGGATGTCTGTCTGTCTGTCTATGTGTGCGTGTGTCTCTGTCTGTCTGTCCATGTGTGTGTGCATGTGTGTGCCTGTCTGTCTATGTGTGTGTGCATGTGTGTGTGTCTGTCTGTCTAAGTGTGTGTGCATGTGTGTGTCTGTCTGTCTGTGTGCATGTGTGTGTGTCTGTGTGAGTCGGGGGGGGGGGGGCGAACCTTGTACTACCGAATGTGGGGAACCTGCTGCCTACCTAATGTGGGGAACTTGCTGCCTACCTAATGTGGGGAACCTGCTGCCTACCCAATGTGGGGAACCTGCTGCCTACCTAATGTTGGGAACCTGCTGCCTACCTAATGTTGGGAACCTGCTGCTACCTAATGTGGGGAACCTGCTGCCTACCTAATGTGGGGAACCTGCTGCCTACCTAATGTGGGGAACCCTCAGAAGTAGCACCCCCATCATCCGTCAGCTCATGCTATTACCACACGGGGTAGGGAGAATGGGGGGGTTGCTGGTGGATGATGGGGGTGCTACTGCTGGTGGAGGGTGTTGCTGGTGGATGATGAGGGGCGTATGATGAGGGCATTATATGTAATGGGCGCATGCGGCCCAGCCTCACCCAGCTGCTACCTCCAGTGGTCCCTGGATAATTTGAGTTTGAGACCCCTGCTCTAGAGGATCCTCACCGTCCCTGAAAGATAAATCAAGGCTTGCCTCATATTTCAGCTGCACTGAAGTGCTTCGTGCAACCCGCTTCCTTGCTGAGCTGTGTGTACACTATGCTGCCACCTGTCTGTATCTAATCTCCCTCTATCTGTAGTCTTCAGCAGCAACTCATTGCTTAGTGTAACCCCTTCCTTGCTGTGCTGCTGCTGTTACTTTAATTTCTGCAAACTCAGCACCTTGTCAGTGAATAGGTTATCCAGCAATAAAAATTATTGTTTGTCGGCAGCACACCTCCACGTGTAACAAGTAATGTGCCACTGACATAAAAGGAGGTGAAGATCTGACTCCAAATAACTGGGCCATGTATAGGATCTTTACAATGAGTGCAGATCATGCTTATATTAGGCAATTATCTGCCCCTGTACAAGGAGTCACAAGCCTTGAAACATTGCTGTAAAAGAAAGGATACATTACACGGTGTCCATTTGTCAAGATCACTCCTGTAAGCTCTATTAGAAGAAGATAACCCCTTAAAATGCTGCAGACACAGTATACATAATTGCACCCAAGTGTATTTTCCTATAGAATGCTATTTCACTGCTGTAGCATCTTGTTGTAAGTCTTATAACCTCCTCCATAAAGTGCTCACTCCTGCATTTCAAAGCCTTATACAGCAAAGAGGCTTTCTCTAGCAGATGGTGCTGTACGTTCGTCCATGTACACAGGAGAAGTCTCTTAATGATCCGCCGTGTGTCACCAGTAATGTTTCTGACAGCGCGGAGCCATAATTATACCCAGCAAGCCAGCACCATCCCGCCGGGCAAGGTCACTACTTATCATAATGGACTCAGATGTACCAGTCAGAAAGAAACAACACTTATTGATTTTCGTATTCTACCAAACACTCTGTGCTTTGTAGAAGTAAAACGACTGCCTACAATATGTAAGTTTGGAGTGTCTACTAAAATTAAAAGATAAATATAATTAATATTAATAATGAAAGAAAAAGATAAAGAAGAAGCTGGGGCCCCATGTATCAATATTATTTGCATATGCATGCCATTGCTTCAATTTGTCACATTTAAAGGGGTACTCCACAGAATTTTTTTTTCTCTTCATTATGCCCGGCCTGCAAAAAGAAAACTTTTAACTCACCTCCTGGCGATCCTTTGATATTGCTCTCCCATCTTCTGGGCCATGGTCATCTTCTGCATTCTGGGGCCCGAAACGTCAGACTGCGCTGAGCTTATCACCGGCCGCAGGAATGTCCCGCCTTGGTCAGTGATACGCTGGGCGGCAGTGTAATGTAACAGGCCCGGGCACCAGGAGAAAGGACAGGCCCGGGCCCCTTACATCACACTGCCACTCAGGGTATCACTGGCCAAGGCGGGACATTCCTGCGGCCGGTGATACGCTCAGCGCAGTCTGACGTGTCGGGCCCCAGAATGCAGAAGAAGACCATGGCCCAGAAGATGCAGGAGAGATGGATCAGCAGAGGATGAGTTAAAGTTTATTTCTCTTTTTGCAGCCCAGGCATAATGGAGAGATAAAACAACTCAGTGGAGTACTCCTATAATACTGCAAAACAGTAGGTGCTTTTGATTTGTTTGGTTTATTGGGGCATTTTATGCTAGGTTGCCAAAAGGGCCCATGCACACTATGGATTTTCCACTCAGAATTAACACTGCTTGTAGCAAAATGCCATTTATCTCAATAGGATTCTGCTGCTCCGTGCACACTACAGTGGTTTTGTAACAAAACTTCTGACGCGGGTCCAGATATCACCGAAAGAATGAACATGTTTATTCTTTCAACTAAATCCCCCTGGAAAAGCCCATTAGTTAGTGGGACTTTACATTTCAAGGGTTAATTTCCTCTGCAAATTGTAATTAAAATTAACCCTGATTGCAGGAGATGTGGATCCGCTGATGAATTTAGCGAGAAAATTCCTTGCTAAATTTTCATAGTATGCAGGGGCCCTTAAAGGGGTACTCCCGTGGAAAACTTTTTTTTTTTTTAAATCACCTGGTGCCAGAAAGTTAAACAGATTTGTAAATTACTTCTATTAAAAAAATCTTAATCCTTAAAGTACTTTTTAGGGGCTGTATACTACAGAGGAAATGCTTTTCTTTTTAGATTTCTCTGATGTCACGACCACAGTGCTCTCTGCTGACCTCTGCTGTCCATTTTAGGAACTGTCCAGAGCAGACGCAAATCATCATAGCAAACATATGCTTCTCTGGACAGTTCCTAAAATTGACAGCAGAGGTCAGCAGAGAGCACTGTGGTCATGACATCAGAGAAATCTAAAAAGTAAAGCATTTCCTCTGTAGTATATAGCCCCTAAAAAGTACTGGAAGGATGAAGATTTTTTTAATAGAAGTAATTTACAAATCTGTTTAACTTTCTGGCACCAGTTGATTTTAAAAAAAAAGTTTTCTAGGAGTAGTCTATTGCAGAATATTCCCACTCTGTTGTGCTTGGGCAAAAAAAATAAAAATGAAAATAAACTTTCACGCACCTTCCTGCGTACCCCCAGAGCACCGTTCCAGCTGATCGGTCCTCCGGTCCCGCCTTCTTCCTGTGCACGGATCGTCACACGGAGCTTAGCCTATCACCTATCTAGGCAGGACATCACTGCGGCCGGTGATAGCCTGAGCGCCCTGTGACCATCCATACAAAAGAAGAAGACCGGACCAGAGGACCGATCAGCTGTAGCAGCGCTTCGGGGAACGCAGGAAGGTGAGTAAAAGTTTGTTTTCATTTTTTTTTTAAGCCCGGGCACAACAGAGTTGGAATAGTCTGCACTAGACTACTCCTTTAAGCTACAGACAGACACAAATGTTGTTTGGCATTTGTTTGTTTTTTTGCCTAAAAAAAATGGCACCAAAAAATGCCCTTTCTTTCTTTTTTCTCCTCTGATGCAGTTTTGTAAAAAAAAATTAAAAAAATTGTCCATTACAGTAATTTTTTCCTGCATTTTTCACAAGTCATGTTATTCTTAAATCATGTTTAATATTATCCAAACTCCATAAGACCAATGAAGGTCTACAGTGTATAAACTAGAGCCCTGCATTGGAATCACGATCCCATGGGACCCACCCCAAAATGTGCGGGTGTGGCTGGTCAGGAGGCTGCTGTGGGCGGGAGCGGGCGTCAGGTGCTATGCCTGCGGGTCCCGCAAATCCCACACTGCTGCAAAAAAGGGAAAGATGCCTGGCGCCGACAAAATTAAAAATGTATTTCCCGCCCCGGCCTGCACGCTTGTGTTTCCCCTCCTCCTGCAGCGCCGTGAGTGAGGTGCTGGCCAGGAAGGGGATCCACGCTTGCACATCTCGGGAAGGCGATGCTGCTCTGGAACCCCAGCTCAGCTTCAGGTACCCCAGTCCTCCCTGTCACTTGTCCTCCTCTCTGTCACTCCTGTTTTCACCCCTGTTCCCCCCCATTCAGTCGTCTGTAACCCCTGTTCCTCCCATTCAGCCCTCCTACACCCCTGCTATACACATGGATTGCACCCTAGTTTCTGTACTACATACACTAGGGTGCAATGCTCTGCACATATGCCCATTTATATAGCAATGTACATTGTTAGCGGGAGCGGGCGGGATTGGGCACAGATGTTAGCAGGAGTGGGTGGGATTGGACAAAGATATTGCGTGAGCGGCGGGAGAGGAGAAAACACCCTTCGAGAGCGGGCGGGAATGGACAGAAATTTACCGGGATCGGGATTTTAAAAAAAACAGTCCTCCACAGGGCTCTAGTATAAACCCCCTTTACATAAAACCAATATATCTTTATTGTAACTCCTTTTATGGTCCTTTTAATTAATATTTAAAATGATTTAAAAGCATTGGGCCTCGTTCACATGGGGAAAATTTGTGGAATGTCCGTCTGGAAAATAAGGGCATTCATTCCAGGAAATAGCATGTTCCACTGATGCAAGGACGGCTCAGAAATGCGCCATCTCCATAGACTGCAATGCATTCCTGAGCGGATTCTGCCGAAACAATTGACTTGTCAACATATGCAATGGAAATTCCACCGTGTGCACAGTGCCGCAGAATCCCATTGAAATTAATCGTATTCCACTTAAAAATTCCTTCGTGTAAACATACCCTGAAATGTTAGTGGAGGCTGCAACATGCAATGGAAAATTCCACTCCAAGAACAAGCCTTAAAGGGGTACTCCGGTGGAAAACTATTATTTTCATATCAACTGGCTCCAGAAAGTTATACAGATTTGTAAATGACTTCTATTTAAAAATCTTAATCCTTCCAGTACTTATCAACTGCTGTATACTACAGAGGAAGTTGAGTTATTCTTTTCTGTCTAAAGGAAGAGAAGAAAAAAAGAGAGAGAGGACAGCGCCTCGTGTAATCCTGCAAGTAAGGAGAAGGGGTGACAGTCTAAAAAATGGACTCTCACCTGTTACACCTCTTGGTTTTGTGCATATCACCCCAAATTCCGGGGTACCAGGGAACTGCAAGCGGACCACAGTGCTCTCTGCTGACACCTCTGTCCATGTCAGGAACTGTCCAGAGCAGGAGAGGTTTGCTATGGGGATTTGCTCCTACTCTGGACAGTTCCTGACATGGACAGAAGTGTCAGCAGAGAGCACTGTGGTCAGACAGAAAAGAACTACTCAACTTCCTCTGTAGTATACAGCAGCTAATAAGTACTGGAAGGATTAAGATTTTTTAATAGAAGTAATTTACAAATCTGTTTAACTTTCTGGCACCAGTTGATATAAAAAAAATTGTTTTTCACTGGGGTACTCCTTTAATGAAAATAGGTCATAAGTCACCATTTATTGCACAACGCTCTCACATTTTTACATTGTGAATTTCTTAGCAGAAATCAGATTTGTGTCTATTTTCTATCTCACTGTGTTTATGATCATAGTGCGCCATCTACTGACAGTGACATGTACAGCTTCTTGCTTATACCAAAACAAGGTATCAACATATCTACAGCAGTGCATGGGTAAAATAGGAACATTTCAGCACTTAAGAGTTTGGTGAAAACCAGAAGCAGACAGTTCCAAAATACAGAAAAAGGACCAAATCTTTCCATTATAGTTCTTCAGACTGTCAGTTCTATCCTGGATTTAGTTATGAATACTGACCAAACAATGAACACAATACTATGGCCTAAATTTACAAATGCAGGATTGTGGCACAATTTATGCCAAAAATTGAGTTACAAAGTGTCTGCCTGCGCCACATTTACTATTAACTTATATACAAGCAGACACACTGAAGCGATGTGCGAGTCGCCGCGCATGCGCCCTATGAGCTAGGCCGAGAGCTGCCGCGATGTGCGAGTATAGTGCGCATTCGCACGGCAACGTGCACATTGCAATGTGTCTGCTCGTAGCAGCGTATTGCCACTCTGAGCAGGCAACTGTAAGGGCAGAAAGGGTCAAATGTAAAGAGCGGCAAAGTACAAAGTCAGCAGATAGGAGCAAAGTTTGAGAACAAGCAACAGGTCAGGTCACAGGAGACTACGTCTTAGATGGTGATTGGCTGAGCGGGCCATCACTCCTGTACGTCTCTGAAGGTAGGAGCTGGAGACATCATGGGCCTGTTGTCCCGAGAGTCAGGCGCCATAAAGGAAATCACAGGGGATCAAAGCAGTTGGACCCCCCATGATCAGACACGTATCCCCAATCCTATAAATATGGGATAAATATCCCCCCACTCCCCGAAAAACTCCTTTATGGTCTATTCACACGTACAGTATTCTGCGCAGATTTGATATGCAGGATTTTCTGCTGCAGATTTCAATGTAAACTAAATGACTGAACACAGCTTCAAATCCTGCGCATCAAATCTAAGCAGAATACTGTACGTGTGAATAGACCCTTGAGGCAGAATTATAAAACTATCCAGAAGAAAATAAATAAATAAATAATGGTCTTTGTTGCCCAGAGCAGCCAATCACAGGGCAGCTTTCCTTTCGGCTTGATGGAATAGTGCTGAGATCCATGCTGTTCCATCCAGCAAACCCCAATTCATATGTCCGGCGGCCAAAGTGACAAACATCATTAAAAGAATTAAGGCGTAGCTGTCATTTCAGGTGACTTTTCCTGATAAGCATCCCTGTGTGTATACATGAGGGAGCAGCACTATTTCTGGACATTAAAGGGGTAGTCCAGTGGTGAACAACTTATCCCCTATCCTGAGGATAGGGGATAAGTTTGAGATCGCGGGTGGTCCGACCGCTGGGGCCCCCTGCGATCTCCTGTACGGAGCACCGACAGCCCATGGGAAGGGGGCGTGTCGACCTCCGCACTTCTCCGGCTATGCCATAGAGATGTATTGAGGGGGCGTGTCGGCTGCCGCTTCGTGCGGAGGTTGACACCCACTATCTGGCCAGAGAGCCTGGCCCCCGTACAGAGAGATCGCAGGGGGCCCCAGCGGTCGGACCCCCGCGATCTCAAACTTATCCCCTATCCTTAGGATAGGGGATAAGTTTTTCACCACTGGACTACCCCTTTAATTTGTAAATGATGCTTTTTAGCAGATTTCTGGTGTACAGGCTTTATCTATAGTTTGCAGTTCTCCCCGAGCTATGGCTATGCTGAAGTGGGAGGATGAATAGCAGAGTGGAAGGAATATACTGAAGTAATGCTATCCATCCACCAATCCACTGCAGCATAGCCACGCCCACTGGAGACCATGTGACTTATAACATACCGTCTCTGGCCACATGGAATGCTGGAAAAGGTCTGAGACAAAAAAACAAAAAAAAATTAAAGGGTTACTCCGCTCCCCAGCATCCTGAACATTGAGTTCCTAACTCTGTGCGTGGGCTTCCATGTTCACGCCCGCCCCATCATGTGATGTCACATCCCGCCTCCTCAATGCAAGTCTATGGGAAGGGGGCGCGACGGCCGCCACACCCCCTTCCCATAGACTTTCATTGAAGGGGCAGGCCGTGACATCACGAGGGGGTGGGCGTGAACATGGAAGCCCACGCACAGAGTTAGGAACTCAATGTTCAGGATGCTGGGGAGCGGAGTAACCCTTTAAGACTTGCACTACAGCACTTCTGGATGTAGGTTCCATGCATGAAAATGGGACAAAGCTGAATGGAGCTCCGAGACAAATGTAACCTAGCCTTACTTAGCATCATGTGCTTAAAGGCTGATGAAAAAGAAATCCTGGAATACCCCTTTAAGATATGACATGAACAATGAAACTAAATCTAAGGCTAGATGCACAGAAGACCGCATATTGCATCATATCCATTTTCATCATATAAAATTTATAGGTTTTCTATGAAAAAGGAAGTACAAAATGTAACTTCCCTTTTGTCTTTTATAACTGACTATTTATGCACATAAATGGAATTTGTCGGCTCTGTATACTGCTAAGTGTACACACAACAGTGTATCCTAAAAAGCTATCTGGAAGTGCAGTCAGGGCTTCAGGATTAGACATAACTAAACATTACAAGGTTGCCCATTGATATTTCAAATGTAGTGTCACTTCCTGTATTTGGACCCTGCATTTGAGCCCAGGCAATGGAACTAGTTTTTCTTACAAGTTAAAGGGGTATTCTGGTTTCAGAAAACTGTATTTAAAGGGTTACTCTGCCCCTAGATAGCTTATCCCCTATCCAAAAGGATAGCGGATAAGATGTATGATCGTGGGGATCCCGCCGATGGGACCCCCGCAATCTCTCCTGCAGAATCCCCGTTCCTAAGCTGCGCGGAGCGAGGATCGCTCCGTGGCTGATGATGGGCAATACAGGGGAGAGAGTATCGTGATATCATGGCTCCTCCCCCTCATTGCAAATCTATGGGAGGGGGCGTGACGGCCGTTGGTAAAGAACTACAGGAAACGTTTGATCTCTGTAGTTGCAAACAAAAGTTTCTGTACTAAATATTAAAGGGGTTATCCACCATAAGGTGATTTTAGTAGGTACCTGGCAGGCAGTATCTACCTGGCAGGAAAGGATCTGCACTTTTCTTGGGGCTAAATGGCTATGTTGTGAGATTACCATAATACTGTGGCTAGCTTTTTGTGAACTGGTGTTTCCTGTTTGAATTCTCTTTTTGACTACAAATCCCACAATTCCATTTTCCTCCCTCCCACACATCAGCCACCCCACCCATTGAAACATAAATGAGGTGCATCCATTCAAAGACCTGTGGTTTTCAATCAGGGTGCCTACAGCTGTTGCAATAGTTGCAGATTGATCTCTCTCCCATCAAGCGATCCCTTCACCCATTGAAGCAGACAGGCTCCCTGTCATCAGCTGACTAGTGAGTCAGGTCTCGGCCGCATTGCAACCTGGGAAAAATCTGAGACAACAGTAATTTTGTATGCTGATAAAAATAAATATGGGGTGAAAATCACAGAAGAATTGTGAGAAAACCATCACACACAGGTACAGACACTATATTATGAACTACACTAACTTTACAGCCCCTGTAGCATAGTAAAAAAAAAAAAAAAATCCTGGAATACCCCTTCAGGACCAACACAAGTAAACCTGTACGCCCCTGAAAGACCAGGCCTGTTTTTTCAAATCAGGGATGTCTGTCTTTATTAGAGAATAACTCTGGTAACGTTTTGCCAATCACGATAATTCTGACATTGTTTTTTTTGTCACAAGTTGTCCTTCATGTACATAGTAAAAGTAAGCCGATATCATTTGTAGTTTTTTTTTTACAATGCAAAAAATCATGAAATTTTAAAAAAAATTAAGATTTTTTGCTATTTTAACACTAATAGGTTGCATATATTTATACTTACTGACCAAATAGTTCATGAAACTTTTACTTTCAGATGTCTACTTTATTTTGACAGCATTTTTTTTGTTTTTAATTCACATTTTAAATTAATTAGAAGCCTAACAATTTAACTTGAAATTTTGAAAATTTGAAAAGTACATCTTTTTTTTATGTGCTATGCAAGGTTTGCAGAAATTTGAAGGTGGTAGAACATAGGAATACCCCCTAAATGACCCCATTTTAAAAACTAGACCCCTCAATGTATTCGCTAGGGGGTACAGTGAGTATTTTAACACCATAGTTTTTTGGCAGGAATTATTACAAAGTCAGTGTTAAAAATTCAAAATTTGCATTTTTTCACAAATGCATCATTTGTGGGACATATTTTTTGTACATCGCTTCTGATATTGCAAGAAAGGCACCCTATATTTTATTACGCTGCTCCTCCCGTGTTTGGAAATCCCCCCGCTTAGGCCATATTTGGTTCCTTGGCCGCTTGGTAGGACCCAGAAGGAGAGAAGCGCCATTTGGCTTTATGGGCATCATTTTAGGCCGAATGGAATATAGGCCGCACTTCATGCCTGCAAAGGGTTTTAGCTGCCAGAACCATATAAAACTCCCTCAAGTGACCCCATTTTGGAAACTACACCCCCTAAAGTATTCATCTAGACCAAAAGTGTACTTTGAGTCCTTATTGTGTGGCTGGAATGGATACAAAATCAGTGGCAAAATTTAAATTTTCTTTTTTTTTTTCACAATTGCATCATTTGTGGGACATATTTTTGGAACATTGCATCTGAATATCTGAAAAGTAGAAACTGCGCCCCATATTTTATTACGCTGTTCGGCCCGTGTTCGGTAATACCCTCGCTTAGACCATATTTGGTTGCATGGCCACATGGTGGGACCCAAAAGGAGAGGAGCCCCATTTGGCTTTCAGGATATCATTATACAAATTATAGGCCGCACTTCTACTTGCAAAGCATTCTAGCTGTCAGAACAAAACTGCACCCCCAGATGTGACCCCATTTTCGAAACTACACCACATAAAGTATTCACCTAGGGCAAAAGTGAGTATGTTGAGCCCTTATTGTATGGTTAGAATAATTTCAAAGTCAGTAGAAAAACTAGAAATTAGCTTTTTTCCCACAAATTCTTTATTTGTGGGACATCATTTTGGTAAGTCGCTTTGAAATGGAGGAAATACGCCCCATATTTTATCACCCTGTTCGTCCTGGGCTGAGCAGTACCCCTACTTAGGCCATATCTGGTTGCCTGATCGCCTGGTAGGACCAAGAAGGAGAGGAGCCCCCTTTGGCTTTCAGGACATCATTGTATTTATTGTCCCCATTCATACTGCGTTTCTGCAGTATAGGTGTCCGTTGTAATGTCAAAAAAGGGATGCCAATGTATAATGTAGCCGTCTCATTCAGAAATAAATGGAGCTGCTACAGTATACGTCAGCATCACTCTTTTTGACGTGATGCTGTCGGATACCTCTAACACTGCACAATCGCAGTATGAACGGGACGCAGATCGCAGTATGAACGGGACGCAGTGTAGGGGCACAGAGCACATCCGCGGCTTATTTCACACCGCAGATGCCCCGCCAGCAGTCACAAGGGTGAGATCACTGCTGTGGCTGGGTAGCTCAGTGTGTCCGCTCATGACTGCCGGCGGGAAATCCGCCGCTATGAGTTGACACACAAAGCTACCTAGCCGCAGCAGGGAGCTCATTATCGTGACTGCTGGCGGGCATCCGCAGCATGTAAAATGCTGCGGATGTGCGCCGCGTGATCCTACACATTATGCATTTTTATTTTTATTATATTTATTTAATAAATGTATTTTTATTTATTTTTTTACACTTTTTTTTAATTTTTTTACATTTATTGTCTTTACACTTTCTTTTTTTCTTTTATTTATTTTATATTTTTTGTACACTTTTTTTTTTAATGATTTGGAATACTTAGTATTCCAAAGCATTGCAGTTATATGCTGTCTGCCAGTTTTATACTGGCAGGCAGCATATTAGGACGTGCCCCAGGCAATAACCTGTCAGGAAACCTGTCAGGCAATAACCTGGTCGACCTGGGGTCCTAGTAAAGACCCCGGGCTGCCCAGGTAAGCAGCAGCACCCTGCGATAGTTGCAGGGTGCTACAGGAGAGAGACCGAGGGAGCCCCCTTCCTCTGTCAAAAATCTTTACAGCTCGCGGTCGCTTCCGACCGCGGCTGTAAGGGTTAAACTGCCGGGACCGAAGTTTTCTTCTGTCCCGGCAGTAACGCAGGTCCCCGCCCGCCGGGGATTACACACAGCACCCCGCGATCGCGCTGCGGGGTGCTGCAGGGGTGACAGAGGGAGCTCCCTCCCTCTGTCATAACACTTACAGCTCGCGTTCACTTCCGACCGCGGCTGTAAGGGTTAAAATGCCGGGACTGAACTTTACTTCAGTCCCGGAATTGCGTCAGGGTCCCAGCTGTGTGTTACAGCTGAGTCCCTGCTGCGATCTCGTGGGTGCACTGGGCAGCACCCACTAGAGCCATGGACGAGTATAAACGTCCTAATGGCTGAACGTGCATTCAGCCTGGACGTGTATACACGTCCATGGTCCTTAAGGTGTTAAGTTATGCTTTTCTGATGTATCAAATACTTATATCATGCAATAAAATGCTAATTCATTTTAAAAAAAATCATACAATGTGATTCTCTGGATTTTTGTTTTAGATTCCGTCTCTCACAGTTAAAGAGTACCTAAGATAAAAATTACAGACCTCTACATGTAAAATCGGCAGTGTATCAAATACTTGTTCTCCCCGCTGTATGCATATAACTTTATTGGGACATGAATGAATGATCTGTGGTCACAGCAGGCTAACTTGTGCTGAGCAATGTCACTGGAAGAGGAGCAGGCAGGGAATGAATGGCAGGTGCCGCAACCTCACCTGCAGTAAAATGAGATGTTCTGCAAAAGCTCTGGGCAAGGAACTGACAGGAGTGCTGTGAAAGAGAATAGGAAGGGTGGGAGGATTGTGCTGAAGAGCTGAGGAAAAGCAATGCATTCTGGGAATTGCAGTACTGAGCAACTGGTCAACCAGGAAATACAACCTGTACAACAAAAAGTACAGAACTAAGACCCACAAAACTAATGGATTTTTGGTGGTTTCAGAACTGGGTCCGAGAAGTAAATCATGCATGCCTCTGCAACATTTTTATGTTTTTTTTAAACTGATCTCAGAGTACCCTTTTAAGTTTTAAACATTGGTTAGAAAAATATTTGCATAAATGTAAATCTGCACAAACAGCTGTGTAACGCACTTATCGTACAATGGTAGATACAATGCTAGACAAGTTTTCTATTTTTAGAAAGCATTGCATTGTGGGAGTACAGATAAAGTATACAGTTTGGTCCAATCCTTGACTGGAGAAATGCTCTTAAAGAGGTACTCCCATGGAAAACTTTTTTTTTTTTATCAACTGGTGCCAGAAAGTTAAACAGATTTGTAAATCACTTCTATTAAAAAATCTTAATCCTTCCAGTACTTTTTAGGGTCTGTATACTAAAGAGAAATCCAAAAAAGAAATGCATTTCCTCTGATGTCAGGACCACAGTGCTCTCTGCTGACCTCTGCTGACCATTTTAGGAACTGTCCAGAGCAGCATATGTTTGCTATGGAGATTTTCGCCTTTTTTTTGTCTTGTCCACAGTGCTCTCTGCTGACACCTGATGCCCATATCAGGAACTGTCCAGAGCAGCATAGGTTTGCTATGGGGATTTATTTCCTGCTCTGGACAGTTCCTGATATGGGCAGAGAGCACTGAGGTCAAGCATAAAAAAAAAATGTTATTAAAAAAAGAAAAGAATTTCCTCTGTAGCATACAGCTGCTAAAAAGTACTGGAAGGGTAAAGATTTTTTAATAGAAGTCATTTACAAATCTGTTTAACTTTCTGGTACCAGTTGATTTAAAGAAAAAAAAAAAAAGGTTTCCACTGGAGTACCCCTTTAATTTAGCGGGCAGCTAAAACACAAGAAACGCCAATCGGAAGCAGGAGAAAGAGAACTGCCCTGCGATCAGGCACAGACAGAGCGGCTGCCACTGGGGATTAGATGAGGAGAGTATGTGGGTTCATTTGTTTTCAACGTGCAGAAAGATATATAACAAAAATGTATTGTTGCAGAAAAAAGTCATTTAAAGGGAACCAATCATCAGATTGTACCCTATATAACGCTTGGCAAAGCGTTATATAGGGTAAAATCTTTATTTTCACCATTCCCGGGGGACGCTCCTGCCCCCAGGGATGGTGAAGATATGAAGTTATAAACTAGTCACCACCGCTGCCGCCGTAAGTAGTCACCTGGGCGGGGAGCTCTTTTCATCTACTCCCGTTCTTCGGCCGGGAGCGACGCCCCCTCCGCTTGATTGACGGGCAGAGTCATCGCTCTGCTCCGTATGTTCAGTGAGCGGAACAATGACGCGGCCCGTCAATCAAGCGGAGGGGGGCGTCGCTCCCGGCCGAAGAACGGGAGTAGGTGAGAAGAGCTCCCCGCCCAGGTGACTACTTAGGGCGGCGGCGGTGACTAGTTTATAACTTCATATCTCCACCATCCCTGGGGGCAGGAGCGTCCCCCGGGTATGGTGAGGACAACAATTTTACCCTATATAACGCTTTACCAAGCATTATATAGGGTAAAATCTGATGATTGGCTCCCTTTAAGGACCGTTCTAGTTCTCAGAAAAACCCTATACCAGTGTTTAACAAACAGGGTGCCTCCAGCTGTTGCAAATCTATAACTCCTAGCATGCCCGGACAGCCAAAGGCTGTCCGGGCATGCTGGGAGTTGTAGTTTTGCAACAGCTGGAGGCACCCCGCTTGGGAAACACTGCCCTATACTGTTGCTTTACCTGCAGTAGTTCTGTATGTAAAGGATCAGCTGAACCAATCCTGCTCATACTGGTCCAACTAGCCACGGACATCTGCGTGTCTTCACCCTGGTTTATCGCAAACCATTTAAATAAAGGAATCGCACAAACAATAGTCTTTGGACGCTTTATTGACATGATTAAAAAAAAACATGTGCTTTGGGCTTGTAGATCATACAGATTTCTCACATGGAAGATTCTGACATCTCATGTTCTAGATTTTATTGCAAGAGTTGATTTCTCGTAATAGACATTGAATTCTGACATTGAACAACATGTAACGACATTTGTTTGATGCAGCGGACGGTTGTTCTGTCACATAAAAAATATGTTCACTTTTGCTGGAAAAAGGTAGCACAGTTGAGTCAATTAAAAAAAGATTCCTATTGGAGATTCTGTACATGTACAAACACAGACACTCACATATATACTTATATATCCGTCATATAAACATGGCCCTGTAGGAGATACAAGAAGATTTTGGCCTCGAGGATTATTGATTTGCCTTGGGCAAACTATTCTTCTGGTCCAAGCGAAAGAAAAAAAAAGGACACAACTTCCTACACCGGCCGGAGAACGAAAACCACATCGTCCAAAACATAATAGTCATTGTACATATCACCTTCACATAAATAGGGGAGTTTTGTAAATGCTTCGACAACAAACCCTGCTTCCTGGAAGACGGCAGCCAGACTGTTCACTTGTTCTTCCCATACGGTTCCGTTCACTTCCATGATTTCTGATGGCTTCTCCCATTTGCCTCCTATTAGTGTACAGAATGGTAAGGATTAGTATTTTCAGCATTATCAATGTGCTTTAATGCAGTGGTTCTCAACCTTTTTGGCCACTGTACCCCATAAGGCTGAAAGTATGTCTGCGGGGTACCCCCTCGCGCGAAACTTAAGCATGAGGGGTACCCGCGGACAAAAGGCGCGTGCTTACCTTTATACCAATGCGATACTTAATCCCCATTTGCCATTATTCCCCCCTCCATCTTAATCCCTGTGTGCCATTATTATCCGATATGGCAAAAGGGAATCGGAGGGAGGGGGGGAATTATGGCACAAGGGGATAAAGATGGGGGGGGGGGGGGTGAATAATGGCAAAAGGGGATCAGAGAGAGGGGGGAATAATGGCAAAAAGGTGATTAAGATAGAGAGGGGAGTAGTGTTAATGGTTAAAGATGTGGGGGAGGGGGGAATAATCATTACCCCCTCCTCCGTCTTAATCCCCCTGTGTCATAATTCCCCCCCTCCCTCTGACCCCTTTTGCCATTATCCCTCTCTCCCCCTCCATCTTAATGCCCTTGTGTTATTCCCACCCATCCCCCCGGGCTAAAATCCCGCCCTCCCATACACTTTTTATTTTTTACATTGCCCGGCTTGTTCGTGTACCGCTCCCAGAGTCCCGTTCGGCGCCACACAGAAGGATGATGCCCCCCCTGCGCAACGTTAGGGGACGCCACACGTCTCCCCAGCAACCATGCAGCTCCCGTAAAGCAGCCGTGGCCGGAGCTGCAACCGCGATACTTTACTGGGCTGCCGCGGCCATTCCCCGCATTGCGCTGACAAATACTGGCCAATGCATGGCCTGTATTTGTCAGCGCATTGCGTACCCCCGCACAACCGGTGGCGTACCCCTAGGGGTACGCGTACCACCGGTTGAGAATGAATCAGAGCGACAGCTCACCTCCTCCTCCCTGCACCTGTGCACGGGCCTGATCAGCAGCGTCTCTGACCGTATGTGTGCACAAAGAAAGACAACGGTCCAGCACTGGTTTGCAGGTAAAAACAGCTTCTTCTTTTATTGGGTCAGTTTTGACAAGACAAATAAGCCGACGCGTAGAGAACCCCTGCTTGCTGCCTGATGTATTATCATTCATGACATGTCACATGGCCAAACACATCTTATGAATTTACGACATTCATTAACCAATCCAGAGTTTAAAATGATTTCCCTACATGTTGGGTTGTCAATAGCTTGTAATCAATTTATAAAATGACGCCTATTGCCAATAAATCTGCCATGTGGTGAAATCAGTAGCAAGGTAAGGCAAAAGCAAGGAGCATGATGGGCACCAACAGCGTACTACAAAATGACAGGATCTAGTGGATATAGTTTAGGGGAGCGTCATAAAGGTGGCATCAGAGAGCTGCCTTGCCTATCCTCCTTTCCAGATTTCTCAGTGGAGCCATGAATGGACTATTATTCTTCATACGTCTTCATGAGGCTCTTCGTAAGGATAAACATTATCCCTTTGGATCCACAAAGAAAGGACTCTGTGCAGCCAGCCAGCAGTGCTCTGTACAGCTTAGGGGCATTGGGGGAGATTTATCAAAACCTGTGCAGAGGAAGAGGGGTGCAGTTGCCCATAGCAACCAATCAGATCGCTTCTTTCATTTTCCACAGGCCTCTAAAGAGGCCTGTGGAAAATGAAAGAAGCGATCTGATTGGTTGCTATGGGCAACTGCACCCCTCTTCCTCTGCACAGGTTTTGATAAATCTCCCCCATTGACTCTAAAACAGCTGTCAACAGATATGTAAATTCTCCTTCTAGAGCAGTTGTCTCCAACCTGCGGACCTCCAGATGTTGCAAAACTACAACTCCCAGCATGCCCGGACAGCCAACGGCTGTCCGGGCATGCTGGGAGGTCCGCAGGTTGGAGACCACTGTTCTAGAGTGTTGTCTGACTTACATCCCCAGTCATGTCCTAAGGCTTTTTAGACTGACACACTGAAGGAAAGCTAACTCCAAAAATAGCATTAGAGAGCTGCTTTACATAACCTTCTTCCTAAAAATGGAGATTCTAGATTTAGGGACACAGCAGCAGCGACAAACTCCAGTCAAACCTATGACATTACGATCCCTTGGGCTGACTGTAAACAGGAGAGGACAGCTGATCCCGCTGATTTTGGCAGGCCCAGCTGACCATCTCAAGTAGACGGGAGCCTCCCCAATCTCCACGATATCAGAGGTCAGAAAATAGAAGGATTGGGCATGTTGGATTTAAACATAATGGATAGTTCTGTTTTCAGTAGCGATATCTGCCATAAGTCTTGCTACGTCTTACCCTTCCGTTGCCCATACAGAACACAAGCCTGCATGTTTACTGGGGGGGGGGGGGGGCTGTCAGCCAACCAGCTCTCTCATATGTACAGCCTGCTTCAAGCTTTACTTTGCATCATGAAGCAGATTTTTTTTTTTTTTTTGCCTTATTATTTAAATATTATCAGAATCAGTCTCTTGAATAAAATGGCTCCAATTAAAAGTTTTAGTCTAAATAACTGGAAAGACTGTAAGCAGGAAGTGTCCCAACCCCTACATGAGGTCTCTGACACGGACTGTTATCAAGGGTAAGTTCCCCTTTCAAAAGTAAATCAGACAAGAAATGGAGACAAGCGGCTTAGGAGGATGCGTTTTTCTTCAGTTCATCCTTCTATATTATCACTGTGGTAAGTGCTGGACTTGCTAGGATTCTCTATACAGCACAGCTCTATGACATTAATGCACCCATAACCCAATTCTAACATGACCGCAGCCAACAAACCTGGGCACATACAAATCAGTCGTTGGAGCTTGTAGTAAGGGGGGATGGGTACTGATAAAAGTAGTAAAGTACATTTGGTTGTTTGCAGCAATAATAGTTCAGCAATGTATGGACTATGGGGGAGAGTTATCAAAACCTGTGCAGAGAGGAAGAGTGGTGCAGTTGCCCATAGCAACCAATCAGATTGCTTCTTTCATTTTCCACAGGCCTCTTTAGAGGCCTGTGGAAAATGAAAGAAGCGATCTGATTGGTTGCTATGGGCAACTGCACCACTCTTCCTCTGCACAGGTTTTGATAAATCTCCCCCTGTGTTTGTATAAAAGGAAACTAGTAACACTAATAGTAGTACCATGTAAATATCCTATAAAATCTATTTGTGATTACAGATAATTATAGAAGTGAGAAGCTGCAGGATCAGTGGTTGCGCACGGCAAAGGCAGTAGTGTAACGCTGCAGCTTTAGCAGGGAGCAGTGCTCGCAACATCTGTCATACCCCTCTTGATCCTGTTTTAGTTTCCAGCAGTGGACTCAACCGGCGACCAGCTATTGTGGAACTACAACAACTAGTATGCCTGCATGCTGGGAGTTGTTTCACAACAGCTATAGTGGGACACTACCGATCTAGAGTATCTGTACCATAAATCTGGACATGGCAATGGTTTTTCATACAAACACCCGGGGCGGGGCGTACCGCATCGGGTGACCCCCTGACTGGCACTAAATAGCTGCACTCCAACTATCCCGCAAAACAACCCATCCACCCTCCTCAGAAATTAAAAAAATATTAAAAACATACTATGCCGCACCATGAATATCCGTACTCTGGAAGCTTTTTTTGTTTAATTTTATGACGTTGGTGGGTGGAGTTTTGCGTCGCTGCGCTGAGGCCGGAGTTTACGTCAGGAAGGAAGACAGGAAAACAGCGCAGCACCAACAGGCACATAAATAGTGAAGCCACAAAAAAAAAGGCTCAGTACGTTACCCACCCCAAAATGTGCATGAAGCTGTATTACGTATTTTCAAAATTAAAGTTATTAAAATAAAGTTATTAGCTATATAAATGTTTTCTATAATTAACATTAATGTAGTAGCTTTGTTTCATGATGCAGAACAAAACTACCACAAGAGGACATAGTTTTAAATTAGAGGGGCAAAGGTTAAAAAGTAATATCAGGAAGTATTACTTTACTGAGAGAGTAGTGGATGCATGGAATAGCCTTCCTGCAGAAGTGGTCGCTGCAAATACAGTGAAGGAGTTTAAACATGCATGGGATAAGCATAAGGCTATCCTTCATATAAGATAAGGCCAGGGACTATTCATAGGATTCAGATTATTGGGCAGACTAGATGGGCCAAATGGTTCTTATCTGCCGACACATTCTATGTTTCTATTCTATGTTTCTATGAGTGGGTGTTAATGTCCTTTTCTGCAGACGTTTGCACTTTCTGTAAGCCAGGTTGGACCTGGAATACATATGAGACTTTTAAATGGAGATGCAACTTTTTTTTCTTCATAAATAGCGACTATCGCATTTGATAAATACATGACCACTGCAAAGTAACAAAAAAAAAAAACTACTACATGAGCAGATTTCATGCTTTGGAATAAGCAAAAATCAAAAAGTCGCAGTTGCACGTGTGCTACTACAGAGCTTGATAAATCTTCTACAAGGCTGGGGTAAAATCACGATTTTTGGACTCCATTATAAAAACAGAAGCATGTTGCTGTGATTTTGTAGTAAATGCAGCAATAAACTGCCATCTGAGCACACAATGGGAACAAATGCTAAATTTACTCTCTCTAATGAGGTTTGTGGAAGACAGGTAGTAAGGGTATTGTTATTTGTCTAATCCTGCTCTTCCCCCTTTGGTTTCAGATTTTTCCCTACTATTTCTTAAGCCTGAATAATATTTTTATTATTATTTAACCAAGAGGAACATGTAAAATATAAATTGTAATATACCTTGTGCAGGTTCTTAAAGGAAGTGGGTGACACTTGGCTCCAAACACCGAAGAAAATCCCTGTGTTACAGGTTGGAGATTGCTGGCATAGTCCATTGAAAGGATAAAGAGTACCTATCATGATCTAAACCAGCGGTCTTCAAAACTGTGGCCCTCCAGATGTTGCAAAACTACAACTCCCAGCATGCCCGGACAGCCAACGGCTGTCCGGGCATGCTGGGAATTGTAGTTTTCCAACATCTGGAGGGCCACAGTTTGAAGACCACTGATCTAAACTCTCCCTAATCCCCCCCCAATCTGTCCCTGACTCACTGACACTATCCCTGTGTTTCTTAGTGTGAGGGAGGAAGCATAGAGGCTGTGATCACAGCATGGCTGGCAGCTCTGAATCTTCTCCTCTCTGTTTACAACTGCACGTGCAGAAAGATCGGAGCTCAGATAGTAAAATGAATGAGGGCCTGCAGTAAGGCAGAGTCAGGAGTATGCCCTGCTGTGCTATGAGCACAGTGCTGGCTCATGCCTGTCTGATTGACAGGCAGGGAGCAGCGCTGAGCTTGTCTGTGTCCCGGCTGCAGTCTGAGATTTCGGACTCCAGCAAGAGTCTGAAATCTATATATATATATATATATATATATATATATATATATATATATATATAAAAAAAAAAAAAAAAAAAAAGGCTTGTGGCCAAGACTGGTAGGGAGACCCCTAGTGGTCATTTTCTCCATGTGGAAAATTAAATAGAAAGAAGAATATTTTTTAATAACATGTACCGTATTTATCGGGGTATACCACGCACCGGCCTATAACACGCACCCTCATTTTACCAAGGATATTTGGGTAAAAAAAGTTTTTTACCCAAATATCCATGGTAAAATGAGGGTGCGTGTGTGCGCGTGTATACCCCGATACACCCCCAGGAAAGGCAGGGGGAGGGAGGCCGTCGCTGCCCGCTTCTCTCCCCCTGCCTTTCCTGGGGTCTAGAGCGCTGCTGTCGGCCCTTCTCACCCCCTGGCGTGCGTCCCCTGCGTCGTTGCTATGCACGGCGCGGCGCACTGACGTCATGCGCCGCGCCGTTCAGCGCATAGCAACGACGCCGGGGACGCACGCCGGAGGCCTGCAGCAGCGCGGACCCGACTCAGGTAATTATGCCACCGGGGATGGGGGGAGGCAACAGGGCAGCGGCGCCGGCAATGGGTGCCGCTGCCCCTTCTCTCCCCCTGGCTGTCGGCGCCGCTTCTCTCCCCCTGGCTATCGGCGCCGGCAATGATGGTCAGGGGGACAAAACGGGCAGCGGCGCCGATAGCCAGGGGGTGAGAAGGGCCGACAGCAGCGCTCTAGACCCCAGGAAAGGCAGGGGGAGAGAAGCGGGCAGTGACGGCCTCCCTCCCCCTGCCTTTCCTGGGGGTGTATCGGCGTATAACACGCACATAGACTTTAGGCTAAAAATTTTAGCCTAAAAAGTGCGTGTTATACACCGATAAATACGGTAATTGGAAAGTTATTCTTCATACATTAATCTATAACATATCAATGAAAGGTACCCTTTAAAAGGAGCACTCCGGGAAATTATTTTGTTTCTCCCTGCCAGTAACATAGTGAATCAGCTGCCTAATTCTTCTGTTATTTCGATTGGGAGTCCTGCAGCTTTAAATGTAAAAGGGCTGGCCAGAGTTAGAAAAATGCTAATTTTTTCTCAGCAAAAACAGCACTCCTGGACAACCCCTTTAACTTGAACCCAGTAGATGCACTTGTTTAGAGGTCTGCCAAGGCTGCCGTCTATCTGTTGTTGGACTGAATATTAGGGGTATGTGTGTTCTATCTGTGCACTGCAAGTAGAGAAAAGTGGACCCTACAAAATATATAGGGCAAACAATGGAATAAAAAAATGACAAGGTGAAAATGCATACCTGAAAGGCCAGGGAAATGATCAGAAAGAGTAAACTACTGATCTTGGCTAGAGATGAGCGAACTTACAGTAAATTCGATTCGTCACGAACTTCTCAGCTCGGCAGTTGATGACTTTTCCTGCATAAATTAGTTCAGCTTTCAGGTGCTCCCGTGGGCTGGAAAAGGTGGATACAGTCCTAGGAGACTCTTTCCTAGGACTGTATCCACCTTTTCCAGCCCACCGGAGCACCTGAAAGCTGAACACATTTATGCAGGAAAAGTCATCAACTGCCGAGCCGAGAAGTTCGTGACGAATCAAATTTACTGTAACTTCGCTCATCTCTAATCTTGGCTAATCCAACTGTATGAATAAATTGTATAATAAGCAATGCTCTAACATATAGAGGTTATTGGAATCATACTTTTTACTGGAAACAATCTATTGACATATGGGGGAGATTTATGAAAACCTGTCTAGAGAAAAAGTTGCTGAGTTGCTCATAGCAACCAATCAGATCGCTGCTTTCATTTTTGAAAAGGCTTCTGAAAAATGAAAGAAGCAATCTGATTGGTTGCTATGGGAAACTCAGCAACTTTTTCTCTGGACAGGTTTTAATAAATCTCCCCCATGATGGTTAATGGTTGGATTGGCCTAACTCTAAAACACTCAATATCCTGTTGCGTTTGTTTTCTAGGAGTCAGGAGCTGTACGGTGTCAGTGGACCAGGCTGAGTTTTTGGAAGTGTTACTGGACCAGGTTACTGCCAACATATCATGCCAATATACGCACAGTGTGTGTGCCGGTGAGAAAAAGATCTACTGGTTCCAATATCTAGCTTCTAAACATGGAGAAATAAAACAATCTGATCGGGTTACTGTGAAGAGCGAGGATGGCAACACCATCCTGAAGATCAACAACACAAGAGTTCAGGACAGTGGGATATATATTTGTGGTATTGCATTTTTAGGATCTTCAGGTCCTACTTTAGTGTTCACAGGACGAGGGACGACGCTAACAATACGAGGTAAAGCCGACTGACTAAGCCCTAATGGTAGACCAAAGATATTGGGATCAGCTGATGGTTAAACCCAAATTTATAGTAGTTTGACACAAAACATGAGGTTCTGAAATTAATGTGCATTGTAATTGTAATGTGCAAAAATATAGCAGACATCAGGAGACTAAAGCTACTTCAGGTTATTGGGGTACTCTGCCACTAGACATGTTGTCCCCTATCCAAAGGATAGGGGATAACCAGTCTGATCGCGGGTCCAGCCGCTGGGGCCCCCACAATCCCCTCAGTCCTAGTGGTCAGAAATGTTATCCCCTATCCTTTTGAAGCCCCAAAAACTTGTAACCCAATTTCTCTCGAATAAGGAAATACCTCACATGTGGATGTAAAGTGATCTGTGGGTGCAGTAGAGGGCTCAGAAGGAAAGGAGCGACATTGAGCTTTTGGAGAGTGAATTTTGCTGAAATGGTTTTTGGGTGCATGTCTCATTTAGGAAGCCCCCATGGTGCCAGAACCGCATAAACACCCCCCCATATAGCATACTATTTTGGAAACCACACCCCTCAAGGAATGTAACAAGGGGTACAGTGAGCCTTTACACCCCACAGGTGCTTGATGGACTTTCGTTAAATTGGGACGTGAAAATGAAAAATTTGATTTTTTTCACTAAAATGCTGGTGTTACCCCAAATTTTTTATTTTCACAAGGAGTAATAGTAAAAAATGCCCTCCAAAATTTGAAACCCCATTTCTTCTGAGTTTGGAAATACCCAATATGTGGACGTAAAGTGCCCTGTGGGTGCTCTACAATGCTCAGAAGTGAAGGAGCAAAATTTGGCTTTTAGAGAGAATTTTTCTGAAATGGTTTTGGGAGGCATGTCACATTTAGGAAACCCCATGGTGCCAGAACAGCAAAAGAAAAAAAACACATGGCACACCATTTAAGAAACTACACCCCTCAAGGAACATAAAGGGTGCAGAGAGCATTTCCACCCCACTGGCGTTTGACAGATTTTTGGAACAGTGGGCTGTGCATATGAAAAATAAAAAAAATTATTTTCCCTGATCACTGTTCCAAAAATCTGTCAGACACATGTGGGGGTGTAAATGCTCACTATACCCTTTGTTACATTCCTTGAGGGACGTGTTTTATTTTTTTGGGGTTTTTTTTGCGCTTATGTCAGAACTAGGGATCGACCGATTATCGGTATGGCCGATATTATCGGCCGATAATCACGATTTTGGGCATTATCGGTATCGGCAATTACCTTGCCGATAAGCCGATAATGCACCGCCCCACCCCACCCCCCCGGCCCGCCGCACCGCGGCCGCCCCCCCGACCCACCGCGTCGCACCCCCCACCATAGTGCTGGGCGGTATACCGGTATGGATTTTTGCCCATACCGCTATACCGGTCAGGCCCCTCCCCCACCCTCGAGTCAAAAAAAATAAATAAATAAACTTACCCATAATGGGGGTGGTCCGGGCCATCCATCCTTCCTTCCTGTAGTGTCCGGCCCAATTTCGGGTGGAGGGTGCACCGGTACGGGCTGTCCTTCTCCGGGGGACCTCTTCTCCACTCCGAGCAGGCTCCGGCCTAGTACGCTGCATAGGCGCCGCTACGGCGTGACGTCAGGTGCGTCGCTGCGCACGGGCGTCACTGCATAGCGGCGTCTGTGCAGCGTACTAGGCCGGAGCCTGCCCGGAGTGAAGAAGATGACCCCCGGAGAAGAAGGACAGCCCGGACCGGTGCACCCTCCACCCGGAATGCCGCTGGACACTACAGGAAGGATGGATGGCCCGGACCACCCTGACAGGTAGGGGGAGAGAAGCGGGTGGTGGCGGCGGCGGCCTATGGCACCGCAAAAGCCACTGCAGTACATTGATTTAAAGCGCCCGCTTTAAATCAATGACCTGCAGCGGTGTCGAGGGGGGATAAATAGCCGATAACTTATACCGGAATATCGGTATAAGTTATCGGCTATCGGCCCTAACCTCCACCGATTATCGGTATCGGCCCTAAAAAAACGATATCGGTCGATCCCTAGTCAGAACCACTGCAACTACCATCCATTCCACGGGAGAAAACAAGTGACAGTGCGGGGAGGAGACGCCGCTGGTCACTGATTTAAAGTGGCCGCGGCCGTGCTGTTAATACAGACGCTGCTGCGGCCGCTTTAAATCATCAGTGACCAGAAGACTTATCGGCGTATAACACGCAGGCAGCCTTTTTGCCTTAAAATTTTAATACGCCGATAAATACGGTATGTCTGCGGCCACAGCTACTCTGGATCAGGATGCAGGATCCTCCATTCCACCTTCCTCTGATTTGTCAGATGGAGAAGCCTCTGGGGTCCCTTCAATGAGGCGTAGTCGTGCCATTAAGATGTAAGGTGTTGAGTGGTATATTTGGCAATCTTGTTGACAAGTTTCCTATTTAATTCAACATTGTGGCTATAGGTTTGTTCATTTGTGGCAAGGTTTCCCAAATCCCAAACATAACGCTTGGTAAAAGGGGTTGTTAGTTACCAGGTCCTGTAAGCTACACTTCCAAACACTGGGATCCAAACGCGGGGATCGGGCTTCCGTGGTCCGTCCCACCCCCGTGTGACCTCATGCCCGCCCCTGGGAAGTTGCGCCCAGCCCTCTCAATGAAAGTCTATGGGAAGGGGGCGTAATGGCTGACACGCCGGCCGGGCGCGACATCACAGGTGAGGCCATGTTTTTTTCTATAAACTGCTAGGAAGAGACATGTCACTCAAACTGGCAGGCAGAGAGCAGCCACCGGGCCAGCCATTAGGACTAGTAACCAGTATTTTTAAAATACATTTACTCTGAAATAGTCGAGTGCCTCAGAATAATTCATAGTGTGCCATGATCCCCGTCTGCCCCTGTTTTACACTACCTGGGGTTTAAAGGGGTACTCCCGTGGAAAATCTTTTTTTTTTTTTTTTTTTTTTTTAAATCAAAATGGTGCCAGAAAGTTAAAACAGATTTGTAAATTACTTCTATTAAAAAAATCTTAATCCTTCCAGTACCTTTTATTGGCTGTATACTACAGAGGAAATGCTTTTCTTTTTGGATTTCTCTAATGTCACGACCACAATGCTCTCTGCTGACCTCTACTGTCCATAGCAGCATATGTTTGCTATGGGGATTTTCTCCTGCTCTGGACAGTCCCAAAAATGGACAGCAGAGGTCAGCAGAGAGCACTGTGGTCGTGACATCAGAGAAATTCAGCCCATAAAGGTAATGGAAGGATTAAGATCTTTCACTAGAAGTAATTTACAAATCTGTAACTTTCTGGCACCAGTTCATTTAAGAAAAAAAAAAAGTTTTCCACCGGAGTACCCCTTTATGCAACATAAAAGGGGTGACAGATTCCCGTTTAAGGGGTACTCTGGAGGAAAAAAATGTTTTCGAATCAACTGGTGTCAAAAAGTAATACAAATTAGTACATTCTGTCTATTTAAAAATCTTTATCCTTCCAGTACTTATCAGCTGCTATATCCTACACAGGAAGTGGTGTAGCTCTTTTCAGTCTGACCACAATGCTCTCTGCTGACAGCTCTGTCCATGTCAGGGACTGTCTAGAGCAGGATAGGTTTGCTATGGAGATTTGTTCCTTTTCTGGACAGTTCCTGATATGGACAGAAGTAGCAGCAAAGAGCACTGTGGTCAGACTTGAAAAAACTATACAACTTCCTCTGGAGCATACAGCAGCTGATAAGTACTGAAAGGCTTAAGATTTTTAAATACTTGAGTAAGTTGATTTTAACACTTTTTTTTCCCTCTGGACTGGATTTTTTTATTTTTAAATCAACTGGTGCCAGAAAGATAGATTTGTAAATTACTTCTATTAAAAAATCTTAATCCTTCCAGTACTTATCAGCTGCTTTATGCTCCACAGGAAGTTCTTTTCTTTTTGAATTTCCAGTGCTCTTTGCTGACACCTCTGTTCATGTCAAGAACTGTCCAGAGCAGGAACAAATCCCCATAGCAAACCTCTCCTGCTCTGGACAGTTCCTGACAGGGACAGAGGTGTCAGCAGAGAGCACTGTGGTCAGACAGAAAAGAAATTCAAGAAGAAAAGAACTTCCTCTGGAGCATACAGGCAGCTGATAAGTACTGGAAGGATTAAGATTTTTAAATAGAAGTCATTTACAAATCTATTTAACGTTCTGGAACCAGTTGATATAAAAAAAAAATTGTTTTCCACCAGAGTACCCCTTTAAAAGGAGATTTCAATACTAGAAAAAGAGAGCTAATTTCTTCCAAAAAAAAACTGCACCAAACCTGTCCTCAGGTTGTGTGTGGTATTACAATTTGGCTCCATCCACTTTAAAAGTAACTGACCTGCAACACTACATACAACCTGATGACAGATGTGTTTGTGTTTTTTTTTTAAAGAAATCAGCTCTGTTTTTTCTAATTCTTGACAACCCCTTTAATATAGACATGCAGCCCCTTTCACCTAGAAGCAGTTCTGAAGGCCTCTTTGTTGATTATTCGGGATATGATAGGAGATGTTTAGTGTGTACACTAGACGGCTAGTAGACTAGCTGGAGTCTTGCGGTGGTCATACAGGAATGTACGGAGTTGCACAATAAATGTAATTATGTCGACACAAAGATCAAAAAGTGATGCAATAATAATAATAATAATAATTGTCCTCCATTAAATGACATTCATTGTATAGATCAGGGGCATCCATTTTTCTTCAGTGGGCTACTACACGTATGTGTGCGTGGGCCGCAATTATTTTTTAATTGTTAAAATATATTGCGGGAGATTCATCAAAACCTGTGTAGAGCAAGGTTTCCCCAACCAGGGTGCCTCCAGCTGTTGCAAAACTACAACACCCGGCATGCTCGGACAGCCAACGGCTGTCCGGGCATGCCGGGTGTTGTAGTTTTGCAACAGCTGGAGGCACCCTGGTTGGGAAACACTAGTGTACAGGAAAAGTAATGCAGTTGTCCATAGGAACCAGATTAATCTCATTTTTAAAAAGGCCTCTGATCAGTTGTAACTCCATCACTCTTACTCTACACAGGTTTTGATAAATCTTCCCCAAATGGTCTCTAACATTATAATACTATAAATAATCTATAACATATAATCTATAAATTATATAAATATTTATTAGAGATACATTTACACAGTAATCTGCTGCAGTTTTGATGCTGCAGATTTCATGCCGTTAAAATCAATTCAAATAAATAAATAGTTTAAAGGGGTTATCCAGGGACATTTTTTTATATCTATATCTTTTATCTTTATCTTATATATTTTATATATATATATATATCAACTGGCTCCAGAAAGTTAAACAGATTTGTAAATTACTTCTATTAAAAAATCTTATTCCATTCAGTATTTATGAGCTTCTGAAGTTGAGTTGTTCTTTTCTGTCTAAGTGCTCTCTGATGACACGTGTCTCGGGAACTGTCCAGAGTAGAAACAAATCCCCATAGCAAACCTATTCTACTCTGTGCAGTTCCCGAGACAAGCAGGGATGTCAGCAGAGAGCACTGTTGCCAGACAGAAAAGAACAACTCAACTTCAGCAGCTGATAACTATTGGAAGGATTAAGATTTTTTTTAATAGAAGTAATTTACGAATCTGTTTAACTTTCTGGAGCCAGTATATATTATATATATAAAACATTTTTTTTCCTGGAATACCCCTTTAACACCGTATCAAATCTGTAGCGGATATGGTATGTGTCAAAGTACCCTAGGGGTACGTTCACACTACAGAATTTCCAAGCAGAAATCTGCTCTGAAAAATCCAGTGCAACATCCTCTCTCTTTTTTTTTTTAAATGGGATTCTGCTGCATGGTTCACATAGCCGAATTGCGGACTTTGGACTCGCTGGTAGAACAGATAGGTAGATTCGGCATAGTCGTCAAGTGCCGATGGATATTGCCATTTACACACAAAAAATGATCCATTGAAAAGTTATGATATTTACTTACACAGTATGGCACCACCTGGTGTTTAAAGTGTATATTAACATGCACATCCACTTACTATGCTGGGTGCTGATGGACACACATGCTCAGTCACTATTCCCGCAGACAAGTCTGTGTGAAACAGCGGTCATGTCTGTCAGGGAAGGATTAAAACCTCTGCTGTAATGTGACAATATAGCTGAGAAGACTACAGGGGAAGTAAGATACCATTAGGCTGTGAGCTGCCAGAAGGGGAAGGAGACTGGCTCTTTCCAGAGACCATGCTTAGGCTGGGTTCATAAGAAAAAAGGAAAAAAGGTATAGACCAGCTCACCGCTCCTATATGGATGGCACACTCGACACAATCAGCATAGAGTCAGTCTGGAAGCACGGAGGAAAACTGGAAGCACAGAGGAAAACACTAGAGCTGGGTCTCCAGGTGAGGCAATTCCAAGGATAACAGGGTATCCGTCTCCCAATAGAAATCGATAAAATCCAAATTTATTAGCATTCCTTAAAATGAAGGTAGGTGAAACACACTAAAAACACAAGCAAAACGCAGACGCGTTTCGACTCAATATTAAGTCTTAGTCAGACTAGTTAGGCTGGGTTCACACCATGTTTTTGTAATACAGTTCCCGTATCAGGTTTTTGATACCTCAAAATCATGCTAAACTGTATCAAAACATGTGTACAAATTTGAATCCGTATACAGTTTGAAAAATGATGACCGGTTGCATCCGTTTTTTTAAGAAAAAAAACGTATACGTTTTTAACTTTTCACTCCATTATGAATAAAGTTTCACTTGTTTGATTGAAATTCCAAGAAAAAAAACTGTGCAAAGTCAAAAACCGTATGGAACCGTACGCACATACGGTTCTGTACGGTTCCCATGTTGAAAAAAAAAAACGTATACGTTTTAATATGGTTTTTCAACCGGACCAAAAACTGTGGTAGGCTGAGGTTTTGGGTACAGGAAAAAAAAACCTGACAAAACCGCACAGGATGCAAAACGGACACAACCTGATGCATCTTTTGGAATACGGTTTTCAATAGAAAGTCAATGCATACGGGTTTTCAATACGGTTCCGTAGGGTTTTCAAATTGAAAATGTATACGGGAACTGTATTGCAAAAACGTGGTGTGAACCCAGCCTTAGCAGTATAGAACAGCTGCACCAAAAGGTAAAATAAAAGGCAATGGGTATTTTATGCTACATAGACTGATCTATTATATCATTTCAGGACTGTTACCATTGTATCAATATTAAAATGAGTAATACCAGCTATTTTCATTTATAGAAAAACCTGATGTGATGGTTACACCAACCAATACGGTTTTAATAGTTCTGTGCACGCTGCTTATTCTATACTGTATAGCGGTCTTTTCTTATTACTTCATTAAGGTAAGCTTCCTTCATTAGAGTCTGTGCTTTGCTGTGTGGGTCATGTATGATGTTCTATGAAAGTATACGTGGGGCAGACCATCCTCTCTGTCAGGCATGGAATGGGGGAGCTTGAATTTTTTCACAACAGGCAATGCTTAATGCAGAATTGTAGTATAAACCATGAGGCAGGGACAGTAGCCTTGTTCTCTGAAAACACAAGAGATGGATGTTAAAAGCCCACCAAGTGTTGGCATGTCACAGAGATATGTTAAAAGTTTTGATTGTTCAGGGTCTGAGTGTTCAAACCCCCCCCCCCCCCCCGCTTCAAGATCTCCAGAATAAGCCAGGAGAAGCGCATGGCGGTGTACTTCACTCACCAGCTTGCTGCGATCTCTGTTCAATTGCATAAGACAGGCTCCATTATAAGTCTATGCAGCCTATCTAGTGCAACTGGAGTGAAGCGCACAGCTGCATGCTTCTCCCAGCACATCCTGGAGATCTGTGGGGGCCTGAACACTAAGACCCCGAATGGGCAAAACTTTTGACATTTTTCTGTGAGGTGTCAAAATTTGGTTAAATACCGGGGACACTTAGTATAGTAGGTGCCATTGATTATAACTATCACTAATTAGATCAGATCTATAAACCAACACCAAAGAAAATAAAGAGAAGTGAGAATTATCTAAAAGTGTTGGATATAGTTTATAGAAGTGAGCATTACCTAAATAACTGAATATAGTTTATAGAAGTATGTATTACCTAAAGTGTGGAATATAGCTTATAGAAGTAAGCAAAGAGAGATCTTCAGCCACAAGAGGAAGATTTATTTCAGATATTTCTGTAAATGTAAAGCTGCCTAATAGAGACCATCAGCCTTTAGGGGGACTTTTGTTAGTCCAGTGTTTCTTTCTGCTAAGAAAATAATATTGAGTGGATCTAAAGCACTTTAAAGGGATTGCATAGAGTATTGTATATAGTGATCTATGATGCTGTAGCGTATTGTATATAGTGATCTATGATGCTGTAGAGTATTGTATATAGTGATCTATGATGCTGTAGAGTATTGTATATAGTGATCTATGATGCTGTAGCGTATTGTATATAGTGATCTATGATGCTGTAGCGTATTGTATATAGTGATCTATGATGCTGTAGAGTATTGTATATAGTGATCTATGATGCTGTAGAGTATTGTATATAGTGATCTATGATGCTGTAGCGTATTGTATATAGTGATCTATGATGCTGTAGCGTATTGTATATAGTGATCTATGATGCTGTAGCGTATTGTATATAGTGATCTATGATGCTGTAGCGTATTGTATATAGTGATCTATGATGCTGTAGCGTATTGTATATAGTGATCTATGATGCTGTAGCGTATTGTATATAGTGATCTATGATGCTGTAGAGTATTGTATATAGTGATCTATGATGCTGTAGAGTATTGTATATAGTGATCTATGATGCTGTAGAGTATTGTATATAGTGATCTATGATGCTGTAGAGTATTGTATATAGTGATCTATGATGCTGTAGAGTATTGTATATAGTGATCTATGATGCTGTAGAGTATTGTATATAGTGATCTATGATGCTGTAGAGTATTGTATATAGTGATCTATGATGCTGTAGAGTATTGTATATAGTGATCTATGATGCTGTAGAGTATTGTATATAGTGATCTATGATGCTGTAGAGTATTGTATATAGTGATCTATGATGCTGTAGAGTATTGTATATAGTGATCTATGATGCTGTAGAGTATTGTATATAGTGATCTATGATGCTGTAGAGTATTGTATATAGTGATCTATGATGCTGTAGAGTATTGTATATAGTGATCTATGATGCTGTAGAGTATTGTATATAGTGATCTATGATGCTGTAGAGTATTGTATATAGTGATCTATGATGCTGTAGAGTATTGTATATAGTGATCTATGATGCTGTAGAGTATTGTATATAGTGATCTATGATGCTGTAGAGTATTGTATATAGTGATCTATGATGCTGTAGAGTATTGTATATAGTGATCTATGATGCTGTAGAGTATTGTATATAGTGATCTATGATTGGTCATCAGACCAGTTATTAGGCCAGGAAATGCCACTATTAAACACATGTTTGTGAGACTCGGACCAACTACTCACAGCCCATGGACAAGAGTGGTGTTGTTTCTCAAAGACCAGGCTTTAGTAATCCTATGCTACCCCTTTGAAGATTCTTTGAAGATTCTTCCTTTACTGCACCAAATCCTGTATACTAAGAGCAATATTACCAAAATTACCAGTAGGAATATTATCACCATACATATTACCATCATACTCTTACTGACCAAATCCTGGCGCCAATAATATCAGTACCAAAAAAAAAAAAAGAAAAAATGGTCAGAACTAGAGATGAGCTCCGGTGGACTGGAAAAGGTGGATACATTCCTAGGAAAGAGTCTCCTAGGACTGTATCCACCTTTTCCAGCCCACCGGAAAGCTGAACTAATTTATGCAGGAGAAGTCATCAACTGCCGAGCCGAGAAGTCCGTGACGAATCGAATTTACTGTAAGTTCGCTCATCTCTAGTCAGAACCTCCAAAGAAAATGAAATACGTGCACAGGTGCGCTCTGCTAGTTTTATGTAATACCAGTAGACGATAAGGGACAAATATTATCGCCACACCAAGACCACCATTACTATCTTAGCATCTGCAGGACAAACATCTTAGACTGCGCATTTTTTCCAGTGCCCCTCTCCTCCCCCTCCCCTCTAAACAATCTCTTCATCTAAAAGCCCCCAAACTGTAATAATAGTGGGTAGGTTAGTAGGTCCCCCATTAAGTATGTATATCGCCCCACAGTAGACAGGTAGTTCCCCCATTAGGTAGATATGTCCCAGAGTAGTTAGTTCCCTTATTAGGTACATTCTCCCCCTCAATAGGTAAATACATTCTTAGGCAAACAGGTAAAAGGAATCACCAGATAGGTGGCTAGGTACCCAGCTAAGTGGTTAGGAAGCCCCCACCCCAGTAGCCAAATGTGTCCCTCCTTTGTGCCAGATTGGGGGGGGGGGGGGGTAAAATACTCACCTCCTGTCTATAGCAGCAATCTTCCTTGCAGAACAGCTGGGTCGCATTATTTCTCCTCCACAGCGCAGTGACATCATCGTGCTTCCACTGCACGGGGGGGGGGCAGAGGTCACGATCTCATGTCAGTGTAAGCAGCAGGGTTGCCACCTCCTATGGCTTACACTAACAGAAAGCTTTAACCTGCATGTGCATACAGGTTAAAGCAGCCCTCACTCGCCTGGGGATTTGCTCTGTTCCCCCAGTCTACTTTGCTATCAATCCCAAGATGCATCAGCACAGCATCACATGGGCATCATGCGCTAGGACCATTTATGCCTGTTAGAAAGACACTGTATTAATGCTACATTCTCCTAAGTAAGCTCAGAGACCACAAGGATACAGCCAGGGATGCTGAACTGTCATCTCCTCCATTAGAACTGTGTGAAATGAGAAGTATAATCATCACCATCATCTCTATCAGCAATGAGAGCATCTAACCCCCCCCCCCCCCCATAGGGAACTCGTCTGTGCAGGTTCATCATAAAGGAGATTTTAGTTGCGAAAATAGTGACCCATAGGAAGCCCAGAAAATAATGTAGTTTTCAGGGGGTCACCATGAGATCACATGATTGATTCCAGAAATTTTCATAGAAAAATAAATAATACTAGCTGAATTCTAACACAACCGGAGACCGCTATAAAATCTGCTCTTATCACTCGGTAGGTTTTGGTCATTTGCTTATACAGAAAACCTGGCAGACTGTTTTGAAGCAAATTATTAACCAGAATTCTAAATATTTTCCAGACAAAATGCAGAATCTGGAAAGCCATACGAAATAAGCCCGGTTTCACAATGGGAGCTGCTGTAAGTGATCACATATTTGGTCTGTGTAACCCCAAAAGTAACAAACCAGTATCCAACATACTAAATACTTCTTCCTTGCTACAGAAAACGTTTGGGACAAGAAGTGTCTTTCAGGCAATTGCAGCTGAGTATCACAAGAAATATGATCGGAAAACCCCAAAAAAAGTAAGTCAAAGACATCATCGCACATTAAAGGGGTACTCCACTGCTCAGCGTTTGGAACTGTTCCAAACGCTGGAGCTCATGACGTCATAGCCCCGCCCCCTCAATGCAAGTCTATGGGAGGGGGCGTGACAGCCGTCACGCCCCCTCCCATAGACTTGCATTGAGGGGGGTGGGGCGTGACGTTATGAGAGGCGAGGCTATGACATCACGAGCTCCCAGCGCCGGCTCCAGCATTCGGAACAGTTTGTTCCAAACGTTGAGCAGTGGAGTACAGTGACCACAGTGATATAGTTGAATCTGACAACCAATGACAAAAGCACCACACATCAATTTACCACCACCACTAGCCATGGAGAACCCCCTCCCCCAGGACAACCCCATTAGTGAACAGCTATTTATTTTTATTTTTTTTGGTTCTGTCTGTCCACAATGGATCAGCCTAAGCTTTTAATTGTTTTTTTAATTGACGTTTTATTTTTTTATTAAAATTTTTTATACCATTTACATTTTACATGAAATAACCTGTTAAAAGGAGTTTCCCAGGCAAGGAGGTATTTTTATCTAATGCATCTTGGTGCAATGAAAATAAAAAAGCAGCTATACTCACCTGTCCCGATCTGTCTCTGCTGTGATGCCGCCTGGTCCCCACTACTGTCCCATTCTTCCTGCGATGTTTCATAGACACAAAAGCTACCTGCTTAAATCGGTCACAGGTCTGGGTGGGCATTGCCTGTCTGAACCAAAAACTTCACAGGAACCAGGTAGTAAAGGACAGCAGCAGGGACCAGGTGCAGTCAGAGCAATAGTGGCTATGAAAGGGAGCAGGTGAGTATGACTGCTTTTTTTTTTTTTTTCCCACTACCCCTGAAGGCATTAAATAAAAATATCTCCCTGCTTGGAAAACCCCTTTAAAATAATTCTTCAGATTAGTACAAATGTGAGGATAGCTAAAGTGTGTAGATTATGTAATATACGCGCCATAAAAATTTTTAACACAATCACTTGCTTACTAACTTTTTTTTTCTATTAATTATATTTTTTCATCATTCCATTAGGGATTATTTTAGCACTTTATTTTTATTTACTAATAATGTATTAACAAACTCCTGTTTCATAGACTTCCCTTGGGCTACACTCAACTGTGCCCTAGCAGCAGTGCTCACTAACCCTTTCAAGCTCCATAAGGCTGACTGTAGAGCATTTCCTCAGTGTCTGATAGGGTCACTGGGTAACCTGGTATTTGTACAGGAGCAGGAACCCCCTTCAATCATGTCTCAGTCACGGAACCTCCGATCCTGCCTGTACTGTGGAGGATGCCCAAGCTGGAAGGGATAGCTTTGGTGTGAGCAGCCAGAGAGCTGTAAACTGACCAAAAGATGTTGCTGCAGACTGAGGGCACGTACCACTAGCTGTAGCTTTCATTTAGTTTGTATGAGCACCTTTAAAATGTTATGAATGACTTTCAGCTATAAGAGCAGGGGTGTGGAAATAAAAATAAAAAAAAAACTACTTGTCCAAGGGATTAAAGCGGAACACAATCTACTTGTCCCTCAAGAAAATCCACTTGGTAGATAAAATAATTTCAACCAAAATAGTACGATCCCCCCCACTAGACCACCAGGGATGGATATAAGATCCTTTAGACACTGCTGTTATCTTAGACAGCGGTGATCTAATGGTTTAATAGCAGCCATGGTGATCGCAGCATGCCGGGCTATTAGCGGCCGGAGAGCTGTAGCTCCTTTTACACCTGAGGGAAGCCCAGAAAAATCTAGATGTAACTTTTTGATCACCTTCTAAAAAATTGTCTCATATGAAGTGACCAAAAATGAGCAATTCTGGATATTTTTTTTACATTTACACCGTTCACCGTACGGTTTAATTTACATTATATTTTAATAGTCTGGACATTTCCACATGCAGCGATACCACTTATGTTTATTTTTGTACATTATTTTTAGTTAAAGAAAATTGGAAACTTTTATTAGGAAAGGGGCTTATTCACATATATACGCACTTTTTAAAATATTTTAATCACTAAAGGGATGTGGAATTCCTATAGCCCGATGCCCGGGACATGCAGTTCCAGGTGCCGGGCAGGTCAATTTTTCAACCCTTAGCCGGCATCGGGCAAGCATGGCCGGACCTGACAAGTGTGGCGGCGCTCAGCAGTCTGTATGGAGCGGGCTCCCCGGCTGTTTTCAGTAGCTGGGGGCCACTGCTAATAGCCAGCATGCGGCGATCACCGCGGCTGGCTATTAACACTTTAGATTGACTTTAGAAAGCTGACAGCGGTGTCTAAAGGGACATGTGAATGCTCCCTGGTGGGCTAGATCGCCCCCTGCAGCGTAACCGCGAGGGGCGATCCACTATAGAGGTAGCCGGAGGGCTTACCTCTGTTCCCTGCTGTCCCGGCTCTGTCATTGATAGATCCTGGCTGGACTAGGCTCTATCAATGGATCGCAGAGAACACAAATCAATGTAGTTCAATAGAACTCTATTGATCTGTATGAGGAATCTAATGATTCCTCCTAAAAGTCTAATAAAGTGTAAAAGTGCAAACATTTAAAAGACACACATTAACCCCTTCCATGTTAAAAGTTCAATCACCTCCTTTTCCTAAATAAAAACATGTAAACATAATAAAAATAAACATATTTAGTATTGCTGCGTGCGTAATTGTACAAACTATATAAACATTTTGTATCCCCTACGGTAAATGACGTAAAAGCAAAAGAAAAATACCAAACCAATTTTTATAATTTCCCAGAAAAAAAGAAAAAAAAACCACGATTAAAAAGTCAGATCAATACCAAAATGGTATTGATACAAAAACAGAGTATGGTGCAAAATGAGACCTCATACAGCCTCGTATGCGGGGGAAAAAAAAAAAAGCTACAGGGGTCAAAAAATGGCAAATAAAAAAATTCGAAAAAGTTCAGAATTTTTTTTAAGATTAGTAAAACGATACAAATCTGGTATTGCTGTAATCAGGCCGGCCTAAAGTATCAAATCAACATGTTATCTCAACCACAAGGTAAATGGTGTAGAAAAGAAAACCACCAAATTTGCTAAATTATCTTAACATGGTTGGCTACTCATCTAAAAGGCCACTTTTCATTACAGTGAACAGTGTTGGGTGACAGGTGAACTAATGTACTTAGAATTGAGCCATAGCTTCCTTCTAATCCTAAAATTCTTCTCCTTCTTAACAGAACCCGGTTGTAGAGGATGAGACAATCTACCAGAACACACAGGATCTACATTGAACTGTCTTCAATGTATTGACCAAACAGCGACAGAAGAAAAACATTTTTGTAAAAAGTTATTAAAATATTTTAGTAGTAAAACTTCACAAACGCTGACTGCTCAGGTCTGCTGATTTAGGAGTCAATCATTAGAAATCAGCAAGAATCCCCCCGTTCTCATGTTGTTAGAGAAATCAAGTCTAGAGAATTATCTGTAAATGAGAAATGAACTCATCATAGGAAGAATACATTGATTTAAAATTTGCACCATAGCATGCATATATATATATATATATATATATATATATATATATATATATATATAGTTACAAGGCATCCACGTGGCCACTGGGGCTAATCTACACCTGGATCCACAGCAAATAAAAATGATAATCTGTTGCAGGGATCCAAGGATCTGCCCCCTCCATTCATGTCTATGGGAGGGGGCGTGACAGTAAACATCAGCCAAGAGAAGTACTTGGAACATATCACGTGACTAGGAGGGACTCATATTGTAAGTCTGTTGGGCCTTCCTGTTCTTAGAGAGACAAGAGTGGGGAGTGAAGCGCATGGCCACATTCTCATCTCTCTGCTCGTTCTTATCATTAGTCAGGGTCCCTAGGACATAAAAGTTTTTTTTGATGGACAGGTAGGCTTTAAAAGGAAAACTGTCATAAGTTTGAGACGCTGAATATTTTGAGTCCTACCTTGCCCGAATGCGCTGTGCCGTTCGCCAGTTATAGCAGTTTTTCTGTATGTTTAAATTAGCTTCTAACTGGCACGGGCGGGGTTACTGCCTTCATCTGGCACTGTGACGTAACCACCGCCCGGCCCACAGCACCGCCCGGCTAATGAATATTCATATAATGTCTTACACTCTCCTTCTCATGCCGGCCGATACTGCGCATGTGCAGGATTTCCTACTATACCCGGAAGCGGTCTTGAGCGCTGCTTCATTAGTCCGGAGCAGCGCTGGAGTAAGGTTGTAGGCATTCATGCCTACCATCTATTAGCAATATAATGAAGCTGCGCTGAAGACCGCTTCCGGGTATAGTAGGAAATCCTGCACATGCGCAGTATCGGCTGGGATGAGAAGGAGAGTGTAAGACATTATATGAATATTCATTAGCCGGGCGGTGCTGCGGTTACGTAACAGTGCCAGATGAAGACAGTAACCCCGCCAGTTAGCAGCTAATTTAAATATACAGAAAAACTGCTATAACGGGCGAACGGCGCAGCGCATCCGGGCAAGGTAGGACTCAAAATGTGCAGCGTCTCCCTCACTATCCATATGACAGTTTTCCTTTAACTAGTACCAAATGCAAATTTACATGCATGGATTGCCATAGATGCAAGGATCATGGGATACATCCTGGGACCACTCTATTATTTACATGAACTCATTAAGTCACAGATTTGCTGAGGGGAAAAAATAAACAACACTTAGCACTTTTACTAATTTAATCCAGTCATTACCAGTATAATATAATTTGCTACTGATCAAGAGAATGGGGGCCCCTGGTCCCTCAAGTGACTGGCACATACCAGTGGACAGGAGATAACTTTTAATCTTGGGAAGATCCCCTTTAAATGCAGCGCAAAATTCACTAGACCATGCAAAAGATTCAGTAATACTTTTCCTTTACTTTCTTTTCCACCATATAAAAAATACCCTCTCACGCCAATCAGCATAAGGCGTGTTGTAAGGCTACTTACCATTTTCCACATAAGGGTGAAATGGCAGGACCAAGGCTAATATAACCCGACCTCGTGTTGGCTCAAGGACACTTCTCATCTCCTTCAATAAGGTCACGGGCTGGTGGCAGCGATCAAGAAGGTTTAAGCAGCTAATGACATCGTACTGGAAGCCAGTGCGCTGCCATTCATCAATATTAAGTACTCTAAAAATAAGAAAATATGTTTCACTTTATTAGGGGTAAAAAAAGAAAAGAAAAAATCTACTTTTGCCTGATACTGGGTAAATCCTAGTTTCCAAGGTAATAAAGGGAGGTTTAAAGGGGTACTCTGTTGGAAAACTTTTTTTTTTAATCAACTGGTGCCAGAAAGTTAAACAGATTTGTAAATTACTTCTTTAAAAAAAATCTTAATCCTTCCAGTACTTATCAGCTACTGAATACTACAGAGGAAATTCTTTTCTTTTTGGAACACAGAGCTGTCTGCTAACATCATGACCACAGTGCTCTCTTCTGACATCTCTGTCCATTTTAGAAACTGTCCAGAGTAAGAGAAAATCCCCATAGCAAACATATGCTGCTCTGGACAGTTCCTAAAATGGACAGCAATGTCAGTACTAAAATGGACAGCGATGTCAGTAGAGAGCACTGTGGTCATGATGTCAGCAGAGAGCTCTGTGTTCCAAAAAGAAAAGAATTTCGTATGTAGTATTCAGCAGCTAATAAGTATTGGAAGGATTAAGATTTTTTTTAATAGAAGTAGTTTACAAAAGCTGTAACTTTCTGGCACCAGTTGATATAAAAAAAAAAAAAAAAAAAAGAAGTGTTTTCCACCGGAGTACCCCTTTAATAGGACACTACACCTTATGGAGATTTTAAAATGTTTCTCCAAAGTATGCAACCAGTTGAAAACATCTGTTCGCCATCACTCAAGCACCCACTTATATAAACGCACTCTTGATGCACGGAGAATATCCATTCACTGGTAAACTGGCCTTTGGAGAGCACTATTCACAGGAGGCTAGAGATCTCCAATCAAAAACTGAATATTGCTCAAAGGGGTACTCCGGTGCTTACACATCTTTTCCCCCTATCCAAAAGGATAGGGGATAAGATGCCTGATTGCGGGAGTCCCGCTGCTGGGGACCCCCGGGATCTTGCATGCGGCACCCCGTTTGTAATCAGTCCCCAGAGCATGTTCGATCCGGGTCTGATTACAGGCGACCACTGGGCCGGAGGGGTGCGACGTCACGCCTCCGCATGACGTCACGCTCCGCCCCTCAATGCAAGCCTACAGGAGGGGGCGTGACAGCTATCACGCCCCCTCCCGTAGGCTTGCATTGAGGGGCGGAGCATGATGTCACACAGGGGCGGAGGCGTGACGTCACACGCCGCCGGCCCGGTGGTCGCCTGTAATCAGACCCAGAGCGAACACCCTCTGGGGACTGATTACAAATGGGGTGCCGCGTGCATGATCCCGGGGGTCCCCAGCGGCGGGACTCCCGCAATCAGGCATCTTATCCCCTATCCTTTGGATAGGGGAAAAGATGTGTAAGCACCGGAGTACCCCTTTAAAGGGGTATTCCGCTGCTCAGCATTTGGAACAAACTGTTCCGTACACTGGAGCCGGCAGCTCGTGACATCATAGCCCCACCTATCCCAAGATTGCTGAGCATTGTTCCAAAGTCCTATAGACAGTGTGGTTGTGGTTGCTGAGCTTGCAAATTGGGGGGGGGGGCAATGTACCTCTGTTCTCCTAATTGGTGTGTTTCACAGTACACCACTCAGCTAGTTATACCCTATCCTGTGTATATGGAATAACTTTTAATTTCAGGATAATCCCTTTAATAAAGAAAAAAAATCTGTCATACACAATAAATTAAGCCAAAAGAATTCATTTCTACACATGTGGGAAAACATACCTGTACTTTTTCTTCTGCAGTTGCCAGATCATAGTCTGGGACATCTCTGTAACATAAATTTCCTCAAAATGTGGACTCATGACTTTGGTTACTTCACCATCTCCAGCACCTAAATCCAATAGTCTGTGAGATTTCCAATCCGGGCCAACTTTGAGGAGTCTCTGGAACTGCTCTGGTGAAAAGACAAACATGGACCCCCTACCAAGGAGCCTGTAGACAAAAAGGAGAACATTAAAGGGGTATTCCAGGCAAAAACTTTTTTTTATATATCAACTGGCTCCGGAAAGTTAAACAGATTTGTAAATTACTTCTATTAAAAAACCTTAATCCTTCCAATAGTTATTCGCTTCTGAAGTTGAGTTGCTGTTTTCTGTCTAACTGCTTTCTGATGACTCATGTCCCGGGACGTGACATCATCATTGAGCAGTTAGACAGAAAACTTCAGAAGCTAATAACTATTGGCAGGATTAAGATTTTTTTATAGAAGTCATTTACAAATCTGTTTAACTTTCCGGAGCCAGTTGATATATATATAAAAAAAAGTTTTTGCCTGGATAACCCTTTAAAACGTGGTTACAACTTCACTCAATAAGAAATCCTAGTCATAAAGCTGTCAAATAATGATCTATATAGTATCCATCCATAATTAACCCTTTCCTTCAGTTCACAAGGCATCTATAGCCACTGCTTCTTTGTTACAAAAAAGAATATTGTGCTATTGCCAACCAGTGACCTGTATAAAAAATAAAATTGCGGCCCTAGCTTACAGACATGCTGCTCCTGGGACAAAGATTTCCCTGTTCTATCTGCCCTGAATGTATTTGTCCGGCTATAATAAGAATGATCTAGTGCTCCAAGTCTAGGTGACATAAGCCATCAGCACAGGCAATGTAACTCCACTAGATTGCAGGTCACTATGGACATGTTGGAAACAGCTAAGTTTTGTAGCTGTTGTGTCCAGAAGTTGTTAATGCCAGGTAGAGTAGAATGGGCAGCACTGGAAGGGTCTCTCTGGATGAAGGTAACACATCTCACCCATTAATGGAGGTTCTAGACATAAACATGCTGAAGACTGAGGACATGAAGGAATGGTAAAGCTGTATAGACAACCAGCCGGACTTCTCAATGCTCCTGTTCAGGAAGGTTTGGGTCCCTTGGTCCAAGTAGCACTGGATAAAAATTGGTTGAAGCTCTTCCCTTAATTTCTCTTTGTCACATAAATACCACTGTAAAAAAAAAAAAAAAAAGGGATGGGAGAAGTTAGCAGGGTTTCATTAAAGGTATATGTTCTAACACAGCTTTCAGAATATGGAATAAATGCAGATTATAAATCTTGGGGTAACAGAACACAATGTACAAATCTATGAGATCTTTCTAGTGATCTTTTTATACCTTGGCCGGTAACCATGACAAGGGGGCATCCTCTACGTCTAGAGGAAAGAAGGTTTCACCATCATCACAGATGGGGATTCTTTACTGTAAGAGCAGTGAGACTGTGGAACTCTCTGTCACATGATGTTGTGATGTCTGATAAACAAGTTCAAGGGGGACCTGGATGTTTTTCTTAAAAAAAATATAACATCACAGGTTATGGATACTAGATTTATGTGGATTAAATGTTAAACCAGAGATTTATTCTGCCATATTGAAGACAGGACAGAACAAAAAAAAAAAAAAATTATTAAACACTGGTGATACATACCGTATTTTTCGCCCTATAGGACGCACCGGCGTATAAGACGCACCCTATTTTTAGGTGCAAAATCTAAAAAATTTAAGATTTTGAACCCAATAGTGGTCTTCAACCTGTGGACCTCCAGATGTTGCAAAACTGTAGTAGTTTTGCAACATCTGGAGGTCCGCAGGTTGAAGACCACTGCATAGGAGGTAATACTCACGTGTCCCCGCCGCTCCGGACCCGTCACCGCTGCCCTGGATGTCGCTCCATCGCTGTCGCCATGTCCCCGTCGCTCCGGAACGTCTCTGCTGCCGGCCGGGTATCCTCGCTCTCCATCGCCACCATCACGTCGTTACGCACGCCGACGCACGTACGCGACGACGTGATGACGAGGAAGGAGAGCGCTGGCCATACAGGGGATCCCTGAACGGAGAAGACACCGAGGAGGCAGGTAAGGTCCCTCCCGGTGTCCTGTAAGCACTAACCCGGCTATTCAGTCGGGCTGTTTGGGACCGCCGCGGTGAAATCGCGGCGGTCCCGAACAGCCCGACTGAACAGCCGGATTAGTGTCACTTTCCCTTCAGACGCGGCGGTCAGCTTTGATCGGCGCGTCTGAAGGGTTAATACAGGGCATCACCGAGATCGGTGATGTCCTGTATTAGCCGCGGGTCCCGGCCGTTGATGGCCGCAGGGACCGCCGCGATAGGGGTGTATTCGCCATATAAGACGCACCGACTTTTTCCCCCCCAGTTTTGGGGAAGAAAAAGTGCGTCTTATACGGCGAAAAATACGGTATATCCTAAGAATGGATAACAGCGGGATCTACCACCAATTCACACATATACCGACTACCCAATAATACCAAAACATCAGGACAAACCTGTTCCACTTCAGAGGGGAATCTTACAGAGACATAGAACGTACCCTACTCATGAGATTATACTGTACTAACACTGGCTACTATAATTTACAGATGAACATAAAACATATCCAAAAATACATATACAAACAAAACAAGAACAAACCATCTAAACTTTATTTTTCCTGGATATGTTTGCTGTATGCGCCAAACATGATAGGAACCTTTACTATAAAAGGGCCTTTGCTATTGGCCATAGAAAACTGTACTATAGGTGTCTTTAACCCCTTAAGGACTCAGCCTATTTGGGCCTTAAGGACTCTGACAATTTTATTTTTACATTTTCGTTTTTTTCCTCCTCACCTTCAAAAAATTATAACTCTTTTATATTTTCATCCACAGACTAGTATGAGGGCTTGTTTTTTTTGCGCAACCAGTTATCCGTTGTAATGCCATCACTCACTTTACCATAAAATGAAGGTTTCTTTTTCACGCCGTACAATTTACGGTAAAAATGACGTGCTATTTATTCTTTGGGTCAATACAATTAAAATGATACCCATGATTACATACTTTTCTATTACTGTTGCGCTTAAAAAAAACAAAACAAAAAAAAAACTGTTTAACCAAATTAGTACGTTTAAAATCCCCCTATTTTGAAGACATAACTTTCATTTTTCCGTATAAGCAGCGGTAAGAGGGCTCATTAAAATGTTATTTAAAAAAAAAAAAGCAGCTATTTTGGCTTTTTTTTTTTTCACGTTCACCGTACGGCATCATTAACATATTATTTTAATAGCTGGGATATTTATGCACGCAGCGATACCAAATATGTATGTGTGTATATATATATATATATATATTTTTTTTTTTACACTTTTTGGGGGTGAAATAGGGAAAATGGGACAATTTACGTTTTTATTGGGGGAGGGGGTTTTTCACTTTTTTTTTTTTACACTTTAATAGTCCCCATTGGGGACTATTTATAGCAATCATTTGATTGCTAATACTGTTCAGTGCTATGCATAGGACATAGCACGGATCAGTATTATCGGTCATCTTCTACTCTGGTCTGTTCGATCTCAGACAAGAGCAGAAGACCAGCGGAGGCAGGTGAGGGGACCTCCGGCTGCCATGCTGGATGATCGGATCACCGCGGCAGCGCTGCGGGAGATCCGATCATCCATTTTAGTGTCTGCAATGCTGCAGATGCTGTGATCTGTATTGATCATGGCATCTGAGGGGTTAATGGCGGACATTCGCGCGATTGTGGATGTCCACCATTATGGGCGGGTCCCTGGCTGCTATCAGCAGCCGGGACCTGCCGCGCATGACACGAGCATCAATGCTCGCGGTTATGCATAGGACGTAAATGTATGTCCTGGTGCGTTAAGTACCAGCTCACCAGGACGTATATTTACGTCCTGCATTGTTAAGGGGTTAAAGAGAGTATTCATAATTAAAAACATATCCACTCTCCATAGGGGTCAAACTACTGGGAACCCTACTGGGGACTCTCCCTGCTGAGTGCTCCAGCCCCCTCCTTCCAAGACATACTAGTCTCGACAGTGACAGCACACTCAGTCAATCACCGGCTGAGGTGGGCCCTTAATAACTAGATCACCCCTGATTTAATAGAATGGGGTTCCCTGTTCAGGATTTTCATATCTTGGCCATAACAGACAGTTACAAAGTGCATTTCTGTCAGGAGGGCCTGTCCTATACTACACAGACAACCCACTGATGTGTAGTATTTTATTTCTCCAGTGATAGCATTGCAGGAACAGTGAACATTTAGGGCTCATTCACACTACGGAATCTCCACCCGGAGATATTCCAGAGCAGAAAATCCTTCTGGAGTGGGAATGGGCAAAACAAGCCGGCGCTAGGACTGCTCCGAAATGTGCAGTCTCGATAGACTATAATGCTTTTCAGAGCGGATTCCGACAAAAGAATGAATAGGTTTATTTGTTTGGCAGATTCTGGGGTCCGAACGTTCTGCCGCTGAATTTCCATAGTGTAAATGGTGCAGCAAAACCCTTTTGAGAACAATGGGAGGCTGCTGCATTATATTTTTCAAGCGACATATGTAAATCCAGCCTAAGAGCTAGGGAGACTGCAACGTGGAGACCCCCTTCAATACAGTACAGCGTGAACTACCTTGAGGATTCATGTTATAAAAATATACTATAGCAGACATACACTGTACTTCAAGTCACTGTACTGTGTGTGTGTGTATATATATATACACACACACACACACACACATCTATATATTAATAGATATATGGATATACACACACACACACACGTGTGTATGTATATATGTATATTTTAGGGATGCCTTGATGCCAATACTGGTATTGGGACCAATACTGGATAATGTCCCTGATACATAATACATACCTGTCGGCGGGACCCCGTATCATGGAGGTGGGGTAGGCCCACTGCACTCTTTGGGTGGCTTAAAAAGTGGCCAGTTCAGACGCCTGTCTCACCGGCCAACTACCTAATCCGCTCGCTAGCCGCAGGACACTTGTCCCGGATCCCCCGGCCACTAAGTGATCCCAATATAGGCAGAGCTTCATGGAGCACTGTTTGCCTTTCATTACGGGGAGAATTATATCCCCGTTCTCAGTTGTCTGACTCTCACCGATCATCATGTTATCCTTCTGTAGAGAATATACAGACAGGGAAAGCTGGGTGACAGGTAGTAAATATACAGTGCCCTGTGGGGAGTCAAAAAGTTTACATAAAATAAAAGCTTTTCTTATTATATAAAAAAAAAGTCTTTCCCTAATAAAAGCTGAAAACACCCCCTTATTACCATAAAAAAAATTAAAATAAAGTTAAAAATAAATAAATAAATCAGTAATTGGTATCAACGACAACTTAAAAAAAGTATTGGTACTTGGTCTTACAAAAACTTTATCTACGGGACATCCCTAATATGTGTGTGTATATATATATATATATATATTATATATAATGCAATAGGGGCATAGGAATTCCTGCCAGCTTAGTGCCAAGGAACGATGTGCAGGAACGGGTGCAGTAAGATTCATAGACTAAAATCCATGTATTTTTTCCCCAGAACACTCTTTAAACCACCTATGATCCTAGGGACATAATAGAACCAATTCATATTCTTATTGTTACCAGATTGACCTTAATAAAAACACGGTGACGATTAATGAACGAATAATAAGAATACACGGAGGCGATGGAGAGAAGCCATTATAGACACAATGAATGCTAATAGGAAAGTGCCTGGAGGTGACGGAGAACAGAACAAGGGATGAGACGGCGTTCCTGCCCCTTGTGGCCTGACGGTGAGAAGTGCATGCCCGTGGTGAACAGACGGCGCTGCTCTGCCAGACAATGAGCAGGAGAGGAAGTCCCACAAATCTCCTGACGAACAATGACAAGAACACGTCACCCGTGGCCCCGTGAGGTCTGGGTGCCTCCTGCGTTCCATCACACGGGCTCCGACGATTTGTATTGTGCAAAAGTCAAATCAGGTCTGGTAGCGCCATAGCTTATAATATACACCTTGCAACGGACGGGCAAGTGCGAACAAAGGAGATGGGACATAGCAATGGAAATGTAGATGTAATGAAGATCCTGGGGGGACGTAAGAAGATCCTGGGGGGACGTCAGTGAAAGGGACTTAAAAGGAAACTCCGACAGGGCACAATCGGGTCCTTATACCGCCAAAATATAAATTACGATGTCCTTTATCATGTTGAGAAGCAGCTGTCATCAGGCATCAGTATAGTGGTCCTCCTAGTTGCAAAACTACAACTGTGGACGTCCAGCTGTTGCAAAACTACAACTCCCAGCATGCCCAGACAGCCAACGTTTTGCAACAGCTGGACGTCCGCAATTCGGGGACCACTGCCCTAGTAGATAGGCTATCAATGTCTGACCACTGGGGCTAAAGTGCTAGACTCCTCCAGAAACAGTGCCGCCTCTGGTCACAGGCAGTAGAGCATCAGGACGTAAATTAATGGGGTACAGAACGCTATTTCTTTTACACCTATTGAGGGGTCCCATGTCCGACCGCCATCTAATTCCACTATGGGACAATGCAACTAAAAAGGATTCCCCCCAAAATGTGACAAGATATGACTGCAAGTATGTGACCAGCTATAGGACAGGCACAATGGCCGGCAGCCACCTGTCCCCACCACCCTTCTTCCCCCTCCCCCATAGTGGGCACACACCTGGTGGCTGATTTCCCAGTAAGGGGCCTGGTTCTGGCTCAGCATGTTCATATATAAGGATCTACTCAGGTGACTCCTCAGGTACCGGCTGCTCCACATCTTCTTCACCACGGCCAGGCAGAGCACGTAGGTGAGTACCCAGCCGAGGAACAGTTTCATCTGAGCAGCCTCGGCCGATGTCCCCCGAAACCGAGCCCGTCCATGGCCCACATCGGCCCGAAGAGGCGACTGTGATGGGTGGGAGGAGAGCAACCGTGCTGGGAAAGGAGGGGTGAACGAGATGGAAAAGAGGGCGGAACCGTAATCACTGCTCTCTGTTTCCACACGGACATTTTCCAGAGGCTCGCACACCACGCAGACTGCAGAGGGCGCTCTAGCTGCGCTGAGATGCCTGGCTGTACCAGCGAAGCGTTTGTCTATGGTAAATACGCTGTACGCGTCAGGGAAGTTTTATGATGACGTAAAAGACGTGCTATGTCTACGTTACCTAACCTCTGGCGAAACTACAATTCCCGTCATGCCTCGACAACATTTTGACTGTGTGGGCATGATGGGAATTGTAGTTTTTCTAGAAACGTGGGATTTCGCTGTCTAGCTGACACATGTAATACAAACACCGGTGTTTTCCGCACAGTGTGCCTCCAGCTGTTGCAACATGCTGGGAGTTGTAGTTTTGCAACAGCTGGAAGCTCACTGTGTGGAAAACACAATAGGGATCTAGAGAAGCTGTTTTTGGATGATTTGTTTTCAGCACCTCAGCAATTATTACAGGGTTGCCTAACCAGGGTGCCTCCAGCTGTTGCGATATTACAACTCCCAGCATGCCCGGACAGGCTCTGTCTGGGCATTCTGGGAGTTGTAGTTTTGCAACAGCTGGAGGCACCCTGGTTGGGAAATCCTTTTTCTTTTCTTTTTTTAAAGCAGAAATGTGTTCCATTTTTATTTGCAGATAACTTGTGTGAAAAAAAAAAAAAAAAAAAAAAAGACTTTTAGACTTGAGCCTTCCTAATGCTCTATTTCCAAATCACTCTCGTGGAGTCTTTTCTTTAGCATGGTTACAGTGCTAAGGAATTTATCAAGAGATACAATTTTACATTGTCTCATCTTGCACAACACACATTTACAATTTTTGCGCAATCCAATACCATCCCCTTCTACCCGTAGGAAAATGCTTCCCCTAAGTACTTTGTTTTTTTTCATTATTTTTTATTGTATGTTAAATAAAGTGTTAATTAGATTAAAAAAAAAAAAAAAAAAAGCACATGAAATAAAACAACTCTGTTAGACAATGTTGACACAGTCTGCCCTGACATTCCGCAGTGGGTACCAGCAAAACATGCCGACGTTAGGACCGCTTGGAAATGCGCCACCTTCATAGACGGTAATGCATTTCCGAGTGGATTATGCAGAAAAAATTGACATGTCAATTCCTTCTTCGGAGGCCGGAATTTTCGTGGCAGATGTTTCCGCCTCGGAAATTCCACTATGGACACTGGAAAACAATGGGACAATGGGCTGAAATGGATTCCACTTGGAAATTTCAATGTGTGAACATAGCTTTATGGAGATAAAGGGCCTTATGAATAATCTAGTTGGTGTGGAATCAGCCCTGCCCACATAAAAATGCCATGTAATCAGCTGCCTAAATGAGTGCCAATCTACTTGATTGGCGCTTTCAGTGGGCATGGGTCTGCCTGTGTACTACTTAAAAGTGGCCATACACTATCAAAAACTTATCTCTCCTGACCTCCCCATACACATGAATATTTGGCGCAGGCTAACAGTCATGTGTTGTCTATAGGGAGGGGAGGGGTAAGCTGCAGCTACTCATCTCTGCTGCTGGTTTAGTCATTCAGGAGCAAAATGTTAGGCAGCAAAAATCCAGCATGCCTACCCCATCAGTGGAGACTTGAGAGGCTGCCATACACCTTTGATTAGTGTCTCTCAACCAGTGTGCCTCCAGCTTTTGCAAAACTACAACGCCCGGCATGCCCAGACAGCAAAAGGCTGTCTAGGCATTCTGGAAGTTGTAGTTTTGCAACAGCAGGAGGCACACTGGTTAGGAAACGTTGCTTTATATAGTCAGCTAAAACCACCAATGGTAGCAGGTTCAGTTTAGTCTCAGATGTATGAACCCCTGTATTCAGCTGCCAAAATTAAATATTAAAAGACAGAGAAGATAACATGGCCAGTCCTGCCATGAATAACACTGGGCTACTACTAGTAGTGCTACCCCTTCAGGATCGGGCTAATTTTTGTTTTTGCACTCTTGTTTCTTCCTTCTGACTTTACTAGTCATAATTCTTTTATTTTTCCATTTACACACCCTTCTGAGGACTTGTTTTTTTGTGGGATCAATTACTTCCTTCATTTTTCCATAACGTATACTCCAGAACCAAAAAGATAAATATTTGTGGAGTGATATAAAAAAAAAAAAAAAAAAAAATGCAGTTTTGTAAATTTAAGGGGGATTCTTTTTTTTGCACCATTAACAGTTGAAATGTTATCTTGATTCTTTAGGTTGGTACGATTACAGAAATACCCAATTTGTATAGTTTATGTCATGTTTTTTTTACTGATTTAAAAAAAATTCCAAACTTTTTTTTTAATTACTTTAATTTTATGACCTCTACGTGTACGAAGTGAGTATGAAGTGATCGCCATAGATCGTGGCATCTATAGGGATGATGTCAGATGCCGCTGGGTTTGTGGGGCTCATTGGAACCCCTCAGTGCAATCACAGGGGTTTAATGAATGCAAATGGTGTCTGAAGGTCTCTTTCCTTCCTCTGGCAAAAAAATCCCGTCTTCATATCTCATCCACATTTCGTGTCCTTGTGGTGAGGGTGTGATGAGGGCATATGTTATTACCCTAGGGCAGTGCTTCTCAATTATTTTCTGTCATGCCCCCCCATAGGAAGAAGAAAACATTTTGCTCCCCCCGCACGACTGTAAATAGTATCATTTGTCTATAAAATTGTTATACACCTCTGCATAACACTGTATCCTTATTAACGTATATGAGGCTCTGTACACTGACAACAATCAGGGCTCTGTGCACTGAGGACAATCAGGGCTCTGTGCACTGAGGACAATCAGGGCTCTGTGCACTGAGGACAATCAGGGCTCTGTGCACTGAGGACAATCAGGGCTCTGTGCACTGAGGACAATCGGGGCTCTGTGCACTGAGGACAATCGGGGCTCTGTGCACTGAGGACAATCGGGGCTCTGTGCACTGAGGACAATCGGGGCTCTGTGCACTGAGGACAATCGGGGCTCTGTGCACTGAGGACAATCGGGGCTCTGTGCACTGAGGACAATCGGGGCTCTGTGCACTGAGGACAATCGGGGCTCTGTGCACTGAGGACAATCGGGGCTCTGTGCACTGAGGACAATCGGGGCTCTGTACACTGACAACAAGCGAGGCTCTGCACACTGACAACAAGCGAGGCTCTTTACATGGAGGACAAGCAGGGATCTGTACCTGAGGACAAGCAGGGCCTGTACGAGAGAGAGCAGGGTGGCGGGCGCACTGCCCAGTGGCACAGTGAACTCCGACATGGTGGGCTGCTGCGCTTAGACGTGAGGTCACGTCACCCCGGTGACGTGACCTCACGTCTGAACGTAGCAGTGCGCCATGCTGAGTTCAAAGCGCCTCTCCCAGCCAGCCACACTGACAACCCAGGGCCGTAAGTAAGATCCAGCTGTAGAGTTGCTAGGCAACCGACGCCGTGTGGGATTCTGCTTGCGAGTGAGTCGGGCCCCCCTTTACCGCTGGATCCGGGGCTAGACACGGGGCACATAATGACTCAGACGCCAAGTTACGGAACAAGGGAAGCTTTACTTAAGTAGACAGTTAGGCCCAAGGAGGTGACCAGTGACTTCAGAGACTCTAGGGCTCGCTGGGACTCATAGTGGATTTGGACAATTTGCTGCAGGCATACGATGATTTGGTACAGACTGATCTTGACTGACTTGATTAGACTGACTTCACCCCGTATGTAGCTTACCAGGTTTTGACATTCACCTGTGGGGCACTGGATTAGTGAAAGCGTGGCTGCGTGGTAGGCCTTGGGTCTCCTCAAGACACCAGACACTCTCTCAGGACTTGACTGTTCTGCTCCTCAGCTAAGACTAACTAGCTAGCTCCACCTGGGTTTATATGGGGGAGACTCGGGAGGGGTCCCATAGGTCACCCTATTAGTCACGTGATCACTGGTACCTTCCTTGCTTACAACACTTGGTAACAGTATTTAAAGGCACAGAACAGTATAAAGACATTATAATAGATAACACAAGGTATAATTATCCATTTACATTACATAGGTTAAAGAGGGACTCAGGGGACACCATAATAGAGTCCGCCTGACAGGACAGCAAGGGTACAGGGGTCAACTCCTGTACTGGGCAACCACATCCTTATCATGTCCTCATATTCTGACTTCACATCCCATCCTTATATCCTGCCCTCAGGTGAGGCTGAGATGTGATGAAGAGATTGTAGGCAGAAAATAGAAAGGGGCGTGGCTTTGTGGAAGTGGGCGTGACATACAAAAAAAGGTTTGAAAATAGAGTGGGTATGGTTTTGCTAGAGGGGTGTGGCTTTTGGGAGGGTGTGGCTTGCAAGCTGGACTGACGCACTCACCCAGAGCTGCAGAGCAGTGCTTGTGGAATAAGGTACCAAAAGTCCCATAGACTTGTATGGGACTTAAAACAAAAACCCCCACCCTCACATAAGGTTGTAGGTTAGGGTTAGTTACCCCTTAACGACAATGGACGTAAATGTACGTCATGGTGCCGTGGTACTTAACGCACTATGTCGTACATTTACGCTCCGATATGACCGCAAGCACCGAACCGCTGCTCGCGTCATGCGCAGCAGGTCCCGGTTGATAACAGCAGCCAGGGACCCGCCTGTAATTGCCCCTCAGATGCCGTGATTAGAGATGAGCGAACTTACAGTAAATTCGATTAGTCACAAACTTCTCGGCTCGGCGGTCGCTGACTTTTCCTGCATAAATTAGTTCAGCTTTCAGGTGCTCCCGTGGGCTGGAAAAGGTGGATACAGTCCTAGGAGACTCTTTCCTATGACTGTAACTACCTTTTCCAGCCCACTGGAGCACCTTAAAGCTGAACTAATTTATGCAGAAAAAGTCAGCAACCACCGAGCCGAGAAGTTAGTGACGAATCGAATTTACTGTAAGTTCACTCATCTCTAGCCATGATCAATACAGCCGAGGCGATCCGATCATCCAGCATGGCGGCCGGAGGTCCCCTCACCTGTCTCAACATCTCCCGGGGTCTTCTGCTCTGGCCTGAGATCGAGCAGACCAGAGCAGATCACTGATAATACTGATCAGTGCTGTGCCTTATGCATAGCACTGAACAGTATTAGCAATCAAAATATTGCTATAGATAGTCCTATGGAGACTATTAAGGTGTAAAAATGAAAGTAAAAAATAAATAAAAATAAAAAAGGGAAAAAAATGTGAAAAATCCCCACCCTTAATTAAAAAAAAATTAATGCATATATTTGGTATCACCACGTGCATAAATGTCCGATCTATTAAAATATGATGTTATTGATCCCGTTCGGGGAACGATGTGAACGTAAAAATAAAAAAAAATTCACAAAATTGCTGCTTTTTTGTCACATTTTATTCGAAATATTAATAATAAAAATTACTAAAAGTTTTATATACTCAAATGTGGTATCAATAAAAAGTACAGATCATGGCGCAAAAAATTAGCCCTCATACCGCCGCTTATACAGAAAAATGAACAAGTTATAGGTCGTCAAAATAGAAGGATTTTCAACATACTAATTTGGTTAAAAAGTTTGCGATTTAAAAAAAATAAAATTTTTTAAGGGCAACAATAATAGAAAAGTATATAATCATGGGTATCATTTTAATCGTATTGACCCACAGAATAAAGGACACATGTCATTTTTACCGTAAATTGTACGGTGTAAAAACTAAACCTTCCAAAATTAGCAAAATTGCGGTTTTATTTTTTATTTACCCACACAAATAGTATTTTTTTGGTTGTGCCATACATTTTATGAGTTACGATTTTTAGAAGACGAGGAGGAAAAAAGAAGATGCAAAAATACAATTGGTCTGGTCCTTAAGGTCAAAATGGGTTTGGTCCTAATGGGTTAAACTATCCTATATTTTAGTGGACATATAACATATGTAACAAAAGCTATCAAAATATCTCCAGCTGTTTGGAAGTAATGCACTAGGTGACTGTTTGTTTGTATGTCTTCTTTTTACTTCCTTTACTATTAGGCTAGGTTCAGACTACGGAATTTCCGCCTCCAATTCCGCTTTGAAATTTCAGGCGGTAATTCCGCTTGCTAAAATGTATAGTGTAGTGAATGGGTTTCCGTTCACAAATTCACACTTCGGAATTTGTGAAGCGGAATTTATGAACGGAAAATCCACTTGGTAATTTCCGCCTGAGGAATGGCGTTGCTCTTTCTTCAGGTGAAAATCCGTGTGGAACACATTGCAGTCTATTGGAGACAGCAGTGTCCGCACGGTCCTAGCGCCGAATGATTCAGTCAGCGCTGGCTGCACTCGGAATCTCCATCCGGAAATTTTCTGCCCGGAGATTCCGTAGTATGAACCTAGCTTTAACCCCTTAAGGACCAGGCTATTTTATACCTTAAGGACCGGAGCGTTTTTTGCACATCTGACCACTGTCACTTTAAACATTAATAACTCTGGAATGCTTTTAGTTATCATTCTGATTCCGAGATTGTTTTTTCGTGACATATTCTACTTTAACTTAGTGGTAACATTTTATGGTAACTTGCATCCTTTCTTGGGGAAAAATCCCAAAATTTTATGAAAAAAATGAAAATTTTGCATTTTTCTAACTTTGAAGCTCTCTGCTTGTAAGGAAAATGGATATTCAAAATAAAACATTTTTGGGTTCACATATACAATATGTCTACTTTATGTTTGCATCATAAAATTTATGAGTTTTTACTTTTGGAAGACACCAGAGGGCTTCAAAGTTCAGCAGCAATTTGGAAATTTTTCACAAAATTTTCAAACTTGCTATTTTTCATGGACCAGTTCAGGTTTGAAGTGGATTTGAAGGGTCTTCATATTAGAAATACCCCATAAATGACCCCATTATAAAAACTACACCCCCCAAAGTATTCAAAATGACATTCAATAAGTGTATTAACCCTTTAGGTGTTTCACAGGAATAGCAGAAAAGTGAAGGAGAAAATTCACAATCTTCATTTTTTACACTCGCATGTTCTTGTAGACCCAATTTTTGAATTTTTGCAAGGGGTAAAAAGGAGAAAATTTTTACTTGTATTTGAAACCCAATTTCTCTCGAGTAAGCACATACCTCATATGTCTATGTTAATTGTTCGGCGGGCGCAGTAGAGGGCTCAGAAGGGAAGGAGCGTCAAATGGTTTTTAGGGGGCATGTCACCTTTAGGAAGCCCCTATGGTGCCAGGACAGCAAAAAAAAAAAACACATGGCATACCATTTTGGAAACTAGACCCCTCAGGGAACGTAACAAGGGGTAAAGTGAACCTTAATACCCCACAGGTGATTCACGACTTTTGCATATGTAAAAAAAATAAAAAAAATGTTTTACCTAAAATGCTTGGTTTCCCAAAATTTTTACATTTTTAAAAAGGGTAATAGCAGAAAATACCCCCCATAATTTGTAACACAATTTCTCCCGAGTACGGCGATACCCCATATGTGACCCTAAACTGTTGCCTTGAAATACGACAGGGCTCCAAAGTGAGAGCGCCATGCGCATTTGAGGCCTAAATTAGGGATTGCATAGGGGTGGACATAGGGGTATTCTACGCCAGTGATTCCCAAATAGGGTGCCTCCAGCTGTTGTAAAAGTCCCAGCATGCCTAGACAGTCAGTGGCTATCTGGTAATACTGGGAGTAGTTGTTTTGCAACAGCTGGAGGCTCCGTTCTGGAAACAGTGGCGTACCAGACGTTTTTCATTTTTATTGGGAAGGGGAGGGGGGCTGTGTAGGGGTATGTGTATATGTAGTGTTTTTTACTTTTTATTTTATTTTGTGTTAGTGTAGTGTTTTTAGGGTACAGTCGCACGGGCGGGGGGTTCACAGTAGTTTCTCGCTGGCAGTTTGAGCAGCGGCAGAAAATTTGCCTCAGCTCAAACTTGCAGCCGGATACTTACTGTAATCCTCCGCCCATGTGAGTGTACCCTGTACGTTCACATTGGGGGGGGGGGGGGGGGGGACATCCAGCTGTTGCAAAACTACAACTCCCAGCATGTACGGTCTATCAGTGCATGCTGGGAGTTGTAGTTTTGCAACAGCTGGAGGCTCCGTTTTGGAAAAGGTGGCGTACCAGACGTTTTTCATTTTTATTGTAGGGGTATGTGTATATGTAGTGTTTTTTTACTTTTTATTTTATTGTGTGTTAGTGTAGTGTAGTGTTTTTAGGGTACAGTCACACGGGCAGGGGGGTTCACAGTAGTTTCTCGCTGGCAGCTTGAGCTGCAGCAGAAAATTTGCTGCAGCTCAAACTTGCAGCCGGATACTTACTGTAATCCTCCGCCCATGTGAGTGTACCCTGTACATTCACATTGGGGGGGGGGGGGGGGGGGGAACATCCAGATGTTGCAAAACTACAACTCCCAGCATGTACGTTCTATTAGTGCATTCTGGGAGTTGTAGTTTTGCAACAGCTGGAGACACACAGGTTGTGAAACACCGAGTTTGGCAACAAACTCAGTGTTTTGCAACCAGTGTGCCTTCAGCTGTTGCAAAAGCTACAACCCCCAGCATGTACGGACAGCGGAAGGGCATGCTGGGTGTTGTAGTTATGCAACAGCGGGAGGCATACTACTTTGGCTGGGGATGCTGGGGATTGTAGTTATGCAACAGCTGGAGACACACTGGTTTGCTACTTAACTCAGTGTGCCTTCAGCTGTTGCAAAACTACATCTCTCAGCAGTCACCGACAGCCAACGGGCATGCTGGGAGTTGTAGTTATGCAACCAGCAGATGCACCACTACAACTCCCAGCATGCACTTAAGCTGTTTGTGCAAGCTGTAGTTACACAACAGCTGAAGGTACACTTTTCCATAGAAACAATGTGCCTCCAGCTGTTGCAAAACCATAAGTCCCAGCATGCCCATAAGTGCATGCTGGGAGTTGTGGTGGTCTGCCTCCTCCTGTTGCATAACTACAGCTCCCAGCATGCCCTTTTTGCATGCTGCGAGCAGTTGCTAAGCAACAGCAGGAGGCTGTCACTCACCTCCTGCTGCTGCTTGATCGCCGCACAGGTCAGTCCCGCCGTCGTCGCTCCTGGGGCCCCAATCCCAACATTAACGCCGGGGATCGGGGTCCCCAGCACCAGGGGTGCATGTCCCGCACCCGCTCACGTCCTCCGGAAGAGGGGCGGAGCGGGTGCGGGAGTGACACCCGCAGCAGGCGCCCTGATTGGTCGGCCGGTAATCCGGCCGACGAATCAGGGCGATCGTGAGGTGGCACCAGTGCCACCTCACCCCTGCAGGCTCTGGCTGTTCGGGGCCATCTCTGATGGCCCCGATCAGCCAGTAATTCCGGGTCACTGGAGACCCGATTGACCCGGAATCGCCGCAGATCGCTGGACTAAATTGTCCACTGATCTGCGGCCATCGCCGACATGGGGGGGCATAATGACCCCCCTGGGCGATATGCCGCGATGCCTGCTGAGCGATTTCAGCAGGCATCGGGCACCGGCTCCCCTCCGGCTAGCGGCACGGGGCCGGGAAAGGACAGGATGTACTCTTACGTCCTCGGTCCTTAAGGACTCGGAAACGGGGGCGTAGGAGTACGTCCATTGTCCTTAAGGGGTTAAAGGGGTTATCCAACTGGCTCCAGAAAGTTAAACAGATTTGTAAATTATTTCTATTAAAAAAATCTTAATCCTTTCAGTACTTATGAGCTTCTGAAGTTAGGGTTGTTCTTTTCTGTCTAAGTGCTCTCTGATGACACCTGTCTCGGGAAACGCCCAGTTTAGAAGCAAATCCCCATAGCAAACCTCTTCTAAACTGGTCATTTCCCGAGACACGTGTCATCAGAGAGCACTTAGACAGAAAAGAATAACCTTAACTTCAGAAGCTCATAAGTACTGAAAGGATTAAGATTTTTTTAATAGAAATAATTTACAAATCTGTTTAACTTTCTGGAGCCAGTTGATATATAAAAAAAAGTTTTTTCCTGGAATACCCCTTTAATGATGGAATGAACAAGGTATTTTTTGCCTGCAAAATTCCTGCTAAATGCTTAAATGTAGTGAGTTCCATTAAACCTTGCAACTAGAGATGGGCAGATTTAAAAAAAAATTTGATTTGGCTGAATTTTGCGAAAAAATTTGGTTCGATCCGAATTTATTTGCGGTGAATTTCTATTAAAAACAGATATTTCTGGGCTACAGAGAGCTTCAATAGGGATGTAGAACACTTTGCCTTGCCATAACACGCATAGGGAGTGTGCTGGGGTAGTGAAATAATACTGTTATTCAGTATAGCACGCAGATTACAGGCATCGGTATTAGAAACACTCCCGCAGAGTGGCACAATGACAGAGCCTGGATGTGGCAGCAGCATAACGAGAACATAGGGCGGCACAATAACAGAGCCTGGAGGTGGCAGCCTATGTAGGCTGCAGAGTGGCACAATAACAGAGCCTGGAGGTGGAAGCAGCATCACGAGACCATAAGACGTCACAATGACAGAGCCTAGAGGTGGTAGCAGCATGACGAGACCATAGGGCGGCACAATGAAAGAGTCTGGAGGTGGCGGAAGCCTATGTAAGTTGTAGAGTGGCACAATGACAGAGCCTGGAGGTGGCAGCACCATGACGAGACCATTTTGCGGTACAATGATAGAGCCTGGAGGTGGCAGCAGCTTATGTAAGCCGCAGAGCAGCACAATGACCGAGCTTGGAGGTGGCAGCAGCATGACAAGACCATATGGCGCAGAGCGGCACAATGACAGAGCCTGGAGGTGGCAGCAGCATAAGGAGACCATAGGGTGGCACAATGACAGAGCCTGGAGAGGGCAGCAGCATGACGAGACTATAGGGCGGCACAATGACAGAGCCTGGAGGTGGTGGCAGCCTATGTAGGCTGCAGAGCGGCACAATGATAGAGCCTTGAGGTGGCAGCAGCATGACAAGACCATAGGGCGGCACAATGACAGAGCCTGGAGGTGGCAGACACATGAGGAGACCATATGGCGGCACAACGACAGAGCCTGGAGGTGGCAGCAGTATGAGGAAACCATAGGGCGGCACAATGACAGAGCCTGGAGGTGGCGGCAGCCTATGTAGGCCACAGAGCGGCAAAATGACAGCCTGGAGGTGGCAGAAGCATGAGGAGACCATAGGGCAGCAGAATGAAAGAGCCCAAAGGTGGCATCACTAAAGTGATCAACAGTTTTTGCTTACAAACCTGGCTCCAGAAATCTACTTACCAACCTAGCTTCTGTCCCAGCCTGGTGCAGTGTAGTTCCCCCCCCCCCCTCTAGTGACACTGGGGGAGATTCATGAAGTTCTGTGCTGAGGAAAATTGACCAGTTACCTATAGCAACAGAGTGCTTTTTTTTTATTTTTCAGAGGCATTTAAAAAAAAAAGAAAGAAGCGATCTAATTGGTTGCCATGGGCAACTGGTTGACTTTTCCTCTGCACATGTTTTATTGAATCTCCCCCAATGTCATTAAAGTCTGAGTTACATCTCGAGGCCAGGGTGGTGAGTATGGGTCTGTTCTCATTATGCATTTCCTAAAATGTAAACAGACCATTTTTGACAGTGTCTTCCCACACAAAGATGGGGTTGTAGTTTAGTGTGGTGTCTGGGGTGTTGCAATGGTGTTGCAATGGTGTTGCAGGGTCTGGTGGTATTAACCCTGTGGGGTAAGGTGGTATTAACCCCTAATTTGTCATGACACCAGGGTGAGGTTGTTTTCTGCAGAAGGCTCTGCCGACAACTGGCCCAAAAGTGGCAGGAAAATAATGAAATGTCCACAGCAGATATTATGAGTGTCCGGATCCAGACTGGTATGCGGGAAGACACGGGTGGTGGATCTTCTGTGTCAGTGAGGTGATACCGTACCAGGGGAACGGAATCTAAGGGGTTACTGGTTTTCCCCAGAGCCTGCCGCAAAGCGGGATGGACTTGCAGCGGCAGGTAAACCCCAGGTCGTTCCACCCGATAGCGACTCAACCTCACTGACAGCTAAGACAGGCGCGGTACACAGGGACAAGGCAAGAGCAAGGTCGGACGTAGAAGAATGTCTGGGCAGGCAGCAACGGTTCGTAGTCAGGGGTAACGGCAAGGGTCTGGATACACAGGCAATGGAACATACAGAAACGCTTTCTCAGGGCACAAGGCAACAAGATACGGCAGGGACAGGAAGGGGAAGTGGGTTTATATAGTGTAGGGAGTGCTTGGAACTAATTGGGCCAGGCACCAATAAATGGTGCACTGGCCCTTTAAATGCGTGACAATGAGATAACTGGAACTTTTACTTAAACTTCTTATAAAACAGTCCTTACAATTATGCAGTTTCTCTATAGGCCACCGGGATGCAGGTGAGATTTATGCAGGCCACTGTGCTACTAATTGTATAGTTGAGTTGAATAGTAGTCACTAGGAATTTGTAGATGGAGCTTGATAACTCACGGTTTTGTAGTGGCTGCAGGTTCCTTAGGCTTTGGTCTAGATGAGATGAATTTAGTAGTATATGCTGATTGTGCTTGGCTGAAGTCCAGGAGATAAGAGAGCGAATTTAGAGACTACAGCCCCTTATATACTAAGGAGGCTGGACTAAAGCCCATTGGTTGAAAAGCCTGGAGGTCCTGTGCCCAGGGAACTCTGGGTACATCACATGACAGTATCACATGACCTAGAAAGGTCATAAACATTTATACAACCATGACAGTATATCACATGACCTAAGAAGGTCCTAAACATTTATACCACCTCTATATACATACTGAACAATAGGTACAATACATTTATAATGCATTATATGAAGGAGTAATTAATAAGAAAGGGGGGGGGGGAAGCCCTGCAGGAGAGCCCTGTGGAATGGAGGGACTCTAGCTGAGGAGACTTAGGACAGGAACAGGATAAGGTTCTGTACCGGGACACCACATTAGCAACACTAGGAGGTTCCCTTTTTAGGAAGACACTGCATTATGGGTGCTTTGCCCCAGGGAGAGCCATAATGTGCAAATCCATTTTTTGAGATGTTATTTTCTTCTCATTACAGATCCGTACATCCTACAGATGTTGTTGGATTCCGTGGACTACTTTGATGACTAGTCATTTTAAAAAAATTCAATAAAATGGTTAATGAGGGTTCGTGGGGGAGTGTTTGTGGCAATAAAATATTTTTTTCAAAGTGTTTTTGTTTTTCTTACTTCTCAAGCTTAGCAATAGTATAGAGAATTTTGGGTATCTCCCAACCAAATAATACCAATACTCCCAGTCAATTATGCAATCAAAAAGGGGGGGGGGGGAGAGGAGTGACTAAGACTTAACTTTTAATCAAGTAATCTTAAAAAATATATATAAATTATATGTGAATGTACGGTGTGGGGTAGATCTGATACTGTCTCCCCACCATAAAGACGCAATAATTACACACTGTTAAATGACCACGAGTGTTTAGTATTGTAATTTTAGCATCATAAATTATTTCCCTTAATGCCCGACGCGTTTCGGTCACCATCCATGACCTCCTCAGGGACAGGTAGGGTGTTTATTTCATATACCAAATGAGCCCTGCTTATAAGTGGTACAGTCCTAAGCCACGTCTACATATAGCAGGGAACAAAACACTCATCACAAGCAGGCAGTGATACAGTACCGCCTCTTGATATTACTTAGAATCCAGAGTCATAAATAGACAAATAGCGGACCCTGGAGCGCCTTGGATATGGTCAATCCCTGGAAAAAAGCACATATAGATACAAGCTGCTGTCAGGTCACGTCGCATAATCATTATTAACCTGAAAGAAAAAACAGCCGTGTTACTTACAGTTAGGCGTCTAACGATAATCTCCATGTGCATACCCGCTTGGTTGCGGGGAGCCGTACAGTCCTGTCGGCTTCTACAGTGCACATGGAGAGACGCCGCGGCGTTCTGTGTAATATCCGATCGCCGGGCGGAAGGGAGGCGGGGCCCGGGTGACGCAGCTTCCGGTTTACGCCGCCGATCCGGAAATGCGTAGCCGCTCTGTGTTAGAGAGCGGTAACTAGGCAACCCGATTAACTCCACTGTGCCCGGACAAAAGGACAGGGTTTACAGGAATGAGTAGAACCGAAGGTTTTTAAGCTAGCTCATACTGCAACAATGTAGCCTTACTTGTCAACGTGTTACCGTAGGTCAAAAGTGAAGAGTAAATCTGAAACTATTTGGGACATGTGTGGAGAAAATTGGAGGGGCTTATATAAATATCCAGGTAATATAAGGACATTTTATTTTATGACGGATGGGCACAGGCATAGAGACACGCATGGGGAGATCAGGCGAGAGGAGTCATCAAGACACAGTGACAAATGGGAAAAAGGGAAAAAAGAGAAGGGTCACCTCCTAGAAGATATAGAGGATGGGGGGTTTTTGCAGGGGCCTAGGGGACCTAGTGTGAAGCCTAGATGCAGTCTATACTATTCCCTAAGCCTAGGCGGGGTGGCCGCCCTAAGAAGGGCGGTCCCGCACAGGAACCTAGTCTATCACACCCTAGTAGTCCCTAAAATAAAAAAGGGGGGGATATACTGCATCATGGGTTGACTACAACCCCCACTAGCTACCTCTCCAAAATATCCCCCTGCCTATTCCCCGTCACTGTGTCTCAATGAAACTAGTGAAACACAGCATTTCATTCATGCCGTGTGGTGTAACGGTGTCAAGCGTATAAATCCAACGCGTTTCGCGTTGTAATAATAGTTGGTCTAAATCTCCACCGCGTATCGATGGACGCATATTCTCAATGCCATAGAAGCGCAGGTGTTTGATGTCGCCCCCATGGACTTCATGGATATGTCTAGAAATAGCTGTGTCTCTCTTGTTCCTCACATCGCCAACATGTTCGAGGACTCGTCTACGGAGTTCACGAATAGTCTTTCCCACGTATTTCAGACCACATGAGCACTCGGCTATGTAGATGACTGCTTTGGTACTGCAGTTGATAAAGGTTTTAATTCTATACATTCTGTTGAGCCTTGGTAGTGATATTTGAAGAGTTTTACTCATGTGTGTACAGGCTCGACAGTGACCACACGCATGTGAACCAGTTAGTGTGGTCCGGTTGAGCCATGTGGGGGTAGGTGGAATAGGTGAAAGATGGCTTTGAGTCACCATGTCGGCTATACTTTTGCCCTTACGGTATGTAATTTGTGGATATTCTCCTATTAAGGTACGTAGATCTTCATCCATAAGCAAAACACTCCAATGGCGCTGAATAATTTCTCTAATTGGGCCTGACATATTGTCGAATGTGCCAATAATTCTGCATATCCTGGATTCTTCCGTGTGTTGCTTGGGGACAAGTAACTGTTCTCTAGGGGTATCCTTTGCCGTTTTATATGCCAAGGTTAATACATGGTCGGGGTATCCCCTATCGCGAAATCTCCCCCTCAAGTCCCGTGCCTGCGCCTCAAAATCCGTCTCCTGTGAACAGTTCCTCCTGAGGCGGAGATATTGCCCCTTTGGAATCCCCCTTTTCAGGGGGCCCGGGTGGCAACTCTCCCACCTCAGGAGGCTGTTCGTGGATGTGGCCTTTCTATACACATTGGTGTAAAGGCCTCCTTCTCCATTTTTAGTGATAGTTACATCCAGAAAGTCTAATGTACAGTTGTCTACCGTGTATGTGTAGGTCAGCCCAATATCATTCCTGTTGATGGATTCCATGAACTCCTTGAATTGAATCTCCGATCCCGTCCATAGGACAAGGACGTCATCGATATATCTGACCCACAGAGGTACCAGATCACTCAGCCACTCCCTCTCCTCGACGAACGCTATTGTGGCCTCCCACCAGCCCAAATACAAGTTTGCGTATGTAGGCGCACAGGGACTGCCCATGGCAGTCCCTTTTAGTTGGTGGTAATAGCGTCCGTCGAAGAGAAAGTAATTGTGGCTGAGGATGAATTCCATCAAGATAAGTATGAACCTATTGTGATCTAACATATAGGTGGGACGTGTGGAGAGATAGTAGTTCACTGCTATAAGGCCTTTCTGGTGCGGGATTGATGAATAGAGTGCTTCCACATCAATCCCTCCTAAGAGTGTATTGGTGTCTACCTCTATTCCATCCAACTTAGACAAGAGATCCATCGTATCTCTTGTAAAGGAGGGGAGGGAGGTGACAAAATGTCTCAGAACCTTATCAACATATACCCCCACGTTTTGTGATATACTTCCAATGCCCGAGACTATTGGGCGTCCTTTTAATGGGAACATGCCCTTGTGAATTTTTGGAAGGGCATAAAACGTGGGGGTAATGGGAGCAGTGGGATATAGAAATTCATACTCCTTGTCACTGATAAGTTTGTTATTTCTTGCCTCCAGGAGTATGCCAGCCAGTATCTCTTTGTATCTTGCTGTAGGATCCTGTGTAAGTATCTCATAGGACTCCCTGTCATTAAGAATCCTATAGCACATTTTCTTGTATTGCTCCCTCTCCAGGACCACTATATTGCCTCCCTTATCCGAAGGTTTTATAATGAGCCTATGGTCATTTTCCAGCCCTTTTATAGCTTGTCTTTCTGCATAGGACAGGTTGTTACGGAGGAAGTGGTCCTGGAGTGAGAGAGTACTGAGATCCCTGGTGACCAATTCTCGGAAGATCTCAATACATGAGATATCGTTCATGGGTGGTTGGGTCTTGGATCTAGGTTTCAGATCCGTAAAGGGACCTTCACCCCTATTTCTTTCGCCAGCATCAAGTAATTCAGTTAAGTCTCCCAAAGTGGCCAAGTCATTTGGTGTAATTCCCAGGTCCAGGCACTTCTTTCGTTCGATATTTTTAAAGAATTTGTGCCAGCTAAGCTTCCTTGTGAATAGATGTATATCCTTGGTCCATAAAAATGGATCAAATTGGACTGTGGGAACAAATGATAGGCCCCTATTGAGAGCATTAATCTGAATTTCAGTTAGCGGGATATTTGACAGGTTTAAAACCTGTGGGGTGTTTTTGTCAGGTGGAGCTACTATTTGCCTTTGCCCACCGTAGGGCGGAGGAGGTACGGATTCTCCCCATCTAAAAAAGTAGTAGATGAGGAGGCTGAGGCCGAGTATGCCGGGCCTGATGTAATGGGGGTATTTCCGCATGTCTGTGGTGGGTTCCTGGTGGTTGCTCTAGATCGACCCCTTCCCCTATATTTTTGTCCCCTACCTCTGCCTCTTCCTCTGCCCCTTTCTCCTCTACCTCTCTCACGATCTGAGTAGTCAGTCTCCGAGGAGGAGGGCTCAGTTTCGGTATCCTTAGGAGGATATCCTTTGTCAAAGAGGGAATACGCCTTATTATCACGAAATTCTTGGAGGTCTCTTACGAACTGTGTGTGTTTCCGTTCTTTGAGGTGATAGCAAAATCTTTCTATAGTACTCTGCAGTTGGGTTTCCTTAGTCCCAAATTCCGGGTCCCCCTTAAACTTTGCTGTTACCTCTTGTTGTTCTTTTAATTTCCTTCCTGAGACCTCCAAGTTTCGTTTTTCCTCCTCCAATAAAATTTGAAGGAACCTAACTGAGCAGGTAGTAGCCTCCTCCTCCCACCTTTTAAGTACGTCTGATGTACGTAATCTGGCTGCGGGTAAGATGGATATCCGCAATCCACGAGGGACAATTTTATTTTTTATATATGATTCAAAGCTTTGAATTTCCCAAAAACTGGTAATGTATGCTTTATGGCAATGAGTTAGTTCCTTAAATGCTGCCTTAAGAGACGGGGTATATTTATTCTGAATGAATGCTTTGTCCGAAAAAACATCTCTAGCTTCACTAAGCCAATCATCTACATTGGGTGCACCAGTGATAAGACTAGCCATAACCAAAAAAGTAATTTAGTAATAGTATAGAGAATTTTGGGTATCTCCCAACCAAATAATACCAATACTCCCAGTCAATTATGCAATCAAAAAGGGGGGGGGGAGAGGAGTGACTAAGACTTAACTTTTAATCAAGTAATCTTAAAAAATATATATAAATTATATGTGAATGTACGGTGTGGGGTAGATCTGATACTGTCTCCCCACCATAAAGACGCAATAATTACACACTGTTAAATGACCACGAGTGTTTAGTATTGTAATTTTAGCATCATAAATTATTTCCCTTAATGCCCGACGCGTTTCAGTCACCATCCATGACCTCCTCAGGGACAGGTAGGGTGTTTATTTCATATACCAAATGAGCCCTGCTTATAAGTGGTACAGTCCTAAGCCACGTCTACATATAGCAGGGAACAAAACACTCATCACAAGCAGGCAGTGATACAGTACCGCCTCTTGATATTACTTAGAATCCAGAGTCATAAATAGACAAATAGCGGACCCTGGAGCGCCTTGGATATGGTCAATCCCTGGAAAAAAGCACATATAGATACAAGCTGCTGTCAGGTCACGTCGCATAATCATTATTAACCTGAAAGAAAAAACAGCCGTGTTACTTACAGTTAGGCGTCTAACGATAATCTCCATGTGCATACCCGCTTGGTTGCGGGGAGCCGTACAGTCCTGTCGGCTTCTACAGTGCACATGGAGAGACGCCGCGGCGTTCTGTGTAATATCCGATCGCCGGGCGGAAGGGAGGCGGGGCCCGGGTGACGCAGCTTCCGGTTTACGCCGCCGATCCGGAAATGCGTAGCCGCTCTGTGTTAGAGAGCGGTAACTAGGCAACCCGATTAACTCCACTGTGCCCGGACAAAAGGACAGGGTTTACAGGAATGAGTAGAACCGAAGGTTTTTAAGCTAGCTCATACTGCAACAATGTAGCCTTACTTGTCAACGTGTTACCGTAGGTCAAAAGTGAAGAGTAAATCTGAAACTATTTGGGACATGTGTGGAGAAAATTGGAGGGGCTTATATAAATATCCAGGTAATATAAGGACATTTTATTTTATGACGGATGGGCACAGGCATAGAGACACGCATGGGGAGATCAGGCGAGAGGAGTCATCAAGACACAGTGACAAATGGGAAAAATGGAAAAAAGAGAAGGGTCACCTCCTAGAAGATATAGAGGATGGGTTTTTTTTGCAGGGGCCTAGGGGACCTAGTGTGAAGCCTAGATGCAGTCTATACTATTCCCTAAGCCTAGGCGGGGTGGCCGCCCTAAGAAGGGCGGTCCCGCACAGGAACCTAGTCTATCAAACCCTAGTAGTCCCTAAAATAAAAAAGGGGGGGATATACTGCATCATGGGTTGACTACAACCCCCACTAGCTACCTCTCCAAAATATCCCCCTGCCTATTCCCCGTCACTGTGTCTCAATGAAACTAGTGAAACACAGCATTTCATTCATGCCGTGTGGTGTAACGGTGTCAAGCGTATAAATCCAACGCGTTTCGCGTTGTAATAATAGTTGGTCTAAATCTCCACAGCGTATCGATGGACGCATATTCTCAATGCCATAGAAGCGCAGGTGTTTGATGTCGCCCCCATGGACTTCATGGATATGTCTAGAAATAGCTGTGTCTCTCTTGTTCCTCACATCGCCAACATGTTCGAGGACTCGTCTACGGAGTTCACGAATAGTCTTTCCCACGTATTTCAGACCACATGAGCACTCGGCTATGTAGATGACTGCTTTGGTACTGCAGTTGATAAAGGTTTTAATTCTATACATTCTGTTGAGCCTTGGTAGTGATATTTGAAGAGTTTTACTCATGTGTGTACAGGCTCGACAGTGACCACACGCATGTGAACCAGTTAGTGTGGTCCGGTTGAGCCATGTGGGGGTAGGTGGAATAGGTGAAAGATGGCTTTGAGTCACCATGTCGGCTATACTTTTGCCCTTACGGTATGTAATTTGTGGATATTCTCCTATTAAGGTACGTAGATCTTCATCCATAAGCAAAACACTCCAATGGCGCTGAATAATTTCTCTAATTGGGCCTGACATATTGTTGAATGTGCCAATAATTCTGCATATCCTGCATATTCTCAAGCTTAGCCTTAGCCCCAAAAACAGCCAGCCCTGACCCCAAATTATTACCTTGATACCACCACCACAAGTGTACTGAGAAGATGCCGTACCAACAAGCCCAGATAATCAAAAATGGCGCTTTTGAGCCTTGGCGATTACAGTTTGATGTTATTTAGTCTGGCGAGGGCCAATAACAATGGTCCTCGCCCACCCTGGTAAAGTCCTGCTGCTGCTGCTTGGTTGATATTTGGAGTATGAAAATATGGGAAACCACACATATTTTTATTCATTTATCTATAGATGGCTGGATATATTGTATACCCCACAAGAGTTGACTAGCTCTGCCCTACAGTGTGAATAAACCCTTTCCTTGCTGGGCTGGTAGATAGAGCTCAGTCCAGCAAGGGCTTACAGTAAACCAGCAATGTATACACATTGCTGTTTTTACTGTAAATTCTTGCTAGATGTATTTATCCTGCTCAGCATGAGATGGGCTCTCGGCTATGTAGCTGCAGGAACAGCTCAGCACCCCTAAAAGCAGGAACTCCCGACTCCTGTATAATATACATTGGTGTGCTATACATTGATGTAAACTATACAGTCGGCAAATGTACTTACCTTCTTACACTCCATGTGCTGGGTGCCCTGCACAAGAAGACAAGTGGAAACCTAACCCAATAGAGCCCCTATAGTCTTAAAAAAAAGTCAGGATTTGCAACATATTTTATATCTTACCAAAAATGACAAAAATAATTTGGCTGTTCCCATGCAATGTTGTGACTTCTATTAACCTGTTGGGGATCACTGGCATATGGATACGCCCTTGCGTCCTGGTACTTAAGGACGCCCGTGGGAATTTCAATCCCCACCGCTAGCCTGACAGGGATCGGAACGGGATGCCTGCTGAAATCATTCAGCAGGCATCCCGTGCACATGCCTGGGGGGGGGTCATGAGATCAATTCAGATCGGCGATTTGTGGCGATTCCGGGCTGATTGGGTCTCTGATGACCCAATAGCCCGGAAAATAGGGATGATCGGAGCTGTCAGAGACAGCCCCGATCATCCTAAAGGATAGGGGTGCCACGTTCATTTCCCTCGCTTCCCGCCCCTGGATGTTGGAGCATAGTGGGGGAAGATGGCAGCGATGTGCAGGGGCCGTGGATGCGGCGCCGGTTACTTGGGTTCACACAGGGACCGGCGGCTGACAGGAGGCGCAGGCAAGTGGAGGCAGCGGCGGCGGTTTCCCTGATGCAGCAGTGAAGATTGCCATAAAGTGATCTTCACTGCTGTATCTAGGAGTTTCAAAACTACAACAAACTACAACAAAACTACAACTCTCAGCAACTCTCATCAACTCTCTTTGGCTGTCTGGGCATGCTGGGAGTTGTAGTTTTGCAACATCCGGAGGGCCACAGTTTGGAGACCACTGTCTTTCCAGATGTTTCAAAACTACAACTCTCAGCATGCCCAGACTGACCAGGCATGCTGAGAGTTGTAGTTCTGTAACATCTGGCCCTTCAGATGTTGCAGAACTACAACTCCCAGCATGCTTGGACAGTCTCAGCATGCTGGGAGTTGTAGTTTTGCAACCTCTGGAAGGGCACTGTTTGGAGACCACTATACAGTGGTGTCCAAACTGTAAGGCTCCATATGCCAATTCAAAGCATGCCGAGACTGTCCAGGCATGCTGGGAGTTGTAGTTCGGCAACATCTGGCCCTTCAGATGTTGCTGAACTACAACTGCCAGCATGCCTGGGCAGTCTGCGCATGCTTGGAGTTGAAGTCTTGCAACATCTGGAGGGCTACAGTTTGGAGACCACTACACAGTAGTCTCCAAATTGTTCTCCTCCAGTTTTTGCATAACTACAACTCCCAACATGCCCTTTGGCTGTCTAAGTATGCTGGGAGTTGTAGTATTGCAACAAATGGAGGCACACTGGTTGGGAAGCATTGTTTGCTTCCTAACTCAGTGTTTCCCAACTCGTGTGCCTCCTGCTGTTGCATAACTATAACTCCCAGCATGCACTGACAGACCATGCATGCTGGGAGTTGTAGTTTTGCAACAGCTGGAGGCACACGGGTTGGGAAACACTGAGTTAGGTAACAGACAATGGTGCGGAAACACTTTGGTAGGCTGTTACCTAACTCAGTGTTTCCCAATCCCAACCAGTGTGCCTCTAGCTGTTGCATAACTACAACTCCCAGCATGCACGGTTTGTCAGTGCATGCTGGGAGTTGTAATTTTGCCCCCCCCACGTGAATATACAGGGTACATTCACATGGGAGAGGGTCTACAGCAATTTTTCCGCTTCAAGTTTGAGATATGGCAAATTTTCCGCTGTAGCGGGAAACTCAATGTAAATCCCGGCCCGTGTTAATGTACCCTAAAAACACTGCACTACACTAACCCTAAATAAATAGTAAAACACTACATACACACTGCACCCCTACACTGTCGCCCCCCCCCCCCCCAATAAAAATCAAAAACATCTTGTACGTCAATTTTTTCAAAACAGATCCTCCAGCTGTTGCAAAATAACATCTCCAAGTATTGCCAGGCTGCCATTGACTGTCCTGGCATGTGGTGACTTTTGCAACAGCTGGAGGCACCCTGTATGGGGAAAACACGTACAGTATTTTTGGTGGAGGAGGCAAGTGAAATGCTTGCATCCGAGTACACCCCTATAAAAATCCCTAATTTAGGCCTCAAATGTGCATGGCGCTCTCTTACTTCAGAGCCCTGTCTTATTTCAGGGCAACAGTTTAGGGCCACATAATGGGTATCTCCGTACTTGGGAGAAATTGCGCTACAAATTTTGGGGGCTTTTACCCCTTATGAAAAGGTAAAGTTAGGGTCTACACCAGCCTGTTTATTTTTTACACTAACATGCTGATGTTGCCCCATACTTTTCATTTTCACAAGAGGTAAAAGGAAATAAAGACCCCCAAAATTTGTAACACAATTTCTCCCAAGTATGGAAATACCCCATGTGCGGGCGCACAACAAGGCTCAGGAGTGAGAGCACACCATGTACATTTGAGGCCTAAACTGATGATTTGCACAGGGGTGGCTGCTGGTTTCAGCGGTTCTGACATAAACGCAAAAAAAAAAATACCCACATATTACCCTATTTTGGAAACTACACCCCTCACGGAATGTAACAAGGGTATAGTTAACCTTAACACCCCACAGGTGACAGACAGATTTTTCAAACAGTGGTCCGTGAAAAAATGTATTATTCATTTGCACAGCCCACTGTTACAAAGATCTGTCAAAATGTTCACTGCTCCTTATTTCGTTCCTTGAGGCGTGTAGTTTCCCAAATAGTGTGCCATATGGGGAGTTTTTCACTGTTCTGGCACCATGGGGGCTTAATGATTTAGACATGCCCCGCAAAAACCACTTCAGCAAAATTTGCTTACCAAAAGCCCAATGTCGCCCCTTCCCTTCTGAGCCTTCTAGTGCACCCACAGATCACTTTACATCCACATATGAGGTATTTCCTTACTCGAGAGAAATGGGGTTTAAAATTTTGCAGGACATTTTCACCTATTACCCCTTGTGAAAATGAAAAATTTTGGCATTTTAGTAAAAAAAAATAAAAAATGTCATTTTCTCGTCCAACTTCAACGCAAAGTCATCAAACACCTGTGGGGTGTTAAAGGGGTTATCCACCATAAGGTGATTTTAGTACGTACCTGGCAGACAGTAATGGACATGCTTAGGAAGGATCTGCTCTTGTCTTGGGGCTAAATGGCTATGTTGTGAGATTACCATGATACTGTGGCTAACTGTTTGTGAACTAGTATTTCCTGTTTGACTTTTCTTTTTTTGACTACAAATACCACAGTTCCATCTTCCTATCTCCCACACATCAGCCACCCCACCATTGAAACATAAATGAGCTGCCTCCATTCAAAAGACCTGTGGTTTTCAATCAGGGTGCCTACAGCTTTTGCATTAGTTGCAGATTGATCTCTCTCCCACCAAGCTATCGCTCCACCCATTGAAGCAGACAGGCTCCCTGTCGTCAGCTGACTAGTGAGTCAGGTCTCGGCCGCATTGCAAGCTGGGAAAAATCTGAGACAACAGTCATTTTGTATGCTGGTAAAAATAAATATTGGGGTGAAAATCACAGAAGAATTGTGAGAAAACCATCACACACAGGTACAGACACTATATTATGAACTACACTGACTTTACAGCCCCTGTAGCATAGTCAAATAAAAAAAAAATCCTGGAATACCCCTTTAACCTGTTGGGGACGAAGAGAGTATGCATACGCCCTTGCGTCCTGGTACTTAAGGACGAAGGGCGTATCCATACACCCGTGGGAATTTCGGTCCCCGCCGTGTGCCGGGCGGGGACCGGACCGGGGTGACTGCTGATATCTATCAGCAGGCACCCCGTGCAAATGCCCAGGGGGGTCATTAGACCCCCCCATGTCGGCGATCGGTGCAAATCGCAAGTGAATTCACACTTGCGATTTGCGCCGATTCCGGGTCATTACGGGTCTATGGTGACCCGGTGACCCGGAATATAAGGGGGATCGCGGGTGTCTAAGAAACCCACGATCCCCCTGAAGCGATAGGAGTGAGGTGGCATGGGTGCCACCCCTCCTATCCCTGCTATTGGTGGTCTAGACGCGACCACCAATAGCAGATCGGGGGCGGAGGGGTTTACTTTTGTTTTCCCCATCCTGCCCACCCACAATAGGCGGGCCAGAACTAGGAAAACGAAGAGGAGCGGCGCCGAAGATCACTTGCCCGTCCGGAGGCTGCGGAGCGACGGTGATCGGCGGGCGGCGACGGAGATCTGCGGGTGGCGTGCGGCAGAAGAGGACGGCTCCCTGGATGCGACGGAAGCCGGTGAGTTGCCTAGCAACATCTCGAGGGCTACAGTCTGAGACGACTATAGTGGTCTCTAGACTGTAGCCCTCCAGATCTTGCAAAACTACAACTCCTAGCATGCCCACACAGCTGTTTGCTGTCTGGGCATGCTGGGAGTTGTAGTTTTGCAACATCTGGAGGTCCACAGTTTGGAGATAACTGTTCAGTGGTCTCTAAATTGTAGCACTCCAGATGTTGCAAAACTGCAAATCGCAGCATGCCCCAAACAGCAAACAGCTGTCTCGGCATGCTGGGAGTTGTAGTTGCGTACCTCCAGCTGTTACATAACTACATCTCCCAGCATGCCCTTCTGTGATCAGTACATGCTGACAATTGTAGTTTTGCAACAGCCGGAGGCACACTGGTTGGAAAATACTGAGTTAGGTAACAGAACCTAACTGAAGGTTTTCCAACCAGTGTGCCTCCAGCTGTTGCAAAACTACAACTCCCAGCATGTACTGACAGACCGAGCATGTTGGGAGTTGTAGTTTTGCAACAGCTGGAGGCACACTGGTTGGAAAATACTGAGTTAGGTAACAGAACCTAACTGAAGGTTTTCCAACCAGTGTGCCTCCAGCTGTTGCAAAACTACAACTCCCAGCATGTACTGACAGACTGTGCATGCTGGGAGTTGTAGTTTTGCAACAGCTGGAGGCACACTGGTTGGAAAATAATGAGTTAGGTAACATAACCTAACTGAAGGTTTTCCAACCAATGTGCCTCCAGCTGTTGCAAAACTACAACTCCCAGCATGCACGGTCTGTCAGTACATGCTGGGAGTTGTAGTTTTGAAACAGCTGGAGGTTTGCCCCCCCCCCCCCCCCATGTGAACGTACAGGGTACATTCACACGGGCAGGTTTACAGTAAGTTTCCTGCTTCAAGTATGAGCTGCGGCAAATTTTTCGCCGCAGCGCAAATTCCTAGCAGGAAACTCACCGTAACCCTGCCAGTGCGAATGTACCCTAAAAACACACTAACACAAACTAAAGGGTAAAACACTACATATACACCCCCTCACACTGTCCCCCCCAATAAAAATGAAAAATGTATTGTACGGCAGTGTTTCCAAAACGGAGCCTCCAGCTCTTGCAAAACAACAACTCCACGCATTTCTGGACAGCCACTGACTGTCCAGGCATGCTGGGAGTTTAGCAACAGCTGGAGGCACCCTGTTTGGCAATCACTGGCATAGAATACCCCTATGTCCACCCCTATGCAATCCCTAATTTAGTCCTTAAATGCGCATGGTGCTCTTTCACTTCGGAGCCCTGTCGTATTTCAAGGAAACAGTTTTGGGCCACATATGGGGTATCTCCGTACTCGGGAGACATTGCACTACAAATTTTGGGGGGCTTTTTCTCCTTTTACCCCTTATGAAAAGGAAAAGTTGGGGTCTACACCAGCCTGTTAGTGTAAAAAAAAAAAGTTTTACACTAACATGCTGGTGTTGCCCTTTACTTTTTATTTTCACAAGAGGTAAAAGGAAAAAAAGACCCCCAAAATTTGTAACGCAATTTCTCCTGAGTACGGAAATACCCCATATGTGGGCGTAAAATGCTCTGCGGGTGCACAACAAGGCTCAGGAGTGAGAGCGCACCATGTACATTTGAGGCCTAAATTGGTGATTTGCACAGGGGTGGCTGATTTTACAGCGGTTCTGACATAAACCCAAAAAAATAAATACCCACATGTGACCCCATTTTGGAAACTACACCCCTCACGGAATGTAACAAGGGGTACAGTGAACATTTACGCCCCACAGGTGCCTGACAGATTTTTGGAACAGTGGTCCGTGAAAATGAAAAATTTTATTTTTTTGTTTGCACAGCCCAATGTTCCAAAGATCTGTCAAACGCCAGTAGGGTGTAAATGCTCACTGTACCCCTTATTACATTCCGTGAGAAGTGTAGTTTCCAAAATGGGGTCACATGTGGGGGGTCCACTGTTCTGGCACCACGGGGGGCTTTGTAAATACACATGGCCCCCGACTTCCATTCCAAACAAATTATCTCTCTAAAAGCTCAATGGCGCTCCTTCTCTTCTGAGCATTGTAGTTCGCTCGCAGTGCACTTGACGTCCAAACAGGGGGTATTTCCATACTCAGAAGAAATAGGGTTACAAATTTTGGGGGGCATTTTCTTCTATTACCCCTTGTAAAAAAGTAAAATTTGGGGAAAAACCAGCACTTTAGTGAATTTTTTTTTTCATTTACACATCCGACTTTAACAAAAAATTGTCAAACACCTGTGGGGTGTTTAGGCTCACTGGACCCCTTGTTACGTTCCATGAGGGGTGTAGTTTCCATAATAGTGTGCGATGTGTTTTTTTTTTGCTGTCCTGGCACCATAGGGGCTTCCTAAATGGGACATGCCCCCCCAAAACCATTTCAGAAAAACTCACTCTCCAAAATCCCATTGTTGCTCCTTCGCTTCTGAGCCCTCTACTGCGCCCGCCGAACACTTGACATACACAGATGAGATATTTTCTTACTCGAGAGAAATTGGGTTACAAATTTTGAGAGGATTTTTTTCCTTTTACCCCTTGTAAAAATTCAAAAACTTGGTCTACAAGAACATGCGAGTGTAAAAAATGAAGATTTTGAATTTTCTCCTTCACTTTGCTGCTATTCCGGTGAAACACCTAAAGGGTTAACACACTTACTGAATGTCATTTTGAATACTTTGAGGGGTGCAGTTTTTATAATATGGTCATTTATGGGGTATTTCTAACCAGAAGACCCTTCAAATCCACTTCAAACCTGAACTGGTCCCTGAAAAATTCCGATTTTGAAAATTTTGCAAAAAATTTGAAAATTGCTGCTGAACTTTGAAGCCCTCTGATGTCTTCCAAAAGTAAAAACATGTCAACTTTATGATGGAAACATAAAGTAGACATATTGTATATGTGAATTAAAATATTATTTATTTGGAATATCAATATTCCTTATAAGCAGAGAGCTTCAAAGTTAGAAAAAGGCAACATTTTCAAATTTTTCGTGACATTTTTGAATTTTTCACCAAGAAATGATGCATGTATAGACGAAAATTTTCCACTAATATAAAGTAGAATATGCCACGAAAAAACAATCTCGGAAACATATTTATAAGTAAAAGCATCCCAGAGTTATTAATGCTTAAAGTGACAGTGGTCAGATTTGCAAAAAATGCTCCCGTCCTTAGGGTCATAATAGGCTCCGTCCCCAAGGGGTTAAAGGGGTACTCCGGTGAAAACCTTTTTTCTTTTAAATCAACTGGTGCCAGAAAGTTAAATAGATTTGTAAATTACGTCTATTAAAAAATCTTAATCCTTCCTGTACTTATTAGCTGCTGAATACTACAGAGGAAATTCTTTTCCTTTTGGAATTCTGTCTGATGACATCACGAGCACAGTGCTCTTTGCTGACGTCATTATAATAACAACAATAACCCTTAGTGGGATTTCAACCCAAGGCCCCAGCACTGCAAGGCAGCAGTGCTAACCACTGAGCCACCATGCTGCTATGCACGGTTGCTAAAATGGACAGAGATGTCAGCAGAGAGCACTGTGGTCGTGATGTCATCAGTGTTCCAAAAAGAAAGGAATTTCCTCTGTAGCATTCAGCAGCTAATAAGTACTGGAAGGATTAAGATTTTTTAATAGAAGTAATTTACAAATATGTTTAACTTTCTGCCACCAGTTGATTTAAAAGAAAAAAGTTTTTTCACCGGAGTACCCCTTTAAGGCTTACTGTACCACTTGTTACGTTCCTGTAGGGGTTTTAGTTTCCCAAATAGTCTACCATGTGGGGTGTTCTGGCACAATAGCGGCTTCCTAAATGCGACATGCCCCCCAAAAAACATTTCAACAAAATTCGCTCTCAAAAATCCCATTGTCGCTCCTTCACATCTGAGCCCTCTAGTGCGCCCAGAAAGCACTTTACATCCACATATGAGGTATTTCCTTACTCGAGAGAAATTGGGTTACATATTTTGGGGGACTTTTCTCCTTTTACCCCTACAAGAACATGTTAGTGTAAAAAATTAAGATTTTGAATTATCGCCGCCACTTTGCTGCTATTCCTGTGAAACACCTAAACAGAACAAAGAGATTAATAAAATCTGTAAAAATGTAATAAAAACAGCAAAAATTCTAAATGAGAGACAGGTGGCCAAAGAAAGCAAAGCTAATCCTAAATATTTTTTTAGATATATAAATGCAAAAAAAAACAAGGACAGAGCATGTAGGACCCCTTAATAATGATAATGGGGAGGTTGTCACGGGCGATCAAGAGAAAGCGGAGCTACTGAATGGGTTCTTTAGTTCTGTATATACTAGAGAAGAAGGAGGAGCTGACATTGGCCAGGTCAGTGCTGGTAACACATCATGTAATGTACTGAACTGGCTTAATGTAGAGATGGTACAAGGTAAGTTAAGTAATTTAAATGTAAGCAAATCTCCAGGCCCAGATGGATTGCACCCAAGAGTTCTTAGAGAGGTAAGTTCAGTAATATCTGTACCCCTGTTCATGATATTTAGAGATTCTCTGGTGTCTGGTATTGTGCCAAGGGACTGGCGCAAGGCGAATGTGGTACCAATCTTCAAAAAGGGCTCTAGGTCTTCCCCAGGAAACTATAGACCGGTAAGTTTAACGTGCATTGTGGGTAAATTGTTTGAAGGACTTATAAGGGATTACATACAGCAATACATAGGGGATAATTGTATTATAAGTGATAGCCAGCATGGGTTTACTAAGGATAGAAGTTGTCAAACCAATCTAATTTGCTTTTATGTAGAGGTGAGTAGAAGTGGAAGCCTTGACAGAGGAATGGCTGTGAATATAGTGTTTCTGGATTTTGCTAAAGTGTTTGATACTGTCCCTCATAGACGTCTGACAGGTAAGTTAAGGTCCGTGAGGACCGATTCGGGACACCCCAACGGTTGGATCCAATGCCGATAGAAGAGTTGAGCAGCAGTCTTGGCGGTAAGGTCCTTGACGGGGACCATGACTACCCACTTGGAGTAATGATCCACCATTGTTAGGGCATGACAATAGCCAGATTGAGTGGGGGCCAGTTTCACATGGTCCAAGGCAACAATTTGATTCGGTCTTTCTGTACAGATGGGATGCAAAGGGGCTCTTGCGTCCCTCCGGGGGTTCTTTATCACGTTGCACATGGAGCATTCGGCACACCATTTCTCGATGTCTCCCCGCATCACAATCCAGTAGAATCTTCTTCTGACTGTGATCTCCGTCTTATGGACCCCGAAGTGTCCAGATTGGTCATGATAAGCATTCAGAACCATGGCTGCATCCCTCCTGGGAACCACAATCTGGTGTATGCGGTCTCCAGAGACTGGGTCCAGGGAATTTCGGTAGACCAACCCCTTGTGCAGGAACAGGCAGTTTCTCTGCCGCCACATCCGCTTCAATTCGAAGTCTCCATGGGCCTTGCGCACCCAAGTAGGCACTCTCTTGTTGAGGCAATAGTCGAGGAGGTCCCCGATAACTCTGCTCTCATCCTGAAGTGTCTTCCAGGTAGACAGATCTTCAGAGACCTTGGGAGATTCAGGTCCATCACCCGCCTGGGCAGTTAGAGCATTCTGGCTCACGAACCTTCGGTAGAAGGGAGGCATTTCTTCATCTTCCCACACATCTTCAGCAGGAGGTGCTTCTCCAGGGGCCATGCGAGAAAGTACATTCGCATTGACATTGGTTTTCCGCTGCGGTACTTGATGTTAAAGTCATAGTTGGCCAACCTAGAGACCCAACGCTGTTCAAGAGCTCCCAACTTAGCAGTGTTCAAATGGGCCAAGGGGTTGTTATCAGTGTAGGGAGTAGCAGCCAGATAGTCTTTAAACTTATCAGTAATAGCCCAAACCAGGGCCAGGAGTTCCAGCTTGAAGGAGCTGTAGTTAGCATCATTCTTCTCAGCACCTCGAAGATGCCGGCTGGCATAGGCAATCACCCTCTCCTTGCCATCTTGCACTTGAGATAAGACCGCCCCCAGACCTTCAAAGCTAGTGTCTGTGTATAAACGGAACGGCAGGCTGTAGTCAGGATACGCCAATATGGGGGGTTCCGTGAGGAGAAAGGCATCCTCTTGTTCTTCAGCCCACTGGATGGGAAGCCTCCCATTATAATTATCCCGGGCAGTCCCTCTCAGTAATTCGGTCAAGGGTCCGGCAATTTGAGCAAAATGAGGGATGAAACGCCGGTAATAGCCAGCAAACCCCAGGAAACTTTGGACGTCTCGGAACGTCCTGGGTGTAGGCCACTCTTTCACAGCACTCACTTTGTCTGGATCAGGCTGGACTCCTTGAGCACTGACGACATGTCCTAAGTAGTGCACTTGAGGCTTTAGTAAGTGACATTTGGAAGGCTTAACCTTGAGTCCATGTTGGATAAGAACTTGGAAAACTTCTTTCAGGTGATCCAGGTGTTCCTGATATGTTCGAGAGTAGACTATGACGTCATCTAGATACAACAAAACACTCTGGAAGTTAAGGTGCCCTAAATATCGGTCCATTAGGCGTTGGAAAGTAGCTGGTGCATTGCACAGTACAAAGGGCATACTTTTGAACTCAAAGAGACCCATGGGGGTCACAAATGCGGTCTTCTCTCTGTCCTCTTCTGCCATTGGCACCTGCCAGTAGCCGCTCGTCAGATCCAGTGTGGAAAAGTAGGCGACAGACCCCAACGCAGTCAAGGATTCTTCAATGCGTGGTAGAGGATAGGCATCCTTATGAGTTATGTTGTTTAGCTTCCGGTAGTCTACGCAGAAGCGGATGGTGCCATCTTTCTTTTTCACCAAGACCAAAGGTGCAGCCCACGGACTCTGGCTTTCTTGGATGACATCGGCCTCTTTCATCTCCACCAGCATTTTCTTTATGGTCTGATACATCCCAGGAGCCACAGGGCGATGCCTCTCTTTAATGGATGGATTGTCTCCGGTGAGAATCTTATGTTTGATCATGGTGGTCCTGCGAAAGTCTGTGGGAAATTTGCTGAAAGCTTCTTGATGTTTTTTAGCCACCTGGATGACTCCTTCCACCTGTTCCTTGGGGGTATCTTCGTCTCCTATCTGCAGCTGGTTCCACCAAGGTTCCGCAGGGCTCTGATCAGGTCCAGGTTGGACCACCTGTGACTTCGAGACTACATCTCTGACGTCCAGATGGTGTAAAGTAGCCACTGGGATGTACTTGGGTAGCTGGACAGCAACTTGAGAGAGATTGATAAGCCTCACTGGGACCTTCCCATTCCGTACGGTTACCAGGCTTCTAGCAGCTCGCTAGAGCGCTTGGTAATCTTGATTTTTCACCCCGGGTCAGGCACGGCACCAAATAATTGTCTCTGTCTGTGGCTGTAGACTAATAGCTCGGGTATCTTGAGTCTTTCCTCAACAGATTTCTCCATGATGATTCACGAACTTCTGTTCTGCTTGGAGGATTTTGAGGTGGTGTTGGGCAGCTTGCCGGCCTAGGGGTGACAAGTGAGGGAGAGATGCATGCAGTGCACAGACAATATCATCAAAACAGTGTCTCATAATATTCATGCCTAAAATGAAATCGGCTGCTCCCTCATCTTTAACATTTGTGACGATCACCCCTTGCCTTCCTAACACGTTTTCCCACCTGCACCGTGGGCTCCCAGTAACCATGTCTGGGTACTGGTTTCCCGTTCCCTGCAATTACTCTGAAGTCCGCTTCCTGAGGGTCACACAACCTTTCTGGACCCCAGTACTTATAGAAAACCCCCTGTGGAATAGTGGATACCTGAGACCCCGTATCTATCAGAGCTTGTAACCGGACACCTTCAATCATCACCTGTACATAAGGACAAGCAGCTACATACATAGACAGTCCCTTCTTGTCGCTGGTGGATTCTGGACCTTCTTCCATTAAAGCCCAGCATTGGCTCTTCCAATGTCCAATCTTACCACAATGGCTGCAGGCAGGCCTCTGATTACCAGGCAGTCTCACAGGAGGGGTATTAGGTGGATCAGCAGGGTGGGGGTCAGGTTTCTTAGGTGGGAGTGTAGCAGATCTAGGGGGATTGGGCCGGACGGCCATTTCTTTAAAGGCCTCGGCTAACTGTTCAATGTCCTGCTTAATGTCTCGTAAATCAGCTGTCCCAGGGCTAGGAGGAGGTGTTGTAAGGGCAGGCTGAGAAGGGACAGGTGACTGGGGCGAGGTCCCGGGGGTTCTATCGCTTTAACCGCCAGTCTATTAAAAGCTGGGAAGGCCATATCGGGATTTTGCACAGCTAGCATCCTAAGTTGAGCCATGTCCCATTTATTCAATGCTCCCTCTATAAAACGGTCCATCAGCACTTGGTTACCCTGATCGGGCGTGATGCCATCCAGCTTCTGCACCACCTCTAATGCGTTCTGTAAAGCTACTGTATATGCTCTGAGAGTCTCACCTGGTTTCTGACGTTGCTCATATAGTCTGAGGCGTACTTCAGAGGGAGAATGAGATTCAAACACTTGAGAGAGCCCCTCGAAAATCTGTCCCATTGTGGCCTTGTCAGCTGCTGTCCAGGTGCGGAGTTCCTCCAAGGCCGGTCCCTGGAGCTGTCCTAGAAGCAACTGTACATGTTGATGAGGAGGGAGTGCATAAAAGCCGAAGATGCTGTAAATCTTCTCCCTAAAATCTCTCAACGTGAAGGGATCTCCGCTGTACGTGGGAAGGACGGGGTTTCCTAGGAAGATGGGGGCAGCAACAGGGGCTCCCAACATGTAGGGAGCAGCTGGGGATGAAGGTTGATCCGTTGGTGTAGCAGGAAGACTATGTTGTTGTCGGTCAGGCAGCACCGGTGTGGGTGGCAGCATTCTTCTGACTTGCATTGGGGACCTCATTGGCAGGGTCCCAGGAGCACCACCTTCCTGTTGGTCAAGTGGCGGTGGTGGTGTTGCAGGCTCTGACATTCTTTTATTGAGTGTGCTGGCGATTTAAATGAAGCTTGTATCTGTATGTCCCCAACTTTGGGCTCCGGCAAGATGGCCACCGCACCGCAGACTTCGGTGGGCAGAGTTTCTGAATCCTGTGCGCGGGAAGGCCTCGCGCCGGTTTTAACTCTTTTCAACGCGGATTGCAGCTAGGTTGTACTCTTCGCCTCCCCCCTTACTTTTCGTGTGGACCCATTGTAACGTTCGCCACACCCGCCATTCTTATTCATTAAACAGAGTCTCTTATATAGGGGGGAGTACAATTTCACTAGTGGCAATAGTAGGCACACACCCGAATCCTGTTCGTGCAATGCCAAAAAGGCTTTGTGGTAGCCCTTGGGGGGTGTATGGTAGGGATGGTATGGTGTTGGTATATGAGGGGTTAATATTAACCCAGTCACTCTTGACGCCAGGGTGAGGGCTGGTATGCTGCATCTATGTTCCGGCCTATCGCCGCCCTTCCCAGAAGCGATAGGTGCAATGAAATGACTGAAGGTCCACAAGCAGATTTAACTTGAACTTGAATAACTTTACTGCAGTGCTTGCAATATCCAATGTGTAGTAACAGTCTCATATAACAGTGCTTAGGTTGCTTAGCGACTGGCAGACGTTGCGGACCTTGCATTAAAGGACAACTGCAGCACAATATACACTTATATACACTTATTGTTTGATCGCGGGGGGTCCGACCGCTGGGACCCCCCTCGATCTCCCTAACGGGGCGCCGCCATTAGCGCTCATTAGCACTGAAGGCGCGTAGCGTCGACCTAGAGGTCGACGGTGACGCCCCGTCTCCTCCCTGTCAAAATACAGTTCTATGGGGGAGTTTCTCCCATAGAGATGTATGGAGGAGGCGTGCCAGCCGCAACATCATGCTGCGGCTGGCACGCCCCCTGCACGGGAGAGCCATGGCATAGCCGTGGCCCCGTACAGGAGATCACAGGGGGTCCCAGCGGTCGGACCCCCCGCGATCAAACACTTATCCCCTATCCTGTGGTTAATTATGCTGCAGATGTCCTTTAAACTTGTAGTCTCTGAATTTAGGGAGTGATGTGCAGATCCGTCCGGATTTAGGGGAAATATTGGGTCCGGGGATACTGCAGAGTGCTTAGGAGATGACACACTCTATAATTTAGATCATTCAGCCATTGCCGCAAGGCTCAGGCCTAACTCACTGCGAGTATTGCGATATAGGTTTTCTATCATCAAGAGCCAGGAGAAAGAGAGCGAGAAGATGGCCGCCGCTCCCTTATATGGGCAGGGGCGTGGCGATTCTGATTGGTCCGAACGTCTGCCATTCACCAGTACATGGTGTAATGGGATTACTGACATAAGAGGGCCTCCAAAGGTCCTTAAGCTAAAACCGCTAATAGAAACAGGTAATTAACCATTTATATACAGAAATAATACTATATACATTATTCTATGGACAAATTAGAAATCTATATACTATAATAGAGGCGACTAGGGGCGGACTGACTAACAGAGATTACTAAGTCCTAGGGACTCTGGCTACGGGGACCCATAGATAAATAAGTACCGTATGAAATGCGGTACTGGTACACCAAAAATCCATCACATGGCTATCTCTGCAGCTTCAGAAAAGTAAATTTCTAGAAGAATCCATCACATGGCTATCTCTGCAGCTTCAGAAAAGCAAATTTCTAGAAGAATCCATCACATGGCTATCTCTGCAGCTTCAGAAAAGTAAATCTCCAGAAGAATTCATCACATGGCTATCTCTGCAGCTTCAGAAAAGTACATTTCTAGAAGAATCCATCACATGGCTATCTCTGCAGCTTCAGAAAAGTAAATTTCTAGAAGAATCCATCACATGGCTATCTCTGCAGCTTCAGAAAAGTAAATTTCTAGAAGAATCCATCACATGGCTATCTCTGCAGCTTCAGAAAAGTACATTTCTAGAAGAATCCATCACATGGCTATCTCTGCAGCTTATGATCAGTGAGTAACCACATGCCTGTGTGAAGAACAAACACCTCAATACAGGAACCCATCTTCAGGCTGTGCACTGAATGTCAATGCCTGTGTGTTACAGCTGCAGTCACTAGAAGCATTACTCTGCACATGAAGCCAGCCACCTACTGAATGCTCCATTACTGTTACAGCCTTTACTGTAAGGGATTGCTGGTCTGTGCTCTGGGCTCATTTCTCTAGTAATACCAGCTTATACAAGTTTTGCCTTTATTGGGGAGCCATAAGTGCCCTTTGAACTGTGCAAGGACTGTGTATCATAGCTATATCAAGTCCTAAGGATTCATTATTGTCAAGCTGTTTGGGTTGTGAATCCAATACCTGAATCTACTGAAATAACTTTATATTCCTGCCTGTATAAAGTGATAGTGAACTGTGCACTGAGCTGAGCTTTCCAATCTGAACCAGTTGCAGCATTAGCTGGCTCATTGCCAAATCTTCAGCTCCTCAGCTCAGCCTGCTTACTAACAGAAGTCACTACCTACAGAGCTGAACTCTGACAGATTTCCAACAAGACACCAAACTAAGCACTTGTCATTATGTCTGAAAGAGACCCCACAGAGTTAGGGTGCGTTCACACGGCCGTTTGCCCCTGTTCCGTTTAAAAAAAAAAAAAAAAAAACGGATTTAAAAAAACCATAGAAACGGCTGATCAAACGGGTATCCGTTTTGAAGTGTTTGTAACCTTTTTAATCTGTTTTTTTTAATGAAAAAATCAGCCACCTGCAGCCAGGACTAGTACTACTCCCATCATGGAACAGACTTGTTTCCATGGTGGGAGTAGTAGTTCCTGGCTGAAGGAGTCTGCCGGCAGCTGGGGAGGTTACATTAGTGCTTGTACTACTACCCCCATCATGGAACAGACTCTGTTCCATGATGGGGTAGTAGTACAGGGGCTGAGGGATTGATCGCACCGGGTCTCACTTCTGAGACCCGATCCGATCAGAAGTTATTAAGCAGGGGAGTGGGCGGCATGGTCCGCAACCCTGCGATCACCGATGTACCGTATTTTACTTTCATTTCTAAATGCCCCGCGGGGAGCTCTGAATGGCCCGTACCGAGGAGCCAATCAGGGCTCCCTGCAGGGATTTTTTAAATGGACAATGTATATTAAAAGCGCTGTGGGGGGCAAGATATATAGTGCTATATATCTAGCCCCCCCAGCGTATTTATAAAGATATAACCTCAGCCAGCACAAAAATATATACCCCCGCAGTATATATATATATATGTGCCCCCCCGCCAGCGCATTTATAATGTAACCCCCGCTTGCGCCTTTATAATTATATACCCCCTGCCAGTGCAATTATCAATATATACCCCCCCGCCAGCGCATTTATGTGACCCCCCGCTGGGGCATATGTCATTACTGTAGCGCGATGTATGAATTGTATTTTACTCGCAGAGCATCACACTAGCCGCTGCCGGCGCGATGCTGCTGATAGAATACTATTCATACATCGTGCTGCAGGGGCATATTATATAGAAGGGCTGTGGGGGCCAGATAATACTATATATCTGGCCCCCACAGCACTTCTATATAATATGCCCCTGCAGGCTGCAGCGCGATGTATGAACAGTATTCTGTCAGCAGCATCGCGCGGGCAGCGGCTGGTGTGATGCTCTGCTAGTAAAATACTATTCATACATCGCACTGCAGTAATGACATATGCGCCAGTGGGGGGGTCACATAAATGCACTGGTGGGGGGTATATATTGATAATTGCGCTGGCGGGTTGTATATAATTATAAAGCCGAAGGGGGGGGGTTACATCATAAATGCCCTTGGGGGGGGGGGGGGGGTCACACACATATATATATATACTGCGGGGGTATATATTTTTGCGCTGGCGGGAGTTATATCTTTATAAATACGCTGGGGGGGCTAGATATATAGCGCTATATATCTTGCCCCCCACAGCGCTTTTAATATACATTGTCCATTTTAAAAAGCCCTGCAGGGAGCCCTGATTGGCTCCTCAGTACTGGCCATTCAGAGCTCCCCGCAGGGAATTTAAAAATGAAAGTAAAATACAGTACATCGGTGATCGCAGGGGGGGCGGACCATGCTGCCCGCTCCCCTGCTTAACCCCTTAACCACCAAGGACGTATATTTGCGTCCTTGGCCGGCTCCCGTTATATAACGCGGGGTCACGCGGTGATGCCACGTCATATCGGGTCGGTCCCGGCATGTATCTGAAGCCGGGACACGGGGCTAATAGCGTGCCGCGTGCTATTAACCCTTTAGACGCGGCGTTCAAAGTTGAACACTGTGTCTGAAACAAAAGTGAAAGCTGCCCGGCTGCTCAGCGGGGCTGATCGGGACCACCGCAGTGAAAATGCGATGTCCCGATCAGCTGGGACACGAGCGGAGGTCCTCTTACCTTCCTCCGGCGTGTCCCTTTGGTGATTGATTGCTCCAAGCCTGAGATGCAGGCTTGATCAATCGACCGCTGATAACATTGATCACTGCAAAGCTGTGTTATAGCTCCCCCTATGGGAGCTATAACACAGCAAAAAAAAAAAAGTGTAAAAAAAATATGTGATTTAACCCCTTCCTTAATAAAAATTCAAATCACCCCCCTTTTCCCATAAAGAAAAAAACACCATGTAAATAAAAATAAATATAAACATATGTGGTATCGCCGCGTGCGTAAATGTCCGAACTATAAAAATATGTCATGAATTAAACCGGATGGTCAATGGCGTATGCACAAAAAAATTCCAAAGTCCAAAACAACGTATTTTTGGTCGCTTTTCATATCATGAAAAAATGAATAAAAAGCGATCAAAAAGTTCGATCAATACAAAAATAGTACCGCTAAAAACGTCAGATCATGGCGCAAAAAATGAGCCCTCATACCACCCCATACGCAGAAAAATACAAAAGTTATAGGGGTCAGAAGATGACAATTTTAAACGTATAAATTTTCCTGCATGTAGTTATGATTTTTTCCAGAAGTACGACAAAATCAAACCGATATAAGTAGGATATCATTTTAATCGTATGGACCTACAGAACAAGATCAGGTGTAATTTTTACTGAAAAATATACTGCATAGAAACGGAAGCCCCCAAAAGTTACAAAATGGCGTTTTTTCTTCAATTTCGTCGCACAATGTTTTTTTTTTCCGTTTCTCTGTAGATTTTTTGGTAAAATGACTGATATCACTGCAAAGTAGAATTGGTGGCGCAAAAAATAAGCCATGATATGGATTTTTAGGTGCAAAATTGAAAGGGTTATGATTTTTAAAAGGTGAGGAGGAAAAAACGAAAGTGCAAAAATCGAAAAACTCTGCGTCCTTAAGGGGTAAATAACTTGTGATCAGATCGGGTCTCAGAACTGAGACCCGGTGTGATCAATCTCTAAGCCCCTGTACTACTACCCCCATCATGGAACAGAGTCTGATCCATGATGGGGGTTGTAGTACAAACACTAATGTAGTCCCCCCAGCCACCGTCAGACTCCCGCAGCCGGGGAATTACTACTCCCATCATGGAACAAACTTGTTTCCATGTTGAGAGTAGTAGTAGTCCCACAACACTGTAGGAGTCTGCTGATGTCACCTCTTCTGAGCATGCTCAGATGTAATTAGTGATATTTTAAACCCGGGTGCAAATGGATGACATTAAAGGTTCGTCCGTTTGCCATAGACTTCAATGTTAAAATTATGATGTCCGTGTTTTCTTCCGTTTTTTTCACGGAAGAAAAAATACTGCATGTGCCGTTTTTTTCTTCCATGAAAAAAACCGAAATAAGTGCAAACGGATGCACACGGATGTAAACAGATTGTAAAAAAATCCCATTGACATGAATGGGATTTTTTTAAAACCGTTTTTAATTTGTTTACAATCTGCAAAAACGGAGCTGAAACAGGGATAAAAAAACGGGGCAAACGGCCATGTGAACGCACACTTACCTGCATTTAATCAAGATAAAGCAAACTCCTTACTTCATTCTCCTCATCCTGTTAGAGCCCCTCATCCATCCTTGAAGGCAAGGGAGGCTTATGAAGCAAGTAAGGAAGAAACATCTAGTAACCTGACTGCATTATGGAAGAAGACTTTAAGTTGTATAACAGCCACTAATGAAACTAGCAGCAATTCAGAACAATTGAATATTGCTCTCTCAAGGGTTAAGAAGGCATTTGAGAATTATAAAAGACTTTCTGAGAAGTACTATTCCCTATTGTCGCATTCCAACATAGAGGAAGCTACATTGGAATTAAAGGACTTTACTTCTTCTGACCAGCAGAGGCATAGCACATATCTTGAAGCAAAGGCACAGATAGAAGGTAGATTAGCACATCTACATGAAACTACATCCTGTAAATCTGCTTCTTCCAGACACTCAGGAAAATCATTTAGATCTGCCCGCTCCTATCATAAATCCTCTTCTAAGTCACTGCAGTCTTGCTCTGTAAGATCAACACTGAGCGACCAAATAATCAAAGCTCGCCAAAAGGTTGTGTGGTAACCTTTGGGGATAAAGCCTTGTGGGGTGTTGGGTAGTTAGGGTGTTGCGGTTCAGGATAATAAAGGGGCGCTGTTAACCCTTGTCACTCGTGACGCCAGGGTGGGTGTTAAATACGGTAGTCTTGATAGGCCTATTGCCACCCATACAAAGAGCAATAGGTGTATGCAGAATAAAGGATTGTCCCCAACCACTGTTAACTGAACACTTGCAGGAACTTTTACTGAAGAATTTCTGTACATGCAGCAATAGTAACAGTCCAGATAACAGAGTCTCTACAGATGGTTGGGATCAGATAAGCTCAATTTAGCTTCTTAGAGATTTTGTAGCATAGATCCGCTGGATTTAAGGGTGCGTTTAGGTCCAGTTATCTTGCGGTGAGTAGCGGGGAATTGCTTAGTGTATCCGCTATGTGATAGGCCGAGGCCGCAAGGCTTTGGCCTAGTGAATTGTCTTGTAAGCTGCGGAGGTCGTACCTCATCCAGAATCAGCAACCCAAGAGAGAAGAGAGATGCTGCTTGCTTTGCAGCACAGGAACAAGAGAGCGATCAAGATGGGCAGGTGCAGGATGCATTTTAGATTGGTCCATAACAACTGTCACTCACCATTACATTGCATTGTGGGTGAATAGGTCATGGGAACCTCCAAAGGTGCTGTAGCAAAACCATAGAGTTCTAACCTAATCACATGACCCGCAGGTCCTGCTACGCTGAACAGGTAGGCAATTAAATATATACACATTTATATTTATAAGAACTTCTATACAGTCATAGACTGAGGGGTGACAAGGGGATAACTATAGGAGAAGGACCCCGACGTTCCTAGGGACTCTGACTATGGGGACCTCTACAAAGGTGACGTATGAAATACGGTACCGGGACACCACAAACCCCCTTACTTAAAACAAGTTGACCCCAACGCCTGTCCCCTAAGGCAGAGGAACTAGGACTAGGACAGGATTATTAATACTTTCTATACATCCTGACAAAACCTTTAGTAAACATTAAACACATTTGTACTTGCTTGTTACTCTGACTAGCATCTTGACTAGACAATATTGAAGCTATCTAGAAATTTTTAAGCTATCTAGACAGTGATGAAGCTATCTAACCTTTTGTTCCTAGCTACTTAGACATTTTTATAGCTCTCTATACATTTATGAGGCTAACTAGACATTAGTACAGCTCTCTATACATTTAGTTTCAAGCTGTTTAGACATTTCTGAAATCTCACCACATTTTTCTTTTGCCACGATGAGTCACCTGTTAGTACACAGAAGGGTATATTGGCTTGCCCGAGGCTGTCTACCAATAAGGTTAGCTACTAGGGTCTATCGGCTACACGCTACTTACCCCTAGAACACAACAGTATAACCTTACCTAGGTTACCTTTAGAAATACGTGTTTAATTTTAAGCTCGCAAGAGCACCTACTGGCCAGGTAGAGCATCTCACACATGTAATACAGAGAAGAGAAATCTGAGTGTACCTAACAGTGGCAGGAATTGGGTATCAATAGTACAATTCCTAAGTGTTCCTTGAATGTGAGATATATTTTTGTTTTTGTGTATGTACTGAAGAAGACTGAGGTAGTACATTTAAGTGAGTAATTTGGCGTAGTGAAAAGATATAGGTAGTACATTGAAGTGAGTCATTGAAGGTACTATGTGTAGGTACTGAATGTGAATCTTGGTACCTTAAGGGTAGTTTACCCTGTGTAGTCCTTTGAAACCATCGCAACACCACCTCTGAGTCATCAGGAGTTTCTTCACTCGGCGATTCTGCAGGAGCTTCAGTCCCCGAGGGACCAGCTGGAGGGCTAGAAACAGAAGCAACATCTTCGGTTGGACTGGGAGATTCTCTGAAGTCAGGTGGAGAAGGTGCATCAAGACTTGGAGCAGTCACAGGAGCAGGACTGATGTTAGGTGTAACAACCAATGGTGGTTGACAGGGAGCAACAGCTATTGGCAACTGGCTGGATGGAACGGCTACTGGCATCTGACTGGGTGGAGCAACCAGTGGCGGCTATCTGGGTGGAGCTGGAAATGGTATACCCCAATACATGGTAGATTGACGAGATGGGAACAAAGGAACGTCCATAGTGGGAGGAATTCCCTCTCCTGGCACCTATTCTCTCACTGGCATTGGTAGAGTAGGCGGAGTAGGTGGAGGTAGTCCAAGCACATCTTCTTTCAGACACACTTTTATTCTATTTCTGTGGACCACCTGCGGCTCGAACCCTTCTTTCTGCACCTCATAGACATCCGTTTCAGGGTAAGGGATCGCAGTAATGGTATAGGGTTCCGTTTCCCACAATGAGTCCAATTTATGGGTCCTAGGGAATTTTCTGAGCCACAACTTATCTCCAAGCTGTAAGGGTCGAGCTGAAGCATGCCGATTGTAATCTCTTTGCTGGCGTCCATGGACTTCGCCCATTTTCTTCTCAACAATGTTTTTGGCCTCCTCTATCCTCCGTTGATGCTCCGACACTCAACCTTGAGAAACCTGAGGGGAATTGTTGAAAGGGGCCTGCAGCCCGAAGGTCCGATCCTTTGGCAATTGACCATGTCGGCCCATCATCAAGAAAAAGGGCGTATACCCTGTAGAACAGTGAACAGTGTTGTTGTAAATCTCCAGGAGCTCAGGCAACAACCGGGGCCACTCTTCGTGCTATGAGACAGAGGCAGCTCTGAGCATTTGGATGAATACTTGATTGATCCTCTCGCAGAGCCCATTCCCCTGGGGATGGAAGGCCGTCGTCCGGAGCTTCTTGCAGTCATGCAACTGGCAAAGTTCTTGGAACAATTGAGCTTCAAAGGCGGTTCCCCGATCCGTGAGGACCGATTCGGGACACCCCAGAGGTTGGATCCAGTGACTGTAGAAGAGCTGGGCAGCCGTCTTGGCAGTAAGGTCCTTGACAGGGACAACGACCACCCACCTAGAGTAATGGTCCACCATGGTCAGGGCGTAGCAGTAGCCAGACCGAGTGGGGGCCAACTTCACATGATCCAAGGCAACAATCTGATTCTGTCTCTCTGTACAGATGGGATGTAAAGGGGCCCTTGCGTCCCTCCGGGGATTCTTGATAACATTGCACACGGAGCATTCAGCGCACCACTTCTTGATGTCTCCCCTCATCCCTATCCAGTAAAATCTTCTTCTGATAGTAGCTTCAGTCTTATGGACCCTGAAATGCCCAGACTGGTCATGATAGGCATTCAGGACCATGGCTGTATCTCTTCTAGGGACCAAGATCTGATGTATACAGTCTCCTTAAACTGGGTCCTGGGAGTTTCGATATATTAACCCCTTGTGCAGGAACAGACGATTCCTCTGTCGCCACAGCCGTTTCAACTCAAAGTCCCCTTGCGACTTGTGGAGCCGAGTGGGTACTTTCTTGTGGAGACAATAGTCTAAGAGGTCCCCGATAACCCAGCTTTCGTCCTGAAGCGTCTTCCATGTGGATAAATCTTCAGGGACTTTGAGAGGTTCAGGTTCGTCACGCTCCTGGGCAGTTAGAGCACTCTGGCTCACGAACCTTCGATAGAAAGGAGGCATCTCTACATCTTCCCACACATCTTCAGCAGGAGGTGCTTCCTCTGGGGCCATCCGTGAAAGTACATCCGCATTAACGTTAGTTTTGCCGCTGCTGCGGTACTTAATGTTGAAATCATAGTTGGCCAATCGGGAGGCCCAGCGTTGTTCAATAGCCCCCAACTTAGCAATGTTCAAATGAGCCAAGGGATTTGTTATTAGTATAGACCGTGAAGGGAGTAGCAGCCAGATAGTCTTTAAACTTCTCAGTAATGGCCCAGACTAAGGCCAAGAGCTCCAGTTTGAAGGAGCTGTAGTTAGCGTCATTCTTTTCGGCGCCTCGGAGGTGTCGGCTGGCGTAGGCGATTACTCTCTCTTTGCCATCCTGTACCTGAGACAAGACTGCTCCCAGACCTTCGAAGCTAGCATCTGTATACAAACGGAACGACAGGCTGTAGTCAGGGCACGCCAGAATAGGAGGTTCCGTGAGGGGGTATTTCAAGGCTCGAAAGGCATTTTCTTGGTCTTTACCCAATGTATGGGTAACCTCCCATTATAATTCTCCCGGGCAGTGCCTCTCAATAGCTCGGTCAAGGGTCCAGCAATTTGGGCAAAGTGGGGGATGAAACGTTGATAATAACCAGCAAATCCCAGGAAACTTCGGACGTCTCGCACCGTCTTGGGTGTAGGCCACTCCCTCACAGCACTCACTTTATCTGGATCGGGCTGGACCCCTTCGGCACTGACGACATGTCCCAGGTAGTGTACTTGCGGTTTCAGCAGATGACACTTGGAGGGTTTAACCTTGAGTCCATGTTGAATAAGGACTTGGAAAACTTTTCAGGTGGTCCAGATGCTCCTGATACGTCCGGGAGTAGACAATGACGTCGTCTAAATACAAGAGAACACTCTGGAAGTTGAGATGCCCCAAACATCGCTCCATTAAGCGTTGGAAAGTAGCCGATGCATTGCACAGCCCAAAGGGCATACTTTTGAACTCAAAGAGTCCCATGGGGGTCACAAATGCGGTCTTCTCTCTGTCCTCTTCCGCCATCGGTACTTGCCAGTAGCCACTTGTCAAGTCCAATGTAGAAAAATAGGCGGCGGACCCCAATGCCATCAAGGATTCTTCAATACGGGGGAGAGGATAGGCGTCCTTGTGAGTTATCCCATTCAGTTTCCGGTAGTCTACACAAAAACGGATAGTCCCATCCTTTTTCTTCACAAGGACCAAAGGTGCTGCCCAAGGACTCTGGCTTTCCTAGATAACATCAGCCTCCTTCATTTCCACGAGCATTTTCTTTATGGTCTGATACATCCCAGGAGCCACGGGGCAATGCCTCTCCTTAATAGGTGGACTGTCCCCAGTGAGAATCCGATGTTTGATCATCGTAGTCCTGCCAAAGTCAGTGGGGAACTTGCTGAAAGCTTCTTGATATTCTTTAGCTACTTAGATGACTCCTTCCACCTGCTCCTTGGAGGTGTCTTCATCCCCTATTTGTAGTTGGACCCACCAAGGTTCCGCAGGAGTCTGATCAGGTCCTTGTCGGGCCACTTGGGACTTCGAGACCACATATCTTGAGCCTAAATGGTGCAGTTTAGCCACAGGGGTATACTTAGATAGCCGGACGGCAACTTCAGAGAGGTTAATGAGTCTTACCGGAACTTTCCCATTTCGTACTGTCACCAGGCAGGGAAAATCTTCCAGCATGATGGGTTCCAAGAGCGCTTGGTAATCCTGATTCTTCACCCCAGGTCGGGCACAACACCAAATGACTGCCTCCGTTTGTGGTTGTAAAGTAACAGCACATATGTCTTGGATCCTGACTCAACAGATTTCTCCATGATGATTCACAAACTTCTGTTCTGCTTGGAGAATCTTGAGGTGGTGTTGCGCGGCTCGCCAGCCTGGAGGTGATATGTGAGGGAGAGATGCATGCAATAAACAGACAATATCGTCAAAACAGTGTCTCATAATGTTCATTCCTAAGATGAAGTCAGCTGCCCCTTCATCCCTAAAACTGGTGACAATCACACCCTGCCTTTCTAACACATGCTTTCCCACCTTCACCATAGGCTCCCAGTAGCCATGCCTGGGTACTGGTTTCCCGTTCCCTGCGATTACTCTAAACTCCGCCTCCTTGGGCTCACACAACCTTTTTTGGACCCCAATACTTATAGAAAACTCCCTGAGGGATAGTGGACACCTGAGACCCGGTATCTATTAGAGCTTGTAACCGGATACCTTCAACTATCACCTGTACATAAGGGCAAGGAGCAACATACATAGACAGTCCCTTCTTGGTGCTGCTTGACTCTGGACCTTCTTCTGTTAAAGCCCAGCATTGGCTCCTCCAGTGTCCATTCTAGTTGCAATAGCTACAGACAGGCCTTTGACTCCCAGGTGGCCTCACAGGAGGGGTATCAGGTGGATTGGCAGGGCGGGGGTCAGGTTTCTTAGGTGGGAGTGTTGCAGGTCTAGGGGGATTGGGCCGAACAGCCATTTCTTTGAAAGCTTTGGCTAACTGTTCAATGTCCTGCTTAATGCTTGCAAATCAGCTGTCCAAGGGCAAGGGGGAGGTGTCGTAAGGGCAGTCTGGGAATGGACAGGTGACTGAGGCGAGGTCCCCGGGGATTCTGCAGTGGGGACACTAACTTCCTCTGCCTGGGTCCCTGATTCAATCACCTTAACCGCTAGTCTCTTAACAGCTGGGAAGGCCATGTCGGGATTTTGCACAGCTAGCATCCTAAGTTGGGCCTTGTCCCATTTATTCTGTGCCCCCTCTATGAATTGGTCCATCAGCACTCGATTACCCTGATCGGGCGTGATGCCATCCAGCTTCTGCACCGCCTCTAATGCATTCTGCAAGGCTACCGCATATGCCCGGAGAGTCTCACCTGGTTTCTGACGTCGCTCATATAGTCTGAGGCGTACCTCCGAGGGGGAATGGGAGTCGAACACTTGAGAGAGCCCCTCGAAGATCTGTCCCACTGTGGCCTTGTCAGCCGCTGGCCAGGTGCGGAGTTCTTCCAAGGCAGGTCCCTGGAGCTGTCGTAGAAGCAACTGCACCTGTTGATGAGGAGGGAGTGCATAAAACCCAAAGTTGCTGTAAAGAAGGCAACATGTCGCCAAAGCAAGCTGGTCAACTAGACACACCTACCAACAGAGGCACTCTACAACTACCTCATACCACAGAATCAAGCGCACCAACCTATCCAGCTCATGTGCCATCACAACCCTATGTGAATAGAGATTATAAGGACAAAGCAGAAGTCTACGGTATGAACTCTATACCTCCTGTGATACAGCTCTCTTCAACCTCAAATCCACAGAGATCTTCAGACGCCAAACCCTTACTTGGATTGAACCCATCTGCAATACCTTTCTCTCCACCTACCAGACAGCATCAGATACCAACCATGATCCAAGATGGTGCCCCATCAGTATCACCTGCAGCTGTAAAAACCGAAAGCATTGACATTGCAGAGTTCAGCAAGTATATGATTCGACGAGAGTTGATTACTACTGGACTGTCTAGATTTGATGACCACCCAGAGAACTATACGAGTTGGAAACCTACATTTAAGGCGGTAACCAAAAACTTAGACATTGAACCTCAAGCAGAACTTGACTTACTAATAAAGTGGTTGGGGCGTCAATCTTCAGAACAAGTAAAGAGACTCAAATCTGTCTACATTTATAACTTTCAAGCAGGCCTTGATGCTGCCTGGGAACATCTAGAACAGGACTATGGGAGCCCCGAAGTCATTGAATATGCCTTATTCCAGAGACTAAAAGACTTTCCTAAGATCTCTGTTAAGGACTATCATAAGCTTAGAGAGTTAGGTGACCTCCTTCTTGAACTTAAAATTGCTAAATCAGATCCTAGTTTGCCAGGTCCTAGCTATTTAGACACTGCTCAGGGCGTAAATCCTATAGTAGCAAAGTTGCCTAGTCATCTCCAGGGAAAGTGGACTAGCGTAGGATCAAAGTATAAGTATAAACATTAAGTTTTCTTTCCCCCCCCCTTTTCTTATTTTGCATAGTTTGTGAGAAAGATTGCAAGATCTAAGAATGCCCAAGCTTCATGTATCCAGATACAACAACCCTTCCTTTAACTACTTCAAGGGGTATTGCCACCAACAGTAAATTCAAGGACTTAAGGCATCCTATTGCCGTGAGGAAGACCGCGCTCACATCCAACGTCTTGGCTACAGACGTTAAATTACAAGGTACCAAGGCAAGTAATCTTGATCAACAATGTCCCATTCATAATGCGCCACATTCTCTCTCCAAATTTCGTGCATTTAAGGGCAAGTCTATCGAGGAACGCAAGACATTTCTCAAAGAACATAATATCTGTTTCAAGTGTTGCACATCCTCCGATCATTTAGCAAGAGACTGTAAGATTGCCATCAGATGTTCACTGTGTAACAGTGCCAAGCATGTGGACGCTCTTCATTCAGACCTGTTCAAAAGGAAACCCTCACCCTGTAGTAACCCCTAAACTACATCAGATGATGGCGGGGAGAGAACTGAGCGATATATCAACCCTGTAACTACAAGGTGTACAGAGGTGTGTGGAGAAGGGTTTCATAGCAAGTCTTGTAGCAAGATATGTCTTGTAAGAGTTTTTCTTGAAGGATGTCCACAAAATGCCATAACAATTATTGCCATACTCGACAATCAGAGCAATCGCTCGTTTCCAAGTACAGAATTCTTTGACTTATTCAACATTCATGGAGAGACTTGGTCCTATACCTTGCAGACATGCTCAGGAAAGGTCAGTACATCGGGAAGAAGAGGCTATGGCTTCATAGTGGCATCAGAATATGAGAACATAGAGTTTCCTCTTCCAACTCTAATCGAATTTGATCAGCTACCGAACAACAGAGAAGAAATCCCCTCACCGGAGGTTGCACGTCATCACCCTCATTTGAGCCATATTGCTGACTACATTCCGTCACTTAACAAGGATGCAAAAAACTTGATTCTTCTAGGGAGAGACATTCCTAGAGTTCATAAAATAAGAGAGTTATGTAATGGTCCAGATGATGCTCCTCAAGCCCAGAAACTTGATCTTGGATGGGTGATAATAGGAGAGGTCTGTTTAGAGCCATCTCACAAGCTCTTGGATGAAGCTTCCTACAAAACTAAGGTGGAGGGAGGCATCAGGTAATCATCGATTGAGGAAATGTCCATTGCACTATTATGTGAAGTATATCCACATAGAAATTACACCAATAAGGTAGATAAAACTTAGCTTTTACTTATAAATCAGCAATAAAATCAACCATAACATACATGGTTACCGTATATAAACCACCAAAGTGAAGGGATAGGGAAAGGGGTACAGGTGAATACCTAATCTTGACTACCTAACAATGGGCCCTTCCTAAAATAGTGTGGATAGGGTAAGGGAAAAGCAAAAAACAAATAGTGGCAGAACTCCAACGCGTTTCATCCTGTAATGTGCAGGACTCATCAGGGAGTGTAGCATATTCGGTAATAATATTGATATTCAAGATTTTATTGACATATAACAGTAACACATGTTATAATAGAATAGTAGATAGTGGAATATAGACAAATAGATAAAAGTCAAGCACCGTCTAGTATAGTCCGTAATGCAGTCATATGATGGTCAACAAGGTAGGTGTAGTGACAAAAAGGGATAGGCACTGAGTTCAGATAGTAACATATAATCGATATTATTGAGGTATCCGTTCTAGATGTACATATATAAGGAGACCTTAAAATAAATTAAAGCGTACAAATATTCAGTTACCAAACTAAAAGTACAAAGAAATTAATTCCCTACCCAAGTCTCGGTCTTCTCTGGAATGTAATTTCAGACACATTCACCTTTCAGGTCTCTCACGCTAAAAAACCATTCACCAGACGTGCAGTCTTGTCAACTGTTAATAGCCTTCACAATCCCTTAGGCTTTGTGGCTCCAGTTACCGTCCAACGGAGATCCCTACTTTGTCAGTTTACTGAAAGAGTGACAGATTGGGATGCCCCTTTGCCGGTAGACCTACTGCCTAAGTGGGAGAAATGGAGAAACTCCTTGAAGTCACTGGAGGAACTTAATATCCCTCGCAGCTATTCACCCACTGAATTTTGTGATGCATCTACTGAAGCCATAGCGGCTTATCTCCAGATCATAGATCCCTCCGGGAGACCCCATCTCGGGTTTTTACTAGGAAGAGCCAAGTTAGCTCCAAAACCTGCTCACACTATCCCCAGATTAGAATTGTGTAGTGCAACCCTAGCTGTTGAAGTCGCAGAATTCATGCAATATGAAAAGGACATATATAAACGTCAATGGAGATACGCTCAATACCTTGCAGATTGTTTCTGGGACAGATGGAGGAGGGAATACCTCACACTTCTCCAAGGATGTAAAAAGTGGCAAACCCAGAAGCCTAACTTAAAGGAAGGGGACCTGGTTCTTCTAAAAGACCAGCAAACTCACCGGATCCAGTGGCCAGTTGGAGTTATTACAAAGGCCATTGCTAGTGATGATGGGAAAGTCCGAAGTGTGGAAGTCAGGATTGTAAAGGACGGGAGCTCAAAAACCTTCCTGAGACCAGTCACAGAGACAGTCCTAATTATGACTGCTTCTAAAAATTCTGATACAATGTTATGTGAAGGAGTCACCTAGACCTCTAGCATAGTTACCTTAGACTAGAAGGCTAGATAGCATTCTACTGTATGCAATGTTATTGTATCTTTAAAGGTAAATAATTGTGTAGTGATATCCCTCGATACCAGGCGGGGAGTGTGCTGCCACGCAGCTTTAACTGTCTAGCAGTTGTTATTACATGTTATGTTATGCTATGTTATTGGTATAATCCTTGCACCCCTGCTGTTGCTCCCACCCCCATTTCCTGTTGTAGCTCCATTTTGTTTGTTGTTACCATAGATACTGCAGTGTGAGGGAGCTGTGTAACTTCATTAGAAATGTACCTATGGAAAAGCCTCTATGTTTATGCCTTTGCTAACTTGAAGCAAAAAAAAGCATTGGAAAACACCTCTGGAGTCTTTATTCATTGAGTAAGCTGTCTGTTAAAGTGATCATTCAACCTGCTGCACACATCCTTACAGAATGGGTCTACAAGAAGCCTGTGGCAGGTACAACCGATGCTGAGACAGAACACATATACAGGATAGGGATAAGTGTCTGATTGCGGAGGGTCCCACCATCTCTCACCCATCTTTTACAGCATGTGCTGAAGAAAACATGTGCTCCATTCATTTGTATAGGATCGCCGAAGATACCTGAGTGCTGTACTCAGGTATCTTCGGTGCTTACATAGAAATGAGGACCATGCCATCCACAGCACGCCCTCTTTTTGAGAGCCAGGGTCTTATTCTGTAGTTCGTGGGGGTTTCCATCAGTTGGATCCCTGTGATCAGAGACTAATCGCCCTCACTGGACAATCCGTTTATGCTATCCCCTCTTTTATTAAAACCAAACCACATTTTACCAAAATGTGAAATGTAATTTGATTTCCTTGCTGACAGAAGAGTGTTAGTCTATGCTGCTATGTGAGCTGTGCCCTGACAGAAATACTCTCAGATCTAACTGACTGAGAGCCAGGAGAGTACACAGAGCACAGAATGTCCCACCTACACTTCCTACATTCTGTTTTAGCAAGTCTGTGGCCAGAGACAATGTACTTTTGACATACAGTGGATGATGTTTTAGTAATGAAGGAGACACCTAGAGGCAAGACATATAATTCTTATAACTATTTTACATGGGTTTTTATCTTCGCCAATATTCTATTAAATTCTATCCAGTTGTGCGGCTGCTGGGACACCCCCACGGTCTTCGGGTTAGATTGCCTGGGGCTTCCGTGTTTGTGACACTACGCCACTCCTCACTCCATTAATGTCTATTGGAGGGGGCGTTATGGCTAGTACAGGCCCCAGGCTTCCGTGTTAATGAACGCCCCAGTGCCGCAGGAGCTCTCTAGATAACCTCTTTAACGGCGCCACCTCCTCACTCTACTGGGTGTTAGTGTGTTAAATTAAAGATGAGCGTTCTTACCTTGCCGATGATGTATCTCATTGCTCTACGTAAGCAGGCGCAGCAAGATCTTACGCAGCATACCTCATCGTTGTCAATCAAAAGTCTGTCAGCAATCTTCATAAAGATGGGCTACAATAAAAAAACATAACAATCATTGTAGTCTCTCCATTACAGTAATTTTCTATCCTTGTTAGGAATTCTTCACAGTGTATAATAAATGAAGCTCTTACCCTGTCTTCATCTTCCATCTTGTTGAGTACATCCTAAAATACAAATGACAATGTTAATAAAGTGTTATATTTGCTGAGGGCTTCAGATTTCTGCAATGTATTTACCATAATTTATCAGTGGAGCAGTAAGAAAGATAATATCTGGTTTATTTTGTGTTCTTCTCACATCATTTTAGGGTCCCCAATTATTCAATTTCTCTATTAGCCAGAACATAGGAACACAAAGAGAAGCAGTTCTCTAGAGGATTATGGCCCAGAGTTACTAAAAATGTCTGATTATTATACAGTGTCATCTCAGACTAGACAGTCCTAGAATGTGTCAGACTTATCACAGGTGTACAAGGCTGTTTGATGAATCTATCTTACTCTTACACTACACTTAGTCCAAGTTGAGATCAGCTATTGGCTTAAACTGTGCCAACGTTCTGGCCCAATTGTTGACACATAGTATGGCATTGAAAGACGGAGGCTCATATTATGCAAGTTTAAAGCTTAGACAACAAAAGAATGTACAGGAAAATATTAGAAAACATTCATAGAAACATGGGATTCAGGTTTAAAATAGAACGTTTTAAATATAGAGTCAGAGGACCAATTGCAGTTTTGAGGATGTCAGACAGAGAACCTCCAGATTGAAAATTTTTTGTACAAATTGCACCTCTGGTGGAATGAGCATTAAATATGGAGGTGTCAATGCCGGCCATAGACATAGACTGTTTGATCCATCTGGCCAGGGTGGGAGAAGAGACGGGAAGATGAGGTTTGCAGTAAGAAATGAAAAGCTGGGAAGAAGAAGCAGAACGGAGAGATTGAGTTTTTGATTCATAAACTTTAAGGCATCGAACAACACATAATTTATCATTATGAGGAAAGGCGGGATAAAAAACTGAATGAAGGTTAGTTTTTGTTCTCCTAGATATGGAAAATTGTACACCATTGGGAAGGAATTGTCTTCGAGAAATATCTAACGCTTTAACATCCGAAACTCTTTTGATGGAAATAAGGCATAAGAGTGCGGCTAGTTTGAAAGAAAGGAGTTTAAGGGGCAAGGAATCGTTGTCCTCCCAACCTAAGAACAGGTCTAAAAGGGTATTAACATCCCAAGTAGAAAGATACTTAGGCTGAGGAGGTCTCCTAAAGCGGATGCCTTAAAGAAGTTTACAGATGAGAGGATGTCTGCCCACAGGGATAGAATCGATAGGGGAATGATGGAAAGATATAGCAGATCTGTAAACATTGAGGGTGCGATAGGCTTTTCTCGAATCAAAAGCTTCAGAAAGAAAATTTAGGATATGTACTATAGAGGTGTGTATGGGATCCAGGTTTCTTGGAGTGCACCAACGAACCCAAATTTGCCAGGCTGATCGATAAGATGACTTAGTGCCTGGGGCCCAAGCATCTGAGAGAATGATTTGAGCTGAAACAGAAAGTCCAGAGAATGCTCCTGAAGCCCCGAGATTTTCCAGGCCAAAATATGTAATTGGTTTGTTAGGATCAAAAGATGAGGATTCCCCAGGGGGTCTTGAAGAAGAAGGGGATGAAGTGGAATGATTCTGGGAATGTCTATGATCATGTTCAATATCTGGGGAAACCAGGATTGGGTCGGCCACCAGGGGGTTATCAAAACTATAGTGGATCTGTGAATCATGACTTGAGTCAAGGTCCTGGGGATCAGAGAGAAAGGAGGGAAAGCGTAAAGGACTCCCTGAGGCCAAGGTTGTAAAAAGGCATCCACTCCTAAGGAATCTGGGTCTGGACGCCAACTGTAGAATTTTGCAATTTGAGAATTCAGTCTGGAGGCGAAGAGATCCAGAAGAAGAGGACCCCAAAGCGAATTGATGTGTTGGAAGATGAGGGGGTCCAGTCTCCAGTCGCTGGAATCTGTCAGATGGCGAGACTGCCAATCTGCCACTGAGTTGGAGAGACCGGGCAGATACTCTGCTTTCAGAGTGATATCTCTGTCCAGGCAGAAGTGCCAAATTTCTTTGGCAGTGTTGGCCAGAGCCTTTGATGCTGTACCACCTAAACGGTTGATGTACTGGACAGCCGAGACGTTGTCCATACGAAGGAGTATACAAGAATGAGAGCAAAATCTTGCGAAGCTTTTTAACGCAAAGAAACCTGCGAGAAGCTCTAATCAGTTTATGTGTAGACGGGATTCCGATGCTGACCATTTCCCTCCGGTGGAGAACTGACCGCACTGAGCTCCCCATCCAAGGAGACTCGCATCTGATTCTATGCAGAGATCCGGATTGGGATGGAAAATGGTTTTCCCATTCCAGACTTGGATATGTTGAAGCCACCAAAGGAGTTCCTCCGCGACTTCCGAAGAAATTAGTATTTTTTCTGAATAATTCCACCCTTGGCGAAGGTGTTGAATTTTCAAATGCTGTAACGCCCTGTAGTGAAACGGGGCTGGAAAAATGGCTTGTATGGAAGCCGAAAGGAGACCTATGATTCGAGCAATGGATCGAAGGGAGATCAAGTCCTTGTTGAGAACACAACAGATTTCCTTCTGGATCAAGGAAAGTTTCTTGAGAGGGAGACTGAGAATAGCTGATTCTGTATTGAGGACAAAACCTAGAAATTCCAGCTCCTTGAATGGAGAAAGAATGGATTTTTTTTCGAATTGTTGAGAAAGCCCAGGTCTGTTAGAAGGGATAGTGTCCATTGAGTGTGAAGTGAAATAAAAGAAAGAGACTGAGCCATGATAATGATATCGTCTAGATATATTATAAGACGAACCCCATGAGACCGTAAGACCGCAATTACCGGCTTTAGTAACTTGGTGAAACACTAAGGAGCGGATGAGAGACCAAAAGGGAGACAAATAAATTGACAAATTTGATGGCGCCATTGAAACTGAAGAAATGGTGAATTCTGGATGGATAGGAACAGTCAGGTATGCGACTTTTAAATCTATTTTTGTGAGCCAGCCTCCTTGTAGGAGAATATCTCTTAACAGGTGAATGACCTCCATTTTGAAGTGGCGATATACAATATATTCGTTCAGATTTCTCAGATTGATAACTGGTCTGAACGTCCAGTCTTTTTTTTTTTTTTACCAAAAAGATGTTGCTTAGAAACACTGGTTGATTTGTGTCCATTGGAATGATGGCGTTTTTCGCCTTGAGTTCTTTTATTTCCATGTCGATTAGATTCTGATCTGTGTTGGAAAAATGAATGGGGCGTGGAAATTGTGTTTGATGTGGAGTGGTAAGGAAGTCTAACTGGAAACCCTGAATTGTGTTGAGAATCCATGAATTTGTGGTTAGCATGTTACAATTTTGGAAAAAATTTTCAACGGAAGATGGGGAAAAGGTGGGGGAGGTGGACTCACCTGGGGTTTGGTTGGATCTAGTAAATCCTCTTCTTCCTCTGGGATGCCAGGATCTGCCTCTATAAGGGAAGAAAGGGGTGGATTGGGAGGAAGGGATTATAGGGGTAGGTATAAGCAGAAGGGCCTCTGGAGGGAGTACTTGATTAGATACGGCTGGGAGAGCGCCCCCTACCTCTCCCAGCCCTGCCAAAAACCTTGGGGTGAGACACCTGATGTAAAGATGTTTGGGCCTTGTCTAAAGAGGAAAAGAGCCCAACATACTTAGAGATTTCTTTAATGACAGCTTCCCCAAAAAGGAAACCTTCGGGAGTAATGGAAAGTTCAGAAGAGGCCAAATGGGAAAGCTGTGAATCAAGTTTCATGAGTATAGCCCTTCTCCTCTCGGTGCAGAATGCTGCATTGGTGTTACCAAAGAGGCACATCGCTCTTTGGGCCCAACCTTTGAGAACGGAGACGTCTACAGGAGTACCTGAAGACGAAGATTGTTCGGCCAAATCTAGAATCTTGGAGAGGGGGCCAAGGATGTCTAGAAATTTGTCCTGGAAAATGTTAAAGGAGCAATCAAGCCCCTTTTTTGGGTTTTTGCCACTTTTTAATAGATATCGGACAAGGATGGGGTCAATATCAGGGGTAATTGCCAAATTAGAGGAGAGAGAAGGACGCGGACATTCCGCTTTTAATTTATTCCTCTCCGTCTTATCCAAACTTTAATTTATCCAGAGTTCGATAAATTTATACACTTGTGGGTTGGGCACCCATTCCCCTGATCGGGGGTGCTTAATTTGTGAGGGGTGGAAAAATGGGGTGCCAGTATTATCAAGGATAGTGTCATGGGTATTGTCAGCCTCCTGCAGGCTATTGGGAAAATTCTCAGATTCTTCCTCAATAAAACAAGAATCTTTATTGTCAGAAAAATATTCTTCCGAAGAAGAATTATTACCAGACTCTTGAAAAGAGTCAGGTTTCATCCTTTTTGAGGATGTCCAAGCCTGTACGCCATGCTCTTCCTCATGGGCGTAGGGTCTTAGATGTGTCTCTTGGACATCAGTAAAGGTGCTGCACGTAGGAAGGGAGCCGTCAAAGTATATCGGACCTACTCCTTTATTGTGCGAAATACGCACTTTTTTGGAGGTACGGTCGTCAGTATTAATATGACGCTTTTTAGATGAGTGTTTGCGAGGAGCCTGGTTAGGTGGAGAACTAGTGGCATCATCTGCCGACCAAAATTGGTCTATAGGGGAGGCAGAAATATTTTGTGAAATAGGTTTGGGTGTAGAATGCACTATAACACGCGAAACAGATTGCGCTATAGAATCCTGCATGGATACAAGAGCTAACTGTACAGCAGAATGTAAAGACCTACTGAAAGATTCATTCACCATAGACTGAATTTGGTCCTCAGACATGGGGTTATTTTCCCTAGTTTTAGGAATTTCAGGGGAGGACATAATGGAAAGGAAGGGAGGTACAGAGAGAAAAACCTGTGAAGAAATACTGGAATTAATATGACTAATAGTACTTATTTGTTAAATGGAATGCAGGGTTTATTGGAAAGATGGGTTGTCTGCAGTACCTGAACTGTGACAGGAGATGGAGCAGCAGCACACTAGCAGTGGAAACAATGTATCTGACCACAGGACTGAAGGGGAGGTGCCGGAGAACGGAACTCAGACACTGAGGGAATGAGAAGCACGGAGCTCAGTAACAGGCTGTTGCTCTGTGAGGAGACTCCGCCATGTGAAGAGAAAGCAGCGCGGGAATGCTGACAAGTTAAGAATCAGCGCGAGCGGAAGGTCACGTGATGCGCAGTGGCCGCAATTGAGATACGTAGTACAGGTAAAACAGAAGAAAAAATAAGGGGAATAAATGAATAAGAAGGCCTGCTGCAGGGCAGTAGGTAAACGGAGTGAGAGCTGAATAGCGAGGGGATAGAAGAAAGTTTGTACAAATAGGACAGAGCTGGTAACAGAAATATACTAAGGATATATATATATATATATAGCAATGTATATGTATATATATGAGAGAATAATATGTATATATTGATACCAATACACAAGGCAGTCACTAAATATGGATTGACATAAAACTGTGACTTATCTGTAGTGGAGGAGCAAAGAAAGAGGGATATTTGAATGCTACACAGACTTATATTACCTAGCCTGTTCCTGACTGGCTGCTCATTACCTGCAGCATGTTTGTAGTTCACCTGTTAAGTTTTTTCTGTTATATTAACTGTTTCGCTGCTGGTTTGTTTCAGTAAAGAAAGACTGCATAATATGAGCTTCCATCTTTCAATAAAATCCAAATTATTCTGACTGGCTCCTCTGAAATAGAAAATTAGTGAATTAACAGATCAGGGCGGACATAAATTTTATACCTGTCAGATTTCCACCTACCAATATTTTTTATGCTGTCAGCGGGCAGACCGGACAATGAAGCCTCAGTTGCCACACCGATCCTAAAACAGTGGGAACTAATTAAAAAATTGTTCAGTCCTAGAAATAACAAACATTTCTTCAATATGAATCTAAACTGAAAGCTAGTCAGAGCAGAGCCATCTTTATGCACAAGGAAAGGTGTGTAACCTTGTGCACGGACAGATAGAAACCTTCTGGCTAAGGCCACAGGACAGATGAGATCACCTGACAAGCGAGAAATATGTAAACGTTTACCCCTATCTAAAACATCAGTTTTAGACTCTTAAAGGGGTATTCCGCCCCTAGACATTTTATCCCCTATCCAAAGGATAGGGGATAAGATGTCAGATCGCCGCGGTCCCGAGTTCGCTCTGTGCGTAATGACGGGCGATACGGGGGACGGAGCAGCGTGACGTCATGGCTCCGCCCCTCGTGACATCACGGCCCGTCCCCTTAATGCAAGTCTATGGGAGGGGGCGTGACGACCGCCACGCCCCCTCCCATAGACTTGTATTGAAAGGGGCGGGCCATGACATCACGAGGGGCGGAGCCGTGACGTAACGATGCTCCGGCCCCTGTACCGCCCATCATTACGTGCAGAGCGAACTCGTTCTGTGCTGTAATGATCCCCGGGGTCCCAAGCAGTGGCACCGCGGTGATCTGACATCTTATCCCCTATCCTTTGGATAGGGGATAAAATGTCTAGGGGCGGAATACCCCTTTAATATTTACCACTAAATTATTAGGGGAAACAGAGATATCTGAAATGTCCAGAGGAGAAGCAGACCATCTATTCCTTGCTGTAAGTTCACCAATTCTAAGAGCTCCAAAGAAGGCTAGTACAAAAGCCATCTGAAACAGTAAGGCCTCATACTCAGATGAACAAACCGAATTGCATGCACCTACTATTCTCTGTAGTAATTGGTAATCAATAGGCCTCCTCTGATCCTTGCAACTAAATGACACACGATAACCTTTTAACACTTGCTTCACTTGATAAAAAGAGTTAACAGGACGAACACCTAACCATTTCTCAAAGAAGGCCACTCCTGCAAGAATACTACATAAGTGACTATGCTGCTTTTTAACCAGCAAACCGAATAAAAATAACAAAGCACAGTTCAGATCGGATTGAGACACTTGAAAACCATTGGAAACACAAAATGAGCACCAATTAGACCATGACTTACTATACTCAGCATAAGTTTTTGCAGAAATTGACTTCATAGCGAAATGTTGAATCAGTCCCATACTAGGTTCCATAGATGGGGTGGGCAGGGGAGACCCTCCATATCCGCTTCTGGGCAAAGCTGGTGGAATCTGAAAAACTGACCCCGTGATAGTGCATCAGCTATAATATTAGACTCCCCTTTAATATATTTATATTAATAATAATAATAATAATTGTAATTGTTTATCTAATAAAAGTTTATACTAATTTTTTCATGAATCTTGTATTATTGGTGATTATTTCATGGTGACAATTGTAGGAGTATTATTATAATCCCCTTTAATATATTTAGCCTTGACCCATATGTTTAATCTAAGGCATAATAAAACTAAATGCCGTAGGAGCTTAATAACCGTCACAGATTTTGATGAAAGACAATTGATTGCAAAAGCTACACCCTTATTATCAGTATTTATTGTAATGTGTCTATCCTTGAAAAATGAACTCCAAATCACCAAAGCAACCACTACTGGGAATAATTCTAATAAAACAAAATTAGATGTAAGCCCCGCCTGAATCCAGCTATCTAGCACACCAATGCCCATGGTAGTATGCTCCAAAGCAAAAAGAACCTGCAGCATCAGTGTACACCCCAATTTGAGCTAATTCCAAAAAATCCGCCTGCCAGACCGAAGACCCATTAAATTCAGAGAGAAACTCCTCCCACAGTGACAGATCATCTTTCAATGACTTATCTAAATGTAAATATAATGTTTAGGAGATTTCACACCCCTGGTTGCTAAATATATTCTTTTAGAGAATACCCTACCCATAGGGATAACCTTAGCTGCAAAAACAAACATACCAAGTATTTGTTGGAGTTCCCTCAGTGTTGTTTTCTTTCTAGCCATTCATTTGTGAATACCTAGCAACATGGAATCAACTTTATCCTGAGGAAGACTAAAAGTCATTAGTAAACTATTTATTTTAATACCTAGAAAAACCAACTCCTTAACTGGCAACACTGTTTTTTCATGCGCTAATGGAATGCCAAACTTTACACAAACATTAACAAACATATCAAATAACCTAAAAAGATCAGAACTGGAACTAAATAGTGGATCAAGTAACCTACAGGACGTTCAAACTTCACTACCAACTCTATAAATGAGGCAAAGGCTTCAAAATAAAAACATGACAGTGAAAAACCCATAATAAGGGATTTGTCAAAATAAAATTTGTTATCAAACTGGAAGCCGAGAGAGTTGAAACCAGATTCCCTGACTGGTAGCAGTCTAAGGGCGGATTTGATATCTGCTTTAGCTAACCAAGCTCCATTTCCAGCTTCCCTCAACAGTGCTAACGCAGAATCAAATGACGCATATTCTACATTAAAATCTTTGGAGTTAACTTCATCATTCAAAGAATTTTTCTCAGGAAATGATAAATGATGAATTAACCGAAAGGACCCTGGGTCCTTTTTGGGCACTAAACCCAAAGGAGACAACCTGAAATTTCTGAAAGGAGGGGAATCAAATGGACCCTCAACCCTGGCCTCAGAAACTTCTTTATTAATCTTATCCCTTACCACCTCCACATGTTGGTTAACTGACTTCAAATTGTCCGCCCATACACAGCCGGAACCAGTAAACTCAGGCACAAAAAATCCTCTTGAAAAGCCTTCAATTAATAGGTTAGCTATCTGTATGTTTGGGAACTTGTTTAGATAGGGCAGCATGTTTATGAGCTTCACCGGAGTCGATGCTGCGGGAAAGCGTCTCCCTACGGGACGGCATGTGTTGGGTGGACAAGTTGATCTTTTTAAAACATTTGTTCACAGGGTGGTTCCCTGTACAGTGTGAACACTCATGTCTATATTTGCAGTTTGACTGCCACCTGCACTGACCTTCATTGAATGCAAAACATACTCCTTTTCGAAAATTATTCTGCCCTGCAACTGACAAGCTACGATTTCTCTGGGGCAGCATGAGATTGAGCCATAGGCCTACGTCCTTCTGCCCCCATTTAACATGTGGGTGAACTGATAGCTTCTGCCTAAACATTTCATTGTAAGACATCCAAGCAGATCCGCCAAAATTTCTATATGCTCTAACACAATATCCAGATGATGAAATAAGGCGGTACATTGAGAGTGTTTTTCTCCCATCACTGCAGCAAATATGCAAAATGCTTGGACCCAGTTATGAAATGATTTAACTGGTACAGTACGTTTTTTATCATCCTCATTTTTCTTAATATCAATATTATGAATTGTTTGTTCTTTAAAAGATGGTAAAAGACAAAATATGTCCACGCATTCACCTCTCCATATTTTCTCCTTCACCGCCTGAACAAGGTGGAAACCCAGAGGAGATACTTCACATGTTAAAGCCTCCTTCATGTATATTCCAGGAACCATACCAGATGAATTGCTTGAAATGTCACCAGTGCTAATGGGAGACTGTTCTGTATTTATTCTACTGTCCAGGAAGGGGGCGTTGCTATAACAGCCGGATTATCCTGGCTCCCAGCTAAATCTCCCTTGTCTCCCTGACTGAACTATTAAGTGTTTCTTTGTTTGCTGTTGGTTGTCTGACCCAGGCAGAACTAGCAGCCCGGGACAGAGAACCACCAACTGTGTTGTTGGGCAAGGAGGCGAACATATTAAAAAACGCCGCCAACCCGGAAAATAAATCCTGCTCAGGAATGGTGACGGCCCCCCCGGCAGCCCTGTTGAGCTCAAATGAGTGTAATGGTAAGTACTTACCACCAGACGCCTTCTGCGCTGAGGCTGCTGTCAGCCTGTCACTCCTCCTGGGTGACTCTGCACCTTTCGACTGGGCGGGTGGGACGGGGCTTCTTTTGGGCACTGCCTGGCTGGTGCTGGCTTCCGATGGTGATCCTCTCCTCTTAGACCGGCTTGCGTTCCGCGACGACCTCCGTGGAAGGGGGATCGGCCGACACTGCTGCTGACGTCAGGAGCGGCGCGTTCAGATGACGTAGATCCGCCTCTTCCTCTATTTCCGGTTGGGGTCCGGCGAGGTCCGACGTGGCAACGGTGGAGAGGTCCCAGGATGGAGGTACACAACAGTCTGCGACAGGTCCGGGGGCATCTTCCAGACACTTGGCGAGCCATTCTTCACCTCCAGCTCCCGCTGCACGCTCCAGCAGCCGCAAATATAGCTCTTTTACAGCAGAGCTGATAGCGCCGGCAGGGGCTGAATCTTCAGGCTGTTCCATGACTTGGCCGCGGCACGAACAGAGGGAGATTGATCCTCTGCTTTCTTCACAGGTCCACGGAATGAGCCCAACCTGCTGGAGCACAGTTATATATAACACTTACAGAATTCCCACAGAACTGCATTATCCAATCAGATTCCTGCTCTCATCTGCCCAGCAACAGCCAGCCTGTAAGAGAATCTCAGCACCACTGTGAGTAAACTGATATTAACCCTTCCTTTGCCTTAAACTCACATAGACCATTTAAGCAATATAGAAAAGAGAGGGGCACGGGAGGGGGGCCCATCCCATGTGGCCCCTACGTTATCCTCCTGGGCCCCTTACAGTTGTATAGGATCGCCGGAGATGCCCGAGTGCTGTACTCATGTATCTTCGGTGCTTACATAGAAATGAGGACCATGCCATCCACAGCACGCCCTCTTTTTGAGAGCCAGGGTCTTATTCTGTAGATCATTGGGGTTTCCATCAGTTGGATCGGGCTAGATTGCCTGGGGCTTCCGTGTTTGTGACACTACGCCACTCCCCACTCCATTAATGTCTATTGGAGGGGGCGTTATGGCTAGTACAGGCCCCAGGCTTCCGTGTTAATGAACGCCCCAGTGCCGCAGGAGCTCTCTAGATAACCTCTTCACTCTACTGGGCGTTAGTGTGTTAAATTAAAGATGAGCATTCTTACCTTGCCGATGATGTATCTCATTGCTCTACGTAAGCAGGCGCAGCAAGATCTTACACAGCATACCTCATCGTTGTCAATCAAAAGTCTGTCAGCGATCTTCATAAAGATGGGCTACAATAAAAATATAACAATCATTATAGTCTCTCCATTACAGTAATTTTCTAGCCGTGTTATGAATTCTTCACAGTTTATAATAAATGAGGCTCTTACCCTGTCTTCATCTTCCATCTTGGTGAGTACATCCTAAAATACAAATGACAATGTTAATAAAGTGTTATATTTGCTGAGGGCTTCAGATTTCTGCAATGTATTTACCATCATTTATCAGTGGAGCAGTGAGAAAGATAATATCTGGTTTATTTTGTGTTCTTCTCACATAATTTTAGGGTCCCCAATTATTACATTTCTCTATTAGCCAGAACATAGGTGTTACGCCGAGCGCTCCGGGTCCCCGCTCCTCCCCGGAGCGCTCGCTTCACTCCCTCCGCTGCAGCGCTCCGGTCACGTCCTCTGACCCGGGGCGCTGCGATCCCGCTGCCAGCCGGGATGCGATTCGCGATGCGGGTAGCGCCCGCTCGCGATGCGCACCCCGGCTCCCCTACCTGACTCGCTCCCCGTCTGTTCTGTCCCGGCGCGCGCGGCCCCGCTCCCTAGGGCGCGCGCGCGCCGGGTCTCTGCGATTTAAAGGGCCACTGCGCCGCTGATTGGCGCAGTGGTTCCAATTAGGGTTTTCACCTGTGCACTTCCCTATATTACCTCACTTCCCTTGCACTCCCTTGCCGGATCTTGTTGCCTTAGTGCCAGTGAAAGCGTTCCTTGTGTGTTCCTTGCCTGTGTTTCCAGACCTTCTGCCGTTGCCCCTGACTACGATCCTTGCTGCCTGCCCCGACCTTCTGCTACGTCCGACCTTGCTTCTGCCTACTCCCTTGTACCGCGCCTATCTTCAGCAGCCAGAGAGGTGAGCCGTTGCTAGTGGATACGACCTGGTCACTACCGCCGCAGCAAGACCATCCCGCTTTGCGGCGGGCTCTGGTGAAAACCAGTAGTGGCTTAGAACCGGTCCACTAGCACGGTCCACGCCAATCCCTCTCTGGCACAGAGGGTCCACTACCTGCCAGCCGGCATCGTGACAGTAGATCCGGCCATGGATCCCGCTGAAGTTCCTCTGCCAGTTGTCGCTGACCTCACCACGGTGGTCGCCCAGCAGTCACAACAGATAGCGCAACAAGGCCAACAGCTGTCTCAACTGACCGTTATGCTACAACAGTTGCTACCACAGCTTCAGCAGTCATCTCCTCCGCCAGCTCCTGCACCTCCTCCGCAGCGAGTGGCCGCTCCTGGGATACGCTTATCCTTGCCGGATAAATTTGATGGGGACTCTAAGTTTTGCCGTGGCTTTCTTTCCCAATGTTCCCTGCATCTGGAGATGATGTCGGACCTGTTTCCCACTGAAAGGTCTAAGGTGGCTTTCGTAGTCAGTCTTCTGTCCGGAAAAGCCCTGTCATGGGCCACACCGCTCTGGGACCGCAATGACCCCGTCACTGCCTCTGTACACTCCTTCTTCTCGGAAATCCGAAGTGTCTTTGAGGAACCTGCCCGAGCCTCTTCTGCTGAGACTGCCCTGTTGAACCTGGTCCAGGGTAATTCTTCCGTTGGCGAGTATGCCGTACAATTCCGTACACTTGCTTCAGAATTGTCCTGGAATAATGAGGCCCTCTGCGCGACCTTCAAAAAAGGCCTATCCAGCAACATTAAAGATGTTCTGGCCGCACGAGAAATTCCTGCTAATCTACATGAACTTATTCACCTAGCCACTCGCATTGACATGCGTTTTTCTGAAAGGCGTCAGGAACTCCGCCAAGATATGGACTCTGTTCGCACGAGGCGTTTCGTCTCCTCGGCTCCTCTCTCCTCTGGTCCCCTGCAATCTGTTCCTGTGCCTCCCGCCGTGGAGGCTATGCAGGTCGACCGGTCTCGCCTGACACCTCAAGAGAGGACACGACGCCGTATGGAGAACCTCTGCCTGTACTGTGCTAGTACCGAACACTTCCTGAGGGATTGTCCTATCCGTCCTCCCCGCCTGGAAAGACGTACGCTGACTCCGCACAAAGGTGAGACAGTCCTTGATGTCTACTCTGCTTCTCCACGTCTTACTGTGCCTGTGCGGATGTCTGCCTCTGCCTTCTCCTTCTCTACAGTGGCCTTCTTGGACTCTGGATCTGCAGGAAATTTTATTTTGGCCTCTCTCGTCAACAGGTTCAACATCCCGGTGACCAGTCTCGCCAGACCCCTCTACATCAATTGTGTAAATAATGAAAGATTGGACTGTACCATACGTTTCCGCACGGAGCCCCTTCTTATGAGCATCGGATCTCATCATGAGAGGATTGAACTTTTGGTCCTCCCCAATTGCACCTCGGAGATTCTCCTTGGACTTCCCTGGCTTCAACTTCATTCCCCAACCCTGGATTGGTCCACTGGGGAGATCAAGAGTTGGGGGTCCTCTTGTTCCAAGAACTGTCTAAAACCGGTTCCCAGTAACCCTTGCCGTAACTCTGTGGTTCCTCCAGTAACCGGTCTCCCTAAGGCCTATATGGACTTCGCGGATGTTTTCTGCAAAAAACAAGCTGAGACTCTACCTCCTCACAGGCCTTATGATTGCCCTATCGACCTCCTCCCGGGTACTACTCCACCCCGGGGCAGAATTTATCCTCTCTCTGCCCCAGAGACTCTTGCCATGTCCGAATACGTCCAGGAGAATCTAAAAAAGGGCTTTATCCGTAAATCCTCCTCTCCTGCCGGAGCCGGATTTTTCTTTGTGTCCAAAAAAGATGGCTCCCTACGTCCTTGCATTGACTACCGCGGTCTTAATAAAATCACGGTTAAGAACCGCTACCCCTTACCCCTCATCTCTGAACTCTTTGATCGCCTCCAAGGTGCCCACATCTTCACTAAATTGGACTTAAGAGGCGCCTATAACCTCATCCGCATCAGAGAGGGGGACGAGTGGAAAACGGCATTTAACACCAGAGATGGACACTTTGAGTATCTGGTCATGCCCTTTGGACTGTGCAATGCCCCTGCCGTCTTCCAAGACTTTGTCAATGAAATTTTTCGTGATCTGTTATACTCCTGTGTTGTTGTATATCTGGACGATATCCTAATTTTTTCTGCCAATCTAGAAGAACACCGCCAGCATGTCCGTATGGTTCTTCAGAGACTTCGTGACAACCAACTCTATGCCAAAATTGAGAAATGTCTGTTTGAATGCCAATCTCTTCCTTTTCTAGGATATTTGGTCTCTGGCCAGGGACTACAGATGGATCCAGACAAACTCTCTGCCGTCTTAGATTGGCCACGCCCCTCCGGACTCCGTGCTATCCAACGCTTTTTGGGGTTCGCCAATTATTACAGGCAATTTATTCCACATTTTTCTACCATTGTGGCTCCTATCGTGGCTTTAACCAAAAAAAATGCTGATCCCAAGTCCTGGCCTCCTCAAGCAGAAGACTCCTTTAAACGACTCAAGTCTGCCTTTTCTTCGGCTCCCGTGCTCTCCAGACCTGACCCTTCCAAACCCTTCCTATTGGAGGTTGATGCCTCCTCAGTGGGAGCTGGAGCTGTTCTTCTACAAAAAAATTCTTCCGGGCATGCTGTCACTTGTGGTTTTTTCTCTAGGACCTTCTCTCCAGCGGAGAGGAACTACTCCATCGGGGATCGAGAGCTTCTAGCCATTAAATTAGCACTTGAGGAATGGAGGCATCTGCTGGAGGGATCAAGATTTCCTGTTATTATCTACACCGACCACAAGAACCTCTCCTACCTCCAGTCTGCCCAACGGCTGAATCCTCGCCAGGCCCGGTGGTCTCTGTTCTTTGCCCGATTTAATTTTGAGATTCACTTTCGTCCTGCCGATAAGAACATTAGGGCCGATGCTCTCTCTCGTTCCTCGGATGCCTCAGAAGTTGATCTCCCTCCGCAACACATCATTCCACCTGACTGCCTGATCTCCACTTCTCCTGCCTCCATCAGGCAGACTCCTCCAGGAAAGACCTTTGTTTCTCCACGCCAACGCCTCGGAATCCTCAAATGGGGTCACTCCTCCCATCTCGCAGGTCATGCGGGCATCAAGAAATCTGTGCAACTCATCTCCCGCTTCTATTGGTGGCCGACTCTGGAGACGGATGTTGGGGACTTTGTGCGAGCCTGCACTATCTGTGCCCGGGATAAGACTCCTCGCCAGAAGCCCGCTGGTTTTCTTCATCCTCTGCCTGTCCCCGAACAGCCTTGGTCTCTGATTGGTATGGATTTTATTACTGATTTACCCCCTTCCCGTGGCAACACCGTTATTTGGGTGGTCGTTGATCGATTCTCCAAAATGGCACATTTCATCCCTCTTCCTGGTCTTCCTTCTGCGCCTCAGTTGGCTAAACAATTTTTTGTACACATTTTTCGTCTTCACGGGTTGCCTACGCAGATTGTCTCGGATAGAGGGGTCCAATTCGTGTCTAAATTCTGGAGGGCTCTCTGTAAACAACTCAAGATTAAATTAAATTTTTCCTCTGCATATCATCCCCAGTCCAATGGACAAGTAGAAAGAATTAACCAGATCCTGGGTGATTATTTGCGACATTTTGTTTCCTCCCGCCAGGATGACTGGGCAGATCTCCTTCCATGGGCCGAATTCTCGTATAACTTCAGGGTCTCTGAATCTTCCTCCAAATCCCCATTTTTCGTGGTGTACGGCCGTCACCCTCTTCCCCCCCTCCCTACCCCCTTGCCCTCTGGTCTGCCCGCTGTGGATGAAATTTCTCGTGACCTTTCCATTATATGGAGAGAGACCCAAAATTCTCTCTTACAGGCTTCTTCACGCATGAAGAGGTTCGCGGATAAGAAAAGAAGAGCTCCCCCCGTTTTTTCCCCTGGAGACAAGGTATGGCTCTCCGCTAAATATGTCCGCTTCCGTGTCCCTAGCTACAAGTTGGGACCACGCTATCTTGGTCCTTTCAAAATTTTGTGTCAAATTAATCCTGTCTCTTATAAACTTCTTCTTCCTCCTTCTCTTCGTATCCCTAATGCCTTTCACGTCTCTCTTCTCAAACCACTCATCCTCAACCGTTTTTCTCCCAAATCTGTTCCTCCCACTCCTGTTTCCGGCTCCTCGGACGTCTTCTCGGTCAAGGAAATTTTGGCTGCCAAAAAGGTCAGAGGGAAAAATTTTTTTTTAGTAGACTGGGAGGGTTGTGGTCCTGAAGAGAGATCCTGGGAACCTGAGGACAACATCCTTGACAAAAGTCTGCTCCTCAGGTTCTCAGGCTCCAAGAAGAGGGGGAGACCCAAGGGGGGGGGGGTACTGTTACGCCGAGCGCTCCGGGTCCCCGCTCCTCCCCGGAGCGCTCGCTTCACTCCCTCCGCTGCAGCGCTCCGGTCACGTCCTCTGACCCGGGGCGCTGCGATCCCGCTGCCAGCCGGGATGCGATTCGCGATGCGGGTAGCGCCCGCTCGCGATGCGCACCCCGGCTCCCCTACCTGACTCGCTCCCCGTCTGTTCTGTCCCGGCGCGCGCGGCCCCGCTCCCTAGGGCGCGCGCGCGCCGGGTCTCTGCGATTTAAAGGGCCACTGCGCCGCTGATTGGCGCAGTGGTTCCAATTAGGGTTTTCACCTGTGCACTTCCCTATATTACCTCACTTCCCTTGCACTCCCTTGCCGGATCTTGTTGCCTTAGTGCCAGTGAAAGCGTTCCTTGTGTGTTCCTTGCCTGTGTTTCCAGACCTTCTGCCGTTGCCCCTGACTACGATCCTTGCTGCCTGCCCCGACCTTCTGCTACGTCCGACCTTGCTTCTGCCTACTCCCTTGTACCGCGCCTATCTTCAGCAGCCAGAGAGGTGAGCCGTTGCTAGTGGATACGACCTGGTCACTACCGCCGCAGCAAGACCATCCCGCTTTGCGGCGGGCTCTGGTGAAAACCAGTAGTGGCTTAGAACCGGTCCACTAGCACGGTCCACGCCAATCCCTCTCTGGCACAGAGGGTCCACTACCTGCCAGCCGGCATCGTGACAATAGGGACACAAAGAGAAGCAGTTCTCTAGAGGATAATTGCCCAGAATTACTAAAAATGTCTGATTATTATACAGTGTCATCTCAGACTAGACAGTCCTAGAATGTGTCAGACTTATCACAGGTGTACAAGGCTGTTTGATGAATCTATCTTACTCTTACACTACACATAATGTAAGTTGAGATCAGCTATTGGCTTAAACTGTGCCAGCGTTCTGGCCCAATTGTTGACACATAGTTTGGCATCTCATATACAGGATAGGGATAAGTGTCTGATTGCGGGGGTCCCACCATCTCTCACCTATCTTTTACAGCATGTGCTGAAGAAAACATGTGCTCCATTCATTTGTATAGGATCGCCGGAGATGCCCGAGTGCTGTACTCAGGTATCTTCGGCGCTTACATAGAAATGAGGACCATGCCATCCACAGCACGCCCTCTTTTTGAGAGCCAGGGTCTTATTCTGTAGATCGTGGGGGTTTCCATCAGTTGGATCCCTGTGATCAGAGACTTATCACCCTCACTGGACAATCCGTTTAAGCTATGCCCTCTTTTATTAAAGCCAAACCACATTTTACCAAAATGTGAAATGTAATTTGATTTCCTTGCTGACAGAAGAGAGTGTTAGTCTATGCTGCTATGTGAGCTGTGCCCTGACAGAAACTCTCTAAGATCTAACTGAATGAGAGCCAGGAGAGTACACTGAGCACAGAATGTCCCACCTACACTTCCCTTATTCTGCTTTAGCAAGTCTGTGGCCAGAGACAGAATGTACTTTTGACATACAGTGGATGATGTTTTAGTAATGAAGGAGACACCTAGAGGCAAGAAATATAATGCTTATAACTATTTTATATGGGTTTTTATCTTCGCCAATATTCTATTAAATTCTATCCAGTTGTGCGGCCGCTGGGACCCCCCGCGGTCTTCTGGCTAGATTGCCTGGGGGTTCCGTGTTTGTGACACTACACCACTCCCCACTCCATTAATGTCTATTGCAGGGGGCGTTATGGCTAGTACAGGCCCAGGCTTACGTGTTAATGAACGCCCCAGTGCCGCAGGAGCCGGACTCCCCACAATCAGATTGGATAGGGGATAACATGTCTAGGGGCGGAGTACCCCTTTAACTCTTTAGATGCTAGTTGTCAAAGCTCACAGCTGCATCTAAATGGAGGATTGGATTCCGGTTCCTGGTACCTGGAGGGCTTACCTTGCCTTGCGAGGCTGCCCTTGGCTTTTTTATTGATAGAGTGTAGATTGCATAGATCAATAAAGGACATATCTCCTGCATTGATCTGTAAAAGCCATCTAATGATGGCTCATACAAGTCCCATAGGGCAGTGGTCTCCGCTCTGTGGACCTCCAGATGTTGCCTACAAAGCCTAGTTTTGTAACATCTGGAGGCCCACAGCCTGAAGTAATATGGCACTGATAACACTGATCAATGCTATTCTATGGCATATCATTTTTCAGTGTATTCAATCTAATGATTGTGTGTTATAGTCTGCTATGGAGTCTAAAAAATAGTGTTACATTTTTTTTTTTTTGAAAATTCTTATTAAATGTAATGAAACCCCATCCCTAATAAAAGTTTGTATCACCTTCCTTCTCCCATGAAAAAAAATTATAAACAAAAAACATGTGCTGCACTCTTCCCCACCCCCTCAGCCCAACCCTATATAAGTAGTAGTTAGCTACACAAGGGCCATTTCTTTCCTAGCAGCCTCCCAGTCTGACTGGGAGAGCATGGTAAGTGAGCTATTACACCTTGTTCACACTGGTGTGGTGCTGTGCGGCGTCCGTTGCTGCCGTGGCGCCGTGTCTGCGGGGAGGTGCGACCCATAGACTGGTTTGAGTGGCATTGGGGCCGCTCTGCCAGTGGGTCATTTCCCTCCCGTGGGCACTGGTGTCGCGGCGGTGGTGGTCGCTGCCCAGTGCTACGCCATTTTATGCTAGGGACATTAGGGACCCACTCTAAATAGGTGGCCTTGACGTGGCGAGTGGGCTTGTACTTTTTGATCAAAAATGTATACTAACAACCTGTTAGTTTTTTATATTATGCTGAGAAGCAATCAAATCATTATACAAGATTGTAGATGTGCACCATGTCTGTTTTCTACCCGAATTCATAAACAAAAATAAACAAAAACATGTGTGGTATTGCCACGTGTGTAAAAGTCTGACCTATAAGAATATAATGTTAAATAAACCGCACTGACAATGGCATATACGTAAAAAAAAAGGCCAATGTCCAGAATTGCGTATTTTTGGTCACTTTGTACACCCTAAAAAATGTAGGAAAAGCGATCAAAAGGTCCTATCAAAACAAAAAATGGCACCGATATAAATATCAGATAATGGCGCAAAATATTAGCACTCACACATCCCCATATAGGGAAAATAAAAGTTATAGGTTTAAGCAAATTTTAGACATACTAATTTGTGTTTAACAAATTAAAACCTATATAATTTCGGTGAAATGATTGATTTCATTACAAAATAAAATTGGGTGGGCAAAAAGCAAACCCTCATATAGGTCTGTAGGTGGAAATCTGAGTTAAGATTTTTAGAAAGTGAGGAGGAAAAAACTAAAGTGCAAAAATGAAAAAACCCTGAGTCCTTAAAGGAGTAGTCCAGTGGTGAACCCAGTGGTGAACAACTTATCCCCTATCCTAAGGATAGGGGATAAGTTTGAGATCGCGGGGGGTCCGACCGCTGAGGCCCCCTGCGATCTCCTTTACGGAGCCCTGACAGCCCGCGGGAAGGTGGCGTGTCGACCTCCGCACGAAGCGGCGGCCGACACGCCCCCTCAATACAACTCTATGGCAGAGCCGAAGCGCTGCCTTCGGCAATCTCCGGCTCTGCCATAGCGATGTATTGAGGGGGCGTGTCGGCCGCCGCTTTGTGTGGAGGTCGACACCCGCTATCTGGCCGGAGAGCCTGGCCCCCGTACAGAGAGATCGCAGGGGGCCCCAGCGGTCGGACCCCCCACGATCTCAAACTTATCCCCTATCCTTAGGATAGGGGATAAGTTTTTCACCACTGGACTACCCCTTTAAGGGGTTAAGCCTCTGGCTACCATAGTAACAAAATAGCTAATTGTGATCTCCCCTCCCTTCTTTCAATCTCCTTAGGAGTCACTGTTGACCTTGGCCTAAAAGGGGCTAACTTGTTGGGATAGGCTTTTCTCTGATCCTGGTCACTAGAGCAGGATGTTGGCCGTATAATGCAGCTGACAACTACAAGTCATGACGCAGACACAGCTCTTTGCCCACATAATCACTGCAGCATAATAGCATGGAACAACCTACAAGCAGTGAAATGTTATTATAGTGCAGAGTGGGAAGAGGTTAAATTCTTTACATAGTAATGGATTGTACTCAGAAAAAAAAACCAGTATGGGGTATGAGGAATGAAGGTTCTTTTACTCTGGACAGTTCTGTGGGCTCGGTAAATGGGCATGTTATTTCCCTGGAATGAAGGACCTCTGGTGTCAGTTTCATTGATAGAAACTGATACCTATACCATCTGTGTCCAAAGACATTGGGGTAAACTATGGCTATCCACATAGACATTAGATTACTGACATATCCCTCAAAACTGGTGAAGTCTGCCATAACAAAATCTAATATCTATAGAGAACGTTATATGTATACCGTATTTATCGGCGTATAATACGCATTTTTTAGGCAAAATTTTTTAGCCTAAAGTCTACCTGCGTGTTATACGCCGATAAGCCACTGCAGTTCTATGATTTAAAGCGGGCGCTTTAAATCAATGAACTGCAGCGGCTTTGCAGGTGCAGAGACCGCCAGCGCTGCCGACTTCTCTGCCCCTGCCTGTCCTGGGGTCTAGAGCCCTGCTGCCGGCCCTTCTCTACCCCTGGCTATCGGCGCCGCTGTCTGTTCTCTCCCCCTGACTATCGGTGCCGGCGCCAGAGGGAGAGAAGCGCCTCCGGCAATGGGGCAGCGGCACCCATTGCCGGTGCCGCTGCCCAGTTGCCTCCCCCATCCCCGGTTGCATAATTACCTGTTGCCGGGGTTGGGTCCTTGCTGCTTCAGGCCTCCGGTGACCTGCATCGTTGCTATGCGCTGCGCGGCGCAATGACGTCACTCGTCGTTGCGGCGCGCCGTGCAGTGCATAGCAACGAGGCATGGGACGAACACCGGAGGCCTGAAGCAGCGCAGACCCGTCCCGGGCAACAGGTAATTAGGCAACCGGGGATGTGGGAGGCAACGGGGCAGCGGCGCCAGCAATGGGTGCCGGTGCCGCTTCTCTCCTCCTGGCTATCAGCGCCGGCAATGGGGCGCCGGCACCGATAGTCAGGGGGAGAGAACGGGACGGCGCTGATAGCCAGAGGGAGAGAAGCGGCGGCAGCAGGGCTCTAGACCCCAGCAAAGGCAGGGGGAGAGAAGTGGGCAGCGAAGGCCTCTCTCCCCCTGCCTTTCCTGGGGGTGTATCGGGGTATACGCATGCACAAACACGCACCCTCATTTTACCAAGGATATTTGGGTAAAAAAACTTTTTGTACCCAAATATCCTTGGTAAAAAGAGGGTGCGTGTGTTACGCCTAGCGCTCCGGGTCCCCGCTCCTCCCCGGAGCGCTTACGGCATCTCTCTCTCCGCAGCGCCCCGGTCGGTCCCGCTGACCGGGAGCGCTGCACTGTCATGGCCGTCGGGGATGCGATTCGCACAGCGGGACGCGCCCGCTCGCGAATCGCATCCCAGGTCACTTACCCGTTCCCGTCCCCTGCTGTCATGTCCTGGCGCGCGCGGCTCCGCTCTCTAGGGCGCGCGCGCGCCAGCTCCCTGAGACTTAAAGGGCCAGTGCACCAATGATTGGTGCCTGGCCCAATTAGCTTTGTTGGCTTCCACCTGCTCCCAGACTATATCTGATCTCTGCCCCTGCACTCCCCTGCCGGATCTTGTTGCCCTTGTGCCTAGTGAAAGCGTTCCCTTGTGTGTTCCTAGCCTGTGTTCCAGACCTCCTGCCGTTGCCCCTGACTACGATCCTTGCTGCCTGCCCCGACCTTCTGCTACGTCCGACCTTGCTTCTGTCTACTCCCTTGTACCGCGCCTATCTTCAGCAGTCAGAGAGGTTGAGCCGTTGCTAGTGGATACGACCTGGTCACTACCGCCGCAGCAAGACCATCCCGCTTTGCGGCGGGCTCTGGTGAATACCAGTAGTGACTTAGAACCGATCTACTAGCACGGTCCACGCCAATCCCTCTCTGGCACAGAGGATCCACCTCCTGCCAGCCGGCACCGTGACAGCGTGTTATAGGCCGGTGCGTGGTATACCCCGATAAATACGGTACTTTTATATAACTTACTTCATCCTGGTACAAGAAAAAATACATGTTCATGGCTTTTAAAATCTTTTGCACCTAGAACAGAAAAGATTAGACTTAGTTTTACTCTGCTCAGTAAAATCATTTTGGTGTAAACACATTATATATACATTATAAAGTATAAGTATATTGTCTTATTCTTATTGTCTAACAAATGTCTTTATTTTTTTAAAATGTTTTTATTTTTAACTTATCTAAGTAATGATCTATGGTAGAGTTGAGTGAACCTACAGTAAATTGGCTTGTAGCCAGCCTCGCAGCTCGGCTGTTGATTACTTTAGTCTGCATAAATTAGTTCAGCTTTCCAAGGGCTCTGGTGTCCTGGAAAAGTCTGGGATGAAAGTCTTAGGTCTCCTAGGTCTGTATCCACCTTTTCAAGGCAACTGGAGCGCTTGTAAAGCTAAACAAATTTATGCAGACTAAAGTAATCAACAGTCGAGCTGCAAGGTTTGCTATGAGCCAATTTACTGTAAGTTCGCCCAACTCTAATCTATAGGAAGAAGCCTTAAAGCTTTTGTCCCACCACAAATTGTAGTGAAAATTTATACCGCCTCCAAACTAGTATAGATTTACGCTATTATGCAGTTAATTCCAATAGAAAATGATCCATACCCTTAGACTCAAACACAGCCTTTACTGGAGAGATAGCACCAAACATCCCGGATTCTCTTCTTCTGCACTAGATATATGAGAGCATTTTTATGCAGAATGAGTGGTCATATTTTGTTGGCTCTATTTTGGAGGACATACTGTATAATGGATAAGTTCACCGAAAAAACATGTTACAGATACAAGGTAGATGTGGAAAGCTTCCAATTCCCTTGTGTGCACATGTGCTCGGAAAGGCGCTTGGCATCACCCGCCGAAAGACAGGATACAAAAGGAAAATCCAGAACACGGAATGCAATGCCTCTTGGGGTTTATTGAGGCATAAAATCAGTTACACGGAGCGTATAGCCTACGTGTTTCGGGTATTGCTACCCTTAATCATGGCGTAAGATAAAGAATAAAAGCTTATACATTTATAGTGCCTACATGGTCATGTGACTATCTCAGGATGTTGGCCGTATAATGCAGCTGATAACTACAAGTCATGACGCAGACACAGCTCTTTGTCCACATAATCACTGCAGCATAATAGCATGGAACAACCGACAAGCAGTGAAATGTTATTATAGTGCACAGTGGGAAGAGGTTAAATTATGTACATAGTAATGGATTGTACTCAGAAAAAAATACAGAATGGGGTATGAGGAATGAAGGTTCTTTTACTCTGGACAATTCTGTGGGCACGATAAATGGGCATGTTATTTCCCTGGAATGAAGGATCTCTGGTGTCAGTTTCATTGATAGAAACAATGGTGCAGGTGACCTATACCATCTGTGTCCATAGACATTGGGGTATACTATGGCTATCCACATAGACATTAGATTACTGACACATCCCTCAAAACTGATGAAGTCTGCCATAACAAAATCTAATGCCTATAGAGAACGTTATATGTTTACTTTTATATAACTTACTTCATCCTGGTACAAGAAAAAATACATGTTCATGGCTTTTAAAATCTTTTGCGCCTAGAACAGAAAAGATTAGACTTAGTTTTACTCTGCTCAGTAAAATCATTTTGATGTAACGCATTATATATACATTATAAAGTATAAGTATATTGTCTTATTCATATTGCCTAACAAATGTCTTTATTTTTTTAAAATGTTTTTATTTTTAACTTATCTAAGTAATGATCTATAGTAGAGTTGAGCGAACTTACAGTAAATTGGCTTGTAGCTAACCTCGCAGCTCGGCTGTTGATTACTTTAGTCTGCGTAAATTAGTTCAGCTTTCCAAGGGCTCCGGTGTCCTGGAAAAGTCTGGGATGACAGTCTTAGGTCTCCTAGGTCTGTATCCACCTTTTCAAGGCAATTGGAGCGCTTGGAAAGCTAAACAAATTTATGGAGACTAAAGTAATCAACAGCCGAGCTGCAAGGTTTGCTATGAGCCAATTTACTGTAAGTTCGCCCAACTCTAATCTATAGGATGAAGCCTTAAAGCTTTTGTCCCACCACAAATTGTTGTGAAAATTGATACCGCCTCCGAGCTAGTGTAGATTTACACTATTATGCAGTTTAATCCAATAGAAAATTATCCATACCCTTAGACTCAAACACAGCCTTTTCTGGAGAGATAGCACCAAACATCCCGGATTCTCTGCTTCTGCACTAGATATATGAGAGCATTTTCATGCAGAATGAGTGGTCATTTTTTGTTGGCTCTATTTTGGAGGACATACTGTATAATGAATAAGTTCACTGAAAAAACATGTTACAGATACAAGATAGATGTGGACAGCTTCCAATTCCCTTGTGTGCACGTGTGCTCGGAAAGGCGGTTGGCATCACCCGCCGAAGGACAGGATACAAAAGGAAAATCCAGCACACGGAATGCAATGCTTCTTGGGGTTTATTGAGGCATAAAATCAGTTACACGGAGCGTATAGCCTACGCGTTTCGGGTATTGCTACCCTTAATCATGGCATAAGATAAAGAATAAAAGCTTATACATTTATAGTGCCTACATGGTCATGTGACTATCTCAGGATGTTGGCCGTATAATGCAGCTGATAACTACAAGTCATGACGCAGACACAGCTCTTTGCCCACATATTCACTGCACCATAATAGCCTGGAACAACCTACAAGCAGTGAAATGTTATTATAGTGCAGAGTGGGAAGAGGTTAAATTCTTTACATAGTAATGGATTGCACTCAGAAAAAAAAGACAGTATGGGGTATGAGGAATGAAGGTTCTTTTATTCTGGACAATTCTGTGGGCTCGATAAATGGGCATGTTATTTCCCTGAAATGAAGGACCTCTGGTGTCAGTTTCATTGACAGAAACAATGGTGCAATAGACATTGGGGTATACTATGGCTATCCACATAGACATGAGATTAATGACACGTCCCTCAAAACTGGTGAAGTCTGTCATAACAAAATCTAATGTCTATAGAGAACGTTATATGTATACTTTTATATAACTTACTTCATCCTGGTACAAGAAAAAATACATGTTCATGGCTTTTAAAATCTTTTGCACCTAGAACAGAAAAGATTAGACTTAGTATTACTCTGCTCAGTAAAATCATTTTGGTGTAACGCATTATATATACATTATAAAGTATAAGTATATTGTCTTATTCATATTGCCTAACAAATGTCTTTATTTTTTAAAAATGTTTTTATTTTTAACTTATCTAAGTAATGATCTATAGTAGAGTGGAGCGAACTTACAATAAATTGGCTTGTAGCCAACCTCGCAGCTCGGTTGTTGATCACTTTAGTCTGCGTAAATTAGTTCAGCTTTCCAAGGGCTCTGGTGTCCTGGAAAAGTCTGGGATGACAGTCTTATGTCTCCTAGGTCTGCATCCACCTTTTCAAGGCAACTGGAGCCCTTAGAAAGCTAAACAAATATATGCAGACTAAAGTAATCAACAGCCGAGCTGCAAGGTTTGCTATGAGCCAATTTATTGTAAGTTCGCCCAACTCCAATCTATAGGATGAAGCCTTAAGGCTTTTGTCCCACCACAAATTGTTGTGAAAATTGATACCGCCTCCGAGCTAGTGTAGATTTACACTATTATGCAGTTTAATCCAATAGAAAATTATCCATACCCTTAGACTCAAACACAGCCTTTTCTGGAGAGATAGCACCAAACATCCCGGATTCTCTGCTTCTGCACTAGATATATGAGAGCATTTTCATGCAGAATGAGTGGTCATTTTTTGTTGGCTCTATTTTGGAGGACATACTGTATAATGAATAAGTTCACTGAAAAAACATGTTACAGATACAAGATAGATGTGGACAGCTTCCAATTCCCTTGTGTGCACGTGTGCTCGGAAAGGCGGTTGGCATCACCCGCCGAAGGACAGGATACAAAAGGAAAATCCAGCACACGGAATGCAATGCTTCTTGGGGTTTATTGAGGCATAAAATCAGTTACACGGAGCGTATAGCCTACGCGTTTCGGGTATTGCTACCCTTAATCATGGCATAAGATAAAGAATAAAAGCTTATACATTTATAGTGCCTACATGGTCATGTGACTATCTCAGGATGTTGGCCGTATAATGCAGCTGATAACTACAAGTCATGACGCAGACACAGCTCTTTGCCCACATATTCACTGCACCATAATAGCCTGGAACAACCTACAAGCAGTGAAATGTTATTATAGTGCAGAGTGGGAAGAGGTTAAATTCTTTACATAGTAATAGATTGCACTCAGAAAAAAAAGACAGTATGGGGTATGAGGAATGAAGGTTCTTTTATTCTGGACAATTCTGTGGGCTCGATAAATGGGCATGTTATTTCCCTGAAATGAAGGACCTCTGGTGTCAGTTTCATTGACAGAAACAATGGTGCAATAGACATTGGGGTATACTATGGCTATCCACATAGACATGAGATTAATGACACGTCCCTCAAAACTGGTGAAGTCTGTCATAACAAAATCTAATATCTATAGAGAACGTTATATGTATACTTTTATATAACTTACTTCATCCTGGTACAAGAAAAAATACATGTTCATGGCTTTTAAAATCTTTTGCACCTAGAACAGAAAAGATTAGACTTAGTATTACTCTGCTCAGTAAAATCATTTTGGTGTAACGCATTATATATACATTATAAAGTATAAGTATATTGTCTTATTCATATTGCCTAACAAATGTCTTTATTTTTTAAAAATGTTTTTATTTTTAACTTATCTAAGTAATGATCTATAGTAGAGTGGAGCGAACTTACAATAAATTGGCTTGTAGCCAACCTCGCAGCTCGGTTGTTGATCACTTTAGTCTGCGTAAATTAGTTCAGCTTTCCAAGGGCTCTGGTGTCCTGGAAAAGTCTGGGATGACAGTCTTATGTCTCCTAGGTCTGCATCCACCTTTTCAAGGCAACTGGAGCCCTTAGAAAGCTAAACAAATATATGCAGACTAAAGTAATCAACAGCCGAGCTGCAAGGTTTGCTATGAGCCAATTTATTGTAAGTTCGCCCAACTCCAATCTATAGGATGAAGCCTTAAGGCTTTTGTCCCACCACAAATTGTAGTGAAAATTTATACCGCCTCCGAGCTAGTATAGATTTACGCTATTATGCAGTTAATTCCAATAGAAAATTATCCATACCCTTAGACTCAAACACAGCCTTTACTGGAGAGATAGCACCAAACATCCCGGATTCTCTTCTTCTGCACTAGATATATGAGAGCATTTTTATGCAGAATCAGTGGTAATTTTTTGTTGGCTCTATTTTGGAGGACATACTGTATAATGGATAAGTTCACTGAAAAAACATGTTACAGATACAAGGTAGATGTGGACAGCTTCCAATTCCCTTGTGTGCACGTGTGCTCGGAAAGGCGGTTGGCATCACCCGCCGAAGGACAGGATACAAAAGGAAAATCCAGCACACGGAATGTAATGATTCTTGGGGTTTATTGAGGCATAAAATCAGTTACACGGAGCGTATAGCCTACGCGTTTCGGGTATTGCTACCCTTAATCATGGCATAAGATAAAGAATAAAAGCTTACACATTTATAGTGCCTACATGGTCATGTAACTATCTCAGGATGTTGGCCGTATAATGCAGCTGATAACTATAAGTCATGACGCAGACACAGCTCTTTGCCCACATAATCACTGCACCATAATAGCATGGAACAACCTACAAGCAGTAAAATGTTATTATAGTGCACAGTGGGAAGAGGTTAAATTCTTTACATAGTAATGGATTGTACTCAGAAAAAAAAACAGTATGAGGAATGAAGGTTCTTTTACTCTGGACAATTCTGTGGGCTCGGTAAATGGGCATGTTATTTCCCTGGAATGAAGGACCTCTGGTGTCAGTTTCATTGATAGAAACAATTGTGCAGGTCACCTATACCATCTGTGTCCATAGACATTGGGGTATACTATGGCTATCCACATAGACATTAGATTACTGACACATCCCTCAAAACTGGTGAAGTCTGCCATAACAAAATCTAATGTCTATAGAGAACGTTATATGTATACTTTTATATAACTTACTTCATCCTGGTACAAGAAAAAATACATGTTCATGGCTTTTAAAATCTTTTGCACCTAGAACAGAAAAGACTTTGTTTTACTCTGCTCAGTAAAATCATTTTGGTGTAACGCATTATATACACATTATAAAGTATAAGTATATTGTCTTATTCATATTGTCTAACAATTGTCTTTATAATTAAAAAAGTTTTTATTTTTAACTTATCTAAGTAATGATCTATAGTAGAGTTGAGTGAACTTACAGTAAATTGGCTTGTAGCCAACCTCGCAGCTCGGCTGTTGATTACTTTAGTCTGCATAAATTAGTTCTGTTAGGTTCAACCCCAATGGTTGAGTCATCTTCTGCCGGTGGATACCCAATAGGGCTTCCCAATAAAGATACAACAAAGGGGTTGTAACTGAACTGAAAGCAGAAGCTGGACTGGCCTCTCTTTCTCAGTGTATTGCTTATATACATGATATTCAATTGGACTTGCGTAGTAGATTTTAACAATGAAAGGAAGAAGGAAGCAATAAATCTTTACATAATCATTAGACTTAGTAAAAACAAAATAAGTTTGTTGGTTGAAGGGTCCCCTAAATTGTCTTCTGCTACAGATGTTAAGGAAAAGATAAGAAGTCTCTTGTTCAGCATTCTCTCCAGGATCTTGAATATATAAATCACTAAGTGTCTCTTTAGTCAAAGTTCAGAAGAAGGACACAAGTAAAAATTTAAGTCTTATATAGAATGGAGATGAAGTCTATAAAAAATCAAGTTTGATTCTCCTCTGGCTCGAACCTATCATTTTCCCCCCTTTGACATCATCATCTGAAAGAACTGGATCCTCCAGGTCAGGTGTATAGCAGGTCTTTCCTCAGGTACTATCCCAGACCGTGAGTTGTCTGAGGGAACCAAGTCTTCTTAAATTGGCTCCGTCCCCTGAGTAATGGACTGGCATCCTCACCAGGAAGAGTGTTTCAGGTGTGATGTCAATCTAGAAACAAAAGAAGAAAAAAAAAGAGACATGAGAACCTGGAAACAAATACCGATCATTATTTCTTCTACATCCTAGGAAAACAGCATTCAATGTTTATATTAACCCATTCATTTGAAGTAAACAATACTCAGTATTTACCGATTCTATATTTGCAGTGACTTATGCATACCATCAAAAGTTTAATAACTAAATAAGATAAAAAATAACAACTGCGACTTGTAATATTATGGAGAAAGTGTCTCCCCACCATTTATCTTTATTTTTGTCATTGTCTTTAGCGTACTGTTCCCTTAGTTTTAGTACGTTCTCAGGTTGGTGGTACATCTGGATGGTACTTGTGGTGTCTATGTAGTGACAGCAAGTGGGGCCTATAATCTGGCACATTCCCCCTTGAGAAGCTGTAAGGTAATCAAGAACTATTGTGTGCTGGTTAGTTGTACAGACACAGAGGTCTTAGTGATTTCCAGAATGTCATATATTTGGTCGTCAAGGTAGTCAATGGCCTCAACTAATTTGTCCCATATTTGCATCATTATGGGGTATACAAATAGAGTGCTGAAGAGTTTATTGGCTGTTCCCATCTGAACTACGTGTGGTCTTCCATTTTCTCTTTCCTTGTTGTCTGCTGCTCTCTGGTATAGCATGTGTCTTGGGACTGCTCTCATGTCAACGTCTTTGTTAGGTATCACAAAAGTCGAGGGAGTGAGTCTTGCTGGGGTACATGTACCATTAACCCCTACTGGTAACCACTTGTAGACCCCCCCCTTCTATGTAACTATGTAACTATGAGGAATGTTGATTTATCAGTTTGTTAACTATGTCAACCAGTCTTGAGGCGTTAGTCATGTAGCAACATCCAGGTTTCTGTCCCAATGTACCACAGTAACCTATATCTGGGTTATTACATGTCGGGTCATAGGGCTGGTAATATGAGGATTCATTACATCTTTGATGTCCTGTCATGTTATGGCGCTATTCTCCGGTACCTTGAGGAAAAAGTGTATTATACAGCCAGTTTTTATCATGTAAGCACCTCTCTATTTGACTAGGCTTAAATGTATCAGTACTTACAGATGTTCTGCTAAAACTGACCTTCATCCCCTGTGTGGGTATTCGTCCTAGGTCTACTATTTGTGTGACTTCACGTGCTACTCAGGAGCCCCCCTTAAAGGTCAGTATCTGCTGTGGTCCTTGTTCAAAACTGCTCAGGTTTCCCTGCCACCAGGGTTGCACAATCCACCCCACTATTGGAATCCCCACTGAAGTGTTCCAATTTTTTTGTGTACCGTGGCTTGTTGCTTGCTAATGTGTCGAAGCAATTCCCCTGGAACATCTCATGTGGTGGTACAGGGATAGCCAAATAAGGCATACTCTGGGCAGATGTAGGAGCATGTGTGCATATCCAGCAATCTTTCACTGTGAGATTTTGTGCCAACATTAAGTGGTGTTTCAAGAATTTGTTATCTGGATGCTTTTGTAGCTCATCATGTAAGGCTGTGATGTAACATATTAGACAGTTAAACAGAAACCAAAGTATTGTCATGGTCAGATACCGCCCTCTTGCAGTGTGACGCATGAATCCAGTTGGCTTTTCCTTGCAGCTTGACTGATGTTGCTGTAGTCAAGAGGACTTGATATGGTCCTTCAAATCAGGGCTCGAGGGACTTCCCTTTATGTTTCTTTACATACACGTACTCTCCAGGCTGTAAAGTGTGGGTTCCTTCAATGCTGTCCGGTCTGGAAGGGAAGTAAAGACAACACTTGCCCACATGTTAGTTTCAGATACTTTCACAAGCACATATGAGGACAGATTCTCATACTAATGTTATAACTATAATACATCCTCCCCATGGTGTAGGCCTCAGGTCAGCCTAAAGAGATCAACACACATCAAGACAAACACATAGCCTGAACAAGGGGTCAAGCTTATGTAATCTACCTGGATTCTCTAGAGCAGACAGAGTGGCTTTGGGTATACTTTCAGGGGGCTGGTATAGTCCTCCCTAGATTGTATAAAACACAGGTCATACAGGCTTGAAGAAAAGCTACTACGGTAGTGGAGATACCAGGGGCTATCCAGGATTTGTCTGTGACTTACAGCATGGCCCCTTTGGACAAATGTGTCCTACCATGTATTACTTGGACTATCATTGGGAAACAGAGTTCTAGGCAGGCAGAGCTTTTGCAGAAGTCCCCCATATGCTGTCTTTTCTCCTCTTTTCTCCTCCAAGATTTCCCACGCTCACCTCCACGTCTCTGACAGATATCACTGGCAGTGCGGCGACTGCCTCTGTAGTGGTGTCAGCCAATTCATTATTTTTGGCAAGTACCAGTTTTCATATGGACCCTAATTCTGACAATTCCCACCTCCTCTGACATTAGCAGCCCCTCCATGAGTGATCCAATTCTCTGCATCTTTTATTGGTCTGCCTGAAGAGGTGAGAAAAGTCTTTTAGATAAGTCTGTTAGCGGTTTTACCCCAGCCAATTCTGTAAGCTCCAGTTAGTGCAGCCAACTCATTACCTTTCTGACCTGGGCAACAAGGTAAAAAGTTTGCTCTTTTGACTACTTGGTGTCATGCAGAATGCATACCCCATCATGTGAGAATCCTGCTGTCTCCTGTAACATTAACTCTATACAGGCATTCATCATCATTATTATACACAGAGTTTGTAATTAAATGATGCCCCTCTCCCATCATCTCTTCCCCTCTCCCATCATCTCTTCCCCTCTCCCATCATCTCTTCCCCCCTCTGAATCCAGCCATTCTCTACCAGAGAGCAATGAAGCTGGATTCAAGGGCACAGTTATCTAGTGTAGAGAGGAGTGTACTGGATTGGAAAGAAGCTACCAAGCTGCTACAAGTCAGTGAATGGAATCAACAGGTTGACTCCCTCTCAGAAACCAAAATGTAATTCTGAAATTATCTCAATCTTTCACAAGAACAGAATTTTAACCCAATAAGACAACAAGGTTTCAGCACTATGGCAAACTTACCCAAAATAAAAAGGTGACTTAATATTTTTTATCATAAGAGATAAACTACATTTAAATAATCACAAGAAAAACAAAGGGAAACAAACTAGGAATGCCACTCTCACACATAAAATCTTGAGAGATTAAGACAGGAAGGGGGGCTGCCCCCCTCTGCAGCATCAAGATGTTCACACACAGGTTAGAATGCTGTGTCAGCTTTTACACGGAGGGACCGTAAAGACTCAAAAAATACAAACACGAAAAGGGGATTCACATAGCAATAAATCACAGATTGCATGACAACTGGTCACCAGCCTATTCCTGAACTACAATACAAGGGTGTTAACCCCTTAAGGACGCAGGACGTAAATGTACGTCCTGGTGCGGTGGTACTTAACGCACCAGGACGTACATTTACGTCCTGTGCATAACCGCGGGCATCGGAGCGATGCCCGTGTCATGCGCGGCTGATCCCGGCTGCTGATCGCAGCCAGGGACCCGCCGGCAATGGCCGACGCCCGCGATCTCGCGGGCGTCCGCCATGAACCCCTCAGGTGCCGGGATCAATACAGACCGGGATCAATACAGCGCTGCTGCGGGGATTCGATCATTCAGAACGCCGCACGGAGGTCCCCTCACCTTCCTCCTTCCGGCTCCCGGCGTCTCCTGCTCTGGTCTGAGATCGAGCAGACCAGAGCAGAAGATCGCCGATAACACTGATCTGTTCTATGTCCTATACATAGAACAGATCAGTATTAGCAATCATGGTATTGCTATGAATAGTCCCCCATGGGGACTATTCAAGTGTAAATTATTTTTTTTTAAATGTAAAAGTAAAAGTAAAAAAAAGTGAAAAATCCCCTCCCCCAATAAAAAAGTAAAAAGTCAGTTTTTTCCTATTTTACCCCCAAAAAGCGTAAAAAATAAATGTTATAGACATATTTGGTATCGCCGCGTGCGTAAATGTCCGAACTATTAAAATAAAATGTTAATGATCCTGTACGGTGAACGGCGTGAACGAAAAAAAAATAATCCATAATTGCTACTTTTTTAATACATTTTATTTAAAAAAAATTATAAAAAATTTATTTAAAGTTTGTATTTTTTTATATGCAAATGTGGTATCAAAAAAAAGTACAGATCATGGCGCAAAAAATGAGCCCCCATACCGCTGCTTATACGGAAAAATAAAAAAGTTAGAGGCCATCAATATAAAGGGATTATAAATGTACTAATTTGGTTAAAAAGTTTGTGATTTTTTTTAAGCACAACAATAATAGAAAAGTATGTAATAATGGGTATCATTTTAATCATATTGACCAAGAGAATAAATAACACATGTCATTTTACCATAAATTGTACGGCGTGAAAACGAAACCTTCCAAAATTAGCAAAATTGCGTTTTTCTTTTTAATTTCCCCACAAAAATAGTGTTTTTTGGTTGTGCCATACATTTTATAATATAATGAGTTATGTCATTACAAAGGACAACTGGTCGCGCAAAAAACAAGCCCTCATACTAGTCTGTGGATGAAAATATAAAAGAGTTATGATTTTTAGAAGGCGAGGAGGAAAAAATGAAAATGTAAAAATTAAATTGTCTGAGTCCTTAAGGCCAAAATGGGCTGAGTCCTTAAGGGGTTAAACAGAACAGCATAAGCAAGAAGAGGCAAGGGTTAAATGACTAATCCAAGAATGATCAGTGACATACAATTAGATACAGATAGGGGACACTAAAATATTAAACAGATATCGTGACACAGGATCAGGATTAGTAAAAAAAAAAGTCACAAAGACCTAGTGTTCAAACACAAACATTGAATATTATCTTTGGAGATCAGAAATCACAACCAAACAAACCTAATAGTGACACAAAGATATATATATATATATATATATATACTCGGACGCAAAAAGCTTATCAGTAGCCTTCTAAAACAGTCTCACTGAGAGATTATATTCCGCTTCATTCAACTAAAACATTGCATACTCCAGAATTTCCACTAATCCGGCAACTTTTACATGTACTAAAAAGTATTCACAAACTATCCCATAAGGTAAACACGTATTTCTTTGTCTACAGTATGGGAAGTACAAGCCCCTCCTCTTGGAATTTTTGGCACTGGCTAGTCCCTAAATGCCATTTGTAGAACATAATTTCATAGCACTGAACACTCATCTTCACTTCACTTATTCCAACAGTTTCAACTCTGCTAATCTTACATTCCTGACGCTGCTTCACATGCTTGAGTCTCTCTCTCCCCCCCACTTACACACAGCCATTGGAACTTCTCATCATACCTCACATAAGAAGAGAAAAGGAAAAAAAGTTTAATTTCACATTTTTTTCTACCATCACAACAGTATAAGACCCACTTAAAAATGTAGCATGTTAAACACACCATGTTCTGCATACAGTAGACAACACAGTAGACAACACAACTTGACAAACCAAACAACTTGTATGGCAATAACAAACATACACATAGATTTCACAGAAAACTTCTATTTTCTTCACTTAGCTTTAGTCAACTCAACTTGTCAACATTCCCATAACCTGCTATCTCTCCAAACACTGATTACTCCAGTATTCCATAACTGTCACATTCTGATTCCATTCTTAACTCCGTACATCCCTTTATTCCTGCTATAGCATTACTTTCCATCTCTTTCTTTCTGCAATATTTTCCCAAAACTCTACATCTAACTGTTTCTCATTGCTGACATGAAATTCTTTCATGAGCTTCTCTAACTGGACTCCTGCATTCTTGCCATGCAATTCTTCAAGGATTGTTTTAAGAGCGTGTATCTGGGGCTCTCCGTCTTGGACTTTTGCTGACCCATCTCTAGCCGACCGGTCCTAAGTAGCTTATTGGGGGGAACTTCGGAAAGTATGTCCCCCTCGTTGCCTTCTCCTTAGGCGGCTGGTAGGTTAAAAAGGCTCTTTTGGCCTTTTTAGCTGATTAAATGGCTCTTCTGGCCTTTACCTGTGATGCATGACAATTCTGTCCTTTTCACCGTCATCCACATCACTCTTATAGGGTCAGTGTCCGTCTAGATGTGTTTTTTTTTCCACATCTTATTCCCCACAGACTACACGGGCTTATCACATGAAACCTGTCCTGGACTTATGATGTATTCCAGGCTCATGCTAGCAGCCAGATAATGGTTTATGTGATAATATGGGATTTAAGCATAATCTGTGACCCCGTTAGGCGCTTTCACAGATCAGTTCGGCAAACCCTCATAAAATCACATACCATCCTCTCTTGGCTCATACATTCATTCCATGTCTCCTTGCAGGGTAACACTGTACTCATCCAACCGACAGTAGGTATATTGGTTTTTTGTCTATTCAAATAGACCCACTATCACAGGAGTTTAGCTATTCTAAAACCCAGTCTAAGTGCAGGACCCACAGCCACAGATCTCAGGAGGGCACAGATATAAGAAAAATAAAGCTTTTTATTACCTGGCCAGGTTTTGTGTAGTCTGTGGTCTCCGGAGGCCCGAGCCCTAGTGGTCCCGCACTATATCAGAGATACTCCTTGTAATTTTGGCAGCGGGTCCCTGTGAGTCGAGCGCCAAATAATGTTAGGTTCAACCCCAATGGTTGAGTCGTCTTCTGCCAGTGGATACCCAATAGTGCTTCCCAATAAAGATAGAACACAGGGGTTGTAACTGAACTGAAAGCAGAAGCTGGACTGGCCTCTCTTTCTCAGTGTATTGCTTATATACATGATATTCTATTGGACTTGCGTAGTAGATTTTAACAATGAAAGGAAGAAGGAAGCAATAAATCTTTACATAATCATTAGACTTAGTAAAAACAAAATAAGTTTGTTGGTTGAAGGTTCCCCTAAATTGTCTTCTGCTACAGATGTTAAGGAAAAGATTTAAGGCTTCATCCTATAGATTAGAGTTGGGCGAACTTACAGTAAATTGGCTCATAGCAAACCTTGCAGCTCGGCGGTTGATTACGTTAGTCTGCATATTTGTTTAGCTTTCCAAGTGCTCCAGTTGCCTCGAAAAGGTGGATACAGACCTAGGAGACCTAAGACTGTCATCCCAGACTTTTCCAGGACACCAGAGCCCTTGGAAAGCTGAACTGATAGGTTCGAGCCAGAGGAGAATCAAATTTGATTTTTTATAGACTTCATCTCCATTCTATATAAGACTTTAATTTTTATTTGTGTCCTTCTTCTGAACTTTGACTAAAGAGACACTTAGTGATTTATATATTCAAGATCCTGGAGAGAATGCTGAACAAGAGACTTCTTATCTTTTCCTTAACATCTGTAGCAGAAGACAATTTAACCAAACTTATTTTGTCGCCCAACTCTAATCTATAGGATGAAGCCTTAAAGCTTTTGTCCCACCACAAATTGTAGTGAAAATTTATACCACCTCCGAGCTAGTGTAGATTTACACTATTATGCAGTTTAATCCAATAGAAAATTATCCATACCCTTAGACTCAAACACAGCCTTTACTGGAGAGATAGCACCAAACATCCCGGATTCTCTTCTTCTGCACTAGATATATGAGAGCATTTTTATGCAGAATGAGTGGTCATTTTTTGTTGGCTCTATTTTGGAGGACATACTGTATAATGGATAAGTTCACCGAAAAAATATGTTACAGATATAAGGTAGACATGGACAACTTCCAATTCCCTTGTGTGCACATGTGCTCGGAAAGGCGGTTGGCATCACCGGCCGAAAGACAGGATACAAAAGGAAAATCCAGCACACAGAATGCAATGCTTCTTGGGGTTTATTGAGGCATAAAATCAGTTACACGGAGCGTGTAGCCTACGCATTTCGGGTATTGCTACCCTTAATCATGGCATAAGATAAAGAATAAAAGCTTATACATTTATAGTGCCTACATGGTCATGTGACTATCTCAGGATGTTGGCCATATAATGCAGCTGATAACTACAAGTCATGACGCAGACACAGCTCTTTGCCCACATAATTACTGCAGCATAATAGCATGGAACAACCTACAAGCAGTGAAATGTTATTATAGTGCAGAGTGGGAAGAGGTTAAATTCTTTAAATAGTAATGGATTGCACTCAGAAAAAAAAAGACAGTATGGGGTATGAGGAATGAAGGTTCTTTTACTCTGGACAATTCTGTGGGCTCGATAAATGGGCATGTTATTTCCCTGGAATGAAGGACCTCTGGTGTCAGTTTCATTGATAGAAACAATGGTGCAGGTCACCTATACCATCTGTGTCTATAGACATTGGGGTATACTATGGCTATCCACATAGACATTAGATTACTGACACATCCCACGAAACTGGTGAAGTCTGCCATAACAAAATCTAATGTCTATAGAGAACGTTATATGTATACTTTTATATAACTTACTTCATCCTGGTACAAGAAAAAATACATGTACATCGCATTCAACATCTAAGGCACCTAGAACAGAAAAGATTAGACTTAGTTTTACTCTGCTCAGTAAAATTATTTTGGTGTAACGCATTATATATACATTATAAAGTATAAGTATATTGTCTTATTCATATTGCCTAACAAATGTCTTTATTTTTTAAAACTGTTTTTATTTTTAACTTATCTAAGTAATGATCTATAGTAGAGTGGAGCGAACTTACAATAAATTGGCTTGTAGCGAACCTCGCAGCACGGCTGTTGATTACTTTAGTCTGCGTAAATTAGTTCAGCTTTCCAAGGGCTCTGGTGTCCTGGAAAAGTCTCGGATGACAGTCTTAGGTCTCCTAGGTCTGTATCCACCTTTTCAAGGCAACTGGAGCCCTTGGAAAGCTAAACAAATTTATGCAGACTAAAGTAATCAACAGCCGAGCTGCAAGGTTTGCTATGAGCCAATTTACTGTAAGTTCGCCCAACTCTAATCTATAGGATGAAGCCTTAAAGCTTTTGTCCCACCACAAATTGTGGCGAAAATTTATACCGCCTCCGAGCTAGTGTAGATTTACGCTATTATGCAGTTTAATCCAATAGAAAATTATCCATACCCTTAGACTCAAACACAGCCTTTACTTGAGAGATAGCACCAAACATCCCGGATTCTCTTCTTCTGCACTAGATATATGAGAGCATTTTTATGCAGAATGAGCGGTCAATTTTTGTTGGCTCTATTTTGGAGGACATACTGTATAATGGATAAGTTCACTGAAAAAACATGTTACAGATATAAGGTAGATGTGGACAGCTTCCAATTTCCTTGTGTGCACGTGTGCTCGGAAAGGCGGTTGGCATCACCCGCCGAAAGACAGGAGACAAAAGGAAAATCCAGCACATGGAATGCAATGCTTCTTGGGGTTTATTGAGGCATAAAATCAGTTACACGGAGAGTATAGCCTACGTGTTTCGGGTATTGCTACCCTTAATCATGGCATAAGATAAAGAATAAAAGCTTATACATTTATAGTGCCTACATGGTCATGTGACTATCTCAGGATGTTGGCCGTATAATGCAGCTGATAACTACAAGTCATGACGCAGACACAGCTCTTTGCCCACATAATTACTGCAGTATAATAGCATGGAACAACCTACAAGCAGTGAAATGTTATTATAGTGCAGAGTGGGAAGAGGTTAAATTATGTACATAGTAATGGTTTGTACTCAGAAAAAAAAACAGTATGGGGTATGAGGAATGAAGGTTCTTTTACTCTGGACAATTCTGTGGGCTCGATAAATGGACATGTTATTTCCCTGGAATGAAGGACCTCTGGTGTCAGTTTCATTGATAGAAACAATGGTGCAGGTCACCTATACCATCTGTGTCCATAGACATTGGGGTATACTATGGCTATCCACATAGACATTAGATTACTGACACATCCCTCAAAACTGGTGAAGTCTGCCATAACAAAATCTAATGTCTATAGAGAACGTTATATGTATACTTTTATATAACTTACTTCATCCTGGTACAAGAAAAAATACATGTTCATGGCTTTTAAAATCTTTTGCACCTAGAACAGAAAAGATTAGACTTAGTTTTACTCTGCTCAGTAAAATCATTTTGGTGTAACGCATTATATATACATTATAAAGTATAAGTATATTGTCTTATTCATATTGTCTAACAAATGTCTTTATTTTTTAAAACTGTTTTTATTTTTAACTTATCTAAGTAATGATCTATGGTAGAGTTGAGTGAACCTACAGTAAATTGGCTTGTAGCGAACCTCGCAGCTCGGCTGTTGATTACTTTAGTCTGCGTCAATTAGTTCAGCTTTCCAAGGGCTCTGGTGTCCTGAAAAAGTCTGGGATGACAGTCTTATGTCTCCTAGGTCTGTATCCACATTTTCAAGGCAACTGGAGCCCTTGAAAAGCTAAACAAATGTATGCAGACTAAAGTAATCAACAGCTGAGCTGCAAGGTTTGCTATGAGCCAATTTACTGTAAGTTTGCCCACATCTAATCTATAGGATGAAGCCCTAAAGCTTTTGTCCCACCACAAATTGTAGTGAAAATGTATACCGCCTCCCAGCTAGTGTAGATTTACGCTATCATGCAGTTTAATCCAATAGAAAATTATCCATACCCTTAGACTCAAACACAGCCTTACTGGAGAGAGAGCACCAAACATCCCGAATTCTCTTCTTCTGCACTAAATATATGACAGCATTTTTATGCAGAATGAGTGGTCATTTTTTGTTGGCTCTATTTTGGAGGACATACTGTATAATGGATAAATTCACTGAAAAAACATGTTACAGATATAAGGTAGATTTGCACAGCTTCCAATTCCCTTGTGTGCACGTGTGCTCGGAAAGGCGTTTGGCATCACCCGCCGAAAAACAGGATACAAAAGGAAAATCCAGCACACGGAATGCAATGCTTCTTGGGGTTTATTGAGGCATAAAATAAGTTACACTGAGCGTACAGCCTACGCGTTTCGGGTATTGCTACCCTTAATCATGGCATAAGATAAAGAATAAAAGCTTATACATTTATAGTGCCTACATGGTCATGTGACTATCTCACAATTGGTACATACAAAAAACATTGCCATTTGAACCGAGGTGATCAGTGGGTGTCCCAGCAGTTGGACCACCACAAAAAAAAATGGTCTGCTTATTTTAAAATGCCGGCCTATTTTTGGTCACAGTCCGGCCCTGGCTCAGGGTGGTAGGGGGGCCCAGGGCAATATTTTGCATTGGGGCCCTGTGGTTTCTAGCTACGCCCCTGGAGAGCACTGTGGTCATACTGAAATGACAGAAAGAAATGCAACTTCCTGTGGAGCATACAGCAGCGGATAAGTACTGGAAGGATTAGGATTTTATATAGAAGTAATTTACAAATCTGTTTAACTTTCTGGCACTAGATGATTTGAAAAAAATAGTTTTCCTCAGGAGTACCCATTTAAATACAGATATGAAGAACTTAGCTAAAATATTGGAAATCAGATTGGCAAAAGCAGATCAATGTGGATTCCTGAATGGGAGGATTACAGCTGATAATGTAAGAAGGATTTTTAGAAACTTGCAGATGAAATTGGAGAGGGACCGCTCCATTCTGTCATTGGATGCGGTGAAAGCCTTTCACAGAGTGGAGTGGTCCTTCCTCTGGAAAGCTATGAGAGAGTATGGTTTTGGTGAAAAATTTCGGTTAAGGATTCTGCATAGTTCACCAGAAGCTTCAGTCATGGTCAATGGGATTATCAATTATCAAGAATAGCGAGACAGGGCTGTCCTCTGTCCCCTCATATTTTTGCCCTATTTATAGATCCATTGGTGGTTAAGATCAGAAAAATGGAGGGAATTTGTGGGTATGGATGTCGGGGGACAGAGGACAGAATTTCACTATTTGCATTCGACATATTGCTCTATATTGCAAATACGGAACAGGTATTGGACCAGATCATAGATATAACAGAAGAATTTTGAAAAAGTTCTGGGTTCAATATAAATTGGAATAAAACCGCGCTTATGCCTATGGACAGACAGATAACCCATCAAAACTTAAAGATGCTCTGAGAGGGTGAAACATTCAAGTATTTGGGGGGAGGTTATAGGACAGGATATAAAGAAATACCCTGAGTTGAATGTCTGGTCTACCCTGAGGAAGAATAGAGCAAAGATTAAAGTTTGATTAAAATTATCATATTACCTCAAATTTTATTTATCTTAGCATATAGTCCTATGTAGTTAGAAAGGATATTGTCAGGATTCGGCAGGCTGGAGGGGGATCCTCTGTGTCAGAGAGGGATTGGCGTGGACCGTGCCGGCGGACCGGTTCTAAGTTGCTACTGGTTTTCACCAGAGCCCGCCGCAAAGCGGGATGGTCTTGCAGCGGCGGTAGCAACCAGGTCGTATCCACCGGCAACGGCTCAACCTCTCTGACTGCTGAGATAAGCGCGGTACAAGGGATTAGGCAAGAGCAAGGTCGGACGTAGCAGAAGGTCAGGGCAGGCAGCAAGGATCGTAGTCAGGGGCAACGGCAAAAGGTCTGGAACACTGGCTTGGGATACACAAGGAACGCTTTCACTGGCACAATGGCAACAAGATCCGGCAAGGAAGTGAAGGAGAAGTGAGGTAATATAGGGAAGTGCACAGGTGAAAACACTGATTAAAACCATGCGCCAATCAGTGGCGCACTGGCCCTTTAAATCGCAGAGAGCCGACGCACACGCGCCCTAGGGAGCACAGATGGGGAACGAGTCTGGTAAGCGGGTCGGGATGCGCAGCGCGAGCGGGCGCGTCCCGCATCGGGAATCGCATCCCGGCTAGGGACATTATCGCAGGGCTACCGGTCAGCGGGTCTGACCGGGGCGCTGCGAACAGGAGAACGCTGCGAGCGCTCCGGAGAGGAGCGGGGACCCGGAGCGCTCGGCGTAACAGTACCCCCCCTTGGGTCTCCCCCTCTTTTTTGAACCTGAAAATTTGAGAATAAGGTTCTTGTCGAGGATGTTATCCTCGGGTTCCCATGACTTCTCCTCAGGGCCGCAATTCTCCCAATCTACAAGAATTTTTTTTTTTATTCTTGGATGCGAGAATTTCTTTAACCGAGAAGACATCTGAGGACCCGGAGACAGGAGTAGGAGCAACAACCTTGGGAGAGAAGCGGTTAAGGATAAGCGGTTTAAGGAGAGAGACATGAAAAGCATTGGGAATACGGAGAGAAGGGGGAAGTAATAGTTTGTAGGAGACAGGATTGATTTGGCACTTGATTTTAAAGGGTCCAAGATAACGTGGTCCCACTTTATAACTGGGGACACGGAAGCGGATATACTTGGCGGAGAGCCACACTTTGTCTCCAGGAGCAAAGACAGGAGGAGTTCTTCTTTTTTTGTCGGCATGTTTCTTCATCCGGAATGAGGCCTGTATGAGGGATTTTTGAGTCTCTTTCCAGATGGTGGAGAAGTCCCGGGTAACCTCATCAACAGCGGGCAAACCAGAAGGCGTGGGAGTGGGGAGGGGGGAAGAGGGTGACGGCCGTACACCACAAAGAACGGGGATTTAGTGGAGGACTCAGAGACTTTGAAATTGTACGAGAATTCGGCCCATGGTAGAAGATCGGCCCAATCATCCTGGCGGGAGGAAACAAAATGTCGCAAATAGTCACCAAGAACCTGGTTAACTCTCTCCACTTGCCCATTGGATTGGGGTTGATAGGAAGACGAGAAGTTTAATTTGATTTTAAGCTGATTACAGAGGGCCCTCCAGAATTTTGACACAAATTGAACGCCTCTATCCGAGACGATATGTGTGGGAAGCCCGTGAAGGCGAAAAATGTGCACAAAAAATTGTTTCGCCAACTGTGGCGCAGAAGGAAGACCTGGAAGTGGAATAAAATTTGCCATCTTGGAGAAACGATCAACGACCACCCAAATGACTGTGTTGCCATGGGATAAAGCCAGGTCTGTTATAAAGTCCATAGCAATTTGAGACCATGGTAGCTCAGGAACAGGCAGAGGATGAAGGAGGCCGGCAGGCTTCTGACGAGGAGTTTTGTCCCGGGCACAGACTGTACAAGCCCGAACAAAATCAGTAACATCTGCTTCCAGGGTAGGCCACCAATAAAAACGAGAGATGAGCTGGATGGACTTTTTGACACCAGCATGGCCGGCGAGATGTGAGGAGTGTCCCCACCTGAGGATCCTGAGGCGCTGGCGTGGAGGGACGAAGGTCTTTCCAGGAGGAGTTTGTCTGATGGAAGCTGGGGAAGCGGAGATCAGACACTCAGGAGGAATGATGTGTTGCAGGGAGGCTTCCATTTCAGAGGCATCCGAGGAGCGAGAAAGGGCGTCAGCCCTGATGTTCTTGTCAGCAGGGTGAAAATTAATCTCAAAGTTAAAACAGGCAAAAAACAACGACCACCTAGCCTGGCGTGGGTTCAGCCGTTGGGCAGACTGAAGATAAGAGAGATTCTTGTGATCAGTGTGTATAATAATTGGGTATTTGGACCCCTCCAGCAGGTGCCTCCATTCCTCGAGGGCCAGTTTTATGGCCAGTAGTTCTCGATCACCAATGGAGTAATTTTTCTCCGCCGAAGAGAAGGTCCTAGAAAAGAAACCACAAGTAACGTTATGTCCAGAAGAGTTTTTTTGTAGGAGTACAGCTCCAGCTCCCACCGAGGAGGCGTCTACCTCTAGTGAGAAGGGTTTAGATGGATCAGGTCTGGAGAGTACGGGAGCAGAAGAAAAGGCAGTTTTGAGACGGTTGAACGCCTCGTCCGCTTGAGGAGGCCAGGACTTAGGGTTGGCGTTTTTCTTGGTTAGGGCCACAATTGGGGCCACAATGGTGGAAAAATGTGGAATAAATTGTCTGTAGTAATTGGCAAACCCCAAGAAACGTTGGATAGCTCGGAGTCCGGAGGGGCGTGGCCAATCCAACACGGCCGACAGTTTGTCCGGGTCCATTTGAAGTCCCTGGCCAGAGACTAAATATCCTAGGAAGGGAAGAGATTGGCATTCAAAGAGACATTTCTCCATCTTGGTATATAATTGATTGTCCCGGAGTCTCTGAAGAACCAGGCGGACATGACGGCAGTGTTCTTCGAGGTTAGAAGAGAAAATCAAAATGTCGTCCAAGTAGACCACAACACAGGTATATAATAAATCACGAAAAATTTCATTTACAAAGTCCTGGAAGACGGCAGGGGCGTTGCAAAGCCCAAAGGGCATAACCAGATATTCAAAATGTCCGTCTCTGGTGTTAAATGCGGTCTTCCACTCGTCCCCTTCCCTGATGCGGATGAGATTATGTGCACCTCTTAAATCCAATTTGGTAAAGATGTTGGCGCCACGTAGGCGGTCAAAGAGTTCCGAGATAAGAGGCAGGGGATAGCGTTTTTTTATAGTGATTTTATTAAGACCGCGGTAATCAATGCATGGTCGTAAGGAACCATCTTTTTTGGAGACAAAGAAGAACCCTGCTCTGGCAGGGGAGGAAGACTTGCGGATAAATCCCCTTTTTAAATTTTCTTGGATGTACTCCGTCATGGCTTGTGTTTCAGGAGCAGACAGGGGATAGATTCTGCCCCGGGGTGGAGTAGTACTGTATCAGGGAGGAGATCAATAGGACAGTCATAAGGCCTATGAGGAGGCAAAGTCTCTGCTTGTTTTTTGCAAAAAACATCGGCATAGTCTAGATAGGCCTTGGGGAGACCTGGTATCGGAGGAGCCATAGGGTTTTGACTGGCAGGACTGGGAGCAGACATAAGGCATTTTTTGTAGCAAGAAGTACCCCAGTTCTTGATTTCCCCGGTGGTCCAGTCAAGGGTAGGGGAATGGCGTTGAAGCCAAGGTAGTCCGAGAAGAATTTCAGAAGTGCAGTTAGAAAGTACCAGAAATTCAATCTTTTCGTGATGGGGTCCAATGCACATTAAGAGGGGTTCTGTGCGGTAACGCACAGTACAGGCCAATCTTTCACAATTAACTGAGGCGATGTAGAGAGGTCTGGCGAGACTGGTCACTGGGATGTTGAACCTGTTAACGAAAGAGGCCAAAATAAAATTTCCTGCAGATCCAGAATCCAAGAAGGCCACAGCTGAGAAGGAGGAGTTAGAAGAAGAACACCTAGGGCTGTCTCACCTTTGTGCGGAATCGGAGTGCGTCTTTCCTGACGTGGAGGACGGATAGGACAATCCTTCAAGAAGTGTTCGGTACTGGCACAGTACAGGCATAGGTTCTCATTGCGGCGGCGTGTCCTCTCTTGTGGTGTCAGGCGAGACCGGTCTACTTGCATAGCCTCCACGGCGGAAGGCACAGGAACAGATTGCAGCGGACCAGAGAAGAGAGGAGCCGGGGAGAGAAACCGCCTAGTGCGAACAAAGTCCATATCCTGGCGGAGCTCCTGGCGTCTTTCGGAAAAACGCATGTCAATGCGGGTGGCCAAATGAATAAGTTCATGCAGGTTGGCAGGGATTTCTTGTGCGGCCAGCACATCTTTGATGTTACTGGATAGGCCTTTTTTGAAGGTCGCGCAGAGGGCCTCGTTATCCCAAGATAATTTGGAGGCGAGAGTACGGAATTGGATGGCGTACTCGCCTACTGAAGAATTACCCTGGACCAGGTTCAGCAGGGCAGTCTCGGCAGAAGAGGCTCGGGCTGGTTCCTCGAAGACACTTCGAATCTCCGCGAAGAAAGAGTGTACGGAGGCAGTGACAGGATCATTGCGGTCCCAGAGCGGTGTGGCCCATGACAGGGCCTTCCCAGACAGGAGACTAACCACGAAAGCCACCTTTGACCGTTCAGTTGGGAATTGGTCCGACATCATCTCCAAATGCAGGGAACATTGCGAGAGAAAACCACAGCAAAGTCTAGAGTCCCCATCAAACTTGTCCGGCAATGATAAACGGAGGCTGGATGCGGCCACTCGCTGCAGAGGAGGTGCAGGAGCTGGCGGAGGAGATGGTTGCTGAAGCTGTGGTAGAAGCTGCTGTAGCATAACAGTCAGTTGAGACAGCTGATGGCCTTGTTGCGCTATCTGTTGCGACTGCTGGGCGACCACCGTGGTGAGGTCAGCGACCACTGGCAGCGGGACCTCAGCGGGATCCATGGCCGGATCTACTGTCAGGATTCGGCAGGCTGGAGGTGGATCCTCTGTGTCAGAGAGGGATTGGCGTGGACCGTGCCAGCAGACCGGTTCTAAGTTGCTACTGGTTTTCACCAGAGCCCGCCGCAAAGCGAGATGGTCGTGCAGCGGCGGTAGCAACCAGGTCGTATCCACCGGCAACGGCTCAACCTCTCTGACTGCTGAGATAAGCGTGGTACAAGGGATTAGGCAAGAGCAAGGTCGGACATAGCAGAAGGTCAGGGCAGGCAGCAAGGATCGTAGTCAGGGGCAACGGCAAGAGGTCTGGAACACTGGCTTGGGATACACAAGGAACACTTTCACTGGCACAATGGCAACAAGATCCGGCAAGGAAGTGAAGGGGAAGTGAGGTAATATAGGGAAGTGCACAGGGGAACACACTGATTAAAACCATGCGCCAATCAGGGAGCAGGGCCGCGCGCGCCGGGACAGCACAGACGGGGAACGAGTCTGGTAAGCGGGTCGGGATGCGCACCGCAAGCAGGCGAGTCCCGCATCGCAAATCGCATCCCGGCTAGGGACATTATCGCAGCGCTCCCGGTCAGCGGGTCTGACCGGGGCGCTGCGAACAGGAGAACGCTGCGAGCGCTCCGGGGAGGAGCGGGGACCTAGAACTAGAGAGAACTAGTGTGGAAATGGAAGAAGAATTTAACTAGCGTTTCTATGCAAAGAGAGTAAAAAAGGAGGTTTGTCAGTACCCGACTTTAGGTTGTCCTTTATAGCAACATAATTAATTTTTATAATGAAGTGGGAAATACTTTGATTCTTTTTGGCACATAGTGGGGGTAAAAAATCTTTTTATAGGACTATGTGGGAGTTCTTGGAATAAGGACAGGAAAAAGAAGGGCTCCTAGATGAGTTGGCAGGTAGGGTTTGGGTCCAAATGAAAAAGGTGATGAAGATAAAAAGATTCACTGAAATTTACTATATTATTTAACCCCTTAAGGACCAAGCCCATTATGACCTAAAGGACCAGAGCATTTTTTGCACATCTGACCACTGTCACTTTAAGCATTAATTACTCTGGGATGCTTTTACTTATGAATTTGATTCCGAGATAGTTTTTTCATGACATATTGTACTTTAACATAGTGGTAAATTTTCATTGATTCTTGCATTATTTCTTGGTGAAAAAATTCCAAAATTTCATTCATGAACAATTAGAAAATTTAGCATTTTTCTAACTTTGAAGCTCTCTGCTTGTAAGGAAAAAAGACATATCAAATAAGTTGATTCACATATACAATATGTCTAATTTATGTTTGCATCATAAATTTGACATGTTTTTACTTTTTTGAAGACATCAGAGGGCTTAAAAGTTTAGCAGCAATTTTCCAATTGTTCATGAAACCTTCTAAATCGGAATTTTTCAGGGACCAGTTCAGTTTGAAGTGGATTTGAGGGGCCTTCATATTAGAAATACCCCATAATGGACCCAGATCCCATTATAAAAACTGCACCCCTCAAAGTATTCAAAATGGCATTCAGAAAGTTTGTTAACCCTTTAGATGTCACATAGGCAAGAAAGGAATGGCACTGCCAATATCTAATAGCCAAAATCACAAGATGAGGAGAAAATAGGTAGCTGCTAAGTAGTCATCCGGTTCATTAAAGTTGAGTCAGCAGTGGTGCTAGGACATGCAAAGGAACGGGTTTAGTAAGAATTCTTAAATCAAGAATACAGAAAACTCCTGCACTCACTGCTCAGCTAATGACTCAAAGCTCCTCTCAGGGAATGGACCGGGGACACCAGACTGCAGAGTGCTGGCACCCAGAGGCAAACAACCGGCAGTTTCCGGCAGAAGAAGCGCTACTTTGCGCAAAAACTGCCGATTGTTCGCCTCTGAGCGCCCACACTCTGCAGTCCGGTGTCCCCGGTCCATCCCGTGAGAGGAGCTTTGAGTCATTGAGTGCAGGAGTTTTCTATATTCTTGATTTAATAACCCTTTAGTTGTTTCACAGAAATAGCAGCAAATTGAAGGAGAAAATTCAAAATCTTCATTTTTTACACTCGCATGTTCTTGTAGACTCATTTTTTGAATTTTTACAAGGGGTAAAAGGTGAAAAAGCCCCACAAAATTGGTAACCCAATTTCTCTTGAGTAAGGAAATACCTCATATGTGGATGTAAAGTGCTCTGCAGGCGCACTAGAGGGCTCAGAAGAGAAGGAGTGACAATGGGATTTTGGAGAATGAATTTTGCTGAAATGGTTTTTTGGGGGCATGTTGCATTTAGGAATCCCCTATGGTGCCAGAACAGCAAAAAAACAAAAACACATGGTGTACTATTTTGGAAACTACACCCCTCAAGGCATGTAACAAGGGGTACAGTGAGTCTTAACACCCCACAGGTGTTTGAAAAAAAAAATTCACTAAAATGCAGTTTTTTTTCCCCAAATTTACCATTTTTACAAAAGGTAATAGGAGAAAATGCTCCCCAAAAATTGTAACCCCATTTCTTCTGAGTATGGAAATACCCCAAATGTGGACGTAAAGTGCTCTGCGGTTGCACTACAATGCTCAGAAGAGAAGGAGCCAAATTTGGCTTTTGGAAAGCAAATTTTGCTGAAATGGTTTTTGGGGGGCATGTCGCATTTAGGAAGCCCCTATGGTGCCAGAACAGCAAAAAAAAAAAAAAAACACATGCCACACTATTTGGGAAACAACACCCCTAAAGGAACGTAAAAAGGGATACAGTAAGTCTTTACACCCCATAGGTGTTTGACAAATTTTCGCTAAAGTTGGACATGAAAAAAAAAAATTTCCACTAAAATGCTGGTGTTACAAGTGATTATAGAAGAAAAAGCCCCCCAAATTTGTAACACCATTACTTCTGAGTATGGAAATACCCCATATGTGGATGTAAAGTGCTCTGCGGGCGCACTACAGGGCTCAGAACAGAAGCAGCGCCATTGGGCTTTTCGAGAGAGAATTTGGTAGAAATAAAAGTCAGGGGCCATGTGCGTTTACAAAGCCCTCCCCCCCTCCCGTGCTAAAAGAACAGTGGACCCCCCACATTTTCGGAAACTACATCCCTCACGGAATGTAATAAGGGGTGCGTTGAGCATTTACACCCCACTGGCATTTGACAGACCTTTGGAACAGTGGGCTGTGCAAATAAAAAATACAATTTTTCATTTTCATGGACCACTGTTCAAAAAATCTGTCAGACACCTGTGGGGTGTAAATGCTCACTACACTCCTTGTTACATTCCTTGAGGTGTGTAGTCTCCAAAATGGGGTCACATGTGGGGGGTCCACTGTTCTGGCACCATGGGGGCCTTCAATTACAGTCAAATTCTCTCTCCAAAAGCCCAATGGCCCTGTAGCGCGCCTGCAGAGCACTTTATATCCACATATGTGGCATTCCCTTTTTCAGAAGAAATGGTGTTACAATTTTTGGGGGTCTTTTTTCCTATTACCCCTTGTGAGAATTAAAAATTTGTGGTAACAGTAGCATTTTAGTGAAAACATTTTTTTTTTCATTTTCATGTCAAAATTTCACAAAAATTCGTGGGGCTTACTATGCCCCTTGTTATGTTCCGTGAGGGGTGTAGTTTCCAAAATGGGGTCACATGTTGGTGTTTTTTTTTTTTTTGCGTTTTTGTCAAAACCGCTGTAACTATTAGACACCCCTGTGCAAATCACCTCAAATGTACATGGCGCTCTCTCATTCCTGAGCCCTGTTGTGCGCCCGCAGAGCATTTTACGTCCACATAATGGGTATTTTCGTACAAATTTTGGGGTCTTTTTTTCCTTTTACCTCTTATGAAAATGAAAAGTATGGGGAAACACCAGCATGTTAGTGTAAAAAAATTAGGGATTTACATAGAGAAACTGAGATAAATCTATGTAAAACTCTCAGTGTTTCGCAACCGGTGTGCCTTCAGCTGAAGGAGCATGCTGGCAGTTGTAGCTATGCAACAGCTGGAGGCACACTACTACAATTCCCAGCATGCCCTTTGGCTGTTCGTGCATGCTGAGAGTTTTGCAACAGCTGGAGGCACACTTTTTTTGCCTCCAGCTGTTGCATAACTACAACTCCCAGCATGCCCTTTGGCTGTGCATGCTGGGAGTTGTTGCTAAGCAACAGCAGGAAGGCCTCACCTCCTGCTGTATCTTTCTGCCTCCGCTCCTGCCGTCGCCGCTCCTGCCACTACCGCCGCCTGAGGGGAAACCCGCCTATCTCCGCCGAACTATGGACAGGTAAGGAAGGCCCAGATTGCTGCCCCGATCACCGGTGATCAATGCCCAGCAGGATAGTCCCGACCGATCACGTGATCATGAGGTGGCACCTGTGCCACCTCACTCCTGCTGGTCTCGAACAGCATCTATCACCCTATTTTTTCTTGGTGACCGGAGACCCGATTGACCCGGAGTCGCCGCAAATCGCTGATCTGAATTGACTGCTAATTTTCTCTCAGGACCCCCCCGGGGTTTGCACGGGATGCCTGCTGAATGATTTCAGCAGGCATCCCATTCCGTTCACCTCCCGGTTATTGGCTGTATATGGAAACATACAGGTACGCCCTGGGTCCTTAAGTCCCAGGACACACCTGTACAACCTGTGTCCGGCATGGGTAAATAATTCACGTTTCAAAGAACTAGAAAGCCAGGAATGAGAATGACTAGGGCACTAAAGTAGGAAAGAATTGATAAAGGATTTGGGGGTTATCACGGATAAGGATTGGAGGAAAATTTGGAGGTGGGGCAAATATATATAAAATGGTTCCCATAGAATTACAGTTTTTTATTACTCACAGTGCTCTCTGCTGACACCTCTGACCATGTCAGGAACTGTCCAGAGCGGGAAAAAATCCCCAAAGCAAACATATGCTCCTCTGGACAGTTCCAAAAATGGACAGAGGTGTCAGCAGAGAGCACTGTGGTGACAGAAAAGAAATCCCAAAAGAAAAGAATTTCCTCTGTAGTATACAGCCGCTAATAAGTACTGGAAGGATTAAGAATTTTTAATAGAAGTAACTTACAAATCTGTTTCACTTTCTGGCACCAGTTGATTTAAAAAAAAAAAAAAAAAAAAAAAAGCTATCCACCAGAGTACCCCTTTAATTAATCCTTTAAATTGTAAGGGGTCTATACTTGCGGGCCTTCATTCAAGCAGTTATACATGGTCTGTTTTGTAGACCAGCGAATTTGGCCCAAAGAGACATTAGGGCCCTTTTTCAAAATAAATGTTTTATTCTTCTTCTTTGCACTTTATTTTACATATATCTCACAAACCAGCCTGCTACACATGAATGTATAACAACTGTAGATATAATAGTACGATATAAAGTATATTATAGAAATAATAGGACAGTGTTTGCTTAGACGGTGGATGTGCAGCTTGTATCTCTCTAGAATATATATAAAAAAACTGGATAGATGTTTGTAATCTAGTGAGGGAGTTGTTTGTTTTTTTATTATTTTTTCTTTCTTTGTTTCTTTCTTTATATTTTTGGACAAAATTTAGAGGCACTACAAGCAATGCATAGGGCCAGTGGGGAGTCTCTCCTTCTTTGTAGTAAATTATATATTGTAATAAAGATGGGGTAACCACAGATGTTAACAAGCTATATGTTGACAAGAATTCAGTAAGCAATGGTTCCAATTTCCTGTTTTTTATTGTTTGTAATTGTAAATCTTTATTCGAATAAAGAAATAATAACTCCTTAAAAAATTAATAAATCATAAGTTCACTGAAAAAACATGGTACAAATATAAGCTGTTTCCTTAAACTGCTAATTCAGAGAAATAAATAGAAAGAAAAAAGACCGGGGAACGGCGCCTCGTGTATTACCCTTAAACACAAACAGCAAGTGTAAATGTGGGAGAAACCCACGGCACTTATAGGTGGCTGCTCACCAGATGTAAATAGAAGTAACACATATCACCCCAAATAGGGGTACTCACTGATGTCCAAAGGAGGGCTGCAAGCCGGAGGTCACAGGCACATACGTCCTGACGTAGTCATCAAACGGAAAATGGAAAAGGACCTCATTCATCCAGGCGCTGCCGGTTAGGTCATCAGGTGCACAAAATGATGCAATGTATACCTTGGAATATTGTATACATGAAAGTTTATTAAAAAATAATAAACAACATACAGATTACGCGTTTCGAGGGTGACTCCCCTCTTCCTCAGATCAGGTGTGCACTCCCTGATCTGAGGAAGAGGGGAGTCACCCTCGAAACGCGTAATCTGTATGTTGTTTATTATTTTTTAATAAACTTTCATGTATACAATATTCCAAGGTATACATTGCATCATTTTGTGCACCTGATGACCTAACCGGCAGCACCTGGATGAATGAGGTCCTTTTCCATTTTCCGTTTGATAATTCAGAGAAAAGAATAGAAATATGTTTTAATTTTTTCATTATGATGGCTTGTTCTTTTTGTGGATGAGTTTCAGTTTTCATTGTTATACATTTTAGGAAAATGCAATTCTGGCAGATTTTTTACTCTTTTCAATATATGGGGTTACTTTTTTTTTACATTTTATAATTCAGATCTTATGTATGTGGAGATACCATTTTTGTGTAGTTCTTAAAATACTTTTACTTTTTTTTTTCAAAAATAAAGGGCTTTGTAAGGGTCTTTTTTATCACTTCTTTTTTTTTTCCATTTTACAAAACACTTTTTATAACATTTTCAGTTTCAGTAGGGACTTGAACAGGTGTCCCTCTGATCTAAACCTCCTGCCTTCTTATCATAGCCATTTTTAGTCCTCCAGCTGCCATGGCAACTCAACTTAACCTTTTAATTAAATTATAGAGGTGCAGATGGTCTTATAATGGGATCCTGCACCATCTGCAAATATCCTAGGTGCCATGGCCGCTATTACTATCCTTATGAGGTTAACTCGTTCTAGCCCAAGGCCTTTTAGTGACCATTATACAAAGGCATATTTGGGTCACTAATGGGCAAATGTTGATGGCCTATCTTTAGGAAAGGCCACCAATATGTCATGGTTGGGATCCTACTTGAACACCATGTCTTCTTCATTATTTGCAAAGGATCAGCAGGTTTTCCATATAGGCAGCTGTGAATGATAATGCAGGTCAGTCCATATAGGCAGCTGTGAATGATAATTGCACGTCAGTACCATTAAAGGGAAACTGACATACTGTTCACCTGCACTAAACCCAATACAATGGGTTATAGTGCAGGTGAACAGCATTAAAAAAGAGGGGTTACTTACACAATTCTGTCTAGCAGATAAAAAGTTATCCCTCCCAATATTGGCATTTCTTTAACACTGCTGTGCGCAATGGAAGCAGGGAGCTGATTTGCTGAGCTCCCCTACCTGCTAAATATACAGATCTATGCCTACCCCTGAATATTGTAATTTCTTCACTTTCACGTCTCTAGGACATGAGAGTGCAGAAACTAGAATATTCATCAGATGGGTGGGCCTAGCCTTCATATTGAGGAGGCAGGGGAGCTCAGCAAGCCGGCTCCCTGTCTCCATTGTGTACAGCAGAGCTATATCAATGCAGCTACCGGAGGGATTTTGGTTAGAAATATGTGAGTAACACCGCTTTTTAATGCTGTTTATCTGCACTTTAAACCCATGTATTGGGATTAGTACGCGTGAACAAAATGTCAGTTTTCCTTTAAAGTGAATGAGTGCCAATCAACCCTCAATAAAACAGGGGTATTCCAATGTTTTCTAAAATAAATCATATGCTGCTGGAGTAGGGGAAAAATTTAAAAATAATGTATATAATGTTTACCTAGTCCAGTCCCCTAAAGCTTCTTTTCACCTCAGTTAGGTCCCCCGATCTTCTTTTTTCTTATTCACAGCAGTGTCCCATGTCAGCCAGTGATGGGCTGAGCAGGCAGGTTCTTGACCTAGTGCAGGAAGCAGAAAGCAAACAGAAGATTGGGGGACCACAAAAAGACAGACAGGAGCTGCGGGGGACGAGGACTAGGTTAGTATAGATATTTTTGTCCATGTTCCCCTGTTCAGGCCACATATGATTCTTAGAAAGCAGTGTAATAGCCCTTTACATTTAAATGACATGGGAGGATTGATTGGAAAATCAGTATTCCCAGATCTTAATGTTTGTTTGTCAATCTTACACAGGGCGTAGGAGGGAGGAGATGCTACTGTACCTCAGCACCATCAGTTTGACTCTTCAGTTGGTAACAAAAGTGATCAGCAAAGCAAAATGTATGGTTAATCATATCCCTCTTCCCTGCTATCTGCAGGGATTTGCAGCTCTGTACATGTTATGGAGTTGACAGATGTGCTTAAAAAGAAAAATTATTATTCAGAACTATAGGAAAATTTACCTCTTCTTGTGTCTCTTGGTTGGAAGGTGTCCTCTCCTGCGTGTGGTGCTCCATCTCTAAACAATGTAGAAGAGATTGGCTTTTCTGACTTGTTATATATACAGTACAGACATTTTCCTGCAAAGTATTTACATTAACTGACTTCTTAGTTATTGACATATACAGTTATTCTTTATATATTTAGCACAGTGATAATGATCAGTCTATCATATATGAACATAGCAAGGAGTCTGTTTTTATTGTTTCTTTCTGGTGTCCACAGATACTGGGTCCTTATACAATATGTCTCCCGGTCATAGGGAGATGTAGCTCGGCTTATTGCAGGACTCATCGCATTTTAATAAACCTTGGCCACATTGTTGAACAAAAAAATGCATGATTGATTTGATAATAGACTTGTGGTTCAGATTGCCGGGTGACGCACATAGATAGTAGGGGGTTCTAGCGGCGGGACCCCCGTGATCGGATATCTTATCCCCTATCCTTTGGATAGGGGATAAGATGTCTATGGGCGGAGTACCCCTTTAAGCAGCCATTGTTTTTATTAAAATATTAGGACAACAAAAACTAATTGACATAATGAAACACAACATATCAGAACAATAGAAAACCATACACATAGAAATGAAAATAATGGCCCAGATTTAACAATCTGCTGGAGACAAAAAACTGTGTGATCGTCCCATAGCGACCAATCACAACTATGCTTTCATTTTACTAGAGCTTGATAAGATATGAAAGCTGAGCTGTGATTGGTTGTTATGAGCAAATTAAACAGTTTTAGTTTCAGGCTGATGGATAAATCTGGGCCTATATGTCAGGCCACATTTACATAGTTAGAATTAGACAGCTTTATTACATGTGCCCTGATGTAATTTTCAAAATGGATTTTCAGACCAACGAGACTCAAAAGTTCCTAACAATTATTTTATACACACACTAAATGTAGCATAAGTCATGTTAGTCAGTCTTGTGACAGATTTGCAATAGTAAATGTGTCCCATAAGATTCAGAGCTAGAGGTTGCTTTAAGTGTTTTATTGTTGATGCATTAGAACAAGGATTTACAATGACCCAAAATAAATGGTCTAACCATATAACTCGTTTCCCCTGTTTCCTGTCTATGGGAGAAATTTATCATATGAGTCATTTGTTAAAGGAATTAAGTGGCTTTAAACTTTTTGTAGAAAAACCTGCCCAGATTTCTGCATTAAAACAAAAAACAAACAAACAAAAAAAAAAAACACAAAAAACAGATTTACCTCCTGCCGCTCCCCTGGTGCCTCTGGTATCAAGCTCCTGCATTCCAACGCATTCATCTTCCTTGTTGCCGGGGGTCAGACTGCTGCTCAGTAAATCGCCGGCCACAGCAATGCTCCGTCTCGGATATTGATAGGCTGAGCTGCAGTATAATGTGTTGGGCCCCAGTACTAAGAAGAAGACTGGGGTTTGGGCTCAATACATCACAATGCTGTTTACCCAATCACTGGCCAAGGTGGGACATCGATGTGGCTGGCAATCAGCTGAGCATCAGTCTTATGGGTTGACCCCTGGAAACATAGCAGAGGACCACACTGGAGGACAGGAGAAGGATACCAGAGGCACCCAGGGGAGCTGTTTTGTAAAAAAAAAAAAATGCAGTGGAAAATATTTTTTTTTTTTATGAACTGGTGCTAGAAAGTTAAACAGATTTGTAAATTACTTCTATTTAAAAATCTCAATCCTTCCAGTATCTATCAGCTCCAGAGGAAGTTCTTTTTTTTTTTAGTTTCTTTTCTGTCTGACCACAGTGCTCTCTGCTGACACTAGAGATGAGCGAACTTTTGAAAAATTTGATTCGACCGGTTCGCCGAATTTTCCGAAAAAGTTTGTTTCGATCCAAATTTTTTTGTGGCGAATCTATATTAAAAAAGGCTATTTCTAGCCTACATACAGCCTCAATAGGGGTATAGAACACTTTGCTGTGTTCTAAAACGCATATGGAGTGTGCTGGGGTAGGGAAATAATACTGTTATTCAGAATAACATGCAGATTACCGACATCGCTTTTAGAATCACTGCCGCACAGCAGCACAATGGCAGAGCCTGGTGGTGGCATCAGTGGGAGGAAACCATATAGTGGCTGAATGACACAGTGTGGAGGTGTTGGCAGCATGAGGAGACCATATAGTGGCTGAATGGCACAGCCTGGAGGTGTTGGCAGCATGAGGACACCATATAGTGGCTGAATGACACAGCTTGGTTGAGGCTGAAGCATGAGGACACCATATAGTGGCTGAATGACACAGTGTGGAGGTGTTGGCAGCATGAGGACACCATATAGTGGCTAAATGACACAGTGTGGAGGTGTTGGCAGCATGAGTAGGCACTAGGCCTTCACAATCCCTAAGATTAAAGATTTTGGATAGCGGGTGCTACCTATGATAAAATTTAAATTTCCCAGACCCAGGCCCAGCAGCGGCATCAGTAAACCATATATTGCCTGAATGACACAGCCTGGAGTTGGCTGATGCATGAGTACACAACAGGGCTTCACAATCCCTAAGAAAAAAACACAACAATTTTTGAAATTTTTGAAGAAGATTTTGGATAGCGGGTGCTACCTATGATAAAATTTAAATTTCCCAGACCCAGGCCCAGCAGCGGCATCAGTAAACCACAGATTGCCTGAATGACACAACCTGAAGTTGGCTGATGCACGAGTACACACCAGGGCTTCACAATCCCTAAGAAAAACACAACAATTTTTGAAGAAGATTTTGGATAGCGGGTGCTACCTATGAGAAAATTTTAAATTCCCAGACCCAGGCCCAGCAGCGGAATCAGTAAACCATATATTGCCTGAATGACACAGCCTGGAGTTGGCTGATGCAGATTAACAGGTACAAAATGGTACACTACTTGGATGTACGTATGCGGTATGCACTGATAAAGGCAGAAAAATGCGCAACAATGAGCAGAAAAAAATCTGTATTTTTGTAAAACACCAGCCGGTTGTTATGATTCGGCAGGCTGGATGTGGATCCTCTGTGTCAGCGAGGGATTGGCGTGGACCGTACCGGTGGACCGGTGCTAAGCTGCTACTGGTATTCACCAGAGCCCACCGCAAAGCAGGATGGTCTTGCTGCGGCGGTAGCAACCAGGTTGTATCCACCGGTAACGGCTCAACCTTTCTGACTGCTGAGAAGACGTGGGACAGAAGGACTAGACAGAGGCGAGGTCAGACGTAGCAGAAGGTCAGGGCAGGCGGCAAGGTTCATAGTCAATGGTAACGGCAGGAGGTCTGGAAACACTGGTAAGGCAATCACTGGAAACGCTTTCACTAGGCACAAGGGCAACAAGATCCGGCAATGCTGGGAAGGGGAAGTGAGTTTATAAAGGCATGGAGCAGGTGGGAGCTAATTAGACTGATTGGGCCAGGCACCAATTAGTGGTGCACTGGCCCTTTAAATTCAAGAGAGCTGGCGCGTGCGCGCCCTAGGGAGCGGAGCCGCGCGCGCCAGGACGTGACAGCCGGGGACCAGGACAGGTAAGTGGATTGGGATGCGATCCACGAGCGGGCGCGTCCCGCTATGCGAATCGCATCCCCATCGTCAGTGTCAGTGCAGCGCTCCCGGTCAGCGGGTCTGACCGGGGCGCTGCAGAGAGGAGAACGCCGCGAGCGCTCCGGGGAGGAGCAGGGACCCGGAGCACTCGGCGTAACACCGGTGAGTACTATTGTTTGGACTTTCACAGTATGTAGCCCTTTGACAGATTAACAGGTACAAAATGGTACACTACTTGGATGTAGGTATTCGGTATTGTCACGATGCCGGCTGGCAGGAGGTGGATCCTCTGTGCCAGAGAGGGATAGCGAGGACCGTGCTAGTGGACCGGTTCTAAGACACTACTGGTTTTCACCAGAGCCCGCCGCAAAGCGGGATGGTCTTGCTGCGGCGGTAGTGACCAGGTCGTATCCACTAGCAACGGCTCACCTCTCTGGCTGCTGAAGATAGGCGAGGTACAAGGGAGTAGGCAGAAGCAAAGTCGGACGTAGCAGAAGGTCGGGGGCAGGCGGCAAGGTTCGTAGTCAGGGGAGATAGCAGAAGTTCTGGTACACAGGCTTTAAACACACAAAACGCTTTCACTAGGCACAAGGGCAACAAGATCCGGCAAGGAAGTGCATGGGAGGAGGATAGATATAGTCAGGGACCAGGTGGAAGCCAATTAAGCTAATTGGGCCAGGCACCAATCATTGGTGCACTGGCCCTTTAAGTCTCAGGGAGCTGGCGCGCGCACGCCCTAGAGAGCGGAGCCGCGCGCGCCAGCACATGACAGCAGGGGACGGGAACGGGTAAGTGACCTGGGATGCGATTCGCGAGCGGGCGCGTCCCGCTGTGCGAATCGCATCCCCAACGGCCATGACAGAGCAGCGCTCCCGGTCAGCGGGACTGACCGGGGAGCTGCAGGGAGAAAGACGCCGTGAGCGCTCCGGGGAGGAGCGGGGACCCGGAGCGCTAGGCGTAACAGTACCCCCCCCCTTAGGTCTCCCCTTCTCTTTATCCGGTAACTGCCTCCCCTGGGATGAGGACACCGGGAAAGGATGGAGGGATTCCTCAACGGCAGGCAGAACAGCAGGAGTAGGAATGGGGAGAGAGGGCAGAGGGCGAGACCTGGCACGGGGCAGTGTGACACCAGGACGAGGGCCATGCGGGGACACAGGGGCTTGCCTGATGGGACTGGGAGGGGGGGAAAGGCATTTCCTGTGGCAGGCAGAGTCCTTAATGACCTTAGGGGGACCGGATACAGGAGGAACCACAGGGTCACGGCAGGGAGTACTGGGAACCGGTTGAAGGCAGTCCTTGGAACAAGAGGGGCCCCAACTCTTGATCTCCCCAGTGGACCAATCCAGGGTTGGGGAATGGTGTTGAAGCCAGGGTAGTCCAAGGAGAACTTCAGAAGTGCAATTAGGAAGGACCAAAAATACAATTTCCTCGTGATGAGGTCCGATGCACATTAGGAGGGGCTCCGTGCGGAAACGCACGGTGCAATCCAACCTGGCTCCGTTGACCGCGGAAACGTGGAGTGGCTTGACAAGACGGGTCACCGGAATGCGGAATTTATTCACTAAGGACTCCCGAATAAAATTCCCAGAAGCTCCAGAGTCCAGGCAGGCCACGGCTGAGAGGGAAGAGCTGGCTGAAGTAGAAATCCGAACAGGCACCGTGAGACGTGGAGAAGCCGACTTAGCATCAAGAGACGCCACACCCACGAGAGCTGGGTGCGAGCGTGCGTTTCCCAGACGTGGAGGACGGATTGGGCAATCCACCAAAAAATGTTCAGTACTGGCACAGTACAGACAAAGATTCTCTTCCTTACGGCGATTCCTCTCTTCCAGGGTCAGGCGAGACCGATCCACTTGCATGGCCTCCTCGGCGGGAGGCCTAGGCGCAGATTGCAGTGGAGACTGTGGGAGAGGTGTCCAGAGATCTAAGTCTTTTTCCTGGCGGAGCTCTTGATGCCTCTCAGAAAAACGCATGTCAATGCGAGTGGCTAGATGAATGAGTTCATGCAGGTTAGCAGGAGTCTCTCGTGCGGCCAGAACATCTTTAATGTTGCTGGATAGGCCTTTTTTAAAGGTCGCGCAGAGAGCCTCATTATTCCAGGATAGTTCAGAGGCAAGAGTACGGAATTGTATGGCGTACTCGCCAACGGAGGAATTACCCTGGACCAGGTTCAGCAGGGCAGTCTCAGCAGAAGAGGCTCGGGCAGGTTCCTCAAAGACACTTCGAATTTCCGAGAAGAAGGAGTGTACAGAGGCAGTGACGGGGTCATTGCGGTCCCAGAGCGGTGTGGCCCATGACAGAGCTTTTCCAGACAGAAGGCTGACTACGAAAGCCACCTTAGACCTTTCAGTAGGAAACTGGTCCGACATCATCTCCATGTGCAGGGAACATTGCGAAAGAAAGCCACGGCAAAACTTAGAGTCCCCATTAAATTTGTCCGGCAAGGACAGGCGGAGGCTAGGAGTGGCCACTCGCTGCGGAAGGGGTGCAGGAGCTGGCGGAGGAGATGGTTGTTGCTGCTGTAGCTGTGACTGTACTTGCTGTAGTTGTGACTGGAGTTGCTGTGTCATGGTGGTCAAGTACGACAGCTGGTGATCTTGTTGGGCGATCTGACGAGCTTGCTGGGCGACCAGCGTAGGGAGGTCAGCGACAACTGGCAGAGGAACTTCAGCGGGATCCATGGCCGGATCTACTGTCACGATGCCGGCTGGCAGGAGGTGGATCCTCTGTGCCAGAGAGGGATAGCGAGGACCGTGCTAGTGGACCGGTTCTAAGACCCTACTGGTTTTCACCAGAGCCCGCCGCAAAGCGGGATGGTCTTGCTGCGGCGGTAGTGACCAGGTCGTATCCACTAGCAACGGCTCACCTCTCTGGCTGCTGAAGATAGGCGAGGTACAAGGGAGTAGGCAGAAGCAAAGTCGGACGTAGCAGAAGGTCGGGGGCAGGCGGCAAGGTTCGTAGTCAGGGGAGATAGCAGAAGTTCTGGTACACAGGCTTTAAACACACAAAACGCTTTCACTAGGCACAAGGGCAACAAGATCCGGCAAGGAAGTGCATGGGAGGAGGATAGATATAGTCAGGGACCAGGTGGAAGCCAATTAAGCTAATTGGGCCAGGCACCAATCATTGGTGCACTGGCCCTTTAAGTCTCAGGGAGCTGGCGCGCGCGCGCCCTAGAGAGCGGAGCCGCGCGCGCCAGCACATGACAGCAGGGGACGGGAACGGGTAAGTGACCTGGGATGCGATTCGCGAGCGGGCGCGTCCCGCTGTGCGAATCGCATCCCCAACGGCCATGACAGAGCAGCGCTCCCGGTCAGCGGGACTGACCGGGGAGCTGCAGGGAGAAAGACGCCGTGAGCGCTCCGGGGAGGAGCGGGGACCCGGAGCGCTAGGCGTAACAGGTATGCACAGATGACAGCAGAAAAATGCGCTACAATGAGCCTAAAAACTCTGTAATTTTTGTAAAACACCAGCCGGTGAGTACTATTGTTTGGACTTTCACAGTATGTAGGCCCTTGACAGATTAAGAGGTACAAAATGGTACACTACTTGGATGTACGTATGCGGTATGCACTGATGAGGGCAGAAAAATGCGCAACAATATGCAGAAAAAAACCTGTATTTTTGTAAAACACCAGCCGGTGAGTACTATTGTTTGGACTTACACAGTATGTAGGCCCTTGACAGATTAACAGGTACAAAATGGTACACTACTTGGATGTACGTATGCGGTATGCACTGAAAAATGCGCAAAAATACGCAGAAAATAATATGCGGGGAGATTTATCATCGTTGCTTTGGTAAGCGAGTTCTGTAGGCATTTTTTCTTGCTTTTGGTTTTGCTTATGTATTACACATTTATTAAACTATCACAGGGGGTTGATAAATTTGGCTTACATAAGCAAAAACCAATAAATCACTTTTAAATACCATTTTTTTAGCACACATAAGCAAAAACCAATAAATGACTTCAGAACAACACTTTGTAACCCCACCTGTAGTCGCAGCTGTGAAAAAAAGTCTGATATATATGCATGTTTTTACATTTAGTTTACCACTCCGCCCCCCCCCCCCCCCCAAATGTACTAACACATTTTTTGTTTGTTTGTTTTTCTTCTCCTTTTAGATCTGTATATCCTATGGACTACTTTAGATTTGGTGGAGTATGGTGTCCAGCTTTTTTTTGTTTAATATTAATAAAATGGTTAACAAGGGCTTGTAGGGGAGTGATTTTTTAAATAAAAGTTTTTTAAACGTGTTGTGTTTTTTTCTTTTTTTTTACTTTTCAGGCTTAGTAGTGGAAGTTGTCTTATAGACGGAATCCATTACTAAGCCGGGGCTTATCGTTAGCCCCAAAACCAGCTAGCGCTTACCTCCAATTATTACCCCGATACCCACCGCCACAGGGGTGCTGAGAAGAGCTGGTACCAACAGGCCCGGAGCATCAAAAATGGCGCTCCTGGGCCCGGGCAGTAACAGGCTGGCGTTATTTAGGCTGGGGAGGGCCAGTAACAATGGTCCTCACCCACCCCGGTAACGTCAGGCTGTTGCTGCTTGGTTGGTATCTGGCTGAGAGTAAAAATACGGGGAACCACACACACGTTTTTTTTCTAAATAAATAAAATATAAAAAAATATTTTATAAAATATAAAAAAAAATACATAGGGTTCCCTGTATTTTTTTTCTCAGCCAGATACCAAGAAAGCAGCAACAGCCTGACATTACCAGGGTGGGTGAGGACCATTGTTACTGGCCCTCCCCAGCCTAAAAAACGCCAGCCTGTTACTGCCTAGGCCCAGGAGTGCCATATTTGACGCTCCAGGCCTGTTGGTACCGGCTCTTCCCAGCACCCCTGTGGCGGTGGGTACCAGGGTATTAATTGGGGGTTAGCGCTAGCTATTTTTGAGGCTAACTCTAAGCCCTGGCTTAGTAATGGATTCCGTCTATAAGACAGCTTCCACTACTAACATCAACCTACAACCTCTGCTCATGAATATCTCATTTCTCAATAAAGCACAATGCAATACCAAGTGGTGAAAAAATCTCTCAATTTTATTATTAATCCTATTACATATTCACAACAATTGGAAACCCCCCCAAAAAAAAACATATACACACAATCAGACATAATAAAAAAAACAGGGGTGGGGGAACACCCAGCAGAAATAACAGTCATGGATCAATGTATAATGACTCAAGTATTAAAGTGCACCATGCCTATATAAAGTGCATACAGCATAAAAGGAAAGCAGCCTAACAGTAAGGTGGTCAGTGCATACGATTAGAGTGCACTGTGCATAAAATATCAAACCAGGGTGCCTCCAGCTGTTTAACTAATAATGCTGCAACAGTAAGTGAATGGCCTATTTGTCCCTATATGAAAGAGTTCATAGGATAATATACTAACATCAAAGAAACAAATAACTAGTAGCAGCAATAGGCATTTACCATGTAAGCGGCACATGCATTGGGTAAGCACTTTGCCCGGTCAATATACTTAACTGTGTTGTTTGTAGCGTGGCCTGCTCCGGTGTTCCCCCACCTCACACTCCAATGCGTTTCACCCCGCTTCGTCTGGGAGTGATAAGGAGGGGGGACACTCGGGGCTATTTATATATAGGGGATCTGTATAATAACCAATAGAAGAGAAAACACGATGGCGCCAATCCTCCGGCGCTTGTGATGCGACATCCGGCTAATCCCCGCTGCCGGAACTGCTCCTGTCCCCTCGCGAGATCTTCCGCTGAAAGCGACGTTACCCGAGAGGGGAGGGTAACAGACCCGGGAGCCGGGAGGCCGGACATGCGCACACAAGCGCTCTGCGCCGACCGCCATATTGATTAAGGGAAACATGCCCACAGTCCCGTTAAGTATGTGTATTTATATAAATGCTATGAAAAAATGGAGCATAATCAATTTCTTCTATCAGCAGTGAGGCCTCCAAAACCTCACAAGTGTCAACATCCAGTGCAGCAAGTGGACGCTGGAATAGGTGGGACATGCGTAGGAATACAAGGAGAACTACCAAGAGAAAAGAACTACCAGAGGATGACCAGACTCAGGAAGTTGGGTTGAAGGTAATTAATTTGTCAGATATTGAATTAACAGCAGACCAATTAAGTGTATTATCTAGAAGGCCGACTTTTTGTCCGGTGGCGCATCCAGATAAATTTACTTTGATTAAGGATCTTTTTTTGTTCGCAAGGAAATTACTTCTCAAAAAACACTTTTCTAAGCATTCTCTCTCATGCATTTTTACAGAGGAACAGGAACTGGAAGCGCACCGGGCGCTAGAAAGTCTCATTCTGGAACAGAATGAAAACAGTGGAGGGGGTAAGTTCCCAACAGACATTTGTAAAAAACCAACTGTCTTTCCCCCCTTGTCATTGAGCCCGCCAATTGAGATATTTATTAAAGCCATGATTGAAGAAATTGATAACCTCCCTATGGATAGAAGGCATGATAATCTCACCTATAGTCAAAGAAAAGCATTAGCAGAATTGAAAAAGATGAAAGGCGTAATTTTCAAGCCTGCGGATAAAGGTGGGAACATAGTACTATATCCAATTGTAGCCACACTTTATTTGTTGCCAAAGGTCCACAAAGATATGGTGGATCCCCCGGGCAGACCAATAGTGTCTGGCTGGGGGAGCCTATGTGAACCGGTTTTAGATTTTTAGATTTTTATCTGCAGCCATGTGTTACAGATCTACCTTCCTAAATTAAGGATTCTGGAGAGGTCTTACAAAGATTGGAAGGAGTAACCTTAGAAGACAATATGTTTCTAGTCTCATGTGACGTAGAATCTTTGTATACGTGCACAGATCATACACAGGGGCTGGCAGCCAGTGAATATTTTTTTTTACAAATGAGAGGCTTAGATCCTCAACTATTAGAACTGTTGGTGTTGTTACTGAAGTTTATACTTCATCATAATTTTTTTTTGGGACATTGGGAACAAGAAAACATCTTGACATAAGAGACAACAGATAGTGGGCAACTTACATCTTGGATGCGGTATATTGATGATATACTTTTTATCTGGCAAGGTATGTATGAGTCCTTAGAGAGATTTTTATGCAAACTGAATCAGAATAATTTAAACATAAAATTGACACATGTGATTAGTCGAGAACAAATTGATTTTTTAGATCTCAGGATTACTATTGGCAGAAGAGGGAAAATACATACTACGATCCATCGTAAAAACACGAGTGTAAATGCATTACTCCATGCTAAGTCTGCTCACCCACAGCATACAATTAAAGCTATACCATATGGACAGTTTCTAAGAGCAAGACAGATATGTGACGAGGAAGAGGAATTTGAAAACCAGTCATTTGACTTACAGCAGCGGTTTTTGCAGAGGGGTTATACACCTAGAGATATATCAGGAGGATATGTTAGGGCTAAGAATCAACGACGTTCAGAACTGTTGAAACCCAGACCTAGCAGGACAGAATCAAATGAGATATGGATGATAACAGATTACCATAGCAGATGGCAAGATATGATGGGATCAATGAGAAAATTATGGCCAATTTTGCGACAAGACTCAGACCTGCGAAAACTGTTACCCGCACAACCACAGGTGACAGCAAGGATATGCAGATCATTGAGAGACATTTTAGTTAAAAGTCACTATGTATCTCTGAAATCATCGTTTATATTTTCCTCGACAGGCCCAAAATGGGGATCGGTACCATGCGGTGACTGTTCCATTTGCCATCAGGTAGAAAGAACCAAAATCTTCACAGATTCAAGTGGGCTTAAAGAGTACCGGATAGTTCATCATATAAACTGCAAGACTGCTGCTGTGATTTATTATGTGACATGCCCATGTAATATGAATTACGTTGGAATGACTACAAGAAAATTAAGGGTGGGAATCCAGGAGCACATACGTGACATTAAAGCATCAATGAGAACGGAATTAACTGATCAGGAAGGCATGATGAAATTCAAATGTATTCCTCGTCACTTTAGGACTGCACATGGAGGACAATCCAATCTGCTGAGAGTTAGAGGCATTGACAGAATACATTTGGGAATTCGAGGAGGCGACATAAGAAACAATTAGCGAAGAAGGAATGTAAGTGGATATATACGCTTAAGACAGCATCTCCCTGGGGACTCAACGAGAATACTAGTTTTGCATGCTTTTTATAGACCACTCTCTGATTGTGAAAAATATTTTATAAAGGTTTTTATTGTTTCTAGTTTTATCAGTTTAAATTATAAATAGGGGGATTCTGCGGAGCTATTTGGGGTATGGTCGAATTATCTGTAATAAAAAAATCTGTATTACGATATAATAAGTAATTCTAGTTTTTCTGTCTAGGTAATTGGAGTAACTGAATTAATGATGTCATCTAATGCTGTATTTCAACCTAGGATGATGGAGACATCTTGAGGCTTGGGACATCTTGGGATTCACCCCCCTTTTTTTTTCACACGTTTTTACTGTATGCTGTGAGGTTATTTATGTTTGACATGTTTTTTCACGCATTAACATTTTTTTGGTGTATTTGGACATGTATATTTTACATATCACTTATCACATTGAGTTTTTTCATGTTTTAATACATGAATATATTATATATTTATAAACACACTGTCAGGATCTGGACTGGTATGCAGGGAGGACAAAGGTGGTGGATCCTCTGTGTCAGTGAGGTGATGGCATGGGTCATACCAGGGGAACAGAATCTAAGAGGTTACTGGTTTTCACCAGAGCCCGCTGCAAAGCGGGATGGACTTGCTGCGGCAGGTAACCTCCAGGTCGTTCCACTCGATAGCGACTCAACCTCACTGACTGCTGAGTCAGGCGCGGTACACAAGGATTAGGCAAAGGCAAGGTCAGACGTAGCAGAAGGTCGGGACAGACGGCAACGGTTCGTAGTCTAGGGCAACGGCAAGGGTCTGGTTACACAGGCAATGGACACACGGGAACGCTTTCACTGGCACAAGGCAACAAGATCCGGCAGGGACAGGAAGGGGAAGTGGACTTTTATAATGTAGGGAGTGCTTGGAACTAATTGGGCCAGGCACCAATCAGTGGTGCACTGGCCATTTAAATCTGAGAGACCCTGCGCCGGGACTGAGCAGGAGGACGGGGCAGGTAAGAAACATGGCGTGCGATCCGAGAGCGGCACGTCCCGTGCCTCAGATCGCATCCCCTCCGGTGACATGGGAGCAGCGCTCGCGGTCAGCGGTGCCGACCGGAGCGCTCCGGGGAGGCAGCGGGACCCGGAGCGCTCGGCGTGACACACACTATACACACTTTTTACACTTTCATATATGAATTTATTTGTATACTTATTCACATATTATACATATTTTTATTCACATTTTCACACATTGATTTATTCACACATTTATTCACATATGATATATATTTAGTTTTTCGAATTATTACACTAGTTATACACAATTAGTTATACATTATTATTAAGTTGTATGAATTTTTAGGTTTTTTACATATTTATTTACACACTATAGTACTTAGATTATCATCTAATTGGTATTTTATGTTATATTATTAATTATTTATTTGTACATACATTAATATTGTATCACATGTCTCTCTGTAGGGTATGAATTTACTATATCATTATTTTTATATATTTTTTGTGTATATTAGTTATTGACATACAGAAGATGAATTGGATATTTGGGGTAGTCCCTATAGAATTTTACAAGATCGCTCCATTGTTTCATAGCATTTATATAAATACACATACTTACCGGGACTGTGGGCATGTTTCCCTTGCTCAATATGTCCGGGCCTCACGGGTCTGTTAACCTCCCCTCTCGGGTGACGTCGCTTTCAGCGGCAGATCTCGCGCGGGGACAGGAGCAGTTCCGGCAGCGGGGATGAGCCGGATGTCGCATCACAAGCACCGGAGGATTGGCGCCACCGCGTTTTCTCTTCTATTGGTTAGTATACAGATCCCCTATATATAAATAGCCCCGAGTGTCCCCCCCCCTCCTTATCACTCCCAGACGAAGCGGGGCGAAACGCGTTGGAGTGTGAGGTGGGGGAACACCGGAGCAGGCCACGCTACAAACAACACAGTTAAGTATATTGACCGGGCAAAGTGCTTACCTAATGCATGTGCCGCTTACATGGTAGATGTCTATTGCTGCTACTAGTTATTTGTTTCTTTGATGTTAGGATATTATCCTATGAACTCTTTCATATAGGGACAAATAGGCCATTCACTTACTGTTGCAGCGTTATTAGTTAAACAGCTGGAGGCACCCTGGTTTGATATTATAAGCACAGTGCACTTTAATCTTATGCACTGACCACCTTACTGTTAGGCTGCTTTCCTTTTATGCTGTATGCACTTTATATAGGCATGGTGCACTTTAGTACTTGAGTCATTATACATTGATCCATGACTGTTATTTCTGCTGGTTGTCCCCCCACCCCTGTTTTTTTATGTCTGATTGTGTGTATGTTTTTTATTGGGGGTTTCCAATTGTTGTGAATATGTAATAGGATTAATAATAAAATTGAGAGATTTTTTCACCACTTGGTATTGCATTGTGCTTTATTGAGAAATTAGATATTCATGAGCATAGGTTGTTGTTCATAGAGTTTTTTTTGCTCTTATTCAATTATACAGGATCAAATAAGTGATCTTATTTAATGTAGGTTTGATTAAGCTTCCACTACTAAGCCTGTAGAGTAAATATATAAAAAAAAAAAAAAAAAAAAAAACACAACACGTTTATAAAAAAACTTATTCCAAGAAACACTCCCCCACAAGCCCTCGTTAACCATTTTATTAGTATTTAAAAAAAAATGAAAAAGAAAACGTGGGTCATCGTTATAGTCCTCCGAATCCAAAGTAGTCCTCTGCATAAACGGATCTGAAATGAGAAGAAAAAAAAACACAAAAATATGTTAGTACATTGATAGGGATCTCCCCTGGGGAGAACGCCCATAAAGCAGTGTTTCCAAACAGGGAGCCTCCAGCTGTTGCTAAACTACAACCCCCATCATTTCCAGACTGACTTTGGCTGTCTGAGAATGATGGGTGGTTTAATTTAACAACAGTGAGCCTCCAGTTTAGCAACATCTTGAGTCCCCAATGATGGGAATTGTAGTTCCCATCAGCGAGACTTCAGCTGTTGCTAAACTACAACTTCAATGATGGGAGTTGTAGTTTAGAAACAGCTGGAGGCACCCCGTTTCTAAACTACAACTTCTAGGACGGGAGTTTTAGTTTAGAAACAGCTGGAGGCACCCTGGTGTTAAAATGCCAGCCGCATCTACCACCAGCCCACTAACTGTTGCAAGACTACAACTCCCAGCATGCCCTTAAAGTGAGGACATGCTGGGAGTTGTAGTTGCAACTCTTGGGCGGGTGATTGATACAGGCATGTGTGAGGTGAGATTTCCGAACCCATGCAAAAACCGAACTGCTCCGAAATCTCACCTCACAGCGGCTCCGCCGGCCCCACATCTCATCTCATCTTCTCCATCCCCCCCCCGTAATCCTAACCCGCCGCCGCTCTTCTTCCCCCAGCCCGCCGCTTATCTCCTCCCAGCTGCCGGTCACCTCCTCCCAGCCACCGCTCATCTCTCCCCGCCGCTTATCTCCTCCTAGCCTCCGCTCATCTCTCCCGGCCGCCGCTTATCTCCTCTCCATGGCGGCTGGGAGGAGATAAGTGTCGGCGAGGAGAGATGAGCGGCGGCTGGGGGAGATAAGCTGCTGCTGGGAGGAGATAAGCAGCGTCTGGGAGGAGATGAGTGGCAAGGAAATGAATGGTGGGGGGGGGGGGAGAAATGAGCGGGGGCTGGGGGAAGATGTGGGGTAAGGACAGCGGAGCCGGCTCCCAGAAATATGAAACAGACCATCCCTCTCCGAAGTTTGCCGAAGCTAGAGGGGGGCGGAGCAAGTTTGCCGAAGCTACAGCAGGGAGGAGCAAGGGCAGAGCCATGGGTTTGATTTTGCACGTCTGCGGGAGATAATCAAGCCACACCCCCTCATCCCCCCTCCCGGAGGATGGAGTGTGCGAGAGCGCAGCTCTGCATAAAACAAGAAGACAGGGGGAGAATGAGGATGTACACAGCTCCTCCCCTCCCCCTTGTTTGTGAACACAGGACCTAATTTAACACGGGGAGGTTTCAAGTTTGCATGGGGGAAGCACAGAGCAGGTGAGGGGAGAGAGGACGTGCACAGCTCCTCACCTCCGTAATGACTACTATGTGTGAAGGAGACATACTGCACTGCATGGGCTAGGGATGAGAGGACATATTACACGGGATGGGATTGAGAGGACATATTACACGGGAAGGGGATGAGAGGACATATTACACGGGATGGGGATGAGAGGACATATTACACGGGAAGGGGATGAGAGGACATATTACACGGGATGGGGATGAGAGGACATATTACATGGGATGGGGATGAGAGGACATATTACACGGGAAGGGGATGAGAGGACATATTACACGGGATGGGGATGAGAGGACATATTACATGGGATGGGGATGAGAGGACATATTACACAGGATGGGGATGAGAGAACATATTACATGGGATGGGAATGAAAGGACATATTACACGGGATGGGGATGAGAGGACATATTACACGGGAAGGGGATGAGAGGACATATTACACGGGATGGGGATGAGAGGACATATTACATGGGATGGGGATGAGAGGACATATTACACGGGAAGGGGATGAGAGGACATATTACACGGGATGGGGATGAGAGGACATATTACATGGGATGGGGATGAGAGGACATATTACACAGGATGGGGATGAGAGAACATATTACATGGGATGGGAATGAAAGGACATATTACACGGGATGGGGATGAGAGGACATATTACACGGGAAGGGGATGAGAGGACATATTACACGGGATGGGGATGAGAGGACATATTACATGGGATGGGGATGAGAGGACATATTACACGGGAAGGGGATGAGAGGACATATTACACGGGATGGGGATGAGAGGACATATTACATGGGATGGGGATGAGAGGACATATTACACAGGATGGGGATGAGAGAACATATTACATGGGATGGGAATGAAAGGACATATTACACGGGATGGGGATGAGAGGACATATTACACGGGATGAGAGGACATATTACACAGGATGGGGATGATTTCTATGTGTGAGGAGACATATAACACGGGATGGGGATGTATAGACTGCAGGGGAATAAATATCATACTGGGAATGATTTCTATGTGTGTGGGGGGGGGGGGGGGGTACTACTGAATGACCCATGCTGGGAGTTGTAGTCCCTGTTATGTGTGTGTATGCCAGTGTTTCCCAAACAGGGAATGCTGGGAGTAGTAATTTTGCAACATCTGTAGGCACCCTGGTTGGGAAACACTGGTGTATGAACTACAACTCCCAGGAGACTACTGATACAATAGAGGTGTTGGTGAACTACAACTCCCAGGAGACTACTGTTAGGTTCGACCCCAAAAGGTCGAGACGTCTTCTGTCGGCGGATTCCCAATAGTGTGTGGAAAGCCTGTAAGGGGCTGCACTCACCCCACGTTCCTTCCAACGCTACCTGCCATTCAAAATCACGACACAGATACAAGTGTTGTATCTAGCTGAAGGCAGAACTGGCCTAGCCCTCTTTTCAAGTGTATTTTATATAGCCCATTTTCAATAAGACATGCGCAGTAAACTCTACATTGTAAGAAAACACAGGAAACTATAAATCTTTTGCAGAAGAAAGTTAGATACAAAATATACATTGCTTAAGCTCAAATATAATGAACCATTGTTTCAAGGACGCATCTGGGGTAGGTAAAGATAACAGTGTCTGCATCCTTGAAGATAAGATGCCCATCGTCTCTAGTTCATAAGTTCAGGAGTTAGTCATGTAGAAATCACAAGAAAGACAGAATACAGTCACTTAGACCAAGAAAATAGATTCTTCTTAATACAAAATGGATTCTCCTCTACCCAATTCCATCATTTCCCCCTTTGACATCATCATCTGAAAGAACTGGATCCTCCAGGTCAGGTGTATAGCAGGTCTTTCCTCAGGTACTATCCCAGGCCGCGAGTTGTCTGAGGGAACCAAGTCTTCTTAAATTGGCTGCGTCCCCTGAGTAATGGACGCCAGGAAGAGTGTTTCAGGTGTGATGTCAATCTAGAAACTAAAGAAAAAGAGAGGAGACATGAGAACCTGGAAACAAATGCTGATCATTATTTCTTCTACATCCTGGGAACATAGCATACAATATTTATGTTAACCCATTCATTTGAATTAAACAACACTCATTACTTGCTGATTCTATATTTGCAGCTACTTTAAAAAGCTTTATAACTCAATAAGATAAAATAATAACAACTGCGACGTATAATATAAAATGTATGGCATCTCCTATCCATCCTCCAATACCTTTCAACCAGGTGGCTGGGTTCATTATGGACAAAGTGTCTCCCCACCATTTATTTTTATTTTGGTCATTGTCTTTAGCGTACTGTTCCCTTAGTTTTTGTATGTTTTCAAGTTCGTGGTGTATCTGGATGGTACCTGTGGTGTCTATGTAGTGACAGCAAGTGGGGCCTATAATCTGACACAATCCCCCTTGAGCAGCTGTAAGGTAATCAAGAACTATTGTGTGCTGGTTAGTCACTATCATCAGCTGATTTTGTACAGACACAGAGGTGTTAGTGATTTCCAGAATGTCATATATTTGCTCGTCAAGGTAGTCAGTGGCCTCAACTAACTTGTCCCACATTTGCATCATCATGGGGTATACAAAGAGAGTGCTGAAGAGTTTATTGGCTGTTCCCATCTGAACTACGTGTGGTCTTCCATTCTCTCTTTCCTTGTTGTCTGCTGCTCTCTGGTATAGCATGTGTCTTGGGACTGCTCTCATGTCAACATCTTTGTTGGGTATCACAAAAGTCGAGGGAGTGAGTCTGGCTAGGGTGCATGTACCATTAACCCCTACTGGCAACCACTTGTAGGCCCCCCTTCCACATACCCAATATATGTCTCTTGGGAGTTCCCAATATGAGGAATGTTGATTTATCAGTTTATTAACTATGTCAATCAGTCTTGAGGCGTTAGTCATGTAGCACCATCCGGGTTTCTGTCCTAATGTACCACAGTAACCTACATCTGGGTTATTACATGTCGGGTCATAGGGCTGGTAATATGAGGATTCACTAAATTTTTGATGTCCTGTCATGTTATGACACTCTTCTCCGGTACCTTGAGGAAAAAGTGTATTATTCAGCCAGTTTTTGTCATGTAAGTACCTCTCTATTTGGCTAGGCTTAAATGTATCAGTACTTACAGATGTTCTGCTAAAACTGACCTTTATCCCGTGTGGGTATTCATCCTAGGTCTAGTATTTGTGTGACTTCACGTGCTACCCAGGAGCCCCCCTTAAAGGTCAGTATCTGCTGTGGTCCTTGTCCAAAACTGCTCAGGTTTCCCTGCCACCAGGGTTGCCCAATCCACCCCACTATTGGAATCCCTACTGAAGTGTTCCAATTTTTTGTGTACCGTGTCTTGTTGCTTGCTAATGTGTCGAAGCAATTCCCCTGGAACATCTCATGTGGTTGTACAGGGATAGCCAAATAAGGCATACTCTGGGCAGATGTAGGAGCATGTGTGCATATCCAACAATCTTTCACTGTGAGATTTTGTGCCAACATTAAGTGGTGTTTCAAGAATTTGTTATCTGGATGCTTTTCTAGCTCATCTTGTAAGGTTGTGATGTAACATATTAGACAGTTAAACAGAAACCAAAGTATTGTCATGGTCAGATACCGCCCCCTTGCAGTGTGATGCATGAATCCAGTTGGCTTTTCCTTGCAGCTTGACTGATGCGGCTGTAGCCAAGAGAACTTGATATGGTCCTTCAAATCAGGGCTCGAGGGACTTCCCTTTATGTTTCTTTACATACACGTAGTCTCCAAGCTGTAGAGTGTGGGTTCCTTCAATACTGTCCGGATCTGGGAAGGAAAGACAACACTTGCCCACATGTTAGTTTCAGATATTTTCATTAGAAATGCACATATGAGGACAGATTCTCATACTAATGTTATAACTATAATACATCCTCCCCATGGTGTAGGCCTCAGGTCAGCCTAAAGAGATCAACACACATCAAGACAAACACATAGCCTGAACAAGGGGTCAAGCTTATGTAATCTACCTGGATTCTCTAGAGCAGACAGAGTGGCTTTGGGTATACTTTCAGGGGGCTGGTATAGTCCTCCCTAGATTCTATAGAGCACAGGTCATGCAGGCTTGAAGAAAAGCTACTACGGTAGTGGAGATACCAGGGGCTATCCAGGATTTGTCTATGACTTGCAGCATGGCCCCTTTGGACAAAATGTGTTTTACCATGTATTACTTGGACTATCATTGGGAAACAGAGTTCTAGGCAGGCAGACTTTTGCAGAAGTCCCCCATATGCCGTCTTTCCTCCTCTGCCCCTTAACATCCTTCAAGATTCTTTTTACAGCAACATCTGCCTGTGAAGGTTTTTTTTTCCACGCTCACCTTCACGTCTCTGACAGATATTACTGGCAGTGCGGCGACTGCCTCTGTAGTGGTGTCAGCCAACTCATTATTTTTGGCAAGTACCAGTCTTAGTGTGGTCCCTAATTTCGACAATTCCCACCTCCTCTGACATTAGCAGCCCCTCCATGAGTGATCCAACTCTCTGCATCTTTTATTGGTCTGCCTGAAGAGGTGAGAAAAGTCTTTTAGATAAGTCTGTTAGCGGTTTTACCCCAGCCAAGTCTGTAAGCTCCAGTTAGTGCAGTTAGTTCAACTCATTACCTTTTTGTCCTGGGCAAGCAGATAGAGAGTTTGTTCTTTTGACTACTTGGTGTCATGCAGAATGCATACCCCATGAAGAATCATGTAAGAATCCTGCTGTCTCCTGTAACATTAACTCTATACAGGCATTAATCATCATTATACACAGAGTTTGTTATTAAATTATGCCCCTCTCCCATCATCTCCTCCCCCCCTCTGAATCCAGTCATTCTCCACCAGAGAGCAATGAAGCTGGATTCAAGGGCACAGTTATCTAGTGTAGAGAGGAGTGTACTGGATGGGAAAGAAGCCCAGACTACCAAGCCGCTACAAGTCAGTGAATGGAATCAACAGGTTGACGCCCTCTCACAAACCAAAATGTAATTCTGAAATTATCTCAATCTTTAACAGGAACATCATTTTAACCCAATAAGACAACAAGGTTCCAGCACTAGGGCAAAATTCCGCAAAATAAAAAGGTGACTTAATATTTTTATCATAAGAGATAAACTACATTTAAATAAACACGAGGAAAACAAAGGTAAACAAACTAGGAATGACGCTCTCACACAGAAAGTCTTGAGAGACAGGCAGGAAAAAAGGAGGGGGCTGCCCCCCCCCCCCCCCTTCTGCAGCGTCACTGAAAGCTCTGTCAGCTTTGTTTACAGACCATAAGAAACTTAAAATTGTAAATACAGAAAAAGGGGATTGACATAGTAATAAATCACAGATCACTTGACAACTAGTCACCAGGCTATGTCTTGTAAAATACAAGAGTGTCGAAACAGAACAGCATAAGCAAGAAGAGGCAAGGGTTAAATGACTAATCCAAGAATGATCAGTGACATACAATAAGAAAACTGATATTAAACAGATATCAAGACACAGGATCAGGATTAGTAAACACAAACATTGAATTTATCTTTGGAGATCAGAAATCACAACCAAACAAACCTAATAGTGACACAAAGATATATATATACTCAGACTCAAAAAGCTTATCAGTAGCCTTCTAAAACAGTCTCACTGAGAGATTATATTCTGCTTCATTCAACTAAAACATTGCATACTCCAGAATGTCCACTAATCTGGCAACATTTACTAAAAAGTATTCACAAACTATCCATAAGGTAAACACTTATTTCTTTGTCTACAGTATGTGACGTACAAGCCCCGCCTCTTGGAATTTTTGGGCGCTGGCCAGTCCCTAGATGCCATATTTAGACCATAAAGGTATCATACCTCACATAAGAGAAAAAAAGAGTTTCATTTCAAGTTCTCTACCATCACAAGACTCACTTACAAATGTAGCATGTCAGACACACCATGTCCTGCATACACAGTGGACAACACAACTTGAAAAAACAAACAATTTGTATGGAAATAACAAACATACACATAGATTTCACAGAAAGCTTCTATTTCCTTCACTTAGCTTTAGTCAACTCAACTTGTCAACATTCCCATAACCTGCTATCTCTCCAAACGCTGATTACTCAGAATTCCATCACTGTCACATTCTGATTTCATTCTTAACTCCGTACATCCCTTTAGTCCTGCTTGTCACTCCCCTCGTCAGCAAAACGTTTTTTGCAGTTCTTTTATATGTGTCCTGTCTTGTCACAATAATAACAAATTGGGGGTTTCCGGGGCCTGTCTCCTTTATTATTCTGACCCCTGCCTTGGGATTTTTCAGAGACATATGCTATTGTAGTCTTTTTAGGGGCTCCCCGTAGGTCAGGTCCTATCCCCTGGGCTTTCAGTTGTTCCGTTCTCTGGGGTCTTAGACCGTCCACAAAAGCACGTACAAACAGTCTCTGTATTACCCCACTGTCCATGTCTAATCCTTCGTCTAAGTAATGTTGCTCTAGACTAAGGTAATAGTCAGATACAGTCTGGGTCGGGGTTTGAGTGCCCACTGCTACCGTCCCCCTCTCTCTCTGTCTTTGCGTGCAAAAGGTTTTAAGAGAGTTAGTAAACGTCAGGCCTCTCCCCTGGGTTCATTAGGTCTAGCTGCATGAGTGACAGTTATAAATTGAGAGAACATGGTGGGTGGCATTTTTAACCTGCAAAGGTCTTCCCCATCCTGCCATGTGGCATTATGAGATTCCATGACCTGAGTCAGGTACCTACAAAAACCCAAAGGCTTAGTAAGTGGGTCAGGGGCATTTTGCACAAGAGCCATACATTCCGCAGGGCTCCATGGTTTTTACAGGTTCCTATTTAAAGGTACTGTCTGATACTGGTTATCTCCTATCATCTTTCTAACCTCGTCCCTCCGTAGGTGTACAGGGGCTAGGTTGACAACCTGTCCTTGCCGGGGTGACCCACATGCCAAGCATGTGTTTTTCCACCCTGGATTTTGCTGGCTGCAATTTGTGCAGACCCAGGAATGCTGAGGATCATAGGGACCAGGTTGTGACAGGAAGGCAGTCTGTGGAGTAATCATTCTGATACTCCGAGGCCCCCCACAGTGGTAGCATTCTGAGGTTTTCTCTGGGTTAGGATACCCACATTTACAATGCCATCCTGAATAAGGAGGTTACATACTTCTGACCCACGTAATGTAGAGAGGTCGGGGTACATTTTCTCAACAGGGGGTTTTAACTTCTGTTGGGGAGAGGGATTATTAGCTGGTGTAACATAGGGTGGAGGTGGGGCGCCTGTTTTTCCCTGGGATTTACTGGGCTCTATTTTCCACCCTTTCTTCTTATCGTCATATGTCCAGCCTTCCTCAACACATTGTGTGGAGGTACTGATCAGACATTTGACTTGATAATCCCAATTATGATCTTTCACTATGCCCCTCTTTCTTTCTGCAATATTTTCCCAAAAGTCTGGATTCAATTGGTCATTTTTTGGAACATGGAATTCCTGCAGTATTCTCCCTAGCTGGACTACTGCATCCTTCAAGGATTGTTTTAAGAGCATGTTGCCTTCCTCTTAGGCGACTAATATGCTAAAAGGCTCACCTGACCTTTTCACCATCATCCACATCACTCTTATAGGGGCAGTGTTGCGTTTTAGACGTGTTTTACCCCACCTTATTCCCCACAGACTACACGGGCTTATCACACGAATCCTGTACTGGACTTATGATTTATTCCAGGCTCATGCTAGCAGCCAGATAATGGTTTATGTGATAATATGGGATTTAAGCATTATCTGTGACCCCGTTAGGCGCTTTCACAGATCAGTTTGGCAATACCCTCATAAAATCACATACCATCCTCTCTTGGCTCATACATTCATTCCATGTCTCCTTGCGGAGTAACACTGTACTTATCCAACAGACAGAAGGTATATGGGTTCTTTGTCTATTCAAATAGACCCACTATCACAGGAGTTTAGCTATTCTAAAACCCATTCTAAGTGCAGGACCCACAGCCACATATCTCAGGAGGGCACAGATATAAGAAAAATAAAGCTTTTTCTTACCTGGCCAGGTGATTTCAATCTGTGGTCTCCGGAGGCCCGAGCCGTAGTGGTCCCGCACTGTAGCTCAGATACTCCTTGTGATTCGGCAGCGGGTCCCTGTTCACAGCGCCAAATAATGTTAGGTTCCACCCCAAAAGGTCGAGACATCTTCTGTCCCAATCGAGCGTGGAAAGCCTGCAAGGGCCTCAGTCACCCTACGTTCCTTCCAACGCTACCTGCCATTCAAAATCACGACACAGATACAAGTGTTGTATCTAGCTGAAGGCAGAACTGGACTAGATCTCTTTTCAAGTGTATTTTATATAGCCCATTTTCAATAAGACATGCGCAGTAAACTCTACATTGTAAGAAAACACAGGAAACTATAAATCTTTTGCAGAAGAAAGTTAGATACAAAATATACATTGCTTAAGCTCAAATATAATGAACCATTGTTTCAAGGACGCATCTGGGGTAGGAAAAGATAACAGTGTCTGCATCCTTGAAGATAAGATGCCCATCATCTCTAGTTCATAAGTTCAGGAGTTAGTTATGTAGAAATCACAAGAAAGATAGAATACAGTCACTTAGACCAAGAAAATGGATTCTTCTTAATACAAAATGGATTCTCCTCTACCCAATTCCATCAGAGTGTAACTTCTGACACTCACTGCGATCTGTCTATTAATGCAGATACTACAGCTCCCAGCATGAGGCAGAGTGTGCTCCATGTTGGGAGTAGTAGTAGCTGCAGTTATGGAAAGATCACGGCGGATGTCACCCTCCTGACACTCGCTGTGATCCTCCTGTATAATGTATGGATGCGGCCGGCGCTCTTCTATGGTCCTCTGCACGGCCGTATATATACACATGTTCCTATTTCTCACAGAGAGTTGTGATTGGCTGGAACCATCTGGCCAATCACAGCCCTGCGGGAAATATGAATAAGTGTAAATATACGTCAGGGCAGGGGACCATAGAAGAGAGGCCGGCAGCATCTATATATTATACAGGAGAATCGCAATGGGCGGTCTGTCTATTAGTACAGGTACTACTACTCCCATCATGGAACAGTGTGTTCCATGCTGGGAGTAGTAGTACTAACTAAAAAAAATGTGCAAAAAAGTGAAAAACACACACACACAATACATTTTTATAATTGTCGGCTACATTTTTATTTCCCCGCACACATAAATTGATCCCTGTTTAAAAAGTAATACAAATTTTTTTTTTTAAATATACATTTCGTTACATTTCCTTCACTATTGTATATTTGAAAAAAAAAATGTAATGGTACCCTACAAAATGTTATTAAAAACAGGTATCTACATCACTTTTTTGGATCGCTAGAGTATAAAAAAGATTAAAAACCGCCTGCAAAAATGCCAAAGTTAAACTCCACATATCGTTTTTCTTGGCGTTTTCTCACTCCCATAGACTTCTATTGGAGCTAAACGCAATGGTTTTGCAAAAAAACGCCGGTTTGAGGGACATACAGCATTTTTTTCAAAACGCCAAGGAGCTGAAAAAAACGCAAAAAAGGGAAAAACGGCAAAAGGAGTAAAAAAACGCCAAAGTGAAAAAACGCCAAGTGGAATTAGAAATTTGCGATTTCTCATTGATTTACAGCTAACATGTGGCCGCAGAATTGGCGTTTTTCTTGGCGTTTTGCGGAGAAAAAAAACAAGTGAAGACTTAGCCTGAAGGTTCCTCAGAGACAACTATGTCGCAGGATAGTATTGAGCAGCCCTGGAGGCATCGCTGCTTTCACAAAAAAAAAAATGTTTATGAATTTTGACGCCTTTAAATTTTCTGACATTGCTAAGTGTGTTTTCCATGTGCAAAATTTCTCGGCTGTGATTTGCACCAAAAAAAAACTAAAGGCGCAAAATTGCGCCAAAGATCGATTGGCGCAAATTATGAATTACTGACTAAAGTTAAAATCACACACAGGACCGTGTGATTTTGAGAAAGTTGTAAAAATGACAGTGGAGAAGATGCGCCAAACTTTGGTGCAAAATGACACTGCACCAAAGTATTGCGCCAAAGTTACGTGAAAAAAAAACACAAATCCTTTGATAAATATCCCCCTATGTCTACAGGATCAGCTGGTTGTCCATATAGACAGCTGTGAATGATAATACAGGGCAGTTCCATTAAAGTGAAAGAGCGCAGCCTATCAATGTGTTAGACCTTTAAAGAGGAACTCCAGTGGAAACAACTGTTTTCAAATCAACTGGTGCCAGAAAGTTAAACAGATTTGTAAATCACTTCTATTTGAAAATCTTAACCCTTCTAGTACTTATCAGCTGCTATATACAACAGATATACAACAGAGAAGTTTGTGTAGTTATTTCCAGTCTGACCACAGTGCTCTCTTTTGACACCACTGTCCATGTCAGGAACTGTCCAGATTAGAAGCATATCCCCATAGAAAACTTCTCCTGTTCTGGACAGTTCCTGACATGGACAGAGGTATCAGCAGAGAGCACTGTTGTCAGACTGGAAGGAATTTCACAAATTTCTCTGTAGTATATCTGTAGCATACAGAGTTCATTTCCCCCGTTCTGCCCACCGATCGAAGTCGGGGCAGAGCGGGGGGGAACACGGGCAATGAGGGGGGAACATGGCCGACTTACCCGGACCGGCGGAGGCGGCATCCCGAAGCAGCGGTGGCAGCAGTAGGAGTGCGGCCGGAAAGTGCACGTGGATAAGACTGCAGTGAAGATTGCGGTAAGTGATCTTCTCTGTGGCCTTCTAAAAGTTGAAAAACTACAACTTCAAGCATGCCCACACATCCAAAGGCTGTGTGGGCATGGTGGGAGTTGTAGTTTTGCAACATCTGGAGGGTCACAGTTTGGAGACCACTATATGGTGGTCTCCAAACTGTAGCCCTCCAGATGTTGCAAAAGTACAATTCCCAGCATGGCCAGACAGTCAGGGATGCTGAGCATGTAGTTCTGCAATATCTGGCCCTTCATATGTTGCAGAACTACAACTCCCAGCATGTCTGGACAGTCTGGGCATACTTGGAGTTGTAGTTTTGCAACATCTGGAGGGCTACAGTTTGGAGACCACTACTTAGCGGTCTCCAAACTGTTCTTCCCCAGTTGTTGCATAACTACAACTCCTAGCATGCCCAGACTGTCCAGGCATGCTGGGAGTTGTAGTTCTGCAACATCTGAAGGGCCAGATATTGCAGAACTATACGCCCAGCATCCCTGGGTGTCTGGCCATGCTGGGAATTGTAGTTTTGCAACAGCTGTAGGCACACTGGTTGGGAAACACTGAGCTAGAGTCTGTTTCCTAACTCAGTGATTCCAACCCGTGTGCCTCCAGCTGTTGCAAAGCTACAACTCCCAGAATGACAGACCGTACATGCTGGGAGTTGTAGTTTTGCAACAGCTGGAGGCACACAGGTTGGAATCACTGAGCTAGAGTCTGTTTTCTAACTCAGTGGTTCCCCACCAGTGTGCCTACAGCTGTTGTAAAACTATAACTCCCAGCATGTATGGTCTGTTAGTGCATTCTGGGAGTTGTCATTTTGCCACAGCTGCAAATTTTCTGCCGCAGCTCAAACTCCCAGCGGAAAACTTACTGTGAACCCCTGCCTGTGTGAATGTACCCTAAAAACACTACACTACACTACACTAACAAATAACAAAAAGTAAAACACTACATATACACCCCCTTACACTGCCCCCCGGTTAAAAATGAAAAACATCTCATACGGCAGTGTTTCCTAAACGGCGCCACCAGCTGTTGCAAAACCATAACTCCCAGTGTTGCCGGACAGCCATAGACTGTCCTGGCAGGCTGGGAGTCTTGCAACAGCTGGAGGCACCCTGTTTGGGAAACACTGCTGTAGGGTTTTGGTGGAGACAAGCGCCATCTTTGTAACCGGGTCCACCCCTATTGCAAATTCCTTATTAAGGCCTCATTTGCACATGGCGCTCTCTCACTTCAGGGCCCTGTCGTATTTCAAGGCAACAATTTAGGGCCACATATGGGGTATTTCCCTACTCGGGAGAAATTGCGTTACAAATTTTGGGGGGATTTTTCTCCTTTTACCCCTTATGAAAAGGAAAAGTTGGGGGCTACACCAGCATGTTAGTGTAAAAAAATTAAAATTATTACACTAACATGCTGGTGTTGCCCCATACATTTCATTTTCACAAGAGGTAAAAGGAGAAAAAGACCCCCAAAATTTCTAACGCAATTTCTTCTGAGTAAGGAAATACCCCATATGTGTACGTAAAATGCTCTGTGGACGAACTACATGGCTCAGGAGTGAGAGAGCGCACCATGTACATTTGAGGCCTAAATTGGTGATTTGCACAGGGGTGGCTGATCGTTACAGCGGTTCTGACATGAACGGAAAAAAAACACCCACATGTGACCCCATTTTGGAGACTACATCCCTCAGAGAATGTAACAAGGGGTATAGTGAGCCTTAACAACCCACAGGTCTTCGTTAAAGTTGGACACGAAAATAAAAAATAAAAATTTTCCTGAAATGCTGGTATTACCCCAAATTTTTCATTTTCACAAGGGGTAATAGGAAAAAAAAGCCCCCCAAAATTTGTAACCCCATTTCTTCTGAGTATATAAATACCCCATATGTGGATGTAAAGTGCTCTGCGGGTGAACTACAATGCTCAGAAGAGAAGGAGCACCATTGGGCTTTTTGAGAGAGAATTCGGCTGGAATTGAAGGCTATGTGTGTTTACAAAGCCCCCATAGTGCCAGAACAGTGGACCCCCTCCACTTGTGACCCCATTCTGGAAACTACACCCCTCACAGAATGTAACAAGGGGTGCAGTGAGCATTTACACCTCACAGGTATCTGACATTTTTTGAGCAGTCGTCCGTAAAAATGAAAAATATAATTTTTCATTTGCACAGCCCACTGTTCCAAAGATCTGTCAAATGCCAGTGGGGTGTAAATACTCACTGCACCCCTTATTAAATTCTGAGAGGGGTGTAGTTTCCAAAATAGTATGCCATGTTTTTTTTTTTTTTTTACTGTTCTGGCATCATTGGGGGCTTCCTAAATGGGGCATGCCCCCAAAAACCATTTCAGCAAAATTCGCTCTCCAAAAGCCCAATGTCGCTCCTTCCCTTCTGAGCCCTTTAGTGCACCCACAGAGCACTTTACATCCACATATGAGGTATCTCCTTACTCGAGAGAAGTGGGGTTACAAATTTTGTGGGGCATTTTCTCCTATTACTCCTTGTGAAAATGAAAAGTTTGGGGTAACACCAGCATTTTAGTGTTAAAAATTTTATTTTTCATTTTCACATCCCACTTTAACGAAAGTTCTTCAATCACCTGTTGGGTGTTAAGGCTCACTGGACCCCTTGTTACGCACCTTGAGGGGTGTAGTTTCCAAAATAGTATGCCATGTGTTTTTTTTTTGCTGTTCTGGCACCATATGGGCTTCCTAAATGCGAAATGCCCCCCAAAAACCATTTCAGCAAAATTTGCTTTCCAAAAGCCAAATGTGACTCCTTCTCTTCTCAGCATTGTAGTTCGCCCACAGAGCATTTCAGGTCCTTACATGGGGTATTTCCATACTCAGAAGAGATGGGGTTACAAATTTTGGGGGGCATTTTCTCCCATTACCCTTTGTAGAAATGATAAATTTGGGGGGAAAAACTGCACTTTAATGAAATTTTTTTTCCTCATTTACACATCCGACTTTAACGAAAAGTCGTCAAACACCTGTGGGGTGTTAAGGCTCACTGGACCCCTTTTTACATGCCTTGAGGGGTGTAGTTTCCAAAATAGTATGCCATGTGTGGGGGGGGGGGTTGCTGTTCTGGCACCATGGGGGCTTCCTAAATGTGACATGTCCCTCAAAAACCATTTCAGAAAAATTCACTCTCCAAAATCCCATTGTTGCTCCTTCCCTTCTGAGCCCTCTACTGCGCCCGCCGAACACTTGACATACACATATGAGGTATTTCCTTACTCGAGAGAAATTGGGTTACAAATTTTGGGGGGCTTTTTCTCCTAATACCCCTTGTAAAAATTCAAAAACAAGAACATGCGGGTGTAAAAAATGAAGATTTTGAATGTTCTCCTTCACTTTGCTGCTATTCCCGTGAAACACCTAAAAGGGTTAACAAACTTTCTGAATGTCATTTTGAATACTTTGAGGGGTGCAGTTTTTATAATGTGGTCATTTATGGGGTATTTCTAATATGAAGGTCCTTCAAATCCACTCCAAAACTGAAGGGGTCCCTGAAAAATTCCGATTTTGAAAATTTGGTGAAAAATTGGAAAATTGCTGCTATACTTTGAAGCCCTCTGATGTCTTCCAAAAGTAAAAACATGTCAACTTCATGATGCAAACATAAAGTAGACATATTGTATATGTGAATCAATATATAATTTATATGGAATGTCTGTTTTCCTTACAAGCAGAGAGCTTCAAAGTTAGAAAAATGCTAAATTTTCTATTTTTTCATCAAATTTGGGAATTTTTCATCAAGAATCGACAAAAATGTACCACTAACATAAAGTAGAATGTGTCACGAAAAACAATCTCGGAATAAGAATGAAAAATAAAAGCATCCCAGAGTTATGAATGCTTAAAGTGACAGTGGTCAGAATTGCAAAAAATGCACCTGTCCTTAGGGTTATAATGGGCTCCATCCCCAAGGGGTATTCCAATGTTTTCTAAAAAAAAAAAAAAATAAGTAAAATAAAAAAAAGTAATATGCTGCTGGGGCAGGGGAAAAAATAAGTATATATATAATATCTAGCCCAATGCCCTGTTGGTCCACCACAGCTTTGTTTGGCCCCAGTTTGGTCCCCCAATCTTTCTTCTTCACAGTGGTGTCCACTGTCGGCCAGTTATTGGCTGAGAGAGCAGGTCCTGGACTAAGTGCCTGTCTCAAAGGCAGGAAGAAAAGAGAAGATTGAGGGACCAGAAGGAGACACACAGGATCCAGGGCTGGGTTTGTATGGCTTTTTAGGCTATTTCCCCCCTGTCACAGCCACATTTATTTTTTATTTTTTAGAAATTAGTGGAATACTGCTTTACATAAAAAATAATTATTGGAAAAATCTGTATTCCCAGACCTTTAAGGGGTTTTAAATGCTCGCCACCTTGCCACCTACTTATGGGGAGCTTGGTAACAGCTTGTTACTTTTCTTCCTGCCTGTTGGGGGCGGGCTGTTCCACCAAACCTGTTCCTGTATTGCAATCTCTGCATGTGGTTTAAGGGAACCAAGCATTATATTTGACCATATATAATGCTTGGCAACATGTTATATATGCACTGCTCGAAAAAATAAAGGGAACACTAAGATCATCCTAGATCTGAATGAATGAACTAATCGTATGAAATACTTTCGTCTTTACATAGTTGAATGTGCTAACAACAAAATCACACAAAAATTATCAATGGAAATTGGGAATTTTCCTATCTTTTGTGATGGAAAATTTAGATTTTAATAAAGACAAGACGCGAGTATTATGCTTATAAGACTTCTTTTACTGACTCAGCAGCAACTAGATATTGTATGTATTAATAAAGAAAAAAGTTTTTTAACATGTGAAATTCATACAAACATGAAATCTTATGCGCAACCAAGGGTGCTGTATGAACCACCCAATCAGTCCACAGTCTAGGTAATAAAGGTAATAGATATTCAGGAATCTTCCTCTTCTTTGCTGTGAACTGGCTGTAGAAACAACTTGAACGTAGAAAACTCTTATGGAACAATGAGATGAAACTTCTTTAAGATATGACGAATGTTGTACGACATCAAAGCGGAGAGTGTTTCACAACATCCAGATGTAGATGGTTCAGAAGTAGGTGACCATAAGAACATCATTGTTGAACTGTTGAAAAAATAAGAATAAATAATTACAGGGATGGGTTCAACATTAAGGGGGGGGGGGGGATAATACTCGCGTCTTGTCTTTATTAAAATCTAAATTTTCCGCACAAAAGATAGGAAAATTCCCAATTTTAAGGCAAGACAAGACGCTCCTATTATGCTAGTTTAAAGCTGTAAATATGTACAAACAATGGTAGGATGACATTAAAAATACATGAATGTAAAATAATATCTATATTATAGTAGAACCATAGATACATGGGATTCAGGTCTAAAATAAAAAGTTTTAAAAGTAGAATCTGATGACCAATTGGCAGCTTTTAATAGGTCCGAAAGGGAGGCACCTGATTGAAAGATTTTAGTAGATACCGCTCCTCTAGTAGAATGAGCACCAAATTTAGAGATGTCAATACCAGCCATGTGCATGGTTTGTCTAACCCATCTAGCAAGTGTGGGTGAAGAAACAGGAGGGTGTGGTCTGCAGAAAGAAATAAGTAATTGAGAAGAAGATGGAAGTCTAAGTGTTTCTGTTCTGGACTCATATGAACGTAAGCAACGGACAACACAGAGTTTATCATGAAAAGGGAAAGATGGATAAAAAACAGATTGAAGAGAAGTTTTAGTACGACGAAATATAGAAAAAAGAACTCCTTGAGTAAATTGTCTACGTGAAATATCCAAGGATCGGACATCAGAGATACGCTTGATTGAGATGAGACAAAGGAGAACTGTTAACTTGAATGAGAGAAGTTTAAGGGAAAGAGAATCATTGTCTTCCCAATTGGTAAACATATCTAGGATGAGAGTAACATCCCAAGTATCTGAATATTTTGGTAAAGGAGGGCGTCTGAAATGGATACCTTTGAGTAATTGACAGATTAACGGATGTTTGCCGATAGGAATAGAATCAATAGGAGGATGTTTAGATGAGATAGCAGAACAATAGAGATTTATAGTTCTATATGCTTTACCTTCATCATATGATGCCGAGAAAATTTAAAATGTGGGAGATAGATGCATGTAAGGGATCCACATCCCATTGATTGCACCAACAAATCCAAAGTCCCCAGGCAGATCTGTAAGCTGCTCTGGTACCCGGGGCCCAGGCATCTGATAAGATATCCTTAGTTGATTGAGAAAATTGAATGTCAGATCTTGTTGGCCTGAAATCAACCACGCGACTAGAGGTAGTTGGTTGGATAGGATCAAAGGATGACAATTCCCTTGTGGATCTAGAAGAAGATGCGGACATGATGGAAGAATTCGTGGAAAATCGATGAGAAGGTTCAGTAATTGAGGGAACCAGGATTGGGTTGGCCAAAGAGGAGTAATTAGAACTAGAGTCATTTTCTGAACTGTTACTTGGAAGAGATCTCGTGGAATGAGATTGAATGGGGGAAAAGCGTAAAGAATCTTCCGTGGCCAAAATTGCAGGAAGGCGTCTACCCCTAGAGCTTCTGGATCCGGACGTTAACTGAAAAAACGAGAGAGTTGGGTGTTGAGACGAGACGCAAAAAGATCCAGATAAAGAGGCCCCCATAAAGAATTGATCATCTGAAAAATTGGAGGATGTAGTCTCCAGTCGCTGGAATCTGTCAGATAATGGAAATACCAGTCTGCTACGGAGTTGGAGATTCCCGGAAGATATTCCAAACAAAAATGCCAGAAATCTTTGACAAAATCCGCAAGCATTTTTGAATTTGTACCTCCCAAATGATTGATGTATTGGACAGCAGAGATGTTGTCCATGCGAAGGAGGATACAACAATGAGAAGAGTTCTTTGCAAAACACCAAAAAGTTTCCATAAAGCCAAAAAAACGCCACTAGGGTAAAGTAATGCCAAAAATGAAAAGACAACTCCAGGATGTAACAACTTGTTAGATCACTGGGGGACTTGCCCAGTTTCCTATAGTCACCAATCAGATCGCTTCTTTCATTTTGCATAGGCCTTGTTAAAAATTAAAGAAGCGATCTGATTGGTTGCTATGGGCAACTGGGCAACTTTTCCTCTAGACAGGTTTTGATAAATCTCCCCCTGGATGTGTAACTGAACAAAAATATGTGATGATATTAATGAGGGATAATATAGTTTAGAGTAGGACTTACCACTGGATGATCCGGAAAGGTGGCCAGACCGACCAATCACAGGCCAGCTCACCTGTATCTAGACCAACCAACCACAAACCAGCTGATTTTGTATGCAGCTGATGATTGACAGCCCACGTCACCACTCTGCTCCATAATTCGACAAGACAGGTCAGAGGAAGGAGGAGATGCTGCTGAAACTTAGCACCAACTGTTTGACTCTTCAGCTGGTAACACAGGCGATCATCAAAACTAAATGTATGGTTAATCTTATCCCTCTAGCACCTAAATGCAAAGATCTGCAGCTTCTACATCTTGTATGGAGCTGATTCAGGAGCAGATTCACTTTAACAGAGCAATTATTATTCACAACTATAGGATTAATGAAAATCAACACAAACATGAGATTTACCTGTTCATCTGTGTATTCGTAAGGGGATGTCCTCTTAAGAGTGTGGTGCTCCATCTCCAAAAAAAGTGAGATATAGAGGTCAGCTGTTTGACTTTCTGAAAACAGTAAAGACATTTTCCTGCACAATAGTCATATAGTGTGATTTCTTAGTGATTGACATATACAATTATTCTTTATATATTTACCACATTAAGAATAATCAATTATCAATCTACCAGATGTTAACATAGCAAGGAGTCTGTCTTCATTGTCCCCATCTGGTGTCCACAAATATAAGGTATTCTTTGTATAATAAAAAAAACTTTCTATGTATTTTCTGCACCAGTGTTTTTCTTGATGTCTGTTGCTTGCTGTCATCAATAGGAACCTTCAGGAGTGGCCACAGACAGCAGAGGACACGTGCACGAGAACAGCATGTCGGCCTTTCATAGAGCTCCCCCTTATATTCCTCTAACAACCCATCAGTATCTATTACATGCAATCTAATGGGCAGTAGGAAGCTACTAATATGGTGGCAGTGGATGCTTTTTACTACTTGACCCCTATACAATAGTCTGCACATGAAACATACATTGCATTAATTGATTACACTCCTCCGCCCGGTGTTCATAGTATTTTAAATGGTTTTAAATGTCTGTACACTGTCTTCCCTTGTATGTTCAGATTTGTCAATAAAGATACTTTTTATATGCACGGATTATTTGATTTATATATTTTTTGGTGTGCATTGTTACATGGTTGCTAGCTTTCTTCTTCTTTTGTGTGTTTATATGCATTATAGCAACTAGCTTGCACCCAACAGTGGGGATACTGGGTGGTGCCCATCTTCTCTAGTATTTCACATGAAACCTGTCCACCCCTGGGAACCTTCATTGCTTCATTGCTCCTTTGGACACCAGGTAAAGGTGACTCCATTTTACTGTACAGGACCCTGAAGAAGCTCCTGTCCTCTATATAGACAGTGATTTACAGCTCCCAGCAGATCTTTCTTACTTTCATATGTAAGGATTTGCTTTATCTATATTATTTATCTACCTATTTTTGTTTACTCCCCCTCACTTTTTCCTATTTTTGGATGACATTTTGGAGGCTTCAGAACCAATTACCAGCTTTCCATATGGTCTCAACATACAAAAGTTTCAACATACAATGGTCGTCCTGGAACCAATTAATATTGTAGTTTGAGGGACCAGTGTACTAAACTTATATTAGACAGTCTAAAGATGTGTCAGAAATGCCAAAAATGAAAAGATAACTCCAGGATGTAACAACTTGTTAGATCACTGGGGGACTTGCCCAGTTTCCTATAGTAACCAATCAGATCGCTTCTTTCATTTTGCATAGGCCTTGTTAAAAATTAAAGAAGCGATCTGATTGGTTGCTATGGGCAACTTTTCCTCTAGACAGGTTTTGATAAATCTCCCCCTGGATGTGTAACTGAACAAAAATATGTGATGATATTGATGAGGGATAATATAGTTTAGAGTAGGACTTACCACTGGATGATCCGGAAAGGTGGTATAACCTAAGGATGACTTGGAAAGGGTGGTATAACCTGTAATAAAAGCACACACACAGACACACAACAAGGAACAACACACACAGACACTTAGACACAACAAATAATACAAATAATGCACTTTTAGGACTCAGAAATCTCTGAATGTCTCCTCGGCACAAGATGCTTCGGGCGCACCAGCTGAGTAACAGTTGGTTGTCAGGACACCAGACAAACATACCGTGCAGGTGCCAGGCCAGACTGACCAATCACAGGCCAGCTCACCTGTATCTAGACCAACCAACCACAAACCAGCTCTTTTGTATGCAGCTGATCTGCTGGATTCAAATATATAATAGGGTTTTAGGCTGATTGATAAATCTCCCCAATAATTTTGGATCAATAACCAATATCCCTGCTGAAACCTCTACAATAGTGGGCCCTGACATCAATCCCCTATAATTATTAATGGAAGTGCCTGTCCTTAATCCAAAAGCTGATCCTCAGTATATTTCCTATATATAATTTACATTTATAGACACCACACAGGTAAATCCACATATGTGCTACTCCATGTCACCTGGGACCTCATCCAACTGCTCATATGTTATGTTTCCTTCCTTGTATAGGAGACTGAATTGTAAGCAATAACTAATACAAAGCTTGTATATATAAAATAATGAAGGCATATTGTAAAATAGAAGAATATTTGAAGTTACAAAAGGATCTTTATAATCTTCCATGAGTATTTAAAAAGTATAAGGCAGCGTTTTATAAGCAGGCCATGGGGATATTATTTATTATCATACACAACACAGCTGCTGCAGAACGTCTTTTGACTTTCAAAATGGTCGGCTCATATGGACCACTTCTGGCAGTTAGTACCAAGTTGTATCGAGAGTTGTGTGCCCTCATTTTATACAACAAGGGGAAAACATTTCATCTCAGAAAAAAAAAGCATTGTTGAGGAGATTTATCAAAAGCTGTGCAGAGGAAAAGTTGACCAGTTGCCAGTAGCAACCAATCAGATCACTGCTTTTATTTTTCAGAGGTCCATTTCAAAATGAAAGAAGCAATCTGATTGGTTGCTATGGGCAACTGGTCAACTTTCCTCTGCACAGGTTTTAATAAATCTTCCTCTGTATGCTTAGTTGGGTATTACACATATTAGAAAAAGCATTCAAACAACACCTGATATAATATTCAAAAATATTTTAATGTAAATACATTTAAAAAAACATATAAGACGCAATATGGAGAAGTACTGTAAAAGTCAACCAATACAAAATAGTGGGCCTTATGAAAGAACTGCCACATCGTAGTTACCATATGCTGTCCTAAGTGCTCTAGTTAAATCCCTGTAAACATATACACTAACCACTTGTAGATACAGCACTCATAGGTAACGGACATATCAGTGGTAAAAATTACTCCTTTATAAGAGTGAATGGTACAGAACTACCCCCCCCCCCCCCCCCCCCGGCTAAAAACAAAATAGTTAAGATGATGGCAAACATGAGTCCGCTTTGGCCAGAATGTCTTCTGAATACTCTTAATCCAGTATGAAATGCTCATTAATGTCCCCACAGTTTATCCCTGTACAAAATGTTGTTTGTGAATAGGCGTAAAACATAGTTACATAGTTCATAAGGTTAAAAATAAAAAGATTAGAGTCCATCAAGTTCAGCCTTTATCCTTATTGTGCCCCTCCTACTGAATAAATACATAAAAAAAATTAATAATAATAATCCTTAAATGGCTGATGGTAATTGGAAAAATTACCATTCCTGATTCCAAATAGCATCAGAATAAATTTCTGGATAATATTCCTTACCCCAGTATCAATGACCTGTAATGTTATTATCTACAGAAATTTATCCGGGCCCTTTTCTGACTCTCTTACAGAGTTCACCATGACCACGTCTTCTGGTAGAGTCCCATAGTCTCACTGCTCTTACAGTCTGTGCTGGTGTAAAAATCTAATTTTATTCCTTGTTATAGATACAGTCCTGGGTATAAATAGATCATGTAGAGATCTCTGTGCTGCCCCCAATAAATTAATACATAGTTATTAGGTCAGCCCTAAGACAGGACTGTACTGCTCACTGAGAGTATGCAGCCCCTGCGACACAGGCTTTCTATGATCCACCATCATGTCCATGTATCTATCCCTGACCTACATTCAATAACTGGTTTACATTCCATCCAACCAGGTGATTGGGTCGTAATTATAAAGTTCCAACAGAAGGGGGTAGAAGCTACACTGACCTTTCAAAGTGCTGATACATCACCAACATCTCTAAATCTTCAGGACAAGGACTTCTGGATCCACGACAGCCACTGCAAGAAGCTGCAGAAATATACGGGAAACGGGTCTAAGTATCCGTGTCGGCTACTGTCTTGTTTTTGTAACCCTAGGTTTGTGTATGAGTGACCGTCCTAATCTGTTATTCAGAATACATGTGCAGTTGGCTAAAGCCACCAATTTTACCAACTGTTGGGTGTGCTCCATCCTGCCCCTAGTCAGAGCACATCGGCCATGGCCGCCATCTATGCCACATATAGTTTTGGGTTGTCCACGGGAGGTGGTAGGGATCTAACATTTGAACTAAACAGCACATTTCTGGATGACAGAATGGGAAGGGAGGGTCTGTATAGTTTAAACAATGACCGTGACTCATGCAGAACCCTCAGCAAACCTATCTGGGTTTCTGGAAGACTGGGTGATCCATGGGTGTGTTTTCATTTTAGTTTTGGAAATAACGACCTGGGAACCACCACATGTAAAAATGGTGTTACAATCGGCTTGGACAATGATGTTCTTGACTTCTCAGGTGAACCTGGTGGATTAGAAGGACCTGAATATGTCTGTTGGAACGGGTCCTGTGGGACCCAGACTAGTGGAGAGATTGCCCAAATTGTTTGGGTAATCGCACAAGCGGAACACCGTCCAGTCGGGGGTCCCTGCATTGGTTTGTCTAGTCCATACTATTTCCTTTGTGGATCCTCAGCATATAAGGTAATTCCCCCAGGGTCAATGGGCACTTGCACATTGGTCAAATTAGTACAAGCCTCTTATGTTACATCTGAGGAGGATTTCTCTACCCATGTGAAATTAAAATTTCACTGGAAGAGCAAAAGGGAGTTATTTACTAAGTCCAATGAAGCTTGGGCATGGTTTCCTGCATGGACGGGGTGGGGGATAGCGCTTATGAACAGATTAAACAATTTCTCATCTATAGTGGATCAAATGTTTAATGAAACTGTGGAGGCTGTAAAGGAGATTTCTGAGGAACAGAGACAGATAAAAAATTCTCCTGTTTCAGGAGAAGATGGCTTTGGACTATTTGTTGGCAGCTAAGGGTGGGTTTTGTGAATTCATAGGAAGAGATTGCTGCACCTGGATCGCAGACACCAAGGATCAAGTGCAGGCTCATCTGGACAAGATAAAGGATCTACAGGGGAGGGCCTGGGCGATTGCAGAGGAAGGATGGAATCCGTTTAAAGCATCGTTTAAACAAATCACATCATGATATCAAGACCACTCTACTATGAAGATCAAGCCGCCACATCGCAAGTTTGAAGCCGGAAGTTTGAAGCAAGAAGATCAACAACCTTCAATTTTGGACTATTTTATTACATTTCTGGACTATTACATTTCTGGACTTCCTGGTGGGAATGGCTCTTGGGTTAGCCTTCATCGGGTGGGGGGGGGCTGACTTGGCCTATCTAGTTCTTCTTCCCTCTAGGTAATATACCACTAGGAAGGAATATGACAAAAAGGGGGGAACTGTTGTGGAAATATTTTCTGGTTTGTCACATTGCCTTCATGGTGAGCGTAATGTTGTGCAGTGTGGTTTGTGGTTATTGGCTATTGGCACAGCTGCAGATGTGTTGGTGGTCAGTGACATACAAGCCTCAGTGCACAATGTTGTAACCATATTGTAACTTGTCTGTGTCCACTGTGGGAGTGCCTTTGGCTGTAGGTGTGACACCTGATACTGTATATGTGGGAGTGGCTACTGTAACCCCTCCCTCTTTGTTTTGTACATAAATAAACTGAACACTGACCTTCCCCCAGGTATTCTTTTTATGCTGGAGAAGGAATCAGTTGCTGGATCACTGACTATGTCTGTCTGTGTTTTTTCAACTATTGCGAATTCGCTATCCTGGCAGACACCACTGAGCCCGAATTATTACAAGTCTGGATATTCTACAACAACTGAAAATCTATAACAACACTAATGCCCCTAGCATAAGTGCAGCAGTAAAAGTAAAGGTAGATGTACACCAGGTCAATATGCAGATAGCAGTATGATGAAAAAAAGACTAATCAATCTTACCCATGTGGGATAGCAGCCAGAGCCCCGACTCCTACGATCATTTCGGTTTCCCTACACTCATGTTCACTGACCAAGATTTTATAGTGTTATGAGTGGTCTTATTACCGACAGCGGTGTGGATTCATTGTGGCGCTTGCGTACTGACCCCCTGGAACTCACAGACAGCCCCACTTCCGGCGTCTCTGTCAAAGTGCGCAGGCCCAAGGATAAAAAATTGCTGAGCGTGCGCACCAAGACCCCAGTTGCATCCGAGGGCCGTGTCACGGACAGCATACAGGGAGCAAGCGCACTGAAAGAACAGCGCTGTTTTTGTGAAGAAACCGTCTACATTTACGTGATTTACCTCTGCAGTGACAGAGTCCTTTATATGGATGTCTCATGACCCTCAGTAAAGTGCATAACAGTGCAAAAATGTGCAAAGATAATGACATCAAAATACATAATTAGAACCTATATCATAAGCCCCACTACTTTGTATATGTTGACTTTTACAGTACTTCTCCATATTGCGTCTCATATGTTTTTTTTAAATGTATTTACAATAAAATATTTTAGAATTTTATATCAGGTGTTGTTTGAACTCTTTTCTAATATGTGTAATATTCGATTCATCAGAGTTCCCCTGTGATATACAAGATTTTGTGCATTTCTTTAGGAATGCCATTATGACACAAGGGCGATGTTGTTGCATAATACTAGAACTTGTATATTTACTATGTTTAGTTGGGTGCCGGTCCATCACAATATGGACATTATCATGACTTACATTTACATAACAAGTTATTTTTATATGTCTACTACTGTATACTTTGAGGTATTATGGCTGTGAAAGAGTTGACATTTTACTCTTTGTTGCCCCTACTTATGAGCCATATATGAATGTGTAAGAATGTATAGATCCTTGGTCACATGACTCATCTTAGCTAGATTCTATGCAGAAATTGCTAGTCTCCCAAGTCCAACCCTTTCTCCCTAGAGAACTGGAACCTGCCTGTCTAATCTCTCTGCTATGTCCCATGTGAGAGGAGTTAAGGCCTAGTCAGAACTCATTTCCAGTTATCTTCAAAATCCTGCTTCCTGCTCCAATGAGAAGAATTGTCTATTCAGTAAAAAGCAGTAGCTGAGCAAGGACTCTTCTGCATACACTTAACTCTTTGTTGGCTTCCAGTCAGAGTAAGTGATATGTAGCTATCACATCACGAGCAACTTTAACCCACACCCTGTGACAGGAAATCATGCTGCAAACTGAAGCCTAAGCAGGGTCACTACAGTAGAGGGTGTATATAAGTAAATGTGAATGATCCTATGCCTACGGTCTAACCACAGATTCATGGATGCTGCCAGATACTGACAGGAGTTATTAATAATCCATAAATAAATATACGATATTGGTGCTTCCTTGTCTGTGGGTGTAAATTTCACTAGTTTTGTGATTTTGTCTACCCTTACTGCTGCCGGGACCCACAGACAAGGAAGCACCAAGATCATATATTTATTTATTATAGATTATTATTAACTCCTGTGAGTATCTGGCAGCATCCATGGACCTGTGGTTAGACCGTAGGGATAGGATCATTCACAATCAGAACATTTTCACTATTCAAATACACCCCAAATACTACCCCAGAAGGATATTATTAACCCCTTAAGGACTCAGCGTTTTTGCATTTTCATTTTTTCCTCATCACCTTCTAAAAATCATAACTTTTCAATTTTGCACATAAAATTCCATATGATGACTTATTTTTTGCGCCACCAATTCTACTTTGCAGTGACAAAAAATGTTACCAAAAAATCCACGGCAAAATGGAAAAAAAATTTATTGTGCGACAAAATTGAAGAAAAAATGTCATTTTGTAACTTTTGGAGGCTTCCGTTTCTATGCAGTGCATTTTTCTGGTAAAAATGACACCTTATCTTTATTCTGTAGGTCCATACGGTTAATATGATACCCTACTTATATAGGTTTGATTTTGTCGTACTTCTGAAAAAAATCATAACTACATGCAGGAAAATGTATACGTTTAAAATTGTCATCTTCTGACCCCTATAACCTTTTTATTTTTCCGCGTACTGACCGATATGAGGGCTCATTTTTTGTGCCAAGTTTGCCATTTTTGTGCCAAGGGTGGCCTTTTATTTTCGCTATTCTCCAAAAATTTGGAATTACAGGTAACTTTCTCACTGCACTGTGGGGTCTCTACTCCTCTCCTACTGCCTTTCTTAAGCTCACTCATGCTCCCTCTCCTACTTTTCCTCTCTTCAATGGAACCAGATAGGGCTGTCCGCTGTCCCCCCTGGTGTATGCTTTGTGCATTGAACCTCTTGTTGCCATGATCAGGAGGGACCCGGACATCGCTGGCATTCCCCTTCATGATAGAGAATTCAAGATTTGCCTATTTGCTGATGATGTTCTCCTCACTCCCTCCCATCCTTTACTTTCTCTACCTAATCTTTATAGGGTCCTCCATGACTACGGTGTTGTCTCTGGCTATAAGGCCAACCTCTCTAAATCAGAGGCTCTTCCCCTAAACCTTCCCTCTTCTGTCTCTACTCTGCTACGCTCTAACTACTCTTTCAAATGGTCCACTTCTGCTATCAAATACTTGGGGGTCCACATCACTTCCAAATACACCACTCTTTACTCTACTAACTACCTCCCCTTTTTCCTTAAGAAATGGAAGTCGCAGTACATTTCCTTTTTCGGGAGGATCACATCGGTTAAAATGACGCTATAAGTTATTGTATTTTTACGAAATGTTGCTGACCCGTGTGCCCTAGTCTATCCTTCGCTCCTTTCAATCGGCCAGCTTTCGCTTTATCTAGGACGGGAAGAGACATCGCCTGCCGATGTCAGTCATGATGGCTAGTCGGACTATGGGAGGGCTGGCTAGGCCCGATGTAACTAAGTACTATTGGGCTGCTCACTTACGCCATCTTGCTGCCTGGTCCTCCTACCATGCCTACAGCCGCTGGATGGAGCTAGAGAAACTTTGGTTGGCTCCCATTCATCCGAACTCTCTCCTCTGATCCCCTCTGTTGTCCTCTGTCTCTCTCCCTCCCCTCTTGGATCCTATGTCCTTCTCTAGATACGTTTGGGGTTTTGCTCTAGGAAGTTTAGATTCTATTCCCCCTCCTCCCCCTAACGGTCTTTCCTTTACTGTTCTGCTTTTTCTGTGGGTATGTCCTCACTCATGGTGCGGGAATGGGGCTCTCGAGGCCTCTTTTGCTGGGCTAATGTAGTGGACCCCTTGTCTCGCTACCCTTTGACCAACTGGTGTCTCATTGGGATCTCCCTACCTGCAACTTCGTCATTTCTTGTCCTCCACAACTGGTTCTACTGTGGTCTCTTGACCCACTGATTTTGAAAGGTTATGCCGTGGTGGACCTCAGGTGCGGGGACTTCTCTCCGACATATACTCGCTTCTTCTTCAGCCCCCTAATAGTGATCCCCCATCCCACCGGTACATGCGCCGTTGGGATGCTGCCCTCAATACTTCTATCACTTTGCCTCAGTGGCATATTATTTGGGAAAGGGCGTCCAAGGCATCCATCTGCACAGCTTATAAGGAAACCCAGTATAAGATGATCATGGGCTGGTATCATACCCCTGAGCTATTAAATAGACTGAACCCTACTATACCTCCTCAATGCTGGCATTGTGGGGTGAGTTTGGGTACAGTATTCCACATTTTCTGGTCCTGTTCTCTTATAAGTGACTATTGGAAGCTGGGGCAGCGATTGGTCTCTGATTCCCTAGGTGTCTCGGTTCCTCTAGATCCCCGTATATATCTCCTCCATCTCTCCCATCCCGCCCTATCTAAAAAGCCGTTCAAACTTTTCATGCACATCACCGTGGCAGCCAAAACCCTTATAGCTAAATGTTGGAAACAAACTCTCCCTCCCTCTGAGTCTGACCTATTGGCTCGTGTCCGAGATATTTGCTCCTTGTAATATCTCACGGCTATGTTGAATAACTCTATCCCTTCCTTTCTCTCAGTTTGGGAACCTTGGGATCGCTTTTCTGACCGGCAACCACCTTGATCTGTTGGGTTCTATTTTATTTTCACCTTCTTTCTCTCTTTCCTTTTCCTCTCCCTCCTAGCTCTGTGTTTCATGTTTTCTATTTTGTTTTGTGTTTGTCTGCGTGGTCCCTTAGTGTTTTCCTTCCCTCTCCCTTCCCTTATCCCCCCCCCCTTCCCTTTTTATGTGTGCGTTTTGCCCTTTGGGCCTCGTAGGTTACTGTGTTCATGTATAGATATGTGCCTTAATCCTTGGCATTGTTCGGCTTTTGTATTGCCCACTATTCTGAGTCTCCCTGGGTGGGGCGTCTCCTTAGGGGTCACCCTTCCGCTTTTTGGTAAGCCATCTTTGTATACATTTTTGCGTTTTTGCAGGCGTGACCCGTCTTAATGTTATTTGCTTATTGTTTTTCTTTGGATTTATGCATTTGAAAATTCAATAAAAACTACAGTTGGAAAAAAAAAGATCACAAAAGAAAAGGTGCGGAGCAACTCACCCAGTCAATCAGAGGCAGCGAGGCACGTCACATCACGGTCAGGCGATGGTGAAGTGGGGAGGTGGTGGATGGAACGGGGGGAATCAGGCGTTGGGCGAAATTTATAGTTTGTTAGAACAAAATTTTTATTAATTTTCAATCAGGGACTAATTTATGTAAGCAGGCAGGGACAAAAACATAGCTGACAATATAAAAATGTATAAAGGGGCCATTTAATTGTAAAAATAATATATTTTTAAAATTCATTTAGTGAAACTTTCTATTAATAATAAGCAAAAGAGAAGATGTCCAGCGCTGACTTTTGAACAAAGGAACTTCTTTATTGATTAAAAATCATGGTTGCCATGGGATACAACAAAGATTCATGCAGCGTGACGCGTTTTGACCCGCAGGGCCTTAGTCATACACATATAGCACTGTGTGTGGATCTGCTTATATATGCCAGTTGGAAGTGACGACACCAAAGGCAACGCCTCTAAACACACCTGCATACATAATTACACCTTTCATTGTATTGTCAAATACAAAAACCAGACATTAAAAAACATATACAATAATCATATATGATTCACCTCTTCGAAGTCGTTCTAAATTCCTATATTATAAAATGAAATATATATATATATATATATATATATATATATATATATATATATTAGAGAACATTACCAAATCAAAATGGCTAAAGAAGAGGGGAAACAGGACATAATAAAAACAATGATGATAGGAGAACATGGAGAATATTTTGCATAGGAGAAAAAGGTGGTAACCAAACTTGAAAGAAGGTTTGTATAAATAAATATAAACATAGATATATAAAACTACCATATATATAGGAGACTTTATATCATATTACACAAAGCGATACTTGACTACAACATAATATACAAAATGTATTGTGAATATAAAGGTAAAAATACACCTGAGTAACGGCCTCACTAATGCAATATGGTGTCAAGTCTCCTCTTCAGACCTTGCGGCATGCGTGTATTGAGTGTCAAAATCCAAAAAATCGCACAATTGAGAACCTTTTGCCTGATATTTCCTCCCCGTAATGGTTTATCTACTCTTTCTATGGCTTGCAATATTAAACTTGAAGTGTTTCCTTCGTGCATGTCCACACAATGTTTGGTCACCATGGACATGTGCCACGTCTGAAAATGGGCCACATCAGACAGATGTTTGCGTAGAGGCTTGATGGTACAACCAACATATTGTAAAGATTCATCATGCTGCATGAATCTTTGTTGTATCCCATGGCAACCATGATTTTTAATCAATAAAGAAGTTCCTTTGTTCAAGAGTCAGCACTGGACATCTTCTCTTTTGCTTGCTATTCATGTGGATTTGTCCAAATCCAGTCCGGGCGCAATAGTTCTCATTTTCCCAAATGGATTCGTAATGTTCCTTATGGTCAGTATCTCCGTGTTAGAAAGATTTGTACCCTTGATAGAGACTTTAAGAAACAGGTATCTATCCTGCAGCAACGTTTTATTGATAAAGGCCACCCCAAAACCATCCTAGTGGATGCCTTCTAAAAAGTGAAAGATAAAACACAAGTTACCTTGGTCCAGCCGAAATCATCAAATACTATCTCTACAATAGAAAGTACAAAAGTTAATCGCAAACATCCTTTTATTACAAATTACAGTTGTGCCACAGATAATTTCAAAATAATCTTGACGAAACACTGGAGCATCCTTTTGGATGACCCAGTGCTCAAAAATACATTACCCCCCAACCTAATCTCACGTTTCGTAGGTCTAATAATCTACAAAATTGATTGGCCCCTAGTAAATTAATAATAGTGATAAAAATAAAAACCTCATTGGGACAAGATGGGTTGTTACCCGTGCAATCATAAGAGATGTCTCTGCTGCCCAATGATAGGTTTTGGCTCCAGTGTTTTCTTTTCGAACAGTGTCGATAGTAATAAGAGACATGAAATTAAGGATTGCTATAGTTGTGACAGTTCATATGCTGTCTATCTACTCACATGCGTTTGCGGTTTACAATATGTGGGCCGCACGGTTCAAACCGTGCGGTCCCGCATGAACAAACATCGTTTCAATATACAACATAAATTCATGTTACACAGTGTATCCCATCATTTAACATTAAAACATAATAATGATATAAAATCACTCAAACTTACGGTTATTGAAACTATTCCACTACACATTAGAAATAGATTTCCGAGATTAATTAACAGAGAGTCATTCTGGATCTTCTTGTTGGGCACATTGACTCCGGGAGGGCTCAATGGGACGATCCAGAATGCTAGGTAATTATTATTATTATTATTATTATTAATAATGTATGATAATTTTGTTCTTTTGGTTTTTGTTATTTAGTATTATTTAATATTGTTTGTATTTATAGTGTTCATTTGCGTATTTTATGTCTTGGTCATATACATGTCTATATGTGAATTTTATAGTTTTGTATTTTTAATAGTTATGGCCTCTTTAAGACTTCCCTGGAAAGGGTTAATTTTTAGATCATATAAAATGCCTGTCCGTACTCACCTGAGTATGCCTGATGAAGCAGTTGTACTGTGAAACGCGTTGCATCATGGGTGATTAAACATCAGTTCCCTTTTACTACTGTGTAACTATCCCGTCGCTACTGGAGGATTTCATTCAAGATTTATTGCACAGGACGTAGAAAGGCTACAGTCACTTGTTTTTTTTTTAACTGTTTTCCATTGTTGCGCTTGGCGGAGTGTAACCTCTTGTGGTAAGCATGCAATTGTCCTTGCCCGCCTCCCCCAGTGCATCCCTTGGTAATACACTACGGAGCACTGACTACCTTTCTTTTCAGTTCTGTTTGAGGTTGTGGACAAGTGTCTTTTATACTGATAACAAGTTCAAACAGGTGCCATTTATAAAGGTAAGGAGTGGAGGACAGAGGAGACTCTTAAAGGGCTACTCCCATGGAATACTTTTTTATTTTATTTTTAAATCAACTGGTGCCAGAAAGTTAAACAGATTTGTAAACCACTTCTATAAAAAAATCTTAATCCTTCCAGTACTTTTTAGGGGCTGTTTACTAAAGAGGAATCCAAAAAAGAAATGCATTTCCTCTGATGTCATGACTAGTGTTGCTCGCGAATATTCGCAATTCGAATATTATTCGCGAATATCGCATATTCGCGAACTCGCGAATTTCGCGAATATAGCGCTATATATTCGTAATTACGAATATTCGTTTTTTTTTTTTTGTTTTTTTTTCTTCACAGTACACATCACAGTGATCACCCCTCTCTGCTTCCAGCTTGTGTGGTGTAAAGAAGGCTGTAATACTACTGTGTGAGACTGGCGTGCGAAAATTCGAATATGCGAAAATTAGCATATGCTAATTTTCGCATATGCGAATTGTCACGCGTGCTAATTTGATATATGCGAATTTTTACATATGTAACTTTTCGCATACGCGAATCTTCGCGAATGCGAAAATAAAACGAGAATATAACGAATATGCGAATATTCGCGAATATATGACGAATATTCGTCCATATATTCGCGAATATTCGCGAATTCGAATATGGCCTATGCCGCTCAACACTAGTCATGACCACAGTGCTCTCTGCTGACCTCTGCTGTCCAGGAACTGTCCAGAGCAGCATATGTTTGCTATGGGGATTTTCTCCTGCTCTAGACAGTTCCTGAAATGGACAGCAGAGGTCAGCAGAGAGCACTGTGGTCATGACATCAGAGGAAATGCATTTCTTTTTGGGATTTCTCTTTAGTATACAGCCACTAAAAAGTACTGGAAGGATTAAGATTTTTTAATAGAAGTGATTTACAAATCTATTTAACTTTCTGGCACCAGTTGATTTAAAAAAAAAGTTTTACATGGGAGTACCCCTTTAAAGAAGAAGTTACAGGTCTGTGAGAGCCAGAAATTTAGCTTGTTTGTAGGTGACCAAATACTTATTTTCCGCCATTATTTGCAAAACAATTCTTTAAAAATCAGACAATGTGATTTTATGGATTTTTTTTGTCATTATGTCTCTCATAGTGTAGGTATACCTATGATGAAAATTTCAGGCCTCTCTCATCTTTTTAAGTGGGAGAACTTGCACAATTGGTGGCTGACTAAATACTTTTTTGCCCCACTGTATAAAGGGGCGATCGTAATGGGTGTCAGGAGTGACACCTGCGGTGATCTGTCTATTAGTACTACTGGTAGTAGAACCTAAATAATGTCAAAAATAAAATTGAAAAGTAGTAAAAATAAAACACACTTTATAAAACACATTATTAAAATACATTACTAATAAAGTTTAACAAATATATAGCCCCTTGATATTGCCTACATTTTTATGTCCCTGCCCGCTCACATAAATTGGTCCCTGATTAAAAATGAATAAAAATGTTGTTCCTAAAAATATAAATTTTGTTTGCTACAATTTTTTTTCATCCCTATTGTATCTATTTTTTTTTTAATGGTAACCTACGAAATTTCATTAAAAAAAGCTAACTCAATCCCTTTTTTGGATCACTAAAGTAAAAAAAAAGAATAAAAACCGCCCACTAAAACGTCAATGTTAAAACCCACATGGCTTTTTTTGGGGCGTTTTTTCACTCTCATAGACTTCTACGGGAGAAAAATGCCAAGATTTTTCCGAAAAACACCAAAGTCTTCCGTTCAGTCTCTCTCTGGCTGCCAGGGCCCTCCTGGGAATCAAGGACCCCCAAAAGAGCACAACATTGATCTGTATAAGAAATTGAATAATTGCTAATACAAGTCCCCTAGGAGTATTAAAAAAATGGTAGAAAAAAAATAAAATAAAATGTTTTTAAAAATATAAATACCCCCTCCCCTTATAAAAACTCTAATAACCCCCCATTTTTCAAATTAAAAAAGATGTAAAAAAAATACATATTTTGTTTCAACCAATTCAATAAAAAAATAAAAACATATGTCAGAATTATAATTTGGGGAGTAAAAAAATAGAATTTTTCTTTTTAATTTTACCTTATAAATATTTTGTTTCTGTTTCACAGTATGTCTTTTAGCCTATGTTCACATCAGCATTGCGGAGCTCCATTAGACACATTGATAACGGGGCTGACTGAAGGGTGTGACCCTCATTTTTTAATCAAAACCAAGAGTAGACACAAATAAAAACTATAATAAAAAGATTTGTACATTTTTGGACCCACTCCTGGTTTTGCCTAAGAAATAAGATAAAACATGAGGGTCAAATACTGATTTAAATATTTTGGGGGAGATTTATCAAACTGTTTAGACTAGTTTACACGGTCTATATTTGTCTTTCAGAAAGTCTCAGTCTTTTTAGTTGAGACTTTTATGAGACTTTTGCTTTAGAGCCCATCTCCGCAGAAATAGTATAGTGGTCTACAATTCTACAATAGAGGATAAAATGCAGTGGTCAGGAATTTATCAACTGAGACTTTTATTGAAAAGTCTCAAAAAAGTCTCATCTACGGAAAATACGCTGAAATGTCAGACCATGTCAGACCTGGAGGAAATCCTATCTAAATAGTTAGTTGGAAGCCTTTTATCAATTTTTTTTGGGTTGTACCTTGTGACACAGTGCAGTTTAAGTTTCAAATTACATTTTAGCTTGAAACTGAAGGGCAATCTGATCTAAAAATATCTAACATTCTAAAATAATACAGTTTAATCCCAATGAGGGGCATTTACTATTGTTTGACTATGTAGTCTGTTTTTTACCCTGGTTTTTTCGACTTGCTTTTTGCTTACGTGCGACATATTTACTAAATTGTCGCACGGTGTTAGTAAATTTGTCGCACATAGGCAAAAGCGGGAAATTTACTTCAGGTAGTAGAATGAATAGTCAATTCGTAGTTCCTGCTGTCTGAAGAGGTCTGGCTGCTAGCTTTCTCACAGGAACTTTGGTTTTTGACTTGCTGTCAGGCTTTTCACACCAATCAGAGTCATTACACTAGATTTTCAAAGTGATGGCTCAAACAAGTGGCAAACGGAGGTCCAAAAACAACAACGTTGGGCAACCTTCAGCTGCCGAGGTAATGTTAGAAAGCATGTCTGGCGCCACTGCAAGTCAGGATATGGATGCTGGCTCTTCCTTTCAAGATTCCTCCGAGGTTTCTGATGGGGAATGTTCAGTTGCTGCCGTAATGCAGCATGTGCGCGCAGTTAAAAAGAAGAACTACACGGATCCTGAGATGGAGGTTTTGGTTGATGAGGTAGGTAGGGTTATCAGGTTTTGAAGCTAAGGTTTTTGTCTGCATTGCTTATCTAAAAGAAACTATGGTACCTTGCAGAACCCACCTTGCTTCTATTGTTCTTCCACTCCTTCCCCCCCCCCCTTGCTTGCATTCACCCCCCACTTTCATTACCCCCTGCTTCTTCCATTCTCCACATCCTGCCCCTCTTTCCATTTTCCCCCATACTTCCACTACCCCCCGGCACCCATTAAACACTTCTGCTCCTTCTATTCACCCCATCCTGCCCCTCCTTTATTCACCCCCTGCGCTTCCATTCACCCCACTGCGCTTCCATTAAACCCATTCTACCATTAACCTCTCATGCTCCTTTCAATTACCCCATCATGCCCTTCATCCCATTATCCCCTGCTTCCTTCCCCCCCCCCTTCTCCTGCATTTCACCCCATCCTGCCCCTCTTTCCATTCTCTCCCACCGTGCCTCCATTTCCCCCCTGCTTCCATTACACACACACTTCCCTTTCCATTAACCCCTCCTGCTTCGATTACCCCCATCCTGTCCCTCTTTCATTCCTCTCCCCCCCCCCTCTGCTTAAATTTTCCCACAGTTCCTGTAATTTCCTCTATTCCTTTACAACTATTTAGCGCTATTAGCGCTGTGTGAGGGGGACCTCCGCTCTGTCAAAGTGCAGCCGTCCCACTCACACGCCTGGCCCCTGTGCAGCTGAACTGGTTGCACAGGTGGTCTTTCCGCCCTTGTATATAACATTGATAGATATGCATTTGATCCATAGATAGTTTGATCTGAGATAGATAGCTAGATAGATAGATAGATTTTAACTAGACGGCTAGGTAGAATTGAGATAGATAAACAGATATGAGAACCATGGATAGATAGGAAATAGTTAGATATGAGATAGATATCTAGCTAGATGACAGATTTTTATGAGATACAGAGAGAGAAAGAGATAGAGAGATATGCGATAGATAGATAGCTAGAGAGATAGATAGCTAGATTGTTAGATCGATTTGAGACTCATTGATATGCGATAGGCAGATAGCTAGATAGACAGATCGATAGCTAGGACATGGATCAGTGTTTACAAACCACGGTGGCTCCACCAGTTGCAAAGCCACAACTCAAAGCATGTCGGGACTGTTGTTTTGCAAAGGCTGGAGGCACCATGGTAGGGCGCCGCTGATCTAGGCCCAGTCTACCTATCTATCTCAGTGTTTATCAGCCAGTGTGTCTCCAGCTGGTGCAAAAGTACATAAACCCGCCGTGCAAGGACTGTCTTTTTGAAACAGCTGTAGGCACCATTGTAGGGAAACACTTATCTATGCCCAGTCTACATATCTCTCTATATATCTTAGTGTTTTCAAAGCATTGTGTCTCCAGCTGGTACAAAACTACAACTACCATCCTGCCTGGATAGCCTTAGGCAGTCCTGGCATGCTGTGAGTCGAAATCTTGCAACATGTTCACACAGAATAAACCCACAACCCACGGCCCTCAAATCACCAGGGGCTGGGGGTGCAGAGTTAGCCCAGAGAGGGGCCGCATGATGCCGGGGATGGAGTGGAGCTGAGGTTGTTGCTTCGTATGCAAATGTCGCCAAGATAAAGCACGGCCAGATGCAGGGACAGGGCCAAGGGCTTGGAGCAGACTGCTGTGCCTGTGCGGGACACACCTACTCACATCCTCCCCTATACTTGTATAGGGAAACTTTCACTAACGGGGGGCCTCACTCTCCAAGCCTGTGTACTCCATCAGTCCCTGGGTGGCCCCAGCCCAACCTGCAGCTAAAGCTACAGTACATTGTTCAGAGATCTCTCCATCTAGCCCACTGCCGGTGTGATCCCAGAATGGCGGGGACCTTGTGCAGTTCCACCGGCTGCACACATGGTCTGGATGCCCCTGGTTCATTGCATTTAAAATGTGACTAAGTTTGGAACTTTAAGCAACAACACCTGGTAAACCTTTAGACACTTATTGGTCTTCTGCTGCTGTAGCTGTATTCTTCATGGTAAACTTCAATTTCCCCTAGTTGGAATGCTGTATGTGCGATTTGGCATCAACACAGAGGCTTACTGTATGACAAAACATTTGTGTTTGTGAAAATGGGTTTGCCACAAACACGTGCCTTATGTTGATGTGACAACACAAAACACACCATGCGCCAATACTCTGTTCAAGGTAGTGGTTTATATTTGCCCTCCATTTTGTGGTTGATGGCTGACAAACACTTAGTTCTGGCTTTGGTTTTTAATTGAAAATAGAGGTGCCCTTAAGCTTGACTAACAGATTTTCCACCCATTATCATATTTGTAAACTACTTACTTTGCAAGGTCTTTCCTAGGAAAATAAATTAAGAATGGATCCCTATGGGAAATGTCTTTACAGGGGAGGGGGCTTGAAATATGGCTGTGATTGTTGGCTCAAGGTTGTGTCATTGTACTTTTATTTTACTTGGTTTTGGTAACAGATAGTTTGCCCTTTCTGTTTCCTTTCACAGATTATTGCAAATTACCGAACACTCTTCCCGTCCAAAAATGACAAATGCTTAATGGTCGTTAGATCAGCGGCGTGGACTAATATAATGATGAAAGTAAATTCTGTAGGAGTGGCCAGGAGAACCGTCCCCGAGTTAAAGAAAAAATGGTCAGACATCAAGAAAAAAGTAAAAGCCAAGATGGCTGCCATTTCAAGATATGCCCGCCAGACAGGAGGTGGTCCATCTTGTCCTGAGAAATTATCTCAGCTAGAGGAAAAAGTAGGCTCCACTTGTCGAAGAGAGCAAGTTGAAGGATTTGGCTTGGCGGATGTCTGCATGCAGGCTCTAACCACAAGTGAGTTTAGGGTTTTCGTGTTTTATTAAAAGTTGAATAGTACTATTATAAGCTGACATTCCGCCCAGACCTTTTATCTCCCCATTTAAAATTATAATTGCAAATTTGCCCATAGCAACCAACCAGCTTGATTAATTGGGAATGCAAAAGAACACTTCAATATGCAAGAAGTTTTCCCAAAGGTTAATATGGTCAACAAGGCAATTTGACTTAATACGCTGTATCCAATTTTCTGAAATAGGGAATACTTGTTTTAGCCAAAAAATTTTTGGTAATCAAAAGTCTAGCAAAATATTTTAAGCCAATCGGATTAAAGCAACCAATACGCTAGATAAAATGCATTTGGGTAACATATTGTCAATTTCATTCATCACAGGGGAAAACATAATGTCTGAAAGAAATGAGGAGATTAGTCCAGAAGAACCTGCCGTTGAAGCAATTGATCAGCCACATTGTCATGGAAATGATCCCGCTACGGAGAACACATCCGGCCCTGTCAATCCTCCTAGACCAAATGAGGAACTTTTTTTACCTGCAGATCTGGGACTTTCCGAATCCCAAACAACATATATTAATGAGTACACAAATCAGCATTTGCAATATATGCAGCGTGTTGATTCAAGATTTGATACTCTAGAAAAAGGTTTAAACAACTTAGCTGAGGCATTTTTACGAGGATCAAACTCCATTTCCCAAGGGTTAAACACTATTGCTAGTATGCTGGAAAGCCAAACTGGTGGTGTTACCCAAATTGCTCACTCTCTAACAACAACTATACCACAGTCTGTGGACAACCCACCCCCTGGTGACCAAGTCCACCATGATATTCAGGGATCACCATCTTCACTTAGCACGGAACATAGCTTAGGCTCAGCCATTACTTTAAAGTCAAATGTGGCTGAGAGTGTTTCTTCATCAGAGTCAGTATTATTGGATGAGGAGAGTTCAAGTGCTCAAGCACTTGACTTGTCTCTTTCAAATCCTTCTCTTTCAAATTGGATGGGGAACCAAACCACAAAGGTGTGTGCCGGGGATCAAATGAGTTCTGGGGCCCATTTTTTGCTAACGTGCAAAAAAGAACTTTCGAGCCCCGAAAATAGGCAGTCTACGTCGGCGACAATGACGCCCACTATCGGTACCCGCAAAACCCTGGGCATATCCTGGAAAGTTAATCCAGACTTTAGAAAATAAAGACCAGTATCCCTAAGGCAAACATTTCAACCAAGGCAGTTTTATATTTAACATACTCGTTGGTTGTTGGAAATTATTTAAAATAATTATTTTCAGAAGGTAACATTACTCATTACCCATTTTATATGGTGTGTTTTTAAGGTTAGTGGGTTAAGCTGCATCATTACATTGCTGGACAATTTTTCAGTTAACAGACATATATATGGCATGTTGAAAGCACACATTACCTTGGTCAAACCTTTCTTAGTCAAATTAGTAACGGCGATGTTGTGTTGTTGTTGGATTGAAATAAATATGATTATAAGCATCTACGCCTAGTCATTTGCAATCAAATATTTATTTAATTGTTAACCATCTCAAAAAACATGAATGCCAAATCTGTGGAACAGGTTTAAACTATAATTAATTTTAATGAATTTGGGTTAAAGGCCCATCTAACCCCAACCTTTAAACACTAGCCTGCCTGTTGTAAATGTGGTATCTAAATCTGTTTAAATTCAACAACGTACAAACAGCTTGGCAGAATGAAGCCTATCGGCTAAAAAAATTGTAAGAAATGTCATTTCGTTTCAAGTTTCCAGCCTGACTACTCTCATGACCCATCACAGGCGGGCAGTCGATGGGTTCGCGAAGATCCGCAGCAATCTCTATTGGTATGTGATGTTGTAGTGCAATATTATGCAACACGGCACAGGCCAAGATAATTTTTCCAACTAGAACTGGTTTATATAGCATAGCACCACCTGTTACATCTAGGCAGCGAAAACGTGACTTGAGCTGTCCAAAAACTCTTTCCACTTGGCTCCGTGTTCTTCGGTGCGCTAGATTATAGCGTTGCTGGGCGTCTGTTCGTGGCGAAAGATAGGGGGTAAGTAGCCATGGAGTAAGGCGATACCCGTTATCACCTGTTCAAAAAGAAAGGTACAATCTCAAAGACCTTTTCCTTGTTATGTACAAAAAAGTCGCCTAGTCCAACTCTCTAAAGAATCACTTTTTCCCAAAAACGAACAGGTGTCACGGGTTGGCCACTTCAGACGTTACTTTTAGTTGCCGGAAAAATAACAAGCAACAAAAAATTTGGTCATACAATTGTCAAACCCACAGGGGGGAATACAAAAATGCGACCCAGGAACAAGTTGATTGTAATTTGTCAGTGCTACCCAATGAGTCACCAGTCAGTGTAACCAAGGCATGAGGTCAAGACGGTACATTGGACAAGACATTCGCTTAGAGGTAAAAAGAACCTTGGAATGGTTAGTCCTGCAAAACTGATCACATTACAAGTGACTCATTGAGAGGCCATTCCTCTGGCAAGTAAAAGATAACATGGCTGAGTCTTAGCTACCGCTACATGCAGTATCCTTTTCCAAACACATTACCACCTATGTTGAAAATGTGCACAACATTCATGTTGCAAGGTCCAAAGATTGCAAGAACGCAGCAGTTGCTTGTGCCCTTTGCAAACAATGAGTGTGCACACTTTGCCACTGTGGGTTTGCCCAGACTTATGTCCATTAGTCATAGTTTAAATTCCCAAAATATCAACTTACCTAATAATAAATCATCACCAAAATAACCACTTTGAAATAGTTGGCCAATTCCACTTCCGCTTAACACGAATGAGTCATGGGTTCCTCCAGGATATCTGGCGACAATGTCTAAAATTTCACCGGAGGGGCCACATATTAGTTGAACATTTAAAGAGTGGAACATCTTCCGGTTTCTGTAGCTTTGTTCCTCTGCTGCGGGTGGGATGATTGCGAAATGCGTACAATCTATTAATCCGATTGTTAAAGGCATACCATATTTTTGGAAAAACTTTTGCTTCACTTCCTCCCTTTCTGAGATGCTGTATGGGAAGCTTATGTAATTGGTGCTGATGTTCACAATAGCATTAACAACCTGACGAAGACAGCGGCTGAATGTGGGTTGGGTGAAACCTATTTTGGAGGCTATACAGTACTGGAAAGAACCACTAGCTAAGTAATGAAGTACTGCTAGGAGTTTAGACATTCCACAAATAGCGTGACTTCTTCTTGTCTGTCTGTCAATGTGTAGTTTGATTTCTTCATAAAGCATTCTAATGGAATCTTTTGATAGTCTAAAATGTTGAAGGACATCCTCATCTGTAAATGAATTCAGGTTAAGCCTAATTTTGAACCGCCTTGGCCTTCGGGTTTGACGGGGAGTAATTGAAGGATTGGCCGAGTTGGCAATGTTGTGTGCCCGCATTATCACCAAGGAGACTGGTAATGCCATTTTTATTAACTTTTCCTATGGACAAACAATGATCACATTAGTTCTTAGATTTTTTAATAAAGTACACTTCATATCATAATTATTTCACTTTGGGCAGTATACTCTCTTTGCTTGCTTTTAAACACGTTGGGGAAGACAACTGCAATATTAGACTTACCAATTTGTCCCCTTCTGACCATTGCAATCATTTTCTATGACAGCTGTTGGTAAATAGGGATGGTCTTGTTTTTCATTGGCAAGGAGACACCTTAGCAACTAAGCAAAATTTGAATAATCCAAAGCAAGGTGGGGTTTGGGTTTTCAAAGTATGGCACATCACCATACCTGTTTTTTTATTTAATTTGAGAGGCCTTGTTGGTTTTGTCAAGTTTTTAGGAAGGTTATAAGGAGACCTACGGTGTGTAAAAATGTAGCAACGATCTAAAGGAATAGTGGATACTTTGCAGATTACGTGGGGTCCAACTGCTGGGGCCACCCGCAATCTCCCATACGGGGCCGCGGCTCTCACCATAGAGAGAGCGTGTCAACCCCCGCCTGAAGCGGAGGCAGTCAAGCGCCCTCCATACGCTGCTATTGTAGAGCAGAAACGCTGCCTTCCGCAGATTACTGCTCCCCCAGAGCGTCGTATGGAGAGAGCGTTTTGGCAGCGGCTTGGTGCATTTGTCGACATGCCCTCTCTAAGCAGTGAGGCCCATTGTGGGAGATCAGGGGGGGCCCCAGCGGTCGGACCACCCGCGATCAAAATTTGAGCCTCTATCCTTAGGAGAGAGGAATACGTAGTTGCTAATAATTTTTTTTTTTTATAACTTTAAGTTTGGGTTTCCAATTGTGGGTGTAAACCATGTACATGTTAGCTTATGCCCTTCTGCATGGTTTGCAAGCAAGTTTGGACATTAACGTTAACCTTAGTGGCAGGTGGAATTGTGGGGTGGGGGTGTTACGTGTCAAATTGCGGCCACAACAATCTGTAGCCTATGGCAATGTGATTTTTTAACGGACTCTATGTTAAACAGAGTTCTCCGGGGCCACCACTTTGCATCCATTTCTGCTGTATGGAGGTTTTCCAAACTAATTGAAAGAGCAGAGTATTTGCGAAATACCAATGTTTGGGGCACCAATTAGTTTATGTTAAAGGGGCGACCAGAGTCCGCTGTTCCATATGTTTGCCTCATATGCATGCAAGAGATACGGTTCACGTGTGCGCAAAGGTGTGGTAGAGTGGTTTGGCGTAAACCACACTCCTCCTCCCACCCCACACTCCCCCCACTGCGTTCTTTATTTATTCATCATTTGTCTTATTAAGAAATGTATGTTCCCTCAAATATTTGTTAAAATACAGGTAACATTCTCTATGTAAATTTATGGGGGTAGCGTTTTCTAATTGGGCATAAATTTTAAACACGTTCCCCGTCTCCTCATTGTTGGGTGCCTTTGAAGTGTGCATTTTAAAGTCCCCAAGGGGTACCTTCCAAATTTGGTAAATGTTGCAACCAAGGACGGGGTGTTAGTCAGGCAAACTACGCAACATGCTTCAGGCTTTAAAGGGGTACTCCAGTGCCCCAGCTATCCCCTAATTCTAGCCCTATAGCTCGGTGTGTGGTCGTGATGTTATGGCCACGCCACCTCAATGCAAGTCTATGGGAGAGGGAGTACGCCCCCTCCCATAGGCTTGCATTGAGGGTGCATGTCCGCACTTAATGGGCTTTTTTACCAAATTTTACGGTACACGGGTGCAACAGAGTACCCCTTAAACCAGGGGTGGGCACATATTTTTTCCATGGGGCCACATTCGAAACCCAAAAATTGTGAAGGACCGGGTTGTTTTCCCCAAGATAAGGTAGCATAGTTTCCCCCAGATTAGGAGCATAGTTGTCCCCCAGATTAGGCAGCATAGTTGTCCCCCAGATTAGGAGCATAGTTGTCCCCCAGATTAGGCAGCATCGTTGTCCCCCAGATTCGGCAGCATCGTTGTCCCCCAGATTAGGCAGCATAGTTGTCCCCCAGATTAGGCAGCATAGTTGTACCCCTCATTAGGCAGCAGTTGTGCCCCAGATTAGGCAGCAGTTGTCCCCCAGATTAGGTAGCATAGTTGTCCCCCTAATTAGGCAGCATAGTTGTCCCCCAGATTAGGAGCATAGTTGTCCCCCAGATTAAGAGCATAGTTGTCCCCAAGATTAGCCAGCATAGTTGTCCCCCAGATTTAGAGCATAGTTGTCCCACAGATTAGGAGCATAGTTGTCCCCCAGATTAGGAGCATAGTTGTCCCCCAGATTTAGAGCATAGTTGTCCCACAGATTAGGAGCATAGTTGTCCCCCAGAATAGGCAGCATAGTTGTCCCCCAGATTTAGAGCATAGTTGTCCCCCAGATTAGCCAGCATAGTTGTCCCCCAGAATAGGCAGCATAGTTGTCCCCCAGATTAGCCAGCATAGTTGTCCCCCAGATTAGCCAGCATAGTTGCCCCCCAGATTAGGCAGCATAGTTGTCCCCCAGATTAAGCAACAAAGTTGTCCCCCATATTAGGCAGCTCAACACCCCGCCCCTCCCCCCCAACATACACACACACACTGACACAGACAACACATACAGAAACAGGTACTTATAAATACACATATAAACACACACAGACAACACACAGACACATATACACAGGGACACATATATACAGAGACGTATATACACAGACACATATATACACAGACAACACACAGACAACACAGACACATATATACACAGACACATATATACACAGAGACGTATATACACAGACACATATATACACAGACAACACACAGACAACACAGACACATATATACACAGACAACACAGACACATATATATATATATATACACAGACACATATATACACAGACACATATATACACAGACAACACACAGACACATATATACACAGACAACACAGACACTTTGATACACAGACAACACACAGGCACATATATACACAGACAACACACAGACACATATACACACAGACAACACACAGACACATATATACACAGACACATATATACACAGACAACACACAGACACATATATACACAGACAACACCGAAACACTCATCTGGCCGGAGTTTAGAGCAGAGGAGAGGGGGTGGATGGAGACCGGATACACGGCCTCTCCTCTGCATTCAGAGGTTCGAAGACTGCACGGCAGAGAGAAGGCGGGGGAGGAGAGAGAGTGCACGCCCCTCCCTATTCCTGTCATCGCACGGGAGCTCAGTGCACAGGCTGGTGCAGACAGTCAGCGCGGGCAGGTCAGAGCCAATCAAAGGGCAGTGATTAACTTTGCAAACTCAATTTCACTTAGGTGGTAAGTAGAAGAGTGAACATTGCCGGCCTAGTTTTCTAAAAATACAACACCAAACAAGAAAACCAAAGCTGTCATGTCAAACTCGGATCACGAAGCAGGTAAAGTACAATCCTGAAATCATGTTACAGTACCCCTCTTTGAACTTCATGCTAACAAGAGTATAAGGAAACCCAGATACGCAAATGGGAGCTGTTAAGATGTAGTGCCTTAGTATGTATCCCCTAAACTAGTCTTTCAACTGACAAGGCAACACAAAACTTAGATTTGTGTACTACATAATGCCAACACCTAAGTCCATTCATCTTACAATAGGGAAAGGGACAGACCACATGACTGGTAGTGGGTAACAGGGACCATTTTGAGTCCTAGCCTTTATTTCACTTTTAAAGAGTATTGGACCAGAAACTGTGATTACTTGAATTTTTCCTCTAATGGTCTTTGAAAATTTAAAAACTACTTTAATAAGGTCATGCCTGTCACAAAAAGCTTAGAGGGATATTCCACAAAACTTTAGTAAAGGCAAAGTTAAGAAAAAGACCCTTGCAACCAATCAGCTCTCCTCCTTTAAAGGGGTGCTCCGGTGATAAATATTGATTTTGTAATCAACTTGGCCCCTAAAAAATAAAAAAATTTAAAGGTTCTTTGGGGCTAAGAAATTTACCCTTAAAGTGCTTTTTGCCTGCTGGATACTCAAGAAGAAATTATGTACATTTTAAATGTATGATTGGCGTTGTCCTCATTGCTCTCTACTTACATCTGGTGCCCGTATAAGGAACGGTCAACAACAGCATGGGTTTGGGATGGGATCTTCTTCCACCCTGGACGGTTCCTTATATGGCCATCAGGTGTCAGCAGAGAGCAATATTGACAACCCTAATCTGTGCAGAAAAATTTTGGATGGGAACACAGCTGCTAAAAAGTACTGGAAGGGATACATTTTTGTAACTAGAAGTAATTTACAAATCTTGTTACCTTTCTTGGACCCATGGATTTCAAATCCCCTGAAACCAAGGATTCGCAGGGGAGTACCCTAATTTTTCCAAGGGCCAGTGAGCATTGGAAAAGGGTGGCTGATTGTTTGCTGAGGGCAACTGGGCAATTTGTCTTCGCCACACGTTTTGATAAATCACCCTCATTATTTTCCACCATAAAATGTCAAGGATGCTAAAAAAAAAGGGATTCACAGCCGGCCAGTGAGTTCAGCTTCCTGGGTTCCCAAAACTGAAAACCTACCATCATATTTCCCAAAGCGGGCAAAAGGGACAGTCTTAATTGCTGTCAAAATGTGCGCCATGTAACCTATCAATGTTATAAAGGCACTTGCCAGATTAAGGGCAAAGCTAACCCGCAGTGCATACGCCCCTTAACTGCTCACAAGGAAAAACCTGAAGGCATTGCAAAGTGCCCGCCCCTATGTCAACAGGAAGAGGAGGTTAGCCCAGTACTGTGTTTGGCCAACCCAAGCTAGAGGGACAAGTTTAGTAGCAAATAAGGGACTTTAGATAGCGTCCAGCCACTCTACAACACGAGAGGTCTGGCGACATCTTCATCTAATTTAGTCCTGAAAATAAGTCAAATTTATCCCACCAAAAAAAAGAGGCTAAGTACCATGATTAGGAACAATGCTCAGGGGAGCGCATCATGCTTCAGTTGTCGGACTGTTGCTCTCCGTCCATGTCCCAAATGTCGATTTTAGAAATTATGGCAGGATGAAGGCACATTGACAGATGCCAATAAAGGGTATTAGAAAGTGTTTTTGGATTAAAATGTTACACTATCTTTGGATTAGGAACAGCACGCAGCCAATACGTGTTCCTCCCCAGATTATAACGTTAGAAGACTGTATCATGTAGCCAAGGGTTGTAGATTTCTCTGTTGCAAAACTGGATATTTGCGGCGGGATTGATGTCTTCCCAAAGTAATGCTTTGGCAGAGTCAACTCCTTTGGCAACTATGTTTAAAGCACAAATAATGTAATGGCCCAAAAAACATAATTCAAGCTAGCCATTCCTTTTATGTTCAGCAAGTTTTTGCCGGACCAAAGTTGTGTTTTCAGTATGTCACACTTTGCTGACCTTCCCTAAAAAAAATAACATTTGTTAATCAGCCTCACCCAAGGGAAATTGGGCAAGGTTAAGACTAATGTACACCAACTTTTTTTCAGAAAGCTCCACCAAAAGTTTAGAAAAGCAACCCAGGAAAAGAGCACCACCTTTTACACGTGCCGAGCTGATCTTCATAGTAGACTACATGGAGAAAAGAGAGTATGGTGTTGGAGAGCGAGGAACCATAAACAGTAACAAAGGCAGCATTTTGCAGGACTTAAGACAGGAATTAGAGGAAAAGTTTGGAGTTGACCGCTTGGAAAGGCAGATCCAAAAAAGGTATTCAGACTTGAGGACAAGAGAAAAGGATACGTACGATGGTATACTACGAAAAATTGCAAAGGGTAAGTGAAAATCCAACCATACTGTTGAAAGTTCTAAATCAGGCAAAAAACACAACTAACAACAGGATTAATCCAACAGGAAAAGCCACAGAACAAATTGCACCCAACACTTCATCTGCACCAGTGATGACGGCCGCCGAAAATGTACCCCTTGGGAACACCGGAAACGAGGTAAGTTTGTAATTCAATTGGCCAAATTTGTAAAGTTTGTTGTGCATTGGTGGCTTCAAAAAGAATATCACCTATTGATATTGATAAAATGGAATACCCCAACCATTGGTAATCATATTTAAGGGATATCCTATACACCACACGTTTCTTATTAACTTGATGTATCCCAAAATGTGCACCATCCCAAAAATGGGTTTTCCAATATCCAAACAATCACAGCTCTTCTTTTGCTTTTCCTTTGCTGGTAAGCAGAATTGTGATTGGTTTCTTGCAGCCATTTACTCTATTTTTTCCCTCGCACAGTTTAAACAATCTACGTTTCGGTCAGCTTAAAATTTTAAAATTGGCCAGAATTGAGCCATAAGGTATCTAAGGTTCACACTGTTGTGAGACACGTTTGTCAGTATACGATTCCCGTATACGGGTGGAGGAAGGGGGGGCATGCCTTAATCGCGGCCCCCCCACAGAGCTACATACGTGATTCGGATTTAAGACAAGTCTATGTGCCAAGCAGAGGGACCTGCAGCCTCTTGATGGCTTGTTTTTCTACCATATACGTTTTCATCATCGTAGGCCACAACGTGGCCAATCTTTGTTATACAAAAGGTGCGACAACAGCTATAGGGTCACAAACGCAGACGCCTGGAGGCTGCGGTGAATTCCGTTTGGCACATAGCCAAGCATTCAATATGGTTACTGTATATGGCTAACTTTGGTCGCCGTTATTAAGGTCGCCCCCCACTCCCCCCAACCGATTCTGTACTACGTATACGGGCCAACCATGGTCACCGGAGTGTGAACAACCCCTTACCAAGGTGTTAATACAGTGTTTTTGCTGCCATTGATGTTTTTCAAAAGCTATCGTAGCGTAATGCCAATTCTTTTTGACAATTTGGGCAGTCAAGTGTGGCAAAAAACAAGGTAATGGTTAGATAACAATTTGAACATGAACCAAGACAAAACCAGTATTAAGAAAGATTAAAAATCTTAAAAAATACATTGTACTAATTATCAGGACCTAATTATCTTTTCTCTTTTTTTTTTTTACCTTTATTTATGGCTCCAAAACACACACAGATGCAAATTTCCGGTGGGGATGAGTTTATTACATTAACCTTGGAAACTATACCAACAGACCCAATAACAGAAACAAGCCAACCAGCGAATTTTGGTCTTAACTTTGAAGAAAAACTTCTGGCTATGGAAGGACGTCTAAAAGAACATTTGCAGCAAAATCTGGCTATTATTAGTCAAAAAATGGATGATATGTGCAGCAATTTAGAACAACGCATTATGCAGCTGGAGCAAGGTGGATTTAACTAAGAAATCCATCCTGATTGATAATTAGAGTACTCCAAATAACCTCCTGCAAGGGCTAACCTCTGGAGGTTAAATATATGATAGTATACTTTTGATACAATATACACCCAAGGTAAGATTCTGAGAAAATAATGCAAAAGGTATATTTTTATTACACAATTACAAGATTTATAATACACATAACAAGGCAGTATGTCACAGATGACAAACCCAAAAAGATACATGACACAAGGTAGACAGTGATATGTAGTACTAGCGTAGATACAGGTTAATGCACATGTACACAAGCAATGACTAAAGTGCTTCCGGATAACATATTAGTCAATAAAGTGCAATAATCCCATAAAGTCCTGTGCAAAGTAAGTAGAATAAATCGTACCACGGGCATGACACCCCTACCTATGTTTAGCTCCGTCGAGCTTCCTTGGATTTTTAGACCAAGAATAGATGGTGTTTTGGGTTACACTTTATGGAGCCATCTAAAAGGAATCCACAAAAGATTGAGAATTGCCAGGACTGTGAATAAGTTATGCAGTGGAGCCTTGCAACCAATCAACTATTCTTTTTTATTTTAAACATGTTTAAGCAAAAAATGAAAAGGAAATAGCTGATTGGTTGCCAAGGGAAACTAGGGACAAGGTACACTGTCAAAGGTAACTGACAAAGACCTCGACGCTTAAACGAGTTTTGCCTAAGCAAATGTTTTTTGGACTGCAGAGGCCGAGCTGTAAATCTGCACAAAATAAACTTTCACTTACCTGCCTACAATCAACCGTTGTTCTGATGTCACCATCCCGTGCTCCAGGCCCGGTCTCTTCCTCTTCCTGCGGGTCGGTGCATTCATACTGCGCTCTGCCTCAGAGCGGCCGCGGTGGGACATTGAGGCGGCCACTGATAGGCTGAGTGCAGAATGAAGTCAGCGACCTGCATCAAGAGGAAGAGACCAGGACCGTAGCACGTGACGGCGAGACCGTAACAAAGGGGGATTTTATGCAGGTCATTGAATTTTTCTTAGTTAAAAATGTACTGCCCGGCCACAGTGGGCCCCAAAACATTTGCCTGGATAAACTTCTTGAAGATGGGAAACATATGTCAACCCCAATTATGTTTGAATCCAAAATGTAACAAATTTAGACTTGTTCAGAGTTTGTGTTATTAAACCAAAAAATAGTTTTACTAATGTAAATGTTTTTTAAAAAAGAAGGATGTTAAACCGACCTACAAGGTCAAAAAGGATTTTCCATCTTTACTGTGCAATTTAAGGCACTAATGTAAGGGTTAAAGAATTTATCCAACTTAGTAGTGTGCAGCTAGCTAAGCATAGGAACATTAACCACTATGCGTGGGGTTACCATGGTTCTAAACTAAACTATGTAAGTTTAACACACACCTGCTAATTGGTTAGTGGTTGAAAAAATGCCCAAATCCTGTGAGGAACCATATTTGACCAAAACTTGCAACCTGACATGCACATGGCCATCACTTGCCCACGGAACTATATGTAACATAGCCAAACAAGTTGTAAAATGATGATGTGGGGTTCATCCCTTGCTGTTTTTCGCATTGTTTAAGTTATGCAAAACCGTTGCCTGTTTAATAAAAAAAATGTTTGTTTGAAAATCTAAGGATTGCGTTTTCATTGGGAGTTCATGATAGGAGAATGGGTTAAACTCTAACAATTTAGTTAAACAAACAGTAAAGCTTGAAAAACTAACACAAAACAGTTTAGAGTAAAAATAACTTTACAAACGTGTACGTTTTTTTTTCTGCTAAATATGTTAGTTGGGTAAGCCAAGACTTTGGTGGGGTACATTTAGTCAAGTTTTTACCTTCCTGCGACATAATAAATACGTGACCACTGCAAGTCAAATGTGAAATCTTACTAAAAAAGGGCGGGTAAACAAAAAATGCACTTCTAGCTCTGACGATGAAAAGTCGCACGGAAAACAGCGTAGGCGCAATAGCAACATTTTTGCGACAAATATAGTAAGAAAAACCAGACTAAACCCCTTAGTAAATGTCCCTCAATGATTTCAAATGTTTAAATGTTTTGGTCATTTTTTGGTTATCCTTGTAGATGTCTGATGCAAAACATTTTTTGTTTTGGTTTCCTATATTTTAGTGCTCCAATTTCACTTTAGCAGCTGATTCAAATAAAGCATATGAATTTATGCCATGCGCATGGTGCATTTTAGTCTCTGAAAACATGTGTAGTGGAAGCATGGTGCAGTTTCCCATGGAAACCAATCCGATTCCTTCTTTCGTTTTTTTACATTTTGTTGAGACCTGCGAAAAATTGAAAAAGCAATCTGATTGATTGCTCTGGTCACTGCACCACTCCTCCTCTACACGTGTTGTCATCAATCTCCCCCTTTTGAATTCCACAACACTATGCTGCTGAATAATGACTGTGCCTAAGTCTGTGTTCTCCCAACAGAATGTCCACATGGAGAATCTCTAAGCGCACATTCTGTACAGTGCGTGCTCTAGCAGAATCTTCAGGTGCTTGGACCGCACAGGAATGCGCATAGACAGTTATACATTCCGTGAGGCTTCCACACAAAGAATTACCGCGTTCATTCTGCGCGGATGTTGACAAAGGAATTTCCGTTCAGGAAATATCTGGCATGAAAATTCCACCATGTGCACTGAGCAGCAGAGTCACATTGAATTAAACATGACTCTGCTGCAGCGGAATCTCCATCCCAATTTCCTATCCAGAATTCGGAATTAAATTTCCATCGTGTGAACCTAGCCTTCTATTCTGGCCGATTACCACATGGACGATCCTCCTTTTGAACTTAGACTAAAATAGTTGAGGGAACTTAGAATGCTTTAAAAAATTATAAACATTAAAGAATAGATAGAAAAATACTTTAACCCCTTGCCGCAAAACGCCGTTTTTAAATGGCGCTGCACCACCACAGGATTATGACGCGAGCTTAGGAGCTGAGCTCGCATCATACCCACACGTCCGGCATTAAACCGAAACCGCAGTGTCCTGATCAGCCAGGTCACACGAGGAGGGTCCCTTACCTGCCTCCTCTGCATCCGATCGCCGAATGACTGCTCCATGCCTGAGATCCACGCAGAAGCAGTCAAGCAGTGGTAACACTGATCAACGCTATGCTATGGCATAGCATTGATCAGTGCCTGCAATCTGTATAATGCATGTTATAGCCCCCTATAACATTGCAAAAAAAAAGTAAAAAATAAAATAAAATAAAAAGAATAACTTGTTATACCAATATGTGGTTATTATAAGTGGTCTTACTTGGGATAAGAGTCAGGATTAAAGACAGGGCTTGGTTATAGGTCCTTCTTCAGGTAAAAAGGGAGAGACAGGGCTTGGTTAAAAGTACTTCTTATTCAGTGGAGAAGGAGAAGATATATTTTATACATGTCTATGGAGGCATCTGTTAGAGAGAATGTTTTACAGTCACATGGCAGAAAATTCATAATATAATGGTAATAATTAGAAATAAGCGAACTTTTCAAAAATTCGGTTCACTTCGGATCGAATAAATTTGCAGTGAAACTGTATTAAAAACTGCTATTTCTGGCCTACACAGAGCCCCAATAGGGGTGTACAACACTTTGCCTTGCTGTAACACACATAGGAAGAGCTAGTTTAGTGAAATCATACTGTTATTCACTTTGGCATGCAGATTACAGGCATTGCCATTAGAATCACCGCTGCAGAGCATCTATGTGGCAGCAGGGAGACCACAAGGTGTCAAAATTGAAGAGGATAAAGAGATCTTTTATGTCATATTTAATGTAATTTGATGTGAAAATTTAATTAAATGACACAGCGTGGAGGTGTTGGCAGCACGAGGAGACCATATAGTGGCTGAATGGCACAGCCAGGAGTTGCCAGCAGCATGAGTAGACACTAGGCCTTCACAATCCCTAAGATCAAAAGATGAATTCAGAAATTTAAACCAAAGATTTTGGATAGCTAGTGCTACCTACCATAACAAATTTTTTATTCCCAGACCCAGGCCCAGCAGCAGTATCAGTAAAACATATATTGCCTGAATGACACAGCCTGGGGTTGGCTGAAGCACGAGGAGACCCCAGGGCTTCACAATCCCCAAGAAAAAAACACCAAAATGTTTGAAATTTAAAATTAAGGTTTTGGATAGCTGGTGCTACCTACCATAACAACATTTTTATTCCCAGACCCAGGCCCAGCAGCGGCATCAGTAAACTATATTGCCTGAATGACACAGCCTGGAGTTGGCTGAAGCATGAGGAGGCCCCAGGGCTTCACAATCCAAAAGAAAAAAACCAAGAATTTTAGAAATTTAAAATTAAGATTTTGGATAGCTGTGCTACCAGTGGCGTTGCTAGGGTTGGAGTCACCCGGTGCAGTAGAAAATGGTGTCACCCCCATACCTACCCCCTCCCCCAGTAAGTTTTTAGCCTGTTGTGACAGACACCACTGTTGTAGCGCATTGTGAGAAATTCCAGTATAAGAATCAGATATACCAGTTGCCACAGAATAGGAAAGTGTTAAAGAAGTTTTCACCATTTAAATATACAGATCCCAGAATTACTTAAAGGGGTACTCCACTGGAAAACATTTTATTTTATATCAACTGGTGCCAGAAAGTTAAACAGATTTTTAAATTACTTCTATTTAAAATCTTAATCCTTACAGTACTTATAAGCTAGTATATGCTCCACAGGATGTTGTGTAGTTGTTTCCAGTCTGACCACAGTGCTATTTGCTGACACCTCTGTCCATGTCAGGAACTGTCCAGAGCAGGATAGGTTTGCTATGGGGATTTGCTCCTACTATGGACAGTTCTTGACATGGACAGAGGTGTCAGCACAGAGCACTGTGGTCAGACAGAAAATAAATTAAAAAAGAAAAAAACTTCCTGTGAATCGCTTATACAGCAGCTAATAAGTACTGGAATGATTAAGATTTTTAAATAGAAGTAATTTACAAATCTGTTTAACTTTGTAGCACCAGTTGATTAAAAAAAATGTTTTCCAGTAGAGTACCCCTTTGAGCAGTGGTGAAGTTATGCTGGGAGTTGTAGTTTCACTCACCATAACTGTAGAACTGACAAGTGACTACAGCTCTGATAGGACATAATGGGGAGAGTGTACAATGATATCAGTGACTACAGGTGACGTCTTCTCTATAGTGAGGAGAATGTACAATTATATCAGTGACTACAGGTGACGTCTTCTCTATAGTCTTCCCTTATCTAATTCAGATGGTACATTCCGCCAGGACTTGTTCCAGCTAAAACTTCTCTGTGCAGAATGTGACGCCCAGACGTCTCCTCATTATGTCAGCGCATTCTCATCCTCTATATGAAAACAAGTATTATTATAAACCTGCCAGACACTGTATCCTCTAAATATAAGACTACTATACACTATACTCTTTGATTATAAACCTTCCATACACCATACTCACTGACTATAATACTACCACACACTGTACATTCTGAATATAATACCAACACATACTGTACACTCTGAATATAAATCTGCCACATACTGTACCCCTGAATATAATACTGACACACACTGTACCCTCTGAATATAATACTACCACCCACTGCGCCCTCTGAATATAATACTACAACAAACTGCGCCCTCTGAATATAACATTGCCATACAGTGCACCCTCTGAATATAATACCACAACCACAGTAACACCCCTCAACATCCGTTAGCTGATGCTATTACCACGGTAGGGGGGTATTGGTGGTGTTGCTAGTGGATGATGGCGGTGCTACTACTGGGGGGGTGTTGCTGGAGGATGATAAGGGTGCTACTGGCCATCCCCCCTGGCAGTATCACCCCCATCATCCATTGGCAGGATCATCCTCCTGGCAAGAGCACCGCCATCATCCACCATCAGGATCTGCTGATGGAGGTGCTACTGCTGGGCCGGGGGTGTTGCTGGTGGATGATGAGGGTGCTACTGCCGGGTAGGCAGCAGTTCCCCCAGTTTAGGTAGGCAGCAGTTCCCCCACATTAGGTAGGTAGCAGTTTCCCAACATTAGGTAGCATATTTTCCCCACATTAGGCAGCATAGATTCCCCACATTTGGTACCAGTTCCCGACATTAGGTAGGTACCAGTAACCCCACATTAGGTAGCAATTTCCCCACATTAGGTAGCACAGAAACCCCACATTAGGTAGCAATTTCCCCACATTAGGTAGCACAGATTCCCCACATTAGGTAGAAGTTTCCCCACATTAGGTAGCACAGATTCCCCACATTAGGTAGCATAGACTCCCCACATTTGGTAGCACAGATTTCCCACGTTAGGTAGCAGTTTCCCCACATTAGGTAGCATAGACTCCGCACATTTGGTAGTAGTTTCCCCACATTAGGCCGCAGGTCCCCTTGCAGGTTCCCCACAATGGGTCAAAGTCTCCCCACATTAGATTGCTGGTTCAAACCCCCCTCCCCCACACAAAAAAAAAACCACGTACAACACAGAGAGACACACACACAAACACACACACAGTCAGAGAGACACACTCACAGACAGACACACACACAGTCACACACAGAGTCACACAGTCACACACACACAGAGTCACACAAACACAGAGTCGCACAAACACACAGAGTCACACACACCCACAGAGAGTCACACACACACACACACACACACACAGAGTCACACAAACACAGTCACATACAAACAAACACACACACAGAGTCACACACAGACAGAGATAGAGACAGACAGAGAGACAGACACACACACACTCACCCATCCAGCGCAGCGATCCTTCTCTCCGGGCGCCATGCGAGTGCGGAGAACTTGTCTGTCCACGAAAAATGTGGAGAGACTGACCTTTGTGAAGATGAATCAGGCATGGATCAGCCAGTATTTCCACCGACCAATTCCAGATGCATCAGAGTAGATTGACCATGGTGCTACACCAACACTGCACAAATATGGATAGTGCAAAACAGAAGTTCATTACTCCAAACGCTGTGTGCGGGCCTCCATTTTCGCGGCCGCCGGGCGTGACGTCACGCCCGCCCGCCCCCTCAATGAAAGTCTATGGGAAGGGAGCACGACTGCTGTCACGCCCCCTTCCCATAGACTTTGGTAGAGGGGGCGGGCGTGACATCATGAGGGGCCGGGCGTGACGTCACGCCCGGCGCCCGCGAACACGGAAGCCCGCACACAGCGTTCGGAGTAATGAACTTCCGGACGCTGCGAGCGGAGCTCCGAAAGGCAGGGCAGCACACAACCCCTTTAACCAATCGAGGACGGCAGATGGGTTGCTGGTCAAGACACGACCGCTAGCTGATAACGGGAGCTCAGGCCTCTCGCTGCGACTCCTGCTGCCACTCGCCCCTAGTCTGCTGCGACCTCTGCCTGAAGGATTTAGGCCTCTGCCACTCCTCTGTGCACATCCTGGCACTTCTCTGCTTGACATACTTAGTACGTTGTGACACTCATGCAGGTTTGGTGGTAGAAGGCAGGTATATTTCTCCCAGGTTCCTTTCCTATGTGAGGTAACTCCAGAGCCTCTCACCTGCCAGGAGATTAATTAAGGTGAATGAGAGGGTGGATATAAAAGAGAAGCCAGGAGGTCAGATCTCTCTCTGGCTGAGGACACAGAATGCCTATCTGTGGAGAGACTCATGCGAGTAAAGGTTGCTGAAAGTGTTTTTGTTAGCTGGCAGAGAGAAGCTCTCCAGCTGGTAGTGAGAGTCATCACTTGTATAGTTAGTGCCGGACAGGCAAGGTTATTCTTTTGTTCCTGTATTTTTATTTGGTTTGCAACCTTTCTAATAAACCTGACCAAGAATCAGATTGTATGAACTTGCTGCTGTTTGCCTGATTTGGATAAAGACAGACACGTGTCCCTTTTCCTCAGCAAAAAGGGCGATCCCTGACACTTCTCACAATTGGTGGAGGATGCGGGCAACACGTTAAGGTGAAGTGGTTCCTGAGACCCACAGATTTGGACAGCAAGCAGCTGTCACCACAGCAGAGGGTTCTGCACAGTGTGCCACAGCAGGAGCGAACTGTGTTAAAGTGACAAATAATGGATGACGTAGTGAAGGCCTTGGTGCAGTCTGTTGCTGCGCAGCAAGAGGCTACCAGAGAGCAACAGCGTACAAATGCAACTCAGGAAGAGGCTACCAGAGAACAGCAGCATACAAATCGCCTGCTAGTGGCCCAGCTGATTGCTTTAACAGAGGCCTCAAATAAAGACCGCCAGATGATGCAGGAGATGATGCAGTATGTGGCCAATTACAGCCACAGTCCACACAAAGAGATATCCGTGTGAACCAAAGATGCAAAAGATGATGCCGGAAGATGATGTGGAGGCATTTCTTGCAACCTTTGAGAGGACAGCTACACGAGAAGTGTGGCCTAAGGAACGTTGGGCGGGCTTGGTGGCCCCATTCCTCATAGGAGGACAAAAAGATTACTATGATATTGAACCGGAGGCAGCCCAAGACTTTGATAAACTCAAAGCAGAGATCCTGGCCCGTTTGAGTGTAACCCTAGCGGTCAGAGCCCAGAGAGTACACCAGTGGGCATACAACGTGGGTAAGCCACCACGTTCCCAGATGTTTGACCTCATCCATCTTACCAGGAAGTGGCTACAACCAGATTTTTTATCAGCACCTGAGGTGGTTCAACGTGTTGTTATGGACCGATACCTAAGAGCTCTACCCCCAGCATTAAGGAAGTGGGTAAGCCATGGAGCTCCTAAAACCGCAGACCAGCTTGTGGATCTTGTTGAACGGTATTCGACGGCAGAGGAGCTGTTGACTAACACCCAGTCCCAACCCTCAACCATCCGGATGGCAACGACTTTACATGAGAAGTATGAGACTATGGGCTCAGGAAAGCCTAAAATGCAGGACTATGGATTAAGCAAAGATAACATAAGATGTTTTTGTTGCCATGAGTTGGGACATATTGCCATGAACTGTCCTTTGACTATTGAACCTATGCAATGTGATGCTGCCTTTTTGAAAAAACGAATGTCTATGTTTGCTCAAGTAGTGTGTACTGCTGCCGGCTCGGTCGGGTCTAAAAAACACCTGTGTGAGCTGACAGTAGATGATAAAAAGGTGGTTGCTTTGTTAGACTCAGGGAGTGTGGTGAGTCTGGTAAAGGCCATTATTATAGGTTCTTCTAACAGGCATCCAGACACTTTCACTGTAACATGTGTGCATGGGGATACTTGTGATTACCAAACTGCTATTGCTTGTATTTCAACTCCTTATGGTTCCGTGTGTCACAAGGTGAAGATAGTCCCGGCCTTAATGCATGATGTTATACTTGGTAGAGATTTTCCATATTTTTGGAAATTGTGGGAATACAATCTCGTACTTAAAGAGGATACACCTGATAGGCCCACAACCCCTGACTTAAGCCCTGAGCAACTTGAAAGTTCCCCAGTGGAGGATGTAGTTGGGGTGTCTGTAGAAAGGCCTTTAACCTTTCCCTTTTCTGTTATGACAGGGGATTTAGGAGAACCACAACCAGAGACAAAAACTCAAGGGATCCCTCAACAATGTATACCTGATTTAGAGGTCAGAAAAGATGACTTACAAAGTGAGCAGTTAAAGGATCCCTCACTAGCTCAAGCCAGAGAAAATGTAAAAGTAATAAATGGGGTACAGGTGGAGCCTGGGGCTAGGCTAGCTTTCCCTTATATGTCCCTGGAAAATGATTTACTGTACCAGATAGATAAAAAAGAGGAGGATACCGTGCAACAGCTAGTGGTTCCAAAGGCATTTAGGAGAACAGTTTTAGATCTGGCACATTGTAGGGGACCATCTGGGCTTCCAGAAAACTACAGAGAGAATTTTGCTTAGATTCTTCTGGCCTGGTGTACATCATGATATAAAAGATTATTGTGAATCATGCCCAGAGTGTCAGATGTCTGCCCCAAGGCTGCATTTTTGCAGCCCCCTAGTTCCCTAACCTATCATTGAGGTACCGTTTGAACGGGTTGGGATGGATTTAGTTGGTCCCCTGGTAAGGTCAGCCCGTGGTCACCAACATATTTTAGTCATAATGGATTATGCTACACGCTATCCAGGAGGCTATACCTTTGCGTAATACATCGTCTAAGACCATTGCAAAAGAGTTGGTTCAGGTGTTCAGTAGAGTGGGCATGCCAAAAGAAATACTTTCAGACCAGGAAACTCCCTTTATGTCCAAAGTGATGAAGGAACTTTGTAAGTTGTTTAAGGTGTCTCAATTACGCACCTCAGTCTAACACCCTCAGACTGATGGCTTAGTGGAAAGATTTAATAAGACCCTAAAGCAGATGTTAAAGAAAATAGTGGACAAAGATGGGAAAAATTGGGACTTTTTGCTTCCATATTTATTGTTTGCAGTGAGAGAAGTGCCTCAGTCGTCCACAGGGTTCTCACCATTTGAGCTGGTGTATGGTAGACATCCCCGTGGGTTGTTAGATGTGGCAAAAGAGACTTGGGAAGGGCAGGTCACTCACTACAAAAGTGTGATAGAACATATTTCACAAATGCAAGATAGAATTTCAGCCGTGATGCCAATTGTAAAGAAACACATGGAACAGGCTCAAGGTATGCAAAAAAGGATTTATGATAGGGGTGCTAAGGTTCGTACCTTTGCACCAGGAGATCGGGTGTTGGTACTTATTCCTACTGTAGAGAGTAAGTTCCTGGCCAAATGGCAGGTTCCTTACTACATTATAGAGAGAGTAGGCGAGGTGAATTATAAAGTTCACCAACCAGATAAAAGAAAACCTGAGCAGATTTACCATGTGAATCTGATCAAGTCTTGGAAAGACAGGCAAGCTCTGGCTACGGTGGTGGTTTTGCCAGCCTGTGATGGTACTGTAATACCTAATGTTAATATAGCTGAGTCTCTGTCTAACCAGCAAAAGAAAGAAGCTAGACAATTGGTGATTCATAACAAAGACTTCTTTTCTGACAAACCTAGGCAGACCCCTCTCATAAAACATGACATTGTAACAGAACTTGGAGTAAGGGTACATGTGAGGCCCTATAGAATCCCTGAGGCTAGGCGAGAGGCAGTATCTAAGGAGGTGAAAGAGATTCTGGACTTGGGGGTGATTGAAGAATCTCATAGTGAGTGGTCCAGCCCAATTAAAATTCCAAAACCGGATGGTATTATAAGATTTTGTAATGACTTTAGAAAGTTAAATTCTGTGTCTAAGTTTGATGCATATCCTATGCCAAGGGTGGACGAGCTTATAGACCGGCTGGGCACCGCTCGCTACATCACAACACTAGATCTAACAAAAGGCTATTGGCAGATTCCTCTGACTGAATCTGCCAAAGAAAAGACAGCATTTTCCACACCTGACGGTTTGTTTCAGTATGTAAATATGCCCTTCGGCTTACATGGGGCTCCCGCGACCTTCCAAAGGTTAATGGATAGAGTGTTAAAACCACATAGGAAATATGCTTCTGCCTATCTTGACGACATAGTGATACATAGCCCTGACTGGGAGACTCACTTATCGGATGTATAGGCAGTAATTGACAGTTTACAGGTAGCAGGTCTGACAGCTAACCCTAGAAAATGTTGCATTGGTTTAGAAGAAGCCAAATATTTGGGTTACATAATCGGAAGAGGTATAATCAAGCCCCAGATTGACAAAATTGAAGCAATCCAGAAGTGGCCCCAGCCTCTGAATAAAAAGCAGGTGAGGGCATTCCTGGGAATTACAGGTTATTATAGACGGTTCATACCCAATTTTGCATCCATAGCTAATCCCCTGACTGATCTCACCAAGGGAAAAGACTCAGTAATGTTAAGGTGGAGCCCTGAAGCAGAAAAAGCGTTTCAAACATTGAAATTGTCCCTTTGTTTCCAGCCGGTCTTGATCACGCCAGACTTTAAAAAGGAGTTTGTGGTGCAGACAGACGCCTCTAAGACTGGAATAGGGGCTGTCCTGTCACAAATCAGGAATGGAGAGGAACATCCTGTGCTTTATTTAACCCCTTAAGGACCAAGCATTTTTCTGTTTTTACACTTTCGTTTTTTCCTCCTCACCTTTTAAAAATCATAACCCTTTCAATTTTGCACCTAAAAATCCATATGAGGGCTTATTGTTTGCGCCACCAATTCTACTTTGGAATGACATGAGTCATTTTACACAAACATTTATGGCGAAACGGAAAAAAAAATAATTGTGCGACGAAATTGAAGAAAAAACACCATTTTGTAAATTTTGGGGGCTTCTGTTTCTAGGCAGTACATTTTTCGGTAAAAATTAAACTTTATCTTTATTCTGTAGGTCCATACGATTAAAATGATACCCTACTTATATAGGTTTGATTTTGTCGCACTTCTGGAAAAAATCATAACTACATGCAGGAAAATGTATACATTTAAAATTGTCCTTTTCTGACCCCTATAACTTTTTTATTTTTCCACGTACAGGGTGGTTTGAGGGCTCATTTTTTGCGCCGTGATCTGAAGTTTTAATCGGTACCATTTTTATTTTGATTGGACTTCTTGATCGCTTTTTATTCCTTTTTTATGGTATGAAAAGTGACCAAAAATACGCTATTTTGGACTTTAGAATTTTTTTGCGTGTACGCCATTGACCGTGCGGTTTAATTAATGATATATTTTTATAGTTCAGACATTTACGCACGCGACGATACTACATATGTTTATTTTTATTATGGTTACATATTTTTAATATGGAATTTGGGAAAAGGGGGGTGATTTAAACTTTTAATAAAGAAGGGGTTAATGTGTGTGTTTTAAAACTTTTTTTAAACTTTTTTTTTTTACACTTTTAGTCCCCTTAGGGGACTTTTAGGAGGAATCATTTGATTCCTCATACAGATAAATGGGATTGCATACAATCCCATTCATCTGTGTGCTCTGCGCTCGATTGATAAAGCCTGGTCCTGCCAGGCTTTATCATTCAGAGAGCCGGAGCCGACACAGGAGGAGAGGTAAGCCCTCAGGCTACCTCAGTAGTGGATCGCTCCCCCGCGATCGCGCTGCGGGGGAGCGATCCACCCCACTGGACCACCAGGGACTGTATACAGGCACCTTTAGACGCCGCTGTCAACTTTGACAGCGGCGATCTAAAGGGTTAATAGCCGGCCGCGGCGATCGCCGCATGTCGGCTATTAACGCCGGCCCCCAGCTACAGGAATCAGCTGGGGGCTGGCCGGTATGACGCGGGCTCGAGTCGGGAGCCCGCGTCATACCCCGGTAACGGCCATTGGACGAGTATAGACGTCCATGGTCGTTATCGGGTTAAGCAGGAAGCTGAATAAGCATGAGAGAAATTATGCAATTGTAGAGAAGGAATGTTTGGCTATCAAGTGGGCCCTTGAGTCCCTCAAATATTATTTGTTGGGAAGAAAGTTTAGGTTAGTCACTGACCATGCCCCTCTGAAGTGGATGTACCTAAGTAAAGAGAAAAATAGCAGGGTAACAAGATGGTTTCCAGCTCTGCAGGCCTACAACTTTACAGTAGAGCATAGGTCTGGTCGGCTGTAGGGAAATGCAGATGCACTGTCACGTGTTCCCCAGTGGCCTGAGCAGAGGGGGGGATATGTGACACTCATGCAGGTTTGGTGGTAGAAGGCAGGTATATTTCTCCCAGGTTCCTTTCCTATGTGAGGTAACTCCAGAGCCTCTCACCTGCCAGGTGATTGATTAAGGTGAATGAGAGGGTGGATATAAAAGAGAAGCCAGGAGGTCAGATCTCTCTCTCTGGCTGAGGACACAGAACGCCTGTCTGTGGAGAGACTCATGCGAGTAAAGGTTGCTGAAAGTGTTTTTGTTAGCTGGCAGAGAGAAGCTCTCCAGCTGGTAGTGAGGGTCATCACTTGTATAGTTAGTGCCGGACAGGCAAGGTTATTCCTTTGTTCCTGTATTATTATTTGGCTTGCAACCTTTGTAATAAACCTGGCCAAGAGTCAGATTGTATGAACTTGATGCTGTTTGCCTGATTTGGATAAAGACAGACACGTGTCCCTTTTCCTCAGCAAAAAGGGCGATCCCTGATACTTCTCACAACGTATATGAGAGGAGTACAATACGCTTCACTACTCTTAAAACAGTATTTGTCTAGAACAGCAGCAGGTGATTACTTTTGCTTGGACTTTCACAGTATGTAGGCCCTTTACAGATTAACAGGTACTAAATGGTACAATACTTGGATGTACGTATGCAGTATGCACTGATGAGGGCAGAAAAATGCGCTACAATAAGCCTACAAACTCTGTCTTTTTGAAAAACACTAACCGGTGAGTAATTTTGCTTGGATTTTCACAGTATGTAGGCGCTTGACAGATTAACAGGTACAAAATGGTACACTACTTTTTCTACAGAATTTCTGTAGTATAAATGTATATATCATGATTCATTTATATACACCTATTAATGTGTCCATGCCATTTAAAAAAACTTTTATTTGGTCAGGATCTGGGTGATCAGTTCCCCACTGAACGAGTTGGGAGAAGCGTGAGCTAAAGCACTTCACCCCCCCCCCCCCCCCAGCTTGCACCCCCCCCCCCCCATCCCCATTATGAGTCTATAGGGCCATCCAGTAGACTCCAGGTGGACGGAGATTACTGTGAGCCAGGTAATGAACCGCTTAAAGGGGTACTCCACAGGAAAACATTTTCTTTTAAATCAACTGGTGGCAGAAAGTTAAACAAATTTGTTAATTATTTCTATTAAAAATCTTAAGCCTTCCAGCACTTATCAGCTGCTGTATACTACAGAGGAAGTTCTTTTCTTTTTGAATTTCCTTTCTGTCTGACCACAAGTGCTCTTTGCTGACACCTCTGTCCATATCAGGAACTGTCCAGAGCAGGACAGGTTTGCTATGGGGATTTGCTCCTGCTCTGGACAGTTCCTGAGACAGACAGAATTGTCAGCAGAGAGCACTGTGGTCAGGCAGAATGGAAATTCAAAAAAAATAAAAAATACAGCAGCTGATAAGTACTGGAAGTATTAAGATTTTTCAATAGAAGTAATTTAAAAATGTTTTTAACTTTGTGGCTCCAGATGATTTAAAATAATTTTTTTCCCAGCGGAGAACCCCTTTAACCCCTTAACGACCATGGACGTGTATACACGTCCAATGGCCGTTACCGGGGTATGATGCGGGCTCCCGACTTGAGCCCGCGACATACCGGCCGGCCCCCAGCTGATTCCTGTAGCTGGGGGCCGGCGTTAATAGCCGACATGTGGCGATCGCTGCGGCTATTAATCCTATAGATCGCCGCTGTCAAAGCTGACAGCGGCATCTAAAGGTGCCTGTATTCAGTCCCTGGTGGTCCAGTGGGGTGGATCGCCCCCCCTGCAGCGCGATCGCGGGGGGACGACGATCCATTGCTGAGGTAGCCTGAGGGCTTACCTCTCCTTCAGTGTCGGCTCCGGCTCTCTGAATGATACAGCCTGGCAGGGCCAGGCTTTATCATTCGAGCGCAGAGCACACAGATGAATGGGATTGTATGTAATTCCATTGATCTGTATGAGGAATCAAATGATCCTAAAAGTCCCCTAAGGGGACTAAAAGTGTAAAAAATAAATAAATAAAAAAAAGGTAAAAAAAAAGTTTAAATACACACATTAACCCCTTCCTTATTAAAAGTTTAAATCACCCCCCTTTTCCCAAATTCCATATAAATAATATAAAAACATTTAAAAAAAACATTTGTGGTTTTGCCGCGTGCGTAAATGTCCGAACTATAAAAATATATCAATAATTAAACTGCACGGTCAATGGCGTACGCACAAAAAAATTCCAAAGTCCAAAATAGGGTATTTTTGGTCACTTTTTATATAATGAAAAAATGAATAAAAAGCTATCAAAAAGTCCAATCAATACAAAAGTGGTACCGACAAAAACTTCAGATCACGTCACAAAAAATTAGCCCTCATACCGACCCATACGCAGAAAAATAAAAAAGTTATAGGGGTCAGAAGATGACAATTTTAAGCGTATAAATTTTCCTGCATGTAGTTATGATTTTTTCCAGAAGTACGACAAAATCAAACCTATATAAGTAGGGTATCATGTTAATCATATGGACCTACAGAATAAAGAGAAGGTGTCATTTTTACAAAAAAATGTACTGCGTACAAACGGAAGCTCCCAAAAGTTACAAAATGGCATTTTTTTCTTCAATTTCGTCGCACAATGATTTTTTTCCGTTTCGCCGTAGATTTTTGGGTAAAATGACTGATGTCCCTGCAAAGTAGAATTGGTGGCACAAAAAATAAGCCATCATATGTATTTTTAGGTGCAAAATTGAAAGGGTTATGATTTTTAAAAGGTGAGGAGTAAAAAACTAAAGTGCCAAAACGGAAAAACCCATGGTCCTTAACCCCTTAAGGACCAAGGACGTACCGGTACGTCCTTGGTCCTGGTCTCCTGATATATAACGCGGGGTTACACAGTATTACGCGCTATTAACCCTTTAGCCACGCGCTCAGAGCTGAGCCGCGCGGCTAAAAGTGAAAGTGGCCGGCTAGCTCAGTCGGGCTGTTCGGGATAGCCGCGGCTAATCGCGGCATCCCAAACAGCTGACAGACAGCGGGAGGGCCCCTACCTGCCTCCTCGCTGTCCGATCGCCGAATGACTGCTCAGTGCCTGAGATCCAGGCATGAGCAGTCATGCGGCAGAATCGTCGATCACTGGTCTCTTATGAGAAACCATTGATCAATGATGAAGATCAGTGTGTGCAGTGTTATAGGTCCCTATGGGACCTATAACACTGCAAAAAAAAAGTAAAAAAAAAAAAGTGAATAAAGATCATTAAACTCCTCCCCCATTAAAAGTTTGAATCACCCCCCCTTTTCCAATAAAAAAAAAACAGTGTAAATAAAAATAAACATATATGGTATCACCGCATGCGGAAATGTCCGAATTATAAAAATATATCATTAATTAAACCGCTCGGTCAATGGCGTGCGCGCCAAAAAATTCCAAAGTACAAAATAGTGCATTTTTGGTCACTTTTTATATAATTTAAAAATGAATAAAAAGCGATCAATAAGTCCTATCAATGCAAAAATGGTACCGTTAAAAACTTCAGATCACGGCGCAAAAAATGAGCCCTCATACCGCCCCATACACGGAAAAATAAAAAAGTTATAGGGGTCAGAAGATGACAATTTCAAACGTATTAATTTTCCTGCATGTAGTTATGATTTTTTCCAGAAGTCCGACAAAATCAAACCTATATAAGTAGGGGATCATTTTAATCGTATGGACCTACAGAATAAAGATAAGGTGTCATTTTTGCCCAAAAATGTACTACGTAGAAACGGAAGCCCCCAAAAGTTACAAAACGTTTTTTTTTTTTCAATTTTGTCGCACAATGATTTTTTTTTCCGTTTCACCGCAGATTTTGGGGCAAAATGACTGATGTCATTACAAAGTAGAATTGGTGGCGCAAAAAATAAGCCATCATATGGATTTTTAGGTGCAAAATTGAAAGAGTTATGATTTTTTTAAGGCAAGGAGCAAATAACGAAAATGCAAAAACAGAAAAACCCCCGGTCCTTAAGGGGTTAAAGGGGTATTCCAGGAAAAACTTTTTTTATATATCAACTGGCTCCAGAAAGTTAAACAGATTTGTATATTACTTCTATTAAAAAATCTTAATCCTTTCAGTACTTATGAGCTTCTGAAGTTAAGGTTGTTCTTTTCTGTCTAAGTGCTCTCTGATGACACGTGTCTCGGGAAATGCCCAGTTTAGAAGAGGTTTGCTATGGGGATTTGCTTCTAAACTGGGCGGTTCCCGAGACACATGTCATCAGAGAGCACTTAGACAGAAAAGAACAACCTTAACTTCAGAAGCTCATAAGTACTGAAAGGATTAAGATTTTTTTAATAGAAGTAATTTACAAATCTGTTTAACTTTCTGGAGCCAGTTGATACATAAAAAAAAAGTTTTTTCCTGGATAACCCCTTTAAGGGGTTAAGTACACGCTGTTCCCAGCATGATCACAGCACCCCCGACTGTCTTTATTTTTTTTCTAATGACAGGCACACTTTAAAGGGTACCTCTCATCAAAAAATATTTTGATATATTATAGATTAATGTATGCAGAATAACTTTACAATTGCATGTTATTAAAAAATATGCTTCTTTCTATTTAATTTTCCACTTTGAAGAAATGACCACTAGGGGTCTCCCTACCAGTCCTGGCAGCAAGCATTTCAGACTCATGCTGGAGTCCTAAACACTACGAGCTGCCAGTCTGCTTTGTTCACAAAGGAGAACACTCAGAGCTGCCAGCCTGCTTTGTTCACAGCCTGCTTGACTGTGAACAAAGCAGGCTGGCAGCTCTGAGTGTTTAGGACTCCAGCATGAGTCAGAAATGCTTGCTGACAGGACTGATCGGGAAAAATACAATAGAAAGAAGCATATTTTTCATTAACATGCTATTGGAAAGTTATTCAACATTCATTAATCTAAAATATATCAAAAGTTTATTTGATGAGAGGTACCCTTTAAGTAAAGCAAAGAAGTCATTCATTATGTGGTATTTAAGACTTCTAGTGGAGAATTACATTAGGACTCCAGTCATACATGATATTCTCTACTGTCTTGTGAAATTATTCCAATAAAAAGCGACCACTGAATATCTGCAGTGATATTTGTCATGTACAACATATGGCAGTAAAATAGTCCATTACAGTGTATCAGTTCACTGCAGAGTGAGCTTTGGTGAAGGAGCCTCTCATCATAGAAAACCCTTCTCATTTGAGAGCCGCCACTTTGATCAGCTGATCACTGCGGTTCTTGGGATTTGCTTGTCTATACATAAGCGCCCCAAGTGTGCCACCATGTGATCTGCTCTTTATAGTGGCTGATAGAGATTGGTCTCTCAGGGATTATATATCTATATATATATATATATATATATATATATATATGTATATATAAATAACATACACACACACCCCCTACTAGTTTCTATAGACAAAGATTGTCCAGATAGGAGAGTCCCTTTAATGCCATAGCAACCTATACAATAGACTTGCATTGAATTTCTAGAAAATAAAGCCAGAAATAAGTTTGAGACCTCCTCCATACATAAAGTCACTTAACATGTGAGTAAATAAGACACAAACTATTAGACATTCACAAAAATAAAAAAATAAAAAAAGATTTCCACATGTCCTTGCAGAGATTTCGCTTACCATGTAGCAGTGTCCCCCCCCCGGTTCCCATCATGCCCATTATGATGAGTTGTAGTTTTACAATAGCTGTAGAGCCCGAGGGGGGGGGGGGGGGGGGGGTGAGGAACACTGCCAGACAGGTATTAAAACAAAATATAAGGCCCCAGTGAGATATGCAGAAAGTTATTGTTTATTTAGCTGCTCAGTGTCCATTGGCCACATGGCTGGTCCGAAAGGAGTATGGTGTCCAAACGATAATCTGTATGGTGGCAATACAGAGAGGGACGATGCAGGTCAGGTAGAACATGGCGTCATGGAGGCCTAAAAATAAACTGAATATAAAAGTTAGTTTTATTAAATGGGCACAGTCATGAACTTTTTTTTGTACTACAATTTATCTCTATTATACATCAATAATTTTTTTTGTATTTAAAATATTGTATTTTCTAGTTGAAATCCGGCCACTAGGGGTCTCTCTCCTAGTGGCCGGCTGCAGTCTGATGTGACGTCACAGCTGAATTCGGACCGATTACGGCTGGGCAATCGGTCCGAATTCAGTCAGCCTGCGCTCGCTCCCTGTCAATCAGACATGCGGGAGCGAGCGCTGTGAACGCCGGGGCTGCGTGCATTGGCTCACTGGCCTCGCGCGCAGCCTGTCCCCGGCAGGAATATCTTGCACGGCAGGTCGGCGATGCTCCTATCTATACTCCTCCTCCCAGAGTAGCACATGAACTGCTAAACAGGGAGGAGAAGACCCTGGAGCAGCCTGCGGTGCTATTGGCCGCTCATCTATGCACGTGCCCAACAGGAGCGCAGCATAGATGAGGTGAGGGCGGAAGTCGGCGCCCAGCAGGCATCACTGACGTGGCGCCTGCTAGGAAAGTCGACTTCCTGCTCAGCAAGAGTGGGCAGCATAAGAGTAGCTGTTTAGAAGGTAGGACAACATTTTTTTAAAGGCAAGGAGGGGGTTAGGTATAGATTAGCAATAGGTAGGGACAGAAAAAAATAATTATATACATGGTGGGAGCAACTCTTTAAACATCTGAAGATATTATACGTTTCCCCAATCCTCTCCCCCATGTTATCCAGCTACAGAAATGCAATAAAAAATCTGCAAAAAATAAAAAGTATATATTCATGAGAAATTACTGACTGAATAGGTCAATATACATTTTGTTGTGGAAATAAAGTGGCTGCCGCAAAACATTCGTCACTATCAATAGAAATTTGCTCTTGACTGCCAGCAATTGAACATTGTGGTCATGTGACATGACATTAATACAGATGAAAAAATCAATGCGTACGAAAAACAGTAAGGGGTATTTCAAAGTACATCAGAAATATATGCAAATATATAAGAAGCAACTTTAGAATTTGAAAACATGGAATATATATAGGATCTTAACAGTAGATGGCGCTAAATGACCCTTTAATGTTGGCTCTTAACTGCAGTCATAAAATATAACAGTGTTTCCCAACCAGGGTGCCTCCAGCTGTTGCTAAACTACAACTCCCAGCATGCCCGGACAGCCAGAGGCTGTCCAGGAATGCCGGGAGTTGTAGTTTTGCAACAGTTGGAAGCACCCTGGTTGGGAAACACTGAAATATAACATTCAAATGGTCTGATAAAAGGGGCTGTCCATATGGGAGAATCACTATAATTAGAGGATATTAACCATTTAAAGGAGTAATTCACAGAGCTTAAGTGATCCTCTATCATAGAATAGGATTACTATTTTATTAGTAATGACCTAACTACTGGGACATCCAGTCAGAACACCATGAGTCAGGGTAGAGGAAAACTTTGAGGACTGGTAATAAAAGGGGTAATTCCAAGATCCAAAGTGCCTTAAAAGGGGTACTCCAGTGAAAAACTATTTTTTTCCATATCAACTGGCTCTAGAAAGTTAAAAAGATTTGTACAATACTTTTATTTAAAAAAAAAAAAATCTTAATCCTACCAGTACTTATTAGCTGCTGAAGTTGAGTTATTCTTTTCAGTCTGACCACAGTGCTCTCTGCTTACACCTCTGTCTGTCTCAGGAACTGTCCAGAGTAGGAGCAAATCCCCAAAGCAAACCTCTCCTGCTTTGGACAGAGACAGACAGACAGAGGTGTCAGAAGAGAGCACTGTGGTCAGACTGAAAAGAACAATTTAACTTCAGCAGCTGATAAGTACTGGTAGGATTAAGAATTTTAAATAGAAGTAATTTACAAATCTGAAAAAAGTAGAAAAAGGCCAGCACGGCTGAATGAAATCTTCAAAACTTTATTCACGAATCCTCGTTAAAAACCTTCATGGTGGCAGAAAGACACGGACATATACAAAAATAGAAATATTGCACATGGAAAAACAGTCCCAAACAAGGCTGACGCGTTTCAGGTTGCTATACCCTTACTCATAGCTTGCCAATACTCAAATGAGAATGCCTTATATACTGCAAGGCCATCCCTTCCATTAGGAAGGGGAGGGACATCTTATGTCAGTGTGCAATCCAACACAAGTAAAACCAGGAAAATACATGTATCATTAAAAAACTCACATATAAAATCCAATAGGACTATATAACAGCTATGAGAAACAAAACAAATGATGGACTTTTTAGTAATGTAGTATTAAGTCCGTCTTGTTATTCAGGCCATGCGGATATGTACAATTCAACAAGTAAATCCACATAATCTCTCTATTATGAAGAATGCGTATAAGATCACCTCCTCTTTTACTTCTTTTGATTTTTTTCAATGCCATAAAAACGCAAGGACGATATGTCTGAATTATGTTTAAGAAAAAAATGTTTTGAGACATTAGACATGCTAGGTATCAAAGGACCTGCAGCGTGCCTGATATGCTCCTGCATTCTCTTTTTTAAGGTGCGTTGAGTGCTACCTACATAATCCATTTTGCAAGTAGTGCAGGTGACTCTATATATTATGAAGGTACTATCGCAGTTAATAAACTCGCGAATCATATGGATTTTACCATCTATTGTACCTTCTATTTTATTGCCTTTTGTTGCATAGGGGCACACCACACACCTTGCGTTACCGCACTTATGAAAACCTTTAATTTTCAGCCAGGTTGACTGCTCCTCCTCTACACAAACCATACTAGGAACAAGCAGGCTCGATAGAGTTGGAGCACGTCGGGCAGAAAACCGGATCCCTGGTTTGATGATTTCCCCTACTACTGGATCTGCTGCCAGTAGAGGTAGATGTTTATTCACAATTCTTTTGATTTCATTGAATTCCATACTATAAGTGGTGACGAAAGTCACTTGATCATGAGTATTGGAATGTTTCCTACCTGTTAACAGGCTGTTGCGGTCCATATGATCGACCCGAGCCCGGGCTTTGTTCAGGAGCCAAGGGGGATATCCACGCGCTGTCAAGCGGGTGCAGACCCTTTCGGCTTCCCTCTGATACACTTGTGATGAGGAACTGTTCCGTTTCATACGGATCAACTCCCCAACTGGTATGGCAGAAATGGTATGCTTAGCATGGCAAGAATCAGCTCTTAAGATAGTATTGCCCGTAATATCTTTACGGTAAGGTTCTATTTCTACTTTTCTTGTTATGGAGTTACCCCGCAACAACAGATCCAAGAAGGGAACCTCCTGTTTGCTGTATGTGTACGTAAATTTTAGATTACAATGATTATCATTCATATATTGTATGAATGCAAATGCCTCCTTTGGATCGGATTTCCAAACCATAATCACGTCGTCCACATACCTCCCGTACCATGAGAGGCATGTGGAAAACCGATTCTGATCACAAAAAATGAAGTGCTCCTCCCACCAAAAAACATAAAGGTTGGCTAACGCAGGTGAAGATTTGGCCCCCATTGAGGCACCTGTGCGCTGTAAATAAAAGTCCTTGCCAAACAAAAAGTAATTGTGCTTCAAAACATAATCCACCACCTCTATAATAAATTGCTTTAAATCAAAAGAATAATCTGAAAAACGATCCAAGATTTCCAAAATGGCAACCAGAGCCAAATTTTGGGGGATGCATGAATAGAGCAACTCAATGTCGCAGGTAATCCACGACAGAGAGTCGCTCCACGTGAATCCATCCATAATACCTAAAAGATGTTTCGTATCTTTGATATAGCTTGGACAGAGGTTTACAATGGGTTGGAGAACAGAGTCCAACCACTCACACACATGTTCGTTTAGAGAACCGATCCCCGCTACGATGGGACAGAGCTTAAGTGATCCTCTATCATAGAATAGGATTACTATTTTATTAGTAATGACCTAACTACTGGGACATTCAATCAGAACACCATGAGTCAGGGTAGAGGAAAACTTTGAGGACTGGTAATAAAAGGGGTAATTCCAAGATCCAAAGTGCCTTAAAAGGGGTACTCCAGTGAAAAACTATTTTTTTCCATATCAACTGGCTCTAGAAAGTTAAAAAGATTTGTACAATACTTTTATTAAAAAAAAAAATATCTTAATCCTACCAGTACTTATCAGCTGCTGAAGTTCAGTTATTCTTTTCAGTCTGACCACAGTGCTCTCTGCTTACACCTCTGTCTGTCTCAGGAACTGTCCAGAGTAGGAGCAAATCCCCAAAGCAAACCTCTCCTGCTTTGGACAGAGACAGACAGAGGTGTCAGAAGAGAGCACTGTGGTCAGAATGAAAAGAACAATTTAACTTCAGCAGCTGATAAGTACTGGTAGGATTAAGAATTTTAAATAGAAGTAATTTACAAATCTGTTTAACTTTCTGCAGCCAGTTGATATGAAAAAAAAAATGATTTTCACTGGAATACCCCTTTAAAGGGGTTGTGACATCTTGTCACATGTTATTCTCTATCCTGTAAATAAAACTAGTTGATCATAGGGGTTCCAACCTCTAGGGCACTTCACAATCTCGAGAACAGGGACCCCAGTCTCCCATTAGAATAGAGAGGTGGATTGTGCATACATGCCTTCACTACATTCATTATTTATGGGAGTTGTAAGAAATAACCGTCCACTGCAATTGGCTATTTCTGCGGCTCTCATAGAAAAACTAATGGAGCAGTGGCGCACATATGCAATCCACCACTCCATTCTATCAGGAGACTGGGGTCTCCATTCTTGAGATTTCAGGAGGCCCTAGCAGTCAGACCCCCCCTGCATCGGCTACTTATTCCCTATCCTGTGGACAGGGTCTTCAGGCATATCAGTAGTGATGTCGCAAACATAAAATTTTCGGTTCACGAGCGGCGATTGCGAACTTCCGCAAATGTTTGCGAACCGGGCAAACCACCATTGACTTCAATGGACAGGCGAATTTTAAAACCCACAGGGACTCTTTCTGGCCACAATAGTGATTTAAAAGTTGTTTCTAGGGGACTAATATCTGGACTGTGGCATGCTGGAGGGGGATCCATGGCAAAACTCCCATGGAAAATTACATAGTTGATGCAGAGTCTGGTTTTAATCCATAAAGGGCATTAATCACCTATTATTCCTAAATTCTTTGGAATAATGTGCTTTAGCCCCCTTTAGGCAGCACATAGTTAGATCCCCCCCCTTTAGGCAGCACATAGTTAGATCCCCCCCCTTTAGGCAGCACATAGTTAGATCCCCCCCTTTAGGCAGCACATAGTTAGATCCCCCTTTAGGCAGCACATAGATTCCCCCATATTAGGCAGCACATAGTTAGATCCCCCCTTTAGGCATCACATAGTTAGATCCCCCCTTTAGGCAGCACATAGTTAGAGCCCCCCCTTTAGGCAGCACATAGTGGGATTTGAACCCAAGACCCCAGCGCTGCAAGTCAGCAGTGCTAACCTCTGAGCCACCATGCTACCCTTAGCATACATCTAATATCCACGGTTGCTAAAATGGACAGAGATTTCAGCAGAGAGTACCAGAAAAATTAGGCATGTACACATGGCTCAAAAATTTGGTATTGTTGCAGCCGCAGCAGCGCCCAGAAAAATTGCGGCAGCATAAAAAGTGCAGCATCAGAGGCCAGAAAAATTAGGCATGTACACATGGCTGAAAAATAAGAACAAGCGCATATCCAAGAGTCCAGAAGACTCTATAATGCAGGATGGAGAAACACACAAAGAAATTATTTTCTAAATAAAATTTTTCATCAAATAAAGAAACAGAGTTCTTCCCTCTCTCTTTTACTTTTGAAAATTTAAGTTAAAAAATCACACGCAATAAGCGTTCCTTTGTGTAATGGTTAGTACTCTGGAAAATTCAAGTTTAAATTATCATGAAGTCCAGAAGACTCTATAATGCAGGACGGCGAAAAACACAAAGAAATCCTTTTCAAAATAAAAGGGTCCCTCAACAGGCACGACAGCATGAAAGACCCCATTTGCACAAGGACGGATGCCGAGCTACTCATGTCCCGTTCCTCGTCCTCAGTGATGTCAGGGAAGGTATAATCTTCCCCCACAGCCACGTACAACACCACGGGAACCAGATAGGTGACAAGGAGCACCCTGGGATGCCTGTTGTGGTTGATCTTCCTCCTCCTCTTCAAAGCCACATTCCTCCTCCGACTCCTCTTCCTCACAATCCTCTTCCAGCGTTGCCGCAGGTCCAGCAAGCGATGCTGATAAGGCTGTTTCTGGTGGTGATGGTGACCACAGCTCTTCCTCTTCACGCTCATCTACTACCTGATCCAGCACTCTTCGCAGGGCACATTCCAGGAAGAAAACAAATGGTATGATGTCGCTCATGGTGCCTTCGGTGCGACTGACTAGGTTTGTCACCTCCTCAAAAGGACGCATGAGCCTACAGGCATTGCGCATGAGCCTCCAGTAATTTGGCAAAAAAATTCCCAGCTCCGCAGATGATGTCCTAGCACCCCAGTCATACAAATATTCGTTAAAGGCTTTTTCTTGTTGGAGCAGGCGGTCGAACATTAGGAGTGTTGAATTCCAACGTGTTGGGCTGTCGCAAATCAAGCGCCTCACTGGCATGATGGACAGAGATGTCAGCAGAGAGTACCAGAAAAATTAGGCATGTACACATGGCTGAAAAATTTGGTATTGTTGCAGCCGCTGCTGTAGCAGCAGCCAGAAAAATTTCAGTTTGTTTCCCAGCCAGAAAGTGCCCTAAAACATTGCGGCTTGAACCATAGTTGGTGGCGGATAAGTCATGCAAGTCGTCCTTGGTCGCCACCTTACCCAGACGGAACATGATTGGTCAGATTCTTAAAAAAAGAGTTGCTGCCGATGCCTCTTGGAATTCTCCAAAGAGGAAATACATGTCTCAACCCTGATTGGTCGCCGCCCGGACCTGCCCAGCAGCGATTGGTCGAATTCTTCAAAAAAGATTTGCCGCCGATGCCTCTAGGAATCCCCCAAAGAGGAATTACACGTCTTTAACCTGATTCGTCGCCGCCCGGACCTGCCCAGCAGCGATTGGCTGAAAGATTTTAAAGACATCCTGCCGCCACCAGTGGCAAAGACTTGCAACCTGAACTCATACGTCCCCTCTCTGATTGGCTCACTCGACATCCCGAACAGCCAATCAGAGTTAAGCCTACCATACCCATGCCCATGTTTGGATGACATCCCCTAACCGACTTTTTCCTATGACAGCGTAACTGTACACAGCCATGTACGGCACGTTCCTGATTGGTCACCCCCATACCATCCAGCAGCGAGCGACCAATCAGCTTCAAGAGGCCCGTCTTCATTCAAAATCCACCGCGGCAACCCTGCACGGCGTCACCAGGTTTAGCCAATGCGCAGTGTAGGTGATATACCTGCCCTGACCATGCTTTGCAGACCAGGTATCAGTGGTCAGATGGACCCTTGCCCCAACACTGTGTGCCAGACATGCCATTACTTCCTGTTGTACAATTGAGTACCGGTTGGGGATTGCCTTTTGTGCTAAGAAATTTTGGCCGGGTACCTTCCACTGCGGTGTCCCAATAGCTAAAAAAAAATTGTAGCTATTTAAAAAAAAAAAAAAGTAAAATGTTTTTTATTTTTTTTTATTAATTTTTTAAAAGCTGGCGGGCTATGAGTTCAGACAAGCCAGCTGTCAGACGCCGGGCTAGGGGGTGACCTTGTGACATTGGCATCTTACGCTCAAACATGTCCTTGACAGACGTAGAGTAGACGCTGTAGGCCTGAAACACGCTTGCAGACAACTAACTGCTATTCAATCTAATAGTCAAAATGTTATATTTTTTTAAAATTTACACAACTGTCACACCACATGATTTGCACTAGTGTGACAATGAGCCCAGCAGGCCCAAAAACTCCCAAGTGTGAAGTGAACTGACTGATCTTATTTCACAGCCAAAAAAAGTATTTTTATTTTTTATTTGCACAAGTGTCACACCAAATGTTATTTGCACTAGGGTGACACAATTAGCCTTGCAGGCAAAAAAACTCACATCTGTGACGTGAGAACTGACTGGTTTTATTTCACAGCCAAAAAAGGTATTTTTTTTTCAAATTTACACTACGGTCACACCACATATGATTTGCACTAGTGTGACAATGAGCCCAGCAGGCCCAAAAACTCCCAAGTGTGAAGTGAACTGACTGGTTTTATTTCACAGCCAAAAAAGGTATTTTTATTTGCACAACTGTTACACCAAATGTGATTTGCACTAGGGTGACACAATTAGCCCTGCAGGCCAAAAAAACTCACAACTGTGACGTGAACTGACTGGTTTTATTTCACATCCAAAAAAGGTATTTTATTTTTTTTGAACTGTCACACCAAATGTGATTTACACTAGTGTGACATGAGCAAAAAAGGTTGCCAGCGGAGTTCCCCTTTTAAGCAGAGGTCCCCAACCAGGGTGCCTCCAGCAGTTGCAAGACACACTGACTGAACTTATAGCCCTTTTAATACTGTAGTTAGTTGCTTGAAGGAAATTAAGTTTTACACTGGAGTACCCCTTTTAACCAGCGGTCCCCTCCCAACCAGGGTGCCCCCAGCTGTTCCAAGACACACGGACTGATATTTGAGCCCTAAAAAGGGCTTTTTTGAGTGCTGTCCTTAAAGCAGATGTTAGACTAGTGCTTTAGGAGTAAAGTGGACTCTGAATACACCACCTAGCAGCAACCTAGATAGCGCTTTCCCTATTACAGCAGGAGCAACTTCTCTGTCCCTCCACTTTCTAAGCCTGCAGCATGCCGAATGAAGGTAAAATGGCATCCGTGCAGGAGGTAGGAGGGTCTGGGAGGGACTGCTGCTGATTGGCTGTAATGTGTCTGCTGACTCTGACTCACAGGGTCAAAGTTTACAGCAATGTTAAAGTATAGGGGGCGGATCGAAGTTCACATATGTTCGCCGGGAATTGTTCGCCGGCGAACAATTCGCGACATCTCTACATATCAGTAGTGTGCAACTCACTTGGGATCTGGCTGGTCAACTTTGTTAGTTAAGTGTTCATATCCATACTGGTTAAGAATAGTAACAACAAACATGGGTGCCAGGGACTGTGCAGGCTTTGTGAAGAGGGCGTTTGTTCCAAATACCATTGATGACAGTGGAGACCTAAAGAAATAAAAAAATAAAAATAAGAATATACTTCATACAGATGGTGACAAGTCCATAGCATTGTATGGATATATTACAAACACCTTAAACACTGACCACCAAGACTGAAAGTTATCCCCTATACACAGAATAGGTCATAATAAGCTAATTGGTGGGGGTCCGACTGCTGGTACCCCCATCATTTACCAGAACAGAGGCCAATTGTCCCTCCAGTTAATAGAGAGGCATTCACTAAATATATGGGACTTTTGAACATAGCCAAGTTCAGCGCTTTACAATGGTCAGAAGTCCCAAAGAAAATGAATACAGTGGTTGGGCATGAGTGCTACTGCTTTTTTTCACATGAGAGACAACTGGCCTGTGTTCTCATGATCAATGGGGATCTCGGCAGTTGGGCCCCCATCAATGAGCTAGTTAGCCCTTATTCTGTTGATAGAGGGTACATATATGTATACAGACTGTATCCATATATGCCCATGCAAAGAGAAAGGTCTGTTCCAACGAGAATTGCTTAGGGTATAGGAGTCATTTGGTTGCAACATTCTTTTGATTTATGTGAAGATAGTAAATAGTAAGTCTTACTTTACAAAAGGAAAAACAGGGGCTTTTACTGTGAATAATGTACATGCCAGACAAGCACATCTGGAAAACAGCAGGGATCAATTTCCTAGGGAAAAAAAAGTGACTTCAAGTAGAATTAAAGGGGTACTCCGGTGGAAAACGTATTTTTTTTTTTTTAAATCAACTGGTAGCAGAAAGTTAAACAGATTTGTAAATTACTTCTATAAAAAAAATCGTAATCCTTCCAGTACTTATTAGCTGCTGAATACTACAGAGGAAATTCTTTTCTTTTTGGTACACAGAGCTCTCTGCTGCCATCACGAGCACAGTGCTCTCTGCTGACATCTCTGTCCATTTTAAGAACTGTCCAGAGTAGGAGAAAATCCCCATAGCAAAGAGATGTCAGCAGAGAGCATTTCCCCTGTAGTATTCAGCAGCTAATAAGTACCGGAAGGATTAAGAATTTTTTAATAGAAGTAATTTACAAATCTGTTTCACTTTCTGGCAACAGTTGATTTAAAAAATATATATATTTCCACCGGAGTACCCCTTTAAAGATATAGATAGACAGATAGAATTAGATAGATTTTGCTTAGGGTAGGGTCACATGTGCCCCATTTTGCTGAATATTTTCTGAAGCTGATTTTGCTTCCCATTAAGTTCAATGGGTAGGAAAATACGCAGCAAAATATGGCGTGTGACCCTACCCAAAATGACATTTTACAATATCACATAAATTACATCTACATAAAACATTGAGTAACTTTCTACAAGGTTTTCTTTCCTTATCTTGTACTACTTTTTCATTGAATTATGTTTTATTGGTTTTTCAGACAGAAAGGTAAACCCATAAAACTGCTGGACTCCTGTTACTGTAGGACATTACAGGAGCTTGGTTGAGTTACAGTTAAAAGTAAGTGCACATTACCGTAACAGACTCTGTTGGGGGCCTCAAAACAGAACTGAACGAGTCCATTGCACAACGGCCACCAATGGATCCAGACAGATCCCATTGACATTAAATGGGGTCCATAATGTTTTGAGAATGGCGATAAACCACTATTGTGCCTAGATATGTTTTATACTTGAATAGAGAAAACAACCCGACATCATTTAAAACTGGTGGAAATAAAGTTAAAAAAAACAAAAAAAAACCATTCCCAAAGATCTTCAACTTTTTATTAGAAAATTTGGAAAAAGATGGAAGTTTGTTTAATGTAACACAAAGCAGAGGAGCCTTACATCTCTCTAAACCATTATATCAGAGATGAACAATAACAAACGCGGCCTAGGAGGAGAGATGGGGGAGCGCCACTGCTGGAATTCTCCACATATTTTACATAATTCTTAAGAGAAGGACAGCATTTAATGAGCAGAACAGTGTAAGAGTATAGGAGATGGTATTAGTTTACTAGAACAGCTGTTGTTAAAGGGATATTCCGCTGCTCGGAGTTTGGAACAAACTGTTCCGAATGCTGGAGCCAGTGTCGGGAGCTTGTGACGTCATAGCCCCGCCCCCTCAATGCAAGTCTATGGGAGGGGATGTGGCGGCTGTCATGCCCCCTCCCATAGACCTGCATTGACGGGGCGGACGTGACGTCATGAGAGGTGGGGCTATGACGTCATGAGCTCCCGGTGCCAGCCCTTTGCAGTTTTTTCCAAACGTTGAGCAGCGGAATATCTCTTTAAGGCCAAGCAAGGTCTGTACATACATGTGAAGAAATAAAATATGATATGAATTAGTTTGTGTCTAGAGCTTTAGTGTAGAATCGGCATAGGCATATGCAGATCTTAATTTTCCATTTTATTCATGGTAAGTGCACATATAATACATAGGACCAAGAGTTCCTACGCCTAACCTAGTGCCTTCCTCCGATCCAAAAAGATTCCAAGACTGATGGGTGATTTGTTGTCTACAACTTGTCTGGAGAAAAACTCTTCCATTTTGTAATCGAAATGGAAAGAAGAGTCTCCCTCTGTTTTTATAAGGCCAGGCTGAGGATTGTGGAAGATTATGCCACAATAGTTAACATCAGGCAGTATTTATCTTAAATGTACAATAAACCCCTTTACCTTATATTCAAGGACTCTATAGTGACAGGGTCTGTTCCCCAGGACTGGCGCATAGTAAATGTGGTGCAAATATTCAAGAAAACGTCAAAAAGTGACCTCGGGCATTATAGGCCTGTAAGCTTATCCTCCATTGTATGTAAATAGTTTGAGGGTTTTCTAAGAGATGCCCTATTGGAATATCTCAATGATAATAAATGTATGACTCCATATCACATGGGTTTATGGGGAAGAGGTCTTGTCAAACTAACCTGATCAGCTTTTATGAGGAGGATCTGGATGGGTTGGAGGCTTGGGCTGGGAAGTGGCCGATGAGGTTCAACACTGATAAATGTAAGGTAATGGGGAAGAAAAATCTGGGCTGGGATCGTGTATTAAATGGGAGAACACTTGGGCCGACTGACTTGGAAAAGGACTTAGGAGTCTTAGATAACAGTGAATTTAGCTGTAGTGACCAGTGTCGGGCAGCTGCTGCCAAGGCAAATAAAATCATGGGGTGCACCAATAGGGGCATAGATGCCCACGACAAGGAAATAATTCTACCGCTGTACAAATCACTAGTCAGACCACACATAGAATACTGTGTACAGTACTGGGCACCAGTGTACAAGAAAGATATAGTGGAGCTGGAGAGGGTTCAAAGATGGGCAACCAGAGTAATACGGGGAATGGGAGGACTACAGTACCCAGAAAGATTATCAGAATTAGGGTTATTTAGTTTAGAAAAAAGAAGGCTTAGGGGCAACCTAATAACTATGTATAAATATATCAGGGGACCGTACCAGGACTGTATATATAACAAGGGGACATCCTCTACATTTAGAGGAAAGAAGGTTTCTACACCAGCACGGACGGGGGTTCTTTACTGTAAGAGCAGTGAGACTGTGGAATTCTCTCCCGGAGGAAATGGTCATGGTGAACTCTGTAAAATAGTTCAAAAGAGGTCTTGATTCATTTCTGGAGAGTAATAACATTTATTGGGACAGAAAGTTGATCCAGAGATTTATTCTGATGCCATATTTGAAGTTGTAAAGGAATTTCCCACCTGGTATGGGGATATGGGTTTCAGCCTCATAAGGGTTTTCTGCCTTCCTCTAGATCAACACAATAGCGATATAGGTTGAACTTGATTTTTTTTTTCTCAACCTTATGAACTATCTAGCTATATAGGGTTAATCCTGGAAGAGAAAAACATTTATTTGCACAGTTAAAGAGTGCAGACAGCACTGGAAAATAACAAAGCAGCTCGCAGACCTTAAACGTATGAAAATCAGGCTGTCCCTATCATTTAGCTATGCAAATGGGATGAGCCGAGATAAATATCTATGGTGACACCGTTTGTACACAATACAGTCCTGAAGAAGGAAATGTATGTGATGAGCAATGTACATGTCATTTACCCAACATTCTGCCATATCCTATAACCCCAGCCTGCTATAAACCAATCCATTCATTTGTTAGATGAAAACTTGTGGTTGTTATCCATCATGACCAAGAAATGTGGCAGGGCTTGTTCACACACGATGGAATACTGCATACTGGCAAGAACACAATTTCAGCATAAAACGGGTACATGGGGCACTATGGATATGGTCACCATTTATGGCTGTAGCTTTCTTGGTGCAGCCACCAAACATAGGAACATAGTTAAAAAGTGAAGTGGAAGTGAAAGCTTAGAACCACGTTAAAGGGGTATCCAGTACTAAGACAACTTATCCCCTATCCAAAGGATAGGGGATAAGATGCCTGATCGCGGGGGTCCCGCCGCTGGGGACCCCGCAATCTTTCATGCAGCACCTCACTATCATCAGACTCCGGAGCGAACATCGCTACGGGTCTGATGACTCACAATCACTGGGCTGGAGTATCGTGACATCACAGCTCTGCCCAGTGTGACGTCACACTCCGCCCCCTCAATGCAAACCTATGGGAGGGGGCGTGAAATCCATCACGCCCCCTCCCATAGGCTTGCATTGAGGGGGCGGAGTGTGACGTCACATGGGGCGGAGCCGTGATGTCACGATACTCCGGCCCCGTGATTGTGAGTCATCAGACCCGGAGCGATGTTCGATCACGCATCTTATCCCCTATCCTTTGGATAGGGGTTAAGTTGTCTTAGTGCCGGAATCCCCCTTTAAAGGACAACTGTAGTGGTAAACATTTATATATACCTGTGCCCGGGCCTCAAAAATAAACAAAATAAACGTATACATACCTTCCTACGAGCCCCCGTTGGACCGGCACAGGCCTCACAGTCCGGCAGTGCTGATGTCATTCCACTTGCTGGGGACGGGGATACCGCAGAGCAGTCGGCGTGTCACCGGCCATGGCGATGTCCCGCCCAGGCTGGTGATAGGCTGAGCCCACTGTCATGTAAGGAGCTCTGGCCGACTTCTTACCTGACAGTGCGTTTAACCTATCACTGGCCAGGGCGGGACATCGCCACGGCAGGTGATACGCCGACGGCCCTGCGGTGTCCCCGTCCCCAGGAATTGGAATGACGTCAGCACTGCCGGACCGTGAGGCCTGTGCCGGACCAACGGGGGCTCGTAGGAAGGTATGTATAAGTTAATTTTGTTTATTTTTGAGGCCCGGGCACGGGCATATATAAATGTTTACCACTGCATATGTCCTTTAACTCACTTTCTCTACATAGATGTCAGTGGACAGATGCACTCATGATAGCTAAGCTTCACCAGGATAAGGGAAAGTATCATCTAGATTTTGAGTTTTTTTACGGATTAGAGCCAGATACTAAAACATTTTTTTCTAATCAGTTTCTTGTATTATCTCAATTATTTTTTTAAATTTAGTTTTAGTACATTATTATGGGGCAGCCATCTTGTCTGAGCTGTTTCTAACAGCAGTTAGATGCTTTACAACAAGGCCCATGGACATAGACAAAATGGCCTAGATCAGACACTATTGACTAGAATGGGAGTATTTTCTAGGCATACTCTATGACCTGGGCAGAGGTCATTCTACAGAGGGGAAGGCAGAGCTCTGAGCTTCAGTTATGGTGAAAGGTGCCTTTTTATACACCAGTGTCCCCTTTTATTGTAATCCTGTGTGTATTGATAAGGAGGACACTGCTGGAAAAATAATCTGTTTAGAACAGGAAGTGTCAGCTTAGGGATTCTAGAATGAATTTAAAGAGAACCTTTCACATTAAAAATGCAGTCCAATCTGCTGGCATCATGTTATAGAGCAGGAAGACCTGAGCAGATTGAGATATATATATATATATATATATATGTTAAAGTAAAAGTTTAAGAATAATTTATTTATGTAAATTTGCACATTCTAGTCATATGGGAGGTCTTTCTTAGTGATTGACAGCTGTCTGTTTATAAGTATGCATATAAAGAGTTGTCAATCACTCAGTAGAAATAAAACACAGAGAGGCGCTCCATAGTGAAAAACCACCAGGGGATAACTCCGGTAAGGGAAAATTGTGCTTACCGCAGGTGGTTGTGTGAACACACACACACATAACAATGGATTGAGTGAGTGAGGATGAAGTTTCCGTCCGCGGCCCTCCTGCTCAGCAAAAACAGACAAATGGGAGACTTCTAACGGGAGCTGAAGGTTGAAAAGAATGGCGCCGGCTGGAATAACCACAGGTAGAATATATATGGTTTAATGTAAGGCAATGCAACGCATTTCACCGCGTATGCGCAGTGAAACGCGTTGCATTGTTTTAGATTAAACTGTATATTCTACCTGTAGCCGTTCTAGCCAGCGCCGTTCTTTTCAACCTGCAGCTCCCATTAGAAGTCTCTCATTTGTCAATTCCATTTGTCAAGTTACATTGAGATCTTCAGCAGAAAATCCTGCGCATCAAATCGGCGCAGAATACTGTACGTGTGAACGTACCCTTAATGTAAACAAAAAAATGGACCAATGGCCCTTACTGTCTTGGGTCAGAGTTGATGGTGCTCAGCATCAGCCAAACCCAATATGTCCATTGTCTTCTGACAAACTATTACAAAGTTTTCCTACGTAAGTGTGTTAACTGGAGGTGCTGCTGCACCCTTTCCTCTCCTCTAAAATAGTCGCACTAATGACCTATTTACGGAAAATAGGGTAACATGAATATGTAACAGGCTTTCCTACAGACCGAGGTTGGAGCTCTTCATAGTGACTAAAGGAATAATAGGTCAGGTAATTATCAGTAAGTAATAGACAGGTTCTAAAAGACGCGTAAAGCATAAACAAGCAAAGCAGGTCAGCTGTAAGAATTCAGACTCTTCCTTGTATACACACTTACTTGACTCTGAGTAGATCACTTACTTGCGTTTGTAGTTGGCAAAATCTGCATCTACAATATCAGCCAGAGGCAGATTAAATATACTAAATGAGGCTTGTACCAACACCCTGTGGAGAAAACATATAACAAAAGTAGTATAAAATATAGACAGATTTATAGAGTCTTATACAGGAATTTCCAGAGAAAAATGAATATGTAAAAAAGAAAAAAGGGATACTTACTTACCCCGATCCCCCACAGCTTTCATTGAAGCTCCTTCTGGGTTACCAGCTGCTCATCTTTGCTCCCTGTTCCCCAGACAATAGGTGACCACTCAGTTAATCGATGGCGGACACCACTGCAGCCTGTGATTGGCTGAGCGCCCGCTCAGCCAATCACAGGCTGCAGTGGTGTCCGCCATCGATTGACTGAGCGGGTAGATTCTGCTCAGACATCTCGTCTGGGGGGGGGGGGGAGGGGCAGGAGAAGAGAAGAGCTGTGGGGGAACAGGGTAGGTTGGTATCACTATTTTTTTTTTTTTTTTTTTGCAGTAGTCCCAGCAAAATATTAATTTCATTTTATGGCTTTTCATTACCATCCCTTCCATGCATTGAGTTCATAACTCTGTAACAGGTTTTCAATCTAAGATAGTATCATGGATTAATCTGCATAGGTGTAGCACATAATAACAGACCATCCTACAGTACATATCATCAAATGATTTAGGCTATCACAATAACTAAGGTATTCATTGACACCTGTTTGCCAAAGCTACAACCGTTACAATGAGTACATACATAACCACCCTGCTCACTGCATTCACAAACCAGGACGCTCAGAATAATTCTAGCAATTTTTGGAAGAATCCACTACAGAAATCCAAGGCTGAAACTCTCATCCGCTATAACTATAACTTGACTTGGAGATTAGTATATTGGATGCCTGGGGTATTAAAGGGGTATTCCAAGAAAAAACTTTTTTTTAATGTATATATCAACTGGCTCCAGAAAGTTAAGCAGATTTGTAATTTACTTCTATTAAAAAATCTCAATCCTTTCAGTACTTATGAGCTGATGAAGTTGAGTGGTTCTTTTCTAAGTGCTCTCTGATAACACGTGTCTCGGGAACCACCCAGTTTAGAAGCAAATCCCCTTAGCAAACCTATTCTACTCTGTGCAGTTCCCGAGACAAGCAGAGATGTCAGCAGAGAGCACTGTTGCCAGACAGACAACAACTCAACTTCAGCAGCTGATAATTATTGAAAGGATTAAGATTTTTTTATAGAAGTAATTTACAAATCTGTTTAACTTTCCGGAGCCAGTTGATATGAAAAAAAAAAAAAGGTTTTCCCCTGGAATACCCCTTTAATAATTTTCCACAGTGCACTATACCGCAGGCATCCAGCACGCCTAGTAGGGAATGTGCTGTAACCTGTAGCATTTATTCTTAATAAAAATATATATTTTCCCTGATTTTTTTTAATTCTTCCTTGGGGTGGGGGGCTGAGCGGGGAGCGCTTCAGGTTTTTTATACCTACAGGCACCTGAGCTGTAAATCCGGCCATGCATTTAACCCATGATAGAAATAAACCAACAAGCACCTAAATACAATACAACTCTGACCTAAAAGTTGATGAATTATTAACTATTCTGGATAACTTTAAAGGGGTACTCCACTGGAAAGCATTTTTTTTTTTTTTTTTTTAAATCAACTGGTGCCAGAAAGTTAAACATATTTGTAAATTATAGATAAAGTAATAGCTTATACCTCTAGGACCTCACCAAACCTTGGTGCATAATGATAGGAGTGGAAATACATTTTAATAGAACAGCGTTACTCATATAAAATTTTAATTAAAATAATTATAAAATATAAACAAATTTACACATTTGTCTGGCACTGTTAAATGATAATCCCACTGGGCCCTAGTGGGATATCAATAATGGATTATTAAGATGGATAATTAGTATATTGTCCAGTAATCTGATACTCCGGTGTATATGGAGAAAGTCCGTTAGTCCGCAAACAAAAAATGAGTGAAAGTCCCGTTTTGTAGCAGAATACATTACACATTACATACACATTTCTACTGAGGAAGGGGTCGGAGGACTACAATTCCCAGCACCCCGAAACGCATTTAGGTGTCTGACACTGTTCATACAGTCATTACCAGCGTCCGCTTGCAAACCTGCAACAGAGGAGTTAATCCAGCTCTATTCCGCCCTGCCTGGCGGCATCTTACCTCCAACCATCTCCCGCAGCCTAAGTCTTCACGTGGGACGCCATCCCCGGACCTACTACCGCACCCGAACGCACCATTGCCACCAGACTCACTATCGCTCCCGTGCTTACTCACACTCTTGCCGGAGTGTCAGTGTAACACCATCGAGAGGCAGCCGGTGAGCGAGTGCAGCTTAGAGCACGGAACATCGCATCGCGCTCCCCTGCCACCGGAGCTTGCGGTACAGGACATCACACTGCGCCCCCCTGCCATCGGGGCACGAGAGGAGTGTGGGACTGTGATTTACAACAGAGGATCATTGAGCCGCCAGGACCAGTGGTGAGAAACATCATTCATAACACCTTATATATCTTCTATCTGGAGATTGACTTTATTAAGTGCACTTAATTATTCTGCTACAAAACGGGACTTTCACTCATTTTTTGTTTGCGGACTAACGGACTTTCTCCATATACACCGGAGTATCAGATTACTGGACAATATACTAATTATCCATCTTAATAATCCATTATTGATATCCCACTAGGGCCCAGTGGGATTATCATTTAACAGTGCCAGACAAATGTGTAAATTTGTTTATATTTTATAATTATTTTAATTAAAATTTTATATGAGTAACGCTGTTATATTAAAATTTATTTCCACTCCTATCATTATGCACCAAGGTTTGGTGAGGTCCTAGAGGTATAAGCTATTACTTTGACTATATTTCTATTTTGCTGCCGGTGGGGTCCGGCTATAGCTTTAACTACCTCGGTCCTTTTGTTGTGAGCTTCACCTTATTTGAAGATTTGTAAATTACTTCTATTAAAAAATCTTAATCCTTCCAATATTTATCAGCTGCTGTTATGATCCACAGGAAGTTCTTTTCTTTTTGAATTTCCCTTCTGTCTGACCACAGTGCTCTCTGCTGACACCCCTGTCCATTTTAGGAACTGTCCAGAGCAGGATAGGTTTGCTATGGGGATTTGCTCCTACTCTGGACAGTTTCTAAAATGGACAGAGGTGTCAGTAGAGAGCACTGTGGTCAGGCAGAAAGGAAATTCAAAAAGAAAAGAACTTCCTGTGGATCATAACATAACAGCAGCTGGATCATAACAGCAGCTGATAAGTACTGGAAGTATTAAGATTTTTTTTTTAAATGGAAGTCATTTACAAATCTTTTTATCTTTCTGGAACCAATTGATTTAGGTCACGGGAGCTTCCCTCACCAACATATACATGTGTTGGTGGGAGAGGGAGACTTTATTCTGCCCCCAAAATCCCTTCCAGAGTGCCATCCAGTGGTATGGCCGCTACATCGATGATCTCCTATTCATATGGGGGTCCAATGTAGCGGCCAAAGGCTGTCCGGGCATGCTGGGAGTTGTAGTTTTGCAACAGCTGGGGGCACCCTGCTTGGGAAACACTGGTCTATGTAGAGGACAGGAGCTTCTTCGGGGTCCTGTACAGTATAGGCAATGTCCTAAAAAAGTAACATGGAGTCGCCCTCACCTGGTGTCCAAAGGAGCAGCTAAGCCTGGCCCAGGTAAAGAGTACAGAACATGTAATACCTCCCTGTACTGTAGGGGGCGCTATCAGACACCAGTCAGTGCATACGCTTCAGTAATACAGGTAAAGAGTAGTACAGAAAATGTAATAACTCCCTGTACTGTAGGGAGGCGCTACCATACACCAGTCAGTGCATACGCTTCAGTAATACAGGTAAAGAGTACAGAACATGTAATACCTCCCTGTACTGTAGGGGGCACTACCAGACATCAGTCAGTGAATACGCTTCAGTAATACAGGTAAAGAGTACAGAACATGTAATACTTCCCTGTACTGTAGGGGGCGCTACCAGACACCAGTCAGTGCATGCACTTCAGTAATAAAGGCGTTTTACCAGTGAATGCCTGTTCTGATTGGTCGGTTCTTCCAGCCATTGACACATTTCACAGATCTGGACTGTCTGTAGCATTGTATGATGAGTCTGGTTTCAACTTACAATGGTCCAGAATAGACCATTGTATGTTGAAACAATTGTATGTTGAGGCCATTGTAAGTTGAGGGATCACTGTAGTATTCTGCAGAGTCAGAGAAGTGGTGTAGAGGAAATGACATAGCAGATATATGATTGATGGGGTAATAATAACATGTTTGTGCTGTACAAATGTTTAACCATGCTTTATCTGCACACATCCATAGCGGCAATGTACACATCAGTATATTTGATGTTCAGGGACCACACTCTGTCTGCCTGTTGTGTAGAGGGAGATCTCTGTTTTAACACTTTACATTCCATAGAAACTACTCAAATGGGCAAATACAATTAATATTACAACCCTCTTATATACCCTTGCCCAAATAATACTGCCAACCAACAAATGTGTATGAGGGATGTCCTGGCTCTTTCTTTACAGATGATGTCAGGTTAAAGTGACACTCCAACACGTTATACCCCTCACCCAGCATAAGCATGCGGAGGGTAAATGGCTGCCCTGCTCCAATAAACACTGGCTCCAGTCCCTGCTGCATTACCGATTCACATAGCACTTGCTGTGTGGACCGGAAGTAACCTGACCAGTGTAACACTGTGAGAGGCTCAGAGTTACATTAAAAATACCATAAAAATAAACTTTTGACATGTTCTCCAGACATGTCAAAAGTTTTGATCGCACCAGGTCTCACTCCTGAGACCCACTGCATTTGCTTGCTATGAGCAGGAGAATTTCCCAGCAGCACGCAGCTGTCAATCAAATCCAAATTTTTTCACTAAAGAAGTCTACGATATGTCAAATGTTTTTTTCAATGATAGTGATGTCTGGTCCACACACAATACCCCTTTTGATCGCAATTCAGAGCAGCAGGGACTGGAAATGATGTTCTATTTGGAAAAATGAAGCACCCAGAAAGAGGGAGGGAGGGAGGGGGGGGGGGGGGGGCAGGGCAACTGTTTACCCTTAAAATGCACAGAGCCCTGCTTGTCCTCAGTGCACAGAGCCCTGCTTGTCCTCAGTGTACCGAGCCGTGCTTGTCCTCACTGCACAGAGCCTTGCTTGTCCTCACCGCACAGAGCCCTGCTTGTCCTCAGTGCACAGAGCCCTGCTTGTCCTCAGTGCACAGACCCTTGCTTGTCCTCACTGCACAGAGCCCTGCTTGTCCTCGGTGCACAGAGCCCTGCTTGTCCTCGGTGCACAGAGCCCTGCTTGTCCTCGGTGCACAGAGCCCTGCTTGTCCTCGGTGCACAGAGCCCTGCTTGTCCTCGGTGCACAGAGCCCTGCTTGTCCTCGGTGCACAGAGCCCTGCTTGTCCTCGGTGCACAGAGCCCTGCTTGTCCTCGGTGCACAGAGCCCTGCTTGTCCTCGGTGCACAGAGCCCTGCTTGTCCTCGGTGCACAGAGCCCTGCTTGTCCTCGGTGCACAGAGCCCTGCTTGTCCTCGGTGCACAGAGCCCTGCTTGTCCTCGGTGCACAGAGCCCTGCTTGTCCTCGGTGCACAGAGCCCTGCTTGTCCTCGGTGCACAGAGCCCTGCTTGTCCTCGGTGCACAGAGCCCTGCTTGTCCTCGGTGCACAGAGCCCTGCTTGTCCTCGGTGTACAGAGCCCTGCTTGTCCTCGGTGTACAGAGCCCCGCTTGCCCTCAGTGCACAGAGCCCTGTTTGTGCTCAGTGAGTGCACAGAGCACTGTTTGTCCTTGGTGTACAGAGCCCTGCTTGTCTTGGATAAGTCAGGCAGAGCGCTCGCCCGGACGAAAATTACGTCACAGTGCCCGGAGCTCGGGTCGGAGCTCTGCACATGTCCCAAGGACCTAATTTGCATACCCTGGAAACAAGCAATAATGGCGAAACAGTGTAACGGTTCCGGATGCCGTAAGTATCATTTTGATCAGCATCACCCGCACTATAAGCCTGTATGACAGGTTAGTACGGGTTATACTGATGACAGATTTCCTTTAAAGAAGGCTTAGATATGTTGTAGTTCAGCATGTCCCATCCTTTTGTTTTTACAGGAGATAAGTCACCACCAGAGATGTCTGGCAGTGGCTCAGTCGACTTTCCCTATTGAGAACATTTGCTCTAAGTATGGGGTGGGGGGGCAGAAGTAATAGCCTTTGGACTAATGCACATCTCATCTATCTGGTATATGCTCACCTTTACTCCTTCAGATAGAATCTAGAAGTTTTCCAGTGTCTTGTGTAAGAGTAGTCAGTGCTATTGCTTAGGGCAGTGTTTCCCAACCAGGGTGCCTCCAGCTGTTGCAAAACTACAACTCCCAGCATGCCTAGACAGCCTTGGGCATGCTGGTAGTTGTAATTTTGCAAATGCTGGAGGCAACCTGGTTGGGAATTACTGGCTTAGAGCAATATTTTTATTGTAAGTTTATACATTGGCACTGTATAAAGCCTGTCATGAAGTCTCTGTTGCAATTTAATCTACTGCCAGACTAGAAGGTGCTAAAACAACCTTGTATTTCATTCAGTGACAATGTCCATGAATATTTAGATTTCATTAAAGGCAAAATAATATTGAAGAAAAACAGGGGAAATTAAGGCCGACACTGACAGAACGCAGGCGTGAGATCTGTTTACTTACATGTTGGTGATGAGGAACGTAGCCAGGATATAATAATGCTGAGGTCCCAGGAACAGCATCAGGACTGCTGAGAAGGCTTCCACGTAGAAGCCATACAAGATGACCTTATAATAACCGATACTGGACAGAAAAGAGTGAATGATCAGCACCAGAAACTGAAAATATAAAGAAAAGTGTATTACAGCCATTTCATATGGAAAACTTATAGTGTCTTAGAGAATTGTCAAAAGCCTTAGAGATTTTCTATACACTACAGAAACAGGCTTCATAGACTTTTTTTTTATACAATAAGGATACTGGCTCCATAGACTTTCTATACAATAACAGACTTCATATACTATCTATACAATATAGAGATGTACAGAGATATACAATAAGGAAACAGACTCTATAGACTTTGTATACAAAACACAAATGGGCTTTATAGACTTTCCATACAATAGGGAGATGAATTTCATAGACTTTCTATAAGGAAACAGGATTTATAGACTTTCCATACAATAGGGAGATGAATTTCATAGACTTTCTATACAATAAGGAAACAGGATTTATAGACTTTCTATACAATATAGAGATGGCTCCATAGACTTTCTATACAATACAGATATGGCTCCATAGACTTTCTATACAATATAGACTGGCTCCATAGACTTTCTATACAATAAGGAGACAGGCTCCATAGACTTTCTATACAATACAGAGACTGGCTCCATATACTTTCTATACAATATAGAGATGGCTCCATAGACTTTCTATACAATATAGAGATGGCTCCATAGACTTTCTATACAATACAGAGACTGGCTCCATAGACTTTCTATACAATATAGAGATGGCTCCATAGACTTTCTATACAATATAGAGACAGGCTCCATAGACTTTCTATACAATACAGAGACTGGCTCCATAGACTTTCTATACAATATAGAGACAGGCTCCATAGACTTTCTATACAATATAGAGACAGGCTCCATAGACTTTCTATACAATACAGAGACTGGCTCCATAGACTTTCTATACAATACAGAGACTGGCTCCATAGACTTTCTATACAATATAGAGACAGGCTCCATAGACTTTCTATACAATATAGAGACAGGCTCCATAGACTTTCTATACAATATAGAGACAGGCTCCATATACTTTCTATACAATATAGAGACAGGCTCCATAGACTTTCTATACAATATAGAGAGACAGGCTCCATAGACTTTCTATACAATATAGAGAGACAGGCTCCATAGACTTTCTATACAATATAGAGATGGCTCCATAGACTTTCTATACAATACAGAGACTGGCTCCATAGACTTTCTATACAATACAGAGACTGGCTCCATAGACTTTCTATACAATATAGAGATGGCTCCATAGACTTTCTATACAATACAGAGACTGGCTCCATAGACTTTCTATACAATACAGAGACTGGCTCCATAGACTTTCTATACAATATAGAGATGGCTCCATAGACTTTCTATACAATAAGGAGACAGGCTCCATAGACTTTCTATACAATAAGGAGACAGGCTCCATATACTTTCTATACAATAAGGAGACAGGCTCCATAGACTTTCTATACAATAAGGAGACAGGCTCCATATACTTTCTATACAATAAGGAGACAGGCTCCATAGACTTTCTATACAATAAGGAGACAGGCTCCATATACTTTCTATACAATAAGGAGACAGGCTCCATAGACTTTCTATACAATAAGGAGACAGGCTCCATAGACTTTCTATACAATACTGAGACAAGCTCCATAGACTTTCTATACAATATGGAGACAGGCTCCATAGACTTTCTATACAATACAGAGACTGGCTCCATAGACTTTCTATACAATAAGGAGACATGCTCCATATACTTTCTATACAATAAGGAGACAGGCTCCATAGACTTTCTATACAATAAGGAGACAGGCTCCATATACTTTCTATACAATAAGGAGACAGGCTCCATAGACTTTCTATACAATAAGGAGACAGGCTCCATAGACTTTCTATACAATAAGGAGACAGGCTCCATAGACTTTCTATACAATAAGGAGACAGGCTCCATAGACTTTCTATACAATACTGAGACAAGCTCCATAGACTTTCTATACAATATGGAGACAGGCTTTGGCAGAAAGGAGTGAGATGGGAAGAAAAGCACTTATCTAAGTCCGATAGCTCCTTATAGCATAAGAGCAATATAGATGTATAAATGCTGCATAGATATGCAGTGGAGAACATACTGAAAGCATTTTAGAACCGCACTTGGGTTCCTTCCTCAGCAATCCCTGCTCATTCTGGATTTAGGAGTCCACAGGGCGTCCCTACTCAGTGATGGACAACCTTCTCCATATAAGTGTACATACAGAGCTGTCCGTCAGTGGTAGGACTGCCCACTGGACTTCTAGGTCCAAACTTTGATACTGTTTGTCCCTTTAAGAAGAATGGCTACACTCAGTTGTCATTTTGTTTATACATTTTCCGGAAGAGGATAAAAACAATTCCAAGAATAGATGGGCACTTGGTCCCATTGTCATGAGGGCTTTCATATGACAAAAAAGCATGTGCACAAGAGCCAGGGTCAGCCAAGGGGGCCTTTCATTGATTTCATTTTTTGCGTTGTTCGTCATATCCCATTGAAATCAATGCGAACTATTTTTTTTTTTTAAAGTGAAACCACATACCTTTTGACATGAAAATCTGCACAGTTTCTGCATCACAAACCATGAAGTTGGTGTCAGTATGCCCTAAGACTGACATTAAAGGGGTACTCCTGTGCCCCAGCCTTCTGAACATCCGGTTCCAAAGGCTTGGAGCAGCGGCCGCTGTTGCGACGTCATGGCCACGCCCCCTCCATTGATGTCTAAGGGAGGCGTGGCGATTGTCACGCCCCCTCTAATAGACATCAATTGAGGGGGCGTGGCCGTGACTTCGCGACCACGGCCGCTGCTCCAAGTCTTCTGAACCGGATGTTTAGAAGGCTGGGACACTGCAGTACCCCTTTAAACAATGTCATTGAAATTTTATTTAGAACATAGTAGAATTTACCTGAGGAAAGATAAAGCCTGCTCCGTACATGATACTCCTCACAATAGAGGGAAGTGCATCTTTGGGAATGAGGTTATCAGCAAAAATTATCATGAAGTTGCTGAAAAAAGTGGCAAGAAAAACTTGAAAAAAGTTCATAGACACAAACAACAGAAAGTTCCTTTGGGTGAGGATCTGTTTGGTAAGAGACAGCACAGCGGTCCAGGAGAGATTGGTCTCTGATTTCCCGCCACTCTCCACAGACTTCTCCCGCTGTTCATACTGGGTTACCCCAAACATCCCGGTGTAACACATGCATGCAGTGGCCAGGATAGCCACAAACATTGTAAACGTCTGAAAGCTGGGGAAGTTGTCCATGTTGTCCGACACAAGTCCACAGAAGAGGATGGCTGATGATCCCAGCAGTGAAGCCACTTGGTTGTATTTTATGAGCTGAAGGCGACTTTCATGCTTGGTTGAAATCTCGGCAAACAGGGCGCATTGGGCGAGCAACACAAAGGTAAGCATGCCATCAAAAATGCAGAGGGCTACCATGAGATGGACTCCACTAAGCCAGTCACCCTCTGAGTAATCTTTCCAGGGGAACCAAGGAAGCAGGAAAGCGAGGGCATAAAATGGAGCTCCATATAATATGGAATGACGTCGTATAGAGCAGAAGCCTGTCTTGGAATTATCTTGTATATAACCAAATAAGGGGTCATTTATGGCATTCCAGATCATAAAAACCACCTGTAAAATCAAAACAGCAAATAAATAGCATAAAGACAACCTACATACAATGCAGTGTGCTAATCCCCCAAGGGAAGTTCTCTGTTCTGGGCATTCCCTACTTTATTTAGTGTCCCTGACAAAGACATGATAAAGTGTCCCCAGCAATAACCTAAGGTTAAGTTCACATCATGGTTGTGCTTCATCCCGTTCAGAACCAAACATCGGAGCCAAACACACCCTTTGCACAACTGACAATAAATGGACACAAATTGACTTTAATGGGGTCCGTCAAGTATCTGTTATTTTTGCAAAGTTGAGCGGACATGTAGTATTTTTTTCCTCTGCTTAAAGGGATACTCTGGACCTGACATCTTATCCCCTATTCAAAGGATAGCCAGCGCTGGGGACCCAAGCAATGTTGCATTCGGCACCCACCTCTTTGAGTGGCACGCCGCGCTGCCAGCTCACAAACTGCTGGGTGCCGACCACGGGGCCGGAGTATCGGGACGTCACGACTCCGCCCCCGTGTGACATCACCCCACGCTATGCAAGTCCATAGACTTGCATAGCAGGGGCGGTCGGTGACATCAGTGGATTGATCATAAGAAGCTCCCTTTGGTGGAGCTCAATGGTGGTGTGCACCTAGCCTATAATCTTTGGGGAACATCGGGCAATAAGAATTTATTTTCCCTGCAGCACCCCCAAAGGGGAAATCAGTCATTACACAGTTTTAAAGACTACCTGTCACACGGGACTTTGGGCATTTTGACTCCTAATCTGAGCTACAAGAATGCTTGGCCAGTTTACACATATCCAATCGCCGGATCAACAAGGTCCTCTTTAATTTATCTCAATGCACTATCAAGACTATTTTCTCCTTTTTGACAAATGCATAAAATAATCAAATTATCCTTCATACTAATTATTTCTGAAAACAGATGTATGGTACATTGTAAAAAATGCCACCGAGCGCTTTACAGTCATGGACGCCTTCACACAAAGTGTAAAGCTTGTGGCTAAAAGTCCGACTAAACCACCTAACACCCCATAATAATAAAGGTTCAGGACAAATAGCCTGAACCACCCATCACCCCGTAAAAAACAGAAACCAATAAACATTTGTGTTACGGTCATCAATTGTCCCAATATTGGAGGGGGGGGGGGTAACATATGCAGCTTTCTACTCTTTAGTAGAATAGAAGACAAGCCTAAACGTGAGCGCACAAAGACACGTATCCTCTCTCAATGATCAGATGGGTGAGAACGTGAAAAAAGTTCCTGCATCCACCCACCTGGGGGCATGAAAGCGATGACAGGTTCCCCTTAACATTAGTGTTATGCTCTTGGACAGGGTTTCGGGATTTCTGACAGGATGCTGCAGGCTGCGATATTTCTACCATCAAATATAGCTGAACTGCTGACAGAAAGAATGAGGCATAAATGTGAGCAGAGCAAACACAATCTTATTTATTTAAAAAGAGGACAAAGAAAAAAAAACATGGCATAACCCCGAGAGCGATCAGTCGCTGTATTTTACCTGCGCTTGGTGAAAGGCTCCTTCCGATATTTTGTACTGGTTAAGAAACAGCTTCACGTAGTAGAAGTTAAATATACTGTTCATCATTCCAGCACCTAATGTGGTCATGGAGTAGGCCAAGGCAGGCCGGTGGATGCCAAAGGATAACTTCATCTTCAGAGTTCACCTAAGAAAACATCAACAGAGACAGAACTACATAAGAATGTACCAGCAGGCATAATAAAAGATATAGACCGATCAGCCAGAACATTAAAGGGATATTCCGGTGGAAAACTTTTTTTTTTTTTATCAACTGGTTCCAGAAAGTTAAACAGATTTGTAAATTACTTCTATTAAAAAATCTAAATCCTGCTGAATACTACAGAGGAAATCCTTTTATTTTTGAAACACAGTGCTCTCTGCTGACATCTCTGTCCATTTTAGGAACTGTCCAGAGCAGCTTATGTTTTCTATGGGGATTTTCTCCTACTCTGGACAGTTCTGAAAATGGACAGAGATGTCAGCAGAGAGCACTGTGTTTTAAAAAGAAAAGAATTTCCTCTGTAATATTCAGCAGCTAATAAGTACTGTAAGGATTAAGATTTTTTATTAGAAGTAATTTACAAATCTGTTTAACTTTCTGGCACCAGTGGATTAAAAAAAAAGTTTTCCACTGGAGTATCCATTTAAAGCCACGGACAGAGATAAAAATGGATTATCTTACAACAATGGCTCCTGTCAGGGGCCAGGTATATAAGGCAACAAGCTACCAGGCAGTTGGGGTCAGGGCATCCCCGAAATGAGAGGTCCTGTGGGGTTTTCCCAGTATGCAGCGGTTGGTACCTATAAAGAAAGGGCAACTAAGGAGCTGGCAACAGGGTCATGGGTTCCCAAGGCTCACTGATGCCTATGGGGAATAGATGCTACCCCATCTGGCCTGATCCACAGAAGTGTTATTGTAGAAAAAACTATGGGAAAAAAGTTCCAGCTGGTTATCATAGAGAGGCGTCAGAACACACGGTACATCATGCGTCTTCTGTGTATGGGTCTCTGTAATCCAGACAAGTCAAAGTGCCAATGCTGTATCCTGTCCAATAACGAAAGTAGCTACAATGGGCAGATGGGCATCAGAAATCTTGTGGAGGCCATGCCTGGATGGGTCAGAAATGTTTTGGCCGTAGGAAGGCTTACACCATATTAAAGGGGTTATCCAGGAAAAAACTTTATATATATCTCAATTGGCTCCAGAAAGTTAAACAGATTTGTAAATAACTTCTATTAAAAAATATTAATCCTTTCAGTACTTATGAGCTGCTGAATTTGAGTTGTCCTTTTCTGTCTAAGTGCTCTATGATGAAACGTGTAACGGGAACCGCCCAGTTTAGAAGCAAATCCCCATAGCAAACCTCTTCTACTCGGTGCAGTTCCCAAGACAGACAGAGATGTCAGCAGAGAGCACTGTTGAGAGACAGAAAACAACAAAAATTCAACTTCAGCAGCTGATAATTATTGAAAGGATTAAGATTTTTTTAATAGAAGTAATTTACAAATCTGTTTAACTTTTCTGGATCCAGTTGATATATAAAAAAAAGTTTTTTCCTGGAATACCCCTTTAAGATTATGGTTGATCAGTGTATCAAGTGTTTACATCTGCAGATGCTGTATGAAGGGTCCTGGACCCTTAAAGGGGTACTCCGCCTGCTCAGCATTTGGAACGCCCCCTCCCATAGACTTGCATTGAGGGGGTGGGGCTATGATGTCACGAGCTCCCGGCGCTGGCTCCAGCGTTCGCAACAGTTTGTTCCAAATGCTTAGCAGCGGAGTACCCCTTTAAGATCAACGTGCTTGTATTTTAAAAAAATCAGTCAGGGTCTGAGTGTTCTGACTGAGAGCGATCTGGGAGAGAGATGTGTGCTCCTCTCCCTGCTCTGGGTCTATGAGATCTGGATGACCCAATAGATTTACATTGCAGGTCCATCCATCCAGGTCACATGACACTGAGGTGGGTGAGAACTTTTGGTATGCCGATATGACAGTTCCCATTTAATCATGGCTTAATAAATCACGGGTGTATACAAGTAAAGGAATAGAAGCGGCTTCTTGAAAATGTCCCTAATATCATGAATAGCCTGAAATGCATTGGCCTTTCAGTCCTACAGGAACACTGCAGCAGTTTATCTGGCGGCTGAGCTGGACGTTCTTCATTTCTAGTGTGGATTTACCAGAAGATCACACATGGCAACCCTTAGAGAGCCGGCGTGTGTAAATGCACCCTAGGCATGAGTATACCAACATAACGTGAAGTGGGCGCTCACCTGCCTGGATCATACATATGTACGCACAACATTCTGATTGTGTAGTCATAAGTAGTCAGCATAGGATTCTGTGCGCTAGTATAGGAATGTAAAGTAATGGGTCCAGGGTAGAGATGAGCGAACTTACAGTAAATTCGATTCGTCACGAACTTCTCGGCTCGGCAGTTGATGACTTATCCTGCGTAAATTAGTTCAGCCTTCAGGTGCTCCGGTGGGCTGGAAAAGGTGGATACATTCCTAGGAAAGAGTCTCCTAGGACTGTATCCACCTTTTCCAGCCCACCGGAGCACCGGAAAGCTGAACTAATTTACGCAGGAAAAGTCATCAACTGCCGAGCCGAGAAGTTTGTGACGAATCGAATTTACTGTAAGTTCGCTCATCTCTAGTCCAGGGTGCAGTGCAGTATACACGCAGCAGAACTTCCAAACACAAATGTGTTATGGACATGCAAATGGGCACCGAGTCTGGTATATACTGAATTGGGAGTGGCGCTGGAGAAAAGCCAAAGGAGTTGCTGTGCGTGATCTTGTGGTGCGGCCCCATTGTCTTTCATTGGAGTACTCTTCATAACACTTCTACATTCCGCTGTACAGTATTACTAGCAGTAGAAATATACAATGTGCAAGTAGCCGGCGTCCATTTACAAGGGCGCTGTATGATCGCGTCACTCCCCATCTTACTATGAGGGAAAGTGTCCTAATGCTTTCACTCATGGCTGTGAATATGTCCAGACACAAAGTGACCTTCAGTCACATATATCCTATATATACAGGGTAATACAGGACGTATGTACAAAGTACATTCTAATAAAGGCGGCATCTTTCAAAGGATGCAGGAAAGATAACATGAACGCCTCACGAATTTGCGTGTTATCCTTGCACAGGGGCCATGCTAATCTTCTATATCGCTCAAATTTTAGTATATGTGCTGCCGAAGCGTGTAAGATAACATGAAGTAGTCTATCCAGTGCCGTAGCGGGGGGGGGGGGGGGGGGGGGGGGTAAACGGGCTAGCAAAAAATAGGATGGTGGGAGCTACCCTTTAAAATGGACAGAGATGTCAGCAGAGAGCACTGTGGTCATGATGTCAGCAGAGAGCTCTGTGTTCCAAATAGAAAACCATTTCCTCTGTAGTATTCAGCAGCTAATAAGTACTGGAAGGATTAAGATTTTTTAAAAGAAGTAATTTACAAATCTGTTTAACTTTCTGGCACCAGTTGATAAAAAAAAAAAAGTTTTCCACAGGAGTACCCCTTTAAAGCAATACTGTAGTGTAATATAACTTATCCCCTATCTGAAGTATAGGGGATAAGTTATAGATCGTGGGGGGGTCCGACCACTGGGACCCTCGCGATCTCCTGAATGGGGCTGCGCCAGTCTCCTGGAAACGCTGTGACGTCCCCAGCAGGAAGCCGCTGCAGAAACACCTTCCATGTATCTCTATGGGATAGATGGGGGAGGGGCGTGTCGGCCGCCGTGTCATGCTGAGAGGACATGCCCCCTTCCTGGGGACTGCTGCGGCCCCATACAGGTGATCGCAGGTGGTCCCAGAGGTCGGGCCCCCTTGATCTATAACTTATCCCCTAGGGGATAAGTTATATTCCACTACAGTATTCCTTTAATGTTACATTGTAACAATATACAACAGTGGTCTCCAAGCAACCGACCTCCAGCTGTTGCAAAACTACAACTTCCAGGATGCCCGGACAGCCTACAGCAGCTATATGCAGGGTGCAGGGTGGCCTTTCTAGGAAGACCATGGTCTGCTGGAGTTGGTAGTTGGGATTACCAGTCGTGCCATAGACTAGTGCTGGACGGTATGACCAAAAATGCATATCACTGTATTTCTTGTAAGTTATGGCGGTACCGCAGTATTTAATAGTATATCTCCCCCCCCCCCCCATTCATTTAAAGCGTCTGCGGCTCACAGGAGGACGGGGAGAACATATGATTAGTTCCCCGATGTGGGGACAACGCTGCGGCTGATAATTCATTCATTCGAGGAGGGCCCCGATCGGTATTACGGAATACGAAAAATTTACATTGTACAGATAAAAAAAATACCGGTATTCGGTATGAACCGGTATACTGCCCAGCACTGCCGTAGACCTTTTGGGAAAGCCACGTCTCTGATTTCCAACCTTTGTAAGAAAGTCACATGGAAAGTTGCGGCAATTTTACAATCACTAACAATAGCTAAGAGTGACAAGGGAAAACCCCATCTGTAGGGGATACCACAGATATGGAGCTGACGGATTGGGGGTTTGAGGGCAGAACACTGCAGAAGGGTGTGCTGGGGAAAATTAGGAAGAAATGAGAGGTGTTGACCCTGGTATTCCAAGAGGCTGTGGGTTCCCAGAATTCCACAGAGTAGAGTTGCCTCCACATGGAGGTAGGATCAGAATGGTTAGGCCGAGATAAGACAACATTACAGTCTGGTTGGCGGCCTAGTGCTGGAGAGAACAGTGGGGTATCACCAATTCTTGTCTGGACCGAAATCCTGTAGAGCACGGTCAACTGCAGTCCATGCTTTTCATTGTCCTAATATCTTCTAGTTCCTCATGGATATTAGATTATAGGCCTGTATCCAGGGAGGAGAGTTAGGGTCTGAGAGACCATTTATAGTGGCCTATATCAGGTCAGCCCAATATGTCGTGGCTGTACCAGGTCTGACCCCAGCGACATAAAGGTTTAGTGAACCACGAAGGGAACCTTGATCAATGCCATCTTGAATTGAGCGCACTGGTCATTTCCATCTTGAGCCAGATGTAGCAGCATGGACATGCTCACCTCTTAAGTGGCAGCTTGCACTCCATACTTTGGCTCATTAAAGGGGTACTCCAGGGGGAAGTTAAGCAAAATAAACATGCCCCAAAGCCTCCACAATACCTGTTCTATCTCCCCTGTAGTTATCCATGTGGTTTTGGCAGCTCCTTTGGCCCCTGATGTCTCCTAAATACTTTTTTCCTTGTTTGCAGCACAGACTACAACTCCCAGAAGTCATTGCAGCTCTGTGTAATGGCTGCCAGTCAACTGCTTACACTGCAGCTCACACACTGTACATGTATTTTCTTTCAGACTATCCTTCCCCCAGCAATAAATCATGCTGTGCTCTGAATGGCAGCAATCAGTGATTAGATCTACAGCAGAAAAACAGCAGCTATGTGCTCAGTTGTGACTAAGAATCTTCAGTGCTTTTCTCTCCTAGCTTACAAGCTCCTCACACAGGGAGGGGAGGTGTGGCTGTACAGCCAGAGCTCTAGACCAAACAGAAATAATCACATGGTGTTGTCCTGAAGGGTGGGGGCTAGGTGTCAGTGAGGGGTTTACACAAGACAAGGTGGATCTGAGAATGACGTTTTTCTCTCACTCCCTGCATGTAAGCGACAGCAAAAAGAGGGACACTGCTCTATATAGCTAATGAACGATATTTAGACAAATACATAGGTTGGTGACAGGGAAAGGCTGGGCTATGGGTTTAGTTCCCCGGAGTACCTCTTTAACACTAAGTGACAATACTACAGTTTCCAACTACAGCAGTGTTTCCCAACCTGGGTGCCTCCAGCTGTTGCAAAGCTACAACTCTCAGCCCCATTTACTACTACATTGTAAATTGTACCTATAGACTACTGTTTCCCAATTAGAGTGCCTGCAGTTGTTGCAAAACCACAACTCCCAGCATGCCTGGACAGCCAAAAGCTGTCTGGGCATGCTAGGAGTTGTAGTTTCGCAACAGCTGGAGGCACCCTGGTTGGGAAGCCCTGCTCTACAGGAACACAGGTTACTCAATTACGTATGTCTTAAAGGAGTACTATGGTACAGGACAATTTATCCCCTATCCAACGTAAATTGTACCTATAGACCACTATTTTCCAACCAGTGTACTTCTCACTGTTGCAAAACGACAGCTCCCAGCAATACTACAGTTTCCAGAGGCCGGTGATGCCTTCTTGAAGATTTTGACTGCAAAATTTGTTGTGATTGTTGCCATTTACTAGAGATGAGCGAACTAACAGTAAATTCGATTCGTCACGAACTTCTCGGCTCGGCAGTTGATGACTTTTCCTGCATAAATTAGTTCAGCTTTCAGGTGCTCTGGTGGGCTGGAAAAGTTGGATACAGTCCTAGGAAAGAGTCTCTTAGGACTGTATCCACTTTTTCCAGCCCACAGGAGCACCTGAAAGCTGAACTAATTTATGCAGGAAAAGTCATCAACTGCCGAGCCGAGAAGTTCGTGACGAATCGAATTTACTGTAAATTCGCTCACCTCTACCATTTACCCCTACATTGTAAATTGTAACTCTAGACCACTGTTTTCCAGCCAGGGTGCCTCCAGCTGTTGCAAAACTACAACTCCCAGCATGCACGGACAGCCAAAGGCTGTCCGGGCATGCTTGGAGTTGTAGTTTTGCTATAGCTGGAGGGCCACAACGTGGAGACCAAGCTCACTGATTAAGGCTGCATTTACACCACGTTTTTGCAATACAGCTCCCGTATCGGGTTTTTGATGAAAAACGGATTCCTCAAAAACCGGATTAGGGTGGGTTCACACCACGATTTTGCTATATGGTCTCATGGAAAAAAAACGTATGCAACCGTACAGCAAACCGTGCCCATAGACTTCCCATTCAAAACCGTATGCACCATAATGTTTACAGTTGTCTCCGTTTTTCAAACCATACGTTATTTTTACTTTTTTTTTTTTCCTTGACAGAAAACCGTGGCCTACCACGGTTTTTGGTCCGGGTGAAAAACCGTATCCGTTTTTTTTAACATGGGAGTCAATGGGAACCGTACAGAACCGTATGTGCGTACGGTTCCATCCGGTTTTTACCAACCGTTTTTTTTTTTTTTACTTTGCACGGTTTTTTTTCTTGGAATTTCAATCAAACAAGTGAAACTTTATTCATAATGGAGTGAAAAGTAAAAAAACGCATACTTTTTTTTTTTTCTTAAAAAACTGATGCAACCGGACATCATTTTTAAACCCGTATACAGTTTTCAACCGTATACAGATAAAAATTTGTACACACGTTTTGATACAGTTTAGTCAGGTTTTGAGGAATCCGGGAACTGTATTGCAAAAACGTGGTGTGAACCCAGACTAAACTGTATCAAAACGTGGGTAAAAATTTTAACCCGTATACAGTATGAAAAGTGATGTCCGATTGCATCCGTTAAAAAAATAAAATAAAAAAAATAAAATAAAAAAAATAAAGTTTTTTTTTACTTTTCACTCCATTATGAATAACATTTCACTTGTTTGATTGAAATTCCAAGGAAAAAAACGTATGGTGCAAACCGGATGGAACCTTACGTACATACAGTTCTGTATGGTTCCCATTGAATCCAATGTTAAAAAAAAATAAATGTATACGGTTTCAATACGGTAGGCTACAGTTTTGGGTACGGGAAAAAAAAACGACAAAACCTTACAAGACACAAAACGGACGCATCTTTTGGAAAACGGTTATTAATAAAGAGTCAATGCATACGGTTTCAATACGGTTCCGTACAGTTTTCAAATTGATATGTTTTTGCAATACAGTTCCCATATCAGGTTTTTGAGGGAAAAACGGATTCCTCAAAACCTGACTAAACTGTATCAAAACGTGTGTACAAATTTTAACCCGTATACAGTTAAAAACCGTATACGGTTTGAAAAATGACATTCGGTTGCATCCGTTTTATAAGAAAAAAACGTATACGTTTTTAACTTTTCACTCCATTTTGAATAAAGTTTCACTTGTTTGATTGAAATTCCAAGAAAAAAAACTGCACAAAGTCAAAAACCGTATGGGGAAATCCGGATGGAACCGAACACACATACAGTTCTCTACGGTTCCCATTGACTCCCATGTTTAATAAAAACTTATACGGTTTAATACAGTTTTTCAACCGGACCTAAAACCGTGGTAGACTATAGTTTTGGGTACAGGAAAAAAAACTGACAAAACCGTACAGGATGCAAAACGGACACAACCTGATGCATCTTTTGGCATACGTTTTACAATACAGTTCCGTGCGGTTTTCACATAGAAAACGTATACGGGAACTGTATTGCAAAAACGTGGTGTGAATGCACCCAAACAGTAATGCTTCAATTCAGGATCTGCTTGCCATCAGTGAATGAAAACAGCTTCTTCACCTGCTCATGTGCCTGTAAACAAGGAATGTCCCCATTCACTGACAGCCAACATGGATCTTTCAAATGATGAAAATGAAACACAGAACAAAGTTTTGCGGCAAAACAGCGATCAGTACAAGAAAACCGCATGACGATTGCGATTTTTTTAATCGAGTAGCGCACATCTAACAGCTACACGTTCACCGTCACCAAATACAACGCTAAAGCATGCACCCATAGTGAACACATACTACCAGGCAGCGAGACCGGGGGCTTATGGGGGGGTGAGGACGCTCTGGGATCTCCCACCACCACCAGTCTGTTGCCCTTCGCAACCCGCACGCCTCAAGAGTCTCAGCGATCTACCAGCATAAAAACACGGAAGTGTCAAAAACAGAAACGTGGGCGTGTTTATCGTGCTGAACCAATCACAGCGCTGCGTAGGGCCTCTGCGAGCAGCTGATAGGTCCGAAGGCTTGAGCTCTCACTCCATCCCGTGACGCTATTGGTTCATTTGTAAAGAGCCCCGCCCATATGTAAATGTGTGGTCAACCACTCTGATTGCCACGTTGCGGCGCCGTTCGGAAACTCTCGGCTTTCTTCGGAAAGGCGTTCGGGGCGGGAGGGGCTGGTCGGAGAGTAGAAGGAGCCGCTCCTGGAGCTGTCAGCATCAGCCACCGCCGCCTGCTGCAGCCGGGAGTCCCGGGAGAGTGGAGCTCCATCCTGCCTGCAGTCATGTTGACCGACAGCAACGTGGAGGAGTTCGAGATCAAGGAGGATGAGCCGTGGTACGATCACCAGGACCTGCAGCAAGGTGAGGGAATTTAACGGGCACCATGTGCAGCCGGCGTCTTGTGCACTGCTTGTATTGTCATCCACCCTTCTTGCCTCTTCTCTGATAGATCATCAAAAACGAAATCTGCTAATGATAAATAAAACAATAATAAAAAGTTATTGTGCACAGTCTCCAATGTGTACCAGCCCTGATCAGAGATGTAACAGGATCATGTACGAGGCAGTAACTGGGATCTTTATGTGATGTTTTAGGAAATGATCAGTTGTGATCACATGAGATCCAATGTAATGATGTAAAAAAAAAAAAAAAAAAAAAAAAAAAAAAAAAAAAAAAAAAAAAAAATTATATTTATATATATATATATATATATATATATATATATATATATATATAATGTGTGTCAATGATCCAGGCATACAGTGGGGAAGACATGGAGATTCGCCCTCCATCCCTGATCCAATATACAGTGTGTGTATATATATATATATATATATATATATATCAGGGATGAAGGGTGAATCTCCATGTCTTCCCCACTGATGCCTGGATCATTGACATGTTTTTATTTTTATTTATATACAGTGATCCCTCAACTTACAATGGCCTCAACATACAATAGTTTCAACATACAATCGTCTTTTCTGGACCATTGTAACTTGAAACCAGACTTAACATACAATGTTACAGACAGTCCAGATCTGCGAAACGTGTCAATAGCTGGAAGAACCGACCAATCAGAATGGGCATTTTACTGGTAAAACCCCTGTATTAATGAAGGACAAGCACTGACTGGATGTAGCGCCCCCTACAGTACAGGGAGGTACTACATGTTCTGTACTACTTTTAACCTGTACCAGGGTTAGCTGCTCCTTTTGGACACCAAGTAAGGGGCGGTTCCATGTTACATTTTTAGGACACTGTGTACTGTACATGTACAGGACCCTGAAGAAGCTCCTGTCCTCTACAGACTAGTGTTTCCCAACGAGGGTGCCTCCAGCTGTTGCAAAACTCCAACTCCCAGCATGCCCGGACATGCTTGGAGTTGTAGTTTTGCTATAGCTGGAGGGCCACAATGTGTTGGGAGTTGTAGTTTTGCAACAGCTGGAGGCACCCTGGTTGGGAAACACTGAAATAGACCGTGATTACAGCTCCCAGCAGATCTTTATTACTTTTATATGTAAGGATTTGCTTTATCTGTATTAGTTATCTCCTTATTTATCTTTAATCCTCACTTTTTCCCTATTTTTGGATGACATTTTGGGGCTTCAGAACCAAATACCAGGTTTCCATAGAGTTCTGGTCTCAACATACAATGGTTTCAACATACAATGGTCATCTCAGAACCAATTAATATTGTAACTTGAGGGAGCACTGTATAATGGAGCAAGTTCTCCCCTTGTTATGACCTAGTAAATTTCCATTGCTGTCACTATTGACTGCAAATATTCAGCATTACGTTTATACTATAAGGCCCATTGGACGTGGCTGACTTTGCTTTTTAGCATAGATAGGATCAATCACTTGTGTTTTTTTTTGTTTCGGGCTCCCTGAATTCTTCCTGCCTGTGTCATCTCTTTGCTTTGAAGAACCGTTGCGGAGGGTTCTGTGATCTCAGCCTGTGTTGTGTGTACATGCTCTGCGGTCCTGTGTTTGATGCAATCTCCTTTAAGTGAGGCACTGTCCCCTTTAACAGCCAGTGATCGCAGCCCATCGCTGTGTTTGTCACGATGACTGCATCTTGTACTAGACGTGAATTGCTAAATACTATCGTAACTCTTTTACATATTGTGGAGTGTTTTTTATTTAAAAAAATATAAATAAAAAAAATAAGTTTTTATTTCCGAAATATATACCTTATAAGCTGACCCGAATATAAGCCGAGGCCCCTAATTTCACCCCAAAAACCCAGGAGAAGTAGAAGAGAAAAAATAAATAAAAAAAAAAAAAAAAAAAAAAAAAAAAAAAAGTTATTGACTCGCGTATAAGCCTAGGGTGGGAAATACATCATCCCCCCCCCCCCTGTCATCATCCAGACCCCCGTCATTAACACCCTCATCATCATCACCCCCTTCATCATCACCACCTGTCATCATCCCCCCCCCTTCATCATCTCCGCCTGTCATCATCCCCCCCCTCTTCATCATTACCCTATCATCATCCCAAACCCCCCCTTCATCATCATCATCATCACCTGTTATCATCCCCCCCTTCATCAATACCCTGTCATCATCCCACACCACCCCCTTCATCATCACCGCTTGTCAATGTCTGATTTAACAGTGGTCTTCAACCTGCGGCCCTCCAGATGTTCCAAAACTACAACTTGCTGTCCGGGCATGCTGGGAGTTGTAGTTTTGAAACATCTGGAGGTCCGCAGGTTGAAAACCACTGCCTGGGCCTTCGTCATCATCCAGCCCCCCCCTTTAGTTTTGTACTCGCCTCCGCTCGGCGGGACGTTCGGGTGAGCTGGTCAGGGCCATCTGTGCTGCAGGACCGTCCGGTTGGAGGGATGGTCGTCCCGGCCTGTCCATCTTCACCGGGGGGGGGGGGGGCCTCTTCTCCGCGCCCAGCCCCGGAATAATGACGTTGCCTTGACGACGATGTACAGGGACGCAACGTCCCTGTGCGTCGTCGTCAAGGCAACGTCGTCATGCCGGGGCCGAAGAAGAGAAGAGCGTGGAGAAGAGGCCCCCCCCCCCCCCCCGGTGAAGATGGACAGGCCGGGACGACCATCCCTCCCACTGGACGGTACTGTAGCACAGATGTCCCGGACCAGCTCACCAGAACGTCCGGGCATGCTGGGAGTTGTAGTTTTGAAACATCTGGAGGTCCGCAGGTTGAAGACCACTGAGGGCGGAGAGTTCACTCAAGTATAAGCCAAGGGGGGGTGTTTTCAGCACGAAAAATCGTGCTGAAAAACTCGGCTTATACTCGAGTATATACTGTGTGTGTGTGTGTGTGTGTGTGTGTGTGTGTGTGTGTGTGTGTGTGTGTGTGTGTGTGTGTGTGTGTGGATAGATAGATAGATAGATAGATAGATAAAACAGGGTGAGCTGCACCTCGAAGATGTATGAAGGTAGGTGCACGCAGCGGCTGGTCCCGGGTCCGTATGGCTAGAAGAACAAATTTGCTGCAGCACACAGTAGTGACATGTGGTTTATTGCACAAGTGCTTGAAAAAGGCCGCATGTGCGGTTGAAACGTAGCAATTGGAATGAAATAAAACCACGTCACTACTCTGTGTGCTGCAGCAAATTTGTTCTTCTATATATATATATATATATATATATATATATATATATATATATATATATATATATATATATATATATAATTTTTTTTTTTTTTTTTTTTTTTTTTTTTTTTAGTTTAAAGGAAATCTAATAATCTGTAATTTCTTAATAACTTTGAGGTATCTCCGGGAGAGGAGATGGCATCACTAGAGCGAGGACCCCATGGCACGTCCAAGTTCTTTACTTTGCAAGTATTCATAAACCTGCTGCTAAAAGGGGGTTATCCAGGGAAAAAATAAATAAATTTAAGTTAAACAGATTTGTAAGTTACTTCTTCTATTAAAAGATCGTAATCCTTTCAGTACTTATGAGCTACTGAAGTTGAGTTGTTCTCTTCTGTCTAAGGGCTCTCTGATGACACGTGTCTCAGGAACTGTCCAGAGTAGAAGCAAATCCCCATAGCAAACCTCTTCTACTTTGTGCAGTTCCCGAGACAAGCAGAGATGTCAGCAGAGAGCACTGTTGCCAGACAGAAAAGAACAACTCAACTTCAGCAGCTGATAACTATTGGAAGGATAAAGATTTTTTAATAGAAGTAATTTACAAATCTGTTTAACTTCCTGGCACCAGTTGATTTAAAAAACAAAACAAAACAATACAACAGTTTGCCAGAGGCTGGTGATGCTTTTTGTGAGATCATGGTTCTGAAGTTGGCTGGAAAGGAGTTGTAGAGGGCAATGGTACTCCATCTACATTATCTACAACAGTGTTTCCCAACCAGGGTGCCTCCAGCTGTTGCAAAAGTACATCTCCCACCACTATTTATCAGTACATTGTTGCCACCATTATTTACCCCTTTATTGTAAATTGTCAGCAGAAAGCACTGTGGTTAGACAGAAAAGAACTTCCTGCTGTAGTATACAGCAGCTTATAAGTACTGGAAGGATTAAGATTTGTAAGTAGAAGTAATTTACAAATCTGATTAAGAGGTGAGCATGTCCATGCTGCTACATCTGCCTCAAGATACAGCTGAGCAGGGTCTTCAACTCAAGATGGCATCAAACAACGTCCCCTACACGGTTCACTAAACCATTTATGCTGCCGCTGAACCTGGTACAGCCATAAAACCCTCATGGGCTGGAATGCAGACTCTTCTTGGGGTGCGTTCACACGACAGTCTGTCCTCGTGTTTGTTTTTTTTGTTTTTTTTAATCCTCGTTTCGGTTCCGTTCTTGCAGGCTGTAAAAAAAAAAAAAAAAAAAAAAAAAAAAAAAAAAATCCCATTGACATGAATGGGATTATTTTTTTTTTTTTTTCTTTAAACCTTTTTTTTTATCTGTTTACAATCAGTTTACATCCGTTTGTACCTGTCTGCACTCATTTCTGTTTTTTTGACGGCAGAAAAAACGGCACATGCAGTATTTTTTTTCTACCATAAAAAAAAAGGAATAAAAAACAGATACATTAAAGTCTATGGAAAACGGATGAGCCTTTATTGTCATCCGTTTGCATCCATTTTTTTTTTCAATCCTTTTTTTTTTTTTTTTTAATGTTTACTTCTGAGCATGTTTTTGTTTTTTAAAGTCCATTTTTATTTTTGACGGGAGAAGAACGGGACGGGTCTAGATTGCCGTGTGAACGCAGCCTAACTCCTCCCTGGATACAGGCCTATAATCTAATATCCATGAGGAAATATAAGATATTAGGACAATGAAAAGCATGGACTGCAGTTGACCGTGCTCTACAGGATTTCGGTCCAGACAAGAATTGGTGATACCCCACTGTTCTCTCCAGCACTAGGCCGCCAACCAGACTGTAATGTTGTCTTATCTCGGCCTAACCATTCTGATCCTACCTCCATGTGGAGGCAACTCTACTCTGTGGAATTCTGGGAACCCACAGCCTCTTGGAATACCAGGGTCAACACCTCTCATTTCTTCCTAATTTTCCCCAGCACACCCTTCTGCAGGGTTCTGTCCTCAAACCTCTAGATGTTCCCATTAGCAGGAGTCCTTAAGGTTTCTCCCTTGTATGCAAATTGCTGTCTGCTGCCGGTTGTCATGGAATTTCTGTCTCTAGTAACAGACCCAGGGAAATCACAGGATGTGGGGGGTGGAGATTACCATGTTCTATGTGCAGGGAAGGAAGAAAGCATGAGTGAGCAGGGGTTCTGTACCTGCAAGACGAGCCTGTGTGCCTGCTGAAGATGAACCATAAAGGTAAATCGAGGCTTCCCTCTCTCACAACCATGTACACATTAGGTGTATTCCTTTTAATGTTGCAGTATGATTTTTTTCCCCTTTCTCTGTTGTCTTTCCTGCAGTTTAGTGCTAGGTTTAACCCAGGGGTCAGGTTGTGAGGAAAAAAGTGTGGGAACTCACCCATGATTTTCACTCAAGGGCTGGTCCTGTAGGACTCCTGCTAATGAGAACAGTGTTCCTTCAATAAAAAAAAGTGCAGGACCTCCACTCCCTTGTGTTCCTGCAGGACTTGAGCCCTGGTTTAACCCCTTTTGTTGCTGCTGTTTTCTTGCATTTCTGCTCACACAGCACCTTGCAAACCCAGTGCCTCAGTAACCTCTTCTTTCCTCCACTTGCCTACTATAGTAGTGTACCATGTTAATAATCCACCAGCACTATGTGATGTCATGACTAGAGATGAGCGAATTTACAGTAAATTCGATTCGTCACGAACTTCTCGGCTCGGCAGTTGATGACTTATCCTGCATAAATTAGTTCAGCTTTCAGGTGCTCCGGTGGGCTGGAAAAGGTGGATACAGTCCTAGGAAAGAGTCTCCTAGGACTGTATCCACCTTTTCCAGCCCACCGGAGCACCTGAAAGCTGAACTCATTTATGCAGGATAAGCCATCAACTGCCGAGCCGAGAAGTTCGTGACGAATCGAATTTACTGTAAATTCGCTCATCTCTAGTCATGACATAATAGTAAGAAGTGAGTGTTGTGCTTTGATTGACTAAGGTAGGAAGTGCCTGTATGTGTACTACTGGTTGTGTCCAACCAACAGCATATGGCAGTTAAGTGTGAGAGGAGCTATGATTGGATGAGGCTGGACACACCCCCTCAGCACTCCAGGCTGCACTTCCTGTGTTTGGACTTCGGTCCTAAGACTGTGTATAAGTTAGGGTAAAATGTGCTCTTGAGCTTTTTTAAGCATAAATAAAACATAGAAAACTTCTTTTTTTTTTTTTTTTTTTTTTTTTTTTAAACAAAGTATATTAGAAATATTTTTTATTTATCATAAGGAGTGCAATAGCAAAAATGTAATTTTAATGAGAGTTAACATTTAGCAATAGCAGTAAGAACACTAAAATCATTGTCACCTGACCAACAGAATAAGTACATATGAAGATAAGGGCATACCTAGGAAATAGTGACCACAATATAATGCATTTTAATTTGTCCATCAATAGGGTGCTCAGTAGAGGAGCCACAAAAAACACAAAGGCTTCTCAGCTCAGAGAAACCATTAATATTTTAGACTGGAATAATGTCATTTAAAGCGTACCTGTCATAGTGCAAAAAAAAAAAAAAAAAAAAAAAAAAAAATGATTTGTTACTCAGGACCCAATCCTGATCATGTGCATATAATTTTTATGTGTCTCGGACCTATATATCCAGAGATATGAGCATTTATCTGCTGGTGAGTTACTTTTTCATTGTGCAGGCTGGAGGGGACGTGTCAGTCTGTCTCCCTCACAGGAGCAAGCCTGGGCAGTCAGCCAATCAATACTGTCTACTCTGTAACCCTTTCCTCTCTGGTTTCATGTTACACAGAGGAAGATGCTTGTAGCTTGCCTGCAGTATTCCCAGGGCCGGTTTTAGGTTTAGCATGGCCCTAGGCAAAATCAAAAAGGGGGGGGGGCCCATAAGTCTTAATAGTGCCAGATTTGCACATTTTTGGTCACTTCAAATACCATAAAAAATACCTAAAAAGCAATTTAAAAGTCCCATCAAAACAAAAATAGTACCGATAAAAACTACAAATCACAGCGCAAAAAATGACCCTCACACATCCCCATATACAGAAAAATAAGAATTATAGTGATCAGTATAGTACAATTTTATATTTTTGTATAGTGTCGTTTCCCCCCCCCCCCCCCCAATTAGGTTGGCTGTATAGTGTCCCCCCCCCCATTAGGTTGGCTGTATAATTCCCCCACAATAGGTTGGCTGTACAGTTCCCCTACATTAGGTTGTAGTTTCCCCCCCACATTAGGTTGTAGTTTCCCCCCCCACATTAGGTTGCAGTCCCCCCCCCCACATTAGGTTGTAGTTCCCCCCCCCCCCCCCCCCCCCACATTAGGTTGTAGTTCTCCCCCCCCCCCCCCCCCCACATTAGGTTGGCAGTATAGTTCTTCCCCCCCCCCCCTCCACATTAGGTGACTGCAGAGCACTGTACAGATAAGGGTGCAATGCTCTGCACATACCCCCACCTGTATAGGAGTGTTCATACACACACTGCTATACACATGGAGGGGTATGTGCATACTGCAGAGCATTGCACCCTAGTCTCTGTAGAAGGCCCTAGGGTGCGATGCTCTGCACATACCCCCCCATGTGTATAGCAGTGTGTGTATGTGCAGAGCATCGCACCCTAGGGCCTTCTACAGAGACTAGGGTACAATGCTCTGCAGTATGCACATACCCCTCCATGTGTATATCAGTGTGTGTATGAACACTCCTATACAGGTGGGGGTATGTGCAGAGCATTGCACCCTTGTCTGTAGTACACTAGTGTGCAATGCTCTGCAGTATGCACATACCCCCACCTGTATAGGAGTGTTCATACACACACTGCTATACGCATGGAGGGGTATGTGCAGAGCATTGCACCCTAGTCTGTACTACAGACAAGGGTGCAATGCTCTGCACATACCCCTGCCCGTATAGAAATGTTCATATGCACACTGCTATACACATGGAGGGGTGGTATGTGCAGAGGATCGCACCCTAGGGCCTTCTACAGACACTAGGGTGCAATGCTCTGCAGTATGCACATACCCCCACCTGTATAGGAATGCTCATAATCACACTACTATACACATGGAGGGGTATGTGCATACTGCAGAGCATTGCCCCCCCCCCATTTGTATAGCAGTGTGTGTATGAACATTCCTATACAGGTGGGGGTATGTGCAGAGCATTGCACCCTTGTCTGTAATACAGGCAATGGTGCAATGCTCTGCACATACCCTCCCCATGTGTATAGCAGTGTGTGTATGTGCAGGGCATTGCACCCTATTCTGTACGTCAGACAAGGGTGCAATGCTCTCCAAATACCCCAGTGTCTGTAGAAGACCCTAGGGTGCAATGCTCTGCAGTATGCACATACCCCTCCTTGTGAATAGCAGTGTGTGTATGAACATTCCTATACAGGTGGAGGTATGTGCAGAGCATTACACCCTTGACTGTAGTACAGACAAGGGTGCAATGCTCTGTACATACACACACACACTGCTATACACATGGGGGGGGGGGGGGGGTGTATGTGCATACTGCAGAGTATTGCACCATTGGATCTGTGGAAGACACCAGGGTGCAATGTTCTGCAGTGCACCTAGCCCCATGTGCAGAGGCCCTGGCTGGGAGCATAGCTAAGATGCTTACAGACCCAGCTGGGGCCGCCCCATGGGCCTCAGCAGGGGACACAGGTCCACCGCACGGGACGCAGGGGCTGCCGCACAGGACAACCGCAGGGGCCGCAGCACGAAACACAGGTGCCAGAGCACGGGACAACAGCAGGGGGCCGCAGCAGGATTTACATAGTGGCAACTTTTGAGGTAAGGCCTCTCAATGCACTCTGCAGGGGCTGAATTGTGAACTTACCTTGTGAACTGCTTGTCTGAAGGCAGTGAGGGAGAGTGGGTGGGGGGTGAGTGAATGCCTGTGTGAGCGCGCTCCCTGTGCTCGTTCACAGGCAGTGCGTGCCCACGCATACACAATAGAAATCTCCTATACTGAACACTGGTATGCTTTACGGCCAGTATCCAGTATGCTGTAAAATCTAGACTGGTCTGTCTGGCTAAAAGACAGGCAACCCCTAGTGGCGGCTATTTTGAGCTTTAATTTCAGGTGAAAATGTAAAATTTAATTAACAGGTGTATATTGTGAAATGTCATATTAGGAGTCCTGCAATATATCAAAAGTTTTCAACAATGACAGTGCCTCTTTAAAGGGGTATTCCGGCTTTATACATCTTATCCCTATTCAAAGGATAGGGGTTAAGGTGTACGATCGCAGGGTCCCGCCGCTGGGGACCCCTCGCGATCTCTGTGCAGCCCCCAGCATTCTGTGTCGGGCGCTGCCTCAGAGACTGGGGACGTGACGTCATGGCCATGCCCCTAGTGACATCACGGCCACGCCCCTCCATGTATGTCGGGGGGGCTGCACAGAGATCATGGAGGTCCCCAGCGATGGGAACCCTGCAATCACACATCTTATCCCCTATCCTTTGGACGAAGTGGTGGCCGACACCCCCTCTCAATACAGCAGTATGGCAGAGCTGGAGCGCTGCCTTCAACAATGTCCAGCTCTGCCATAGCGGTGTATTGAGGGGGGGTGTCAGCCGCTTCGTGCAATGGTCGGCATGCGTTCTCTGGCCAACGAGCTGGGGTCCCGTACAGGAGATCGCGGGGAGCCCCAGAGGTTGGACCCCCCGCTATCTGAAACTTACCGTATCCCCTACGTTGTTCTACACTGGACTACCCCTTTAAAACAAGAAAACAGCACTACTTTGATTTTTAAAAGGTGCAATAAAAATGCTACTAAAACAGAAAGGTGGTGAAAAAGCATTGAAAAGCTATAAAAAAAAATAAAAAAAATAAAAAAATAAACAGATAAAAGCAGCAAAAAATGAGACTCAAAGTGGATGAGACATTACATGTCACCTGTCTAAACCAAGTGCAGCACCGCATAAAAAATAATAAAAAAGTCGACTGATGACATTAACCTGTGTTCTAAGGGAGTTAGGTCACATGACAAACCCTTATTTCTAATATTTAAAGGGGTAGTCCAACAAATAACTACTTTTTTATTTTTTTAAACTAGGTAGGGTTTGAGTAAAAAAAAGTAACAAAAAAAAAAAAAAAACACAAAAGGAAAAAAACAAACACTCTCATCATCTTTGTTCCTTTGCCGCCACTATAACGGAACGTCCCTTACCACTGACTATCAGATCTGGGTTTGGGGACTGTAAGTCACACGCCTGCTCAGCCAATCCTCGACTGAGGAAGAACTTTATTATTTTTATAATTATTATTAATTATATGTTTACATTTGATAATGGTTAAAATATATGATACAAATTTAGGTAGAGTGAACATGATGCACAGTAAATCTTTATTTTTATTATTCTGTTCTGAATAAACAACTTTTTTTTTTTAAATTTGAACAAAAATGGGTGAAAAAGTGACCCTAGGAACTATAGGCCTGTTATAATATAATATCCTCCATTGTATGTCAATTTGTACAATAGTTTGAGGATTTGTAAAGAGATATCGCAGGTTCTGGTCACTAGACTTGGGACAAGGATTGCAGGGAGTTTGTGGTTTTGTTTTGGGTCAGCTGCAGAGCTATTGGCTGTGTCAGGGTATTCTGGGAGCCAATGGTTCTGCAGCCTATCCAAAACTACAACTCCCAGTATGTTGTACTGTAGCCTATACTTTACCACTATATAGTGCAACATGCTGGGAGTTGTAGTTTTGAGTCGGATCAAATGTAGAGCCTTAGGCTGTATCAGGGAATGCTCAGAGTTGTAGTTAGTAACTGCGACTCCCAGCATGCCCTGACACAGCCTGTGGCTCTGGAGCGGACCCAAAGCTAGTACTAAACTTTTATTTTTACAAGTAGGCGGGGCTAGTCATTCGGTTTCGTTTTTTGGCCAAGGACATTCGGTTTTGGCCCAAAACTTTCATTTTGGTGCACCACCAGTTTTAAAGGGGTACTCCACTGGAAAACATAATTTTTTTTCCCTTTTCTTTAAATTAACTGGTGCCAGAAAGTTACAGCTTTGTAAATTACTTCTATTAAAAAATCCTAATCCTTCCAGTACTTATCAGCTGTTGTTATGATCCACAGGAAGTTCTTTTCTTTTTGAATTTCCTTTCTGTCTGACCACAATGCTCTCTGCTGACACCTCTGTCCATTTTAGGAACTGTACAGAGTACACTATCCTGCTCTGGACATTTCCTAAAATGGATAGCAGAGAGCACTGTGGTCAGGCAGAAAGGAAATTCTAAAAGAAAATAACTTCCTGTGGATCATAACAGCAGCTGATAAGTACTGGAAGGATAAAAAAAATGTAATAGAAGTAATTAACAAATCTGTTTAACTTTCTGGCACCAGTTGATATAAAAAATAAAAAAATAAAAAATAAAAAAATTCTAGTGGAGTACCCCTTTAATAATCTTCAGCCTCTTTAGCAGTGTAAGAAAGCACTTGGCAGTGACTGAAGGAAACCGCAGTGATCAGGTGTCGGGCATAATGGATTATGCATTAGGTGTAATCTGCACTGTGTGGACTCTAGAGCGGACGCTCCACGCTGTTCACTTGGCAGATGAAGAGACGGTTGGGTTAATCATCGATAATTGTAAATGTTTTGTACAGATAATCACAATTCTGTCCATGACCAAATGGCAATTCATCTATATGAAAGCATTGTCTCCAGAGGAGAAGGTGTCTGACACGCTGCACCATGGCGGCACAGGAAGCAGTAAGGGACAATGTGCTGCTGTACGACCTTCTGGGCCTTGTACAGGAGACTTCACGCTTGTAGGATGGAGATCTATTGTCTGGTATTGACATACAAATGATTGAATACTAACATTGGAGAGAATAAAAGCTTTCCCCAAAAAATGCTCTTGCCTTTGCTGGGGGATGGGACAACCAATGTGCAAAATGATTTAAATGATTGAATTCCACTTTGCAGCTCATTTCATACACCCATATTAGGATCACAAACCCCCAGCCCAACCACTTGTCTATTAACCCAAAGAAACTGCTACAATAAGGGATAATCACCCAAGACATATATCAGTCTGCTAAGCCCATCCTGCATCAATAGGGAACTGTAATGCTGTGAGGGAATATGTATGATGCTGTGTGGGGGGGGGCTGCAGTGCTGTCAGGCATGTATGATGGTGGGGGGGGGGGGGCTGCAGTGCTGTCAGGCATGTATGATGATGGTGGGGGGGGGGCTGCAGTGCTGTCAAGCATGTGTGATGCTGTGGGGGGGGGGGGGGGGCGCTAGTGCTGTCAGGCATGTATGATGGCGGGGGGAGCTTCAGTGCTGTCAGGCATGTATGATGTTGGGCGGGGGGGAGTTGCAGTGCTGTCAGGCATGTATGATGTTGGGCGGGGGGGGCTGCAGTGCTGTCAGGCATGTATGATGTTGGGCGGGGGGGGGGGGGCTGCAGTGCTGTCAGGCATGTATGATGTTGGGCGGGGGGGAGTTGCAGTGCTGTCAGGCATGTATGATGTTGGGCGGGGGGGGGCTGCAGTGCTGTCAGGCATGTATGATGTTGGGCGGGGGGGGGGGGGGCTGCAGTGCTGTCAGGCATGTATGATGTTGGGCGGGGAGGGAGTTGCAGTGCTGTCAGGCATGTATGATGTTGGGCGGGGGGGAGCTGCAGTGCTGTCAGGCATGTATGATGGGAGGGGAGCTGCAGTGCTGTCAGGCATGTATGATGTTGGGCGGGGGGGGAGCTGCAGTGCTGTCAGGCATGTATGATGGGAGGGGAGCTGCAGTGCTGTCAGGCATGTATGATGTTGGGCGGGGGGGGAGTTGCAGTGCTGTCAGGCATGTATGATGTTGGGCGGGGGGGGGGCTGCAGTGCTGTCAGGCATGTATGATGTTGGGCGGGGGGGGGGCTGCAGTGCTGTCAGGCATGTATGATGTTGGGCGGGGGGGAGCTGCAGTGCTGTTGGGCGGGGGGGGGGGGAGCTGCAGTGCTGTCAGGCATGTATGATGTTGGGCGGGGGGGGGGGGGGGAGTTGCAGTGCTGTCAGGCATGTATGATGTTGGGCGGGGGGGGGAGTTGCAGTGCTGTCAGGCATGTATGATGTTGGGCGGGGGGGGGAGTTGCAGTGCTGTCAGGCATGTATGATGTTGGGCGGGGGGGGGGGGGGGGAGTTGCAGTGCTGTCAGGCATGTATGATGTTGGGCGGGGGGGGGGGGGGGGGAGTTGCAGTGCTGTCAGGCATGTATGATGTTGGGCGGGGGGGGAGCTGCAGTGCTGTCAGGCATGTATGATGTTGGGTGGGGGGGGAGAGCTGCAGTGCTGTCAGGCATGTATGTTGGGCGGGGGGGGAGTTGCAGTGCTGTCAGGCATGTATGATGTTGGGCGGGGGGGGGGGGGGGAGCTCCAGTGCTGTCAGGCATGTATGATGATGGTGGGGGGGAGCTGCAGTGCTGTCAGGCATGTATGATGGTGGGGGGGGGCTGCAGTGCTGTCGTGCTGTCAGGCATGTATGATGTTGGGCGGGGGGGGGGGAGCTGCAGTGCTGTCAGGCATGTATGATGTTGGGCGGGGGGGAGCTGCAGTGCTGTCAGGCATGTATGATGTTGGGCGGGGGGGGAGCTGCAGTGCTGTCAGGCATGTATGATGTTGGGCGGGGGGGGGGCTGCAGTGCTGTCAGGCATGTATGATGTTGGGAGGGGGGGGGAGTTGCAGTGCTGTCAGGCATGTATGATGTTGGGCGGGGGGGGGGAGTTGCAGTGCTGTCAGGCATGTATGATGTTGGGTGGGGGGGGGGCTGCAGTGCTGTCGTGCTGTCAGGCATGTATGATGGGCGGGGGGGGAGCTGCAGTTCTGTCAGGCATGTATGATGTTGGGTGGGGGGGGGGGCTGCAGTGCTGTCAGGCATGTATGATGTTGGGCGGGGGGGGGAGCTGCAGTTCTGTCAGGCATGTATGATGTTGGGTGGGGGGGGGGCTGCAGTGCTGTCAGGCATGTATGATGTTGGGCGGGGGGGGGGAGTTGCAGTGCTGTCAGGCATGTATGATGTTGGGCGGGGGGGGGGCTGCAGTGCTGTCAGGCATGTATGATGTTGGGCGGGGGGGGGGAGTTGCAGTGCTGTCAGGCATGTATGATGTTGGGCGGGGGGGGGGAGCTGCAGTGCTGTCAGGCATGTATGATGTTGGGTGGGGGGGGGGCTGCAGTGCTGTCAGGCATGTATGATGTTGGGCGGGGGGGGAGTTGCAGTGCTGTCAGGCATGTATGATGTTGGGCGGGGGGGGAGTTGCAGTGCTGTCAGGCATGTATGATGTTGGGCGGGGGGGGAGTTGCAGTGCTGTCAGGCATGTATGATGTTGGGCGGGGGGGGGAGCTGCAGTGCTGTCAGGCATGTATGATGTTGGGTGGGGGGGGGGCTGCAGTGCTGTCAGGCATGTATGATGTTGGGTGGGGGGGGGAGCTGCAGTGCTGTCAGGCATGTATGATGTTGGGTGGGGGGGGGGGGAGTTGCAGTGCTGTCAGGCATGTATGATGTTGGGTGGGGGGGGGGGGCTGCAGTGCTGTCGTGCTGTCAGGCATGTATGATGGGCGGGGGGGGAGCTGCAGTTCTGTCAGGCATGTATGATGTTGGGTGGGGGGGGGCTGCAGTGCTGTCAGGCATGTATGATGTTGGGTGGGGGGGGGCTGCAGTGCTGTCGTGCTGTCAGGCATGTATGATGTTGGGCGGGGGGGGGGGAGCTGCAGTGCTGTCAGGCATGTATGATGTTGGGCGGGGGGGAGCTGCAGTGCTGTCAGGCATGTATGATGTTGGGCGGCGGGGAGCTGCAGTGCTGTCAGGCATGTATGATGTTGGGCGGGGGGGGAGCTGCAGTGCTGTCAGGCATGTATGATGTTGGGCGGGGGGGGGGCTGCAGTGCTGTCAGGCATGTATGATGTTGGGCGGGGGGGGAGTTGCAGTGCTGTCAGGCATGTATGATGTTGGGCGGGGGGGGGGGGAGTTGCAGTGCTGTCAGGCATGTATGATGTTGGGCGGGGGGGGAGTTGCAGTGCTGTCAGGCATGTATGATGTTGGGTGGGGGGGGGGAGTTGCAGTGCTGTCAGGCATGTATGATGTTGGGTGGGGGGGGAGCTGCAGTGCTGTCAGGCATGTATGATGTTGGGTGGGGGGGGGGAGTTGCAGTGCTGTCAGGCATGTATGATGTTGGGCGGGGGGGGGGCTGCAGTGCTGTCAGGCATGTATGATGTTGGGCGGGGGGGGAGCTGCAGTGCTGTCAGGCATGTATGATGTTGGGCGGGGGGGGGCTGCAGTGCTGTCAGGCATGTATGATGTTGGGCGGGGGGGGAGTTGCAGTGCTGTCAGGCATGTATGATGTTGGGCGGGGGGGGGGGTGTTGCAGTGCTGTCAGGCATGTATGATGTTGGGCGGGGGGGGGGTGTTGCAGTGCTGTCAGGCATGTATGATGTTGGGTGGGGGGGGCTGCAGTGCTGTCAGGCATGTATGATGTTGGGTGGGGGGGGGCTGCAGTGCGGTCGTGCTGTCAGGCATGTATGATGTTGGTCGGGGGGGGGGTAGCTGCAGTGCTGTCAGGCATGTATGATGTTGGGTGGGGGGTAGCTGCAGTGCTGTCAGGCATGTATGATGTTGGGTGGGGGGGGGAGCTGCAGTGCTGTCAGGCATGTATGATGTTGGGTGGGGGGGGGGAGTTGCAGTGCTGTCAGGCATGTATGATGTTGGGCGGGGGGGGGGCTGCAGTGCTGTCAGGCATGTATGATGTTGGGCGGGGGGGGAGCTGCAGTGCTGTCAGGCATGTATGATGTTGGGCGGGGGGGGGGGCTGCAGTGCTGTCAGGCATGTATGATGTTGGGCGGGGGGGGAGTTGCAGTGCTGTCAGGCATGTATGATGTTGGGCGGGGGGGGAGTTGCAGTGCTGTCAGGCATGTATGATGTTGGGCGGGGGGGGGGTGTTGCAGTGCTGTCAGGCATGTATGATGTTGGGTGGGGGGGGGGGAGTTGCAGTGCTGTCAGGCATGTATGATGTTGGGTGGGGGGGGGCTGCAGTGCTGTCAGGCATGTATGATGTTGGGTGGGGGGGGGCTGCAGTGCGGTCGTGCTGTCAGGCATGTATGATGTTGGTCGGGGGGGGGTAGCTGCAGTGCTGTCAGGCATTTATGATGTTGGGTTGGGTGGGGGGGGGGGGCGGCTGCAGTACTGTTAAGTTCATTATACTGTTTCATAGTGATACATACTACCATATTGCGCTCATCTGACCTACCTAAATTAATTGCAATGAAAAAGAAATGTGAGATATTGGTCCATGTGGTTTTACTACTGGAGCAGATGTGGTATAATGTACATGAGGTCATCACCATTACGGTCTCCTTGGGGTTAATAACTCTGTGTTTGTCACCAGGACAGGACATGACATAATCTGCTCTGTAATGTCTTCCTCATGTTACATTAGACGCCTTTTGCCTCTCCTCCTTATGTCTGTACATTCCTTTATTAAACCCTTTCCCCAAGAATGCGGAGCATTTGAGCGGGGGTCCGGAGTTCTGTTCATGAGAGATTACCCCCCCCAGACAAATAGCAGGATTCACATTTATCCACTTCTCTTGTTTCCAGTTCTCTTGAGCGACTCCAAGATACAAAGATTAAAGTATGAAATCCGGGGATATTTTGTCTATGTAGGAATGTTTGCTATTGCAAATGTCCGTAGTAGGTAGGTGACTTATTAAAGGTGTTTTGGTAATATCAATAAAAGGCGTCCTCTACTATTATACATATATTTTATGGCCATTTGGGGTTGTGTGCCACTGCAGCTGAGCCCCGTACATGTCAGACCAGGCTGTCCAGTGTGTGGGCATCATATTAAAGAGCAGGAGGAGCTCAGCAGACTGATATATACTGATATATATATATACTGATATATACACTGATATATATATATACACTTATATATACACTGATATACACTGCAGCTGAGCCCCGTACATGTCAGACCAGGCTGTCCAGTGTGTGGGCATCATAATAAAGAGCAGGAGGAGCTTAGCAGACTGATATATACACTGATATATATATACACTGATATACGCTGATATATATACACTGATATACGCTGATATATATATATATACGCTGATATATATACACTGATATACGCTGATATATATACACTGATATACGCTGATATATATACACTGATATACGCTGATATATATATACACTGATATATACACTGCAGCTGAGCCCCGTACATGTCAGACCAGGCTGTCCAGTGTGTGGGCATCATATTAAAGAGCAGGAGGAGCTCAGCAGACTGATATATATATACTGATATATACACTGATATATACACTGATATATACTGATATATACACTGATATACGCTGATATATATATACTGATATATACACTGCAGCTGAGCCCTGTACATGTCAGACCAGGCTGTCCAGTGTGTGGGCATCATATTAAAGAGCAGGAGGAGCTTAGCAGACTGATATATACTGATATACACTGATATATATACACTGAGATACGCTGATATATATACACTGATATATATATATATACACTGCAGCTGAGCCCTGTACATGTCAGACCAGGCTGTCCAGTGTGTGGGCATCATATTAAAGAGCAGGAGGAGCTTAGCAGACTGATATATATACTGATATATATACTGATATATACACTGCAGCTGAGCCCTGTACATGTCAGACCAGGCTGTCCAGTGTGTGGGCATCATATTAAAGAGCAGGAGGAGCTTAGCAGACTGATATATACACTGATATATATATACACTGATATATATACTGATATACACTGATATATATATACTGATATATACTGATATATACACTGCAGCTGAGCCCCGTACATGTCAGACCAGGCTGTCCAGTGTGTGGGCATCATATTAAAGAGCAGGAGGAGCTTAGCAGACTGATATATATACTGATATATATACTGATATATACACTGATATATACTGATATATATACACTGATATACACTGATATACACTGATATACACTGATATACACTGATATACACTGATATACACTGATATACACTGATATACACTGATATACACTGATATATACTGATATATACACTGATATACACTGCAGCTGAGCCCCGTACATGTCAGACCAGGCTGTCCAGTGTGTGGGCATCATATTAAAGAGCAGGAGGAGCTTAGCAGACTGATATATACACTGATATACACTGATATACACTGATATATACTGATATATACTGATATACACTGCAGCTGAGCCCCGTACATGTCAGACCAGGCTGTCCAGTGTGTGGGCATCATATTAAAGAGCAGGAGGAGCTTAGCAGACTGATATACACTGATATATGCTGATATATACACTGATATACACTGATATACACACTGATATATACACTGCAGACTGATATATACACTGATATATACACTGCAGACTGATATATACACTGCAGACTGATATATACACTGATATATACACTGCAGACTGATATATATACTGATATATATACACTGATATATACACTGCAGACTGATATATATACTGATATATATACTGATATATACACTGATATATATACACTGCAGACTGATATATATACACTGCAGACTGATATATATATACATTGATATACACTGATCAGATAAATAACACATCCTAGATCTGAATGAATGAACTAATCGTATGAAATACACTGCTCAAAAAAATAAAGGGAACACAACACAATGGCCCTCATTTACTATTGCAAACACGACATGTTTTGTCAGGTTGTACGCCAGATTCTGTCGCATTGCGCCAGAAATTCTGTCTACGCCAGAATTGAAAAAACCCCGACTAACTCTCCATTTTGCTATGAAAACCTGAAAAGGGGGGCGTGGTCACAGAAAGGGGCATGGTCTCCGAGAAGGGGCATGTCCCTGACATTTTCACAAAAACCCAACATATTTACTAAGGTTTCAACATAAAATGTGGTGGATTTGAGCTGAGGAAAACCCTACAGATCAGAGTATGTGTAAAAAAAAAAAAAAAAAAAAAAAAAAAAAAAAAAAAAAAAAAAAAATGTAGGGAAAGTGGAAAATGTAGGGAAACCTTAGTAAATACCATGGAAAATAAATTGTAGGGAATTTAAAACTCACAAAGAAACCTACACAACACTCTTAGTAAATGAGGGCCAATGTAACTCCAAGTCAATCACACTTCTGTGATATCACACTGTCCTCTCAGGAAGCAACACTGATTGACAATCAATTTCACATGCTGTTGTGCAAATGGAACAGACAACAGGTGGAAATTATAGGCAATTAACAAGACACCCCCAATAAAGGAGTGGTTCTGCAAGTGGTGGCCACAGCCCACTTCTCGGTACCTATGCTTTCTGGCTGATATTTTGGTCACTTTTTGAATGCTGGCAGTGCTTTCACTCTAGTGGTAGCATGAGATGGAGTCTACAACCCACACAAGTGACTCTGGTAGTGCAGCTCGTCCAGGATGGCACATCAATGCAAGCTGTGGTAAGAAGGTTTGCTGTGTCAGTCAGTGTAGTGTCCAGAGCATGGAGGCGTTACCAGGAGACAGGCCAGTACATCAGAAGATGTGGAGGAGGCCATAGGAGGGCAACAACCCAGCAGCAGGACCGCTACCTCCGCTTTTGTGCAAGGAGAAGCCGGAGGAGCACTGCCAGAGCCCTGCATAATGACCTCCAGCAGGCCACAAATGTGCATGTGTCCACTCAAATGGTCAGAAACAGACTCCATGAGGGTGGTATGAGGGCCCGATGTTCACAGGTGGGGGTTGTGCTTACAGCCCAACAGCATGCAGGATGTTTGACATTTGCCAGAGAACACCAAAATTGGCAAATTCGCCACTGGTGCCCTGTGCTCTTCACAGATGAAAGTAGGTTCACACTGAGCACATGTGACAGACACGACAGAGTCTGGAGACACCGTGGAGAACGTTCTGCTGCCTGCAACATCCTCCAGCATGACCGGTTTGGCGGTGGGTCAGTAATGGTGTGGGGTGGAATTTCTTTGGGGGTCTGCAGAGCCCTCCATGTGCTTGCCAGAGTTAGCCCGACTGCCATTAGGTACCAAGATTAGATCCTCAGACCCCTTGTGAGACCATATGCTGGTGCAGTTGGCCCTGCGTTTCTCCTAATGCAAGACAATGCTAGACCTCATGTGGCTGAAGTGTGTCAGCAGTTCCTGCAAGAGGAAGGCATTGATGCTATGGACTGCCCCCCCCCCCCCCCCCCCCCAGTTCCCCAGACCTGAATACTATTGAGCAGATCTGGGACATCATGTCTCGCATGGATGCTTTAGTCCAGGTCTGGGAGGACATCCCTCAGGAGACCATCTACCACCTCATCAGGAGCATGCCCAGGCGTTGTAGGGAGGTCATACGGGCACGTGGAGGCCACACACACTACTGAGCCTCATTTTGACTTGTTTTAAGGACATTACATCAAAGTTGGATCAGCCTGTAGTGGGGTTTTCCACTTTGATTTTGAGTGTGATTCCATATCCAGACCTCATGGGTTGATACATTTGATTTCCATTGATAATTTTTGTGTGATTTTGTTGTCAGAAGTGTGATTGACTTGGAGTTACATTGTGTTGTTTGTGTTCCCTTTATTTTTTTGAGCAGTGTATATTGTGGGAAATTAGCTCCGGTGAACCAGTCCAGTAGCGGTAAAATAGTATTCAGAGATAGTGACACAGAAGTAAAATAAAAAAAATTCTCTCTCCAAGAACACAACAAATACAGCCTTTAACTTCACTCACAAACAAAAACAAGAATACATCCTGTAGCACTAACTACACAGATTTAACTTTCCTATCTATACAGGGGGCTTACTACCAGCCACCCAACAAAACACAAAACAAATGTTTTATGCAAAAAATGTAAATGTCAACTTTTGAGACTGCACTTTTGAGACTGCAACTCTCATCAGAGGTTCCTCAGCCTTAGATTTAAAGCTGAACAACGAGCTGTCTTCTGCATCTGTACTGATATGGGCTACTATGAAATCCTGGGCTGGCATGGAAGACCCCACTACCAAACCTGTACTTCATCCCATAAAGATTCAGTACTTAAAAATGGATTTACCTGTTTCCTGAATTTCCCATATCTCAACCAGCTTTCCTTTGGGTGATGTATGTGCTTCCTAATCTTGGTATCCAGATACAGTAAGTACCATGGAGAAATATAGAGATTCTGACCCACATTCCTGTATCACATATTATATAGCTGACTCTTTTATATATTCATTTAGATCTCTAATTCTGGGTTTAGGAGTCCGGTGGGCGGTCCTACTTAGTGATTGACATCCTTCCCTGCATCTCCAGATCCTGGATAACTGCAACAAAACTCAAAACAAAAAAACCACAGTACTTTCTTGAACTATCGTGGTTGTGTGGTGCAATTTCTCTCCAATCTGATTATCCCAGGGGAGATAAATTACTGTAAAATAAGAGAACTGTACTGGTTCCTACAGTGTTTACAGTGCAGGACAGCTCTGTGTGGGTGGGACTGAAATGTGATTGACAGCTCTGCTCTGGAGCTTGTCTCAGACCTGCGTTGGGAGATCAGCTCCAGCGTTATCGGTTACGTTAGTATGACTCCTGCTGTCATGGGAATCCGGATACTCTGTGTTGAAGGGAAGATGAGGAACTTCTCAGACATTGCAGAGAGCTGCCAACAAACTGTTACACTGAGCAGAAACAATGTCTTCTATTCTGATTGACCTCCCATTGTACAGTATTCAGCCTTGTAGATTTAATGCAGGTCAAACAATGGCAGCTGCCACTGCCCATGTGGGGGTCACAATTGTGCTGGAGCCTTTTGTGCGCTCTACAGCGACATTCTTGATCATGTCTTAAGCACCAGACAAAATGTCATAGAAAAGTGTAAGGGTGGATTTACACATGCTCGATCTGCAATTGCAGTCTTTACAAAGTGGTGAAAAGTACATAAGAATTGCCCAGTAAAATCTGCAGTTGCGGATCCTCAAATTCAAATTTTAAAACATCAAATCCACAGCGGATCCTGTGTGTGACTACACTCTTAACGCATTATTATATATGTTACTCACTAGGTCATGCAGATGCTTTACATGTGTTTTTTTTTTTTTTGTCTAGCTTCTGTACTTGGCTCACAAATCCCCCTGTTATGCTGCTCATTTATTCTGACATCCACTGCTAAGGAAGGGGCTTGTCCGAGGCAAGCACTGAGCCTGCCTCACTCACCATGCATTCACTTCCTCCCTGAGGCTGCTGTGCTAGGTCTCTTCAGTCTCTTTAACCCCTTCCTCTCTGTTTTCATGCTGCAGTCTAATAGACAGGACAGGAGTGAGCACAGAGGAGTGCTAGTCCCACCCTCAGTTCCTGGACTTTGTCTCTGCTGAAGCACAGGCTGGGACAAAGATGATGATGCTGCAGCCGGACAGGATTATGTTTTGGAAGCCCTAGTGGTCTTTTTTTTTAAAATGTATTTATTTATTTATTTATTTTTTTAATGAATGATATTTAACTACATAACCTTGCTTAGAGGTAGAATATAATAAATATATTAGAGATTGGCCGATATTCACGATTTTCAAAGGTATCGGCATCTAACCTGCCCATAATGCCGGCGCTTTAACCCCTTAAGTACCAGGCCATTATACACCTTAAGACCAGAGCGTTTCTTGCACATCTGACCACTGTCACTTTAAACATTAATAACTCTGGGATGCTTTTAGTTATCATTCTGATTCCGAGATTTTTTCGTGACATATTCTACTTTAACATAGTGGTAAAATTTTGTGGTAACTTGCATCATTTCTTGGTGAAAAATCCCAAAATTTGATGAAAAATTTGAAAATTTTGCATTTTTCTAACTTTGACCCCTCTGCTTGTAAGGAAATGGATATTCAAAAAATTTTTTTTTTTTTATTCACATATACAATATGTCCACTTTATGTTTGCATCATAAAATTGACGTGTTTTTACTTTTGGAAGACACCAGAGGGCTTCAAAGTTCAGCAGCAATTTTCCAATTTTTCACACAATTTTCAAACTCTATTCTATTTTTCAGGGACCAGTTCAAGTTTGAAGTGGATTTGAAGGGTCTTCATATTAGAAATTCCCCACAAATGACCCCATTATAAAAACTGCACCCCCCAAAGTATTTAAAATGACATTCAGTTAGCGTTTTAACCCTTTAGGGGTTTCACAGGAATAGCAGCAAAGTGAAGGAGAAAATTCAGAATCTTCATTTTTTACACTCGAATGTTCATGTAGACCCAATTTTTGAATTTTTACAAAGGGTAAAAGGAGAATATTTATACTTATGTTTGCAGCCCATTTTCTCTCGAGTAAGCACATACCTCATATGTCTATGTAAAGTGTTCGGCGGGCGCAGTAGAGGGCTCAGAAGCGAAGGAGCGACAAGGGGATTTTGGAGAGCACGATTTTCTGAAATGGTTTTTGGGGGGCATGTTACATTTAGGAAGCCCCTATGGTGCCAGAAGAGCAAAAAAAAAACACATGGCATACCATTTTGGAAACTAGACCCCTTGAGGAACGTAACAAGGAATTAAGTGCGCTTTAATACCCCACAGGTGTTTCACGACTTTTGCATATGTAAAAAAAAAAAAAATTTCACATTTTTTGCAAGGGTTAATAGCAGAAAATACCCCCCAAAATTTGTAACCCCATCTCTTCTGACTATGGAGGTACCCCATAAGTTGACCTGAAGTGCACTACGGGCGAACTACAATGCTCAGAAGAGAAGAGTCATATTTGGCTTTTTGAGAGCAAATTTTGCTCTGGGGGGCATGTCGCATTTAGGAAGCCCCTATGGTGCCAGGACAGCAAAATAACCCCCACATGGCTTACCATTTTGGAAACTAGACCCCTTTAGGAACGTAACAAGGGGTACAGTGAGCATTTACTCCCTCCCCCCCACTGGTGTCTGTCAGATCTTTGGAACAGTGGGCTGCACAACATTTTTTATTTGCACAGCCCACTGTTCCAAAGATCTGTCAGACACCAGTGGGGTGTAAATTCGCACTGCACCCCTCATTACATTCCGAGAGGGGTGTAGTTTCCGAAATGGGGTCACATGTATTTTTTTTTTTTTGTGTGTGTGTTTGTCAAAACCGCTGTAACAATTAGCCACCCCTGTGCAAATCACCTCAAATGTACATGGTGCACTCTCCCTTCTGGGCCTTGTTGTGCGCCCCCAGAGCACTTTGCGCCCACATATGGGGTATCTCCGCAGTCGGGAGAAATTGCATTACAAATTTTGGGGGGCTTTTTTTCCCTTTTACCTCTTGTCAAAATGAAAAGAATAGGGCAACACCAGCATGTTAGTGTAAAAAAAATAATTTTTTTACACTAACATGCTGGTGTAGACCCCAACTTCACCTTTTCATAAGGGGTAAAAGGAGAAAAAGCCCCCCAAAATTTGTTAGGCAATTTCTCCCGAGTACGGCGATACCCCATATGTGGCCCTAAACTGTTTCCTTGAAATATGACAGGGCTCCGAAGTGAGAGAGCGCCATGTGCATTTGAGGACTAAATTAGGGATTACATAGGGGTATTGTACGCCAGTAAGTCCCAAACAGGGTGCCTCCAGCTGTTGCTAAACTCCCAGCATGCCTGGACAGTCAGTGGCTGTCCAGAAATGCTGGGAGTTATTGTTTTGCAACAGCTGGAGGCTCCGTTTTGGAAACACTGCCGTACAATACGTTTTTCATTTTTATTGGGGGGGGGGGGGGGCAGTGTAAGGGGGTCTATATGTAGTGTTTTACCCTTATGTATCAGTATAGTGTAGTGTTTTTTGTGTACATTCACACTGGCGGAGGTTTACAGTGAGTTCCCTGCTAGGAGTTTGCGCTGCTGCGAAAAATAATATTTTCCAACCAGTGTGCCTCCAGCTGTTGCAAAACTACAACTCCCAGCATGTACTGATCACCGAAGGGCATGCTGAGAGATGTAGTTATGTAACAGCTGGAGGGATCGCAACTACAACTCCCAGCATGCTGGGATTTGCAGGTTTGCAACATCTGGAGAGCTACAGTATAGAGACCACTGCAAACTGGGGACCTCCAGATGCTGCAAAACTACAAATCCCAGCAGGCCCAGACAGCAAACAGTTGTGTGGGCATGCTAGGAGTTGTAGTTTTGCAAGATCTGGAGGGCTAGTTCAGAGACTACCATATAGTGGTCTCAAACTGTAGCCCTCCAGCTGTTGCAAAACTACAACTCCCAGCATGCCCAAACAGCTGTCTGGGCATGCTGGGAGTTGTAGTTTTGCAACATCTGGAGGGCTACAGTTAGAGACCACTGTATAATGGTCTCAAACTGTACCCTGCAGATGTTGCTAGGCAACTTACCGGCTTCCATCGGATCCAGCCGCACGTCATCGCCGCCCGCCGATCTCCGTCGCCCGCAGCCTCCGTCGCCCACCCGGATCGGTAAGTGGACTCCGGCGCCGGTCCCTGTCGGGTTTCCCGGTCCTGCCCCGTCTATTGTGGGTGGGCAGGACGGGGGAAACGAAAGTTAACCCCCCCCCGCCCCCGATCTGCTATTGGTGGTCGCGTCTAGACCACCAATAGCAGGGATAGGAGGGGTGGCACCCGTGCCACCTCACTCCTATCCCTTCAAGGGGATCGTGGGTGTCTTAGACAACCGCGATCCCCCTTATATTCCGGGTCACCATAGACCCGTAATGACCCGGAATCGCGCAAATTGCAAGTGTGAATTCACTTGCGATTTGCGCCGATCGCCGACATGGGGGGGGGGGGGGGGGGGTCTGATGACCCCCCTGGGCATTTGCACGGGGTGCCTGCTGATCGATATCAGCAGTCACCCCGCCCGGCAGGGACCGAAATTCCCACGGACGTACTCATACGTGCCTGGTCCTTAAGAGGTTAAATCAATGAACTGCAGCGGCTTTTGCAGGGCCAGAGACCGCAGCCTGCTTCTCTCCCCCTGCCTGTGCTGGGGTCCTGAGTCCAACCACCGACTCTGCCCGATTGCCTCCCCCTGCCTATCCTCCGGCCAGAGACCGCCGCCGGTGCTGCCCCATTGCTTCCCCCATCCCTGGTTTTGAAAATTACTTGTTCCCGGGGTCCGCGCTACTTCTGGCTCTGGCGGCGTCCTGAGCTGTCACTGTGCGCCGGGTCACTGACGGTGACGTTGCGTTGAGGACATCACTTGTCATTGTGCACAGCAACAGCGCAGGACGCCGCAGGAGCCAGAAGTAGCGCGGACCCCGGGAACAAGTAATCATCAAAACCAGGGATGGGGGAAGCAATGGGGCAGCGGTGGTCTCTGGCCAGAGGATAGGCAGGGGGAGGCAATCGGGCAGCGACCACCGCCGCAACCCACTTCTCTTCCCCTGCCTGTCCTGGGGTCCTGAGTCCAACCACCGACGCTGCCCGATTGCCTCCCCCTGCCTATCCTCTGGCCAGAGACCACCGCTGCCCCATTGCTTCCCCCATCCCTGGTTTTGATGATTACTTGTTCCCTGGGTCCGCGCTACTTCTGGCTCCTGCGCTGTTGCTGTGCACAATGACAAGTGATGTCCTCAACGCAACGTCACCGTCAGTGACCCGGCGCACAGTGACAGCTCAGGACGCCGCCAGAGCCAGAAGTAGCGCGGACCCCGGGAACAAGTAATTATCAAAACCAGGGATGGGGGAAGCAATGGGGCAGCACCGGCGGCGGTCTCTGGCTGGAGGATAGGCAGGGGAGGCAATCTGGCAGCGTCGGTGGTTGGACTCAGGACCCCAGGACAGGCAGGGGAAGAGAAGCGGGTGGCAGCGGTGGTCTCTGGCCCCGCAAAAGCCGCTGCAGTTCATTGATTTTAAAGCACCCGCTTTAAATCATTGATCTACAGCGGCTTCTACGGGGCCAGAAACAGTTTATTAGGGTATACCTGCGCACACACGCTCACCCTCATTTTATTTGGGGGGGGGGGGGGAATTGAAATGCACGGAATATCGGTATAAGTTATCAGCTATCGGCCTGAAAGTTCACAGGTTATCGGTATCGGCTCTAAAAAATCAATATTGGTTGATCCCTAATAAATATAAATTATATTCTAGCGCTAAACAAGGTTATGTAATTAAATATCATTCATTTAAAAAAAACAAAAAAAAAAACTCTTCTTGATCTTCTTTGTATTATTCTTGTATATATTGCATTGCCATGCCACCTGTATGTCTACATATCGGCACGTTTTGTTAGCTGTGAATGGCGTGTGTATTTATCGGAATCAATAGGAAGTCCTCTTCTGAATCTGATAATTAGCATTACTCATTTCTCCTTGTCACTTTGTGAATGAGCCCTCTGTGTCCCGCGCAGCTGTGCGCAGCCCTGCCTGTTTAGTCATGGATGTGGCTTTAATTCTCACTATGATGCAGAATGCCTCCGCTGGTTTACAATGGACATCTTGGAATGTGGGCTGCATTTTTTTGTTCAAGTAGGGCATTTAGCAGTTAACAATATATAGGACCACAATGTATACGCCATTTACTTATATGCAGAGTACTTTGAGTGGTGTCCCCGTGTGCTGATCTCTAATTTATACCCGGCATATCTTATTGTGATGTAGCCGCGCGTTTCCTGCTGCGAGCTTGAATCGGGACGGGCTTTCCGCTGCAGACTGCATTAAAGTCATTGGGGTCTGTGTCAGATTTTTGGCAGCACGCTGCTATCTCACAATAAAATATGGCTAATGTTTAGTATTGGGGTATGTTCACATACTGAAATTGTGCTCATGTGAACACATCCAAAGGTATGTTTACATGAGACTGAAATGCTGCATGTTTTCTCAATTAAGTTCAGTCAGGAAGTCAAAATCTGCAGCATTTCTGTTCTGTGTGAACAGCTCACACACTTTATTTGCTGTATATTTTTTATTTTTTTTCCAGATTTTACAACTCTGCAGCGTATCTACCACATGTGAACATGTCCCATATAGCTTGCAGCAGCTGGACTACACAACCTGAGGCTATGTTCACATAGTGAAATATTTGGGAAATTACGCAAATAGTGGGTGGCGGCAGAACATGGTGCCATGACTGCTCGGTGATGTACCATCTCTATAGACGGCAATGCATTTCCAAGCGGATTCCACCTGAAGAATTGACATGTCAATTCTTTTTGCGGAGGCCGGAATCGGGATTCCAGGGCAGAAACATTACATTCTGCCATGTGCAGCAGAATTCCATTGAAATCAATGGAGCTCTGCTGCAACGGAATTTCTGAGTGGACTTTTTCCAATGAATTCAGATCAGAAATTTTGATGTGTGAACGTGGCCTTTAAAGGAGAACTATTGTGCTTTGGATAGGGGATAAGTGTCTGATCGCAGGGGGTCCGACCTCTGGGACCCCCGCGATGTCTTGCAGGGGTCCCTTGCACTCCCCGGGAACGGATTGTGTCAACCCTTGTACGAAGCCCCCTCCATGTATCTTTATGGTAGAGCCGGAGTTACCCAAACGCTGTATCTCCGGCTCTCCAATAGAGATACATAGAGGGGGGGTGTCAGCTGCTTGCTTCGTGCGGGGGTCAAAACGCCCCATTCTTCAGCAGAGCCAGGGTCCTGTGCAGGAGACTAGAAGTCGGACCCCCTGTGATCAGACACTTTTTTCTTCACAATAGTTCTCCTTTTACAGGTCATTCGTAGTCCAGCAAGGTGGATGTTTTGCATGTAAAATACCTGGATGCTGACATAGCACAGGTGCAGCACTCTGTAATCCTATTCTGTAATCCTATTCTTTACAGTCTATTTGCTTTTACCAGTTTCATAGTTATTTGAGCTTTGGTCCAGCACCTCCCAGATTAAGGGAACAATACGGCGCTGGCTTTTTACAGGGCATTTCCTTTTACTTATAATTGTATGTTGGGTAATAGTGGTGAAGCCTTTGTACATTAAAATGCACTTTTGCGTATATGTTTTTACTTTTTATGAATTCATTTTTTTAACAGGTGAAACTATTTGCACATATATTGGTGATATTTTGATCCTGCATGTCTCATCTTTATATATGTCGTGTTTATTACCAGATCTGCAACTCGCTGCTGAGCTTGGCAAAACGTTACTGGACCGCAACACTGAACTTGAGGAGTCTCTGCAGCAGATGTACGCCACCAACCAGGAACAGATCCAGGAAATAGAGGTACAAAGCTTTTCCTGCATCTGGCTACTTACCATTGGGTACTCACACTTCAGTGCCGTCACGCCCCCTCCCATAGATTTGCATAGCGGGGTGTGGGGGGGGGGGTAACGTCCCTCGGGGGCGGAGTCGTGACGTCACAATACTCTGGCCCTGTGGTCGCCACCCGGCTGTTTGTGAGCTGGCACCGCGGTGCCAGCTCACAAACAGGTGGGTGGCAAATACAAGAGTACGGGGGACCCCCGCGGCGAGACATCTTATCCTTAGGGGATAAGATGTCTCGGGGCCAGACTACCCCTTTACCCCTTTAAAGGAAAACGGTCACATTTTCTCCCACAATATCCACAGGTATTGGTGGATAGTGCGGGAGACGCTGATTAAAACGAGCCCTACCTTGGTCTGATCCGCTCCGCCGTTCGCCCGCAATTGTAGTTTTAATCTCTGTGTATATCCTGCTGTAACTGGCAAAGGCGGGGCTTCTGCGGGCAAACAGACACTGACGTCAGCGCCGCTCATGAATATTCATCCCTGCCTCTGGTTAGGAGCGGCGAAGAGAGGGAGAACAGGAGGGATGAATATTCATGAGCGGCGCTGACGTCAGTGTCTGTTTGCCCGCAGAAGCCCCGCCTTTGCCAGTTACAGCAGGATATACACAGAGATTAAAACTACAATTGCGGGCGAACGGCAGCGCGGATCAGACCAAGGTAGGGCTCGTTTTAATCAGCGTCTCCCGCACTATCCACCAGTACCTGTGGATAGTGCGGGAGAAAATATGTGACAGTTTTCCTTTAAAGCTGCACATAATGGGGGAGATTCGTCAAGACCTGTATTGAAAAGTTGACCAGTTGCCCATAGCAACCAATCAGATTGCTGCTTTTATTTTCAGTGGCGCTTTCAAAAATGAAATAAGCGATCTGGTTGCTATGGGCAACTGGTCGACTGAACTGACACTTATTTATGAGTCTCAGCAGTTTAGGTTTCTGGTTGCTGCAGTCAAGCCAGATGAATAGGTTGGTCTCATTAGGTGAAGTGCACCACCCCCTCTTTGCAAGGCCACAGGATTCATGGGAAATGTAGGCAGCATGAGAAATTAATTTTTGCTCGGAAACTGAAGCAAACATTATTCTCTAATAGGTAATAGCAAACGTCTTCAGCAGATTCAATGCCATGAGAACAGCTAGAGATGAGTGAACTTACAGTAAATTCGATTCGTCACGAACTTCTCGGCTCGGCAGTTGATGACTTTTCCTGCGTAAATTAGCTCAGCCTTCAGGTGCTCCAGTGGGCTGGAAAAGGTGGATACAGTCCTAGGAAAGAGTCTCCTAGGACTGTATCCACCTTTTCCAGCCCACGGGAGCACCTGAAAGCTGAAAAGTCATCAACTGCCGAGCCGAGAAGTTCGTGACGAATCGAATTTACTGTAAGTTCTCTCATCTCTAATAACAGCCATAAGCAAAGTCTGTACAGTGGTCCCTCAAGTTACAATATTAATCGGTTCCAGGACGACCATTCTATGTTGAAACCATTGTATGTTGAGACCATAACTCTATGGAAACCTGGTAATTGGTTCTGAACCCCCCAAAATGTCATCCAAACTAGGAAAAAGTTAGGATTAAATAAAAATAAGTAGATAACTAATACAGATAAAGCAAATCCTTACATATAAAAGTAAGAAAGAGCTGCTGGGAACTGTAAATCACTGTCTGTCAGTGTTTCCCAACCAGGGTGCCTCCAGCTGTTGCAAAACTACAACTCCCAGCATGCCCGGACAGCCGTTGGCTGTCCGGGCATGCTGGGAGTTGTAGTTTTCCAACAGCTGGAGGCACCCTGGTTGGGAAACGATGGTTTATGTAGGGGACAGGCGCTTATTCAGGGTCCTATACAGTACACACAGTGTCCCAAATGGAGCCACCCTTACTTGGTGTCTAAAGGAGCAGCTAACCCTGGCACAGGTAAGGAGTAGTGAAGAACTTGTAGTTCCTCCCTGTAATGTAGGGGGCGCTACCAGACACCAGTCAGTGCATGCACTTCAATAATACAGGCGATTTACCAGTAAAATGCCCATTCTGATTGGTCAGTTCCTCCAGTTGTGACACGTCTCACAGATCTGGACTGTCTGTACATTACACTCTCAGAAAAGGAGGCAAACTAGATATAAGTTACAAAAATTAAATCTTTATTTAAACAATCAATAAAAAATGCAAGCTAAAATCACGAGAGGCGAACTGTGGTGATCAGATAAACACATACTGAAAGGCGGGGTGAGACTGTCCCGAATGAAAAAAAGGAAAAACATATATATTTTTTTTGATTCAAGAAAAAAAGCATATCACAAGGATTGTATCAATTATTGGGGTAACGCACTCCGAAAAATGAAATTAACAAAGTATACGGAATGGAGTATACACTGGAGTTACATAAAAGGTTAAATATTAAGCAAGGGGAGACTGAAAGCAAAAGGCAATATACATGTATTCAAAAGTACCAGTCATGTACCCTACAGAGGAGCATCTCACCTACCCCTAGTGTGTTACCCTAATAATTGATACAATCCTTGTGATATGCTTTTTTCTTGAATCAAAAAAAATTTTTTTTTTTTTTTTTTTCGGGACAGTCTCACCCCGCCTTTCAGTATGTGTTTATCTGATCACCACAGATCTCCTCTCGTGATTTTAGCTTGCGTTTTTTATTGATTGTTTAAATAAAGATTGAATTTTTATAACATATACAGTGGTCTCTCAACATATGATATTAATTGGTTCCAGGAGAACTATCATATGTTGAAACCATCATATGTCGAGTACATATGTCTATGTAAAATGGTAATTGGTTCTGGGGCCTCGGAACCATTGTATGTTTGATCCATATCTCTATGGGAAATTGCTAATTGGTTCTGGGATGACCATTGTATGGGGAGTGTTTAACAAACCAGGGTGCCTCCAGCTGTTGCACAACCACAACTCCCAGCATGCATGTACAGCCATTGACTGTCTGGGCATGCTGGGAGTTATAGTTTTGCAACAGCTGGAGGCACACTGATAGGTAAACATTGATGTATGGGGTGTATAGTGTGTATATGTATTGGATGTGATGTGTGACATCGCATACAGTACTGTACAGTTCTTTAAATACCTTCAGGGGGGGGACAGAATGTCCTCCATTACGATCCTGCCGACTACAGCTCTATAGGAAAGGAAGGGGAGCAGCTCATTGGATGCCTGCAGCAAGATGCTCCAGGCTATTGGCTATAGCTGCACTGGGGGGGGGGCTTACACGGAGCTCACAGTGGAAGCCTGTATGAGTTAGCAGGACAGCATGTGAGTAACAGGAGGCAGAACGGGGCACACGGGGACATTATACAACTATCTGTCATTTGCTGAAGTTGTCAGCGCTGTTAGATAGCTGTTTGTATGATGGCCCCGACACACAGCAGCATCATATGTTGAGGCTGCCTTCAACATACGATGGGCTCTGAGAGGCCATCATATGTTGAAATGATCATATGTCGGGGCCATCATAAGTCGAGGGATCACTGTACCTAGTTTGCCTCCTTTTCTGAGAGTGTAATGTACAGACAGTCCAGATCTGTGAGACGTGTCACAACTGGAGGAACTGACCAATCAGAATGGGCATTTTACTGGTAAATCGCCTGTATTATTGAAGTGCATGCACTGACTGGTGTCTGGTAGCGCCCCCTACATTACAGGGAGGAACTACAAGTTCTTTACTACTCCTTACCTGTGCCTCCTTTTCTGAGAGTGTATTGTTATATGGCCTAGGTTACTATCAGTGCCTTTGTATTTCTGTTAACTACTGTCTGTACATTGTATGTTGAGTCTGGTTTCAAGTTACAATATTCCAGAAAAGACCATTGTATGTTGAAACTATTGTATGTTTAGGCCATTGTAAGTTGAGGGATCACTGTATATGTAGCACGTGGATCCAACATGGATAGGACCTAAACATGCTACTGCAGACTTTACCTCAGCAAATCCATAGGTAAAAGCTGCGCGTGCATTTAATTTACTAAACCTCGGCCTAGTAAGGAGCCTATCTGAAATGTTTTGGGTTTGTTCAGCATGTTCCAACCTGTGGATCTCCAGCTATTGCAGAACTGCAGCCTTCAGCTATCCGGGCATGATGGGAGTTGTAGTTTTGTAACAGCTGGGGTCCCAGACTTCTAAGCGCGCAGGTTTAGTCAGAAGGCTCCTCAGTAGATTCCAAACAACGTGTGTCACAGAATTACAAATGGTGTTTGTTTTTAGAGGAGAAGGCTGACACTTTCTTCACACACACAGCTCTGCAGCATATAAGGGAGTCTATAACCTGCTCAGGATGTCGGGCACGCTGGTCCCCTTGGGAATATCAGCCTGGCATTGTCATGGTGCTGTTCTGAATATAGTCTACAAATAGGACATCATGAATCCTGTGAACTTCCTCTATGCCCCATAGGAAGGTGCTAATCTGAAATAGGTCATATTGAAGCACTTCAGGTTAATCCATACTTTACACCAAATCCTCCAGCCATGTGAAGCAGCTGCAGAGCACCAAGGGCCTGCATGCTGGGCCGACAATGCTGAAATATTAATGTTAGTAACGTGTCTAATAATCCGGTCTAGATTATTAGAGTAAGAAATTATGAAGAAGAGCATTATGGGTAGTCGGGTTCAGTAAAGCTGCGGATTGCTGTACATATCCAGTGTAAATACTATGTACACACTTTTGGGGAGATTTATCAAAACCTGTGCAGAGGAAGAGTGGTGTAGTTGCCCATAGCAACCAATCAGATTGCTTCTTTCATTTTCCACAGGCCTCTTTAGAGGCCTGTGGAAAATGAATGAAGCAATCTGATTGGTTGCTATGGGCAACTGCACCACTCTTCCTCTGCACAGGTTTTGATAAATCTCCCCCTTTGTTCTTCTCTGGAGATTTCCTGTTTCATAGCTTCCCCCTAGACTCTTAGTTCCCCTTTCACCAGCAGGCTTCCTATAGTCTGTTTTCATGATCAGTGGGGGTCCCATTGGTCAGACCCCCACCGTTCAGATCCTTATCCCCTAACCTGTGAATAGGGGACACATTTTATCACGTTATAGACACTTGTTAAAGCGCAACTGTCTTAATTTATTACCCCCCAGACTACCACAATGTTGTTCCAGACGACCATATAGTGAGTCTAACCATACCTTTATGGCCGCTCTTCCCTCTTTTCTGACTTATGAAATACACTACTCAAAAAAATAAAGGGAACACTAAGATAACACATCCTAGATCTGAATGAATGATCTAATTGTATGAAATACTTTCATCTTTACATAGCAGAATGTGCTGACAACAAAATCACACAAAAATTATTAATGGAAATCACATTTATCAACCCATGGAGGTCTGGATATGGAGTCACACTCAAAATCAAGGTGGAAAAACCACACTACAGGCTGATCCAACTTTATGTAATGTCCTTAAAATAAGTCACAATGAGGCGCAGTAGTGTGTGTGTCCTCCACGTGCCCGTATGACCTCCCTACAACGTCTGGGCATGCTCCTGATGAGGTGGCGGCTGGTCTGCTGAGGGATGTCCTCCCAGACCTGGACTAAAGCATCTGCCAACTCCTGAACAGTCTGTGGTGCAATGTGGCGTTGGTGGATAGAGCGAGACATGATGTCCCAGATGTGCTCAATCGGATTCAGGTCTGGGGAATGGGCGGGCCAGTCCATAGCATCAATGCCTTCCTCTTGTAGGAACTGCTGACACACTCCAGCTGCATGAGGTCTAGCATTGTCTTGCATTCGGAGGAACCCAGGACCAACTGCACCAGCCTATGGTCTCAGAAGGGGTCTGAGGATCTCATCTCGGTACCTAATGGCAGTAAGGCTACCTCTGGCAAGCACATGGAGGGCTGTTCGGCCCCCCCTAAGAAATTCCACCCCACACCATTACTGACCCACCGCCAAACCGGTCATGCTGGACAATGTTGCAGGCAGCAGAACGTTCTCCACGGCATCTCCAGACTCTGTCACGTCTGTCACATGTGCTTAGTGTGAATCTGCTTTCTCTGTGAAGCGCACAGGGCAAATTTGCCAATCTTGGTGTTCTCTAGCAAATGTCAAACATCCTGCACAGTGTTGGGCTGTAAGCACAACCCCCAACTGTGGATGTCGTGCCCTCATATCGCCCTCATGGAGTCTGTTTCTGACCGTTTGAGCGGACACATGCACATTTGTGGCCTGCTGGAGGTCATTTTGCAGGGCTCTGGCAGTTCTCCTTTTTGCACAAAGGCGGAGGTAGCGGTCCTGCTGCTGGGTTGTTGCCCTCCTACGGCCTCCTCCATGTCTCCTGATGTACTGGCCTGTCTCCTGGTAGTGCTCTGGACACTACGCTGACAGACACAGCAAACCTTCTTGCCACAGCTCGCATTGATGTGCCATCCTGGATGAGCTGCACTACCTGAGCCACTTGTGTGGGTTGTAGACTCAGTCTCATGCTACCACTAGAGTGAAAGCACTGCCAGCATTCAAAAGTGACCAAAACATCAGCCAGGAGACATAGAAACTTAGAAGTGGTCTGTGGTCACCACTTGCAGAACCACTTCTTTATTGGGGGTGTCTTGTTAATTGCCTATTATTTCCACCTGTTTGTTCCATTTGCACAACAGCATGTGAAATTGATTGTCAGTCAGTGTTGCTTCCTGAGTGGACAGTGGGATTTCACAGAAGTGTGATTGACTTGGAGTTACAATGTGTTGTTTGAGTGTTCCCTTAAATTTTTTGAGCAGTGTACTTTTATAGAGGTGTCAGGCACAGTCGGATAGGCGTGGTTTGGCGCATACCCAGGAGCATGCGCTTTCTGTCAATGAAGGGCGGCGGCGCGTGCACGTTAGAGTCGGCAGGGAGGGGCGCATGCGCAAGCGGTCCAAGTGCTGAAAGGGAGGATGCGTGGCGGCGGCGGCAGGGTTTTGTGTACCCCAAACCATGCCTATCAGACTGTGCCCGACACCTCCTATAAAAGTATTTTATAAGTCAGAAAAGAGTGTCCATAAAGGTATGTTAGACTTACTATATGGTCGTCTGTAACAACATTGTGGTAGTCTGCGGGGTAATAAATGATGACTGTTGCGCTTTAAGCTGGTGACACATTGCAGTAGGGGTTCACACCCATAATCTAGTCATATCTATCTACTGAGATTTGGATGCTTTATTTAAGAAAATAAATAATAATAATAATTTTTAGTCCATGAGTGGGGGTCCACTATGCCCCGGAGCCGCACTGCCCCTCTTCCCTGAAGGCGTTCCCTGCTACTCCTAGCGATTGACACACAGGTGGTCTGCCTGAGGCGGTCCTGTGTAGTTGTCCCGCCCATGCACCATCAATGTGTATTACAGAGGGACAACTACATAGGTCAAACCCTGTGTGACAATCGCGAGGAGGAACGGGTGCACCTCGAGCGGAGAGGGGCTGTGCAATCCTGCAGCATAGGACCCGGGGCCATGCCGCTCTAACATTCTTGGACAGTTTTAAAAATTCATGGGTGTAAACTCCTCCCGCAATGTGTCGCCAGCTTAACACGTGATTATAATGTGACAGATTCACTTTAAAGTGGAAACGTGACGCCAATATCAAAAGGAGTTTATTGGGTCAAGAAGAGCTTATACGGGGCTGTTTTTCAATTTCACTTTCTTATATAGTTTGGACATGGGGGAGATTTATCAAAACGTTGCTGAGTTTCCCATAGCAACCAATCAGATCGCTTCTTTGGCCTCTGAAAAATGGAAGAAGCGATCTGATTGGTTGCTATGGGCAATTCAGCAACTTTTCCTCTGGACAGGTTTTGATAAATCTCCCCCAATGAGTTTCTATTCTTCTTTCTACCAGTACCTCACGAAGCAGGTGGATCTACTGAGGCGGATGAACGAGCAGCATGCCAAGGTGTATGAGCAGCTAGATGTCACAGCCAGAGAACTAGAAGGTGCCAATCAGAAGCTGGTGCTGGAGAGTCGATCATCACAGCAAAAGATTGTAGGGTAGGTGACCTTGTGTGAGGGAAGACTTACCTGACCTAGAGCCTCCTGAAGTCTAGATCTGCTACCTTTTTTTCTTCTCTCCCATACTCCCCAATCTGGCCATGCCAAGCTCAGCGCCCTGAGGGTAACAATTGCAAATCTCCCATGGTTTTGCAGATATTACTACATATGCTACAGGAAAGTAATGATACTGTACACAGACCTGGCATTGGAAGCTTTGGGCATTCAGATGTGGAAATATAAAGCAATAATTACAAGACATAAATCCTGTTTAACCCCTTAACGATGCAGGTACATAACGCACCAGGACGTACATTTACGTCCTATACATGGGATGCCCGGATCATGTGCAGCAGGTCCCAGCTGCTGATAGCAGCCAGGGACCCGACGGTAATGGCTGACATCCGCGATCATGCGGATGTCCGCCATTAAAGGGGTTATCCAGGAAAAAACTTTTTTTTTTTATATATATCAACTGGCTCCAGAAAGTTAAACAGATTTGTAAATTACTTCTATTAAAAAATCTTAATCCTTTCAGTGCTTATGAGCTTCTGAACTTTAGGTTGTTCTTTTCTAAGTAATCTCTGACCCGTGTCTCGGGAACCGCCCAATTTAGAAGAGGTTTGCTATGGGAATTTGCTTCTAAACTGGGCGTTTCCCGAGACACGTGTCATCAGAGACAGAAAAGAACGACCTTAACTTCAGAAGCTCATAAGTACTGAAAGGATTAAGATTTTTTAATAGAAGTAATTTACAAATCTGTTTAACTTTCTGGAACCAGTTGAGATATACATACGTTTTTTTCCCGGAATACCCCTTTAACCCCCTCAGATGCCGTGATCAATACAGATCACGGCATCTGCAGCATTGCAGACACTAAAATGGATGATCCGATCGCCCACAGTGCTGCCGCAGCGATCCGATCATCGAGAACGGCAGACAGAGGTCCCCCCACCTGCCTCCGCTACCTTCCACGGGTCTTCTGCTCTGGTCTGTAATTGAGCAGACCAGAGCAGATGATGACCGATAACACTGATCACTGCTATGCTCTATGCATAGCACTGTATAGTATTAGAAATCGAATGATTGCTATAAATAGTCCCCTATGGGGACAATTAAAGTTTACAAATAAGTGGTAAAAAAAAGTTTAAAACATTTTTTTGAAAACCCCCCTCCCACAATATAAACGTAAATTGTCCCATTTTACCTGTTTCACCCCCAAAAAGTGTAAAAAAATAAATATAAATTAGATATATATTTGGTATCGCCACGTGTGTAAATATACAAGCTATTATGATATGTTAATGATACCGTACGGTGAACGTAAAAAAAAGTCCAAAATTGCTGCTTTTTTTTAATAACCTTTTATTCCCAAAAAAATTGATAAATTTATTAAAAGTTTTATATAAGCAAATATGGTATCAATAAAAAGTACAGATCACGGCACAAAAAATGAGCCCTCATACCACCGCTTATACGGAAAAATGAAAAAGTTATAGGTCTTCAAAATAGGGGGATTTTAAACCTACTAATTTGGTTAAAGGATTTGCAATTAATTTTTTTTCTTTTTTTTTAAGCGCAATAGTAATAGAAAAATGTATAACCATGGGTATAATTTTAATCGTATTGACCCAAAGAATAAAGAACACATGTCATTTTTATCGTAAATTGTACGGAGTGAAAAAGAAACCTTCCAAAATTTGCAAAATTGCGGTTTTCTTTTTAATTTCCCCACACAAATAGTATATTTTTGATTGCGCCATACATTTTATGGTAAAGTGAGTGATGGCATTACAACGGACAACTGGTCGCGCAAAAAACAAGCCCTCATACTAGTCTGTGGATGAAAATATTAAAGTTATGACTTTTTGAAGGCGAGGAGGAAAAAACGAAAACGTAAAAATTGTCTGAGTCCTTAAGGCCCAAATGGGCTGAGTCCTTAAGGGGGTTAAGATTTGCTTGCACTTACCTGCTGGTACAGGCATATAGTGCTTAATCTAGACGGTCCTTACCATTTTTGAATCCCTGCTCCTGTTATGGCCAAATATTGTAATATGCTAATTAGGCTCTTTACCCACTCGGGGTGTTCCCTTGCATCCTCTACTTTACTTCCCTCTTTATAAATATTATTTGTAGAGATGAGCGAACTTACAGTAAATTCGATTCGTCACGAACTTCTCGGCTCAGCAGTTGATGACTTTTCCTGCGTAAATTAATTCAGCCTTCAGGTGCTCCGGTGGGCTGGAAAAGGTGGATACAGTCCTAGGAAAGAGTCTCCTAGGACTGTATCCACCTTTTCCAGCCCACCGGAGCACCGAAAAGCTGAACTCATTTATGCAGGAAAAGTCATCAACTGCCGAGCGGAGAAGTTCGTGACGAATCGAATTTACTGTAAGTTCGCTCATCTCTAATTATTTGTATTCTTCTCCTGTGAGATCTCTCACACGGTCTGCGTTACTTGTGTAGGCCGAGGCTGTGAAGTAAATTTGATTCAGCCATCACCTACTTTTTTTGCACATATGTGTAAAATTGATTTCCTAATACTGTTGGATGTGTGCAGCGTGATCTCCTAAGGCTGCTTCCACACTATGAAAAGTACCCGTTATATTACACCCGTTATAAAATAGCGGCCGATCGCGGGGTTAAACGGCCATTAGAAAATCCCATTATAGTCTATGGGATTTTTCTAATAGCCGTTTTAACCCATTATCGCCCGTTATTAATAACTGACGTTATTCTGTGACGGAAGATAGTAACGGGAGAAATGATGCATGCACTATTTCTTCAGTTCAATCGCCCGTCACGAAATAACGGCCGTTATTAATAACGGGCGATAATGGGTTAAAACGGCTAATAGAAAAATCCCATAGACTATAATGGGATTTTCTAATGGCCGTTTAACCCCGCGATCGGCTGCTATTTTACAACGGGTGTTATATAACGGGCACTTTTCATAGTGTGGAAGCAGCCTAACACCTGTATACAAACCTAGAAAAGAAAAAAAAATCTTATAACTTTATTTTACTTCTCACTTTGAATCAGTCTACGTGTTTGTCCTGTTTCAAAAGTTGTATGGCAGCATATGGTAATTCAGGAAGTCTTGGCGGCCTGATAGTTCCGTATATATATATATATATATATATATATATATATATATATATATATATATATATATATATATATATATATATACCTTATGTGCGATGTTTCTTGTGATAGATCCATCTTTTGTGCTTTAAATCACTGCTCAAAACTGACTGAACTATCTACAGTGTCATAGTTTATAAACAGTTATTAATCTTATGTATTATCCCAGATACCTCCACAATGGGATTACGAACAGTCAATCTATCAGATTTTGACTGCAGTATCATTTTGTTGTGAATGTTTTCACCACCATTTACCCCAACATTGTAAATTGTATATAGACCACTTGGTGGCATATAGAGCCCCTTCAGTTCTCTATTATGGAAGTAAGGGGCCATTTTCTCTGTGTACTGACTTTCCTAAAAAAAAAAAAAAAAAAAAAAAAAAAAAAAAAATAATAGCATTGTCCATAGCAGTGTTTCTTAACCGGAGTCCCTCCAGCTGATGCAAATCTACAACCCCAAGCATGCCCAGACAGCTAACAGCTGTCTGCGCATGCTGGGAGTTGTAGTTTTGCAACAGCTGGATGCACCCTGGTTGGGAAACACTGCTATGGACAATGCAATTTTTTAGGAAAGTCAGTACATAAAGGGAACGTAGCACTAAGGCAGGTTGCCTTTAAATTAGGATATGTAAACGAACAACTAGTAGGCACAATTTGCTGGTTAAAGGGGTACTCCACTGGCCAACATTCGGAACATTTAGTTCCCAACGCTGTGTGCGTGCTGGTGTCGGCCACCCCCCCCCCCTTGTGATGCCACGCCTTCTCAATACAGGTCTATGGGAGGGGGCGTGATGGCCAAGGTCACCAGGGGGCGCGGCTGACCCCCGGAGTACACAAGCATCGTTCGGAACTAAATGTTCCGAACGCTGGCCAGTGGAGTACCCCTTTAAATGCCAACCCTACCAAGTGTCAACCAGACTCTTCAACAACCATGACCCCTTTCATGGCCCTGTGCTTATATTTGTTTATCATTCAGTCCATGACCCATTCTTAGATCCACATTCTTTTTTTGTGGGAACTGCAGATAAGCGAAGGTCAGTGGTGGAGCCTAAACTTGAGAATGCATTCAGAACCCTTCCCCAAAATTAACTACAAAATTGCATGCAGAGAGCCCTCACAGTGGTGCATTGAGGCCCCTTACATCCCATAATGGAGAACTGAAGGGGCTCTATATGTCACCAAATGGTTGTTTCATGTCGCTGTATTCTGCTCTAGAAACTATATATCTAGTGGTTGGCATTCAATGGAACATGCCCCAATGAATTGCCAGAGGGGAAAAAAAGTCTTTGTCGGCATCTGTATATTGCTCATAGTTCAATGGTGTCTTACACTTAGGCCCTATTCACACAGCAGAATTCTGCTTGTATGTGAGTCCACACTCCCGCTGAATTTCTGCTTGGATTCCACACAAATACAGCACAAAATCCTCAAAAGCGGAAGCGAAATTGGGGCGGATGAGTGGAAATTCTGCCGTGTGAATAGGGCCTTAGGGTATGGTCACACTGCAGAATTCTGAGCGCAATTCAGCTTGTGGAAATTCTGTAGGAACTTAGTAGTGTGAACATACCCTTACAGGTCCACCTTGGGAAGGCTTGCTCCTCTGGTACCAAATAGAACACCCTTGATAGGGGTAGATGCTCAATTTGCATTACATTACCACTTTACATTCATCCTTAGTTTAAAGGACAACTGCAGCGGTATGACACTTATCCCCTATCCACAGGATTAGGGGATAAGTGTTTGATTGCGGGGGTCCGACCGCTGGGACCCCATGTGATCTCCTGTACGGGGCGCCGCCATTAGCACTCACGGTGAGCGCTAAGGCGCGTAGCGTCGACCTAGAGGTCGACGGTGACGCCCAGTCTCCTCCCCGTCCCCCATACAGTTCTATGGGGGAGGCACGAACGCTGCCTCCCTGCCTCTCCCATAGAGAAGTATGGAGGAGGCGTGCCGGCTGCAACATCATGCTGCGGCCGGCACGCCCCCTGCACGAGACAGCTGTGGCCCCCTACAGGAGATCACAGGGGGTCCCAGTGGTCGGACCCCCGCGATCAAACACTTTAACCCTATCCTGTGGATAGGGGATAAGTGTTAATCACGCTGCATAAGTCCTTTAATGCTCAATGATCAACCCAAAAAATTCAGCAACAAACTGATAAAACACAAGCGTCTTCTTTTTCCTAATAACCCCCTTGGAAATGATATGACCTGTAATACTTTGAGAGTATCCTCTTTGGGGTTAAGGTTCTTGGTAACAAATCAGTGTTTCCTTTTTTTTTTTTAGTTTGACTGAGACCATTGAAAGTCTGCAGATTCACATTGAAGATCTTCAGAAACAAGTGGAAGAGTTGAAGAAGCCTGGTCGGGTGTGTGGCGGCCGCGAGAAGTTTGAGCAGTCTAGGTCGACACACAGCTTCTCCTGCCTAAAGGAACTCTATGACTTGCGCCAGTAGGTTTAACATAGTTCATGACATTATGTGGCAAGACCTTTTTAAAAGGGTATTCTCATCTGGACATTTATGTAAAGGATATATCATAGATGTGTGATAGCTGCAGCTTCCATTTCTGGGACCTGAACCTATCTTGAGATTGAGGACCTCCAGCCCCATCAGGAGGTGGTTCAGGACGTCACACAGATTGAACAGGCTGTTTTACGCAGTTAGCATATTAGTGTGTAGAATAGACATTAATGAAAATGGTGCTACACTGTTTATGCATCTCCATTAAGCTCTTTAGGAGCTACATAAATGGAGTAAAACAGCAGTCTAGCCTGTTTTTGGCTTCCCGACCACCTCTGGCAGTCACAAGAGCCCTCAATATTGAGATAAGTGTGTCCAAGAGGTGTGTGACCTTAATCAATCAGACATTTTAGGCGTATACTGTGGATTACCACATTATAGGGCCCATTATGCTGTTTGTCAAGTGAGGAGACCTCCTGGGTGGGATTTACAGCCATAATACAGGCACAGAAATCCACCTCTTATGCTCCTGTAACGTGGTCCTTGAAGTGACATTTGTCACCTACACTAAAGGCCCTGTAAAGTAGTACAGCGTCTTTTATCACCACATAAGAGCCTCTTACAAATACCAATCTCTTCCCTATTTCTGCAGGTATTTTGTTTATGATCACATCTTTGCTGAGAAGATCACATCTCTAAACGCACAACCCGGTCCCATTGAGGAGGAGAATGAACATCTCAAGAAGACTTTGGCTGTTCTGGAGGCACAGCTCAGCCTAGAACGTAAGAAGAAGGAGATCTTAGAAGAGGAGTATAATCAGGTCCTGAAAGAAAATTCTGAGTTCGAGCATATTCTGAAAGACAGAGATTCCTGTCATGCCCGGGCAGAAGAATTGGAAGCGGAGGTGGCCGAAATGCGCCAGATATGCCGGTCAGACAGCGTATTCTCAAGCAGCGTTGAAAAGCTGATTCCGGAGTCAATCTTCATCTCATTCAAAGAGACTGCAGAAAAGGACTTTGAGTCCGATGCAGTGATACCTGTCTCACAAGTAGAAATAAAGCCCTTAAAAAGAAGCAGTAGTGAGATGGTTCTGCCCAGCTGTTCCGCAGAAGCCATACGTAATGGTCACGAGGAAACCTGCATCAGAAGGACTGAGGCTGTGAAGCAAAGGGGGATCTCTCTGCTCAATGAGGTGGACTCCCAGTACAGTGCTTTGAAGACCAAGTATGAGGAGCTTCTTCAGCGCTGCCATATGGAGGATGACTTCTTCAGTCACAAGGCTGTCCAGACCTCCAAGCTCCCCACCATGACCTCCCCAGACAACTCCCCACCTAAGACCCTACACTCTGCCAAGCACAGCCCCACCTCACCTGCCTCACAACCGGAGTACAAAGTTCTGTTTCAGGAAATATTTAGTTGTATCAACAAAACCAAAGAGGAGATCAGCGAGCACCGAACAAAATACAAACTTATGTCCAATGCCCAGAATAGCTAGAAGCTCCTGAAGTTGTGAACGTATTTTTCTTTAAATGTTCCCACTACTTAAACGTATTCATTCATATGTATATTACAGTCTAAATTATTTAATGCTTTATGGCAAAGATGTCTTATGGCTACCTCAATAGCCGATACAACGTCCGACAAGACTGCCGACAGCAAATTGTAACCCACTTTTAGGTCTTAGGGTCCGTTCCCACATGGCGTATACGCAGTGTATTTCAAGCTGCGCAAAATTTGCGGCAGCAGCGGGAAATACGCTGCGTATTCCTTGCTCACTATACACACAGGGCTGCCGCCGGAAAGCCTTGTGTGTAGTGAATTTTAGAGGTGGGGCCGTGTGCCGGTGTGACTCTGACATGCGGCTCCGCCTCCAAAACTCACTGCACACATTGGGCTGCCGCCAGAAAGCCCTGTGTGTGTATAGTGAGCAAGGGATACGCAGCGTATTTCCCGCTGCTGCCGTAAATTTTGCGCAGCGTAAAATACGCTGCGTATACGCCAGGTGGGAACGCACCCTTAAATTGTTTCCTCATGAGCTTTATCTGACTTTGCCTATTGTGCTCACCTAGAGAAGACCTTTGAAGGGGTATTCCGCCCCCAGACATCTTATCCTTGGATAGGGGATAAGTTGTCTGAATGCGGGGATCGCGACGATGGGTACCCCCACTATCTCCCTGCTGCACCCGGCGGTCGTTTAAAGCATCAAGTGCAGCACTGGAGGTTCGTGACATCACAGCCACGCCCCCTCAATGCAGGTCTATGGGAGAGGGCGTGACCCGCATCGCCAGTCATCCGGCACGGAGCGAAGTTTGCTCCGTGCACCGGATGTCTGGGGTGCCGCAGCCGAGATGGATAGGGGATAAGATGTCTAGGGATGGAGTACCCCTTTAAGGGCACTCTCACAGTGGAATTTCCGGCTGAAAAAAATTCAAGCTGATGCAAAGACTGCCCGGAAATGTCTCCATAGACACCAATGCCTTCTTGAGCAGATTTTGCAAAAATAATGAACACGGCAATTCTTTCTGTGGAGTCTGGAATTTGAATTTTCATGGCAGATGTTTCCATTGGAAATTTCTGCTGTGTGCACAGTGCAGCAAAATCCCCTTGATAACAATGGGAGGCTGCTGCAAGGGAACTTCTCAGCTGAGTTTTTTTTCACTGGATACTGTTTAAAAATTCTGTGAATGGGCCCTACCAGTAAGAGTAGAAAAATATGGCTGATTTCCTATTAAAAAAAAAATAATAATAATAAAAAAAAAAATAATAAAAAAAAAAATAGCACCACACCTGTCCACTGGTTGCCTAAAACTTCTGCTCGGCTGAACCTGAATTTTAGAAGGTTGAATGGGAGTGTGGAATCCCATTTATGGGTTTTAATTTGAGGCGGAATTCTGCAAGCGGAAATTCCGCCATCTGAATAGACCCTAAGGGTACTTTTTCTTAGTACACTAAACACAGCACAAGGTCTGTTTTATGCATGGCTGCCGTGTAGGAGCTGAAGTGCGTAAATTCTATCTGCGGTAAACGTAGTTGTATGATACTTAATGTAAAAGCTAAAGAAGGGATGGGACCCTATTACTGGCCCCCGTTCAGAGATACCCTTTTGCTATAATACTGTGACTTAGTTTTAGAGAACACTAATATATTGCACTTATTTCTAGCTGTAAATTATCTCTCCTAAATGTTTATTTTCAGAGGATTTATTTTCTATCTCTTTCTGTTGTTCCTCGAGTTCTACAATGGCTGTTAGAAAATATGGTTCTCTCCTAAATGCGGGAACGCCCCAGCAGCCTTTTTCTTAGGCATGAAAGTTGGTACGCCATACTGAAGTGGGATGGACTTTACAGGAGGGGGAGGGGGGGGGGGGATGGGGGGGTGTCCAGTGTCGGGTCAACCGGCCGTCACTTAGATTTGGAAGGATGAAGACATTGATGGGCATGATACAATGTATTAATTACAGTTGCCAATTACTATATTTTATGCCCTAGCATACGAACACCTTGTAAGACAAGACTATAATCCTATACTGTAGAACAGTGATCTTCAAACTATAAACCTCCAGATGTTGCAAAACTACAACTCCCAGCATGCCTGGACAGCCACTGGAGGTGCAGTTTGGAGACTGCTGCTGTAGCATGAAAAAGCTTTGGGTAATTGTTCTTTTTATTTAGTGCCTAATATGGGATCGGCTTCTATCAGGGGGAATGTATTGAAAGCTTTTCTAAAAATGTACTGCTGGAGCTTTTCCTTAAAGGGGAACTCTGGAGGAGAAAAAAAATGTCTTCAAACCAGCTGGTGTCAAAGTTATACAGATTTGTAAATGACTACTTTTTAAAAATCTTAAAGGGGTTGTCCAGGAATAGAAAAACAGAGCAAATTCCTTAAAAAAACACCCCCCGTCTGTCTCCAGGTTGGGTGCGGTTCTTCAGCTCAGTTCCATTGAAGTGAATGGAGCCAAGTTGTAATACCACACCCAACCTGGACAAAGACTAGTGGTTTTTTATATTCCTGAATAACCCCCTTTTAATCCTTCCAGTACTCATCAGCTGCTGTATGCTCCACAGGAAGTTGTGTAGTTCTTTCCAGTCTGACCACAGTGCTCTCTGCTGACACCTCTGTCAGTGTCAGGAACTGTCAAGAGCAGGAGAGGTTTTCTATGGGATTTGCTTATGCTCTGGACAGTTCCTGACATGGACAGAGGTGTCCACAAAGCACTGTGGTCAGACTGGAAAGAACTACACAACTTCCTCTGGAGCGTACAGATAAGTACTCTAAAGGAACTGATACAGTTACACCTAGTGCAGGAACACAGAGTAGAAGTAAAATAGGGATTCAAAGAACGAAAAGAGGATTCCTGTGCATCATGCATCACACATTCAGGCGTTTTGGCTGGAACCCCACTTGATGTATTAGGGTTCACACCGGCAGATTTCCTCGCTGCAGCACATTCCCTTGAGGTTTATGTAATCTGCTGAGGAAAATCCACCACAGCAGGAACCGGGTGGGTCATCTGCCTGTGTGAACATATCCTTACTGCTCCTTTTTGTTTTCTAGGGAAATTCTGCAACAAAAAAGCAATTGCAGCCATTTTGTAACTTTTTTTTTTTTTTTCTATTTTTGTTATTTATTTTAACTTACTAAAATGTTTGCTTAACAGTCTAAAGTGTTATATGTATTTTCTGTAAGGCTTGCCTCATACCTCTTTTTAGTGATTTAGAGATGAGCGAACTTACAGTAAATTCGATTCATCACAAACTTCTCGGCTCGGCAGTTGATGACTTTTCCTGCACAAATTAGTTCAGCTTTTTGGTGCTCCGATGGGCTGGAAAAGGTGGATACAGTCCTAGGAGACTTTCCTAGGACTGTATCCACCTTTTCCAGCCCACCGGAGCAGGATGCAGGATCAATGGCCGAGCCGAGAAGTTCGTGACGAATCGAATTTACTGTAAGTTCGCTCATCTCTAGAAGTGACCCTTGTACTGTATTCTACAACCAGCAGCTCTCCAGCTTTTGCAGAACTTCATCTTTGACCACACAGGTGTTATGGCAAGGTGGGAATTGTAGTTCTGCCGCAGGTTATAAACCGATGGCCTCACGTATCACGTTATTTCAGTGGGAAAGTGCCCATTTGGCCTTCAGCAACCAGAATGCACCATTTACTTCCTGGACTGCCATGGAAAAAATACGGAAGGTGACCTTTGGTTGTTGTGGGCACATCCAGCCCAGTCTCCCACTACTTACAGTGAGTACAATTGTTTGGCCTGGGTAACGAGACATCAATCTGGTCTAAGAGGAAGTGTTTTTTTTGTTTTTTAAACTTGTATTTTTGTTACAGGTTTACTCCATTAGCGCTCATTTACTATGGTAAAATGTGCAAAAGTGTAGAGACCAGATCTTAGGCTAGGTTCACACTGTGGTAGTGTTCAGTTAGGTACATCTAAAAGAAGCATTAACACAGTGTGACCCTCACTGTAACTTTTCAAAAAGTGTAAATCTAATGTGATTTGCTGCTTTACAGCACCATTTTATTAGAGGGGTACTCTGCCCCTAGACATCTTATCCCCTATCCAAAGCATAGGGGATAAGGTGTCTGATCTCAGGGGACCCCTGCAATCTCGGCTGCAGTACCCCAGATATCCACTGGATGACATGCGGGGCGGCGGCTCGTGACATCATGGCCATGCGCCCTCAATGCAAGTCTATGGGAGGGGGCATGACGGCAGTCATGCCCCCTCCCATAGACTTGCATTGAGGGTGCGGCTGCACCCATAAATGAATGCTGGTCACAGAAGGGAGATTGCGGGGGCCCCTTTGGATAGGGGATAAGATGTCCAGAGGCAGAGTACTCCTTTTAAATGGGCACTCAGTGTTGCTGTACATAAGCGTACGAGGCCTCCTTTACTCTAGCACAATTTCATACTGTGTTCTAGCTGTTAACTGATGCATTTTGTGGGTTAGCTATAGCACATTCTTTTATAGAACAGAAATAAATATATAAAAATCAAACCATGAAATGCATTAGTTATATAGTAGTGCTAGCATGATGGGATAGAGATTAGACCTGTCCTATACTGTATGAGTAAGACAGTCAGTAGAGATGAGCGAACTTACTGTAAATTCGATTCGTCACCAACTTCTCGGCTCGGCAGTTGATGACTTTTCCTGCATAAATTAGTTCAGCTTTTCAGGTGCTCCCGGAGCACCTGAAAGCTGAACTAATTTATGCAGGAAAAGTATCAACTGCCGAGCCGAGAAGTTCGTGATGAATCGAATTTACGGTAAGTTCGCTCATCTCTAGCAGTCAGGTTAATGTTGGTGTAAATGAAGTGGAAGGAGAGGCTTATACAAGGTGGTGGCAGGAAGCATAAATTAAGTTAAAGGTATGTCGGGGATTAGGTGGAGTTGGTTGTACTTTTCTGGTAATAACATAATTGACATTGCTCATGCACCTATATAGATAGACCAATCATCTGTAAGAATGATACAAGAAGCAGTGTTACTGATAGCGACTCACTATAGAAAGTCTATGGATGGTTATATAAAATTGCTTTATAGGAAAAAGAAAAGTGTCAAGTAGTCGCTGTCTGTGTGGATATTGGATTCTATATCCTTGGCTCAGTCTAAGCAGCAGAATAAAGACATTCCTTACATGTGTGTGTTTTGTCGTCTTACTTGAAGCGCGTACAAGATCACGTGAGATGTACCAACCAACAAGGCAGCTGATCTGCAGTTTATTAAAGTGGACCGGTCATCAACAAAAGCTTTATATATAATGTAGATAATGTAATTATATGTATATTTGTACAGTGATCCCTCAACTTACAATGGCCTCAACATACAATAGTTTCAACAGACAATGGTCTTTTCTGGACCATTGTAACTTGAAACCAGACTCAACATACAATGCTATGGAATCTGCAAAACGTGTCAAGGGTTGGAAGAACCGACCAATCAAAATGGACATTTCACTGGTAAAACCCCTGTATTCCTAAGGTGTATGCACTGACTGATGTCTGGTAGCACCTCCTACAGTACAGGGAGGTATAACATGTTCTGTACTCTTTACCTGTGCCAGGGTTAGCTGCTTCTTTGGACATCAGGTTAGGACGGCTCCATTTTACGTTTTTTTTATTAGGATATTGCGTGTTTTGTACAGGACCCTGACAAAGCTTCTTTCCTCTACATTGACCAGTGTTTCCCAAAGAGAGTGCTTCCAGCTGATGCAAAACTACAACTCCCAGCATGCCCAGACAGCCTTCGGCTGTCTGGGCATGCTGGGAGTTGTAGTTTTGCAATAGCTGGAAGAACCCTGGTTGGGAAACACTGACATAGACAGTGATTTACAGCTCCCAGCAGATCTTTCTTACTTTTATATGTAAGGACTGGTTTTATCTACTTATTTATCTTTAACCCTCACTTTTTCCTATTTTGGTGGCTTCAGAACCAATTACCAGGTTTCCATAGAGTTCTGGTCTCAACATACAATGGTCGTCCCGGAACCAATTAATATTGTAACTTGAGGGACCACTGTAATATACATTGGTTAAAAAAATATCTATTTTTGTCCCTGCAGCTATTGCCTGTGTGTCTCTCTAGGAGGAGTCCAAATACAGGAAGTGAGAGTGAATAAGCGGGGCTCTGCACTGAGGACAAACGAGGCTCTGTTCACTGACATGCTATGGGCTTACCTATGAGGATGATTGACAAGCCAGAAGCCTGCACAGAGCCCTTCTTGTCCCACCCTCACTTCCTGTATTTGGTCTCCTCACAGAGACACACAGGCAATAGCTTCAGGGACAGCATTTTCACCCAAAAATATACATTTTTTTTTACCAATGTATATTACAAATATATATATGTTATCTACATTATATAAAAAGTTTGACAGGTCCACTAACTGGCAGTGTACCCGCCATTGCCTGGTTCTCCTACCTAGACCCTGGGGAAAAGAAAAAGCAACAAATGTATCTTATCCATATAACAATTCTTTGCTCCATACATAATATCTAAAATACCGGGCAATCTCTGCAGCCTAAGAGTAAAGCGACCAGAAGTCCCATAGACTCGCATGGGACTTTAGACCCAAATTTTTGAAATACGGTAAATCAAACCCCATTGTAATAAGGGAGCCTGTTATAGTTTTATGCTCCTGTGTGTTCAGGCAGCAGGAGACCAATGACATGTTCCTTTTAAAAGGATGTATTTAGGATTAGAAAACCAGAGGCCATGTCTTCCAAAAACAGCCCCACCCCTGTCCTCAGGTTGTATGTGGTATTGCAGCACTGTTTGATTGAAGTGAATAGAGCCAAGTTGTAATACCACACACAACCTAAAGGAAAACTGTGGTGCTGTTTTAGGAAGAAATTTAACTTTCTCTATTCCTGGATAATCCCTTAAAAATTTACAAAACGGATACACCGGAATGCAAAAAATAAAATAAAAATAAGTGTGTCATGTAGCACCTCCCTGGGCCATGCACTAGACATAACAGTTTTGCCCAGTAACCAGTCTTTGAAAAATGAATGTCCTCTCCTCAGGCTAAGCCATCAATATGTGATCAGTGGTAGTGCAGTTTCCAGATTGGCCTTTTGGAGGTGCTGCAGAGCCACATTCTCACTTTGATGTTTATCACCGCTTGTCCTTGCAGTTGCCATACTATTAGGAATGGTGGTACAAGGAACTGCAGTAATCCCCCTTTAAAACAAACGTTCTGTCCTTGGGACTAGTGTTGAGCATGAATATTCATAATGCGAATTTTTACCACGAATATCGGCACTTCGCAAATATTTAGAATATAGTGATCTATATTTGTAATGACGAATATTCATTTTCTTTTTTTTTTGGCGAATATTCGCACTTCCAGTGAGGACACTGATCCCTCCCTTCTTTTAGGTAAAAGATATAGCTCTATGCAAGTTTATTACAAATTTCACATGAAAAAAAATAAAAAAGTGAACATAGCTAATATGCGAATTTCACGAACATAGGACTAATTCGTCCATATATTTGCGAAATATTGCGAATTCGAATATGGCCCCTGCCGCTCATCACTACTTGGGACAGTGTTTCCCAAAGCAGTGTGCCTCCGGCTATTGCAAAACTACAACTCCCCACATGCCCGGACAGCCAAAGGCTGTCCGGGCATGCGGGGAGTTGTAGTTTTGCAAAAGCTGGAGGCACACTGCTTTTGGAAACACTGCCTTAGGAGCCAAGGAACGTGCTCTCTAGAGATGAGCGAACTTACAGTAAATTAGATTCGTCACGAACTTCTCGGCTCGGCAGTTGATGTCTTTTCCTGCATAAATTAGTTCAGCTTTTAGGTGCTCCCGTGGGCTGGAAAAGGTGGATACAGTCCTAGGAAAGACTCTACTAGGATTGTATCCACCTTTTCCAGCCCACGGGAGCACCTAAAAGCTGAACTAATTTATGCAGGAAAAGTAATCAACTGCCGAGCCGAGAAGTTCGTGACGAATCGAATTTACTGTAAATTCACTCATCTCTAGTGCTCTCGAATCGCTCAAAGTGCAAGAAAAAGTGCACAAAAAGGATGTGGTCTATCGCAAGCCCTTAGTCTCCGGACCAAAAGGTAACTGCAAGGTTCCAGGTTCGATGTCCATTTTCGCCGAAGCTACTAAGGGACCATAAATGCTCCCGGCATCCCCCTTGGCTCTCTGCCCACAGAGCCGATAATGGTCGGTACCCTGCCCATGAAGGAGAACTCTGGGTTTTTGCATGGAGGTGCGGAACCTAATGGCCACACACACCTCCCCTAGACCGCTAGGAGGGGCACCCAGAAGGGCTACCGCATCCTAACGATCCTGTGGACACACAACATGCAAAAAGTGACAGAAAAGAAAGAAATAAGTGAATGTGTGCGGATCTATAAAAATGTCTCTGATCTTAGCCAGAAGGCCAGGAATGAAGAGGTAAGTGCCACAAGGTGAAGAGTTCATGGTGCTTCCACTCAGAGTTTCGGCATCTCGGGGTCACCACTCCCCGAGGTACTAAAGTACCTTGTATCTAGACCCGCTCAGCCTCATGGCAAGACCAGGAGGGAAACAGGTCACGTCGGGGCAGCCATCGAGCCGATTCCTCAGAACCAGCCCCGGAACACCCTGGTACACCTGTCCCCTCCATGCAGCACCCATCCCCACCAGTTCCACATCAGTGCTGTGGAGACCACCGGCATGAAACCGATAAACGATAGTACACTTGAGCTTAGCCAAAAGGCCGAGAAGCGAAGAAGGAAACCCTATTTATAGGACTAAAAATTTGTAATACCTTTCCTATACAACACAGGATACAAAAAAAAAAAAACATGGGACACAAGTTTATCATGTACCAATTTTTATTTGTCACAATATACAGCGATATCAAGCCTTACTGGCTTGTTGAGGCTCTTCTTTATTTCCAGTATAACAAATATAAGGCCATTCTTTACAGAGATAGAGGCTGACGTGTGCACAACATTGTGTTAGAGGGGAGGAAAAGGTGCAAGATATGGCAGCAAATATAGATTCCATTGGGGTGGGGGGGGGGGGGGGTGAGATTTATCAAAACCTGTCCAGAGGAAAAGTTGCCCATAGCAACCAATCAGATCGCTTCTTTCATTTTTAACAAGGCCTCTGCAAAATGAAAGAAGCGATCTGATTGGTTGCTATGGGCAACTTTTCCTCTGGCCAGGTTTTGATAAATCTCCCCCCATAGGTCTCAATAATTCTAGATACACAATATCACCAAAATACCAACATCAACAAGGGAGCAAATTTACTATTGTGCACGTGCCAGATTTCTGGTGCGGACTTCTACCTCATTAACTATGCGTTTTGTGGCTTTAGTGCTACTTTAGGAGGCGAACAAAAAAAAAAAAAATAAATAAATAAATTTAGGCTTTTTTTATTTTAAAGCCAATTATTTTGGTCTTGATATACACTGGATGTATCAGCATGCAAACCAGATGAACAACAATGCTAAATCGGGTGCATCTATGGACTGTAGTCTGTTTTTGTCAAATCTGGGCCGGTAGGTTCCTCAGTTTTTATTAAATAAAGCTTGGTGTACATTCACACGTATCAAATCTGCTGCAGATCTCATGCTGTTTAAATCAATACAAATAAATAGTTGACTGCAACGGATACAGTATTTGTAAATGTAGACTTTGCCCCCAAAACTGCAGACTATTAGGGGGGGGGGGGGCGCAAACTTCTGGTACCCCCACTAATCAGAAATAAAATGGGGGTCCACCCAGGTTGAATGAGATGGAACTCTGACATTCTATTAAACCAGTGTTTCCCAACCAGGGTGCCTTCAGCTGTTTCAAAACTACAACTCCCAGCATGCCCGGACAGCCGAAGGCTGTCCAGGCATGCTGGGAGTTGTTGTTCCGAAACAGCTGGAGGCACCCTGGTTGGGAAACACTGTATTAAACTATATGGGCTTCAAAGAATAGAAGAACTATACTCCGTGTGGTCTATAGAGCAGCAGCATGCCTGTCCAACCAACACTCCATTCAACACAAGGGCCCCATTCATGATCAGTGGGTGGTCCCAGGGGTCATTACACCCAACCCCTGGACCAATCTGACATGTATCCCCTATTTCATTGGAACTCCTTTTCACTAACTATAAATAAAAATTTGTATAACATTTGAACAGACCTGGTGCCTCCAACTGTTGCAAAACTACAACTCCCAGCATGCCCAGACCTTCTGAATGTAAACTGTATTCTCGTTCAATGACAGCAAACATAATTCATAACCAAGTATATCAGTTGTCTACATCTATACAGTGATCAAGCTATAATAAGAGAAACCCTTTTTGTTAACACCCCCAAAAAATTTAGTTTTTGTCTTTACTATGATTGGGAATTCAAGGCATAATCAATCACACTCGTTAAAGTCAAGGTCAACCCTCGTATTGTATGCTTTGATGACCCAAGCATCAAAGCATCTGCGTAGACAGGTAATTTATATGTTTCTGACTACCTGGGGCCACCACTAGGGGGAGCTTAGTGTATACGGTCATATTCCGTACGTTTCTTGGCTCCTCCAGTGGTAGCTGCAGGCAGTACCTGAAAAACTGCTCCAACCACTATAAAGATGCAGTCCATGTGATGTCAAAGAAGAACTGTAGTGCAACATAACTTATCCCCTATCCGAAGAAAAGAGGGGGTAGACACGCCCCCTCTATGTATCTCTATGGACGTCATTGGGGGTAGAGATCGGGCGTTGGCCGGTGGAAAAGCTCTAGAGCAGCGTTTCCCAACCAGAGTGCCTCCATCTGTTGTAACGGCTGTCCGGGCATGATGGGAGTTGGAGTTTTGCAACAGCTGAAGGCACCCTGGTTGGGAAACACTGTGGAGGCAAGGTAGCATTACCTGCTAGCTGTTCTACAACTGTCCCAGTAAGTGCAAGACGATGTTTAAGGTTTGTATTAGAGCCTGCAAACCAGAAAAACTGATGTAGCGCCACCTATAGGTAGCCCCCTATAAAGTCAATGTCAAACCTACATAAGAGCCTTGAAACATGACTAGGCATATTAGCCAAGCCAAACCCTATTCATTGAAAAAACTATTGTATGGTCAGGCATTGACCAGTGTAGCTACCTCTAGGTGGCACTAAAGAGACAGTTCTCTTCCTGCTGAACTAATTTGCATAACATTTTCCCATTGACCACTGCCTGGAAGATTCTGACTACCTCCCTAGAGCTTTTGTTATAAATAAAAATCTTTACTTTAAAAAAAAATCTAGGGTCTAAAAAAAAAATGAAGGCGTCCAATCCTGACAACTTTATTTACAGAGAGTCACAATCTTACACAAGTTTTAAAATAAAATGGGATAACTCAAATGAATAGTGATCAGGTTCCCCCCCCCCCCCCCCCAATATGCCTCCATTTAAAGGGGTACTCCGCTGCCCTGCTTCCAGAAGTTTATTGTTCCGAACGCTGTGTGCGGGCTTCAGTGTTCAGGGCCGCCCCTCTTGACGTCACGACGGCCGTCGCGCCCCCATTGAGGGGCGGGCGCAACGTCACGGGGGGGGGGGGGGCGGCCCTGGACACGGAAGCCCACACACAGCGTTCTAAACAATAAACTTCCGGATGCTGGGGAGCGGAGTACCCCTTTAACCAAAGTAAAAAAAAAAAAAAAAGCTGAAACGAAATATAGGAGGCTACACAGTGCATATCATCCAAGATAATGGTCCTTCTGCTTCTGGCAGTCCACTCCTCCTACACAGGAGAGTTAAATTAAGTTAATTTAAATTAAATGTATCTATTCTGTTAACCCTAAAAATGAACAATTGATTGTAAATCTAACAAAAAACAAATAGGACTATGAAGAACAAAAGGCAAGAAAGAAAACCACCAGGTAATAGAGCTTTCTGCAGGCCTAGTCTCCTTTATTGTGTGCTTGCCAATTCTCATATCATCAGGAACCAGTGACTTCACACGGTACCTCATTCCCACGTGAGGTCACTAGTTCCATTTCCATATTGGTTCTTTTCTGCTGCCAGTATGTGACCATCACAGCGGCTGCCAGAGGCAGCAGTGCAGCCATTCCTCACAAGATATCCACTATGGTGGAGAAGCATGCACACGTCTCCTTGATTCAGGCTTCTATTGCAGTCAACATAAGGTTGGTGAACATGGTTCGGATTATGACGTTGGCACATGTGTGAACCCAAAAACTCACTCAACTGGGCGTGCATATCAATGTGAGGTTAGAGATCAAGAGAGTTAAAAGCGAACGTTAAGACCTCAAAAGAGCAGCTGTCTTCCTTGGAACAGTCTTCCTTCCACAGACCATAGGGTGAACTGCATCCCGTGCCTTTGGTAACTGTTGTGTGATGGTGCAAGGGCCCCAAAGGGCATAAACCGGAACAGATAGGATCTGTGCTTAGGCCACTGTGTTCTTCATCTACTGCCAGCTGCCTGGAATTATCAGGACTGTACCGTTCCTTTAAGATACCACATACCTCCATAACACACGCAACAGTCCTGAAAAGAGAACAATGCAGTTAATATTCAAGGATTTTAGCCTATAATATTATAGCAATGTTAAAGGGGTACTCTGGAGGAATTTTATTTATTTATTTATTTTTTAAATGACCTGTTGACAGAAAGTTAAACAGATTTGTAAATTACTTCCATAAAAAAAACTTTACCCTTCCAGTACTTATTAGCAGCTGTATGCCACAGAGGAAATTCTTTTCTTTTTTGTCTTGTCCACATCAGGAACTTTCCAGAGCAGCATAGGTGGACAAGACAAAAAAGAAATTCAAAAAGAAAAGAATTTCCTCTGTAGCATACAGCTGCTAATAAGTACTGGAAGTAATTCACAAATCAAGAGAAAAAAGGAAAAAACCATTCACCTCTAGACTAATATCAGAAAAGACTGATACATGATGGTTGTAATATGTATTTAAAGATAGGAATAAGAATGAGAACTGTGCTTCAAATTTATGTGAATATGAATAATATTTTTAATAGCCGCTAATATAAAATACATAAGGTAATTCACCCCTTAAGGACTCAGCCCATTTGGACCTTAAGGACTCAGACAATTTTATTTTTACGTTTTTGTTTTTTGCTCCTCGCCTTCAAAAAATCATAACTCTTTTATATTTTCCTCCACAGACTAGTATGAGGGCTTGTTTTTTGCACGACCAGTTGTCCGTTGTAATGCCATCACTCACTTTACCATAAAATGTATGGCGCAACCAAAAAAATACTATTTGTGTGGGGAAATTAAAAAGAAAACCGCAATTTTGCTAATTTTGGAAGGTTTTGTTTTCACGCCGTACAATTTATGGTAAAAATGACATGTGTTCTTTATTCTCTGGGTCAATACGATTAAAATGATAGCCATGATTATACACTTTTCTATTACTGTTGCGCTTAAAAAAAAAAAAATCGCAAACTTTTTAACCAAATTAGAACGTTTAAAATCCCCCTTTTTTGAAGACCTATAACTTTTTCATTTTTCCGTATAAGCTGTGGTATGAGGGCTCATTTTTCGCGCCGTGATCTGTACTTTTTATTAATACCATATTTGCTTATACAAAACTTTTATTACATTTTTATAAATTTTTTTACGTTCACCGTACGGGATCATTTACATTTTATTTTAATAGTTCAGATATTTACGCACTCGCCGATACCAAATATGTATAGAGAAAAATTTTTTTTACACTTTTTGGGGGTAAAATAGGGAAAATGGGACAATTTACGTTTTCATTGGGGGAGGGGGTTTTTCACATTTTTTCTACTTTATTTTTTTTACTTTTATTTTTACACTTTAATAGTCCCCACAGGAGACTATTTATAGCAATCATTCGATTGCTAATGCTGTTCAGTGCTATGTATAGGACATAGCACTGATCAGGGTTATCGGTCATCTTCTGCTCTGGTCTGCGGGAAGGCAGATCAGAGCAGAAGACTCCCGGAAGGCAGCGGAGCCAGGTGAGGGGACCTCCGGCTGCCATGCAGGATGATCGGATCGTGGTGGCAGCGCTGCGGGCGATCCGATCATCCTGTTAAGTGACCACGATGCTGCAGATGCCGTGATCGGTATTGATCATGGTATCTGAGGGGTTAATGGCGGACATCCGCGGGATCGCGGGTGTCCGCCATTACTGGCGAGTCCCTGGCTGCGATCCACAGCCGGGACCTGCCGCGCATGATGCCGGCATCGCTCCGATGCCCGCGGTTATGCTCAGGACGTAAATGTACGTCCTGGTGCGTTAAGTACCACGTCACCAGGACGTACATTTACGTCCTGCGTCGTTAAGGGGTTAAACAACAACGATTATGAAAAATAATAAATGATAATATAAAAGAAATGAAAGTAAAAAATATATCTCCTTCCACAGGGCCGTTGTGGGGAGATAAAAATAACTTCAATATAAAATGTGCTTAAAATATAGTAATACCGCAATAAGTCTCAATTCTGATAATCCGGCAAGGATGTACATGCATGGACAAGATGGATCTTTTTAGTCCCAGTCCGCAAGCACAATTATATTATCATTTATTATTTTTCATAATCATTGTTGTTTAATTACCTTATGTATTTTATATTAGCGGCTATTAAAATTATTATTCATATTCACATAAATTTGAAGCACAGTTCTTATTCCTATCTTTAAATACATATTACAACCATCATGTATCAGTCTTTTCTGATATTAGTCTAGAGGTGAATGGTTTTTTCCTTTTTTCTCTCTATTTCAGTTGTTGTACTTTTCTTGGTGTAAGTACTTTCCATTCATACCTCCACTCATTTTTTGTGAGCTGCACTTCCACATTCTTTTTTCTATTTAATTTACAAATCTGTTTCACTTTCTGGCACCAGTGGATTAAAAAAATAAATAAATAAAGAAAAGAATGTTTTCCACCAGAGTACCCCTTTAACAGATGGTGTTAAGAGAAGAGTTGCTCAGTGATTAGCTGAGTGTTTCCCCAATCCAGGCGCCTCCAGCTGTTGCAAAACTACAACTCCTGGGCATGCTGGGATTGTAGTTTTGCAACAGCTGGAGGCACATTAGTTGGGAAACACTGGGTTTGTTTATAATACTAGACCTCCAGGGCTCAAATCCCCCCATGGACAACTTACAGAGTGTTTATGCTCTCCCTGTGGTTGCATGGATTTCCTCCCACACTCCAAAACATAGTGAATGATCCTATTCATTTCAATAGGACAGTGCAGATTTATCATGGTGCCTTAATTGAGATGCCGGAAGGGAAACCGCATTTTGCAGCGTTCCCCCATCTGACCTGCATAACTGGGCACCAGATATCCACTGATTGTGGCCAGTGATCAGTACTGAGCCGGATGGTACTGCATCCTAAAGGGGTTTCCAATATGCCCAAAATGTCAGATGGAGGAGGCTAATTTTTTGCTTCTTATTTGGAATTGTTCTCATATTCAGACATTCTGGAAGCAAATTATTGAAGTAATCTAGAAAAGGTATAAAATTAAGATCGAAGGCGACCCCAGGAGGCCAATCCTTGGGGATGTCGGGGACACTATTTTTAAAGGGTACCTCTCATCAAATAAACTTTTGATATATTTTAGATTAATGAATGTTGAATAACTTTCCAATAGCATGTTAATGAAAAATACGCTTCTTTCTATTGCATTTTTCCCAATCAGTCCTGTCAGCAAGCATTTCTGACTCATGCTGGAGTCCTAAACACTCAGAGCTGCCAGCCTGCTTTGTTCACAGCCAAACAGGCTGTGAACAAAGCAGGCTGGCAGCTCTGAGTGTTCTCCTTTGTGAACAAAGCAGACTGGCAGCTCGTAGTGTTTAGGACTCCAGCATGAGTCTGAAATGCTTGCTGCCAGGACGGGTAGGGAGACCCCTAGTGGTCATTTCTTCAAAGTGGAAAATTAAATAGAAAGAAGTATATTTTTTAATAACATGCAATTGTAAAGTTATTCTGCACACATTAATCTATAATATATCAAAAGTTTTTTTGATGAGAGGTACCCTTTAAGAAAAGTTTAATTAGATTATTTGCATATGTGAAGTTGCTGACAGTCAGGAAATGGTTTGGCAACAATCCTTCGCAGCTACAACATTGGTTGGCTTTGATATACAAGGTACGCAACTATGAAAAGAAATTAAAGAAATCTAAGAGGAAGGATATTGAGTCATAGAATTTGGGCTAAGTGGTAATTGTCCTGTTTTTTTTTTGTTTGTTTTTTTCTTTTCCGTTTTCCTGATACCTCTCGGGAGGTTTGGGCTATTTTTCATCTGGATGATTTGTTAATCTTTTGTAATCATGTTATAAAATAAAACAAATTAATATAAAAATAAATAAATAAAATAGATAAAGGTGTTTCCGAACATTGTTGAGCACTGACCTCTGCAATTTTCCGAATTTCCATAGACCGTGAATGGACAGGTGGCGGCCCATGTGTGCCGCTTATCTATTCGATTTGGGAGTAAAGTTCTCATCACCGGTGGTGGTCCCAGCAGTCAAACCCCACTCATTAGTTAGTTACTCCCTATCCTGTGGAGAGGGGATTACTCCTAAAAATGGGGTTTTCCAGCATTTAACATTTTTTTTTTTATATATGTGGCTGGGGTCATGGTAAAAACAGAACATTTATATTCTCCAACATGGATCCCCCATAGCTCCCCTTTCAGTGACTTCTTGCTGCTTCTAAGATGACACATTGGAGCAACACCTGCCCTCTCAACCAATCACTGACTACAGCGGTGTCTTGTCTTGGCCAGTGATTGGCTGAGAGGACAGGTATGTGTGTGTGTGTGTGTATATATATTTATTGTGTGTGTGTGTGTGTGTGTGTATGCATGTATGTGTGTGCGTGTGTATGTATGTATATATATTGTGTGTATGTATGTATATATATTGTGTGTATGTATGTATGTATATATATTGTGTGTATGTATGTGTGTGTGTATATATATATATATATTTATTGTGTGTGTGTGTGTGTATGCATGTATGTGTGTGCGTGTGTATGTATGTATATATATTGTGTGTATGTATGTATGTATATATATTGTGTGTATGTATGTGTGTGTATATATATATATATATTTATTGTGTGTGTGTGCGTGTGTATGTATGTATATATATTGTGTGTATGTATGTATGTATATATATTGTGTGTATGTATGTGTGTGTATATATATATATATATTTATTGTGTGTGTGTGTATGCATGTATGTGTGTGCGTGTGTATGCATGTATGTGTGTGCGTGTGTATGTATGTATATATATTGTGTGTATGTATATATATATATATATATATATATATATATATTTATTGTGTGTGTGTGTGTATGCATGTATGTGTGTGTGTATGTATATATATTGTGTGTATGTATATGTATATATACATATATATATTGTGTGTGTGTGTATGTGTATGTATATATACATTATATATTGATTGTGTGTGTGTGTGTGTGTGTGTATATATTTGTTTATTTCACATTCCCTGGTTGTCCAGTGACATCCTTCATGTCCCCAGCAGCCTGTTTAGTGAAGAGGATAGGAGGACAAGGGCGTCATTGTTGCTTTTCCTCTCCCACAAGGTTTAGGTAGGAAGAGCGGGCAACACTGGATACTCTGATAAATCTCCCCCTTTAAGTGTAGATTTTATCAAGAAATGTCTATGTTAAATTGTAATTATGCAACAGCTGGAGGCACACTACTATAACTTTCAGCATGCCCTTTGGCTGTCCGTACATGCTGGGGGTTGTAGTTATGCAACAGCTGGAGGCACACTGGTTGCAAAACACCGTTTGTTAAATAACTCAGTATTTCCCAACCCGTGTGCCTCCAGCTGTTGCAAAACTAAAACTCCCAGCATGCATGGTCTGTCAGTGCATGCTGGGAGTTATAGTTTTGCAACAGCTGGAGGCACATGGGTTGGGAAACACTGAGTTAGAAAACAGAATGTTTCCCAGACAGTGTGCCTCCAGTTGTTTCAGAACTACAACTCCCAGCATGCCCAGACAGCCGAAGGGCATGCTGGGAGTTGTAGTTTTACAACAACTGGAGGAGAACAGATTGGGGACCACTGTGTAGTGGACTCCAAACTGTGGCCCTCCATATGTTGCAAAACTTCAACTCCAAGCATGCCCAGACATGCTGGGAGTTGTAGTTCGGCAACATCTACAACGCCCAGCATGCTTGGACTGTCTGGGCATTCTGAGAGTTCTAGTTTTGCAACATCTGGAAGAGCACAGATTGGAGACCACTGCACAGTGGTCTTCAAACTGTGGCCCTCCCGATGTTGCAAAACTACAACTCCCAGCATGTCAAGACAGCCAAAGGCTGTGTGGGCATACTGGGAGTTGTAGTTTTGAAACTCCTAGAAGCAGCAGCAAAGATTAGTGACGATCTTCACTGCTGCCTCTGATGCCGACGCCGCCCCTGTCCCATTGCCTCCCCCATCCCCGGTTTTATAATTACCTGTTCCCGGGGTCCACGCTACTTTTGGCTCCTGCGGGGTCCTGCGCGCTACATAGTGATGAGTGACGTCCTCAATGCGACATCACCGTCAGTGCGCACAGTGACAGCTCAGGACGCCGCCGGAGCCAGAAGTAGCGCAGACCCCGGGAACAGGTAATTATAAAACTGGGGATGGGGGAGGAAATGGGGCAGTGGTGGTGGTTGGACTAGGGAGGACCCCAGGACAGGCAGGGGGAGAGCAGCGGACGGCGGCGGTCTATGGCCCCGAAAAAGCCGCTGCAGTTCATTGATTTAAAGCGCCCGATCTGCAGCGGCTTCTGAGGGGGGAGAAATAGCCGATAAGTTATCGGGTTGGTAACAGCGGGACTTCTACCAGTTAACCCGTGCGATGCCACGCATCGCTGGGTTAACTGAATGCCGTCTATAGACAGGATTCTGCTGGAAGGGGTAAGGCTCCTTTCACACTATGAATTTCTCCGTTTGCAAACTTCCGTCACATGTTCCGTCACTACAGCTGCAAAACCCGGCAGTTACAAAACCCCTGACGGCCGTGACCAAATCGCTTTGCAGCCTATGGGGTTTTGTAACTGCCCGTTTGCACCCGTATATGCCCGTAATTCATTACGGGCGTTATACAGCGACGGGACATCGTGGCGGAAAAATTACTGCAGTAATTTGAAAGGAGCCTAAAAGGTTGAATTGTGGAAGGTAGAAATTATTCTCACGCCTACTGGTAGGTGGTGTAGCTTTGCGCCCAAAAATTTACATCTGCGCACAAAATAGAGACTTTTGTCAAAAAAGGCAAATGATAAATACGTGATCACTGCATGGTCAAAAAGATCTACGGGTAGGCAAAAAGAGTGAAACTGTCTATATCAAAAGGCGCATAAAAGTCTCAAAATATGCTGCTTGCGCCTAAACAGACAAAAAAAATGCTCTAAATGCAATGATAAATCTCCCCCAAAATGTCTAAACTGCACCTTGTCCTGCAGGCCCAACGTACCCCAGACCTGAACCGGTTAAACAGGGTTTTACATACAATGAGCACTACCAGACACTGCCCATGGTACCGTTTCTGGGGGGGGGGGGGAAGGGGGGAAGGTGCGCCTTTAGCCTAAAACCTGACAAGCCTCTCAGCAGCAGGAATTCCTCAGCATAAGTAGATCGGTTCTCATGTCACTAGATCTTATAACAACAGTTTGTTACTCAAGACAAGAAACACAGAGGTGATCGCCGCAGCGGGAAGCCTTCTGGCGTCAGCGGGGTTAAAGGAAACCATTGCTGGTAAACACTCGCACCTGAGCTGTTAAGCCCATTACTCGGCTTTGTGTGAACTGTGCTTACAAAGACGCCTAATTCCTCCCGCGCTCCATACCTTCAGAACCTTGTCCAGCTGCTGCTTACTGAGACTTTCTCCAAACTCCTGGCTCATCCCGGTCTGGATCATGTTCCTGCGCAGCCTGTGGCCCTTGGAGAACAGTTCCAGCAGTGCCTGTCTTTCCTAGGGCACAAATGTGCAATGGGTTATATATTAACATACAGGGGCATGAGACAAGATCAGCAATTCCCAGCCAGCTGTTGCAAAACTACGACTCCCAGCATGCCCAGACAGCCAAAGGCTGTCTGGGCATGCTGGGAGTTGTAGTTTTGCAACAGCTGGAGGCACCCTGGTTGGGAAACAATGCTCTAGATCTAGTGGTCTCCAACCTGCGGACCTCCAGATGTTGCAAAACTACAATTCCCAGCATGCCCGGACAGCCGTTGGCTGTCCGGGCATGCTGGGAGTTGTAGTTTTGCAACATCTGGAGGTCCGCAGGTTGGAGACCACTGCTCTAGATAAAAAGTTCACAGGTTTACCTTGTCATGTGTGTCCCCACAGGTCCAGAGTGCAAACACTTTTTGTTCCTCGGGTGTAGCAGTGCTCTGAGGAGGAAACTAGAAAAAAAATAAAAATAAAAAATAAATAAAAATGTAATAGTCATTATCAAAAAGGGCTCGGATACCCAGGGCAAAGCCCTGTACTTGTTGACTAGTAGTCAGACTACCTAGTACCAGCTTATGTTTTACAATTCATTAATTTTAGTCATATCAGCGAACTACTATTACTGCCTGCGGCAGGCTGTACTAGCAGATCCGACAGAGCAGCCATGGTGGCGTTCAGAAGACATCTTTATCTTAGAAATAGACATTCCCCCCCCTTCCTTAGCGTTACAGTCATGGCAGAAAACTTTGGACGTTTCACGGGGACGCCTAAAAAGTTTTGATCTGAATGCGCGTTCTAGTCAAGTGAAGTCTGCGGCGTAGCGCGCTTCACTCCCCAGTACGGTGCTCTCAGTCTGACTGCAGATGACTGGCTTCATTAAAGTCTATGGAGCTGTCCTCTGCAGTCAGATAGGCTGAGCTGGGGCGGGAAGTATGCTGCCGCCTGCAGTAGCACGTTTCACCCGGCTATATCTCACGATGGGTGAGGGGCTCAGCACAGAGACCCCGACCGATCAAAACTTTTGAACATTTTGTATACTGATGGTATTGGCTTCAAGGGGTACTCCGGGAAAAAACTCAATTTTTTTATTTTAAACCAACCGGTGCCATAAAGTTAAACAGATTAGTAAATGACTTCTACTTAAAAATCTTAACCCTTCCAGTACTTAGCTGCTGTATGTTCCACCAGAAGTTCTTTTCTTTTTACATTTCTGTCTGACCAGAGTGCTCTCTGCTGACACCTGTCTGTCTGTCTCAGGAACTGTCAAGAGCAGGATAGGTTTGCTATGGATATTTGCGCCTGCTCTTGACAGTTCCTGAGACAGACAGACAGGTGTCAGCAGAGAGCACTCTGGTCAGACAGAAATGTAAAAAGAAAAGAACTTCTGGTGGAACATACAGCAGCTGATATGTACGGGAAGGATTAAGATCTTTAAATAGAAGATTTACAAATTTCACCGGCGTACCCCTTTAATTCTAGAAATATATCGAATGTTCCTTGTTGTCAATTTATTCATACATTTCCAGGAAGAACAGGAGCGTCACAATACAGTTATTTAAAAAATAAATAAAAATCATGTGACATACAAATATTTACTAGGACAGACAAGTACTTAACTGCTGTATACTACAGAAGAAGTTGAGTTGTTCTTTTCAGTCTGACCAGTGCTCTCTGCTGACACCTCTGTCCATGTCAGGAACTGTCCAGAGTAGGAGCAAATCCCCATGGCAAACCTCTCCTGCTCTGGACAGTTCCTGACATGGACAGAGGTGTCAGCAGAGAGCACTGTGGTAAGACAGAAAAGAAATTCAAAAAGAAAACAACTTCCTGTGGAGCATACAGCAGCTGATAAGTACTGGAAGGATTAAAAAAACAAATTTTTAATAGTAGTAATTTACAAATCTGTATAACTTTCTGGCACCAGTTGATTTGAAAAAAAATCAACTAGTGCCTGCAGTAGCATGTTTCACCTGGCTAAATCTCGCGATATATCAAGGGAGTACCCCTTTAACACAATGTTTCCCTCCCAGGGTGCCTTTAGCTGTTGCAAAACTACAACTCCCAGCATTCGGCTGTCCGGGCTTGCTGGGACTTGTAGTTTTGCAACAGCTGTAGGCCCCTCGGTTGGGAAACACTGCCTTACCTGAGGAATGAAAGAAAACTAGGGAGTGAGTGTCCTGGTGCTGCAGTGTGAATAGGTGCACTGTTACCCAGATAGTCTGGAAAATAAAGGATTATCCCGAGCTATTGTCTCAAGAAATCAATTAGATGTAAAGGGGATTGTTCAGGCGATTCTTGTGTCGCTGACCTTAATAGACGCCGGATCCCCACAGCAGCGGGATTATAGGAGAAGGTGCCCATTTACGGGGAAGGACAATGGCGGCCCTCAGAGAGAAGCATTCCAAGGCTCACGTGCGCCCGGCTACTGTTCCCTTTCCATTCTGGTACATAACCGCCCTACATGAGTCCTATTGTGAACCGCAGTACAGGCAGTCACAGCCATAGATTTTATTTTATTTTCCCGTTAAAACTATTTTAAAATGAAAGGAATACTGTAGTGGAATATAACCTATCCGTGTCGGCCGCTGTGTCATAGAGTGATACATGGAGGGGGGGCGTCTGCCGCGGCTTCCTGCGGGGTCGGCAGGGCACTTCCTGTGTACTGGCGCGGCCCCGTACAGGAGATCCCCGGGGATCCCAGTGGTCAGACCCCCGCAATCTATAACTTATTCCCTATCCTTTGTATAGAGGATAAATTATGATTCACTACAATATTCCGCTAAGATTTATTGCACAGTTGCTTTATTTTAGATCATTTTTGCTCCACAGCTCTTGTGCAGACTATGCGTCTCCATGGGAAAAACAGAAGATTCTGCATAGTGAAAATCCTGGAGTCTAAGGCCATGTTCACACAAGGAGCTGGCATGTTCCAGTCAATGCTCGCCTGTGTTTTTTTCCGGGCGGACATTTTGCTCAGAAATAGACAGCAAAAAACTTGACGTGTCAGGGAATCGGGATTCCCCCGTGTGCACGGTGCAACAGACTCCCATTGAAAGAAATAGAAGCTGCGCCAGATTCCATAAAAATTTTTTGCTTAAGGTACCGTACCCTTTCCACCCCTCTGTTACCCCTTCTTAACCCTGTCCACCCCTCCCCTGTCCCCCTACACCCCTCTGCCACCCATGTACACTCCTCTACACCCCTCTGCCACCCATGTACACTCCTCTACACCCCTCTGCCACCCATGTACACTCCTCTACACCCCTCTGCCACCCATGTACACTCCTCTACACCCCTCTGTCACCTATGTACACTCCTCTACACCCCTCTGTCACCCATGTACACTCCTCTATACCCCTCTGCCACCCATGTACACTCTTCTACACCCCTCTGTCACCCATGTACACTCCTCTACACCCCTCTGCCACCCATGTACACTCCTCTACACCCCTCTGCCACCCATGTACACTCCTCTACCACCCATGTACACTCCTCTACGCCCCTCTGTCACCCATGTACACTCCTCTACACCCCTCTGTCACCCATGTACACTCCTCTACGCCCCTCTGCCACCCATGTACACTCCTCTACACCCCTCTGCCACCCATGTACACTCCTCTACACCCCTCTACCACCCATGTACACTCCTCTACACCCCTCTGCCACCCATGTACACTCCTCTACACCCCTCTGCCACCCATGTACACTCCTCTACACCCCTCTGCCACCCATGTACACTCCTCTACGCCCCTCTGCCACCCATGTACACTCCTCTACACCCCTCTGCCACCCATGTACACTCCTCTACACCCCTCTGCCACCCATGTACACTCCTCTACACCCTTCTGTCACCCATGTAAAAAGGCTTAACAGTGAAAAATTGTGGCTAGAAGAAATTGTCATGATGGCCGGGTCAGATGGAGAAGAAAAGGGAAAAACTCTGATTAGAGAAGATATCATTTGTGAGTTGGTGTCCAAAAGTGTCTGACGCTTTTCCCTTTTTTTTTTTCATTTTGCTCGTCAACTTCGGTCAGGGTGCCCCGCAAATTTTTTTTTTCCGGAGGGGTGCCCCGAGCCAAAAAAGGTTGGAAAACACTGCCAATATGTTGACAGTTGCACTTTAAAGAGGTTTTCCACCAAAAATATTTACAGCATATATACCACAGCATTAACAATCAGGGCCAAAGGATCATTCAGTATTCAGCTATTTTCCGATGCACGCATTTAACAGGAACCTACCTACCTACCCCTCTAGCCATAAACACGCTTGTTCAGGTTAGCAAGAGGAATGTCAAAGTTATATCAAAAGCTATGCATTTTTATGCTGAAAGTAGAGATTGCCAGGGGAACAATTGGTTTGTACAAGTTAATGCCAATAAGTCCACTCAATTTCCTCTGAAAGCAAAGGTTACCATAGACTGATGGACTCCACAAACACAAAGTCTACGGACCATAACATGCAAAATAAAAAGATAGAATAAGCAAGCAAAGGAGCTGCTGGAAATACTTACAGGCACCATGATCTGCTTACAGCCAGAGTTTAAAACCGTTTCCTGCAGCATTTTGTCGGAGATGCCGCTAAAGAGAGTATGTCCAGGAGGAAGACTGGCTAAATGAAGATTAAATAACCGCTTAAGTTCACTCATAGTCAAAACGTACTGTCTCCTAAATGTAGACTGCACAAACTCCATCAGTTCTCTTGCAACAGGATCTTTATCTCCATTCAACGACTCTTTGGAGTTCTCATCTACATGGACACCATTGACCATGCCATTATTAAAGCTCTCATACGTGGAGGTGTCCATGCTTTCATCGTCACTCATAGGCTCTTCTTTGATGTGAACGTCCGCCACCACAGTCACGCTGGAACTCAGTTTGGCCTGCTCTTTCTTCTTCTGCAAATCCTTTTCCAACCGTGCCTGGTTCTCCTTGGCTTTGGCTCTGGCTCTGTTCAACGTTTGGTCCCCGGGGATCACAGTGGATGAAGCTGCTGAATAGAGAACAATATGTATCAGCCAAGACGAGCATTACAGGGCATTTTCCGACAATAACACTAAATCACCTATCCACAGGAAATCTACTGCTGGGACTCAAACCAATCCCAAGAAAGGGGGTCCGCGTTCCCAGTTTGAATAGATACAAAGTAGTTCAATAATGTCCAGATCAAAAATACAAAGCAACGTTTCCACTTAAAGGGGTACTCCGCCCTTAGACACCTTATCCCCTTCTCTGCCGCTGGGGATGCAGCCACACCACCTCCCATAGACTAGCATTAAGGGGGCATAGCCGTGACATCACAAGCGGGGCGTGACCGTGACGTCACGAGCCTCCGCCCCGCATCGCTCCATGCACTGATGTCGCAGCCGAGATCGCTGGGGTTCCCAGCAGTGGGACCCCCGTGATAAGACGTCTTATCCCCTATTCTTTGGATAGGAGATAGGATGTCTAGAGGCGAAGTACCCCTTTGAAGGGGCATTGTCAGATACAAAAACTTTTGATATGTTGTAAAGCATGCAAAACCTATAGGTTTCGCAATTGCTTTCATTAGAAAATTTTCAGTATTTCATACTTAAAAAGCCAGTCAAACAACTGCCCCCCCTGCCTGCTTGGACACATACTAGTCCTGTTGTGTCCATGCGTCATCACCTATGTCACGGACACACTTCCTTGATTGACAGCTGTGAGTGCAGGGATCACACCTGGAGGAAAAATCCTCCCACTGTCAGCTTGTGTCCCCCTACTGTCAGTGAGGACAAGCTGGGAGGTGTAGTTTTGCTAATGTTAGGGGAGATGTGAGCAGACAGCATACCGAGGGAGGGGGCGGAGACCTGCACAGTGAGGCCACGCCCCCTCACTTTGAGAGGAATTCACTAGTGAGCTAAATTAAAAGTGTAATAAAAAAAATGTAATGTGCTAGACACATGTTGTTATACACATGGTCAGGATTAGCTACTGAGTGATATGTTAAAACATTATTTTTTTTTTTTGGATCCGACGGGTACGCTTTAAGCTTGATAAAGAATCTATGACACAGTCGAACCATTGCTTGGTAATTTTTCATGGAGAAATGAATATATATTTAATGCATTAAAGATTGGCGTGTGCTGTTGGTAACCTGTGTTTTGCTCCACATTTGTCTATTATACTCTATAGAACTAATGAAGTCCGTACAGCGCTTGGCTCTCTGTCAGGCCAGTAGAGTTAAGTGGAACAGCAGTCTACATGTCTGACCACCACTTCTTCCAGACAGGGACACCAGGTCTCTGTTCCCATTGTTTGATGGGTTTCTGAGCAGTTCCAGTGGTTGGACCACCACCAATTAATTCTTTATCCCTTATGTTGTGCATAGAAGATATATCCTGTGGATAGGTAAGATCTTTCAATCCTTAACCCCCTACTATAACCAAGGTCATTTAGAGTGGACCTCTCAGCTATAGATTGCAGACTCATTTCTTCAGCATTTGCCATTAAAGGGGTATTCCGGCTTTATAGATATTATCCCGTATCTAAAGGATAGGGTATAAAATATATGATTGCAGGGGTCCCGCCACTGGGGACCCCTGCGATCTCGGTGGAACCCTGGTGATCATACATCTTATACCCTATCCTTTGGATAGTGGATAAGTTATATAAAGCCGAAATACCCCTTTAATAAAGTGCCACTTGCAAGTGTAAATCATTATAGCTGGCTGCAGCGTTCATATGGATATACAGCAGGCAGCCATTCTGTCAGAGCCTTTATGTAGAGACCAAACTCCAGTTCCTGCTCTCACATGGATATCACAGCCAGAACACAGCATTGTGAGTTAATAAAGCGGGATTACACGGTGAAAATCAAATCCTCCTTCAAGCCTTTTCATAGCCTCTTAACCGGTTTACAACAAGCCAAGAAACGCTAAATGTTTTTATAGAAATGAGACCATTACCAGCACAACAGAACCTAAGACCAGCTACCTCATAAGCCAAATGTGCTTGTTATTTTAATAGGAAGATGATCAGCTGCCAGACAACCCATGTGGCCATTTATCTTGGTAAAATAAAATAGGTTATAAAATATATATTCTCCAGTCAAGCAAGTCACGGCCATAGCGGACAAAACCCAAAAAAGAAAAAAAGAAAACTGCTAAGTCAGGTTGCAGGAAAATGAAGCATTCTTGCTACCTGCTTGTCTCAGAAGGTTTATGATGAGACTATCCCTGAAACGCGTCAAGTTCTGCAGGCCTTAAACTGGAGACTGGTGTGCCATTATTTAAATGGATTGATAAACAGAAAACTTGATATAGATTTTGTAGTGCTGGACAATCTCTTCATTCTTCACATGTGGATCAGAGTTTCCAGTCTTGTTGACTAATGTAATCCCATATTAATATTAATCCCAATTAACAACAATGGAAAAGTAAGGGTCTATTCACATGGCAGAATTTTTGCCTCAAATTAAAGCCCATAGACTTTTATGGGATTCCGCACTCCCATTCACACTTTTGAATTTCCGCTTGCGAATTTCATGTCTACTCGCGGATTTCCGCTTTAGAATTTCATGTCTAATGCATAGAATTCAGAAGTGTGAATGGGAGTGCCAGATCCCATAGAAGTCTATGGGCTTTAAAAGGACATCTGCAGCAAAAAACAACTTATCCCCTATCCACGCGGCTCTCCCATGCAGAAGGCGTGCCAGCCGCAGCCTGATACCGCGGCCGACACGCCTCCTCCATGTAATTCTATGGGAGAGGCGGGGAGGCAGCGTCCATGCCTCCCCGCCTCTCCCATAGAGTTGTATGGGGAGGGGTTGCAATAAGCTGCTCACATAAAGCGCCAATGCGGGGGCCCCGTTTGGGAGATCGCGGGGGTCCCAGCGGTCAGCCCCCCGTGATCAATGACATCCCCTATCCTGTGGATTTTGATGTCCATTAATTTGAGGCGGAATTCTGCAAGCGGAAATTACCGTATTTATCGGCGTATAACACGCACTTTTTAGCCTAAAATTTTTTGCCTAAAGTCTATGTGCGTGTTATACGCCGATACACCCCCAGGAAAGGCAGGGGGAGAGAGGCCGTCGCTGCCCTCTTCTCTCCCCCTGCCTTTCCTGGGGGTCTAGAGCCCTGCTGCCGGCCCTTCTCTCCCCCCTGGCTATCGGCGCCACTGCCCGTTCTGTCCCCCTGATGCGCCGATAGCCAGGGGGAGAGAAGCGGCGCCGACAGCCAGTGGGGAGAGAAGGGACAGCGGCACCCATTGCCGGCGCCGCTGCCCCGTTGCCTCCCCCCATCCCCGGTGGCATAATTACCTGGGTCGGGTCCGCGCTGCTGCAGGCCTCCGGCGTGCTTCCCCGGCGTCGTTGCTATGCGCTGCACGGCGCGGCGCATGACGTCAGTGCGCCGCGCCGTGCATAGCAACGACGCAGGGGACGCGCGCCGGAGGCCTGCAGCAGCCGACAATGGGTGCTGCTGCCCCTTCTCTCCCCCTGGCTGTCGGCGCCGCTTCTCTCCCCCTGGCTATCGGCACCGGCACCGATAGTCAGGGGGACAGAACGGGCAGCGGCGCCGATAGCCAGGGGAGAGAGAAGGGCCGGCAGCAGGGCTCTAGACCCCCAGGAAAGGCAGGGGGAGAGAAGCAGGCAGCGACGGCCTCTCCCCCCCTGCCTTTCCTGGGGGTGTATCGGGGTATACACGCGAACACACGCACCCTCATTTTACCATGGATATTTGGGTAAAAAACTTTTTACCCAAATATCCTTGGTAAAATGAGGGTGCGTGTTATAGGCCGGTGCGTGGTATACCACGATAAATACGGTATGCTGTGTGAATAGACCCTAAGGCTTCTTTCACACTGCCATAGTGCTGCGACCGTTAGGGTCGGATGGATGGATCCCATTGACTATAATGGGGTCTGTCGGGCACCGCTGTTTATAGCGGGAAAAAAAGACGGCACATGCACTAATTTTTCCCCAGCTATTCTTCCCTCATCTTAACGGCCGCTGTACTGCCGGGACATAACGGCAGTGTGAAAGAAGCCTAACAATAAATGAAACAAAAGAAAACAGAAAAAACACAGGGCATACAGTCAAAAAATGACAAAAGACAAGACAAAAGACAGAACATTGAAAAGACACAGGAAAACCTAGGAAGGGAGGAGTGGGGAAGAAAGGTAACTCAAGCAATGTCCAGACTGTACCATATACAAATCCCACAGATCCGAATACGAATACGAGTTAATAAATCAAAGACAGGTGGGGGAGTCTGACACAAAAAAAATTTGGTATCAAGGGCTTAGGTGGCAGGAGAATGTCTGAGAAGAGAGGTGAAGGACATAAACTAGGGGATCAAGAGGTATCAATACACCTAAAATGTCAAGAACAATGTTCCAAACCACAGTCTATAACCCAACAATATTGGGGCAAGTCCAAAAGATATGAAATGCCATCCCAATAGCCCACCCACATCTTCAGCATATAGGGGAATAGCCACCTTAAAAGGCTACTCGACCCCTAGACATTTTATCCCTGATCCAAAAGATAGGGGTAAGATGTCTGATCGCGGGGGACCCCCACGATCACTGCTGCGGTACCCCAGACATCCGGTGCACAGAGCGAACTTCGCTCCGTGCTGGATGACTGGCAATGAGGGGAGGAGACCCGTGAGATCAAGGCCACGCCCCCTCAATGCAAGACTATGGGAAGGGGCATGACTCCGCCATGCCCCCTCCCAGACTTGCATTGAGGGGGCGTGGCCGTGAGGTCACGAGCCTCAATCGTTGAACCCGTCGTTCTAAACGAATGCCGGGTGCAGCAAGGAGATGGCGGGGGTCCCCAGCATAGACATCTTACCCCTATCCTTTGGATAGGGGATAAGATGTCTAGGGGCGGAGTAGCCCTTTAAGTCTGTGCCACAAAACAGGAGTGTGATACCAGCTCATCATACTTTGTCTCTCTAAGTGTCTTTATAGGAGGTACAAATAGAAGCCTAAGTGGCCTTATCCCAAACAATTTGCAATATCTCCCAGGAGATCCTAGTACCCAAATCCTCTTTCCAATGGCTCAATGAATCTTTTTTAAAAGGCAGATATATACCGTATTTTTCGCCGTATAAGACGCACTTTTTCTTCCCAAAACTGGGGAGAAAAAGTCGGTGCGTCTTATACGGCGAATACACCCCTATCGCGGCGGTCCCTGCGGCCATCAACGGCCGGGACCCGCAGCTAATACAGGACATCACCGATCGCGGTGATGCCCTGTATTAACCCTTCAGACGCGGCGATCAAAGCTGACCGCCGCATCTGAAGGGAAAGTGACACTAACCCGGCTGTTCAGTCGGGCTGTTCGGGACCGCCGCGGTGAAATCGCGGCGGTCCCGAACAGCCCGACTGAATAGCCGGGTTAGTGCTTACAGGACACCGGGGGGGGGGGGGGGGTGGACCTTACCTGCCTCCTCGGTGTCTTCTCCGTTCAAGGATCCCTTGTATGCCGGCGCTCTCCTTCCTCGTCATCACGTCGTCGCGTACGTGCGATGGAGCGACATACAGGGCAGCGGTGACGGGTCCGGAGCGGCGGGGACACGTGAGTATTACCATCTCCTGCAGTGGTTTTCAATCTGCGGACCTCCAGATATTGCCAAACTACAACTCCCAGCATGCCCGGACAGCCAACGGCTGTCCGGGCATGCTGGGAGTTGTAGTTTTGCAACATCTGGAGGTCCGCAGGTTGAAGACCACTATTGGGTTCAAAATCTTTATTTTTTTAGATTTTGCCCCTAAAAATTGGGTGCGTCTTATACGCCGGTGCGTCCTATAGGACAAAAAATACGGTACACGCAGCTAAAACACTAGTAAACACACAGCTGTGCCCACTGGATATACGCAAATTCTTCAATTTTGCACTCAACACAAGAAATCTATTAAAGTCCATATTCTTACCTGAAGTAGTGTCTGTCTTCTTAGACATCAGATCTTCTTTTGATAAATTGAACACTTTCTCTAACCTGCAAAAGATCATAAAATAGCAAGGTGTGAATTGAACCTCTTGCAGTCCACGTGTCACCTAAATAGGGTCACATCAATGGCCTTCAGCCTCCGCAATGTGTTGCTTATGTACAGTATATGTGCAGAGCTGAAGCCTTTTGTATGTATGGCCACTGGTGCTGGCATTGCCAATAAAATACTTTTTGACCATACATCCAATTCCGGATACACATCTTTGACTTGTTGCACCACAGAATAAAAGTATTTTTCTATGTTAAGGAAGCACAGACATGTTTGTGAAAACTGCTGATTCTTTTCTTTAATGAACAGCACCACTACTGTCCACAGGTTGTGTCTGGTATGGCAGCTCAGCTCCACGGAAGTGAATTAGTCTGTGCTGTAGTACCAACATACATCCTGTGGACAGAAGTAGTGTGGTGTTCGCACACACACACACAAAAAAAATAAATAAATAAAAAGAGCAGTGTTTTTCTAATGCTGGACAACCCCTTTAAAACCACAGTGTTCAGTTTTTTTTTCCTTTGTCATTTCACTGTTGACACCATTAATAAAAAAACCACAAGCTGATCTATAGAAGTTGTGATGCATATGGCAGCCCAATGCAGTGGTGACATTGTGACGTATAACCATGCAGTGTAGTAATGACTTGGGATCGACCGATTATCGGTATGGCCGATATTATCGGCCGATAATCACGATTTGGGGGCATTATCGGCAATTACCTTGCCGATAAGCCGATAATGCTCCGTCCCCGCACCGTGAACGCAACCCCCCCCCCCCCCGACCCGCCGCACCGCGACCAAAACACCCCCCCCCCCCCGACCCACCGCACCGCGTCGCACCCCCCACCGTAGTGCTGGGCGGTATACCAGTTTGGATTTTTGCCCCTCCCCCACCCACCGAGTCAATAAAAAAAATTAAACTTACCCGTAATGGGGGTGGTCCGGGCCATCCATCCTTCCTATAGTGTCCGGTGGCATTCCGGGTGGAGGGTGAACCGGTCCGGGCTGTCCTTCTCCGGGGGTGCTCTTCTCCACTCCGGGCAGGCTCCGGCCTAGTACACTGCATAGACGCCGCTACGCCCTGACGTCAGGTGCGTCGCTGCGCAAGGGCGTCACTGCGCAGCGGCGTCTATGCTGCGTTACTAGGCTGGAGCCTGCCCGGAGTGGAGAAGAGCACCCCAGGAGAAGGACAGCCCGGACCGGTTCACCCTCCACCCAGAATGCCACCGGAAACTACTGGAAGGAAGGATGGATGGCCCGGACCACCCTGACCGGCAGGGGGAGAGAAGCGGGTGGCGGCGGCCTATGGCTCCGCAAAAGCCACTGCAGTGCATTGATTTAAAGCGCCCGCTTTAAATCAATGATCTGCAGCGGTGTCGCAGGGGGATAAATAGCCGATAACTTATACCGGAATATCGGTATAAGTTATGGGCTATCGGCCCTAACCTGCAAAAAACGATATTGGTCGATCCCTAGTAATGACGTGGCTACATATTGCACCACTACCTCTACATGGTAACATAGCCTAAACACTCTGAAGGAGATTTATCATTCTTTTAAAATGTATGGCTTTTATATGACAATTATTATTATTTTTTTACTTACTTTTGCTTACATGCGACCTATATATCAAATAGTCGCACAACCTTGATAAATAAAATCACACATCAGCAAAACCCGGGAAACCTGCTTACAAAAGCATTTTTTAAAGCAGAAAAGTTTTCCCTTATTTCCCAAGTTCTTTATCTACCCTTTATTACCAGGAGCGTTGCTAGAGAGTGACAGGGTGGGGGGGGGGGGGGGGGGGGGGTGTACTGCATCGGGTGACACCCTGACTGGCTGACAACCTGACATACTTTGCCGCACCACGAATATCCGTACTCTGGAGGCTTTTTTGTTAAATTTTGTTATTATGTTGGTGGGCAGAGACTTGCGTTGCGCTGAGGCCAGAGTTTAGGTCAGGAAGGAAGACAGCGCAGCACCAACAGGCACATAAACAATCGTACGTTACCCACCCCAAAATGTGCATGAAGCAGTATTACTATGTATTTTTTTTTTTTTTTTTTTTAAAGGAAACATTTTCGTGCCACATATGGGTTATTTACGTAGTCTGTACGCCAGCATGTACGTGTCCTAAAATTAACAAGGTGTGCAGTGTGTATTTGCAACCTTAACCCCTTAAGGACTCAGCGTTTTTCCATTTTTGCATTTTCATTTTTCCCCCCATCACCTTCCAAAAATCATAACGCTTTCAATTTTGCACCTAAAAATCCATATTATGGCTTATTTTTTGCGCCACCAATTCTACTTTGCAGTGACATCAGTCATTTCACCAAAAAATCCACGGCAAAACGGAAAAAAAAATCATTGTGCGACAAAATTGAAGAAAAAATTTAATTTTGTAACTTATGGGGCCTTCTGTTTCTACGCAGTGCATTTTTTGGTAAAAATTACACCTTATTATTCTGTAGGTCCATATGGTTAAAATGATACCCTACTTATATAGGTTTGATTTTGTCGTACTTCAGAAAAAAATCATAACTACATGCAGGAAAATTTATATGTTAAAAATTCTCATCTTCTAACCCCTATAACTTTTTTTTTTCCCCACGTACAGGCCGGTATGAGGACTCATTTTTTGCTCCGTATTCTGAAGTTTTTTGTATTGATCAGACTTTTTGATCGCTTTTTATTCATTTTTTCATGATATAAAAAGTGACCAAAAATACACTATTTTGGACTTTGGAATTTTTTGGCTCATACACCATTAACCATGCGATTTAATTAACTATATATTTTTATAGTTCGGACATTTTTGCACGCAGTGATACCATATATGTTTATTTTTATTTACACAGTTTTTATGGGAAAAGGGGGGTGATTCAAACTTTTAATAGGGAAGGGGTTAAATGACCTTTGTTAACTTTTTTTTGCAGTGTTATAGCTCCCATAGGGAGCTATAGCACTGCACACACTGATCTCCTATGCTGATCCCTGCAAAGCCATAGCTTTGAAGGGATCAGTTAGATAGGCGGTCGATTGCTCAAGCCTGTAGCTCAGGCTTGTAGCAATCAATCGACGATCGGACGCCGCGGAGAGAGGTAAGGAGACCTCCGTCTGAGTCCCAGCTGATCGGAACATGGCGATTTTATCGCGATGTCCCGATCAGCCCAACTGAGCTGCCGGGAACGGTTTACTTTCATTTTCAGACGCGGCTATCAACTTTGATCGCCGCGTCTGAAGGGTTAATAGCGCGCCGCACTGCGATCAGTGCCGCGCGCCATTAGCCACGGGTCCCGGCTGTTGTTAGAGGCCAGGCCCGACCCGCTATGACCCCCCACGCCGTGGCCCCGCGTTATAGATCGGGAGCGGACTCGTACGTCATGAGTCCTTAAGGGGTTAAAATTTATAGAATTATTACTTATATAATGAATTTTTTCTATAATTAACATTAATGTAGTAGCTTTGTTTCATGATGCAGAACAAGAACAAGAAGTTGTTAAAGTGGATGTTAATGTCCTTTTCTGCAGACGTATGCACTTTTATCCGGTGGGGAAAGAGGGTTTCCTCGCTCTGCTGAGTCTTTGTACTCCCCCCCCCCCCCCCCCCAAGCATCTGGATTGCTCTCTCAACTTTCACTATGCATCACACCAGCTTAGCTGAATGAAGTTTGGCTGTTGGTAATAGAGGAGCACATGATACTGAAGCCTGATAAAATGGGTGTTAATGTCCTTTTCTGCAGACGTTTGCACTTTCTGTAAGCCAGGTTGGACCTGGAATACATATGAGACTTTTAAATGGAGATGCGATTTTTTTTCTTCATAAATAGCGACTATCACATTTGATAAATACTGCAAAGCAAAAAAAATAAAAATTACTACATGAGCAGATTTCACAAATGTGCTTTGGAATAAGCAAAAATAATCACTACGGAGCTTGATAAATCTCCTCTCTGATAAACTCCATAGAAACTGACTAATATGTAAGAGCTAAATAATTATTAAAAAAGAGAATGTTCTGTACATGACTGGTTAATCTGATTTTCATGTCTACTCCATAAAGATGTGGGTCAAACTCTTTCTAATCTGATCAATAAAGCCTGTATAAGCAGTTACGTTTTTATATTTTTTGTTCCCGGCGCTCATTCATTTGAAACAAATCCACTTATACAACAAGGAGAACAAAAACATCCACCTCCATATTCTGCAGCCAACACTATGGGAGTCCTGGAATCAATGCTCTTACTAAGCTTTTTAGGTGACTATGAAAGGAGAATAAATGCACCTACGTGGGACCTGCTCTCTACTACTGTCCAGGAAGAAAACTGCTCTCTTCTCCGCATCTGTGCTGACCAAGCCATTCAGCAACACATCAGTGTTTGCTGCAGGTAAAAAAATCTGTTCCCAGCATCACCTGTACTAACCTACCAGTATAGGCTTGTAGTGCAGGTGACACTAATGACAACGGTACTTACCATTCCCAGATCTGTGACTTCATTTTGGTGGTATTCCTGTTTTTATAAATATGTTAAAGGAGTCCTCTGGGCCAGGGTTTTTTATTTTTTGTTTTGTTTTACCAACATGCCCATTATGTCAGGTATAAAAAGAATAAAAAATAAATAAAAAATGTACTTACCTCCTGCCACTCCCCTGATGCCTCCATTGTCCTACTGTAGTGCCTGGTGCAATACTCTACCTGGTTCCCTGTGGTCAATAAGTCAAGCTATGGTGCAGCGATGGCGCCCAGTGATTGGCTGAGCTGCAATGCGACAGATTGATCTCCGGCACCAGGAATATGTATCTTTATATACCGTATTTATCGGCGTATAACACGCACTTTTTAGGCAAAATTTTTTAGCCTAAAGTCTATGTGCGTGTTATACGCCGATACACCCCCAGGAAAGGCAGGGGGAGAGAGGCCGTCGCTGCCAGCTTCTCTCCCCCTGCCTTTCCTGGGGTCTAGAGCCCTGCTGCCGGCCCTTCTCACCCCTTGGCTAACGGCGCCGCTGCCCGTTCTGTCCCCCTGACTATCGGCGTCGACAGCCAGGGGGAGAGAAGGGGCAGCGGCACCCATTGCCGGCACCGAGGCCCCGTTGCCTCCCCCCATCCCCGGTGGCATAATTACCTGGGTCGGGTCCGCGCTGCTCCAGGCCTCCGGCGTGCGTCCCCTTCGTCGTTGCTATGCGCTGCACGGCGTGGCGTCAGTGCGCCGCGCATCGCAACGACGCAGGGGACGCACGCCGGAGGCCTGGAGCAGCGCGGACCCGACCCAGGTAATTATGTCACCGGGGATGGGGGGAGGCAACGGGGCAGCGGCGCTGGCAATGGGTGCCGCTGCCCCTTCTCTCCCCCTGGCTGTCGGCGCCGCTTCTCTCCCCCTGGCTATCGGCGCCGGCACGATAGTCAGGTGGAGAGAACGGGCAGCGGCGCCGATAGCAAGGCGAGAGAAGGGGCAGCAGCAGGGCTCTAGACCCCAGGAAAGGCAGGGGGAGAGAAGCGGGCAGCGACGGCCTCTCTCCCCCTGCCTTTCCTGGGGGTATATCGGGGTATACACGCGCACACACGCACCCTCATTTTACCATGGATATGGATATTTGGGTAAAAAACTTTTTTTACCCAAATATCCTTGGTAAAATGAGGGTGCGTGTTATAGGCCGGTGCGTGTTATACCCCGATAAATACGGTATTAACACTGTCCAATCGGTACAGGGAGAGTCAGACTGTGCTGGGAGACCCTGACAAAGGGAATGGCAACATCCGGTTGCCAATTTATTCATTTCAAGGAGGAATAAAATGGAAATGAAGTAATGCAGGTTACTTAGAAAATATTATCAAGAATTATTTCATGGGGGATACATAACTAAAACCGATTTGAGAAAGGCAAAAGGTCTTTAAGGAAAATCCAGCTAGTCGGATGAAAAGTCCATGAGCTAAAATGCCTGTAGCTATTTATAGTCAGTGTTTCCCAACCAGGAATTTGCCCAAAAATTGCCACTTTCAGACTATGTTCAGACAGCAGAATGTCTGCTGAGGAAATTCCGCATTCTGCAAAATTTAGACATCAGTCTTTAAATTTCGCGGAATTACAGGTTGGAATCCCATTGAAATTAAGAATTCCGATGAAATTTTATCAGAATTACAGCGCAATTCCGTTTAGCGAACTTTGCTGAACTGAATTTGTGTGGAATTCTGCCGCGTGAACATAGCATTACATGGATTTGGTAGCTGTGTGGGCATCCCCCAGAAGGCATTTCTGCTTAGGTACCACTCAGACATTCTGATGCTGTACTTACTTGGACTGTATACCTTTCCATAGCATAGACTGTCTCTGGACAACATCTGGATGCTTCTTTATAAAATCTTCATCAAACGGCAGCATAAACTCCCAGCCTTTGTTAATTCTGGGTATGGCTATCTGGTCAAGGAATTCCTTTACATCTTCTTGGCAGAGCTAGGAAAGAAAAGGAAGCTCACCCAATGTTCAAAGCAACATTTTTGTATAATTACTATTGTATTACAGTATATTAGCACTTGGGGGTAACTATCCACATAGAGGAGATCCAACTGTGTATAGTCTTACAGGCAATGCATCATGGGAAACAAGTATGCAAACTTGCTCTGTTCTAGATGGAAGAAAAACTGACTAGTGCACCTCTAGGTAACTACCATGTAAGTCCAATGTCCAACCAGTGAAACATAACTAGACATATAAGCAAAACCAGCGTCTCTTCCAAGAGATGAAAATCTATAAAGCTGTTTTGAGGTTTTTCCCACCATCGGTACACAGAAGGGTGTTGGGTGGATGAAAGTCCCTTGTTAAGGGAAGGGGTTACTTTTTTTTCCCATTTAAAGGGAACCAATCATCAGATTTTACCATACATTGCTTGTCTACACGTTATATTTGGTAAAATCTGTATCTGCCCCGCAAGTAGTTCCCTGGGTGGGGAGTTCTACTTACCAGCACCCGTCGCTCCGGCTATGGTGACGCCCCCTCGGCTTGATTACGTCTCGAGTAATCGCTCTGCTCCATAAGCAGACGGACAGAGTGGTGATGCAAGCTGTCAATCAAGCCGAGGTGGAGTCACCATGGCCGAAGCGACAGGTGCAGGTAAGTATAACTCCCCACCCAGGGAACTACTTGCGGGGCAGCCGGGGAGACGTTAGAACATATCATCACCATTCCTAGGGGGGCAAAGATTGTGAGAAAAATATTTTACCATATATAACGCATTTTCAAGTGTTATATTTGTTAAAATCTGATGATTGGTTCCCTTAAGAGATCCAGCTGGACACAGTCTTACATGCAATACTGGGGAGGAAAAAAAGGTATGTAAAAGTACCACCTACAGGTAGCTAGCTACTCATCGTAACTAACTATAGGGGGCACTAGAGAGAATGCTTTATTCCTTCTGGAGGAAGGGCGTCTGACATATGGGCACCTACAGGCCCAGGGCCCGTGGGGAAATTTATCAAAACCTGTATAGAGGAAGAGTGGTGCAGTTGCCCATAACAACCAGATTGTTTTTTTAAATTTTAATTTAAAGTGAAACAAGCAATGTGGTTGGTTGCTATAGGTAACTGCACCCCTCTTCCTCTACACAGGTTTTGATAAATCTCCCCCATGTCCCTACATTCTGGGCACAATGCGACAGTAGAATCATCAGATTTCAGGTATTTACTCACACATTTCTAATGTACTAGCTCAGGTAAGTACACGCAGTCTACATTTACAGCAGTAGACAATGGTTGGACTGCATTCATTATACCTATTCTGCATCAAACATTTAGGGGGGAGATTTACCAAAACGTGTGCAGAATAACAATGAATCATTTTTATATGTTTTTTTTTTTTCTTTTTAAGAAGGCCTCCGAAAACTAGAATCTGATTAGTTGAAATGGGCAACTGCTCCACTGTTTCTTTTGTTAACTTTTCCCCTTAGAGATTACTAACCTTTGTCACCGTCGCTACCTCTTTTCTCACCACCCAGCGACCTTGTGTGAACTTCCACATCTAAAAAAATTACAAAAACAGCAGTTAAAATACTAAATGTAATGATGTAAATAGGATAAATACTAACATTTGGGCCACTGTGTTACTGCCAATCCACTTTACATTGGAAAGGAAGGCCCTGCAAAAGGTGCAAAAATAAGTACAGAGAATATTGTAAATGGTGGAAACCAGACAAGTGATCCCTGACAGCATTAACAATGACTTTTATAAAGGTTGTTAAAGAGTACCTGTCACCAAACTAAACATTTAATACATTGTTTCTTATGTAATTATAAGACACTTTGCCATTTATTTGCTGTTAAAATTCTCAACCTTTATATGTTTTTAATGTGATTGAAAAAATAGCCACTAGGTGGCTCTGTTCTGTTCCCTGCACAAGTCAGTTAGTTTAGTCTCCTCCCAGCCTGGCAGGAGACCAAACTCAGGAAGTGCGTGCAGGGCATGGCGAGGCACAGCTCTCGCAGGCTTCAGTTATGTTGCACCTGCTGGGGAACACCCACTTTCTCCTGCCAGGAACTCACACAATGTGAGCAAAGGGAAAGGTATAATTCAGAGCTTTTTAAAGTCTGGAAAAAAGATGCCACCCCTCCTATTGGTTGTCAAGAAGTGACGACCAGTAGCAGATCTGTGGCGGGTGGGTTTGGGGTTAAAGGGGTATTCCAGGCAAAACCTTTTTTTATACATATCAACTGGCTCCGGAAAGTTAAAGGGGTACTCCGCCCCTGGCATCTTATCCCCTATCCAAAGGATAGGGGATAAGATGTCAGATCGCCGCGGTGCCGCTGCTGGAGAGCCCTGGGATCCCCACTGCGGCACCCGCTATCATTACAGCACAGAGCGAGTTCGCTCTGTGCATAATGACGGGCGATACAGGGGACGGAGCCGCGTGACATCATGGCGCCGCCCCTTGTGACATCACGGCCCGTCCCCTTAATGCAAGTCTATGGGAGGGAGCGTGGTGACCACCACGCCCCCTCCCATAGACTTGTATTGAAAGGGGCGGGCCGTGACATCACGAGGGGCGGAGTCGTGATGTAACGATGCTCCGGCCCCTGTACCGCCCATCATTACGCGCAGAGCGAACTCGCTCTGTGCTGTAATGAGAGCCGCGGTGCCGCAGCGGGGATCCCAGGGCTCCCCAGCAGCGGGACCGCGGCGATCTGACATCTTATCCCCTATCCTTTGGATAGGGGATAAAATGCCTAGGGGCGGAATACCCCTTTAAGGGGATAAGTCACAATGTAAAAGGTTTTCCCCTTTAGCATCAGGCCAGTGTGTAGCTCTGTATATCATTCTGTGAATACTTACAACAAAATCTCTTCCTCGACACAGAACTTCAGCGGAGACCCCACTGTGAGGACTGGACGACTCTTTCGGATACATCACATCGCTGGAGACAACAAAATCACAGCATAAGATCAGCATTTATTTGTCCAGTGGTTGATTTGCAAAAAGTAGATTTTTTGTACTCAACGTAAAATCTTCTTCTCGTAGCCTTCATTAGGGGGGCACAGACGATGGGTATAAACTCACTAGGAGGTGCTGACACTAATGAAAACAAAAAAGTCATCTCCTCCCTGGCAGGATATACCCGTCCACTAGCATGGAGCTAACCAGTTGTGTAATAAAGCAGCAGGAGAAGCCAACAATCCAGAAGGATGTTCAAACTGACCCCAACAACAACTATCCAAAGGAACCATGCCACCAAGCAACAAAGAACCTGACAAGGCAATCATAAGTGGGGGGAGGGGAGCTGTGCCCCCCCCCCCCCAATGAAAGCTACGAGAAAGATTTTACGGTGAGTACTCTTCTTTGGTCCCCTCCGGCATCTACCAGGGATGTGGAAATCCTATCACTAGACGCCCGGGACAAGTAGTTTTGGTCGCTGGGCCGGTGAATTTTTTAAAATAGATTTAGCCCTGTATCAGGCTTGCAGGGACAGACCGACTTCTCCCTTATTTTTCTTTAATGCCGGTGTGAGGTGCAGGAGCCGATGCAAGTCTGCACCTCACACCGGCGCTTCGGGTGTATGGAGGGGGCAGTGGCGGCCCCCAGCTGATTTCAGTAGCCGCTGCTCAGAGCCCCCCAGCCGGTGTGAGGGGATCTGAGGAGCGAGGGCAGAACCCGAGATCGCACGTCTGCAGGAGATGATCAAGCCACGCCCCCTCCCGGAGGATGGAGAGCGCAGCTCTGCATAATACAAGAAGACAGGGGGAGAATGAGGACGTCAACAGCTCCTCCCTCCCCCACACACAGCCTCTCCCTTCCCCCTGCTCTGTCTACACAGGACATATTTTATCACGGGGAGGTTTCAAGTATTCACGGGGGAAAATACAGAGTGAGGAGAGGACGTGTGTGAGGAGACTGCACTGCACGGGCTGGGGATTTCACCTCACACCCGCTCAGGTAAGCAGGCAGAGCATGCAGGCGGCGGGAAGGGTGGTTGTATATGTATGTAATGCATGATTAGGGGGGGTGTATCAGTGGCGGGTGTATGTATGATGTGTGCATATGTATGCTGTATATGTATGTGTGCGCTTATGTATGGTGTATGTGTTATGTGTATATATGAAGTGTATGTGTGATGTGTGTATGATGTGGGGGTGTATCAGCGGCGGGTGTATGTATAATGTGTGCATATGTATGGTGTATGATGTCTGTGTATAAATGATGTGTGTATGGTGTCTGTGTGTATGTAATGTATGATATAGGGGCAGTGGCAGGGGTATATATGATGTGTGTATGGTGTATGTGTGATGTGTGTATGTAATGTATGCTATAGGGGGCAGCGGCAGGTGTATGTATGATGTGTGTGTATGTATGATGCGTGTATGTAATGTATGATGGGGGGCAGCGGCGGGTGTATGTATGTATGATGTGTCTGTATGTAGGTATGTAATGTATAATATAGGGGGCAGTGGCCGGTGTATGTAAATGTGTATGTATGATATGTGTATGCATGTATGTTTTGTACAGGGGCGGACTGACAAGTGCTGCTGCAGGTTGTGCCATCTAATTTTATTTATTTTTAGTGTCTTCTGGCCACCCGCACTGAATTGCACCCCCAGAATCCCGCCCCCTTCATACTCACCCGACGACCAAGAGCCCCACGGATGCACGCAAACACACCAGAACCAAAACTACAACTCCCAGCATGTTACACCATAACCTAAACTGTAAAACTATAAAGTGTAAAATGCATGGAGTTGTAGTTTTGGTCCGTGTCAGCTGCAGAGCCATAGGCTGTATCAGGGCATGCTGGGTGTTGTAGTTACTAACTGTAATTCCCAGTATTCCTTGACACAGACTATGGCTCTGCAGCTGACACAAACCAAAACTACAACTCCCAGCATGTTACACAATAACCTTAACTGTACTACTATACAGTGCAACAGGCTGCAACACCCACACATCCATAGGCTGTATCAGGGCATGCTGGGAGTTGTAACTAGTAACTAAATGCAACTTCCAGCATTTTCTGACACAAAATTAGAGTAAATAAAATGCACCATATAAACTGGAGAAGCAGAATTTAATTTGAGGTGTTTGCAGTATTGTGCAATATTGGGCATTAAAGGGTACCTCTCATCAAAAAAATCTTTTGATATATTATAGATTAATGTATGCAGAATAACTTTACAATTGCATGTTATTAAAAAATATGCTTCTTTCTATTTCATTTTCCACTTTGAAGAAATGACCACTAGGGGTCTCCCTACCAGTCCTGGCAGCAAGTATTTCAGACTCATGCTGGAGTCCTAAACACTACGAGCTGCCAGTCTGCTTTGTTCACAAAGGAGAACACTCAGAGCTGCCAGTCTGCTTTGTTCACAGCCTGTTTGGCTGTGAACAAAGCAGGCTGGCAGCTCTGAGTGTTTAGGACTCCAGCATGAGTCAGAAATGCTTGCTGACAGGACTGATCGGGAAAAATACAATAGAAAGAAGCATTTTTTATTAACATGCTATTGGAAAGTTATTCAACATTCATTAAGCTAAAATATATCAAAAGTTTATTTGGTGAGAGGTACCCTTTAAGCAATAATTTACCTACCTCTATCCCTTCCTCACCTTATTGTACATGTTATGGCACTGTACACACTTGGATCGTTTATTATGTGTAATATCACCCAGTCCCGCCAGTATCATTTTTAATTTTCTGATGTTCCCTGTGTATAATTATTATTATCATTAATAAAGTATATATATATATATATATATATATATATATATATATATATATATATATTTTTTTTTTTTTTTTTTTTTTTTTTTTTCCGTAGTAATTGCTCAGTTTTTTCTGTATCAAACAGCTAGTTGTGATCTATACTGAGTTATATGACCCCAGGCAGATAACAGAGTGACGATATGTCTTAGATAATATGGGAAATTTACGCCACACGGTTATTGTTTGTATAATAATCAACAGAATGTTCCCGCCCATACTCTGAGCAGTGAATCCAAGTTCAGATCCTGAAAGGAATATAAACCCCAAGAGGATAATAACCCTTTAACGCAATGACACAAAACAAAGAAATAAAACACAAACTAGTCAGTGCTCACCTCTTAACCACCCAGTTTCCCTGCACCAACATCGCCACCTGCTGTATGCAGCGCAGAACTGCAATAGATTCTGTTCCGGCAGCCATCAAACCCATGAGATTTGCAAACGGTATAACCTTAACTGCAGGGACAAAATGGACAGATATCAGAAAACGTATCAGGATATTATAAAACTGGTTGGTAAAAAAAATGTATTATTCTATACAGTAGACCCGCCACTGGGAAAACAAGGCAGTGAGTCCAAACACTGAAAACTTTTCCCACCATGGAGTTCACAGCAAACCTGCATCAAAATTCACATGCAGATTTTGACGCATTGTTTGGTGCAGATTTCACCTGCAGAGATCGGCCATACTGTGGCTTAGGAAATCCAAAGCATGCCCTCAGTACCGAACCGATCTTCTACGCTGCATTGTGGATGGAGTTTTTAAATCCTTTCTACATGTGGATTCAACCATGGAAATCCACAGCAGGAAGAACTCCCCCTAAGGTCGTGACTGTTTATAGCCTCAGCGTGTATATAAATGCATACGTGAAGCTATACTTTACAAGTACAGTGGTCCCTCAAGTTACAATATTAATTGGTTCTGGGACGACCATTGTATGTTGAGACTATAACTCTATGGAAACCTGGTTATTGGTTCTGGAGCCACCGAAATGTCATCCAAAAATAGGAAAAAGTGAGAATTAAAGATAAATAATAGAGATAAAGCAAATCCTTATATATAAAAGTAGGAAATATCTGCTGGGAGCTGTAATCACTGTCTATGTCAGTGTTTCCCAAGCAGGGAGCCTCCAGCTGTTGCAAAACTACAACTCCCAACATGCCCGGGCAGCCGTTGGCTGTCCGGGCATGCTGGGAGTTGTAGTTTTGCAACAGCTGGGGGCACACTGCTTGGGAAACACTGATCTATGCAGAGGACAGGAGCTTCTTCGGGGTCCTGTACAGTACACAGTGTCTTAAAAAAGTAATTGAGTCGCTCTCACCTGGTGTCCAAAAGGAGCAGCTAACCCTGGTACAGGTAAAGAGTACAGAACATGTAATACCTCCCTGTACTGTAGGGGGCGCTATCAGACACCAGTCAGTGCATATACTTCAGTAATACAGGTGTTTTACCAGCGAACACCAACGAATTGGTCGGTTCTTCCAGCCATTGACACCATTACAGATCTGGACTGTCCGTATCATTGTATGTTGAGTCTGGTTTCAACTTACGATGGTCCAGAAAAGACCATTGTATGTTGAAATTATTGTATGTTGAGGCCATTTTAAGTTGAGGATCGCTGTACCAACAAGGAAATCTATACTAAAAAAAAAACATTTAACAGTAAATGTATTAATAAATATACAGGGCTATGGAAATCTCTTCTAATACCTTTATAGACGTCCAACTCATAGATTAAATAGTAGATAGATTTATTCAATAAGTAGTATAAATTATAATGTACGGAAACAGCCTTTGCAGGGCCTTTGCAGTTGTACCAAGAATATATCATGTAAAATCAGTAATAATTTGCAGTCCTGTGTAAATTATTCAATGCCGCCAGGTGGGAAAGTTCGTTGTCACTATGTGAGTCCTTACGGTGCTGTGGAGCAAGGAGAGCAATGGTGCTTAGCACCCTTGTAGTTGGAGACAATTGTGCTCAGGGCTCCACATTCGTGCTCGTGATTAGAACGATACATGCTTACCTATATGAAAAACCTTCAACTTAGAGCGGTCAGATTTGTGCCCATAACCGCAAACGGTGGGCATGCCTTTAGAAAGCATACCCTGTAATGGATAAATTGAAAAAAGGGAGGGTTGGGGGGGATCCGCAAAACGGCACGTAACGTCCCGCCAGTAGGTGAAGGGGCGTTATATACCCCGCCCCCTACACACCACTCCTGAACGCCCCGCCTAGAAGTGCAGGGGGCCGGAAGACTTCCACGCCCCATGCACAAATACAGCTGGATAGGCTTAACACTAGTCATTACGTGACACTTCATGGCACTATGCCATGCGGTAGTTGTAATCCTATTAGAGAATAATATAGAGGCTTTTCTGTACGCCTTGTGTATACCTATTTTAGCTGATGTAGCAGGCATGCTCTTGATCCCTAGTTCCTCTAGAATATGGCTCTCCTAGTGCAGCAAAATTTCCCATGATGCCTTTGCAAAAGGTAGCAGTCTCATCAATGCACTTACTAGGAGTCCTAGTGGAGCAAGCGACAAATCTGTGACATCGAACTTCTGTCCCCTAACTCACACTATAGAATATAAAATACAGTGACCCCCCCAACCTACGATGGCCCCGACATATGATCAAATCGACATACGATGGCCTCGCATCAGAGGCCATCGCATGTCGATGTCAGCATCGACATAAAAAAGCATTGTATGTCGGGCCATCGCATTAAGTGCTATCCGGCAGCGCAAAATGCTTAAGCTGCTGCCGGATAGCAGCTTAATGTTCCCCGTGTGGTACGGTAAGTATTACTTACCCCTCCGGGGTGCCCTCCGATGTCTTCTCGGCCCTCTCCGGTGATGTCAATACGCTGCTGCGCACGTCATCCAATAGGAATGGCGTATGCAGCGGCGTAATGACATCGCTACGCAGGCCCAGTAATAGGGATCGACCGATATCGTTTTTTTAGGGCCGATACCGATAATCGGTGCAGGTTAGGGCCGATAGCCGATAACTTATACCGATATTCCGGTATAAGTTATCGGCTATTTAACCCCCTGCGACACTGCTGCAGATCATTGATTTAAAGCGGGCGCTTTAAATCAATGATCTGCAGTGGCTTTTGCGGGGCCATAGGCTGCTGCCGCCGCCACCCGCTTCTCTCCTCTGCCTGTCAGGGTGGTCCGGGCCATCCATCCATCGTTCCTGTAGTGTCCGGGGGCGTTCCGGGTGGAGGGTGCACCGGTCCGGGCTGTCCTTCTTCTCCGGCGGTCATCTTCTCCACTCCGGGCAGGCTCCGGCCTAGTACGCTGCATAGACGCCGCTGCGCAGTGACGCACCCGACGTCATGGCGTAGCAACGTCTATGCAGTGTACTAGGCCGGAGCCTGCCCGGAGTGGAGAAGATGACCGCAGGAGAAGGACAGCCCGGACCGGTTCACCCTCCACCCGGAACGCCCCCGGACACTACAGAAAGGATGGATGGCCCGGACCACCCCCATTACGGGCAAGTTAAATTTTTTTATTGACTCGGAGGGTGGGGGAGGGGCCTGACCGGTATAGCGGTATGGGCAAAAATCCATACCGGTATACCGCCCAGCACTATGGTGGGGGGTGCGACGCGGTGGGTCGGGGGTTCGGTGCGGCGGGTCGGGGGGGGTGGCGGTCGCGGTGCGGTGGGGGCGGTGCATTATCGGCTTATCGGCAAGATAATTGCCGATACCGATAATGCCCAAAATCATGATTATCGGCCGATAATATCGGCCATAACGATAATCAGTTGATCCCTGCCCAGTAAGGCCTTGCGGAAGACAGCGGAAGACCGGAGAAGACAGCGGAGGACGGGAGATGACCAGGAGAGCCCAGCGGAGGACCGGAGATTACCAGGAGAGCCCAGCGGAGGACCGGAGATGACCAGGAGAGCCCAGCGGAGGACCGGAGATGACCAGGAGAGCCCATTGGAGGACCGGAGATGACCAGGAGAGCCCGGCGGAGGCCAGGGTCACCATCGGGAGCGGCAGGGCCACCATCGCGAGCGGCGGGGACAGGGGAGTTCAGCTTCCTATACTTTACATTGCACAAATCCCTCAACATACGATGGATTGGACAAACGATGGCTCGTTTGGAACAAATTACCATCGTATGTTAAGGGACCACTGTACTGTATAGCCTTAGTATTGGAATGTATGGATGCAGCTAAACTGGGATGAAACAGATGACACTGCTGGAATACTGGTGGTGTGCATTATACAAGTGCAAAAACATGCTTTTTTTCCCCCAACAGAAATGATTCAAACCTTACATAGTAAAACCAAAACTATGTAGGACGTACCATTTTTCATCAAGATCTTGATTTGATCAGCCAGTGGCAAAGTCCTCAATTGAGCCATTGATAACACATTGCTTGGAGCTAAAGGCTTTTCACTGTTTGGGAAAAATGAATTACCAGTTACTCAGAAATAACACACATTTGCCATTCCTGGCCCAGTACAAAAAATAAAATGGTATATACATGGAATTTTTCCAAATTAAACTTTGAGGATCTAAAAGGGAAATCTTAACTAATGTCCTATTTTTTCTCTGGCTGATATTTTCACACTAAGGAAAAATCCGAGATACATACCAAATATTGTAATGAGTAGAAGTGCATCGGGTAGCAGAGACTTTATGATATATCTGTGGCCAGCTTAACCCCTTCACGCTATAGGACGTATGCATACATCCCAGCACCGACACCCTGGGACATATGCATAAGTCCTAGCGATCTCAGGCACTACCGCGGGCAACGCAGGAGATCAGCGTCGGGACCCGCTGCCGGAGTCACAGCCAGAGTCCCGCTGCATCTGCCGGAGCCGCGATCGCACCAGTCCCGGCAGCATTAACCCCAATCCTGATCGCGGCATCTATGGTGTTGACAGGAGGAGCGCACTACCCCTGTTCACTAATTCGGGCGCTACGATACGGGTCACCATGGCAGCAGGTGGTCAGATCATGACCTCCTGTCTGCTACAGAAGCCTGTGAGATTCAGCCACAGGCTGGATCGCACAGGCTGTACTGTGTGCAGCTGATCAGGTCATACTGGGCTGCAGTACAAATGTATTGCAGCATAGGATAACCTGTAAAAAGTGTAAAAAATAAAATAAGTTATTCAATTAAAGTATAAAGTGTAGACCTTGTTCACTTGTAAACTCTCAGAATTGCTCCGCTCAGAAAAAGCGTTCTAAAGTTATTACCATTTAAAGAGATACATGTCAAATAAAATAAAAGAAAGAGCCTGGTCATTAAGGTACAAAATGGGTCCATCCTTAAGAGGTTATGTAGATATGAAAAACATATGCCCTATTGTCATGCTAATTATACGCCCCAACAAGCCTATTGCTTTAAACTCCAGTAGGAAAAAATGTTAGATTTTACTAGGCTTGTCATTGTGAAGCCACCCGTCATTGTGACTGTACCCTCACAAGTCAGGCTGCAGCGTGTGATGGGTGAGTGCTCCGCTTCATTTCTCATCACTAAATCCTAAATATTACATTAGTTTCCACTCCCTGGATTCACTCTTTATGGATTTCTATTCCACCTTCTCTATAGATGTCAGTGTCTAATATTCAATTGTCAGTTGTAAACAGAGAAAACAGTGAGCCTAGTAAAATCTAAATTTTTTCCTACTGAAGTTTAAAGCGATAGGCTTGTATTCAAGAAAATACTGTTTAAAATTATGTGAAATCTGCCCAGAGGGGGATAGTCTGCTTGAAGCCCATCAGAGATGTCTGACCCCCCCACATGGGAACCACACAGGACCAAGCAGTCTGAGAAAGTACTTACCATTCTTCCTCAACATTCACAGGCATCAGCATCTGTAGATACTCACTGAAATACATAATAAAAATAGATCTACTGTGGTTTGTAGATACACAGAAAATAAGAGAAAAGTTATCTGAATTATTTTTCCCTCTAGCCCAAAGGCAGCACACAGAGGGTTAATACATGATCCCCAGCACTATTAGAATAGAATTAACAAGCAGCAAATTTTACCACTAAAGGACTTTTTTTGCACCAGCAACTGTATGTGCCTTCTAATGACATCACTCATTTTACCACCAAATCTACAGCGAAATGGGGAAAAAAAATATTTATGTGAAGACATAAAAAGAGATTTTTAACACTTACCGTAAAATCTCTTTCGAAGGATCCATTGGGGGACACAGACCGTGGGTGTATCTTGCTGTCTCTAGGAGGTGTGACACTATGGTAATAAAAAAAAGTCAGCTCCTCCCAGCAGGATACACCCGCCTTCAGGCTCTGAGCTAGTCAGTTTAAGTTCCAGAGCAATAGGAGGAGACCAATAGGTCAAGGAAAAACCCAAAACTGTCCGAGAACCAGAAGAAAAAACATAACTGAACACACCCTCGGACAGAGAACCAAAGGAAAAACCCCAAAAAGGGCGGGAGCTGTGTCCCCCAATGGATCCTTCGAGAAAGAGATTTTACGGTAAGTGTTAAAAAATCTCCTTTTCTCTATCGGCTCCATTGGGGGACACAGACCGTGGGACGTACCAAAGCCGTCCCGTGGGTGGGCAGATAAGTAATGAGGCAGACGGCCGATCCACTGCCGCCTGCAACACTTTACGCCCCAGACTAGCATCAGCCGATGTGAAAGTATGAACCCGGTAAAACCTTGAGAAAGTGTGCAAAGACGACCAGGTAGCCGCCTTGCAAATCTGCGAGGCCGAGGCTCTATTCTGGAGAGCCCAGGATGCCCCAACAGAACGTGTGGAATGAGCCACAACCCTGAAAGGAGGAATATTCCCCTTACAGCGAAAGGACTGAATCCATCTAGAAATGGTGGCCTTGGAAGCAGGTTGTCCCTTGCGACGACCTCCCGTAAGGACGAAAAAGGAATCACACTGATGAAACAAAGAAGTGATGGAGAGATAGGACCGAACAGCCCGAACTACGTCCAGCTTGTTTAGTAAGCGCTCCTTAGGATGAGAAGGAACCGGGCAAAAGGACGGGAGGACAATGTCCTCATTGAGATGAAAGGCTGAGACCACCTTAGGTAAAAAGGAAGGGTCTGGACGGAAAACGACCTTGTCCTGGTGGATCACCAGAAACGGAGAACGGCAGGAAAGAGCTGCCAATTCAGACACCCTCCGGATGGAGGTGATAGCCACAAGAAACGCCACTTTCCAAGAAAGGAAGCGGAGAGGCACCTCTCTAAGGGGCTAAAAGGGTGCACCCTGGAGGGCACTCAGAACCAAATTCAAGACCCAAGGAGGAGAGGGTGACCGATAAGGAGGAACAGCATGCACCACTCCTTGCAGGAAGGTCCGGACATGAGGATTAGAAGCCAGGGGCCGCTGGAAAAGAACAGCAAGGGCTGAAACCTGACCTTTAAGGGAACTGAGAGACAACCCCAGTTCCAACCCCGACTGCAAAAAGGAGAGAAGACGGCGAACAGAGAAGGTCACCGGGGAGAAGTCTTGAGCTTCACACCAACAAAAATAAGACCGCCAAGTATGGTGGTAAATTCTTGCGGATGAGGGCTTACGAGCCTTGAGCATGGTGCGAATGACTTGGGAAGAGAACCCGCGGGCCCTTAAAACCGCGGTCTCAACCGCCATGCCGTCAAATGCAGCGACTGTAAATTGGCGGGGATGTCCTCATGCTTTGAGCTTCCTCAGCACCCTGGGAAGAAGTGGAAGAGGAGGGAACAGATAAGGTAGGGCGAACCCCGACAAAGGAATCACTAGGGCGTCCACGGCCAAAGCCTGAGGGTCCCGGGACTTGGACACAAAAGGAAGGATTTTCCGATTGTGCCGGGACGCGAAGAGGTCCACGTCCGTAACGCCCCAGAGGTCCACGTCCGGAACGCCCCAGAGGTCGCAGAGCTGCGTGAAGACCTCCGGATGAAGAGACCACTCGCCGGGGTCAGGCGAGGACCAACGGAGGAAGTCCGCTTCCCAGTTGAGCACTCCCGGAATGTGGATCGCCAAAATGGCCAAAACCTTGCTCTCCGTCCAGGAGAGAATTTTGGTTACCTCGGCCATGGTTGCCAAGCTGCGAGTGCTGCCCTGTTGATTTATGTACGCCATGGCAGTGGCGTTGTCCGACTGAACGCGGACAGGACGGGACTGAAGACGGGGCTCCCAATGAAGAAGACAAAGAAGAATCGTCCATAATTCCAATATGTTTATCGGAAGAAGGGTCTCCTGAGGAGACCAGAGTCCCTGAACCGTCCAATCCCTGAACACGCCACCCCAGCCCGACAGGCTGGCATCCGTTGTAACAACCTGCCAATGAAGGGGAAGAAACGACCGCCCTTGGAGAAGAAGGGGGGAGTGGAGCCACCAGAGCAGAGACTGACGGACCCTGAGAGGGAGAACAATCTGACAATTGAGGGACAGAGGAGATCTGTTCCATCGAGAGAGAATCGCCAGTTGGAGGGGGCGGTAATGAAACTGGGCAAAGGGTACGACCTCCATAGTTGCCACCATCTGACCCAGGACTTCCATACAAGTGCGGATGGAGACATACCTGAGTCCACAGGGAGCAGTTCCCCTCCCGGAGCACCAGACGTTTGTCCGGCGGAAGATAAATTCGGGCAGAGGCCGTCGAATCGAAGCCCCAGAAAGGTTAGAGACTGGGTAGGCCAGAGGACTGATTGTCCCGGTTGACCAACCACCCGAAGCGAGTAAGAGTATGGAGAGTGACGTCCAGATTCTCCAGAGTCTGGTCTCTGGTTGGAGCCTTGATGAGAAGGTCGTCCAGATAGGGTATCACCGAGATCCCCTTCAACCGTAACAGGCCCATCACTGGCGCAAGAATCTTTGTAAAGACCCGAGGAGCCGTGGCTAGACCGAAGGGGAGAGCTACAAATTGAAAGTGCCCCTCCGGAACCGCAAAACGGAGGTACCAATGATGGCCCGGAAATATTGGCACATGGAGGTAGGCATCTTTGATGTCCACCGATGAAAGGAACTCCCCCTGTTCCAGGGACGCCACCACCGAGCAGAGAGATTCCATCCGGAATGGCGGATGAGAAGATGACGGTTGAGACGCTTGAGGTCTAGGATTGGTCGTACAGAACAGTCCTTCTTGGGGACCACAAAGAGATTTGAATAGAAACCCCGAAAACGTTCCCCTGGAGGGACGGGGACAATCACCCCCTGGAGAAGCAGAGACTGGAGAGCCGCACGGAATTGCTTAGCCAGGGGAGGAGACCGGGGGGCCCAGGATCGAAAAAAGCGATCCCTCGGAAGGGAGGCGAATTCGATTCAGTAACCGTTGGACACCACGTCCCTGACCCAAGAGTCCTGAATGTGCGAGGTCCAGATGTCTGGGAAAAACAAGAGACGACCTCCCACCCGCAAAGAAACCGCGGGTGGAGGCCTCACTTCATGCAGAAGTGGGTTTGCGGTTGCCCGATTTGGGCGCAAAACGGCCAGAGCGGTTGGAGTCCGACTTCCAAGACGGGCGTGCCCAGAACAAGGGAGCCTTTTTGTCCCGCGAGGGCACCTGTCCGGACCCCTCACTGGGGCCAGAGGTCCGAGGGGACTGAAAGGAAAAGGACTTCCTTTGGGAAGTAGGGCGAGCCTTCTTTTGAGGTAACAAGGAACTCTTACCTCCCGTTGCCTCAGAGATAATCTCATCAAAGGCGTTTGCCAAAAAGACGGCCGCCCGTAAAGGGAAGTTCAGTGAGAGACCTTTAGGAAGCGGCCTCCGCATTCCAAGCTTTAAGCCACATAAGCGGCAGAGGGATGCTAGGTTACCCACAGCAAAGGCAGAACAACGGGCTGACTGCATGGAAGCTGCGCATAGAAAGTCCCCAGCCTTGGCGCATCGGAGAGCCAGAGCAGATAGGTCCTCTGGGGGGGATCCCGCTAAGATATCCTGATGGAGCTGTTGGCACCACTCTGACAGGGCCTTTGAGACCCATGTCGAGGCGAAGATGGGAAGAAGAGAAGAGCCAGCTGCTTCAGAAGCGAACTTCACTAAAGATTCTACCTTCTTGTCCGTGGGATCCTTGAAGGCAGCGGCATCTGCCAGAGGCAGTGTAGTCGCCTTAGAGATCCGGGAGATTGGTGGATCCACTGAGGGAGGGGAAGCCACCTTAGCGACAAAGTCCTTGTCAAATGGATAACGCTCTTGAATTTTCTTGACTCCCGGGAATCTCTTGTCTGGATGTTTCCATGCTGATTCCAGAATGTCGTCAAAGTCAGCGTGAGAGCTGAACCTTTGAGGTGCTGGCTTAGTACGATGAAAGTATACTCCTGGATTGACATGCGAAGATCCTGGGTCCCCCAAGTGAAAGGTGTCTCTTATGGCTGTCACCAATGAGTTCACCGTAGCAATCGAGTCCGAGCGGTCCTCTGGGTCAGATGCCGGTTTGGAAGCCTCGTCCACTAGTTCACCAGGGGAATGTGAGTGAGTAGAGGCAGTCCTGGAGGGGGGCGATCCAGACCGGGTACGCGGCTCTGGCGTGCCAGAGCGGCGACTCCAAGCACGTCCTCTGGTGGAGCGACTTTGGGCCAGGTTATTAGGGGGGGGCCAGGACCCGCGAGGGGAACGCTCACATCTATCCGAACACTCAATGGAAGAGTCAGACGAGGCAACCCTAGCACGCTTGTGAGAGTGTGAAGTACGAGGGGACGAAGAGCGGGCCCTCTCAGAGGTCCTGCGCCGGGAAGACCCTTTCAAGGCGGACACCATTTCCCGGGAGGCCTCAGCCACCGAACGGGAGACTTGGGATAAGTCAGCCATATACTGGGTCAGGGAAGAAACCCAAGCCGAAGGGGCATCAGGGGGTACCAGGGGGAGCAGTGGAGCAGGCAGAGCAAGCGAGCTCAGCGGAGCCAGGCATCTTGGTATTATAGTGCTTACAGGTATAATAAGTCACTGAATTCCCAGGTTTCTAATTAGAGGGAGGAACAGCCCTGGGTACGGACATAATGGGGTAAAAAAAAAAAAAAGAGGCACTTTCTCACCCAGATCTGTGTCCCCTGTCAGCTGCAGTGAGAAGAACTCGCTCTGTGCAGCCAGAGAGACCGAACAAGCCAGCCAATAGGGAGGGAGGGCCGTGCCTGGAGCAAGGCACACAGTAACAGACTCCTACCCAAGAAAATCACGCCCACAGCGCTGATAGGATGCTGCTTTGCGCCTCTGAGAGCTCCCAGCACAGTGGGCGGAGTGCTTTGCGCCTCTGAGAGCTCCCAGCACAGTGGGCGGAGCCACAGACCGGCCGAAGAAGAGCTGTCATGGCGCCCGCTCCTTGTCCCGAGCGCACCTGCCTAGCTGTATATGCGCTCGGGGGAACAGAGCGGGCGCTGCCGGCGAAAGTGAAAGTAAGCCGGCACTGAAGCGCTCGGCTCGTAACAGCGCCGCGGCTTGCAGCTGCGTATAAGGCGCTGCAAGCATAAGAAGGAAGCCGGTGCTGAAAGCGCCTGACCCGAAGCAGCGCCGTGGCTGACAGCCGCATATAAGGCGCTGAGTAGGTGCAACCAACACACACACACACATATTAAATACCACATGCCCCCCAAAAGTAAGGTGCCTTACAAAAATATGCCCCCTCAGGTGTCGCTGCTCCCCCAGCATAAGTGCAGCCCCTGTAAAATCAAGCCCCATACACTGAAGGTGGGCCAAAACAGGGGGTCTCCAGAGGTTGCAAGTCCATACCTATGGGAAAAAGGGGAAAGTACTTACCTAAGTCCTTACCTAATGGAGTCTTCAGTGAAGTCTTCAGTCAGCTTTTGTCCCTGCATCACGCCTGGCTGCTATGCGCGAGCGAGGCGAGCAGAGAAAAAAGGGGGACCCGGACCCACAAGGTACCACCCAGACGCTGACCATTGGCGAGAGGGGGTTAAAAGCGCATATACGCAATGTCTGTGCCCCCTTACTTGCAGTGGGGAAATAGTGAACCGCAGTTCCTTAGTCCCCACCTGAAAACGGAAAAGAGAATAAAAAACTAACACGTCCCTATACTAGGAAAATAAAAAACAGAAGACCTGGACTGGAGAATCCAGCCCATGTCCACCTCTTTCAGACACTAAGCTTAAACTGACTAGCTCAGAGCCTGAAGGCGGTTGTATCCTGCTGGGAGGAGCTGACTTTTTTTTTTTATTACCATAGTGTCACACCTCCTAGAGACAGCAAGATACACCCACTGTCTGTGTCCCCCCAATGGAGCGGATAGAGAAAAGTAGATTAATGCTTACCGTAAAATCTCTTTCACGGAGGATCCATTGGGGGACAGAGACCGTGGGTATATGCTGCTGCCACTAGGAGGCCGACACTAGGCAACAAAAAGAAGTCGGCCCTTCCTGGCACGAGGAAAACAACCCCTCGGTCAGAAAACCAAACCATATAACCACAAACAAAAATGGGTGGTTGCTGTGTCCCCCAATGGAACCTCCGAGAAATATTTTACAGTAAGCATAAAAAAATAAAAATCTACTTTTCTCGGTCAGCTCCATTGGGGAACACAGAGACTGTAGGAAACCCCTGATGTCCCCTCAGGCTCTCTGACATTTTTAGACTAAGTAGGTTTTATTATTAGTGCTGCTTTGCCTTGTAGTCCTGTTGGACATGTTAACATTTGTTTATCTATATACTCTGTTATGGTTCTATCTTTTGCATATTATGTCTTATCAGCTCCTATTTGGACCTGAGGGGTCACCTATGTTTGCTGTTCTTTCCTCCATCTGGGTGGAAGTCGTCCATTTTTACATATTATACATGTGTTATTAATTAAGCATATTTTGTATTTTCTATAAATGACCATTGGTTTTTGTAGTATTGCTTGTCCTGATGAAGGACCAAGAAAGGAGAACGACAAGAAAGAGCCGCCAACTCGGAGACCCACCTAATGGAGGTATTCGCAGTAAGGAAGGTGACCTTCCAAGAGTGGACTCTTAGAGAAGCATCCCATAGAGGTTCGAACAGAGCCTCCCTCAAGGCACCAAGCACCAGGATGAGATCCCAAGGAGGGATGGGAGACCTGTATGGTGGAGCTGCATGGGTCATGCCCTGCAGAAAGGTACGGACGTGAGCGTTGGAAGCTAACGGCTGTTGAAAGAGAATAGAAAGAGCAGACACTTGACCCTTAAGGAAACTGAGCGCCAAGCACTGATCCAGACCGAATTACAAGAAAGCAAGAAGGCGCGGAAAGGAAAATATAACAGGAGAAACGGACTGAGCCTCCCACCACCAGAAATAGGCCCGCTAAGTGTGATGGTAAATCCTAGCGGAAGAAGGCTTGGTGCGAATCACTCTGGTAGAAAACCCAGAGCTTTCAAAACCATGGTTTCAACCGCCACGCTGTCAAATGCAGACACAGTAAATTGGGGTGGCAGAGAGGATCCTGGGAGAGCAGATGGGGACGAACTGGAAGATGCCAAATTACATCGGCATACCATGCGCGTCTGGAGCCACCAGAATGGCAGGAACGCCCTCCGCTTTGAGTTTCCTCAGAACCCTGGTCGGGAGAGGAGGTAAGAGAGGTAAGGGAGACTGAAGAACGACCACAGGATGATGAGCACTTCCACTGCCAGAGGGTCACGGGACTTCTCAACAAAGCAAGGAACCTGTCTATTGTGGTGAGACGCGAAGAGATCCAAGTCTGGGGTCCCCCAAAGATCACACATCTGCGCAAACGCCTCCGGATGGAGAGACCACTCCCCTGGATCCGCAGGATTGGCTGAGAAAATCTGCTTCCCAATTCTCCACTTCCGGAATGTGGAACGCAGAGAGAGAGAGGGGGGACTCGAATCTCAGCCCAGAGCAGAATCCTGGGAGACCTCCGCCATCGCTGAGCGACTGCCGCCCTGGCGATTGATATATGCCACCGCCATGGTGTTGTCTGACTGGACTCGAGCAGGACAACCCTGTAGGAGTTACTCCCAATGGAGGAGGCAAAGAAAAATGGCACGGAGCTCCAGAAGATTGATGGGGAGGTGAGCCTCCTGAAAGGAGCAGCGAACCTGGACCATTATGTCCCGAAATACACCTCCTTAACCCAGGAGACTCGCATCGCTCATGATGACCTGCCAGTGGAGGGGGAGAAACGACAGTCCCTGGAGAAGGAGGGGAGAGTGGAGCCACTACAAGAGAGACAGACGAATGGAGGGGGGGCAGAAGAATCCGGTGATCCAGAGTGGACGGTGACTTGTCCCACCAGCCAAGAAGGCCAGCTGGAGAGGGAGACATTGGAACTGGGCGAAAGGAACTGCCTCCATGGCCGCCACCATCTGGCCCAGTACCTCCATGCAGAAGCGAATTGGAACAGGAGAGGGGCGCCGTAGACGATGGACACCCTCCGATAGGGAGCGCCGCTTGTCCAATGGAAGGCAAATTCGGGCAGCCGCCGTGTCGAAAGGAGACCCAGGAAGACAAGGGACTGAGTGGGAGAAATGTTGGACTTCTCCTGGTTGATCACCCAGCCAAAGGCGGACAGGGTCTGCACCGTGAGATGAAGGCTCTCTAAGTTCTGGGACCAGGACGGAGGTTTAATCAAAAGTTCGTCCAGGTAAGGGAGGACCGAGATCCCCTGAGCCCGAAGGATGGCAATCACCGCCGCCATGACCTTGATGAAAACCCCGGGAGCTGTGGCTAGGCCAAAAGGAAAAGCCACAAACTGGAAATGACCCGCAGGGACGGCAAATTGGAGAAATCGCTGATGCGTGGGGAAAATGGGGATAGGCATGTAAAAAAATAAAAAATAAAAAAAACAATGGGGATAGGTGTAGATAGGCATCCTGGAAATCCACTGAGGAAAGAAACTCCCCCTTATCCATGGATGCGACCACCGAGCGAAGGGTCTCCATGCGGAAATAGCACAGCAGCAGATGGCGGGGTTGAGCAGTTTGAGGTCCAGAATGGGGCGACAAAAAGATTGTCTGAAAAACGCTCCCTTGGAGGAACTGGAACAATCACTCCCTAAGCGAGGAGGGTAGTTAAAGCTACCTGAAAAGCCACCGCCAAAGAAGAGGAACGAGGAGGGCGGGATCGGAAGAAACGATCCCGGTGAAAAGAAGCGAACTCTATCTGGTAACCATAGGATACGACGTCCCAAAACCGGAAACTGGAAAAGAGACAGAAGCCCTCCCACCCGAGCAGAGGACATGGGTGGGGGCATCCCTTCAGGAGGAGGTAGGCTTACAGTTACCGGACTTGGCCACGAAATGCCAGAACGGTTGTCTGACTTGTAGGAAAGATGCGCCTTGAAAGAGGGAGTTTTGCGCAATTGGAAGGGCACATGCTTGGGAGGATGACCCGAAGCAAAGGACCGGAAGGAAGCAATCTTCCGACAGGGGGATCAGAGCGGCGAGGTTTGTTCTGCAGCAGCAGAGAGCTTTTACCTCCCGTAGCTTTGGATATGATCTTGTCTAGGCACTTCCCAAAGAGCCAAGTACTGAAGAAGGGCAACTCAATGAGGGATCTCTTCGAAGCAGCGTCTGCATCCCACGCCTTCAGCCACATGGAGCGACGAATCGCAACCAAGTTACCTGAGGCAAAGGCCGTACACCGGGAAGTGGGGCATGCAGAGGTAGCCTTAAACTGAGGCGTATTAGACCTGGAACGATGAGTCGGGATGGTCACCGGGGGAGTTACATGAGTTACTGGTACAGGGACAGAGTGAACTGTTTAGCACCAATGTACAGGGGCCATCTTCTGTACTTCCTGTACTATGAGTCTGACATCATATCCAATAGGAACAGAAATATAAAACCTTATGTAAGGGGCTGGCTATTCTTTGTACCCTTAGGGGAGGTGCTTTTAAGTATTTTTTAAAATGTACTGCTGTTTAATTCTATTCAGTCCAATAGGTCTGGGGAACAAGTATTAACCCTCTGTGTGCTGCGTCCAGGATATCTAATATATCTTAACCAGTGATATAGCTATACATGCAACCTATCTAGATGTGTTTACAGCACTTTACATCCTATCAATGACAACTCAACCAATGCTGTAAGAATCAGACTGTATGGACACTCCCCTTTACAAAGATAAGGTGACACCCACATGTCCAATTATTGAAAAATTTCTAGGGGGAACACAGCGGCTTTCTTCCAAAAACCCTGCCACTCCGCTCCATTCACTTCAGTGGAAATATGCTGCAATTAATTAAACTGGCAAAGTCACTGGTAGAGAAGGATCTGGGTGTACTTGTAACATTTTAGCTATGAGGAGCGATTAAAGGAGTTACAATTGTTTAGTCTTGAGAAGAGATGTTTAAGGGGGGATATGATAAACGTATAAAAGTATATAAATGGCCCATACAAAAAATATGGAGAAAAACTGTTCCAGGTTAAACCCCCCCAAAGGACGAGGGGGCACTCCCTCCGTCTGGAGAAGAAAAGGTTTAGTCTAAAGGGGCGACACGCCTTCTTTACTGTGAGGACTGTGAATTTATGGAACGGTCTACCTCAGGAACTGGTCACAGCAGGAAAAATTAACAGCTTTAAAACAGGGTTAGATACATTCCTGGAACAAAATAACATTAATGCTTATGCAGAATTATAAAACTACATCCCTTTCCCTTATCCCCTTACACCCTTCCCTTCAATTCCCTGGTTGGACGTATGTCTTTTTTCAACCATACTAACTATGTAACTATGTAATACCATGCACAACCTGAGGACAAGAATGGTTCTGTTTTTGAAATCCTGAAGAAAGAAAAGGGTTTTGTCTATGAAAAGTTAATGGAAACATACCTGGGGGATTTCATTAGTTCTTGGTTTTCAGTCATTGTTTGATTTTGGCAAAGCAAATACTGTCTTTCATGTTCTGATCGACTGTCCTAAAAATATCAATGATAAAGTAAAAAAAAGTATTAATGTTATTTCTTCTTAGTGTAGTAAAATCTAGCTGTAAGGCTGGTTTCACACAGGTGTATTACGGCTGAGCCCAGCCTTATTTCTGCCAAATGTGAGTTCAAGCTCTCAGACCTGCAATCAGGCCAGGGATTGTGGCCATAATATGAACGCTAAAAATGTGCCCGTATTACACCCGTGCGACACAGACTGAACTCTGATTTGAGCGAGATCATTTGCCATAGACCCCCACCTTAATCCCACAGTAATGAAGATGCACCCAGGATTCCTCAGCTTGCTTCTTCTGCAAAAACTCATAGGACTGAGCCCTCCTCTGCTTGGCCTGCTCAGATTCTGGGCGGGAAAAACGTACCTACAAAAGCAATATTTACAAAAACAGCAGATTAACCCCTAAAGGACCAAAAGAATTAGGTCTGTACATCCCTAAAAGACCAGGCCTGCTTTTTAAAATCGGGATGTCTGACTTTATTAGAGTATAACTCTGGTAACGTTTTGTCAAAACACGATAATTCTGACATTGTTTTTTTGTCACAAGTCGTCCTTCATGTACATAGTAAAAGTAGGCCGATATCATTTGTAGTTTTTTATTTACAATGCAAAAAATCATTAAAAAAAATTAAAAAATACGATACGAAAAATACGATAACATTTTTTTTTGCTATTTTAACACTTATAGGTTGCATATATTTATACTTTCTGACCAAATAGTTTATGAAACTTATACTTTTAGATGTGTATTTATTTTTTTTATTAACATTGTAAATGAAATAGAAGCCTAACAATTGCACTTGAAATTTTCAGTATTTTCAAAATTTCAAAAAGAACATCTTTTTTATGTGCTATGCAAGTTTTGCAGAAATGTAAAGGTGGTAGAACATAGGAAACCCCCCCTAAATGATCCCATTTTAAAAACTAGACCCCCTCAAGGTATTCACTAGGGGGTACAGTGAGTAAGGAGATTTTTTTTAACACTTACTCTTTCTCGAAGGATCCATTGGGGGACACAGACCGTGGGTGTATCTTGCTGTCTCTAGGAGGTGTGACACTATAGTAATAAAAAAGAAGTCTGCTCCTTCCAGCAGGATATACCCACCTTCAGGCTCTGAGGTAATCAGTTTAAGTTCTAGAGCAATAGGAGGAGACAGTCAGGTCAAGAAGACCCAAAACTGTCCGAGAAGCAGAAGAAAAAACATAACTGAACACACCCTCGGACAGAGAACCAAAGGAAAAATCCCAAAAAGGGCGGGAGCTATGTCCCCCAATGGATCCTTCGAGAAAGAGATTTTACGGTAAGTGTTAAAAAATCTCCTTTTCTCTATCGGCTCCATTGGGGGACACAGACCGTGGGACGTACCAAAGCCGTCCCTTGGGTGGGCAGATAAGTAACTAGGCAGATAGCCGATCCACTGCCGCCTGCAGCACTTTACACCCCAGACTAGCATCAGCTGATGTGAAAGTATGAACTCGGTAAAACCTCGAGAAAGTGTGCAAAGATGACCAGGTAGCCGCCTGCAAATCTGCGAGGCCGAGGCTCTATTCTGGAGAGCCCAGGATGCCCCAACAGAATGAGTGGAATGAGCCACAACCTTGAAAGGAGGAATCCTCCCCTTGCAGCGATAGGCTTGCGAAATGGCAGACCGAATCACCTAGAAATGGTGGCCTTGGAAGCAGGTTGTCCCTTGCGACGACCTTCCATAAGGACAAAAAAGGAATCACACTGACGAAATGAAGAGAGATGGAAGGATAAGCCCAAACAGCCCGGACTACATCCAGCTTGTGTAGTAAGTGCTCCTCAGGATGAGAGGGAGCAGGACAAAAAGACGGGAGGACAATGTCCTCATTGAGATGAAAAGCCGAGACCACCTTGGGCAAAAAGGAAGGATCTGGCCGGAAAAACGACCTTGTCCTGATGGATCACCAGAAACGGAGAACAGCAGGAAAGAGCTGCCAGTTCAGACACCCTCCGGATGGAGGTGATAGCCACAAGAAACGCCACATTCCAAGGAAGGAGGCAGAGAGACACCTCTCTAAGGGGCTCCAAGGGTGCACCCTGGAGGGCACTCAGAACCAATTTCAAGTCCCAAAGGGGAGAGGAGGACCGATAAGGAGGAACAACGTGCGCTTGCAGGAAGTTCCGGACATGAGAATTAGAAGCCAGAGGCCGCTGGAAAAGAATAGCAAGGCCGAAACCTGACCTTTAAAGGGAACTGAGAGACAACCCCAGTTCCAACCCCGACTGCAAAAAGGAGAGAAGACAGGAATCGAGAAGGTTACCGGAGAGAAGCCCTGAGCCGCACACCAACGAAGATAAGACCGATAAGAACGGTGGTAAATTCTTGCGGAGGAGGGCTTACTAGCCTTGAGCAAGGTGTGAATGACTGGGAAGAGAACCCGCAGCCCTCAGAACCGCGGTCTCAACCGCCACGCCGAATGTAGCGACTCTAAAATGGGGTGGTAAAGAGGACCCTGAGCGAGTAGGTCCGGGCGGAGCGTAAGGCGCAGGGGAGTGTTGTCCAGGAGCCTGACTACGTCAGCGTACCACGACCTTCGGGGCCAATCTGGAGCTCACAGAATGGCGGGAACGTCCTCTGCTTTGATCTTCCTCAGCACCCTGGGAAGGAGCGGAAGAGGAGGGAACAAATAGGGTAGGGCGAACCCCGCCCAAGAAACCACTAGGGCGTCCACGGCAGATCCTGAGGGTCCCGGGACTTGGACATCAACGGAGGGATCAAGCGATTGAGCCGGAACGCGAAGAGGTCCACTTCCAGAATGCCCCAGAGGTCGCAGAGCTGCACAAAGACCTCCGGATGAAGGGACCACTCGCCAGGGTCGGTGAGGGCCGACTGAGGAAGTCCGCTTCCCAGTGGAGCACTCCCGGAATGTGAATCGCGGAGATGGCTGGAACCTTGTTCCCCGTCCAAGTGAGAATCTTGGTAACCTCGGCCATGGCTGCCGAGCTGCGAGAGCCATCCTGTCGATTTATGTACGCCACGGATGTGGCGTTATCTGACAGAACACAAACAGGACGGGACGGGACTGAAGACAGAACTCCCAATGAATAAGAAAAGAAGAATCGCCCGCAATTCCAATATGTTTATCGGAAGAAGGGTCTCCAGGGGAGACCAGAGTACCTGAACCGTCCAATCCCAGAACACGCCGCCCCAGTCCGACAGGCTGGCATCCGTTGTAACCACCACCAGAGAAGGGGAAGAAATGACCACCTTTGGAGGAGAAGGGGGGGCGGAGCCCCCAGAGCAAAGACTGACGGACCCTGCGAGGAGAACAATCTGACGATCGATGGATAGAGGAGACCTGTCCCATCGAGAGAGAATTGCCAGATGAAGGGGGCGGTAATGAAACTGGGCAAAGGGTATGGCCTCCATAGTTGCCACCATCCGACCCAGAACCTCCATACAAGTACGGATGGAGACTGATACCTGGGGCCGAAGGGAGCAGACCCCCGACCGGTGCGCCAGACGTCTGTCCCAGAAGACCAATTCGGGCAGAGGCCGTGAAGAATCGAAGTCCCGGAAGGGTTAGAGACTGTGTAGGACGGAGGATTGACTTGTCCCGGTTGATCATCCACCCAAAGCGAGTCAGAGTGTGAAGAGTGACGTCCAAATTCTCCAGAGTCTGGGCTCCAGTTTGGAGCCTGAAGAGAAGGTCGTCAGGTAGGTGTCACCGAGATTCCCCTTGACCGTAACAGGCCCATCACTGGTGCCAGGATCTTGAAAAGACCCAAGGTGCCGAGGCTAGACCAAGGGAGAGGGCTACAAATTGAAAGTACCCTTCTGGAACCGCAAAGCGTAGGTACCGATGATGGCCCGGAAATAATGACACATGGAGGTAGGCATCCTTGATGTCCACCGAAGGAAGGAACTCTCCTTGTTCCAGGGACGCCAATACCGAACGGAGAGAATCCATTCTGAAGTGGCGGATGGGAAAGAGACGGTTGAGACGCTTGTGATCCAGAATCGGCGCACAGAACCAACCCTTTGGGGACCACAAAAAGATTTGAAAGGAACCCCGAAAAACGTTCCCCTGGAGGAACGGGGCCGAAAACCCCCTGGAGAAGCAGGGATTGGAGAGCTGCTCTAAATTGCTTCGCCAGGAGGAGGAGACCGGGGGCCCGGAAACTAAAAAAAACGATCCCCCCGGAAGGGAGGCGAATTCGATCCGGTAACTGTTGGACACCATGTTAATGACCCCAGAGTCCTGAATATATGGGATCCAGATGACTCGGAAAAACAAGAGACGACCTCTCACCCAAAAGAAACAGTGGGTGAAGGCCTTACTGCATGCAGAAGTGGGTTTGCGGTTGTCCGATTTGGGCGCAAAACGGCTGGACCGGTTGGAGTCCGACTTCCAAGACAGCGTGCCCGGAACGAGGGAGCCTTCTTGTCCCGCGAGAGCCCCTGTCCGGACCCTTAACTGGGGCCAGAGTTCCGAAAGAACCAAAGGAAAAAAACTTCCTTTGGGAAGGAGGGCGAGCCTTATTTTAAAGGTAACAAGGAACGCTTACCTCCCGATGCCTCGGAGATAATCTCATCAAGGCGTTTGTCAAAAAAGACAGCCACCCGTAAAGGGAAGCCCAGTGAGAGGTCTTCCAGAAGCGGCATCCGTATACCAAGCCTTAAGCCACAGAGATCGGCGGAGAGCCGCTAGGTGACCCACAGCAAAGGTAGAACAACGGGCTGACTGCATGGAAAATGAGCACAGAAAATCCCCAACTTTAGCGCTTGGAGAGCCAGATCAGGAAGATCCTCTGGGGGGGGGGGGGGAGCCTGCTGGGAGGAGCCAACTTTTTTTATTACCATAGTGTCACACCTCCTAGAGACAGCAAGATGCACCCACGGTCTGTGTCCCCCAATGGAGACGATAGAGAAATTTTAATGCCATAGTTTTTTGGCAGGAATTATTACAAAGTAAGTGTTAAAAATTCGAAATTAGCTTTTTTCCACAAATGCATCATTTGTGGGACATATTTTTTGTACATCACTTCTGATATTGAAAAAAAAAAAGCACCCTATATTTTATTAAGCTGCTCCTCCTGTGTTCGGAAATACCCCCGCTTAGGACATATTTGGTTCCTTGGCCGCGTGGTAGGACCCAGAAGGAGAGGAGCACCATTTGGCTTTCAGGGAATAATTTTAGGCCGAATGGATTATAGGCCGCACTTCATTCCTGCAAAGGGTTTTAGCTGCCAGAACCATACAGAACCCCCACAAGTGACCCCATATTGGAAACTACACTCCCTATAGTATTCCTATAGACAAAAAGGGTCAGACAGAGCGCATCCGCAGAGTATTTCACACCGCAGATGCAAGATCACTGCTGCAGCTGGGTAGCTCAGTATGTCCGCTTGTGACTGCTGGCGGGAAATCCGCCGCAATGAGTGGACGCACAAAGCTACCTAGCAGCAGCAGGGAGCTCATTGTTGTGATCCTACACAAAAATGCATAATATGTAGGATCATACAGCGGACAACCGCAGCATAGTACATGCTGCGGATGTCCGCTGTGTGATCCCACACATTACCCATTTTTTTATAATATTTATTTAATGAACATGTTTTTTATTTTATTTTAATTTTAATTTTTTTTTATTTTTACACTTTTTTCCTTTTTTTACACTTTTTTAAAATATTTTTACACTTTTTTTACATTTATTTTTTTACCCATTTTTTCACCCATTTTTTCAACACTTTTTATTAATAAAATGTTTTTATTTTTACGCTTTTTTTTTTTAATGCTTTGGAATACTTAGTATTCCAAAGCATTGAAGTTATATGCTGCCTGCCAGGTTTCACTAGCAGGTAGCATATCAGGACGTGCCTCTGGCAATAGCCAGGGCAGACCTGGGGGTCTTTGTAGGACCCCCGGCTGCCCAGGTATGAAGCAGCACCTCGCGATCGTTGCGGGGTGCTGCAGGAGAGACAGAGGGAGCCCCCTCCCTCTGTCAAACTCCTTACAGCTCGCGGTCACTTCTGACCGCGGCTGTAAGGGTTTAACTAATGTGTGGCCAGCCACATATTAGACACAGCACCCCCGCGATCGCGATGCGGGGTGCTGTAGGGAAGACAGAGGGAGCCCCCTACCTCTGCCATAACACTTACAGCCGCGGTCACTTCTGACCGCGGCTGTAAGGGTTAAAACTGCCGGGACTGAAGTTTACTTCAGTCCCGGCAGTGCAGCAGCGTCCCGGCTGTGTGATACAGCCGAGTCCCTGCTGCGATCTCGTGGGTGCACTGGGCAGCACCTACGAGAACCATGGACAAGTATACTCGTCCTGGTGCGGGAACGTGCATCCGCCCTGGACGTGTATACACTTCTATGGTCGTTAAGCTGTTAAAGACATCACAAGGGCCTCTTACAAGAAGCATAGCATCAGCCTCCTCTTATCTTACTAGGAAAGCACATAGGCAGCAGAATGCAATAGAATAAAGTAGACATCTAGAAACAGCATCCTTGGGCAAGCCAAAAAAAACATCAAAGTAATACAATTCCATACTAAGACAGTGAAAGGTCAAGTTCCTTCAGAACTCTGCGAAAGTACAACCAATAACATTTATTAAGATACTAGGAATATCACATGAGCACTGACACAGTCAAAGACAAGAATTACAGTGTAAGACTTACAGTGACTTGCTTGACGTCATCCTCACCTTCATCTTGAGATGAATCACCAGCTAATAAAAACAAAAAGGGTTACAAAAATAAATATAGCAAAATACTATTACTATATAGCAAAATACTATTTAGCACTAAATCTATGCTTTTGTGGCAGAAATGTTAAAGAGGTACTCCGGCGCTAAGACATCTTATCCCCTATCCAAAGGATAATGGATAAGATGCCTGATCACGGGGGTCCCACCACTGGGGACCCCCGTGATCTTGCACGCAGCACCCTGTTATAATCAGTCACCGGAGCGTGTTCGCTCCGGGTCTGATTACTGGCGATCACGGGGGACGGAGCATTGTGATGTCACGGCCCCTCCCCGTGTGATGTCAAGTTCCGCCCCCTGAATGCAAGCCTTGCATTGAGGGGGCGGAGCATGACGTCACACGGGCGTGGGGTCGTGACGTCACAATCCTTTGGATACGGGATAAGATGTCTTAGCGCCGGAGTACCCCTTTAAAGCTCTGCACATACTTTCACTACTGCCTACCGTCATTTGCAGCTTCTCGCTCTCGATATTTGGTATCTGCTTTGTCTAAGTAAGTGAAACTGGGCCGCATCTGCAAGATCCCGTGAAGAGGAGTTACGTGAATTTCACCTACATAAAAAAACAAAACACAATTTCTTGGAAAAAGTAGGTCCGAGTCCTTGTATCTAGTATGACAATATTTTTCTAAAGAATAGTATGGCTAATGACTATGACAGCAGAAATGAGAGATTTAGTCAGTAGTTACAACTAGTCAGTAGCATCATCTTGTCAAGTGAACACATAATATACACCAATTCAGACCAAAAGCCAAGCTGGATTGACCTGAAACACTAGTAGCATTCCCAGGTGCTGCAGCAACATTGCTAAAGGTACCAGATATGCAGCCACAGGTTATCACAAGGTTAAGTTATCTCCTTTTCACAAACTAACAATTTAATCTGTAGGGTCTGACACCCCCACCAATCACGAGAACGGAGGACGACTGCTGTTCCATTCATTCTCTATGAGACTTCTGATCAGTGCCGAGCTACGTTCAAAAGTCCCACAGCAAGTGAATGTATAGGACTAGTTGGTCTGATTGATGGGAGTAACATTGGTATATCCTGTCTGTACGACTACAATGTCTCCTGTCTGAAATCCCCTTTGAGGTAACCTAAGAATGATTACAAATGGTCAATAAACAACAGTTTATAGGGGTGAAGACAAGAGGCCATCAAGTTCAGCCTACTATGTTGATTCAGAGGACGGCTGATGCCAATTGCCCTATATCAGTGGAAAATTCCTTCCTGACTCAAATATGGCATCAGAATAAATCTCTGAATTAACGTCCTATTCCCATTAATCAAGTAGTCATAACTTTATTATAGTTTTAATATTATAGTTTTCAAAAGATGACAGACATCAAATCATCATGTGGCAGAGAGTTCCATAGTCTCACTGCTCTTACAGTAAAGAATCCCTGTCTGTGATGATGGTGATGGTGAAACCTTCTTTCCTCTAGACGTAGAGGATGCCCCCTTGTCATGGTTACCGGCCTGGGTATAAAAAGATCACTAGAAAGATCTCTGTACTGTCCATTCATATATTTGTACATTGTAATCAGATCTCCCCTAAGACGTCTTTTCTCAAAACTAAATAACCCCAAGTGATAACCTGTCTTGGTCCTGTAATCCTCCCATACCATCAGTCATCTTTCTCGCCCCCTTCTGCACCCATTCAGCCATGTCCTTCTTACATAATGAATCCCAAAATTGTACACAATATAACATACCTTTTCGATAAAATGCTACCGCATAGCGAGATGTGTTGCTTGCAGCTTGAATGGAAGAGAAGGTCTGCTTGTCCATAAGTTTTCTGCAATTACAATAAGTAGGATAAGGAAACACATACCATGTAATACAATCACATTAGATCACGTTAGGGTGACTTCATTTTATTTTAGGAATTGTTCTGTAAGGGGGATGAGAGATCTTGCTCACTGAAGTCCCAAACAGAATGCAAGCACAAACTGCATGTGCAACCGCAAAACAGTTCAGGTCTCCAATCTTTCCTATACTGCAATTTATGAAAGGAAAAGTAACACTCCAAATATTGTTTAGAGGACATGTACCCCAACCCCAGTTTATGTCCAAAGAGAGAAGATAAGCAACATCGGGATACACATCTGTATAGAGACATAACTTTGGGGGGGGGGGGGGGGGGGGGAATAGTAAGCAATACATTTACTTACGAGGAGTAGGTGCTGGTCTCATCGTTGCAGGTGCCATCGACATTCAGCGCAATCTGCTCGCCTTTACTACGACAGTAATTTGGACTCATCGTGTTAACGGCCATGTCCAGCTCCACCTGACAAATACAGGAGGCAATGTCATCTCTGCCAAATCTTGTAAGAGACAAAAAAGTATATACATTCATTCTTCTACCTTTTGTTGCTTTGGTTTAATCCTTGCTGAGAGATGTGGGACACCATCATAGTTCATCATTGAAGGTCGTATTGGGTACTTGGAAAGGAGGGGAAAAAAAAATAATTTAAAACCAAAGACTGGATAGATACAATGATATGACCCATTTAATGAGAGGATAAGTGTTAAAAAAACAAAACAACCTTTGACATGTAACAAAGTAATGTCAAAAGTTTTTAATTGTTTGGGGTCTCAGCGCAGAGACTCATGAGAATGAGTGGGGAGAGGCACATGGTAGCGAACTTCCCTGCCCAGAAATTTCCATCCAGCTTCATTGGACAGCCGGATAAAGGTTTACCTGGCATAGATTTAAGAAAAAAAAATAAAGATAATGGGGCTCAAGGATATGGACAAATACACTATAAAAAGTTATAATAAATGTATAAGAATTTAATAAAAATATTAATAAAATATCATCCAATCATTATGTCACATACTAAGGCGGAACTGCACAACTCCGGGCCCTTGTGGGTGCAGAACTGAAGCTAAATAATACACTGTGTAATATATGCAAAAACCCTATATCTGTCACTGAGGGAAGGACCTAAAGAGGTCCTGAAACGCGTCTGTCATTACCACTATTCATACTACTTGTCCACGTACAGTGGATATTATCTATATTTTGCTTCACCTACGCCCATCCCAGACTCCTTCCATGCCCGCTTTTCTAACTGTTTTCAAACTGTGAGAGCTATAGCATCAGGACGCTACAGCAGGAACACATCAACTGAGAGGTGATCTAGCTGAGGAACATTCACAGTGCAATCTGTGACCGGACACCTTACGAGTGTCACACGGTTGTCACCAGAACAGTGTTGGAGCAATACATGCTCGCCGTGTGACCAGTCTGCGGATTTCAAGGGCAGCGGCGAGAACCGCGAGTCCTGATATCATCACACAGGAGAGGTGATCTGGATAGTGTGCAAAGTGTGTTTGTACTGCCTATACAAGTCTTAACTGGTCAACGACCATGGACGTGTATACTCGTCCAATGGCCATTAACTGTTGTATGACGCGGGCTCCCGACTCAAGCCCTCGTTGTACCGGCTGGCCCCCAGCTGATTCTTGTAGCTGAGGGCTGGCGTTAATAGCAGAGATGCGGTGATAGCCGCGGCAGGCTATTAACCGTTTAGATCGCCAATGTCAAAGTTGACAGCAACGTCTAAAGAACCCTGTAAACGCTCCCTGATGGTCCAGTGGGGTGGATCGCCCCCATGCAGTGCGATTGGGGGGGGGGGGGGGGGGGGGTTTGGGCGTTTGAATGGGGATTTTGATCCACTGTGGAGGTAATCGGAGGGCTTACCTCTCCTTCCGTGCAGGTCCCGGCTCTCACATTGATAAAGCCTGGCAGGACCAGGCTTTATCAATCGAGTGCAGATCACAAAGATTAACCCTTTCCTTATTAAAAGTTTAAAACACCCCCCCTTTTCTCAAATTCCATATAAAAATATTAAAATATAATAAAAACAAACATATGTGGTATCGCCGCGTGCGTAAATGTCCGAACTATAAAAATAAATTATTAAACCGTTATAAACTGTCAATGGCGTATGCGCCAAATTCCAAAGTTAAAAATAGGGTATTTTTGGTCACTTTTTATACCATAAATAAATAAATAAATGAATGAAGAATGAAAAGCGATCAAAAAGTCCGATCAAAAAAAAATTGGTACTGATTAAAACTTCAGATAACGGCACAAAATATGTTATAGGGGTCAGAAGATGACAATTTTAAATGTATAAATTTTCGTGCATGTAGTTATGATTTTTTCCAGAAGTCCGACAAAATCAAACCTATATAAGTAGGGTATCATTTTAATCGTATGGACCTACAGAATAAAGAGAAGGTGTCATTTTTGCAGGAAAATGTACTGCGTAGAAACAGAAGCCCCCATGTTTTTTCTTCAATAATTTTTTTCCCCATTTCGCGGTAGATTTTTGGGTAAAATGACTGATGTCATTACAAAGTAGAATTGGTGGCACAAAAAATAAGCCATTATATGTATTTTTAGGTGCAAAATTGAAAGGGTTATGATTTTTAAAATGTAAGGAGGAAAAAAACAAAAGTGCAAAAACAGAAGAATGCTTGGTCCTTAAGGGGTTAATATCTGAGTTAACGGCGTGATTTTTGCATATATAATACACAATATATTATTTAGCTTCGGTTCTGCACCCACAAGGGCGCTGTGTCGTGCAGTTCCGCCTCTGTATGTAACATACTGATTGGATATTATTTAATTAAATGTTTATAAATGTTCATACTTTTTATAGTGTATTTACCTATGTCCATATCCTCGAGCCCATTATCTATATTTTTTCTGTCATTTATGTTTTTAGCTCTTAGGGTATTAGAGCATTGATGGTGAGCTCTGAACTGTCCCACTAGATAGAGGGAGCCGGATCTATTTTCTGTTTTAGTTGGCGTAGATTTAAGTCAGAGGTGCACAAGGGAGCCATGGACGTACCAGATTTATAAGAAGGCCTGCACCTCCTGGGCACAAAAACTGTACTACCTTTTCTTGCCTCCCAGCACCTAAAGGGGTACTCCGCTGCTCAGCGTTTGGAACAAACTGTTTCGAACGCTGGAGCCGGGAGCCCCGGCCCCTCATGACATCATGAGACATGACAGCCGCCACGCCCCCTCCCATAGACTTGCATTGAGGTGGCGTGACGCCATGTGGGGGTGGGGCTATGACGTCACGAGCTCCCAATGCCGGCTTCAGCGTTCAAAACAGTTTGTTCCAAACGCTGAGAAGCGGAGTACCCCTTTAAGCCCTGCTTTAGTTGCAAAAGTATACCTTCCGAGAGGAGGGGGCGAGTACCATATTGCAACCAATGTATGTGGGCAAAACCATGCCAGCATGCGATCCAATAGCCGCAGCAAACATCATGTGGCTACTGATCATTGCATCCAGGCCCTATGACATCCACATGCATTGGTAGAGGCTTTATGGCCATGGTCCTGTCATGACACCCGCACGTGACCAGCCAAGCTTCTGCTATAAAGGCCGGGATCAGAGAAGCATATGATCCCAACCCATTTGGCCCCTTAGATTCCGCAACCCCAGGGAATTCCACAACGGGAGGGGGTCGTCCGTAATGCAATCAAGGGTTAAAAAATGAAATACATTGGGGAAAAGCAGCAAAATCCATACACAGTGCTGCAATGTAGGTTTTCACTATACAGAATAATCTGTACACAACTATAGAAACTATGATGGTGAATAAACTGCACCATATAAACCATGATGTAGCCCATACCTGGAATAAGTACAGCTTCTCTGCCAGGCTCTTGGCCAGATAAACATCGAGCTGAAATACAGAACAAACAGTGTTACAGCGCTAATGCATCATCTGATAGGGGACAATCATCCGCAACACAGACTACAGACACTCTATAAAGTGCAGGGATCCCTCAGGGCTGGTTGGGGACTTCAAGCTTTTGGAATCTTTTACAGGGATTTTGTTATACTGAATGACAACTAAGCCTTAAAAGGGGTAATCCGCTGCTCAGCGTTTGGAGCAAACAGTTCCGAACGTTGGAGTCAAGAGCTTGTGACGTCCAGCCCCGCCCCCTCATTTCAAGTCTATGGGAGGGGGCGTGGCGGCTGTCACGCCCCCTCCCATAGAATTGCATTGAGGGGGTGGGGTGTGACATCATGAAGGGGGCGGGGCTATGACGGCACAAGCTCCAGACGCCAGCTCCAGCGTTCTGAACAGTTTTTTCCAAATGCTGAGCAGCGGAGTACCCCTTTAAACATGACTTAGGGTACATTCACATATACAGTGGAGAAAAAAAGTATTCCATCGCCTGATGATTTTGTACATTTGCCCACTGACCAAATAAACAGACCATTAAAATTAAAGATTGATCATTTCTTTTCACAGTGAGAAAGAATAAAAGCAACAAAAAAAATCCAGAAAAAATACACATTTCAATTCAGTTGCATTTTACTTAATGAAATAAGTATCTGATCCCGAATCAATCAGCAAGTTGTCTTTAAGGCTGCGTTCCCACAGGGCGTATACGCAGCGTATTTGACGCTGCGCAAAATTTATGGCAGCAGCGGGAAATTTGCTGCGTATTCCTTGCTCACTATACACGCAGGGCTTTCAGACCGCAGTCCTATGTGTGCAGTGAGTTTTGGAGGTGGGTCCGGCATGGCTGTGACGCACGGCTCCGCCTCCAAAACTCACTATACGCATAGGGCTGCCGCCGGAAAGCCCTGTGTGTATAGTGAGCAAGGAATACGCAGCGTATTTCCCGCTGCTGCCGTAAATATTGTGCAGCGTCAAATACGCTGTGTATACGCCAGGTGGGAACGCACCCTTATACAGGCAACAAGCTGATATTAGGAGCACTCTCTTAGGCCCCTTTCCCACTGACGTTGTGCCCCATCGGACGTTATTTTTGATGGGGCACAATGGGAAACAACGGGTCCTGACAGATCCCATTTACTATTATGGGGTCGGTCGGGTGCAATTGTTTTTTGATGAGAGTAGCGGAAGGAAAAAAACTTTACATGATGCTTTTTTCCTCCCCCAACGGACATCACACTACCGTGTCACAATGGCAGTGTGAAAGAAGCCTTAAAGGGAGTGCTCTTAATCTCAGCTTGTTACCTGTATAAAAGATACTTGTCCACAGAACCAAATCAATCAGATTCCAAATTCTCCACCATGGCCAAGACCAAAGACCCGTCCAAAGAGGCCAGGGGCAAGGTTAACCTAGACAAGGCTGGAACGGGTTACAAGATCATCGCAACCAGCTTGGTGAGAAGGTTACCACAAATGGTGCGATTATTCAGAAATGGAAGAAACACAAATTGGCCGGGGAAGATGCTGTGTGAATCAATGGAACACAGCGTCAAATCTGCAGCAAACACTACACATGTGAATGTACCCTTAGGGTGGGGTCACAGAGTATATATGCAGCGTATTTCACGCTATGTGAAGCCTTCTGTACAGAGAGAAATACTCTTCATATTCCCCTATGAGCAGACACACAGTGCTTCCAGCAGCGTCGATGTATGCAGTAAGGTTTGGAGGCGGGCCCGTGCGTCACGGACACCCACCCCCCAAAAACCTCAGTGCACACACTGTGTCTGCTCATAAGAGAATATGCAGCGACTTTCACTCAGTATGAAATACGCTGCGTATATACTCTATGACCCTACCCTTAAAGGGGTTCTCCGGTGCTTAAACATCTTATCCCATATCCAAGGGATAGGGGATAAGATGCCTGATCTCGGGAGTCCCGCAGCTGGGGACCCCCGTGATCATGCACATGGCACCCAGTTTATAATCAGTCCCCGGAGCGTGTTCGCTCCGGGTCTGATTACGGGCAACTACAGGGCGGGTGGCGTGTGACGTGACGTGACACTCCGCCCCGCAATGCAAGCCTACGGGAGGGGGCGTGATAGCTATCACGCCCCCTCCCGTAGGCTTGCATTGAGGGGCGGAGCGTGTCGTCAGGGAATGATTATAAACGAGGTGCCGTGTGCATGATCACGGGCGTCCCCAGCTGCGGGACTCCCACGATCAGGCATCTTATCCCCTATCCTTTGGATAGGGGATAAGATGTTGAAGCACCAGAGAACCCCTTTAAAGGGGTACTCCGCTGCTCAGCTTTTGGAACAAATTGTTCCGAACACTGGAGTCGGTAGCTCGTGAGGTCATAGCCCCGCCCCCTCATGATGTCACGCTCCGCCTCCTCAATGCAAGTCTATACCAGCCTGGCACTCTTTTGGATCACTGGAGTCCGATGGTATGCTTAGTCTATACTTAGCGTACATCACTTACATGAGAATGACAGGGCCATAGACAAACTATAAAGAAGTGCTAACATATAGCAAATAAACTGCACCACACATCATCATAGTGTAAACGTGTATGTGCAGGCAATAGCTGGTGATTGCTAAGGACCACATGAACGACCCAATAATTGTTTATATGGCCCTCCCTGCCATGTAATGGGCTCTACTAGACCAGCGCTTGTTTACAGTGTAGCCCGGGTCATGTAATAGTGCGCTTATACAAGCAAAGTTAAAATAGATGATCGGATTCCCCGCAGCGCTGCCACGGCGATCCGATCATCTGTAATGGCGGACGGAGGTCCCCTCACCTGCTTCCGTCCGTCTCCTGGCGTCTCCTGCTCTGGTATGAGATCGAGCAGACCAGAGCAGAAGATCACCGATAATACTGACCAGTGCTATGTCCTATGCATAGCACTGAACAGTATTAGTAATCAAATGATTGCTATAGATAGTCCCCTATGGGGACATAAGTGTAAAAAAAAAAAAAGTTGAAAAATGTAAAAAAATATATAAATAAATAATTAAAAGTGGGATATTCCCTCCCCCAATAAAAATGAAAATTATCTGTTTTTCCCATTTTACCCCAAAAAGCGTAATTTTTTTTTATAAACATATTTGGTATCGCTGCGTGCATAAATGTCCGAACTATCAAAATATAATGTTAATGATCCCGCATAGTGAATAGCATAAAAAAAAAAGTCCAAAAATGCAGCTGTCACATTTTATTCCCAAAAAAAATTTATAAAAAATGATCTAAAAGTTTTCTATGTGGAAATGTGGTATCAATAATAAATACAGATGACGGCGCAAAAAATGAGCCCTCATACCACCCTATATATGGAAAAATGAAAAAGTTATAGGTGGTCAAAATAGGGTGATTTTAGATGACTGATTTGGTACAAAAAGTTTTTGATTTTTTTTTTAAGCGGTATAAAAATATAAAAGTATCTAGCCATGGGTATCATTTTAATCGTATTGACCCACAGAATAAAGAACACATGTCATTTTTACCGTAAAGTGTACAGTGTGAAAACAAAACCTCCAAAATTGTGGTTTTCATTTAAATATCCTCCCTAAAAAAAAAAAATTTTTTTGGGTTCGCCGTACATTTTATGGTAAAATGAGAGGTTTCATTACAAAGTACAATTGGTCATGAAAAAAAAAAAAAAAAAACAAGCCCTTATATGGGTCTGTAGATGGAAATTTAAAAGAGTTATGGATTTTAGAAGGAGAGGAGGAAAAAACGAAAAACACAAAAATAAAATTGGCCTGGTCCTTAACCCCTTAAGGACCAAGGACGTACCGGTACGTCCTTGGTCCTGCTCTTCCGATACAACGCGGGGTTACACAGTAACCCCGCGTCATATCATGGCGGGCCCAGCGTCATAGTGAAGCCGGGACCCGCCTCTAATAGCGCGCAGCGCCGATCGCGGCGCCGCGTGATATTAACCCTTTAGCCGCGCGCTCAAAGCTGAGCCGCGCGGCTAAAAGTGAAAGTGAAAGTTCCCGGCTAGCTCAGTCGGGCTGTTCGGGATAGCCGCGGCTAATCGCGGCATCCCGAACAGCTGACAGGACAGCGGGAGGGCCCCTTCCTGCCTCCTCGCTGTCCGATCGCCGAATGACTGCTCAGTGCCTGAGATCCAGGCATGAGCAGTCATCCGGCAGAATCGTTGATCACTGGTTTCTTATGAGAAACCAGTGATCAACATAGAAGATCAGTGTGTGCAGTGTTATAGGTCCCTATGGGACCTATAACACTGCAAAAAAAAAGTGAAAAAAAAAAGTGAATAAAGATCATTTAACTCCTCCCCTATTAAAAGTTTGAATCACCCCCCTTTTCCAATAAAAAAAAAAACAGTGTAAATAAAAATAAAAATAAACATATGTGGTATCACCGCGTGCGGAAATGTCCGAATTATAAAAATATATAATTAATTAAACCGCTCGGTCAATGGCGTGCGCGCAAAAAAATTCCAAACTCCAAAATAGTGCATTTTTGGTCACTTTTTATATCATTTAAAAATGAATAAAAAGTGATCAATAAGTCCTATCAATGCAAAAATGGTACCGTTAAAAACTTCAGATCACGGCGCAAAAAATGAGCCCTCATACCGCCCCATACACGGAAAAATAAAAAAGTTATAGGGGTCAGAAGATGACAATTTTAAACGTATTAATTTTCCTGCATGTAGTTATGATTTTTTCCAGAAGTGCGACAAAATCAAACCTATATAAGTAGGGTATCATTTTAATCGTATGGACCTACAGAATACATATCAGGTGTCATTTTTACCGAAAAATGTACTACGTAGAAACGGAAGCCCCCAAAAGTTACAAAACAGCGTTTTTTTTTTTCAATTTTGTTGCACAATGATTTTTTTTCCCGCTTCACCATAGATTTTTGGGCAAAATGACTGACGTCATTACAAAGTAGAATTGGTGGCGCAAAAAATAAGCCATCATATGGATTTTTAGGTGTAAATTTGAAAGAGTTATGATTTTTTAAAGGCAAGGAGCAAAAAACGAAAATGCAAAAACGGAAAAACCTCCGGTCCTTAAGGGGTTAAGGGGTTAAGTGACTGTTACCTCTTGTATAATCGGGTCGTCGTCCTCATTTTCCATACTACTGTCACACCCGCCAACACCCTGCAACAGCTTCCACTTGACTCCGGACAGAACAATAAAACCTATGGAAACAAAATAAACAGATTGGCCCTCATTTACTATTGCAAACCCAACATGTTTTGTCGGGTTGTGCGCCAGAATATGCGCCTGAAATTCTGTCTGCGCCTGAATTTGCGCCTGAATTGAAAAGAACCCCAACTAGCACTCCATTTTGCTAAGAAATTCGAAAAAGGGGCGTGTCCATTGGGAAAGGGGGTGTGGTCACAGAAAGGGGCGTGTTCCCGCCATTTTCACTAAATCCCAAGATATTTACTAAGGTTTCCACATAAAATGTGGTGGATTTGAGATGAGGAAAACCCTACAGATCAGAGCAGGTGTAAAAAAGCAAAGTGTAGGGAAAGTGGAAAATGTAGGGAAACCTTAGTAAATACCATGGAAAATAAATTGTAGGGAATTAACCCCACAAAGAAACCTACACAACACTCTGTAAATAAGGGCCATTGTGTGAGCAGCTCTATATATGTATGGAGTGGCCTCAGCACTGAACCTGCTCCTCACTGCCCTAAGGTCTAATCCTATCCTGTTAACCCATATATAACCAGTAATACACAGCTTTTAGTAGTCTTTATATATGAATAGGATAAATTATACAATAGTGACATATAGGACCCTAAGAGGCTATCCCACAAAGATAGTCCCATGCAGCAATCATACCCCTGGCGATCAGCTACTATACTAGTTTTGGGAGGTTATGGATTCCCCTGCGGAGGTCACATACATGCAGCAGCGGGTTCACTAGGACAGATGTCTGTTCTGACATACAGACAGGTGTCACTGAGTGAGACAACTCCTTTAAAGGGGTACTCCACTGGCCAGTGTATGGAAGGAAATGTTCCAAATGCTGTTTTTCCGTTGCAGGGGTAGGCCATGCCCCTTGTGACATCATGGCCACACCCCCTCAGAGCAAGTCTATGGGAGCATCCCATAGACTTGCATTGAGGGGGCGTGGCTGACCACCGCAGCGCAAAAACAGCGTTCGGAACATTTACTTCCGAACGCTGGCAAGTGGAGTACCCCTTTAAGCGCATGTGCACACTGAGGATTTGGTGTTAGCTTTTCCAAGGTGGAAATCTGTGTCTAAGACAGTGTTTCCCAAACAGTGTGCCTCCAGCTGCTGCAAAACTACAACTCCCAACATGCCCGGACAATCAACGGCTGGTATATCCCTGTTTGGGAAACGTTGATCTAAGATCTGCATGGAAACATGTGGATTCAATGCATTGTTTAAAGTGTAACTACAATGGTGAAATGACAAATGACTATTCGGCAGCACCATGCATGATAGTAATCTTTCTAAATGATTGTTGCCTGAATTTAGCGTCTAAATACCTTATAGGGGTACTCCACTGGAAACATTTCCTTTAAATCAACTGGTGCTAAAAAGTTAAACAGATTTGTAAATTACTTCTATTTAAAAATCTTAATCCTTCCAGTACTTATCAGCTGCTGTATGCTCCAGAGGCAGAGTTCTTTTTGAATTTCTTTTCTGTCTGACCACAGTGCTCTCTGCAGACACCTCTGTCAGTGTCAGGAACTGTCCAGAGCAAGAAAGGTTTGCTATGGGGATTATCTCATACTCTGGACAGTTCCTGACATGGACAGAGGTGTCAGCAGAGAGCACTGTGGTCAGACAGAAAAGAAATCCAAAATGAAAAGAACTTCCTCTGTAGTATACAGCAGCTGATAAGTATTGGAAGGATTAAGATTTTTTAATTGAAGTAATTTACAAATCTGTTTAACTTTCTGGTACCAGTTGACATAAAAAAAAATTGTTTTCCCTTGGAGTACCCCTTTAAGGTGCTAAAATGTCAATGGGAAACAGACTATGCTGGATGGCGTAGGTTAGCATATACATTTTTCCTCTAAAACACATAGGTTAAAGGTGCAAAAATGAACTTAAAGGTGTACTCCGCTGCTCAGCGTTTGGAACAAACTGTTACGAACGCTGGAGCTGGGCGCTTGTGATGTCACAGCCCCGCCCCCTCAATGCAAGTCTATGGGAGCTGTCACGCCCCCTCCCATAGACTCGCATTAAGGGGGCGGGGTGTGATGTCATGAGTAGGCGGGGCTATGACATCACGAGCTCCTGGCACAAGTACCCCTTTAAATAAGTTGAAACTTAGATAAGTAGCTGATTGCGGGGGGGTCTGACCACTGGGGCCCCCCACGATCAACGGGACAGGACACCTACTGGTAGACGGCACCCAAACTGTTTATTTCTATGGGAGCGCCAATGATGCCCGAGAGCTGCAGAACGCGCCGCTCTCAGAGCTCAGTGTGCCGTGACGGTGATCCCGGTAGGCCCTAGTGCTTGGACTCCCCGTGATCAGCAACATAATCCTGTGGATAGGGGATAGGTTCATTTTCACCAAAGATCTCCTTTAAACAGACAGCAATGACGCTGTGTGAACGCACACTTGTCTGTATTTTTAAGAATATGTCAAAAGGAGTCAAACAAAAAGGAGTTTTGGATGTATACCACGACTTATAGCCGGCACGCAGTGGGTCACCGCTTTACTAGCTCAGGTTACACCATCATGTACAGACACGGAGGCAATAAAGTACCTGACTCATTGTAACTTCCCAGACGCTCCCAGGATATCACTAGTCCGGGATCACACGCCATGGGCTCGGCTACTGATAGCGTTTACCTTGGCCGGATCTTTATCCTGACATGGTATCCCTACACAGGAGCGCGTGCTGACACTGAGGTTGTTGCCGTGTTTCATGCCAACAGGACATTGAAAGAAATCACTCGCAGCCGTAAAACCCACGAGAAGAAGCAAGGTTAACTATGGTGATGCTAGCACCATGCCTGGCATACTACTGATAAGTGCTCCCTCAACTTACAATATTAATCGGTTCCAGGACGACCATTGTATATTGAAACCATTGTATATTGGGACCATTACTCTATGAAAACCTGATAATTGGTTCTGAAGCCACCAAAATGTCATCCAAAAATAGGAAAAAGTGAGGATTAAAGAAAAATAAGTAGATAACTAATATAGATAAAGCAAATCCTTACATATAAAAGTAAGAAACATCTGCTGGGAGCTGTAATCACTGTCTATGTAGAGGACAGGAGCTTCTTCAGGGTCCTGTACAGTATACAGTGTCCTAAAAAAGTAACATGGAGCCGCCCTCACCTGGTGTCCAAAGGAGCAGCTAACCCTTCACAGGTAAAGAATACAGAACATGTAATACCTCCCTGGGGGCGCTACCAGACACCAGTCAGTGCATACGCTTCAGTAATACAGGTGTTTTACCAGTGAATGCCCATTCTGATTGGTCAGATCTTCCAGCCATTAACATGTTTCACAGATCTGGACTGTCTGTACATTGTATGTTGAGTCTGATTTCAAGTTACAATGGTCCAGAAAAGTATGTTGAAACTATTGTATGTTGAGGCCATTGTAAGTTGACGGATCACTGTATATGTAAAGGAAAATGCCCCTCTATACCAACTGTGCCTGAAGGGAACCAGCATGCCACCCTAGAGCATGATCTGAGCAGACCATAAACAGAGCAATGTTGCCCAACCAGTGTGCCTCCTGCTGCTGCAAAACTACAACTCCCAGCATGCCAGGAGTTGTAGTTTTGAAGCAGCAGGAGGCACCCTGGTTGGGCGACACTTCATTAGATCACTCTGCAATGTGATCTCCCCAACAGATGAGAAGGATCAGGCAGTTGGATTCCAGCATAGCTGATCCTTTATTTCTTAGGAGAAATAAGCTGCTGCCAGAGGTGTCTGGCAGCTGCTTACCACTTTTTTTTTTCCACATTCAGTCAAGGCAGCTTAAGGGTCTCTTCACACGTACAGTATTCTGCGCAGATTTGATGCTCAGGATTTCATGCAGTGTTCAGTCATTCAGTTTACATTGAAATCCGCAGCAGAAAATCTGGGCAGAATGCTGTACGTGTGAATAGACCCTAAGGGTAGGATCACACGAGCGGATCCCCAGCGCGTATTACACAGTGGATCCGCCGCTGCGGGACCGCTGTATGCTGCCTTTACAGGTGCCTGCTTGGAGCATCAATACGCCGCTATGAGCAGACACACTGAAGCCATGTGCAAGTCGCTGCGCATGCGCGGTGTACTCACACACATGGCGGCCGCTTCCCCTGCTCTATGAGCTAGGCAGTATGTCTGCCGGTAACGGCGTATTGCTGCTCCAAGCAGGCACCTGTAAAGGCAGCATACAATGGTCCTTCAGCGGTGGATCCGCAGAGTAATACGCGCTGGGGATCGGCTCGTGTGAACGTACCCTTATGGTGGAAGTTGAGAACGAATCATGTCGGCCCAACAAGTGTTTGGCACAGCTCCAGTGGTGGCTCATCTTTCTGAGATCATGGCTTTGGCTGATTTATGACTACAGTGTATGGGGGCGGAGGCGCTTAGGTATTCCGGTATAATATTTTTCACATGTTGTTGAGGACAGGGCGAAACTAAAAGAATGAATGACACCGACCCCAGTCCCCCACTGCTCCTGATCCAGGTTCAGACTCACATTGTTTAAAGCGTAACTACAATGGTGACAGCTGTCACGCCCCCTCCCATAGGTTTGCATTGAGGGGCGGAGCTGTGACATCACACAGGGGCGGAGCCGTGACATCACAACGCTCCGTCCCCATGATAGACAGTAATCAGACCCGGAGCTAATATGCTCTGGGGACTGATTTTAATGGGGTGCGGCGTGCAAGATCACGGGGGTCCTCAGCAGCGGGACCCCCACGATCAGGCATCTTATCCCCTATCCTTTGCATAGGGAATAAAATGTCTAAGTGCCGGAGTACTCCTTTAATACCCAAATACCTTAAAGTGGTACTCCACTGGAAAACATTTCTTTTAAATCAACTGGTGGCGGGAAGTTAAAAAGATTTGTAAATTACTTCTATTAAAAAATCTTAATCCTTCCAGTACTTAGCTTCTGTATGCTCCAGAGGAAGTTGAGTTGTTCTCTCTCTCACTCTCACAGTGCTCTCTGCTGACACCTCTGTCCATTTTAGGAACTGTCCAGACCAGGAGCAAATCCCTATAGCATACCTAGGAGGTTCTTTTCTTTTTGAATTTATTTTCTGTCTGACCACAGTGCTCTCTGCTGACACCTCTGTCCATGTCAGGAACTGTCCAGAGCAGGAGAGGTTTGCTATGGGGATTTGCTCCTACTCTGGACAGTTCCTGACACGGTGGTCAGACAGAAAGGAAATCCCCCCCAAAAAAAAGAACTTCCTCTGTAGTATACAGAAGCTGATAAGTATTGGAAGGATTAAGATTTTTTAATTGAAGTCATTTACAAATCTGTTTAACTTTCTGGCACCAGTTTACTTTAAAAAAAAAGATTGTTTTCCCCCGGAGTACCCCTTTAAGGTGCTAAAATGTCAATGGGAAACAGATTATGGTGGATGGCGTAGGTTAGCATATCCATTTTTCCTCTAAAACATATAGGTTAAAGGAGGACTCCTGCAAAAATTAACTTAAAGGGGTTGTGCGCTGCCCTGCAGTTCGGAGCTCCGCTCACACCGTCCGGAAGTTCATTACTCCAAATGCTGTGTGCGGGTTCGCAGCCGCCGGGCGTGACATCACGCCCGCCCCCTTGTGACGTCACGCCCGGACCCTCAACAAAAGTCTACGGGGAGGGGGCGCGACCGCTGTCACGCCCCCTTCCCATAGACTTTGGTAGAAGGGGCGGGTGAGACGTCACGAGGGGGCGGGTGAGACGTCACGAGGGGGGCGGGCGAGACGTCACGCCCGGCGGCCGCGAACACGGAAGCCCGCACACAGCGTTCGGAGTAATGAACTTCTGGATGCTGTGAGCGGAGCTCCGAACTGCAGGGCAGCGCACAACCCCTTTAAAGGGGTACTATGCTGCTCAGCATTTGGAACAAACTGTTCTGAACGCTGGAGCTGGGAGATCGTGACGTCATAGGTCCACCTCCTCATGGTGGGGATTCCGGTCCCCACTGCTCGCCTGCGCTTGTCAGTGCTTCCGAAACGAGATGACGCTCAGCCAATGACTGACAGAGGGATTGCTTGAGCCTCAGCAATTAATTTCAGAAGAAGTAAAGAGCAGCAGGGACCGGAACCTGCTGGAACAAGAGCGGCGGAGAACCAGGGTGGGTATCATTCATTTTTACTATACTGGATACCCCTTTAAAGGGCATGTCCAAAGTCTTTAGTTCCAGTGTGGGGAGACGCAGGCCACACTGGCCACTACAGTTGCCAAGGAAACCGTACCACGATCAGCAAACGTTCCGTGCATGAGCCTTTTTCTGATGAACGGAACTTTGCTGAGCATGGCACGGTTTCCTTGGCATCAGGAGCAGCACCTGACCTCGGCCCTGACACAGGCGGAGTTATGTCACTTCTCCTGCACCAGAGCAAAGGACAAAGGATGCTGAAGGTGGGTTTAAGGGTTATTTTGTTATATTTATTTATTTGGTTATTTGTTACAGCTTTTCCAGTCTCCTGAAGAGACTATGTCAGAAGACCGGGTGACAAAAGCTGGAGAAGTACTGTGACTGCCTGTCACCCAGCTTTTCCAGTCTCCTGACATATAGTCTCTTCAGAAGACTAGGAAAGTTGGGTGACAGGCAGTACACAGTACTTTCCAGATTTAAAGGGGGCGTTAACATCTCAGCATGTTATACCCTGTGCATAGGATAGGGGGTAACATGCTGATCGGTGAGGGTCACACCACTGGGACCCCCACTGATGCACAATGAAGGACACAACGCTCCATTTATTCTCTTTAGTGACGGAGACCTTTTCAAGTTCAGAGGTCAGAAGCGTTCGCTACTCCATAAAAAAAAAAAAAATGGAGCGGTGCCTGCACTGCGCTGTGTGTCCTTCATTCCAGGGAGAATTATACCCCCGCTCTCTGCATCGGTGGGGGTCCCGGCGGTCCGACTCTTACTGATCAGCATGTTATCCCCTATACTATGGATTGGCAGGTAATCTCCCTGTCCCACCCCCCACCTACTAAAATAACACACACCCGTCACCCAGCTTTCTCGGTCCATTAAAAAATAATAATAATAATAATAATAATAAAAAAATAAATAAAAACTGTTACGATATTTTAAAAAGTATCAGTAATTGGTATTGTTGAGTAGCAAAAAAATAAAAAAAATAGAAAATAAAAAAATGGTATCAGGACATCCGTAGTGTGAATAGTGCAGCTGAATCCCAATGAAAAACAACCGGAGGCTGCTGCACCGGATTCTCCACAGCGGAAATCTTGAGCAGAATTCTGCACGGAAAATACGTGGTGTGAATGAGCCCCAAGTCACACAACCAAATATTTGTGTGAAATTTATATTCCGCTGATGCGCAACTTTATAACGGTTGTGATTTTGCACGGCACAGATAAGATGCTTCACGTCAGTCACAGAGCACTTGCATTAAAGTCAATGGTGCAAAGTAGTGTGCGCGTTGCGACCTAAAATCCATCCGAGTTGGATTTTGTTGTATCACATCCACATGGACGAAGATCAGATAATGATCACAGGAGTCTGGGATAGGTGGATGATGAGTGATGTAGTCTTACAATCTGGAGAGCAGTGTTTCCCAACCAGGGTCCCTCAAGCTGTTCCAAAACTACAACTCAGGGCATGCTGGGTGTTGTAGTCTTGCAACAGCTGGAGGAGCCCTTGTTTGGAACCACTAATTTAGTTTTGTGTTTTCCAACCAGTGGGCCTTCAGCTGTTGCAAGACTACAACTCAGGGCATGCTGGGTGTTGTAGTTGTAGTCTTGCAACAGCTGGAGGAGCCCTTGTTTGGAACCACTAATTTAGTTTTGTGTTTTCCAACCAGTGTGCCTTCAGCTGTTGCAAAACTACAACTCCTAGCATGCCTGGACAGCCTTCGGCTGTCCAGGCATGCTGGGAGTTGTAGTTTTACAACAGCTGAAGGCACCCTGGTTAAGAAACACCGAGAGAGATAAATAGAGCAGAGCTGAGCCCGTCCACAGAGCTGCAGGGACCCCCGGACACAGGGATAAGCGGTATAACGTGCCTGATTGGCGGAGTAGTCCCCGGCTATAGGATGATGCGGCTCCCGGCCTAGGAGCACAGCACAACCTCAGGACCCCCAGCTCCCCGCACAGCCCCCCGGTGACCTCCCCCATCAGCCTGGACGCCTCCCGGCCCGTCCCCGGCCTACCTTCCGCACACGGCTCCCGGTGTGTACACAGCTCCCCGGTCAGACCTCAGGCAGCAGCCATACTGCTTGTAATGCAGACACGTGGGGAGCGGCTCCTCTTACCCACAATGCATCGAGCTGCCTGTCTAGTGACAGGGTCAGTAGGTGGCGCTGTCAGTCTACCCAACAAAATAGGGAAAAAGTAAAATAAAAATTGTGGCAGCGGTGGGATTCGAACCCACGCCCCCGAAGAGACTGGAGCCTTAATCCAGCGCCTTAGACCGCTCGGCCACGCTACCGTGGTGTGTAGTTATTGGAGTGTTTGCTAAAGAGTCTGCACAATGGACGTTCTGCACAGTTGATTCAACCTGTAAAGTTATGTAATGAAGTGTATTGTATTCTAAGCGTCTATTGGAGGGGTCCTAATGTGGGGGAACATACTGCACCTAATGTGGGGAGCTATACTGCACCTAATGTGGGGGAACTATACTGCCAACGTAATGTGGGGGAACTATACTGCCAACGTAATGTGGGGGAGCTATACTGCACCTAATGTGGGGAACTATACTGACAACCTAATGTGGGGAACTATACTGCACCTAATGTGGGGAACTATACTGACAACCTAATGTGGGGGAACTATACTGCCAACGTAATGTGGGGGAACTATACTGCCAACGTAATGTGGGGGAGCTATACTGCACCTAATGTGGGGAACTATACTGACAACCTAATGTGGGGGAACATACTGCACCTAATGTGGGGAGCTATACTGCACCTAATGTGGGGGAACTATACTGCCATCCTAATGTGGGGAACTATACTGCCAACCTAATGTGGGGGAACTATACTGCTAACGTAATGTGGGGGAGCTATACTGCACCTAATGTGGGGAACTATACTGACAACCTAATGTGGGCGAACTATAATGCACCTAATGTGGGGGAAGTGTACTGCACCTAATGTGGGGGAAGTGTACTGCACCTAATGTGGGGGAACTATACTGCACCTAATGTGGGGGAACTATACTGCACCTAATGTGGGAGAACTATACTGCACCTAATGGGGGGAATTGTACTGCACCTAATGTGTGGGAACTATACTGCACCTAATGTGGGGGAACTGTACTGCACCTAATGTGGGGGAACTATACTGCACCTAATGTGGGGGAAGTGTACTGCACCTAATGTGGGGGAAGTGTACTGCACCTAATGTGGGGGAAGTGTACTGCACCTAATTTGGGGGAACTGTACTGCACCTAATGTGGTGGAATTGTACTGCACCTAATGTGGGGGAACTATACTGCCAACCTAATGTGGGGGAACTATACTGCCAACCTAATGTGGGGGAGCTATACTGCACCTAATGTGGGGAACTATACTGCACCTAATGTGGGGGAACTATACTGCACCTAATGTGGGGGAACTATACAGCACCTAATGTGGGGGAACTATACTGCACCTAATGTGGGGGAACTGTACTGCACCTAATGTGGGGGAACTGTACTGCACCTAATGTGGGGGAACTGTACTGCACCTAATGTGGGGGAACTATACTGCCAACCTAATGTGGGGGAGCTATACTGCACCTAATGTGGGGGAACTATACTGCACCTAATGTGGGGGAACTGTACTGCACCTAATGTGGGGGAACTGTACTTGCACCTAATGTGGGGGAACTATACTGCACCTAATGTGGGGGAACTATACTGCACCTAATGTGGGGGAAGTGTACTGCACCTAATGTGGGGGAAGTGTACTGCACCTAATGTGGGGGAACTGTACTGCACCTAATGTGGGGGAACTATACTGCCAACCTAATGTGGGGGAACTATACTGCCAACCTAATGTGGGGAGCTATACTGCACCTAATGTGGGGGAACTATACTGCACCTAATGTGGGGGAACTGTACTGCACCTAATGTGGGGGAACTGTACTGCACCTAATGTGGGGGAGCTATACTGCACCTAATGTGGGGGAACTATACTGCACCTAATGCGGGGGAACTGTACTGCACCTAATGTGGGGGAACTGTACTTGCACCTAATGTGGGGGAACTATACAGCACCTAATGTGGGGGAACTATACTGCACCTAATGTGGGGGAAGTGTACTGCACCTAATGTGAGGGAACTGTACTGCACCTAATGTGGGGGAACTATACTGCCAACCTAATGTGGGGGAACTATACTGCCAACCTAATGTGGGGGAGCTATACTGCACCTAATGTGGGGGAACTATACTGCACCTAATGTGGGGGAACTGTACTGCACCTAATGTGGGGGAACTGTACTTGCACCTAATGTGGGGGAACTATACTGCACCTAATGTGGGGGAACTATACTGCACCTAACGTGGGGGACTTGTACTGCACCTAATGTGGGGGAACTGTACTGCCAACCCTAATGTTTAGGAACTACAACCTAATGTGGGGGATCTATACTGCCAACCTAATGTGGGAGAACTACAACCTAATGTGGGAGAACTACAACCTAATGTGGGGGAACTGTGCTGCGTACTTAAGGGGGTACCCCACTAATAAGATATATAAGTGTGCATAGGAATTTGTTCATGTTTTTTTTATCTATAGTCCGGCCCTCCAACGGTCTGAGGGACCTTGAACTGGCCCCCTGTTTAAAAAGTTTGAGGACCCCTGGTCTATTGTATGTGTATGTCAGGAAATATTCCCAACAGATACCTCTGACTAAAACAAAATTACTAATTGTGAAAAAAAGAGCGACGTATACTGTAAATCTGCAGCAGAAAATACAAAGTGTGAACGTACTCTAAGAGCTTGTTCACATGAGCGAAGTTTGAAAGATGCGGGATCTCCGCAACAAATTTTTGCCAGCAAAATCTCTGCTGCAGAAAACCTGCCACAGGCTCCATTAACCCCTTAAGGACCAGTTTTTGCACTTTCGTTTTTTCCTCCTTACATTTTAAAAATCATAACTCTTTCAATTTTGCACCTAAAAATCCGTATGATGGCTTATTTTATCTTTTGCGCCACCAATTCTAATGTGTAATGACATCAGTAATTTTACTCAAAAATCTACGGCGAAGCGGGGAAAAATTATTCGGCAACATAATTGAAGAAAAAACGCCATTTTGTAATTTTTGGGGGCTTCCATTTCTACGCAGTGCATTTATCGGTAAAAATGACACCTTATCTTTATTCTGTAATTTCATATGATTAAAATGATACCCTACTTATATAGGTTTGATTTTGTCGTACTTCTGGAAAAAATCATGACTGCACGCACGAAAATTAATACTTTTAACCCCTTAAGGACCCCGGTTTTTCCGTTTTTGCATTTTCGTTTTTTCCTCCTTACCTTTAAAAAAATCATAACTCTTTCATTTTTGCACCTAAAAATCCATATGATGGCTTATTTTTTGCGCCACCAATTCTACTTTGTAATGACGTCAGTCATTTTATCCAAAAATCTACGGCGATACGGAAAAAATAATAATTGTGAGACAAAATTGAAAAAAAAAACGCCATTTTGTAATTTTTGGGGACTTCCGTTTCTACACAGTACATTTTTCGGTAAAAATGACACCTTCTATTTATTCTGTAGGTCCATACGATTAAAATGATACCCTACTTATATAGGTTTGATTTTGTCGTACTTCTGGAAAAAATCATAACTACATGCAGGAAATTTTATACGTTTAAAATTGTCATTTTCTGAACCCTATAACTTTTTTATTTTTCCACAAACAGGGTGGTGTGAGGGCTAATTTTTTGTGCCGTGATCTGAAGTTTTTATTGGTACAATTTTTCGTTTGATCTGACTTTTTTTGGTCGCTTTTCATTCATTTTTTTTTTTATGGTATAAAAAGTGTCCAAAAATACGCTATTTTAGACATAAGAATTTTTTGGCGCTAACGCCATTGACTGTGCGGTTTAGTTGACGATATATTTTTATGGTTTGGACATTTACGTACGCGACAATACGACATATGTTTGTTTTTATTTACACACTTTTTAAAACTTTTTTTATGCATTGTTATAGCCCCCTCTAGGGGATATAATACAGAATACACTGATTGCAGGCACTGTTCAATGCATTGCCATAGGAATGCATTGATCAGTGTTTTCTGCGCTTGATTGCTCAAGCCTGGACACTTCTCGCTGTCCTCTCAGCTGTTCAGGACGCCGCAATTTCACCGCAGCGGTCCCAAACAGCTCCGCTGAGCTAACAGGCAGTGTATTCACCTGTTTTAGGAGGCATGATCAACTTTGTTCGCGGCATGTCCGGTATTAGCCGCAGGTCCTGGTTGCTGATAGCAACCAGAACCTTGCAGATATGAAGCACGCTCAGCTACATGGTACATGAAGTGACCAAAAATACACAATTTTGGACTTTGGTATTTTTTTTACGAGTACGCAATCGACCGTGCGGTTTAGCTAACATTGGAGCAATAGAACACCGATCGGATGTCGAGAAGGCAGGTAAGTACCCTCCCGCCGTCCTCTCAGCTGATCGAGGCATTGCAATTTTGCCACAATAGTCCCGATCAGCTCCTCTGAGCTGCCGGGATGCTTTCAGTTTCATTTTTTACACCACAATCAACTTTGATCACGGTGTTTAAAGTGATAATGCCGGGCATAGGCCCAATCGGGAATGCCGAGCATCAACCAGCAGCTGGGACCCATCGGGTTTAAAGCGTTCTCCGCCTGTGAGAGTGCTTTAAACGCCGGTAACGGGACCACGGTGAGCAGGTACGCCCTGCGTCCTTAACAGGTTAAAGGGGTTCTCCACTACTCTAAAACTTATAGCAGTTAAGTGTCTGATCACCTGGTGTTCGACCTCTTGGATCTCCCACAATCTTTAGGACAGGGCCCCAGCTCTCCCTGTGTCTGGAGAGGTGTGTCGGCACACACTCCACGCACTGTCTACGGGAGCGCTGGAGAAACACAAGTACATCGCTTGTGTATAATTATAATGTTGTGATATTTGTAGACGACTGAAATTGTCTGATTGCAAAGGTCAGTAGTGAAGCATATTGGCACCTGTACATAGGAGACAATGAATAGATAGTGGGAGTCAGAGGCGTAACTTCTACCTTCTGGTCCCCAATGCAAAATCTGCAACAGGACCCCATGTCTACAATGTGTAGTTTATGATTCGAGTCCCAGATGTGGCAGATGCGCCGTGGGGCCCCTAGACATCTTATCCTCTAAGGATAGGGGATAAGATGTCTGATCGTGGGGGTCCGGCTGCTGGGAACCCCCGCGATCTCTCCTGCAGCACCCCGTCATCTGGTGCACGAAGCGAACTTCGCTCCGTGCCTGATGATTGGCCGTGCAGGGGCAGGAGACTCGTGATGTCACGGCCCCGCCCCCTCGTGCCGTCACACCTCGCTCCCTCAATACAAGTCCATGGGAGGGGTTTGGCGGGGGGGGTGAAGCTGGTAGGGGTGCTGCAGGAGAGATTGCGGGGGTTCCCAACAGCGGGACACCCGTGATCAGACATCTTATCCCCTGTCCTTTGGATAGGGGATAAGATGTCTAGGGGCAGAGTACCCCTTTAACCCGCCCTGCTGGGAGTCATAAAGTCATAGGGGAGATTTATCATTGTTGTCTTTGGAAAGTGTGTTTTGAAGTAATTTTTTTTTGCTTATGTGCGACACATTTATCATACTATGGCGGAGGGAGTTAATAAATTCGGCACACGTGTAACAATAAATCACTTCAGAACACCATTTTGTATGACTCCTCCTCTTCTCTGCAACTTTTCTGCACAAAAATTTGCAGTTGCTACTGTGGTAAGTTTGTGGGGGTGTAGGGTATATGGGGTGTAGCTGTGCAGTGATGAAAGGGTGCTGGTTTAACCCTTAACTGTCATAATGCCAGGTCAAGGGCTCCTCTGTAAATGCTTGTCCTATCGCCACCCATCCCATGAGCGATTGTCCACAACCGGAGGTTTTTAGAAAACTGTCGGAACTTTTACTGCAGATTTTATGCAGAATCAAACAGGAACAGTCTTTGTACAATCAGAGTCTATGAGGATCCTGACAGTTGGCTGGGACCTTGTGAGTTTTAAGCTCAGGAAATTTATATGCGCTGTTCTGCTGGATTTAGGGGATTGAGTTTAGGTCCAGCAGTCACGCAGACTTTAGCGGGGAGTTGTATTATAACTCACGGTTTGGTATTATCAGGCTTTGGCTTGGTCTTGTCGTTGAAAGTTGCACGGATCTCTACTCTCTGCTAGTCTGGAACCCAAGAGAGCGAGGATTGTCTGGCAGCTCCCTTATATGGGCAGGGGCTGGCCTTGAGCTCATTGGTCCATCTGTCAATCACTTTACAAGGGATTATGGTCTAAACATGTGACCACACACGTGACCTAGGAAGGTCCTTTAACATACCTTAATGGAATTAACATTAGTCATGTGACCTACGGTCCTGCGACACTATATTTACCATTAAAGATACAATTAAATATACATACAAACATCACAAAATTAAAGAAATAAGAGGTGACTAGGGGCTATCCCACCAGGAGGACCCTACTGGAACGAAGTAACTCTGGCTTTGGGGACCACCATACAAGGTACCATATACTATACGGTACCGGGTCACCACACTACTTTTTGTAATCTCCAAAGGCAGTTTTATGATCCAGATCTGGGTTGGTGTAGATTTACGGATAAATGTCTCCATAGACATTTGTAATAAGGCTTGTGATTTTATGCAACACTGAAATAAAAAATAGTGTTGGGGCGGGAATATTGGCATTTCACATTTTTATTTCAAATATCGCAAATTTTTTATACGCATATGTGCATTTGTGAATATTCGCATATGCGAATATTTGCATATTCTTTCTTTTCACTTGTGGGCCAATTAGAATGATGCAAATACACCTGTGAGAGGTTATCAACAACATCCCTAGCAACCAATAGTAAAGTTGCCCCCCCCTCACTGTTTTCTACCTCGAATACGCGAATATTCACATATGCAAATATAACGAATAAGCAAAATTCGCGAATATAGGACGAATATTCGTCTATATATTTGTGAAATATTGCAAATTCGAATATGGCTAATGCCGCTCATCACTAATGGTGTTGCTCGTGAATATTCGCAATTCGAATTTTAATCGCGAATATCGCATATTTGTGAATTCGAGAATATTGCAAATATAGCACTATATATTCGCAATTACGAATATTCGCTTTTTTTTGTTGTTGTTCACAGTACATGCATATGCGCATATTCGCGAATATTGCGCCCTCCCTTCTTTAATGGTGTAGGGAACTAATGGGCTAGTTCAGTGGTCTCCAACCTGCAGACCTCCAGATGTTGCAAAACTACAACTCCCAGCATGCCCGGAGAGCCGTTGCATGCTGAGAGTTGTAGTTTTGTCACTTTTGGAGGTCCGGAGGTCGGAGACCACTGCATTAGTACATTAACTTTGTGATTTTTTGCCCGTTGAAACCAATAGGCCGATTGTTGTCTATGGGGATCTTATGGTATGTAAAACCGTAAGATTAGCAGGACGGTCTCCGCAGTACAGTGGATGGGAGGTTCGAGTTCCGAGTCCCGTGGTGGGACAGATGTTACAGTGTTGTGGTTTAACTTTTTTACTTGTGATGACAAATGTAGGTCAATTGGTAATTAAGAAAGCCTTTGAACCGTGGCAACTAGGTCAATTGACAATTAAAGGGGTACTCCGGTGAAAGCCTTTTTTCTTTTAAATCAACTGGTGGCAGAAAGTTAAACATATTTGTAAATTACTTCTATTAAAAAATCTTAATCCTTCCTTTACTTATTAGCTGCTGAATCCTACAGAGGAAATTATTTTCTTTTGGAATGCTCTCTGATGACATCACAACCACAATTCGCTTTGCTGACGTTATTATAATAATAATAGCGCTTTATGTGTTGTTGTCCTTAGTGGGATTTGAATCCAAGTCTCCAGCACTGCAAGGCAGCAGTGCTAACCACTGAGCCAGCATGCTGCCTTAAGCATGTACCTGCTATGCATCTGCTATGCATGGTTGCTAAAATGGACAGAGATGTCAGCAGAGAGCACTGTGTTCGTGATGTCATCAGTGTTCCAAAAAGAAAGGAATTTCCTCTGTAGCATTCAGCAGCTAATAAGTACTGGAAGGATTAAGTTTTTTTACTAGAAGTAATTTACAAATATGTTTAACTTTCTGCCACCAGTTGATTTAAAAGAAAAAAGGTTTTCACCGGAGTACCCCTTTAAACCTCAAATCTCATCGGTGCTGTCTCACTCCAAAGCCCTGTTTTGCACCTGCATAGTGCTTTACCGCTATACATGGGGTATATCCTTATTCTGGAGAAGTTGGGCTACAAATTTTGTGGAGCTTTTTTTCTCTTACTACTTGTGAAACAAAAAAAAATTTGGTTAATACCAGCAATTTAGTATTAAAAATAAAAGGTTTCACTTTTACGGCCCAATGTTCAAAAAACCTGGGAGGTGTAAGTACTCACTGTAACCCTTGTTACATTCCCGGAGGGGTGTAGTTTCCAAAATGGGGTCACACGTGGGGGGTTTCTGCTGTTCTGGCATCATAGGAGGTTTGAAAATGCACATGGCGGGGGCGTGTCCTGCAGCGCATGGCGGCGGTTGCATAGTCTCTGTGCTCCGCTATTCTCTGGGCCTGCTAGCGGCTTTACTGCATCTGTACCTAACTACTTATCCCCTCACCGACTGCCACCGGTTGGGGAACTACTGGCCAGTGGGACCATGACCCGTACGAGAGGCCACAAAAAGAAGAGTCCTATGAAACTTACAGCGTTCTTGCCCGCTGCCGAGGGCTCGCAAGATGGCGCTTCGGCGTCCCCGCCTCAGCTCCTTGGAGTGCCTTCTACAAGCGGCTCTGCATCGCCATCTGCGGGGAGAACTTCTCCGGTCTCGGACTCGTCCTCAGCAAACGGCGCACACCTCCATGCTCCGATGCCCGTGGCCCTGTCCATGCCCGGCGGACCAGCACTGCACCAGGTACGATTCTCCCCTGCGCCCCCGGCAAAGCAAGTGTCAGAGAGTCTGCCTGTGAGAGGGACGGAGGAGATCAACCAGGTACCCCTTACAGAGCATGTTATGAGAGGCCTGCTAACGGAACTGCAACTCTCCATACAGGCCGACCTACAGAAAGCAGTTTCCAGTATACAAACTGAACTGACTAATATAGGGAACCGTACCTCCCATATTGAAGCTAAAATGGCGGAGCTTACGGCTTCACACAATACTGTGGTGGATGTGGCCAACTCCTTAGAAGACGAAGTACTGGCTCTTAAATTGAAGATTGCGGATGTGGAAGACCGTTCCCGGCGTAATAACTTGAGAGTTAGAGGGGTGCCGGAGTCGGTCAAAACCGAGGAACTGAATGATTATTTAACTGATTTTTTCACCTTGCTTCTCCCTCAAGCTAGCCCATTGGATCTGCTCATGGACCGGGTGCATAGACTGCCCAAGCCGAAGTCCCTCTCGGCCTCAGTGCCGCGTGACGTTATCTTACGCATGCACTTCTACCATATAAAAGATCAACTAATGCAAGCTGCACGTAATGCACCCACTTTGCCTGACAGATTTAACGGCCTGCAACTGTATACAGATCTTTCAGCAGCTACGCTGGCCAGACGACAGGAATTCAGTACCGGAGCCAAACTGTTGCGGGAGCATGGGATTCCTTACAAATGGGGCTTCCCCGTCAAGATGATTATTACCCGCAATGGCTCGAAAAGGATAGTGACCACACCAGAGGAACTGGAGCATCTTTGCAATGAGTGGAATCTGCGTGTTCCTGCCTCTTCAACTCGATCCCCTGGTTCTTCTCCTATACCTGCTGTGGAAGAGGAATGGAACCTGGTCACCAACCGTAAACGGAAATCTAAGTGACACTGGGTTACTGGGATCCCCCACCTTGCCCTGGACATATGATCTTATGGACTATGGTTGCTGCGACTGGATCCGGTACAGTCTTTATGGTTCTACTATGTCCCCTGTTTTTCTTTTTTCTCTGGAGCTGATTAGGTACTCTTCAGTTGTTTTTTTTATTCTCAGGCCCAGCTGCGGACATTTTGTGAACTGTTGTCCCCCACTGAGGCTTACCACATGGCCTTTATTGACATATGTGTTTATGTGTTTCCCCTGTTCTTGTTCCCCTTTTTCTTGTGTTTTCCCTTTGTTTGTTGGTCTGTCCAGTCCGGGTCTCTTGGGTACATGTTTTTGAGTCCAGGGTGCCCTTGTTGTATGCGATGGCGGATGATAGCAGAGGCGGTGAATGTGCTTGTTGTTATGAAGTCGATGCTTATGATTCAGGGCTCCCTTTTATATTGTTATGGTACTTAAGCTGGTTTCCCTTAATACTAAGGGATTGAATTCGCCATTTAAACGCTCTCTGGTTTGGGATGAGGCTAGGCGTTTAGATGCCGATGTTCTCTCGCTACAAGAAACACATCTGAATTTAGAAGATGCTGGTCGTCTTAAACATTCTAGATACCCTCACATGTTTCACTCTCATGCCCTGCACAAAAAGAGGGGGGTGTCCATTGCTATACGTGACTCTGTGGCCATCTCTGTGCAACATACCCATATTGATGCTGATGGGAGATATATAATCTTAACATGTATGCTTAATGGGGTACAATATACATTGGTAAACGTGTATGCACCTAATCGCCGACAGTGTGTGTTTCTTAAATCACTCCTGCGCAAGGTGGAGACAGTAGCATTAGGTCACATAGTACTCCTGGGAGATTTTAACATGACGATGTGGCCACAGGTTGATTCTACAGCTGCTTCTTCCAGAATAGGCCCGACAGGTTTTTTCTCTTTAGTATCTACCTTTGGGTTATATGATGCTTGGAGGGTGACACATCCTACTGAAAAGGACTTTACGTTTTACTCTAATGTGCACAAATCCTACTCACGCATAGACTACACTTTAGTGTCTAAGTCTCTGCTCCCCTTGATAGCACAGACTAAAATTATGCCTCTGGAGTGGTCTGACCACTCTCCCATTAGTATTACTATTAGAGAGACATGCACACATCATCCGGTCTCCGTCTGGCGGCTTAATTCTATGATCTTAAATAATCCAGAATATGCAGACGCCACCGCTGCAGTTATTCCTGCTTTTTTTCAGGTTAATGATAATGGGACGGTAACGGACACTACGTTGTGGGGCGCCTTTAAGGCCACCATTAGGGGCCACTTCATTAGTCAGACGGCACATGAGAGAAAGAAAAGAGTGTCTCGCACATTGGACCTTCAACAACGGATAGCGGACTTACACAGACGTAATAAAGTTTGCTTTTCACCTGAGACAGCTGCTGCACTTAAGGTACTGCAGGCTGAACTGCACACTTTATCTTTACATTCTTACGAGTTAGCACTTAGGAGACTCAAAATGAAGTACTATTGGCAAGGCAATAAGACTAGTTCTATTTTAGCGAAACAACTGAAGAAAAAAGTGGCTAGATCTAGAATAGCCTATCTAACTGACTCTCGGGGTGGTAAACTTACTGACCCAAAGGGCATGGCTGATTGCTTCACTAGCTATTATGAAAAACTGTACAATCTACGCTTGGATCCCTTGACTCACCAGCCGTCTGCTGTGGCTATTTCTTCTTTCCTTTCTTCTGTATCTCTCCCCGCCCTGTCTGCGGACCAGGCAGAAGACCTTAATAGGCCTTTTTCTGAAGAGGAGGTGGCCTCCTGTATACGCTCCCTTAAAAAAGGCAAGTCCCCAGGGCCGGATGGCATTTTGAATGACTTTTATAAAAAATTTGACACCCTGATAGCTCCATACCTGATTAGAGTATTTAATAGTATAAATGACTTGGGTCACCCCCCGAGGGAGATGTTGGAGGCCCTGATAGTGACTATCCCCAAGGAAGGTAAACCCCCCGATGATCCAGGTAGCTATAGACCCATCTCGCTACTAAACAGCGACATCAAGCTGTACGCTATGGTGTTGGCGTCCCGACATAATACATACCTCCCATCTCTGGTCAATAGAGACCAGGTGGGCTTTGTACAGCAGCGTCAGACTCTTGATGGCACTAGACGCCTTCTGAACCTGATTTCTAAGGCCCGCTCTGATCGGACGCCTTCTCTGCTCCTGTCCCTGGATGCGGAGAAGGCGTTCGATCGGGTGCATTGGGGGTACTTGCATGCGGTCCTCCAGAAGTTTCGATTTCCACCTGCGTTTATTCGAGTGATAATGGCCCTCTATGCCTCACCTTCGGCGAGAGTATTCTCGTCTGGTGCCTTATCCGGGAGCTTCCCTCTTAGTAATGGGACAAGACAGGGGTGCCCCCTGTCCCCGGTCATTTTCACACTAGTTATGGAACCGTTTGCGCAGCACATCAGGGACTCGCCCAACATCACCGGCATAACAATAGGCCCTACGGATCACCGAATCGGCCTTTTTGCCGATGACGTTATCCTGTGCCTTTCTCGGCCTCGAACCTCCCTACCAGCTGTGATGGAAGTTTTGGAGAGCTTCAGCAAGATTAGTTACTATAAGCTGAATGCCTCTAAATCCAACATACTGGCTATTGATGTTCCTGGGGATTTGGAGAATGAGCTGAAACTACTGTTTCCCTTTAGCTGGGCAAAAGAACAGATCCCTTACTTGGGCATATCATTAACCCTTCACCCTAACAACTTAGTGTCAATGAATTTTTCTGCTCTAAAGGCGCAAATTGGGAAGGTTATGGAACACTATGTTTCCCTACCTATTTCATGGGCCGGACGTATAGCTACTGCTAAAATGATGATACTGCCTAAAGTTCTATACTTTTTTAGGAATCTGCCAGTGATCGTACCGGCCTCCTACATAGCGCAGCTTCAGAGGATGATACTCCGCTTTATTTGGGCTGGGAAGCGGCCTAGGACGAGAGCATCCTTGTTGTATCAATCTGTGGAGAGAGGGGGGATGGGAGTACCTAATTTACAGGCTTACTATCAGGCAGTCTTATTGGACCAGTTGAAGAAATGGTGGTGGCGAGTGGACCCACCGCACTGGGTTGATATAGAGGCTAACCTTCTCTCCTGTGACTCACTTCTCTATTTTCTATGGACTCTTCGCTTCAACCCTACGTCTTCGCCCTCCTCTCCCTATTCTACTATAGCAGCAGCAATTCGGATGTGGTGCAAGTCTAAGTTATGCACTAGATTACTTCCCCCCAGACTACAAGATGCTCCCATAGAAGCAATTGGCCAATTCCTTCCTGACATTGACTTCCGACACTGGGTGACTAGGGGAATTAGAATTCTGGCTGACGTGGTAGACGTGGATGGACTGCTGCCGTTTTCTAAAATAGTCAACATATATGGGATCTCCAATAAGGACTTTTTCTTATACCTTAGACTGAGACATTTCATACACTCCCTACAATGGCCGGTGGTTCCCCTTAAAACGACCTATGAATCCCACTTCTCGAATGGGGAGACATTTCAGAAAGGCATTGCGATTGGGTATTCTGAGATACTAAAACTAGATTGCCCGGAGCGTTATCCCTTTCAGAATAAGTGGGAGCAAGACTTAGCTATGACGTTCTCCGACGAACAGTGGGAGCTAGCATTTTCCCTAACAAAAAAACATTCTAGGTGCGCTAACCACTTTGAGGCCTCCCGCAAACTTGTGTACAGGTGGTACTACACCCCAGCCAGACTTGCTAAAATATTTACCTCGGTGTCACCACTGTGCTGGAGATGCAATGCTGCAGAGGGGTCACTACTGCATGTTTGGTGGTCTTGCCCTAGGGTGCAACCATTGTGGGGAAGGGTGAAGGACCTTCTTGATCACTTGCTTAAGGTCCCCTTCGCGTGGGGTCCGGAGGTGGCCCTGCTGACCATGAATGTAGACCTGTTACTTCCTAAGCAGATTACGATTTTGTTTCATGTTCTCACAGTGACTAGAACAGCTATTGCTAAATGTTGGAGGTCAACGGATGTTCCGGACCTACAGGCTATTAAAACAGTGATACGCCATAACCTTACTCTTGAGGGTCTCATAGCTAAATGCCTAGGACTCTCTAAACAACGTATTGACATGTGGTTCGACTGGACCAAAGATCTATAATGCCTTGTATTATGTTTCCTGTTCATGTAACCCTTGGAATTTATGTACCCTGCTATATATGTTTACACATGTAATTCTGACCATGATGTTGGATGGACCGTGTTACTTTTCTTGTTCTTGTTATACACAATTAAAACTAAAATAAAGTTTAAAAAAAAAAAAAAAAAAAAAAAAAGAAAATGCACATGGCTCCCAACTTCAATTTCAGCAAAATTCTCTCTCCAAAAGACAAATTGTGCTCCTTCTGTTCTGAGACCTGTAGAGCACCAGCAGAGCACTTAACATTCACATATGGGACATTTTCTTAATCGGGAGAAATTGGTCTTCAAATTTTGGGGTCCATTTTCTCCTATTACACCATGTGAAAATGAAAAATTTGGAGTAACACCATCATTTTAGTGTTAAAAATCTAATTTTTCACATTTACTGCCCACTGTTCAAATAACCTGTGAGGTGTAAGTACTCACTGTAACCCTTGTTATGTTCCTGGAGGGGTCTAGTTTTCAAAATGGTGTCACATGTGGGGAGTTTCTGCTGTTCTGGCATCATGGGAGGTTTGAAAATGCACATGGCCCTCAACTTCAATTTCAGCAAAATTCTCTCTCCAAAAGTCCAATGGCACTCCTTCTGTACTGAGACCTGTAGTGCATCAGCAGAGCACTTAACATCCACATATGGGGCATTTTCATAATCAGGAGAAATTGGGCTTCAAATTTTGGGGTCCATTTTCTATTTTATTACACCATTTGGAGTAACACCATCATTTTAGTGTTAAAAATCACATTTTCCATTTTCACGTCCAACTTCAACGCAAAGTCGTCAAACACCTATGAGGTGTTAAGGCTCACTACAACCCTTGTTACATTCCTTGAGGGGTGTAGTTTGCAAAATAGTATGCCATGTGTTTTTTTTTTTTTTTTTACTGTTCTGGCACCCTGGGGACTTTCTAAATGCAACAAAGACCACAAAAACCATTTCAGCAAAATTCTCTTTCAAAAAGCCAAATTTTGCTCCTTCTCTTCTGAGCATTGTAGTGCGCCAGTAGAGCACTTAACGTCCACATATCGGGCATTTTCTTAATCGGGAGAAATTGGGCTTCAAATTACGGGGTACATTTTCTCCTATTACTCCTTGTGAAAAAGAAAAATTTGGGGTAACACCATAATTTTAGTGTTAAAAATCATATTTTCCATTTTCACGTCCAACTTCAATGCAAAGTCGTCAAACATCTGTGAGGTGTTAAGGCTCACTATACCCTTTGTTATGTTTCTAGAGGGGTGTAGTTTCCAAAATAGTATGCCATGTGGGGGTTATTTTGCTGTTCTGGCACCATGGGGGCTTCCTAAATGCAACATGGCCCCCCAAAGACCATGACAGCAGAATTTGTTTTCAAAAATCCCACAGTTGCTCTTTCCCTCTTAAGCGATGTTGTGAGCCCGAAGAGCACTTTATGTCAACATATGAGGTATTTCCATACTCGAGAGAAATTGGGGTACAAATTTTGGGGGTCTTTTTCTCCTTATACCACTTTTAAAAATGAAAAAAAAATGGGGCTACAAGAACGTTAGTGTAAAAAATGCAGATTTAGATTTTTCTCCTCCCCTTTGTTGCTATTCTTGTGAAACACCTAAAGGGTTAACAAACTTTCTGAATGTCATTTTGAATACTTTGAGGGGTGTAGTTTCTATAATTGGGTCATTTATGGGGTATTCGTCCCAGAAAGGCCCCTCAGTCCACTTGAAACTTAACTGGTCCCTGAAAAATTCTGATTTAGAAATTTGCGTGAAAATGTCAAAAATTGCTGCTATACTTTGAAGCCCTCTGATGTCTTCAAAAAGTAAAAACATGTCAACTTTCTGATGCAAACATAAAGTAGACATATTGTACTTGTGAATCATTATTTGGAATTTCTATTTTCCTTACAAGCAGAGAGTTTCAAAGTTAGAAAAATGCAAAATTTTCATGAAATTTGGGGATTTTTCACCAAGAAAGGATGCAAGTAATGATGAAAATATACCACTATGTTAAAATCGAATATGTCACGAAAAAACATTCTTGGAATCAGAATAAATGGTAAAAGCATCCCAGAGTTATTAATGCATAAAGTGACAGTGGTCAGATGTGCAAAAAGCTTAGTCCTTAAAGGGGTTATCCACCATTAGGTGATTTTTTGTACGAACCTGGCAGGCAGTAATGGACATGCTTAGGAAGGATCTGCGCTTGTCTTGGGGCTAAATGACTTTGTTGTGAGATTACCATAATACTGTGGCTAGCTTTTTGTGAACTTGTATTTCCTGTTTGACTTTTTTTTTTTACTACAAATCCCACAATTCCATTTTCCTCCCTCCCACACATCAGCCACCCCACCCATTGAAACATAAATGAGCTGCATCCATTTGAAAGACCTGTGGTTTTCAATCAGGGTGCCTACAGCTGTTGCATTAGTTGTTGATTGATCTCTCTCCCACCAAGCGATCGCTCCACCCATTGAAGCAAACAGGTTCCCTGTCATCAGCTGACTAGTGAGTCAGTAGTGATGAGCGGCAGAGGCCATATTCGAATTTGCGATATTTCACGAATATATGAACGAATATTCGCGAAATTCGCATATTCGCTTTTTTTCCGCATATGCAAAAATTTATGCGCATATGCGAATTTTTGCAAATATTGAGCCCTCCCTTCTTTAATGGTAAAGGGAACTAATGGGATAGTGCATTAACTCTGTGATTTTTTGGAAAAGCTTTTTCCAGGAAAAGCTGCTTCTTTCATTTTTAACAAGGCCTCTGCAAAATGAAAGAAGCAATCTGATTGGTTGCTATGGGCAACTGGACAACTTTTCCTTTGCACATGTTTTCATAAATCTCCCCCTATGGGGGAGATTTATCAAAAGCTGTCCAGAGGAAAAGTTTCTGAGTTGCCCATAGCAACCAATCAGATTGCTTTTTTCATTTTTAACAAGGCCTTTGAAAAATGAAAGAAGCAATCTGATTGGTTGCTATGGGCACCTAGGCAACCTTTACTGTGCTCAGGTATTGATAAATATCCCATTATGGGGGAGATTTATCAAAACCTGTGCAGAGGAAGAGTGGTGCAGTTGCCCATAGCAACCAATCAGATTGCTTCTTTCATTTTTGAAGAGACCTGTGAAACATAAAAGAAGCGATCTGATTGGTTGCCATGAGCTGCACCACTCTTCCTCTACACAAGTTTTGATAAATCTCCCCTTATGTTCCTTAACCCCTTAAGGACTCAGCCCATTTTGGCCTTAAGGACTCAGACAATTTAATTTTTACGTTTTCATTTTTTCCTCCTCGCCTTCTAAAAATCATAACTCTTTTATATTTTCATCCACAGACTAGTATGAGGGCTTGTTTTTTGCGCGACCAGTTGTCCTTTGTAATGACATCACTCATTATATCATAAAATGTATGGCGCAACCAAAAAACACTATTTTTGTGGGGAAATTAAAACGAAAAACGCAATTTTGCTAATTTTGGAAGGTTTTGTTTTCACGCCGTACAATTTATGGTAAAAATGACGTGTGTTCTTTATTCTGAGGGTCAATACGATTAAAATGATACCCATTATTATATACTTTTATATTATTGTTGTGCCTAAAAAAAATCACAAACTTTTTAACCAAATTAGTACGTTTATAATCCCTTTATTTTGATGACCTCTAACTTTTTTATTTTTCCGTATAAGCGGCGGTATGGGGGCTCATTTTTTGCGCCATGATCTGTACTTTTTTTTGATACCACATTTGCATGTAAAAAACTTAATGCATTTTTTTATAATTTTTTTTTAATAAAATGTATTAAAAAAGTAGGAATTTTGGACTTTTTTTATTTTTTTTTCGTTCACGTCGTTCACCGTATGGGATCATTAACATTTTATTTTAATAGTTCGGACATTTACGCACGCGGCGATACCAAATATGTCTATAAAAATGTTTTTCACGCTTTTTGGGGGTAAAATAGGAAAAAACGGACGTTTTACTTTTTTATTGGGGGAGGGGATTTTTCACTTTTTTTTTACTTTTACTTTTACATTTTTTTACATTTTTTTTACACTTGAATAGTCCCCATAGGGGACTATTCATAGCAATACCATGATTGCTAATACTGATCTGTTCTATGTATAGGACATAGAACAGATCAGTATTATCGGTCATCTCCTGCTCTGGTCTGCTCGATCACAGACCAGAGCAGGAGATGCCGGGAGCCGCACGGAGGAAGGAGAGGGGACCTCCGTGCGGCGTTATGAATGATCGGATCCCCGCAGCAGCGCTGCGGGCGATCCGATCGTTCATTTAAATCGCGAACCGCCGCAGATGCCGGGATCTGTATTGATCCCGGCACCTGAGGGGTTAATGGCGGACGCCCGCGAGATCGCGGGCGTCGTCCATTGCCAGCGGGTCCCTGGCTCCGATTAGCAGCCGGGATCAGCCGCGCATGACACGGGCATCGCTCCGATGCCCGCGGTTATGCTTAGGACGTAAATGTACGTCCTGGTGCGTTAAGTACCACCTCACCAGGACGTACATTTACGTCCTGCGTCCTTAAGGGGTTAAAGGGGTAGTCCAGTGGTGAAAAACTTATCCCCTATCCTAAGGATAGGGGATAAGTTTGAGATCGCGGGGGGTCCGAGCGCTGGGGCCCCCTGCGATCTCTCTGTACAGGGGCCAGGCTCTCCGGCCAGATAGCGAGTGTCGATCTCCGCACGAAGCGGCAGCCGACACGCCCCCTCAATACATCTCTATGGCAGAGCCGGAGATTGCCGAAGGCAGCGCTTCGGCTCTGCCATAGAGTTGTATTGAGGGGGCGTGTTGGCCGCCGCTTCGTGCGGAGGTCGACACGCCCCCTTCCCGGCGGTCGGACCCCCCCGCGGTCGGACCCCCCCTATGATAGGGGATAAGTTGTTCACCACTGGACTACTCCTTTAACCTCCCATTCATTCATTCATACCCAGCCTTACACATTACATCCAGTTTCAATTAACCCCAATACCCATATTTGGTACCCCATTAACCTAGTTCCCACGGTTCAAACACTCAGTTAAAGGGGTACTCGGGTGAAAACCTTTTTTCTGTTTAGAGACTGCTAAGTAGTGGTCTCCAAACTGTAGCCCTCCAGATGTTGCAAAACTACAACTCCAAGCATTCCCAGACTGTCCAGGCATGTTGGGAGTTGTAGTTCGGCAACATATGAAGGGCCAGATATTGCATAACTACACGTCCAGCATCCCTGACTGTCTGGGCATGCTGGGAGTTGTAGTTTTGCAATTTTTAGAAGGCCACAGTGAAGATCCCTTACCGGCGATCTTCACTGCAGCCTCCTCCACCGCCACACTTTCCGGATGCAGTCCTCCTGCTGACGCCGATGCCGCCACTGCTCCATGATGCCGCCGCCGATCCGAGTAAGCCGGCCATGCTACCCCCCTCGCCGCCCGTGTTCCCCCCCGCTCTGCCCAGACTTCGATCGTTGGGCAGAGCGGAGGAAATTAACTCTAACCCCCAGCCCTCAACTGCCGTTGGTAGTCATACTGACCGACCAATGGCAGGGAATAGGACGAGGTGGCAGCACTGCCACCTTGCTCCTATCCTTCGGAGACAGCTCCGATCACTGTTATTTTCTGGGCGATGGGGTCAACAGTGACCTGATTGGCCCGGATCACTGCAAATCGCCGGTCTAAATTGACATGGGGGGGGGTCTCAGGACCCCCTAGGCATTGCTACGGGATGCCTGCTGATAGATATCAGCAGTCATCCAGGTCCGATCACCGCCTGGCGAGCGGCGGTGATCGGAAATACGGAGGGTGTACAGGTACGCCCTCCGTCCTTAAGTTCCGGGACGGGAGGGCGTATCCATACACCCTCCGTCCCCAATAGGTTAATGCTGGGACACCCGGCAATCCACTGTTCAGGGCCCGACTCTCGCCACTCTGCTTACCAGTTCCTGAAGCGTTCCAGCCCTCATCTGAAGAGACCTACAGGAGTGTCAGACCGCTCAGCCAATCACCAATCAATAAAGGAGAGGATACATTCTTTCTACAGAATTTTGGCTGCATGAATCTAATGTTAGTGTAAATGGCTTTTCCAGTGACCCATTCACACTGCTAATAAATTCAGGAGCCCAGACCCGCCAAAGAATGAACATTTCAACCCTTACACAGCCATAATACCTCAATATATGCAGTAGTAGATATAGAGAAATAACTAGTTATATATATGTACCTCATGATAATGTCCATATGGAAACAGGTTATAGTGATGGACCTGCACCCAACTAAACATACTCACAACTATTTTTTTCGGGACCAAATATATTACCCATGTTTTTTGAAAATATGGGCACACAACTCTCCTTGGTACTAACTGGAAGAAGTGGTGCAAATGAGCTATCCATTTTTAAGCTCAAAAGAGGTTCTACAGCAGCTGGGTTGTGTATAATAAGGGATAATAGCCCCATGGTCTGTATATACTACACTGCCTTATACTATTTAAATAGTCATGGAAGATCATGAAAAACCTTTTGTAACTTTAAATATTCTTATTTTTTCAAAATGCCTTAATTTTTTCATTTTTGTATTAGTTATTGCTTACAATTCAGTCTCCTATACAAGGAAGGAAACATAACATATGAGCAGTTGGATGAGGTCCCAGGTGACATGGAGTAGCACATATGCGGATTTACCTGTGTGGTGTCTATAAATGTAAATTATATATAGGAAATATACTGAGGATCAGCTTTTGCTTTGAGGACAGGCACTTCCATTAATAATTATGGGGGACCGATGTCAGAGTCCTGTATTATAGAGGTTTCACCAGGGATATTGGTTATTAATCCAAAACTACATGACATGTGTATCAAACATCTATCTAGCATATCAGCTGTATAATGGAGAACTGGCCTGTGGTTGGTTGGTCTGGATACAGGTGAGCTGGCCTATGATTGGTCGGTCTGGATACAAGTGAGCTGGCCTGTGATTGGTCGGTTCCTGGCACCTGCACGGAATGTTTTTCTGTTGACCTGACGACCAACCATCACTCAATCGACCAACAGCTGGAACGTCCGCAGCATCTCGTACTATCCAAGCAGCCTTTGACAGATATTTGAGCCTTACAGGTGTGTTATTTGTACTTCTTGTTGTGTGTCTAAGTGTCTGTGAGTGTCATTTCTTGTTGTGTGTCTGGGTGCGTGCTTTGATTTCAGGTTATACCTCACTTTCCGGATCATCTAGTGGCAAGCCCTGCTCTAAATCATTGTAACCTTCATTAATATCATCACATATTTCTGTTCAGTTACACATCCAATGTATATTATAGCTGTATATTGCTCCAATTGTAAGTGTGAGGGAGATATATGGAAACTTGTGCAGAGAAAAAGTTGACCAGTTGCCCACAGCAACCAACCAGATTGCTTCTTTCATTTTTGAAAAGGCCTCTGAAAAATAAAAGCAGCATCTGATTGGTTGCTATGGGAAACTGGTCCACTTTTCCTCAGCACAAGTGTCACGATTCGGCTGGCAGGAGGTGGATCCTCCGTGCCAGAGAGGGATTGGCGTGGACCGTGCTAGTGGACCGGTTCTAAGCTGCTACTGGTTTTCACCAGAGCCCGCCGCAAAGCGGGATGGTCTTGCAGCGGCGGTAGCAACCAGGTCGTATCCACTAGCAACGGCTCAACCTCTCTGACTGCTGAAGATAGGCGCGGTACAAGGGAGTAGACAAGAGCAAGGTCGGACGTAGCAGAAGGTCGGGGCAGGCAGCAAGGATCGTAGTCAGGGGCAACGGCAGGAGGTCTGGAACACAGGCTAGGAACACACTGGGAAACGCTTTCACTGGCACGATGGCAACAAGATCCGGCAAGGAAGGGAAGGGGAAGTGAGGTTATATAGGGAAGTGCACAGGTGAATAAACTAATTAAGCCAACTGCGCCAATCAGCGGCGCAGTGGCCCTTTAAATCGTAGAGACCCGGCGCGCGCGCGCCCTAAGGAGCGGGGCCGCGCGCGCCGGGACAGGACCGACGGAGAGCGAGTCAGGTACGGGAGCCGGGGTGCGCATCGCGAGCGGGCGCCACCCGCATCGCGAATCGCATCCCGGCTGGGAGAGGTATCCCAGCGCACCCGGTCAGCAGGTCTGACCAGGGCGCTGCGATTGCGAGGATGTTGCGAGTGCTCCGGGGAGGAGCGGGGACCCGGAGCGCTCGGCGTAACAGTACCCCCCCCCCCTTGGGTCTCCCCCTCTTCTTGGAGCCTGAGAACCTGAGGACCAGACTTTTGTCTAGGATGTTGTCCTCAGGTTCCCAGGATCTCTCTTCAGGACCACAGCCCTCCCAATCTACCAAAAATAATCTTTTTCCTCTGACCGTTTCTCCTTTACGGAGAAGATGTCAGAAGAACCGGAAACAGGAGTGGGAGAAACAAGTTTGGGAGAGAAACGGTTGATGATGAGTGGTTTAAGGAGAGAGACATGGAAGGCATTGGGAATACGAAGAGAAGGAGGAAGAAGGAGTTTGTAAGAGACAGGATTAATCTGGCACAAGACTTTGAAAGGACCAAGATAGCGTGGTCCCAGTTTGTAACTGGGGACACGAAAGCGGACATATTTAGCGGAGAGCCATACCTTGTCTCCGGGAGCAAAAATGGGGGGGGGTTCTTCTTTTCTTATCGGCAAACCTTTTCATGCGGGATGAAGCCTGTAAAAGAGAATTTTGGGTCTCTTTCCATATGGTGGAAAGATCACGAGTTACTTCATCCACAGCGGGCAAACCAGAGGGCAAGGGAGTAGGGAGGGGGGGAAGAGGGTGACGGCCGTACACCACGAAAAATGGGGACTTAGCAGAAGATTCAGAGACTCTGAAGTTGTATGAGAATTCGGCCCATGGTAGAAGATCTGCCCAGTCATCCTGGCGGGAGGAAACAAAATGCCATAAATAGTCACCCAGGACCTGGTTAATTCTTTCTACTTGCCCATTGGATTGGGGATGATAAGAAGAAGAGAAGTTTAATTTAATCTTGAGCTGTTTACAGAGGGCCCTCCAGAATTTAGACACGAATTGGACGCCTCTATCCGAGACGATCTGCGTGGGCAAACCGTGAAGACGAAAAATGTGTACAAAAAATTGTTTTGCCAACTGAGGCGCTGAAGGAAGACCAGGAAGAGGAATAAAATGTGCCATCTTGGAAAATCGATCAACGACCACCCAAACAACAGTGTTGCCACGGGATGGGGGTAGGTCAGTAATAAAGTCCATACCAATCAATGACCAAGGCTGTTCGGGAACAGGCAGAGGATGAAGGAGACCAGCAGGCTTCTGGCGAGGAGTCTTATCCCGGGCACAGACAGTACAGGCCCGCACAAAATCAACAACATCCGTCTCCAGAGTCGGCCACCAATAGAAACGAGAGATGAGTTGCAGGGACTTTTTGATGCCCCCATGGCCTGCGAGGTGGGAGGAGTGACCCCATCTGAGAATCCCGAGACGTTGGCGTGGAGAAACGAAGGTCTTCCCTGGAGGGGTTTGCCTGATGGAGGCTGGAGAAGTGGAGATCAGACAGTCAGGAGGAATGATGTGTTGCGGAGAGACCTCTGCTTCCGAGGCATCCGAGGAACGAGAGAGGGCATCGGCCCTAATGTTCTTGTCGGCAGGGCGAAAATGAATTTCAAAGTTAAAACGGGCAAAGAACAACGACCACCTGGCCTGGCGAGGGTTCAGCCGTTGGGCAGACTGGAGATAGGAGAGATTCTTGTGATCGGTGTAAATGATAACTGGAAATTTTGATCCCTCCAGCAGATGTCTCCATTCCTCAAGTGCCAATTTAATGGCCAATAGTTCTCGATCCCCGATGGAGTAGTTTCTCTCCGCCGGAGAGAAGGTCCTAGAAAAAAAACCACAAGTAACAGCATGCCCGGAAGAATTTTTTTGTAGAAGGACCGCTCCAGCTCCCACTGAGGAGGCATCTACCTCCAATAGAAAGGGTTTAGATGGGTCAGGTCTGGAGAGCACGGGAGCAGAAGAAAAGGCAGACTTGAGCTGTTTAAATGCGTCTTCCGCTTGGGGAGACCAGGACTTGGGATTGGCATTTTTCTTGGTTAAAGCCACAATAGGAGCTACAATGGTGGAAAAGTGTGGAATAAATTGTCTGTAATAATTGGCGAACCCCAAAAAACGTTGGATAGCACGGAGTCCGGAAGGGCGTGGCCAATCCAAGACGGCAGAGAGTTTATCCGGGTCCATTTGTAATCCCTGGCCAGAGACCAAGTATCCTAGGAAAGGAAGAGATTGACATTCAAACAGACATTTCTCCATTTTGGCATAAAGTTGATTGTCCCGAAGTCTCTGAAGAACCATGCGGACATGCTGGCGGTGTTCTTCTAAGTTGGCAGAAAAAATCAGAATATCGTCCAGATACACAACAACACAGGAATATAAGAGATCACGAAAAATTTCATTAACAAAGTCTTGGAAGACGGCAGGGGCGTTGCACAGGCCAAAGGGCATGACCAGATACTCAAAGTGTCCATCTCTGGTGTTAAATGCAGTCTTCCATTCGTCCCCCTCCCTGATGCGGATGAGATTATAAGCACCTCTTAAGTCCAGTTTGGTAAAGATGTGTGCACCTTGAAAGCGATCAAAGAGTTCTGAGATAAGAGGTAGAGGGTAGCGGTTCTTTACCGTGATTTTATTAAGTCCGCGGTAATCAATGCAAGGACGTAGGGAGCCATCTTTTTTGGACACAAAAAAAAATCCAGCTCCGGCAGGAGAGGAGGATTTGCGGATAAACCCCTTTTTTAAATTCTCCTGGATGTATTCAGACATAGCAAGAGTCTCTGGAGCGGACAGAGGATAAATTCTGCCCCGGGGTGGAGTAGTGCCCGGGAGGAGGTCAATAGGACAGTCATAAGGCCTGTGAGGAGGTAAAGTCTCAGCTTGCTTTTTGCAAAATACGTCAGCATAGTCCATATAAGCCTTAGGGAGACCGGTTACAGGGGGAACCACAGGGACACGGCAGGGAGTACTGGGAACCGGTTTAAGACAGTCCTTGAAACAAGAAGTACCCCAGCTCTTGATTTCTCCTGTGGACCAATCAAGGGTTGGGGAATGGCGTTGAAGCCACGGTAAACCAAGGAGAATTTCGGAAGTGCAATTGGAGAGGACCAAAAACTCAATTTTTTCGTGATGAGGTCCGATGCACATTAGGAGGGGTTCCGTGCGGTAACGCACGGTACAGTCCAATCTTTGATTGTTAACACAATTGATGTAGAGGGGTCTGGCGAGACTGGTCACCGGGATGTTGAACCTGTTGATGAGGGAGGCCAAAATAAAATTTCCTGCAGATCCGGAGTCCAAGAAGGCCATAGTAGAGAAGGAGAAGGTAGAGGCAGATATCCGCACAGGCACAGTAAGGCGTGGAGAAGCAGAGTAGACATCAAGAACTGTCTCACCTTTGTGCGGAGTCAGCGTACGTCTTTCCAGGCGGGGAGGACGGATAGGACAATCCTTCAGGAAGTGTTCGGTACCGGCACAGTACAGGCACAGATTCTCCATGCGGCGTCGTGTCCTCTCTTGAGGTGTCAAGCGAGACCGGTCAACTTGCATAGCCTCCACGGCGGGAGGCACGGGAACGGATTGCAGAGGACCAGAGGAGAGAGGAGCCGGGGAGAAAAAACGCCTCGTGCGAACAAAGTCCATATCCTGGCGGAGCTCCTGACGCCTTTCGGAAAAACGCATGTCAATGCGAGTGGCTAGATGAATAAGTTCATGCAGGTTAGCAGGAATTTCTCGTGCGGCCAGCACATCTTTAATGTTGCTGGATAGGCCTTTTTTAAAGGTCGCGCAGAGGGCCTCATTATTCCAAGATAATTCGGAAGCAAGAGTACGGAATTGGATGGCGTACTCGCCAACGGAAGAATTACCCTGGACCAGGTTCAGCAGGGCAGTCTCAGCAGAAGAGGCTCGGGCAGGTTCCTCAAAGACACTTCGAATCTCCGTGAAGAAGGAGTGTACAGAGGCAGTGATGGGGTCATTGCGGTCCCAGAGCGGTGTGGCCCATGACAGAGCTTTCCCAGACAGAAGGCTGACTACGAAAGCCACCTTAGACCTTTCAGTAGGAAACTGGTCCGACATCATCTCCAAGTGCAGGGAACATTGTGAAAGAAAGCCACGGCAAAACTTAGAGTCCCCATCAAATTTATCCGGCAAGGATAGTCGTAGGCCGGAAGCGGCCACTCGCTGCGGAGGAGGTGCAGGAGCTGGCGGAGGAGATGATTGCTGGAGCTGTGGTAGTAGCTGCTGTAGCATCACGGTCAGTTGAGACAGCTGGTGGCCTTGTTGCGCTATCTGTTGCGACTGCTGGGCGACCACCGTGGTGAGGTCGGCGACAACTGGCAGTGGAACTTCAGCGGGATCCATGGCCGGATCTACTGTCACGATTCGGCTGGCAGGAGGTGGATCCTCCGTGCCAGAGAGGGATTGGCGTGGACCGTGCTAGTGGACCGGTTCTAAGCTGCTACTGGTTTTCACCAGAGCCCGCCGCAAAGCGGGATGGTCTTGCAGCGGCGGTAGCAACCAGGTCGTATCCACTAGCAACGGCTCAACCTCTCTGACTGCTGAAGATAGGCGCGGTACAAGGGAGTAGACAAGAGCAAGGTCGGACGTAGCAGAAGGTCGGGGCAGGCAGCAAGGATCGTAGTCAGGGGCAACGGCAGGAGGTCTGGAACACAGGCTAGGAACACACTGGGAAACGCTTTCACTGGCACGATGGCAACAAGATCCGGCAAGGAAGGGAAGGGGAAGTGAGGTTATATAGGGAAGTGCACAGGTGAATAAACTAATTAAGCCAACTGCGCCAATCAGCGGCGCAGTGGCCCTTTAAATCATAGAGACCCGGCGCGCGCGCGCCCTAAGGAGCGGGGCCGCGCACGCCGGGACAGGACCGACGGAGAGCGAGTCAGGTACGGGAGCCGGGGTGCGCATCGCGAGCGGGCGCCACCCGCATCGCGAATCGCATCCCGGCTGGGAGAGGTATCGCAGCGCACCCGGTCAGCAGGTCTGACCGGGGCGCTGCGATTGCGAGGATGTTGCGAGTGCTCCGGGGAGGAGCGGGGACCCGGAGCGCTCGGCGTAACAAAAAGTTGTGATCAATCTCTCCCTATATGTCTGAGATAATAGGTCATGAGACTGGCATGTGATGGGCACTAACTGGTCACAGCCTGGTACATATATCTTCTTATTATTATATGAACTGGGCTCTATAACTATATACCATCTGCCCTGGTCATATAAGGAGTAGTTACTGCAAACACTTAGGACATTTAAGTAACATTTCTAACAATTTTGACCCTCAAAACCACCTGCAATAGTCTTCAACCTATGGCTCTCCAGCTGTTATGAGACTACAACTCCCAGCTTGCCAGGATCTGTTGTTTTGCAGTAGCTGAAGAGCTAAATGTTGGAGACCACTGCTTTAGGTTATGTTCAGATGAGCGGATTTATAGTGTATTTTACTCTGCAGATCCACTGCTGAAGGACCTCTGTATGGTGCCTTTATATGTGCCTGCTTGGAGTGGCAATACGCCGCTACGTGCAGACACACTGAAGCGATGTAAAAGGCGCATGTGCGCGGCCACTAGCACATCGCAGTGTGTCTGCTCGTAGCGGCGTATTGCCGCTCAGAGCAGGCCCATGTAAAGGCAGCATATAGAGGTCCTTCAGTGGCGGATCCGCAGCGGAATACGCACGGAAAATCTGCTCGTCTGAACATATCCTCAGACTGGAAAACACACAGCCTTCTTGTCCACAAAGGCCACATATTTGCCAAATTGAGCTCGGGACAGGTTCTGATAAATCTCCTTATCGTGTTTACTTTTGGCATTATTGAACCCTTGAGTAGTGTTTTTTTGGCTTAATTGCAACATTTCAAAATCACTGCATGCACTAGCTATGGTATTTATTTATTTTTTTTTAACCCGTACAGGACCTAGGGCATATGGATACGCCTTCTGTACCAGGGCCTACCTGTACCCGTGTGAATTTTGGTCCCCGCCGCGCGCCGGGGCGGGGACCGGACTGGGGTGACTGCTGATATCGATCAGCAGGCACCCCGTGCAAATGTCCAGAGGGGTCATCAGACCCCCCCCATGTCGGCGATCGGCGCAAATCGCAAGTGAATTCACACTTGCGATTTGCGCCGATTCCGGGTCATACGGGTCTATGGTGACCCGGGGACCCGGAATATAAGGGGGATCACGGTTGTCTAAGACACCCACAATCCCCCTGTAGCGATAGGAGTGAGGTGGCAGAGGTGCCACCCCTCCTATCCCTGCTATTGGTGGTCTAGATGCGACCACCAATAGCAGATCGGGGGCGGGGGTTACTTTCGTTTTCCCCGTTCTGCCCACCCACAATAGGCGGGGCAGAACGGGGAAACGACAGGGACTGGCGCCGAAGATCCACTTACCAGTCGGTGGAAGCTGCAGGACGGGATTGGCGGCGGTGATCGGTGCGGGCGGCGATGTCGTGCGGCAGAAGAGAACGGCTCCCTGGATCCTACGGAAACCGGTAAGTTGCTTGCAACATCTAGAGGGCTACAGTCTGAGACTGTAGCCCTCCAGATGTTGCAAAACTACAACTCCCAGCATGCCCAGGCAGCTGCTGGGCATGCTGGGATTTGCAGTTTTGCAACAGCTGGAGGTCTACAGTTTAGAGACCACTGCACAGTGATCTCTATACTGTAGCACTCTAGATCTTGCAAAACTACAACTCCTAGCATGCCCACACAGCAGTTTGTTGTCTGTGCATGCTGGGATTTGTATTTTTGCAACATCTGGAGGTCCACAGTTTGAGATCACAATGCAGTGGTCTCTATCTGTAGCCCTCCAGATGTTGCAAAGCTGTTGCATAACTAGATCTCCCAGCATGCCCTTCGGCGATCAGTACATGCTGGGAGTTGTAGTTTTGCAACAGCTATAACTGAGTTTTGTAACAGAACCTAACTGAAGGTTTTCCAACAGTGTGCCTCCAGCTGTTGCAAAACTACAACTCCCAGCATGCACGGTCTGTCAGTACATGCTGAAAGTTGTAGTTTTGAAACAGCTGGAGGTTTGCCCCCAATGTGAACGTACAGGGTACATTCACACGGACAGGTTCACAGTAAGTTTCCTGCTTCAAGTATGAGCTGCGGCAAATTTTTCGCTGCAGCGCAAATTTCTAGCGGGAAGCTCACTGTAAACCTGCGCCACTTTGAATGTACCCTAAAAACACTACACTACACTACACTAACACATAATAAAGGGTAAAACACTGCATAAACACCCCCTTACACTGCCCCCCCCCCAATAAAAATGAAAAACGTATTGTACAGCAGTGTTTCCAAAACGGAGCCTCCAGCTGTTGCAAAACAACAACTCCCAGCATTTCCGGACAGCCACTGACTGTCCAGGCATGCTGGGAGTTTAGCAACAGCTGGAGACACCCTGTTTGGGAATCACTGGCGTAGAATACCCCTATGTCCACCCCTGTGCAATCCCTAATTTAGTCCTCAAATGTGCATGGCGCTCTCTCACTTTGGAGCCCTGTCGTATTTCAAGGAAACCGTTTAGGGCCACATATGGGGTATCTCTGTACTCGGGAGAAGTTGCGTTACAAATTTTGAGGCGCCCTTATGAAAAGGAAAAGTTGGGAGCTACACCAGACTGTCAGTGTAAAAAAATTTTAAATTTTACATTAACATGCTGGTGTTGTCCTTTACTTTTTATTTTCACAAGTGTTAAAAGGAAAAAAAGACCCCAAAAATTTGTAACGCAATTTCTCCTGAGTACAGAGAACACAACTGCGGGCACACAACAAGGCTCAGGAGTGAGGGCGCACCATGTACATTTGAAGCCTAAATTGGTGATTTGCACAGGGGTGGCCGATTTTACAGCGGTTCTGCCATAAACGCAAAAAAAGAAATACCCACATGTGACTCCATTTTGGAAACTACACCCCTCACGGAAAGTAACAAGGGGTATAGTGAGCCTTAACACCCCACAGGTGTTTGACGAATTTTCATTAAAGTTGGATGGAAAAAAAAAATAATAATTACACAAAAATGCTGGTGTTACCCAAAATTTTTCATTTTCACAAGGAAAAATAGGAACAAAAAAGCCCCCCAAAATTTGTAACCCCATTTCTTCTGAGTAAGAAAATACCCCATATGTGGATGTAAAGTCCTCTGCGGGTGCACTACAATGCTCAGAAGAGAAGGAGCACCATTGGGATTTTGAAGATAAAATTTGTCCGGAATTGAAGGCTACGTGTGTTTACAAAGCCCCCATAGAGCCAAAACAATGGACCCCCCCACATATGACCCCATTTTGGAAACTACACCCCTCACATAATGTAATAAGGGGTACAGTGAGCATTTACGCCCCACAGGTGTCTGACAGATTTTTGGAACAGTGGTTCGTGAAAATGAAAAATTTAATTTTTCATTTGCACAGCCCACTGTTCCAAAGATCTTTCAAACTCCAATGGAGTGTAAATACTCACTGGACCCCTTATTAAATTCTGTGAGGGGTGTAGTTTCCAAAATGGGGTCACGTGGGGGGGTCCACTGTTCTGGCACCACGGGGGGCTTTGTAAACGCACATGGCCCCTGACTTCCATTCCAACCAAATTCTGTCTTCAAAAGCTCAATGGGGCTCCTTCTCTTCTGAGAATTGTAGTGCGCCAGCAGAGTACTTGATGTCCACACATTGGGTATTTCCATGGGGTTACAAATTTTGGGGGTCATTTTCTCCTATTATCCCATGTAAAAATATAAAATGTGGGGGGAAACCAGCATTTTAGTGATATTTTTTTTTTCATTTACACATCCTACTTTAGCAAAGAGTCGTCAAATACCTGTGAGGTTTTAAGGCTCACTGTACCCCTTGTTGTGTTCCTTGAGGGGTGTAGTTTCTAAAACAGTATGCCATGTGTTTTTTTTTTTTTTGCTGTTCTGGCACCATAGGGGCTTCCTAAATGCGACATGCCCTCCAAAAACCATTTCAGCAAAATTTGCTTTTCAAAAGCCAAATGTGACTCCTTCTCTTCTGAGCATTGTAGTGCGCCAGCAGAGCACTTTACTTCCATACTTGGGGTATTTCATACTCAGGAGAGATGTGGTTACAAATTTTAGGGGGCATTTTGTCCTATTATCCCTTGTAAAAATTAAAAATTTTGGGGAAAACTAGCATTTTAGTTGAAAAAAATAAATAAATCATTTACACATCCAACTTTAACAAAAAGTCGTGAAGCACCTGTGGGGTGTTAAGGCTCACTAGACCCCTTGTTACGTGCCTTCAGGGGTGTAGTTTCCAAAAGAGTATGCCATGTGTTTTTTTTTTTTTTTTTTTTTGCTGTTCTGGCACCATAGGGGCTTCCTAAAAGCGACATGCCCCACAAAAACCATTTCAGAAAAACTCTGAATTTTGAATTTTCTCCTTCAATTTGCTGCTATTCTTGTGAAACACCTAAAGGGTTAACAAACCTTTTGAATGTCATTTTGAATACTTTGAGGGGTGCAGTTTTTATAATGGGGTCATTTGTGGGACATTTCTAATATGAAGGACATTCAAATCCACTTCAAAACAGAACTGGTCCCTGAAAATTTTCGATTTTGAAAATGTTGTGAAAATTTTGAAAATTGCTGCTGTACTTTGAAGCCCTCTGATGTCTTCCAAAAGTAAAAACATGTCAACTTTATGATGGAAACATAAAGTAGACATTTTGTATATGTGAATCAATTCATAATTTATTTGGAACATTCATTTTCCTTATAAGCAGAGAGCTTCATCAAATTTTGGAATTTTTCACCAAGAAATGATGCAAGTATTGACAAAATTTTACCACTAACATAAAGTAGAATATGTCACGAAAAAACAATCTCGGAATCAGAATGAAAGGTAAAAGCATCTCAGAGTTATTAATGTTTAAAGTGACAGTGGTCAGATGTGCAAAAAATGGACATACACTTGACATACACTTATGAGATATTTCCTTTCTCAAGAGAATTTGGGTTACAAATTTTAGGGTAATTTCTCTTCTTTTACCCCTTGTAAAAATTCAAAAAATTGGGTCTACAAGAACATGCGAGTGTAAAAAATGAAGATTTTGAATTTTCTCCTTCACTTTGCTGCCATTCCTGTGAAACACCTAAAGGGTTAACACACTTACTGAATGTGATTTTGAATACTTTGAGGGGTGTAGTTTTTATAATGGGGTCATTTATGGGGTATTTCTACTATGAAGGCCCTTCAAATCCACTTCAAACCTGAACTGGGCCCTGAAAAATTACGATTTTGAAATTTTGGGAATAATTGAAAAATTGCTGCTGAACTTTGAAGCCCTCTGGTGTCTTCCAAAAGTAAAAACATGTCAACTTCATGATGATGCCAACATAAAGTACACATAGTGTATATGTGAATCAATATATAATTTATTTGGGATGTCCATTTTATTCATAAGCAGAGAGTTTCAAAGCAAAAAAAAAAATGCATAGATTAGAATATGTCATGAAAAAACAATCTTGGAATCATAATGAAAAGTAAAAGCATCCCAGAGTTATTAATGCTTAAAGTGACAGTTTATTCATAGCCGGGACCCTGGGCACAGATCATTGTGCCTCACGCTATTAATACTTCAGACGCGGCGATCAAAGTTGATTGCTTTGTCGAAAAAGTAAAAGCTTCCCGGCAGCTCAGTCGGGCTGATCGGGACTATCGCGATAAAATCGCAATGTACCGATCAGCTAGGACACGAGCGGAGGCCCCCTTACCTTGCTCTGTCACGTCCGATCGGCATTTGATTGCTTCAAACCTGAGATACAGGCTTGAGCAATCAACCCCCTATTACGCTGATCCATGCAAAGCTATGGCTTTGCAGAGATCAGGGTAAAAGATCAGTGTGTGCAGTGTTATAGCCGCCTATGGGAGCTATAACACTGCAAAAAAAAATAAAACGGAAAAAAAAGTTAATAAAAGTCATTTAACCCCTTCCCTAATAAAAGTTTGAATCACCCCCCTTTTCCCATAAAAAAAATGGTGTAAATAAAAATAAACATATGTGGTATCGCCGCGTGTGTAAATGTCCGAACTATAAAAATATATCGTTAATTAAACTGCACGGTCAATGACGTACGCGCAAAAAAATTCCAAAGTCCAAAATAGTGTCTTTTTTGTGACCTTTTTATATCATTAAAAAATGAATGAAAAGCGATCAAAAAGTCAGATTAATTCAAAAATTGTACCGACAAAAACTTCAGATCATGGCGCAAAAAATGAGCCCTCATACCACCCCGTACGCAGAAAAATAAAAAAGTTAAAGGGTCAGAAGATGACATTTTTAAACATATACATTTTCCTGCAAGTAGTTATGATTTTTTTCAGAAGTACGACAAAATCAAACCTATATAAGTAGGGTATCATTTTAACCGTATGGACCTACTGAATAAAGATAAGGTGTCATTTTTACCAAAAAATGCACTGCGTAGAAATGGAAGCCCCCAAAAGTTACAAAATTAAATTTTTTCTTCAATTTTGTTGCATAATGAATATTTTTCCGTTTCGCCGTGCATTTTTTGGTAAAATGACTAATGTCACTGCAAAGTAGAATTGGTGGTGCAAAAAATAAGCCATCATATGGAATTTTATGTGCAAAATTTAAAGCGTTATAATTTTAAGAAGGTGATGAGGATGCAAAAAACGGAAAAACGTTGAGTCCTTAAGGGATTAAGGTGAAAATGAGCTGCATCCTTTATTTTTGCATTTTCATTTTTTCCTCCTCGCCTTCTAAAAATCATAACTCTTTTATATTTTCATCCACAGATGAGTATGATGGCTTGTTTTTTGCTCGACCAGTTGTCCTTTGTAATGACATCACTCATTTTACCATAAAATATATGGCATTACCAAAAAAATACCATTTATGTGGGGAAATTGAATAGAAAACTGCAATTTAGCAAATTTTGGAAGGTTTCGTTTTCACACTGTACAATTTACGGTAAAAATTACATGTTTTCTTTATTCTGTCATCAAACGGAAAATGGAAAAGGACCTCATTCATCCAGGCGCTGCCGGTTAGGTCATCAGGTGCACAAAATGATGCAATGTATACCTTGGAATATTGTATACATGAAAGTTTATTAAAAAATAATAAACAACATACAGATTACACGTTTCGAGGGTGACTCCCCTCTTCCTCAGATCAGGTGTGCTGTCATACAACAAACAGGTAAGTATTTATGTGAAAAAAGGGCGCCAAAACACCTAAGGGGGCGTGGCCAGGAAGTGGGATGTAACCAAAAAGCAAGTGTAAACAGGTAAAGTAAAGAAAAGGAATAAAAAACTAAAATGTTGTTTTAATAGCATGAGACATATGTCTAACTAAAACATAGCAAAGAGATCCTGGGATCGTAACGTTTCAGGATCTCCGTATCTGTTGGCAGAGAAAGCAGGCCAGTGCGCACGCGCCGGTGTCTCTAAGGACGCGTTGCCAGGGCAGACGCTCGGCTTATACCAAGCCGAGCGAAAACAAGGCACCGGTGCGCGTGCGCCAACCCCGTCTGTATCTGCCGGAGAGGCTGTATAACGCGATTCGCTCATGTTTCCAAGGACGCGTCGCTAAGGTGAGCGCACCGGTGCGCGAGCGCCATCCCCATCTGTATCTGCCGGAGAGGCTGTACAACGCGATGCGCCCATCCCCGTCTGTATCTGCCGGAGAGGCTGTACAACGCGATGCGCCCATGTTTCCAAGGACGCGTCGCTAAGGTGATCGCTCGGCTTTTGCTGCTCCGAGCGAGAGATATTATACAGCATAACTGTGAGGCAGAAACATGGAAAAAAAATGGAAAAAAAATGGAAAAAAGTACCATCTTAGATCCAAGATGAACGATGTATGTGTGTGTGTATCTATAATTAACATATCTATGTAGAAAGCAATCTAGTAGAGAAAATTGAAAAGAATGTAAAGAGCAAGGGAGTATAGTAGCCAGCCTGATGAATGAGTGTCGGCATTAATGGGGTATATATAAAAAAAAAAAAGCGTGCAAAAATGCATAACATATAGAATGCATAACATAGTAAATTATGAAATATAAAAAATATACATATATAATATATAAATAAAAGTAAATAAATAATAATAATAAAAATACATAAAGATGGCATATAAAAGATAAAAAAAATAATAAAAAATATACAGATCCATGTATGTATACACATATATACACACATCCACATGCACAACTACTCAGAATTATTGAATAACGACAATAGGATTGGGAGATACACATATCAAAATTAGGGCTGTAATGGATAAAAAATATAATAATAATAAAATAATATATATATATATACTACATAAAGAGCACTGAATGGATGATAAAAGGACAACGGAGGAAATTAGAAGTTACATTAGATCATTTCGTTTAATCCTGTAGGTATGAGAGTTTTTAATTTATATATCCAAAAATTTTCCCTCTTACGTAGTGTAGCAAATCTATGAGGGTCGTCTTTGGGTATCATTTCTATTGGGGTTAAACGAATACATCCAAAGTATTGTTTGTGAAGTTCCGTGAGATGCCTAGAGACACTGTGTAAAAGGAAACCATTGTTTGTATTGCTCCTATGCTTGTTAATCCTTTCTCGGAGACTTCTGATGGTGCGTTCCACATATTGAAGCCCACAGGGGCATTCCAGCAGATAAATAATGTATTGGGAGGCACAGTTTATATGGGATTTAATCTCAAAGGATTCTCCTGTCCTATTTGAGGGGAAGGACTTGCATTTATTTGTAATATTTGCACAACATTTGCATTTTGTGGAGGAGCATTTGTATGACCCAGTTGAAGATAGAAAGGTCAACTTACTAACTTTCTGGGAGCGCAATCTACTGGGTGCAATAATGTTGCGAAGGGTCCGTCCCCTCCGGAATGTGACTGCAGGTTTGGGTGGGAGAATATCTCGTAAGTAAGGGTCTTTTAAAAGGATTGCCCAATGTTTGTGTAGGATTCCTTTAATAAGTTTGTTCTCTTTAGTGAAAGGGGTGATAAAATTTAATGACCACTTGTCACACATGTCATCCTTAATAGAATTCCTATTTTCCAGACATTCATGTTGGGATAATTTTTCTGCCCTCTGAAATGCCAAGTCTATTATAATTTTCGGGTATTTTTTTGCTTTAAACCTTGATTTTAAAATTTAGCTCTGTTCGCAGAAATCTCCAGGCTTGGTGCAATTGCGTCGGATACGTTTGAATTGTCCGAAAGGTACGTTTGTCAGCCATTTTTTATATAGTGGGCACTGGAAAAGTCCAAATAGCTATTGCTATCCACCTTTTTGAAATAGGTCTTGGTGTTAAACAAGCCATTTTCATCAATATAAACCATCACATCTAAAAATTCGGCGTTATTGGTATAAACTGTGTGTGTGAAATTAAGACCAGAACAGTTGCTATTAATATGCGCTAAAAAGTCATCTAAAATATCCCGAGGACCTTGCCAGATAAAGAAAATATCGTCGATGTAGCGTTTATAAAAGCGACAGTATTGAAATAAAACATGTGGATAGATGAATGTTTCTTCGAATAGGCCAACAAAAAGATTTGCAAAAGTTGGTGCTACTTTGGAGCCCATTGCGGTCCCTGTATGCTGAGAATAAATTTTTCCTTGAAATTCAAAATAATTGTGCGTGAGTATATATCTCAAGCCTTTTAAAATAAAGTCACGCTGTTCTTGAGGCATATTAGGATCGTTATGTAAAAAAGATGCAACAGCTTTTATCCCTTGCTCGTGGTTAATCACTGTATAAAGAGAGGTGGTGTCCATTGTGACTAAAAGACCATTCAGCTTTTAAAATAGAGTTAATAAAGTCAGTTGTGTCTTTCAGGTAAGATTTTAAGTTTAAAACGTATTTCTGAAGCATAATATCTAGATAATGAGATAGATTAGATGATACTGAATTAATGCCAGAGACAATAGGCCGTCCTGGGGGGTTAGTGAGGTTCTTGTGTATCTTTGGTAGATAATAAAAGATAGGTAATGCAGGTTCTGTTACTGTTATATAATCGTGTTCTTTTTTACTCAGAACACCTCCCTTGAGCCCTTCAGCTGTTAAAATTTTCAATTCTTGTACGTATTGAGTAGTGGGATTGTAAGATAAAATTTTATAAAACTGTGTATCAGAAAGAAGACGATTGGCTTCCATAATGTAATCCGTTAGATTCAGCAGAACAATCCCACCCCCTTTGTCTGCAGAACGGAACACTAAATCATGATTTTTTGCAAGATTCGTCATAGCATCCAATTCTTTTTTGGTGAGATTATTATTGTATTTCTGTTTTGATGTAGTAAGTGTTTCCAGATCATCTGAAACTAGACTTGAAAAGGTGTCAATAAAACTGCCTTTGGATTGCAAAGGATAAAAATTGGATTTTGGTCTCAGATCCGTATGTATAGCAGGTGGATTCAAACCTTCATGTTCATCTTGGATTATATTCTGCTTTCCCCCATCCAAATCTTTCATATTAAAAAATCTTTTAACAGTGAGTTTTTTTTATATATATTTGTTTAGATCCAGGAAAAGTTCAAAGCTGTCGGCAGTGTTTGTAGGACAAAAAGAAAGTCCTCTCTGTAGTAGCTTGTTTTCTATGTCGTTTAGGACATAGGACGAGAGGTTAAAGATTCTTACGGTGTCTAGACTGTTGGATTTTGGTTTCTTCTCTTTCCTCTCCCTTTTCTGTCCTCCCCTGCATCCTCTTCTCCTCTGTCTTTTCTCTTTGTACTCAGGGAGGGAGCAATATGTATTTGTTCTACTGTTGGTGATTCCAAGAGGGGAGGGAGTGTGGGTTGTTTGATTAGATTGGTGGGAAGCTCTAAAAAAGTAGTGGCATTATGTAGGGTAAATTGATCAGGGTTCGAGCAGTCTCCTAGTGTTGGTAAAGAGGAGAAATTGGTGTTAGGCCCTATAGGCGTGAAAAAAAAGTTGGTCCGATATGAACTCTCCTGTGGTGGCTGGGGATTCGACATGCACAGTAAGGAGGGAATCATCAAATGAAGACTGAGAGAAAGAATTGAACCGCCCGGGAGGTAGGGGATTCGTGGGGGAAGTATGTGTGGTAATTTGCTGCATATACTCCACAAGTTCCTGGGGTGGGATTGAGAGGGCTGCAGTAGATGGGTTACGGGTGAGATAGGCCTCAATGTGGTTGTTTATAAACTTAAAATCTTACCTGAAAGACACAACTGACTTTATTAACTCTATTTTAAAAGCTGAATGGTCCCCAGAATGTCTTTTAGTCACAATGGACATCACCTCTCTTTATACAGTGATTAACCACGAGCAAGGGATAAAAGCTGTTGCATCTTTTTTACATAACGATCCTAATATGCCTCAAGAACAGCGTGACTTTATTTTAAAAGGCTTGAGATATATACTCACGCACAATTATTTTGAATTTCAAGGAAAAATTTATTCTCAGCATACAGGGACCGCAATGGGCTCCAAAGTAGCACCAACTTTTGCAAATCTTTTTGTTGGCCTATTCGAAGAAACATTCATCTATCCACATGTTTTATTTCAATACTGTCGCTTTTATAAACGCTACATCGACAATATAATTTTTATCTGGCAAGGTCCTCGGGATATTTTAGATGACTTTTTAGCGCATATTAATAGCAACTGTTCTGGTCTTAATTTCACACACACAGTTTATACCAATAACGCCGAATTTTTAGATGTGATGGTTTATATTGATGAAAATGGCTTGTTTAACACCAAGACCTATTTCAAAAAGGTGGATAGCAATAGCTATTTGGACTTTTCCAGTGCCCACTATATAAAAAATGGCTGACAAACGTACCTTTCGGACAATTCAAACGCATCCGACGCAATTGCACCAAGCCTGGAGATTTCTGCGAACAGAGCAAAATTTTAAAATCCAGGTTTAAAGCAAAAAAATACCCGAAAATTACAATAGACTCTGCATTTCAGAGGGCAGAAAAATTATCCCAACATGAATGTCTGGAAAATAGGAATTCTATTAAGGATGACATGTGTGACAAGTGGTCATTAAATTTTATCACCCCTTTCACTAAAGAGAACAAACTTATTAAAGGAATCCTATACAAATATTGGGCAATCCTTTTAAAAGACCCTTACTTACGAGATATTCTCCCACCCAAACCTGCAGTCACATTCCGGAGGGGACGGACCCTTCGTAACATTATTGCACCCAGTAGATTGCGCTCCCAGAAAGTTAGTAAGTTGACCTTTCTATCTTCAACTGGGTCATACAAATGCTCCTCCACAAAATGCAAATGTTGTGCAAATATTACAAATAAATGCAAGTCCTTCTCCTCAAATAGGACAGGAGAATCCTTTGAGATTAAATCCCATATAAACTGTGCCTCCCAATACATTATTTATCTGCTGGAATGCCCCTGTGGGCTTCAATATGTGGGGCGCACCATCAGAAGTCTCCGAGAAAGGATTAACAAGCATAGGAGCAATACAAACAATGGTTTCCTTTTACACAGTGTCTCTAGGCATCTCACGGAACTTCACAAACAAGACTTTGGATGTATTCGTTTAACCCCAATAGAAATGATACCCAAAGACGACCCTCATAGATTTGCTACACTACGTAAGAGGGAAAATTTTTGGATATATAAATTAAAAACTCTCATACCTACAGGATTAAACGAAATGATCGAATGTAACTTCTAATTTCCTCCGTTGTCCTTTTATCATCCATTCAGTGCTCTTTATGTAGTATATATATATATATATATATATATATATATATATATATTATTTTATTATTATTATATTTTTTTATCCATTACAGCCCTAATTTTGATATGTGTATCTCCCAATCCTATTGTTGTTATTCAATAATTCTGGGTAGTTGTGCATGTGGATGTGTGTATATATGTGTATACATACATGGATCTGTATATTTTTTATTATTTTTTTATCTTTTATATGCCATCTTTATGTATTTTTATTATTATTATTTATTTACTTTTATTTATATATTTTATATGTATATTTTTTATATTTCATAATTTACTATGTTATGCATTCTATATGTTATGCATTTTTGCACGCTGTTTTTTTTTATATATACCCCATTAATGCCGACACTCATTCATCAGGCTGGCTACTATACTCCTATAGAGCCTGTGAATCACGCTGCAATGCGTTCCCCTTGCTCTTTACATTCTTTTCAATTTTCTCTGCTAGATTGCTTTCTACATAGATATGTTAATTATAGATACACACACACATACATCGTTCATCTTGGATCTAATATGGTACTTTTTTCCATTTTTTTCCCATTTTTTTCCATGTTTCTGCCTCACAGTTATGCTGTATAATATCTCTCGCTCGGAGCAGCAAAAGCCGAGCGATCACCTTAGCGACGCGTCCTTGGAAACATGGGCGCATCGCGTTGTACAGCCTCTCCGGCAGATACAGACGGGGATGGGCGCATCGCGTTGTACAGCCTCTCCGGCAGATACAGACGGGGATGGCACACGCGCACCGGTGCGCTCACCTTAGCGACGCGTCCTTGGAAACATGAGCGCATCGCGTTATACAGCCTCTCCGGCAGATACAGACGGGGTTGGCGCACGCACACCGGTGCCTTGTTTTCGCTCGGCTTGGTATAAGCTTGGCAACGTGTCCTTAGAGACACCGGCGCGTGCGCACTGGCCTGCTTTCTCTGCCAACAGATACGGAGATCCTGAAACGTTACGATCCCAGGATCTCTTTGCTATATTTTAGTTAGACATATGTCTCATGCTATTAAAACAACATTTCAGTTTTTATTCCTTTTCTTTACTTTACCTGTTTACACTTGCTTTTTGGTTACATCCTACTTCCTGGCCACGCCCCCTTAGGTGTTTTGGCGCCCTTTTTTCCACATAAATACTTACCTGTTTGTTGTATGACAGCACACCTGATCTGAGGAAGAGGGGAGTCACCCTCGAAACGCGTAATCTGTATGTTGTTTATTATTTTTTTATAAACTTTCATGTATACAATATTCCAAGGTATACATTGCATCATTTTGTGCACCTGATGACCTAACCGGCAGAGCCTGGATGAATGAGGTCCTTTTCCATTTTCCGTTTGATGACTACGTCAGGACGTATGTGCCTGTGACCTCCGGCTTGCAGCCCTCCCTTGGACATCAGTGAGTACCCCTATATGGGGTGATATGCGTTACTTCTATTTACATCTGGTGAGCAGCCACCTATAAGTGCCGTGGGTTTCTCCCACATTTACACTTGCTGTTTGTGTTTAAGGGTAATACACGAGGCGCCGTTCCCCGGTCCTTTTTCTTTCTATTTATTTCTTCTTTATTCTGTGGATCAATACAATTAAAATGATACCCATAATTTCATACTTTTCTATTACTGTGCCACTTTAAAAATCTCAAACGTTTTAACCAAATTAGTACCTGTAAAATCTCTCTATTTTGACGACCTATGACTTTTGAATTTTTCTGTACAAGGGCAAATTTTTTGCGCCGTGATCTGTACTTTTTTTTTATATCACATATATTTATATAAAACTTTTAATACATTTATTATTATTTTTTTTTTAATATGATGTGACAAAAAAGCAGCAATTTTGGACCTTTAGTTTTTTTTACACATTTACGCCGTTCACCGTATGGGATCATTAACATTATATTTTGATAGTTCGGACATTTACGCACGCAGCAATACCAAATATGTTTATTAATTTTTTTTAATACTTTTAGGGGGTTAAAGGAAACAAGGGACAATTTACATTTTTATTGGGGGAGGGGATTGCCACTTTAAATCAATGATCTGCAGCGGTGTCGCGGGGGGATAAATAGCCAATAATTTATACCGGAATATCGGTATAAGTTATCGGCTGTCGGCCCTAACCTACACTGATTATCGGTATCGGCCCTAAAAAAACAATATCGGTCGATCCCTAATATGGCACGCTATTTGCTTGTTTGTAGGCCCTTTACAATGATAAGGCCACTGTTAAGCGTATTTGTACGCAGGAAAACCTTTTTTTTTTCTTTCATACACCGGCAGGTGTACAACGTGTGGTATAACACTGAATTTAGCACAGAGACAGAGTAACAGGTGAGAAATGGTAAAAAGGCACTAAAGTCCACACTAATATGACGTATTTCTGAACAGCAGCAGGACCCAACAGTGCAGCACCACAAAAAAAATCCAGGGATTAAACCCTAAATTGCACTCTTAGCAGCAGAAGATTTGTGGAGCAAATAAAAATAAACTCAATTGGGCTGAAAAATGAGGAGATAAGATGCTTCAGAAAGTTCAGGCAGCTTGGAGATCTGTATGAGGCAGCTGACAGCTATCTGCCCCTCTCTGCTGCAATGCTCAATAACGTGAATAGGAGGTTTAGCAATCAATGATCCTTCTCAGTGTAACAGCACAGCACTCTGCACTCCTGCCTTTCCCTAATGCTGATGTGACTAGCAGTTGCAGTGTAAGGCTGTGGTATGAGCTATTCCCACACACACAGTCCCGTCCTCTCCATCTGAGTGCATAGATGAAATGAAGAGAGGCAAGATGGCCGCCGATTATATAGGGGCTGTGACATCACAGGGGTCAGTGAACACTGATAGGCTGCATCTCACATGTGGTTCAGGGTAAGCCCGCCTACCTTCATTCCCGCCGCTGTTTCCCGCCCTCCCATAATCCCCTGCCCCATGTACTCACATGTGGATCCGCCATCTTAGGTCTCTAATAGCCTGGAACGCTGTAAAATGGAGTTTAATTAAGCGATTCGCGCAATAGAATCGCGGCGATATTCGTATTAGTTGCGAATCAAATTTTTCATGAAATTCGTAACGAATTCGGGTTCTTCGATTCGCTCATCTCTAATTGCCTCCACACCGTCCCTACGATTGCCCTATAGATTTACTGCCCTGCACCACTCCTCCCAGAGGCAGAATTTACCCCTTGTCTGTTCCAGAAACCCAGGCCATGGCAGACTACATCCAAGAAAATCTTCGGAAGGGGTTTATCAGGAAGTCCTCTTCTCCTGCCGGAGCTGGGTTCTTCTCCCTTGAGAAAAAAGACAGTTCTTTGCAACCTTGTATCAACTACCGTGGTTTATATAAAATTACTGTAAAGAACCGCTATCCACTACCTCTAATCTTGGAATTATTTGATCGCCTGAGAGGTGCCAGAATTTTCTCAAAACTTGATCTTGATCTTGGGCATATAATTTGGGCATATAATTTGATTCTTATTCGTAAAGGGGACTAATGGAAGACTGCGTTTAATACCCGTGATGGACATTTCGAGTATCTTGTCATGCCATTTGGACTCTCTAATGCTCCAGCAGTCTTTCAGGAGTTTGTCAATGATATTTTTTGAGATCTTCTATACTCCTGCGTCATAGTCTATTTGGACGACATACTCATCTATTCACCCAATATTGAATCTCATCACTCCCACCTTCCGCCAAGTCTTACAGCCTCCGTGAAAATCAAACTTGAAAAATGCCCTTTTGAAAAAAACAGTCTTCCTTTTTTGGGCTATATTGTTACAAGTGAAGGTCTGCAAATGGATCCCGACAAGTTGTCTGCAGTTCTAGACTGGCCTCAACCGTCTGGTTTGAAAGCGACCCAGCGCTTTCTTGGTTTTGCCAACTACTCTCGGCAATTTATACCTTCTCTGGTAGCTCCCATCGTCTCCCTTACCAAAAAGACGGCTAATCCAAGGGTGTGGACACCAGAGGCTGAGGAATCTTTCAAAGAGTATAAGTCCGCCTTTGCTTCTGCTCCTGTTTTATCTAGACCTGATCCTAAGAAGCCATTTTTTTGGGAAGTGGATGCTTCCTCAGTAGGAGTTGGGTCAGTTTTAACACAAAAGTCTACTAAAGGGAGAACTTTAACCTGTGGCTTTTTCTGTAAAACCTTCTCCCCTGCGGAGAGAAACTATACTATCGGAGATCACGACCTCTTAGCCATTAAGCTGGCCTTAGCAGAGTGGCGTCACCTCTTGGAAGGCTCAGTACATCCTGTCACAATTTATACAGACCACAAGAATCTGCTTTATCTTCACTGTATTTCAAGAAAGACAGAAAGCCAGGACTGCCGCTTACCAGATAGCGGAGGTGGTGTGAACTGCAACCAACTATAGGAATCCAGAGATGATCATGTTCACGCGGTGCACAAATCCAGGAAATGTAGCAGATCCAATGTCATAAAAGATGTAACAGGAGGCACTCGTGAATGCAACACGTTGATTTATTCAGGTATGGTCACAGGATGCAAACAGTAAACAAGCCGTTTCACGCTACATGCGCTTATTCATGACCTATCGCAGAATCCTTAACATCGACCTTAAATAAGTCGGGATACACCCAACTTTATTAACAATTGACACACCGATACTTAAAACATACTAAGAATATACAAAATATTGCATTAATACAACAACTAGAAACCATGGTGAGGGTATTCATAGCACATATAATATAGTAACAAATAGTTAAATATATTGTTACATGATAAGATTATCCAACTACCAAAAAGGAAGAGAAATAAAAGAATAATAAACAGAAAATTCCTCCCAAAAATAATTTTTCCACGCAAAAGAAAAATGAAAAAGGGGGAGAGCTGAAAAAACCATAAAGGGGTACTCCACTGGAAAAAAAATGTTGTTAAATCAACTGGTGCCAGAAACAGATTTGTAAATTACTCCTATTAGAAAATCTTAATCCTTCCAGTACTTATCAGCTGCTGTATGCTACGGAGGAAGTTCTTTTCTATTTGAATTTCCTTTCTGTCTGACCACAGTGCTCTCTGCTGACACCTCTGTCCATGTCAGGAACTGTCCAGAGCACGATAGGTTTTCTATGGGGATTTGCTCCTACTCTGGACAGTTTCTAAAATGGACAGAGGTGGCAGCAGAGATCACTGTGGTCAGACAGAAAGGAAATTTAAAAAGAAAATAACTTCCTGTGGATAATACAGCAGCTGATAAGTAGTGGAAGGATTAGGATTTTTAATAGAAGTAATTTACAAATCTGTTTAACTTTCTGGTGCCAGTTGATTTGAAAAAAAAAATGTTTTCCACCGGAATACCCCTTAAAAGAAAATATTCAACAGACAGGGGTTAATGAGTTAATGATTTGGGGGGAACATACTTAGATCGCTTCTGGTATTTAAACCTAAAACCCCAAGGCTTCTGTCCGTAAAATTAACTCAGTCTCTTTTTGTAATAATAATTTATTTCTATTGCCACCTCTGTCTGGGACTCTTTGGACATATAAACCCATAAACTTCAAATCGTTACTCTTATTGTGATGTACCTCTTGCATGTGTTTCACAAAATGTGTACTTCCTACTCCTGTCTTTAACCCCTTAAGGACGCAGGATGTAAATGTACGTCCTGGTGAGGTGGTACTTAACGCACCAGGACATACATTTACGTCCTGTGCATAACTGCGGGCATCGGAGCGATGCCCGTGTCATGCGCGGCTGATCCCGGCTGCTGATCGCAGCCAGGGACCCGCCGGCAATGGCCGACGCCCGCGATCTCGCGGGCGTCCGCCATTAACCCCTCAGGTGCCGGGATCAATACAGATCCCGGCATCTGCGGCAGTGCGCGATTTGAATGAATGATCGGATCGCCTGCAGCGCTGCTGGGGGATCCGATCATTCATAACGCCGCACGGAGGTACCCTCTCCTTCCTCCGTCCGGCTCCCGGCGTCTCCTGCTCTGGTCTGTGATCGAGCAGACCAGAGCAGAAGATGACCGATAATACTGATCTGTTCTATGTCCTATACATAGAACAGATCAGTATTAGCAATCATGGTATTGCTATGAATAGTCCCCTATGGGAACTATTCAATTGTAAAAAAAAATGTAAAAGTAAAAGTAAAAAAAAAGTGAAAAATCCCCATCCCCAATAAAAAAGTAAAACGTCCGTTTTTTCCTATTTTACCCCCAAAAAGCGTAATTTTTTTTTAATAGACATATTTGGTATCGCCGCGTGCGTAAATGTCCGAACTATTAAAATAAAATGTTAATGATCCCGTACGGTGAACGGCGTGAACGAAAAATTCCTACTTTTTTATTACATTTTATTTAAAAAAAAATTATAAAAAATGTATTAAAAGTTTTTTATATGCAAATGTGGTATCAAAAAAAAGTACAGATCATGGCGCAAAAAATGAGCCCCATACCGCCGCTTATACGGAAAAATAAAAAAGTTAGAGGTCATCAAAATAAAGGGGTTATAAATGTACTAATTTGGTTAAAAAGTTTGTGATTTTTTTTTAAGTGCAACAATAATATAAAAGTATGTAATAATGGGTATCATTTTAATCGTATTGACCCTCAGAATAAAGAACACATGTCATTTTTACCATAAATTGTACGGCGTGAAAACGAAACCTTCCAAAATTAGCAAAATTGCGTTTTTCGTTTTAATTTCCCCACAAAAATAGTGTTTTTTGGTTGCGCCATACATTTTATGATATAATGAGTGATGTAATTACAAAGGACAACTGGTCGCGCAAAAAACAAGCCCTCATACTAGTCTGTGGATGAAAATATAAAAGAGTTATGATTTTTAGAAGGCGAGGAGGAAAAAATGAAAACGTAAAAATTAAAGTCCTTAAGGCCAAAATGGGCTGAGTCCTTAAAGGGTTAATGATCTTAAATGTTCCCTAAAGCGAACATACATCGGCCTAATAGTCTTCCCTATATAAAAATATCTGCTACTGCAGATTAGTACATACACAACAAAACAAGTTTTGTATGTAGTAAAATCCTTTATCCAAAAAACTTCACTTCCTAAACGCACTTGTTTGTCTGTATTCAGATGCTGACAAAAACTACACTGTTCGCATTTAAAATTACCAGCCGGTAATTGTTTTTTTAACCAATTGTCATCACTATTAGATTCTAGCCTATTTTTAACCAATACATCCCGTAAATTTGTTGTTCTTCTGAAACTAACAACCGGTCTATTAGCTGCCACATCTTTTAATAATTCATCTCCTTGTATTATTTGCCAGTTTTTAATTATTGCATTTCGTATTATTTTTTTCATTGGAATAAAATCAAATGAAAAAGTAAATTGTTTTTCAAATCCTTCATTGGCTTCAGGGGATTTTTTACTATATGTGCGTTTTTTTCCCTGTTTTTTTTTCAAACTCTTGAAACAACAGTTCTTCCCGAGATAATGCTGAAGCTCTCATCAGAGCATCATCCAATATCTCTTTAGGATAACCCCTATCTGACAACCGTGTAGGCAATTCCCTAGCTTGTCACAAAAAAAAACCTCATTATTAGTATTAATTCGGCACAATCTCAACATTTGCCCGAAGGGGATAGCTTTTTTAATATGTACTAGATAGTAACTGTCATATCGTAATAGTGCATTGGTGGCAGTAGGTTTACGATACCCCTCAACTGTTAATTCTGCGTCTTTAAATATTAGCTGTACATCCAAAAAGACCACCTTAGTTTTGTCAAAAATGCTCGTGAAAAACATGTGTGAATTCTAGTTTAAATAATTAACAAACTCCTGAAGTTGTTCTGGGGGGGGGGGGGCCGACAAAACCACTAATATATCGTCCACATAGCGAACATATAGGGACAGAAACAGCTTAAACTAGTTCCTCCTCCAGGTACCCCAAAAAAATATTAGCAAAAGTTGGGGCAACCGAAGTCCCCATCGCCCCAAAAGTTGCACTATTTTCTGGTATTTTTCTGAGTTGATGCCTGACAGCCTGTACACCCGCATCCTGTGGGATACAGGTGTACAGGCTCTCGACATCAATACTCCCCAAACAAAAATTCTCTTACCATCCAAAATCATATAAAATTTTTAACAAATGTTGTGTATCTTGTAAGTAAAATGGAATCGTGTCTAATACTGGTCTTAGGATCCAATCCAAATATTGCGACAGGGGCTCGGTAACTGAACCCCTGCCCACAACAATCGGATGGCCTGGGGGCATATGTTCATCTTTATGGATCTCTGGGATCCAATACCAGTATGGTTTGAGGGGGCTGGTGATGAATAATTTTTCAGCAAACCTTGTGGAAAAAATGCTTAATTGGCTTAATTGCACACCTTTCTTTAATAGGGACCTCACTTGTTCCTGGAGATGTCTAGTGGGATCTTTTTGTAAGCTTTTATATGTGTCCATTTTGTTTAGCTGTCTTCTAGCCTCTTTTAAATAATATTCTTTTGTCAATAGGACGATATTCCCTCCCTTGTCGGCAGGACGCACTATTATTTATTTTTGTTTAGTCAGCCAAGTAAGGGCTGATTGTTCCTTCATGGATAAATTTTGACTTCCTTTCGGATATAACAGGGATTTTATTGAAAGACGGAGGCTCATATTATGCAGTCTTTCTTTACTGAAACAAACCAGCAGCGAAACACTTCTGACAATGAAGATTCTTGTTTTATTGAGGAAGAATCTGAGAATTTTGACAATAGCCTGCAGGAGGCTGACAATACCCATGACACTATCCTTGATAATACTGGCACCCCATTTCTCCATCCCTCACAAATTAAGCACCCCCGATCAGGGGAATGGGTGCCCGACCCACAAGTGTCTAAATTTATCGAACTCTGGATAAATAAGAGTTTGGATAAGACTGAGAGGACTAAATTAAAAGCGGAATGTCTGCGTCCTTCACTCTCCTCCAATTTGGCAATTACCCCTGACATTAACCCCATCCTTGTCCGATATCTGTTAAAAAGTGGTAAAAACCCCAAAAAGGGGCTTGATCGCTCCTTTAAAATTTGCCAGGACAAATTTCTAGACATCCTCTCCAAGATTCTAGATTTGGCCGAACAATCTTCGTCTTCAGGTACTCCTGTAGACGTCTTCGTTCTCAAAGGTTGGGCCCAAAGAGTGATGTGCCTCTTTGATAACACCAATGCAGCATTCTGCACCGAGAGGAGAAGGACTATACTCATGAAACTTGATTCACAGCTTTCCCATTTGGCCTCTTCTGAAGTTTCGATAACTCCCGAAGGCTTCCTTTTTGGGAAAGCTTTCATTAAAGAAATCGTTGGGCTCTTTTCCTCTTTAGACAAGGCCCAAACATCTTTACGTAAGGTGTTTCACCCCAAGGTTTTTGGCAGGGCTGGGAGATGTAGGGGCCGCTCTCCCAGCCGTATCCAATCAAGAACTCCCTCTAGAGGCTCCTCTGCTTATGCCTACCCCTATAATCCCTCCTACCCTATCCCTTCCTCCCAATCCACCGGTTTCTTCCCTTATAGAGGCAGATCCTGGCATCCCAGAGGAAGAAGAGGATTTACCAGATCCAACCAAACTCCAGGTGAGCCCCCCTCCCCTACCTTTTTCCCATCTTCCATTAGGAGGCCGGTTGAAAATTTTTTCCAAAATTGGAACATACTGACCACAGATTCATGGATTCTCAACACAATTTAGGGTTTCCAGTTAGACTTCCTTACCACTCCACATCAAACACAGTTTCCACGCCCCATTAATTTTTCCAACACAGATCAGAATCTGATCGACATGGAAATAAAAGAACTCAAGGCGAAAAACGCCATAATTCCAATGAACACAAATCAACCAGGGTTCCTAAGCAACATCTTTTTGGTAAAGAAAAAAGACTTAGTTCAGACCAGTTATCAATCTGAGAAATCTGAACGAATATATTGTATATCGCCACTTCAAAATGGAGGGCATTCACCTGTTAAGAGATATTCTCCTACAAGGAGACTGGCTCACAAAAATAGATTTAAAAGACGCATACCTGACTGTTCCTATCCATCCAGAATTCCAACCATTTCTATTTCAATGGCGCCATCAAATTTATCAATTTACTTGTCTCCCTTTTGGTCTCTCATCCGCGATAATTGCGGTCTTACGGTCTCGTGGGGTTCGTCTGATAATATATCTAGACGATATCCTTATCATGGCTCAGTCTCTTTCTCTTATTTCACTTCACACTCCCTGGACACTATCCCTTCTAACAGACCTGGGGTTTCTCATCAATTCGAAAAAATCCATTCTTTCTCCATCCAAGGAGCTGGAATTTCTAGGTTTTGTCCTCAATACAGAATCAGCTATTCTCAGTCTCCCTCTCAAGAAACTTTCTTTGATTCAGAAGGAAATCCGTTGTGTTCTCAACAAGGACTTGATCTCCCTTTGATCCATTGCTCGAATCATAGGTCTCCTTTCGGCTTCCATACAAGCCATTTTTCCAGCCCCGCTTCACTACAGGGCGTTACAGCGTTTGAAAATTCAACCTTCGCCAATATTCAACCTTCGCCAAGGGTTGAATTATTCAGACAAAATACAAATTTCTTCAGAAGCCAAGGAGGAACTCCTTTCGTGGCTTCAACATATCCAAGTCTGGAATGGGAAAACCATTTTCCATCCCAATCCAGATCTCTGCATAGAATCAGACGCGAGTCTCCTTGGATGCGGAGCTCGATGCGGTCAGTTCTCCACCGGAGGGAAATGGTCCGCATTGGAATCCCTTCTCCACATAAATTGTTTAGAGCTTCTCGCAGGTTTCTTTGCATTAAAAAGCTTCGGAAGCAGGGAAAACGTGATGCATAGAGTCGGTATAGAGGAGCGAGGTTTTTGTTCACTACTTAGGATTAACATTACGATTTTATTTATGTAATTTTTCCTTTTGAGTGTCTACATACTTTTACAATGTTAATATTGATGCATGTATATGTTATTGTTTTGCTACATTTTTATCATGCTTTACAGCTACATTGTTGCTTCGCTCTGTGTCGGCAGCACGGAACCGTATCCGGGTCTTTGATGCAGCCATCATACAACGAAGGGGGAGGAACACACCTGTTTGCCGCCGCCATGTCATTGGAGGGCTGGCAAAAGGTGTACCCTATTTAAGATCTGTACATACACTGACACTTTGTATGACTAAGGTCCGTGTCTAGGACCGAAACGCGTCACGTTGTCATGTCCTCCATGTATTGAAGCTTTTATACAATAAAGAAGTTTTTCCGACATCTGCACTGGACATCCTGTTCGTTTGCATACCTGTGTCAGTTGGCGTTGCCCAGGCCAGTCCGAGCGCTACGGACTTAGGGAGTGAGCTGGACTCTCTTCTAAGTGGTTTCCAATTACATCTTTTGGCCTGGAAAATCTCGGGGCTTCAGAAGCAATCTCGGGACTTTCTGTTTAAGCTCAAAACATCCTCTCAGATGCTTGGACCCCAGGCACCAAGTCATCTTATCGATCTGCTTTAGGAGACCTCCTCAGCCTAAGTATCTTTCTACTTGGGATGTAAATACCCTTTAGACCTGTTCTTAGGTTGGGAGGACAACGATTCCTTGCCCCTTAAACTCCTTTCTTTCAAACTAACCGCACTCTTATGCCTCATTTCCATCAAAAGAGTTTCGGATGTTAAAGCGTTAGATATTTCTCGAAGACAATTCCTTCCCAATGGTGTACAATTTTCCATATCTAGGAGAACAAAAACTAACCTTCATTCAGCTTTTTATCCCGCCTTTCCTCATAATGATAAATTATGTGTTGTTCGATGCCTTAAAGTTTATGAATCAAAACTCAATCTCTACATTGTGCTTCTTCACAGCTTCTCATTTCTTACTGCAAACCTCATCTTCCTGTCTCTTCTCCCACCCTAGCCAGATGGATCAAACAGTCTATGTCTATGGCCGGCATTGACACCTCCATATTTAATGCTCATTCCACCAGAGGCACAATTTCTACAAAAATTTTTCAATCTGGAGGTTCCCTGTCTGACATCCTCAAGACTGCGAATTGGTCCTCTGACTCTACATTTAAAACGTTTTATTTTAAACCTGAATCCCATGTTTCTATGAATGTTTTCTAATATTTTCCTGTACATTCTTTTGTTGTCTAAGCTTTAAACTTGCATAATATGAGCCTTTCAATAAAGTCTTTTGAGTCTTTCAATAAAATTGGAGATTTTCCTAGTCTAGATGACGGAAAATATAGACAGGAGGCGAATATTATCCCTCCCGATTACCCTGCCCTATTATCTTTGTTGTCTTATATCTTCTAGCTGTCTGATTGGCTTTTCTTCGCTCCTTCTCAAGTCGTTTTCCTGCACCTTAAAGTTACTTATTCTTCATTGGTTTATTATGTTCCTGTTACAAGTTTTTTTACGCTATCAAAAAAAGAGGGATATTTGAATGCTACACGGACTTATATTACCTAGCCTGTTCCTGATTGGATGCTCATTACCTGCAGCATGTTCGTAGTTCACCTGTTAAGTTTTTTCTCTGTTATATTCATTAACTGTTTCGCTGCTGGATTGTTTCAGTAAAGAAAGACTGCATAATATTCGCCTCCTGTCTTTAACCCCTTAAGGACGCAGGACGTAAATGTACGTCCTGGTGAGGTGGTACTTAACGCACCAGGACGTACATTTACGTCCTAAGCATAACCGCGGGCATCGGAGCGATGCCCGTGTCATGCGCGGCTGATCCCGGCTGCTGATCGCAGCCAGGGACCCGCCGGCAATGGCCGACGCCAGCGATCTCGCGGGCGTCCGCCATTAACCCCTCAGGTGCCGGGATCAATACAGATCCCGGCATCTGCGGCAGTTCGCGATTAAAATGAACGATCGGATCGCCCGCAGCGCTGCTGCGGGGATCCGATCATTCATAACACCGCACGGAGGTCCCCTCACCTTCCTCCGTGCGGCTCCCGGCGTCTCCTGCTCTGGTCTGTGATCGAGCAGACCAGAGCAGGAGATGACCGATAATACTGATCTGTTCTATGTCCTATACATAGAACAGATCAGTATTAGCAATCATGGTATTGCTATGAATAGTCCCCTATGGGGACTATTCAAGTGTAAAAAAAAATGTAAAAAAATGTAAAAGTAAAAGTAAAAAAAAAGTGAAAAATCCCCTCCCCCAATAAAAAAGTAAAACGTCCGTTTTTTCCTATTTTACCCCCAAAAAGCGTAAAAAACATTTTTATAGACATATTTGGTATCGCCGCGTGCGTAAATGTCCGAACTATTAAAATAAAATGTTAATGATCCCGTACGGTGAGCGGCGTGAACGAAAAAAAATTTAAAAAGTCCAAAATTCCTACTTTTTTAATATATTTTATTAAAAAAAAAATTATAAAAAATGTATTAAAAGTTTTTTATATGCAAATGTGGTATCAAAAAAAAGTACAGATCATGGCGCAAAAAATGAGCCCCCATACCGCCGCTTATACGGAAAAATAAAAAAGTTATAGGTCATCAAAATAAAGGGATTATAAACGTACTAATTTGGTTAAAAAGTTTGTGATTTTTTTTAAGCGCAACAATAATATAAAAGTATATAATAATTGGTATCATTTTAATCGTATTGACCCTAAGAATAAAGAACACATGTCATTTTTACCAGAAATTGTACGGCGTGAAAACAAAACCTTCCAAAATTAGCAAAATTGCGTTTTTCGTTTTAATTTCCCCACAAAAATAGTGTTTTTTGGTTGCGCCATACATTTTATGATATAATGAGTGATGTCATTACAAAGGACAACTGGTCGCGCAAAAAACAAGCCCTCATACTAGTCTGTGGATGAAAATATAAAAGAGTTATGATTTTTAGAAGGCGAGGAGGAAAAAATGAAAACGTAAAAATTAAATTGTCTGAGTCCTTAAGGCCAAAATGGGCTGAGTCCTTAAGGGGTTAATAAAATCTATATTTTCCGTCATCTAGACAAGGAAAGTCTCCAATTTCACATCCCTCTGTACACATTCCATGAAGGTAATTTTATTCGATCCTGCCGGCAAGGGAGGGTTAAAAGTGGAAGGTACACCCCCCATGGAGTACTCTCACCCTCCATGTAATCGTCCTCATCGTGAGTTCTACCTAGCAATAGATGTAATAACTGTATATCTGTTTCAGTGTATTCAGCATTGAGACAAAAACCAAGTGGTCCAATTTTTATAGGTTGTTCACCTTCCTGTTTTTTTTGTGCTATATTCGTATTTTTACCTGAAAAAAAGCGGTGTAGATTAATTTTACAAGCCCCCCTCTGTAAATCAATAACAAATTTAGGAAAATCAAACTCGGATACCATGCAATAATTTAAATCTATGGCTAGAACTGATATACAGTCATCAGATAAAAATACAGGTGTCAAATTTATAACATTGCTAACCTTACTAGGAGTTGCTAGATTAACCGCTTTATCATCTGAAAGCTTCTCAGTTATACATGTGGAATTACAAGGGGCAACTTCCTCTACCAGTGGTCTTCAACCTGCGGACCTCCAAATGTTACAAAACTACAACTCCCAGCATGCCCGGACAGCCAACGGCCACTGGCTGTCCGGGCATGCTGGGTGTTGTAGTTTTGCAACATCTGGAGGTCCGCAGGTTGTAGACCACTGTCCTATACTTTACATTGCACGGATCCCTCAACATACGATGGTTTCAATAAACGATGGTCCGTTTGGAACGGATTACCATCGTATGTTGAGGGACGACAGTATATATATATATATATATATATATATATATATATATACATACTGAGTATAAGTAAGCAAAAGAAGAAACTAAGGGGAATCTTTTTAAGTATGCATATGGGTAAGGCTGAGTTCACACCTTGTTTTTTTTGCAAAACATTTGGCATGTGTACTGGTACAGCTCTCTATGCTATACATGACCATAGGTCCAGCTCCACTAAGTATATGTCAAAAGAGTGTCCCTTTATCTAGTATTATCGGTGGTGGCTTCGCTGATCACTACATTAATTTATTGTCAATAAATGTAGTTCATAGGGACCCCTTGACCATATGGAATTACCTGATGAACTTTTTCCTATCCAAAGACTTCTGAGTTGCTGATGACAAGGTCACCCTATCTCGAGGGCTCTTTATTTTTAGTGATGAGCGGCATAGGCCATATTCGAATTTGCGATATTTTGCGAATATATGGACGAATATTTGTCATATATTCACGAAATTCGCATATTCGTTATAATCGCGAATATTGAGCCCTCCCTTCTTTAATGGTATAGGGAACTGTGACTAGTGCATTAACTCTATGACTTTTTGCCCATTGAAACCAATAGGTTCATTGTGGTCTATGGGGATCTCACAGCATGTAAAACAGAAAGCTAAGCAGGACGGTCTCGGCAGCACAGTGGATGGGAGACCACCACCGGCTCAAGTCCCGGGGAGGGACAGAGTTTTACAGTGTTGTGGTTTAACTTTACTTTCCTGGAAACGCTGCTGAGTTGCCCATAGCAACCAACCAGATTGCTTCATTCATTTTTCACAAGGCCTCTGCAAAATGAAAGAAGCGATCTGATTGGTTGCACTCAGAAACTTTTCCTGGAAAAGTTTCTGAGTTGCCCATAGCAACCAGATTGCTTCCTTAATTTTTAAGAGGCCTTTCCAAAAATGAAGGAAGCAATCTGGTTGGTTGCTATGGGCAACTGCACAACTCTTCCTCTACACTGGTTTTGATGAATCTCCCCCGTAGAGGGAGATTTATCAAAACCTATCCAGAGGAAAAGTTTCTGAGTTGCCCATAGCAACCAATCAGAGCGCTTCTTTCATTTTTCAGAGGCCTTTTAAAAAATGAAGTAAGCTATCTGATTGGTTGCTATGGGCAACTGCACAACTCTTCCTCTACACTGGTTTTTCGCATATGCGCATATTTGCGAATATTGAGCCCTCCCTTCTTTAATGGTATAGGGAACTATGACTGGTGCATTAACACTGTGATTTTTTGCCCATTGTGGTCTATGGGGATCTCACAGCATGTAAAACAGTAAGCTAAGCAGGTCTGTCTCAGCAGCACAGTGGATGGGAGACCACCACGGGTTCAAGTCCCGGGGTGGGAAAGAGTTTTACAGTGTTGTGGTTTAACTTTACTTTCCTGGAAAAGTTGCCCATAGCAACCAATCAGATCACTTCTTTCATTTTTCACAAGGCCTCTGCAAAATGAAGGAAGCGATCTGATTGGTTGCTATGGGCAACTCAAAAACTTTTCCTCTGGACAGGTTTTGATTAATCTCCCTCTATGGGGGAGATTCATCAAAACCAGTGTAGAGGAAGAGTTGTGCAGTTGCCCATAGCAACCAATCAGATTGCTTCTTTCATTTTTGAAAAGGCCTCTGAAAAATGAAGGAAGCAATCTGGTTGCTATGGGCAACTCAGAAATTTCCAGGAAAAGCTGCTGAGTTGCCCATAGCAACCAATCAGATCGCTTCTTTCATTTTGCAGAGGCCTTGAGAAAAATTAAAGAAGCGATCTGATTGGTTGCTATGGGCAACTCAAACTTTTCCTCTATGCGAATATGCGATATTCGCGAATAAAATTCGAATTGCGAATATTCGCGAGCAACACTATTTATTTTTTCCTAATGTCAAAAAAAGACCTTTAATCAATAAACATGCAGGAAAATACATAATAGATCAGTCTCCTTATTCTGAATGGTCAGTAAAATATTACAGTATCCAGTTGACTGTAAATATAATGTAAGAAGACAGGAAAGTGCAAGTGACCCATCTGTGAAAACAGCCTAGGCTGGACATCTACTATTAAACCCTTAGAGCGCTATTACACTGGCTGATAATGGTCTCAAGAGGCTTATATCACCCTGTGTAATAAGCCCAGTATTTTGACAGCTTTAAAACCCATAATTCGCTGGCTGCCCATGTAATAGGTCTGTGATATTTAGGATTAGCAATGCACTAAAATATTTATATAAACATACTTAAGCCCTATTTCTCAGTAGAAATATTTAAATTAGATATGCATAAGTATTAGCTAGAATCCTTGGAGTCATGTAGAGCAAGTACGGTCCACATATTATCCAAAAGATGCGATGACTATCTGACCTACAAAAATTGAATTGTTCTCATTAAATAGAATGTTTTATTGGATATCACACCAACAATATTTCCATGGATCTCTAATATGTAGTGTTCTTGAACTAACCCTGTTTGTTACCCTTCCTGATTCAATAACTGTTGATAGTGAATCATGAGTGAGGCGGCCACTAGATCCAGAGAGTAAATGGAGATCTGGCAGCTCATGTAGAGGAACCTGTACATTCTTCCACAAGATGTACCAGCCACTTCACCTTGAGGAAACCCACCTCTACCCATTTAAGGCAATAAGATTGTATAACTTGACAAATACCATTTGTCTGATCATCTTCTCTCGTCTCAGTTCTCGGTCATGAGCCAAAATATTCATTCGTTCTGGAGCGTCCATCGCAAAGAAGATATCATGGATTTCATACAGAGCTGCCCGCAGCTTAAATTAAAATAGGAAAGTGTACACTAATATGCATATATACACTGCACACAACACCTCAACCGAGGTATGGCAGATAATGGAAAGGGGTTCTATCATACAAAAAGCAGCTTGGCAAGAAATTGCTCAGTCTCTACTTGCTGTAATTATTCTTGTCTGTTCTCATAAATGCTGCAAAAACAAGGCACCGCTTCCTGAACCCAGAAAGTTAGGTGGGGTCTCAGCTTGAGGACCTCCACTATTGTTGAGAACAAGGGGGCCCTCAGTGCCTGCCCCTGGTTGCAAAGCAGAATGAACACGCTCTTCCTTACTCAAAAGACTTGAAAGCCTGAACATTTGGTTGTTCCTGACAGAACTAAAGCCAGAATAGGAGGCTATGGAAACAGCCAAATGAACTTGGACCATTTGTTGTTACTTACCTGAGCAAAAACTCTTTCCTGTAAGGAAATGTCTTGGGCTGACACAAGTCCTTTGCTTGGCTGAACCTCAGTATGAAATGTTCTAATAAATTCAGCAGTATCCTGATATACAAGACAGAAAACAAATAATGTAGCTGAAAAGGAAGGGATTTCTGCAGAATCAATTTTAGTTTACACCGTTTGGTAGACATGTATATAACTAAGAATAATGGAGCACAGATAATAAACCCATACTGGGATAAAACACATACTTTCACAGTTTGCTTTAGATGCTTTAGCTTCTCCGTCTGCATTAATCTCCGTGTAAGGAAACCTTTGGCCAGTGCAGTTACTTTGATAAATTTTCTTTGCATTTGTGGACTGTAAACCTTAAAAGAGAAATGAAAAATATAAATAGTTAGACAGTTCTCTCAAGCGTATAAATGGCCTGAACACTATGCTACATGCGCAGAGTGCACTGGCGGGTCCTGACCTACTGTTCTGGAATTTTTTGCATTCAGAAGCAAAAGAGGAGGCAAGAAGCTGTGAGGAGTAAGACTAAGGCTACACAGCAATTTCTGGTCGGTACACCAAAAATCACCTTGTTGATTATGTCATGACATATCAACTCGTGCAAGGGAACAAAGTGGCATTGCAACCCACCATAACTATGATGCTGCAGTCACAAGAAATCCACCTGAGATTATTTTCTTGAGACTACAGGGCTGAGGTCACAGCCACGCATGGGTTGCGATGCGACCCCATTCATTTATAGGAGTTGAGATGCCGTGCAATCTGGCAGCACCAGAAAAAACACCATATAGCGCTAGCCTAAAACGGTGAGCGAGGGACATTACAACCAAGAAGAGAAGAGTATATGGATGTAGTGAGTTTTTTTTTTATCTGTCACTCAAACAAACTTAAGGAATTTTTGTCAGGGAGGAACAGGAGAAGAAAACCAAGGTGCATGATTCTGAGGCAGCGGACAGGGACTCCAGTGAGAGCGTAATAGATCATCTTCCAGGAAATGGAAGGCCCAGGATTTATTAAAGGTCGACCCCTAACAGAAAAAAATACATTGTGTGAAGAAGTTGTTCCCAAGTAAGGTACAGTGTAGGCTTCTGTGTAGAGGCTCCTCAAAATAAAGGGATTAGCAAAACATACGTAATGTCAGTTCTTCCAACAAATAAAGCACTCCATATGTATAGTATGAAAGGGAGTTTAAATGACAAAGGAGAAAAAGTTAAGAGAGAAAATTCCGGTAAACAAGTCACCTGAGACCATCTGGTTTTCGCTCTGCTAAGAGGCCTTGAGGCTGATATCTTTGGTGCTCTGCTCTCTGCTGATCCCCAAAGACTGAAGGATGACTCAACGGTAGAACCATAAATATGCTGCGAAGGAGCAACAAGTGATCCAACTGTAAAAATAGAGAAAATGACCTCAGGGATGAGCAAACACATCAACAAAGTTATGCCAAGGGTTTGCCAATTATTCTGGCAAGAGGCAGATAGACAGAACAGCGGGTTCTTATTTGAGAGACTGACCTTACCTCTCTTAACACCTTTAGTTACCTATTAATCCGCCAATGCCACTCTGGTGTCCTTCACAAGGCCGGCTGCAAATGTCATCATATACATTGTCCATCTAATGATGCAGCCATTCTCCGACCTCAGCGGTCTTTTTGTATGTACTGCATTTTTTTTTTAAACTATGTACATGACAACATCACATGAGTGCTGGCCCAGGGACACTATTGTGGTGGTGGATTTAGGGGACTCTTTTTTTCTTCCCATTTTATGTTGGTTTCAGCTTGTACACCATTTTCAAAAAATATCAGATATGCTCATGCTGAATATTATAATGGACATGTTAACATGTTTTCTGCATTTCCAGCCACAAAAAAAAAAAAAAAAAACATAACCTGGGGCTAACCTGCGCTGACTGAGTGACTCTCAGAAGGACTGCTTTCACTTCTACTGATCCAATCAGGCAGGTCCACTTCCTTAATCCTTAGTCTTCTTCCTTCTTCTTCAAACTCCTTCAAAATGAACAAAAAATAAAGAAATAAGAGACAGTTGTTACCTATTTTTCCTTCTTTTGTAAGTAGTTCAGAAGGAATAATATTCTGCAATCAATCATGGGATTCCCGACAGTATGAGGAAGAAAAGAGGAGCAGAGGAACAATATTATACGACCTTCAGCAATTTAGATCCATCATTGAAAAAAATTAAGCATAGTTTTCAATGTTGGTGAAACAATCTTTGGGTCTAGAAAAAGACAGATTTTCCCTCGTAAGCAGGAGTCGAGATAGAATAGCATGGCACCAGAAGACCAAAAATGGTAGGGGAGAGCATAATGGTATATAGGGGGCATCTGTTTTACAGTAAGTGCATTCACACCTACAGTATTTTCTGCAGATTTGACTCTGTGTTCAATCATTTAGCTACCTTAAATTACAGCATCAGATCTGCAGCATTAAATCCACAGTAAAGTTAAGAGATGAGCGAACTTTTCAAAAATTTGATTCGGCCGATTCGCCGAATTTTCAGAAAAAGTTTGTTTTGATCCCAATTTTTTCGCTCCGAATCTATATTAAAAAAGGCTATTTCTAGCCTACATACAGCCTCTATAGGGGTATAGAACACTTTGCTGTGTCCTAAAACGCATATGGAGTGTGCTGGGGTAGTGAAATAATACTGTTATTCAGAATAACATGCAGATTACCGGCCTCGCTTTTAGAATCACTGCCGCACAGCAGCACAATGACAGAGCCTGGTGGTGGCATCAGTGTCAGGAGACCATATAGTGACTGAATGACATAGCGCGGAGGTGTTGGTAGTATGAGGAGACAATTTAGTGGCTGAATGGCACAGCATGGAGCTGTTGGCAGCACGAGGAGACCATATAGTGGCTGAATGACACAGCTTGGATGAGGCTGAAGCATGAGGATACCATATAGTGGCTGAATGACACAGCGTGGAGGTGTTGGCAGCATGAGGAGACCATATAGTGGCTGAATGGCACAGCGTGGAGGTGTTGGCAGCATGAGGACACCATATAGTGGCTGAATGACACAGTGTGGACATGTTGGCAGCATCAGGAGACCATATAGTGGATGAATGGCACAGCCCGGAGTTGCCAGCAGCATGAGTAGGCACTAGGCCTTCACAATCCCTAAGATTAAAAGATGAATTAAGAAATTTAAACTGAAGATTTTGGATAGCGGGTGCTACCTATGAGAACATTTAAAATTCCCAGACCCAGGCCCCACAGCGGCATCAGCAAACCATATATTGCCTGAATGACACAGCCTGGAGTTGGCTGATGCACGAGTACACAGAAGGGCTTCACAATTCCCCCCAGAAAACTACACAATTTTAGAAATTTTTGAAAAAGATTTTGGATAGCGGGTGCTACCTATGAGAAAATTTGAAATTCCCAGACCCAGGCCCAGCAGCGCCATCATTTTTTTTATTTGAAAATTAAAACAAACTTTGAGTGTCCCGGACCCCATCGTGTGGGTACGAAGGACCAAATCCAACAAGCCCCCACAGCAACATCAGTAAAGCATATATTACCTGAATGACACAGCCTGGAGTTGGCTGATTCACGAGTACACAGCAGGGCTTCACAATCCCCTCCAAATAACACCACAATTTTAGAAATTTTTGAAAAAGATTTTGGATAGCGGGTGCTAACTATGAGAAAATTTGAAATTCCCAGACCCAGGCCCCACAGCGGCATCAGTAAACCATATATTGCCTGAATGACACAGCCTGGAGTTGGCTGATGCACGAGTACACAGCAGGGCTTCACAATCCCCCCAAAAAACGACACAATTTTAGAAATTTTTGAAAAAGATTTTGGATAGCGGGTGCTACCTATGAGAAAATTTGAAATTCCCAGACCCAGGCCCATCAGCGCCATCATTTTTTGATTTGAAATTTAACTTTCAGTGTCCCGGACCCCAGCATGTGGGTACGAAGGACCAAATCCAACAAGCCCCCACAGGGCTCATGTGGCCGTGAGATCTAGGCGCAACGTCTCCATTGCCCTGACCGGCCATTGTTTCCAAGACTTTTCGCCAAGACAAACCATGTGAAGAACAGCGTGACACCGCCGTGCCCCGCACACATGGTATGCTGAAGGGCCACTGAGACTTGTCCGGGCAGTGGAGGCTTAAAGGGGTACTCCGCCCCTGGCATCTTATCACCTATCCAAAGGATAGGGGATAAGATATCAGATCGCCGGGGTCCCGCTGCTGGGGACCCCGGGGATTGCCGCTGCAGCATCCCGCTATCATTACTGCGCAGAGCGAGTTCGCTCTGTGCGTAAAGGCGGTCAATACAGGGGACGGAGCAGCGTGACGTCATGGCTCCGCCCCTCATGACATCACGGCCCGTCCCGTTAATGCAAGTCTATGGCAGGGGGCGTGACGACCGCCATGCCCCCTCCCATAGACTTGTATTGACGAGGGCGGGCTGTGACGTCACGAGGGGCCGTGACGTAACGACCCCTGTACTGCCCGTCATTACGTGCAGAGCGAACTTGCTCTGCGCAGTAATGATAGCGGGGTGCTGCAGCGGCGATCCCAGGGGTCCCCAGCAGCGGGACCCCGGCGATCTGACATCTTATACCGTATCCTTTGGATAGGGGATAAGATGTCTATGGGCGGAGTACCCCTTTAAGACACAGTGGAGGATGTGGAGGCGGAGTAGCACACTGTCACAGGACCAACAGGCTGACAGAGTGTAGCAGGAAGCTACAGGAAGTACACACCAGGGCTTCAGAAACCCAAAGAAAAAACAACCATTTAAAAAAAAAATTTAAGAATATTTAGGACAGCGGGTGCTACCTATATATTGCCTGAATGACACAGTCTGGAGTTAGCTGATGCATGAGTACACACTAGGGCTTCACAATCCCGCCCAAAAAACACAACAATTGTAGAAATTTATGAAGAAGACTTTTGGATAGCGGAGGCCCAGCAGCGCCATCAGTAAACCATGTATTGCCTGAATGACACAGCCTGGAGTTGGCTGATGCATGAGTACGCACCCAAGCTTCACAGTCCCTAATAAAAATGACAACATTTTTGACGAAGAATTTAAACGAAAATTTAGGACAGCGGGTGCTCTCTATATATTACCAGAATGTCGCAGCCTGGAGTTGGTTGCAGCATGAGGAGACCATTGAAATGTGTGATTTTTTTTATTTGAAATTTAAATCAAAATTTGTGTCCTGGACCCCGCCGTGTGGGTACAAAGGACCTAATCTCACAAGCACCCACAGGGCTCATGTGGCCGTAAGATGTAGGTGCAACGTCTCCATAGCCCTGACCGGCCATTTTTGGTTTTTGTACCTTTGTTTAAGAACAAGCGCATATCCAAGAATCCAGAAGACTCAATAATGCAGGATGGTGGAACACCAAAAGACATTCTTCTCTAAAATAATTTTTAATGAAATAAAAAAGCAGAGTTCATCCCTCTCCGTATTTTTTTTGAAAATTTTACTTAAAAAATCACACACAACAAGCGTTCAATGGTGTAATGGTTATTATTCTGGAAAATTCAAGTTTATTACTGTGATAATTATCAGAAAATTTGAAAAAAACACTACTCAAGAGTGTTTAATAACCCCATACATTGCACCATAAATGTTGACATTTAAATTAAGCATGTATGTATGTATTTCAAAAATCCTAAAATTAAAGCCCAGAAGCATCATGAAGTCAAGTAGTTCCTGAAAGACACAGGAGCAGTCAGGAGTAGGCATCAACAGTACCCAAGAGGCTTTAATAACCCCTTACATTGCACGATCAATCGCTAGATCAAGCAATAACAGGTGTGTTATTCCCTCAGATGTCCGGGGCTGCACGCGCGCTACACTGAACGGACCAGCGTGTGTCTATCTTTCACCGACAGGTGCGGGTAACCCGCTGAACCCCGTTCGCGATATGGATCAGGGATTGCAATTATTTGCCAGGAAAGAAGAATCCCAACTAAGTGCGGGTCATAAGCTCGGGTTCATTATGTCCCTGCCCTTTGTACACACCGCATGTCTCTACTACCGATTGGATTGTTTAGTGAGGTCCTCGGATCGGCCCCGGCGGGGTAGGAGAAGGCCCTGGCAGAGCGCTGAGAATTTAAAGATCATTGTTTAAATTTGCATTAAGCATGTATTAGCTACTGCTAAACTTCCAAAAATTAAAGGCCCTAGGCCAGAAGCGTCAGTGAGGCAAGTAGTTCCTGAAAGACACAGGATGAGTCAGGAGCAGGCATTCGCAGTACCCAAGAGGGTTTCATAACCCCTTACATTTAAAGATCAATGTTGAAATTTGCATTAAGCATGTATTAGCTACTGCTAAACATCCAAAAATTAAAGGCCCAAGGCCTGAGGCATCAGGGAGGCAAGTAGTTCCTGAAAGACACAGAATGAGTCAGGAGCAGTCAGGAGCAGTACCCAAGAGGGTTTCATAACCCCTTACATTTAAAGATCAATGTTGACATTTGCATTAAGCATGTATTTAGCTACTGCTAAACTTCCAAAAATTAAAGGCCCAAGGCCAGAAGCATCAGTGAGGCAAATAGTTCCTGAAAGACACAGAATGAGTCATTCGCAGTCATTCGCAGTACCCAGGAGGGTTTCATAACCCCTTACATTTAAAGATCAATGTTGAAATTTGCATTAAGCATGTATTTAGCTACTGCTAAACATCCAAAAATTAAAGGCCCAAGGCCTGAGGCATCAGGGAGGCAAGTAGTTCCTGAAAGACACAGAATGAGTCAGGAGCAGTCAGGAGCAGTACCCAAGTGGGTTTCATAACCCCTTACATTTAAAGATCAATGTTGAAATTTGCAGTAAGCATGTATTTAGCTACTGCTAAACATCCCAAAATTAAAGGCCCAAGGCCAGAAGCGTCAGTGAGGCAAGTAGTTCCTGAAAGACACAGGATGAGCCAGGAGCAGGCAATCGCAGTACCAAAGAGGGTTTCATAACCCTAATTGATAACCCAAGAGGGTTTCATAACCAACCATAATTGGGAAATGTTGGTGTAGGAGCATGGTCAATCTACTCTGAGGCATCTGGCATTGGTGGCTGGAAATCCGGGCTGATTCATCCCTGATTCATCTTGACAAACATCAGTCTCTCCACATTTTTAGTGGACAGACGAGTTCGCCTTGGGGTGACTATGGCCCCGGCCGCACTAAACACCCGCTCTGATGGCACACTACTTTTCCAGGGCAAACTCTACTAGTTGCGGACATAAATCAAGTTTGGCTGCCCAGGAGTCCAGCGGATTTTCAATGGTTGTCGGCATGGTCATGTCAAAGTATGCCACCACCTGCTGGTTCAGGTCCTGCTCCATGTCTACCTGCTGCTGATGAGTTGCTTCACTATGCGGGTGAAGAAAGCTACTCATCAGCGACTGTAGACTCAGGCTGCTGCTGATTGAGCTGGTACTGCTCCTGCCAGCCCTTCCCTCCCCAGCAGCCATGGCAGTGGAAGGTGAGCGCAGAGGACCCCCCGAGTCAGACCTGCGAGTGGATGGACCATGTGGCCGATAGGCATCGGCCAACTGACTACGTAGGATCTCTCTGTAGTAGGTCAGTTTGTCCTCCCTACAGTGGGTGTAAAAAAGGCCCCCATTCTGGGACGTTAGCGAGGGTCCAATAAGGTGGAGATCCAGAAGTCATCCCGCTGACGAATTTTGACAATTCGGGGGTCACTACGCAACAACTGAGCATGCATCGTGCCATTTGCACCAGTGACTCGGAGGGACTACCTGCCTCCATCTCCACTGCATACTGCCACGGTGTCTCTGGGTCCTCTGTCTAGCCTTCCTCATAACCCTCCAGCTCCTCTGGCTGCTACTGCTCCTCCTCTCCTGTCCGATGACTAGAAACATCGGCCATCTCATCCAACCTAAACTGTGCTCCGCTCTGCCCCTCATCCTCCTCCTTCAGTTCAGCCCCCACAGGGCTCATGTAGGCGCAACGTCTCCATTGCTGTGACCAGCCATCATTTCAATCATTTGTTGTAGGAAATGTAGGAGTGGAATTATGTTGTTCATGGCGTAATCCAGACGATTTACAAATAATGTGGCTTCCTCAAAGGGCCTCAGCAAACGGCAGGTGGCACGTATGAGCTGCCACTGGTTCACATTGAAGTTACACAGGGGAGTACTCCTATCTGCTTGGATCATCAAGAAATCGGTGATGGGTTTTCTTTGTTCGTATAGTCTGTCCAACATATGGAGGGTGGAATTCCAACGTGTGGCAACGTCACAAATAAGACTATGTTATGGGATACTGTTCTGACGCTGCAGCTCAAGGAAGGTGTGCTTGGCGGTGTACGAGTGGCTGAAGTGCACGCACAGTTTCCTTGCCATTTTCAGGATGTTTTGCAAATGGGGTGAAGACTTGAGGAAGTGCTTGACAACCAGATTAAACACGTGTGCCATGCAGGGAGCATTTTCACACTTCCTTGTCGCAGCGGGGACACGATGTTCTTCCCGTTGTCGGTCACCATGGTTCCCATTTCAAGATTTTGTGGAGTAAGCCATACTCGGATTTCTTTACGAATGAATTTTAGCAGTTCCTCCCCTGTGTGACTCTGTTTGCCAAGGCACACCATGTGAAGAACAGCTTGACACCGCTGTGCCCTACACACATGGTACGATGAAGGGCCACCGAGATTTGGACGTGCAGTGGAGGCCAAGGACACGGTGGAGGATGAGGAGGTGGCATCGCACACTGTCACAGGACCAAATGCCTGAGAGGGAGAGCGTGGAGGAGGAAGCGGTGTGACCTGTCCAAGTTGATGTTGTGGCTGTGCAGGAACCACATTTACCCAGTGGGCCGTAAAAGACAAGTATTTTCCCTGCCCATAGTTACAGTTCCACACGTCGACGCTGCCGTGCACTTTTGAACACACCGACAGGCTCAAGGACTGGCCCACCTTCTCTTGTACAAACTTATACAGGGCTGGTACTGCCTTCTTCGCAAAGAAATGACGGCTTGGGACTCTTCACCTTGGCTCGGCACAAGCCATCAATTCTCTGAAAGGTGCAGAGTCCACCACTTGAAAAGGGAGGCACTGCAGTACCAGCAACTTGGACAGGAGCACATTCAACTTCTGCGCCGTTGGATGAGTGGGCGCATACTGTTGTCTCTTGGACATGGCTTCGCCGATGGATTGTTGGCAGAATGGCAGACTAAAAGCGGGAGAAGCAGGAGCATCTGGAGCGACAGAAGGAGGGTTTGACACACAGCTCCCTTCAGCTGAAGTGGTGGAGCCTTCGCTGGATGAAGGAGGGAGCGGATGACCACTGGGTGATGCAGCAGGCTGGACCATTACATCGGAGCCACGGTTCTCCCAGGCCGCTTTATGGTGGCGAAGCAAGTGTTGGCGCAGGGCCATGGTGCCAACATTGGGACCCTGGCCACGCTTCACCTTCTGCCAACAGATCTTGCATATGGCTACGTGAACCTCCTCCGGATGCCTTATGAAAAACGTCCACACCGCCGAGTAGCTGATTTTCCCACCTACAGTCCGCACTAATTGAATGCTACTGGCACCGTCTCCAGGAACCCCTGATCCACTACCTCCCGGAAAGGTAGGCTGCCGCGCAGCAGGTCTCCGGGCACGTTTGGCTCCTGAATTTCCACTCCTGCCACCACTCTGACTGCCAACCGTGCTACCGCCTTGCTGCCTCAAGGGCAACCTGCAACTCTCTTCTCCTGATGATGATGAAGCCCCTTCTGCACCCGGCTCCCAATTGCAATCGGCTTCATCATCATCAACAGGTGTATTTACGTCACTGATGTCCTCCTCAGGTTCCCCAACAGTGTCGGCTTCAGGACCCTGAACCCTTGCAACACTGCCTCCCACATCACTCTCCGCATCACTACTTGGCCGCCTAGCGGAGCAAGCGGCGCATGTCTCCTCTCATTTTTGGCTGGGCAGTAGCTGCTGACTGTCCTCTATTGGATCGTCCTCAGTAAATAGTGGAGCTGAACCTACAGCATAAGATACTTCTGTAGGAGAGGGAACAGCATAGGACAAAGGCAATGGGAGGACAGGGACTGCGGGTTGTGTCTGAGGAACCCACCGACTGTTTGCTGGGGGTGTCAGATGTCACTTGTGATGATGTGGATGAGCGTGTTAACCAGTCGACGATGGCAGATGGGTTGCTGGTCGAGACACGACCACGAGCTGATAACGGGAGCTCAGGCCTCTCGCTGCGACTCCTGCTGCCACTCGCCCCTAGTCTGCTGCCAACTCTGCCTGAAGTATTTAGGCCTCTGCCACTCCTCTGTGCACGTCCTGGCACTTCTCTGCTTGACATACTTAGTGCGTATATGAGGGTATTACAATACGCTACACTACTCTTTAAACAGTATTTGTCTAGAACAGCAGCAGGTGATTACTTATGGCTGTCCTTTCACAGTATGTAGGACCTTGACAGATTAACAGGTACAAAATGTTACACTACTTGGATGTGCATATGAGGGCAGTAATATGCGCAACTATACGCAGAAACACTCTGTATTTTTGTAAAACACCAGCCGGTGAATACTATTGTTTGGACTTTGACAGTATGTAGCCCCTTGACAGATTAACAGGTACAAAATGGTACAATACTTGGATGTACCTATGCGGTATGCACTGATGAGGGCAGTAATATGCGTAATCATACGCAGAAAAAATAAGTATTTTTTAAAAACACCAGCAGGTGATTTCTTTTGCCAGGAGTCAGGACTTTCCCTGTATCTAGACTTGTTACAGATACAGAATAGTAGACTGCTTTGATGTAGGCATGTGTTATGCACGTATGAGGGCAGACAAATGCACTACAGTCCGCTGAAAAATAACGTATTTGTGAACAGCAGCAGGACCCAACAGTGCAGCACCAAAAAAAAAAAATACAGGGATTAAACCCTAAATTGCACTCTGTCACACAATTCTGAGCAGCAGATGATTTGTGGAGCAAAAAATAAATACTGAATTGCGCTGAAAAATGAGGTGGTAAGATGGTTGATAAAGTTCAGGCAGCTTGGAGATCTGTATGAGGCAGCTGACAGCTATCTGCCCCTCTCTGCTGCAATGCTCAATAACGTGAATAGGAGGTTTAGCTATCAATGATCCTTCTCAGAGTAACAGCACAGCACTCTGCACTCCTGCCTTTCCCTAATGCTGATGTGACTAGCAGTTGCAGTATAACGCTGTGGTATGAGCTATTCACACACACGCAGTCCCGTCCTCTCCATCTGAGTGCATAGATGAAATGAAGAGAGGCAAGATGGCCGCCGATTATATAGGGGCTGTGACATCACAGGGGTCAATGAATGCTGATAGGCTGTATCTCACATGTGGTTCAGGGTCAGCCCGCCTACCTTCATTCCCGCCACTGTTTCCCGCCATCCCATAATCCCCTGCATCATGTACTCACACGTGGATCCGCCATCTTAGGTCTCCAATAGCCTGGAATACAGTAAAATGAAGTTTAATGAAGCGACTTGTGCAATTGAATTGAGGCGATATTCGCATTCGTTGCGAATCGAATATTTCATGAAATTCGTAATGAATTCGGGTTTGTCAGCTTCGATTCGCTCATCTCTAATGAGGAGGATGAGGAAATAAGGAAGGTGGGGTCCTCCTCGTCCTCTGTGGTGCTTTCAGAGTCGGAGGCAAGTAAGGCATATGCCTCCTCTGCTGAAAATGCCCTGTGGGCCATTTCCCTACTCTAGTGGGGGTGAAGTGTATATATGTGGGGGGAAAACTTTATTGGTGTGGGTGCTGCGTGTGGTGCGAGACTTCCTACCTTAACCCGCCCGAACCTAACTAACTAACCTGCCCTAAGAACAAAAATATAAAATAAAACTAAACTAAAAAAATAAAAATAAACTTTTTTTTAACCCCTTAACGACCACGGACGTAAATGCACGTCCTGGTTTGGCGGGACTTGGCGCACCAGGACGCATATTTACGTCCTGTGTATGACCGCGAGCATCGGTGCTCGCATCATACACGGCAGGTTCTGGCTGCTAGCGGTCGCGCGGATGTCCGCCATTAACACCTCAGATGCCGTGATCAATACATATCACGGCATCTGTGGCAGTGCGGTACTTTGAATGGATGATCGGATTGCCCGCAGCGCTGCCGCCGCAATCCGATCAGCCAGCATGGCGGCCAGAGGTTCCCTCACCTAGCTCCGGCCGTCTCCCGGGGTCTTCTGCTCTGGTCTGAGATAGAGCATAAGATCATCGATAATACTGATCAGTGCTATGTCCTATACATAGCACTGAACAGTATTAGCAATCAAAGGATTGCTATAGATAGTTCCCTATGGGGAAATAAAAAGTGTAAAAAAAAAAATTGAAAAATTTTAAAATAAAAAGTAAAAAAAAAAAGTGAAAAATCCCTTCCCCCAAATAAAAATAAAAATTGTCAGTTTTTCCCATTTTACCCCCAAAAAGCGAAATTTATTTATACACATATTTGGTATTGCCGCGTGAGAAAATGTCCAAACTATCAAAATATAATGTTAATTATCATGTACGGTGAACGGCGTAAACGTAAAAAATGTAAAAAGTCCAAAAATGCAGCTTTTTTGTCACATTTTATTTAAAAAAAAAATTTATAAAAAATTATCTAAAAGTTTTATATATGCAATTGTGGTATCGATAAAAAGTACAGATGATGGCGCAAAAAATTAGCCCTCATACCGCCCTACATATGGAAAAATGAAAAAGGTATAGGTGGTCAAAATAGGGCGATTTTTGATTACTGATTTTATACAAAAAGTTTTAGATTTTTTTCAAGCGGTACAAAAATATAAAAGTATCTAGCCACGGGCATCATTTTAATCGTATTAACTCACAGAATAAAGAACACGTGTAATTTTTACCGTAAAGTGTATAGTGTGAAAACAAAACCCTCCAAAATGTGCAAAATTGTGGTTTTCATTAAAATTTCCTCCCTAAGGGTGCATTCCCACCCACCTGGCGTATTTTGCTGTGTATTTGTTGCTGCGTATTTTCCAGCCCATTGACTTCAATGGGAAAATAAAATATGCAGCAGCAAATACGCAGCAAGTATGCCAGGTGGGAACGCACCCTAAAATTTTTTTTGGGGTTCGCCGTACATTTTATGGTAAAATGAGAGGTTTCATTACAAAGTACAATTGGTCACGCAAAAAAAAAGTCCTTATATGGGTCTGTAGATGGAAATATAAAGGAGTTATGGATTTTAGAAGGTGAGGAGGAAAAAACAAAAACGCAAAAATAAAATTGGCCTGGTCCTTAAGGTTAAAATGGCCTTGGTCCTTAACCCCTTCCCGCAGAATGTCATATATAAACGCCAGGTTGTGCAGTGCGTTCGCGCATCCCGGCGTTTATAAATGACATTCAGTTAACCCGGCGATGCGCAGCATCGCACGGGTTAACTGGCAGAAGTCCCGCTGTTTCCAGCAGGGGACAACTTCTGCTTCACCCCCAGGACCATCCATTGATGGTCCTGGTCAGCGATCACTGTGATTGGTCCCTGTGGACCAATCACAGTGATCTGGGGTGAAAGTTGAGATCCCCCGCACTGCCCGCCCCTGGAAGTCGGGCAGAACGGGGGACGATGGCTGCGGGGACCTGCGGCATAGGGGGGGGAACATCAGGGGACCGGCGGACTTACCTGGCGGGACCGAGGAGCACTGCGGGACCGGCCACGTGGGCGAGCAGCGACGGGACCGGCAGGTAAGTATATGGTCCTCAGAAGCAGCAGTGAAGATCTTCACTGCTGCTTCTAGGAGTCTGAAAACTACAACTCCCAGCATGCCTAGACAGCCTTTGGCTGTCTGGGCATGCTGGGAGTTGTAGTTTTGCAACATCTGGAGGGCCCCAGTTTGGAGACCATTGTATAATGGTCTCCAATCTGTGCTCTTCCAGCTGTTGCAAAACTACAACTCCCAGTATGCACTGACTGTCCAGGCATGCTGGGAGTTTTAGTTCAGCAACATCTGGCCCTTCAGATGTTGCCGAACTACAACTCCCAGCATGCCCTTCAGCTGTCTGGGCATGCTGGGAGTTGTAGTTTTGCAACAACTGGAGACACACTGGTTGGGAAACATTGTCTGTTTCTAACTCAGTGTTTCCTAACCTGTGTGCCTCCAGCTGTTGCAAAACTATAACTCCCATCATGCACTAACAGACCATGCATGCTGGGAGTTGTGGTTTTGCAACAGCTGGTGCACCCCCCCCCCCCCCCCCCCCTGTGAATGTACAGGGTACATTCACATGGGCGAGGCTTTTACAGTGGGTTTCTCGCATCTTGAGATGCAGCAAATTTTGCGCCGGGAAACTCGCTGTAATCCCCCGCCCATGTGACTGTACCCTAAAAACACTACACTACACTAACACAAAATAAAATAAAAAGTTAAAAACACTACGTATACACATACCCCTACACAGCCCCCCTCCCGGTACGCCACTGTTTCCAAAGCAGAGCCTCCAGCTGTTGAAAAACAACAACTCCCAGTATTGCTGGACAGCCGTTGACTGTCCACGCATGCTGGGAGTTTTGCAACAGCTGGAGGCACCCTGTTTGGGAATCACTGGCGTAGAATACCCCTATGTCCACCCCTATGCAAATCCCTAATTTAGGCCTCAAATGCGCACGGCGCTCTCACTTTGGAGCCCTGTCGTATTTCAAGGCAACAGTTTAGGGCCACATATGGGGTATCGCCGTACTCGGGAGAAATTGCGTTACAAGGTTTGGGGGGCTTTTTCTTCTTTAACCCTTCATGAAAAGGAAATGTTGGGGTCTACACCAGAATGTTAGTGTAAAAAAATTAAATTTTTTACACTAACATGCTGATGTTGCCCTATACTTTACATTTTCACAAGAGGTAAAAGGGAAAAAAGCCCCCCAAAATTTGTAACGCAATTTCTCCCGACTACAGAGATACCCCATATGTGAGCGCAAAGTGCTCTGGGGGCGCACAACAAGGCCCAGAAGGGAGAGCGCACCATGTACATTTGAGGTGATTTGCACAGGGGTGGCTGATTGTTACAACGGTTTTGACAAACGCAAAAAAAACAAAACCCCACATGTGACCCCATTTCGGAAACGACACCCCTCACGGAATGTAATGAGGGGTGCAGTGAGAATTTACCCCCCACAGGTGTCTGACGGATCTTTCGAACAGTGGTCCGTGAAAATGAAAACTTGTACAGCCCACTGTTCCAAAGATCTGTCAGACACCAGTGGGGGGCAAATGCTCACTGTACCCCTTGTTACGTTCCTCAAGGGGTCTCGTTTCCAAAATGGTATGCCATGTGTTTTTTTTTGCTGTTCTGGCACCAGAGGTGCCAAATATGACTCCTTCTCTTCTGAGCATTGTAGTTCGCCCATAGTGCACTTCAGGTCAACTTATGGGGTACCTCCATACTCAGAAGAGAAGGGGTTACAAATATTGGGGGGCATTTCCTGCTATTAACCCTAGCAAAAATGTGAAATTTGGGGGAAAACACACATTTTAGTGGAAATTTATTATTATTTTTTTTACATATGCAAAAGTCGTGAAACACCTGTGGGGTAATAAGGCTCACTTTATTCCTTATTACATTCCTCAAGGGGTCTAGTTTACAAAATGGTATGCCATGTGTTTTTTTTTTTGCTGTTCTGGCACCATAGGGGCTTCCTAAATGCGACATGCCCCCCGAGCAAAATTTGCTCTCAAAAAGCCAAATATGACTCCTTCTTTTCTGAGCATTGTAGTTCGCCCATAGTGCACTTCAGGTCAACTTATGGGATACCTCCATACTCAGAAGAGAAGGGGTTACAAATATTGGGGGGTATTTCCTGCTATTAACCCTTGGGAAAATGTGAAATTTGGGGGGAAACACACATTTTAGTGAAAAAAAATAATTTTTTTTTTACATATGCAAAAGTCGTGAAACACCTGTGGGGTATTAAGGCTCACTTTATTCCTTGTTATGTTCCTCGAGGGGTCTAGTTTCCAAAATGGTATGCCATGTGTTTTTTTTTTGCTGTTCTGGCACCATAGGGGCTTCCTAAATGCAACATGCCCCCCAAAAACCATTTCAGAAAAACGTACTCTCCAAAATCCCCTTGTCGCTCTTTCGCTTCTGAGCCCTCTACTGCGCCCGCCGAACACTTTACATAGACATATGAGGTATGTGCTTACTCGAGAGAAATCGGTCTACAAATATAAGTATAAATTTTATCGTTTTACCCCTTGTAAAAATTAAAAAATTGGGTCTATAAGAACATGCGAGTGTAAAAAATGAAGATTGTGAATTTTCTCCTTCACTTTGCTTCTATTCCTGTGAAACACCTAAAGGGTTAAAATGATGACTGAATGTCATTTTGAATACTTTGGGGGGTGCAGTTTTTATAATGGGGTCTTTTGTGGGGTATTTCTAATATAAAGACCCTTCAAATCCACTTCAAACCTGAACTGGTCCCTGAAAAATAGTGAGTTTGAAAATTTTGTGAAAAATTGGAAAATTGCTGCTGAACTTTGAAGCCCTCTGGTGTCTTCCAAAAGTAAAAACTCGTCACTTTTATGATGCAGACATAAAGTAGACATATTGTATATGTGAGTAAAAAATTTTTTTATTTGTAATATACATTTTCCTTACAAGCAGAGAGCTTCAAAGTTAGAAAAATGCAAAATTTTCTAATTTTTCATCAAATTTTAGGATTTTTCACAAGGAAAGGATGCAAGTTACCACAAAAATTTACCACCATGTTAAAGTAGAATATGTCACGAAAAAACAGTCTCGGAATCAGAATGATAACTAAAAGCATTCCAGAGTTATTAATGTTTAAAGTGACAGTGGTCAGATGTGCAAAAAACGCTCTGGTCCTTAAGGCCAAAATGGGCTTGGTCCTGAAGGGGTTAAGGGGTTAAAGACTTCTAGAGCAAAAACCCTGCTCCCAAAAAAAGCGTTTACCTAATCAATGGTGTGCACACTGATTAGCGCTTGGTGGCGGCAGGGGATGCAGAAGTCAGTGGGGGGGGGGTCTGGCCACTCAGCCCAGAACAGTGGCTGGTGGCAGGTTCACAGACAAAAAAACTGAAAAATAAAAAAATGATTAGAACCCGAAAAAAAGCACCTGCCTGAACCCCCAAAAAACACTGATCAGTTATAAATCACTGACAGCGGTGGGGAAGGCTGCAGACACAGGTATGGTCCGTCCACACAGCACAGGCCTGCTACTTGTGGCATGGACCACTTATAGGTGCAAAAAATTTAATAAAAAAGACTATTTAATCCCTGAAAAAGCGCCTTCACCACAAAATAACGCTGATCAGTACTACGGGACCGATCAGTGGCAGGTGGGCTTTAGCTAACAGTGGCGGACCGATCTTTTATAGCTAATTGTCACGATGCCGGCTGGCAGGAGGTGGATCCTCTGTGCCAGAGAGGGATTGGCGTGGACCGTGCTAGTGGACCGGTTCTAAGTCACTACTGGTTTTCACCAGAGCCCGCCGCAAAGCGGGATGGTCTTGCTGCGGCGGTAGTGACCAGGTCGTATCCACTAGCAACGGCTCAACCTCTCTGACTGCTGAAGATAGGCGCGGTACAAGGGAGTAGACAGAAGCAAGGTCGGACGTAGCAGAAGGTCGGGGCAGGCAGCAAGGATCGTAGTCAGTGGCAACGGCAGGAGGTCTGGAACACAGGCTAGGAACACACAAGGAAATGCTTTCACTGGCACAATGGCAACAAGATCCGGCGAGGGAGTGCAGGGGAAGTGAGGTATACATAGGGAGTGCACAGGTGAACACACTAATTAGAACCACTGCGCCAATCAGCGGCGCAGTGGCCCTATAAATCGCAGAGACCCGGCGCGCACGCGCCCTAGGGAGCGGGGCCGCGCGCGCCGGGACAGGACTGACGGAGAGCGAGTCAGGTACGGGAGCCGGGGTGCGCATCGCGAGCGGGCGCCACCCGCATCGCGAATCGCATCCCGGCTGGAGGCGATATCGCAGCGCACCGGGTCAGTGGATCTGACCGGAGCGCTGCAGTAGCGAGAGTGTAGCGAGCGCTCCGGGGAGGAGCGGGGACCCGGAGCGCTCGGCATAACAGTACCCCCCCCCCCCTTGGGTCTCCCCCTCTTCTTGGAGCCTGAGAACCTGAGGAGCAGACTTTTGTCTAGGATATTGTCCTCAGGTTCCCAGGATCTCTCTTCAGGACCACAGCCCTCCCAATCGACCAAAAAAAAGGTTTTCCCTCTGACCTTCTTGGAGGCCAGTATCTCCTTTACGGAGAAGATGTCCGAGGAGCCGGAAACAGGAGTGGGAGAAACAAGTTTGGGAGAGAAACGGTTGATGATGAGTGGTTTAAGAAGAGAAACGTGAAAGGCATTATGAATACGAAGAGAAGGAGGAAGAAGAAGTTTGTAAGAGACAGGATTAATCTGGCACAAAATTTTGAAAGGACCAAGATAGCGTGGTCCCAATTTGTAGCTGGGAACACGGAAGCGGACATATTTAGCGGAGAGCCATACCTTGTCTCCGGGAGAAAAAATGGGGGGAGCTCTTCTTTTCTTATCAGCAAACTTCTTCATGCGTGATGAAGCCTGTAAGAGAGAATTTTGGGTCTCTTTCCATATGGTGGAAAGATCACGAGTTATTTCATCCACAGCGGGCAAATCAGAGGGCAAGGGAGTAGGGAGGGGGGGAAGAGGGTGACGGCCGTACACCACGAAAAATGGGGATTTGGAAGAAGATTCAGAGACTCTGAAGTTATACGAGAATTCGGCCCATGGTAGAAGATCTGCCCAGTCATCCTGGCGGGAGGAAACAAAATGCCGTAAATAATCACCCAGGACCTGGTTAATTCTTTCTACTTGCCCATTGGATTGAGGATGATAAGCAGAAGAAAAGTTTAATTTAATCTTGAGTTGTTTACAGAGAGCCCTCCAGAATTTTGACACGAATTGGACGCCTCTATCCGAGACGATCTGCGTGGGCAACCCGTGAAGACGAAAAATGTGTACAAAAAATTGTTTTGCCAACTGAGGCGCTGAAGAAAGACCAGGAAGAGGGATAAAATGTGCCATCTTGGAAAATCGATCAACGACCACCCAAACAACAGTGTTGCCACGGGATGGGGGTAAGTCTGTAATAAAGTCCATACCAATCAGAGACCAAGGCTGTTCGGGGACAGGCAGAGGATGAAGAAGACCAGCGGGCTTCTGGCGAGGAGTCTTATCCCGGGCACAGACAGTGCAGGCCCGCACAAAATCAACAACATCCGTCTCCAGAGTCGGCCACCAATAGAAACGAGAGATGAGTTGCACGGATTTCTTGATGCCCGCATGGCCTGCGAGATGGGAGGAGTGACCCCATTTGAGGATTCCGTGGCGTTGGCGTGGAGAGACGAAGGTCTTCCCTGGAGGAGTTTGCCTGATGGAGGCTGGAGAAGTGGAGATCAGGCAGTCAGGAGGAATGATGTGTTGCGGAGAGAGCTCTACTTCCGAGGCATCCGAGGAACGAGAGAGAGCATCGGCCCTAATGTTCTTATCGGCAGGCCGAAAGTGAATTTCAAAATTAAATCGGGCAAAGAACAGAGACCACCTGGCCTGGCGAGGATTCAGCCGTTGGGCAGACTGGAGATAGGAGAGATTCTTGTGATCGGTGTAAATAATAACTGGAAATCTTGATCCCTCCAGCAGATGCCTCCATTCCTCAAGTGCTAATTTAATGGCCAGTAGCTTTCGATCCCCGATGGAGTAGTTCCTCTCCGCCGGAGAGAAGGTCCTAGAAAAAAAACCCACAAGTAACAGCATGCCCGGAAGAATTTTTTTGTAGAAGAACCGCTCCAGCTCCTACTGAGGAGGCATCAACCTCCAATAGGAAGGGTTTAGATGGGTCAGGTCTGGAGAGCACGGGAGCAGAAGAAAAGGCAGACTTGAGCTGTTTAAAGGCGTCTTCCGCTTGAGGAGGCCAAGACTTAGGATTGGCATTCTTTTTGGTTAAAGCCACGATAGGAGCCACAATGGTGGAAAAATGTGGAATAAATTGTCTGTAATAATTGGCGAACCCCAAAAAACGTTGGATAGCACGGAGTCCGGAGGGGCGTGGCCAATCTAAGACGGCAGAGAGTTTGTCTGGATCCATTTGTAGTCCCTGGCCAGAGACCAAGTATCCTAGGAAAGGAAGAGATTGACATTCAAACAGACATTTCTCCATTTTGGCATAAAGTTGATTGTCACGAAGTCTCTGAAGAACCATGCGGACATGCTGGCGGTGTTCTTCTAGGTTGGCAGAAAAAATCAGGATATCGTCCAGATACACAACAACACAGGAATATAAGAGATCACGAAAAATTTCATTAACAAAGTCTTGGAAGACGGCAGGGGCGTTGCACAGGCCAAAGGGCATGACCAGATACTCAAAGTGTCCATCTCTAGTGTTAAATGCCGTTTTCCATTCATCCCCCTCTCTGATGCGGATGAGATTATAAGCACCTCTTAAGTCCAGTTTGGTAAAGATGTGGGCACCTTGGAGGCGATCAAAGAGTTCAGAGATAAGAGGTAGAGGGTAGCGGTTCTTTACCGTGATTTTATTAAGACCGCGGTAGTCAATGCAAGGACGTAGGGAGCCATCTTTTTTGGACACAAAGAAAAATCCAGCTCCGGCAGGAGAGGAGGATTTGCGGATAAAGCCCTTTTTTTAATTTTCCTGGATGTACTCAGACATAGCAAGAGTCTCTGGGGCGGAGAGAGGAGAAATTCTGCCCCGGGGTGGAGTAGTGCCCGGGAGGAGGTCAATAGGACAGTCATAAGGCCTGTGAGGAGGTAGAGTCTCAGCTTGTTTTTTGCAAAATACATCAGCAAAGTCCATATAGGCCTTAGGGAGACCGGTTACAGGGGGAACCACAGGGTCACGGCAAGGAGTACTGGGAACCGGTTTAAGGCAGTCCTTGGAACAAGAGGTACCCAACTCTTGATCTCCCCTGTGGACCAATCCAGGGTTGGGGAATGGTGTTGAAGCCAGGGTAGTCCAAGGAGAATTTCGGAAGTGCAATTGGGGAGGACCAAAAACTCAATTTTTTCGTGATGAGGTCCGATGCACATTAGGAGGGGCTCCGTACGGAAACGTATGGTACAGTCCAATCTTTCATTGTTAACACAATTGATGTAGAGGGGTCTGGCGAGACTGGTCACTGGGATGTTGAACCTGTTGATGAGAGAGGCCAAAATAAAATTTCCTGCAGATCCGGAATCCAAGAAGGCCATAGTAGAGAAGGAGAAGGTAGAGGCAGATATCCGCACAGGCACAGTAAGACGTGGAGAAGCAGAGTTGACATCAAGGACTGTCTCACCTTTGTGCGGAGTCAGCGTACGTCTTTCCAGGCGGGGAGGACGGATAGGACAATCCTTCAGGAAGTGTTCGGTACCGGCACAGTACAGGCAGAGATTCTCCATGCGGCGTCGTGTCCTCTCTTGAGGTGTCAGGCGAGACCGGTCGACCTGCATAGCCTCCACGGCGGGAGGCACAGGAACGGATTGCAGGGGACCAGAGGAGAGAGGAGCCGGGGAGAAAAAACGCCTCGTGCGAACAAAGTCCATATCCTGGCGGAGCTCCTGACGCCTTTCGGAAAAACGCATGTCAATGCGAATGGCTAGATGAATGAGTTCATGTAGGTTAGCAGGGATTTCTCGTGCGGCCAGAACATCTTTAATGTTGCTGGATAGGCCTTTTTTAAAGGTCGCGCAGAGGGCCTCATTATTCCAGGATAGTTCTGAAGCAAGAGTACGGAATTGTACGGCGTACTCGCCAACGGAAGAATTACCCTGGACCAGGTTCAGCAGGGCAGTCTCAGCAGAAGAGGCTCGGGCAGGTTCCTCAAAGACACTTCGAATTTCCGAGAAGAAGGAGTGTACAGAGGCAGTGACGGGGTCATTGCGGTCCCAGAGCGGTGTGGCCCATGACAGAGCTTTTCCAGACAGAAGGCTGACTACGAAAGCCACCTTAGACCTTTCAGTAGGAAACTGGTCCGAAATCATCTCCAAGTGCAGGGAACATTGAGAAAGAAAGCCACGGCAAAATTTAGAGTCCCCATCAAATTTATCCGGCAAGGATAGTCGTAGGCCTGAAGCGGCCACTCGCTGCGGAGGAGGTGCAGGAGCTGGCGGAGGAGATGATTGCTGAAGCTGTGGTAGTAGCTGCTGTAGCATCACGGTCAGTTGAGACAGCTGGTGGCCTTGTTGCGCTATCTGTTGTGACTGCTGGGCGACCACTGTGGTGAGGTCGGCGACAACTGGCAGAGGAACTTCAGCGGGATCCATGGCCGGATCTACTGTCACGATGCCGGCTGGCAGGAGGTGGATCCTCTGTGCCAGAGAGGGATTGGCGTGGACCGTGCTAGTGGACCGGTTCTAAGTCACTACTGGTTTTCACCAGAGCCCGCCGCAAAGCGGGATGGTCTTGCTGCGGCGGTAGTGACCAGGTCGTATCCACTAGCAACGGCTCAACCTCTCTGACTGCTGAAGATAGGCGCGGTACAAGGGAGTAGACAGAAGCAAGGTCGGACGTAGCAGAAGGTCGGGGCAGGCAGCAAGGATCGTAGTCAGGGGCAACGGCAGGAGGTCTGGAACACAGGCTAGGAACACACAAGGAAACGCTTTCACTGGCACAATGGCAACAAGATCCGGCGAGGGAGTGCAGGGGAAGTGAGGTATACATAGGGAGTGCACAGGTGAACACACTAATTAGAACCACTGCGCCAATCAGCGGCGCAGTGGCCCTTTAAATCGCAGAGACCCGGCGCGCGCGCACCCTAGGGAGCGGGGCCGCGCGCGCCGGGATAGGACCGACGGAGAGCGAGTCAGGTACGGGAGCCGGGGTGCGCATCGCGAGCGGGCGCCACCCGCATCGCGAATCGCATCCCGGCTGGAGGCGGTATCGCAGGGCACCGGGTCAGTGGTTCTGACCGGAGCGCTGCAGTAGCGAGAGTGTAGCGAGCGCTCCGGGGAAGAGCGGGGACCCGGAGCGCTCGGCGTAACACTAATAGGGCCCGGCACACATTTAGCAAAAAAAAAAAAAAAAGTTCTGCGCCCCCCAACAAAAACGCTGGGGGCAGACCGCAACGACCCTGTAGGGCCGGGTTCATGCAACTAAAGGTGCTGCGGACCCGCGGACACCTACAGATGGTACGACGAAAAAAAATTATAATTTGTTATCTCCTAACTGTCCCTACCTAATGTAAATTGTCCGTGACTGCTTTCTGTGCCAAGGGGCCACAGAAAGGGGGCAAGTGGGCACTTTTTTAACTATGAAGGGGGAGATGGCACCACTGGACTCCATCCTGCACACCATATCTCACAGTAATGGTGGGCAGAACGGAGCTCCTGCACCCACCTCCTCATACTGCCGTGATTGGTGCAGTCACTACGGCTCCCAATCACAGCTGTACTGGGGGGTGGCAACACTGCCACCTCCCAGTACAGTACGGATGATGATTGGTGGTGTATATTACACCACTGATCATCCTTATCTGGGTCATCGGTTCACACGTGACCCAGATTTCCCTTAATTGCCGCAGATCACCGGTTAGTATTTACCAGTGATCTGCGGCGATCGCCAATATGAGTCATCCTCCTCGGCACTTTGCCGGGATGCCTGCTGAATGATTTCAGCAGGCATCCGGCTTCGGTCCGGCGGGAACCAGAATCGCCGAAAATCACCGGTCTAAATTGACATATGGGGGTTCCAGGACCCCCCTTGGCGATGTGCCGGGATTCCTGCTGAATGATTCCAGAAGGCATCCCGGTCCGGTCCCCGACTGGCTAGCGGCGGGGACCGGAATTCCCACGGGCGTATACTTACGCCCTCAGTCCTTAAGGACTCTAAAATGGGGGCGTATGGATACGCCCTCAGTCCTTAAGGGGTTTAAAGGAGTAGTTCAGTAGTGAACAAGTGGTGAACAACTTATCCCCTATCCTAAGGATAGGGGATAAGTTGCAGATCGCAGGGGGGTCCGACCGCTGGGGCCCCCCGCAATCTCCTGTACGGGGCCCCGGCAGCCCGCGCAAAGGGGGCGTGTCGACCCCCGCACGAAGCGGCAGCCGACACGCCCCCTCAATACAACTCTATGGCAGAGCCGGAGCGCTGCCTTTGGCAATCTCCGGCTCTGCCATAGCGATGTATTGAGGGGGCGTGTCAGCCGCCGCTTCGTGCGGGGGTCGACACCCGATATCTGACCGGAGAGCCTGGCCCCCGTACAGAGAGATCGCAGGGGGCCCCAGCGGTCGGACCCCCTGCAATTTCAAACTTATCCCCTATCCTTAGGATAGGGGATACGTTTTTTCACCACTGGACTACCCCTTTAAGAGGTACTCTGGTGGGAAAAAAAAATTCTCAAATCAACTGGCTCCAGAAAATTAAACAGATTTGTAAATTAGTGCATGAGAAGACAAAGAAAAGTCGGCACTCACCGGGTTTCCAATTCAGCAGATTTTATTGCACGTTGCTCACAGCCGTAGTACAATTCTCGGGGAGACGACGGATGGTACAAGGGGGGTACCACAAAGAGGCGACACTTGTGTTTCGCACTTAGTAGTGCTTCAACGGGCCTAACTCTTTACCAGAACATGTCATCTTCTTATACAGGTGAGTTTAGTAATTGGACCTATCACCATCTAACACTCCTTGTGACGTTAAAAGAAGGGGAGGAGGTTGCTTAGTTAAGCTTGTTCCTACTTAGATCTAGCTCCTTGTTCAGACTGCCAGGACTAGTATCATAAAAAACACTCTTAGAAGCAAACTGAGACATCAACTTTATCATTAAGCCCTAAGACTCCCGTTGCGTCAGTAGCAATTATCCATTGTGTCTCTCTTCTAAGAAGGTTTTTATCAGATCTTAGCCCCGGTCGTGCAGCTACTTTTTCTATTCCTGCAAACCTTAATGATTCGTGACTTCCTCCATGGGCTTCTACTACATGGGAAATAAATCTGGGAGCTCCCTTTTTACTGCGTAGAGAGTAAAAGTGCTCTCTGATTCTAGCGCACATTTGTCTGATTGTTTTCCCTATATAGTAGAAGCCACATGGGCAAAATATAACATAGACCACATTTTTTTTGTTTTACACGTGATAAGTTCGCTAACCGTATGGGTAATTGGACCTATTCTGAATGTTTGCAAGCCGAGATTATATTTACAAAAATTACAATTTTTACATTGAAAATTCCCTGTTGGTACATGGCTAGTTAACCAGTCTGTTTTATTTTTCTTTTCTTTATCTTTTTGTATGTTATGTGCACGTTTCAATACTTCTCCTATTGTTTTCGTTTTTCTATAGGAGATTAATGGTTTCTTTCCTGCCATTTCTTTGAGGTCTTCATCTGTCTCTAGTATATACCAATTCCTCCTAATTGCTCTCTCTATCATTTTATTTACCGGTGAATTCTGAAATGTGAACGTGAACCTATTCAAGGGCGCGTTTTTATGTTTTTTTCTGCATAATTCTTCTCTATTTTTCTCATCTGCTTTTTGTCTCCCTTTCTTAATTAGATCTGCTGGATAGTTACGTTCTATTAATCTTCTTTCTAGCTCGGTTGCCTGTTTTTGATATGTTGAATCTTGAGTGTTATTTCTTTTTAAACGTAAAAACTGTCCGTATGGAATACCATTTTTAACTGCTTGTGTGTGGGAACTTTGATAGTGAAGTATCGTGTTCTTAGCTACTTCTTTCCTGTATCCTTCACTTATTAGTTTCCCTTCTTTCACTAGCAATTTAATATCTAGGAATTCTAGTGTATCTCCACCATATTGGTGTGTAAACTCCATATTATAACCTTTAACGTCATTGAGGTAATCTACGAACTGATAAAATTGGTTTCTGGTTCCTGACCATATTAACAAAATATCGTCCACAAATCGGACATAAGTTCTACTATATTTTATAAATGGATTAGCAGTAGTATATACTATGTTATTCTCAAAATTAGCTAGATACAGGTTAGCGTATGTACAGGACACCGGTGTCCCCATCGGGGTCCCGGTGTCCTGTCTATACCACCTGCCTTCATATACAAAAGTACTGTTCTGTAGGACGAATGTGAGGGCGTCTTGTACGAATTTAATGTATTGTTTGGAGTTCTCAGTTCTTTTCGAAATTTCGGTCACCGCCTGCACACCCGTATCGTGGGGGATACGGGTGTACAGGCTAGTGACATCAATGGAACATAAACTCCAACCTTCTTCCCATGGTAAGTCATTAACTATAGATAATAGGTGACTAGTGTCCTTAATGTACGCTGGAATTGTGGGCAAAATAGGACGGAGCAAAAAATCTATATACTGTGACAAATGCTCAGTCACCGAGCCGATCCCCGCGACAATGGGTCGCCCTGGGGGTCGGCTCAGTGACTTGTGCACTTTAGGTAAATGATACCATTTTGCGGGGCATGGGCAATCGGGAGTTAACTTATCAGCGGTTTTCTTCGAGATAATGCCTTCAAACACAGATTTACTCAAAAAACCTTTTAAACTCTCTAATATTTTGTTAGTCGGATCACTTAAGAGGGGAGTGTATGTGGTATGGTCTGACAATTGCCTTTCGGCTTCTTCATTATATTGTGTCTTAGAGACCACCACTACACTCCCTCCTTTATCCGCTCTAACTATAACGATATCACTTTGTTTCTTTAATTCGGTTAAAGCTTCTTGTTCTTTAACAGGTAAATTATTAACTATTAGAGGATATAAGACAGATTTCACATCTTTTTGAACTGCTTTTTGGAATAGGTCGTCACACCCACCCGGTGCCACTGGGGGTGAGAATGTCGACCTCTTCCCTTTATTAAACCTATAGGTTAAGTTGTCTGGACTCGGTACATCACTCAATGTCCCAAACTCTGTGACCATCATTTCGATACATTTCTTTTCTTGATCGGAGAATTCCGTGGGTATGAGTCCCAGATTGTCAGTCCTCACGGGTAATTCTCCTGGATATAAATCCGGTTCAATTGATGGTCTATTAGCATAATATTTCTTAAGATTAATGTTCCTAATTGCCCGTTCCAGGTCAATTTCGAACGTTGTGGGATTGAAGTCTTCTGATAGTCCGAAATTCAGTCCTCTTGATAGTAGTGAGATGGTACTGTTATCCAATTCATGTTCAGTTAAGTTGATTACGTTACTAATAGTAACTGTTGCTAGGTCATCTGTGGGTTCGCTTTTCTTTTCTTTTGTTCCTTTATAACTTTTTCTCCTTGAACGTCGCGTGTGGGCTTTTCTAAAGGGATATTAATTGCAGATGGGTTAGAGACTTGTTCAGACTTCTGCTCATTGTAGAGTGCTGTAGCGGTTTTAGGAAATTTTCGGTTAGTTTTCTTCCTTTACCCATAGACTTCAGTATTATAACTTTTAGTATGCCAATTGAAGACTTTATTATTTTCGTAATCTTGCTTACGTTTAAAAAGAAATAACACTCAAGATTCAACATATCAAAAACAGGCAACCGAGCTAGAAAGAAGATTAATAGAACGTAACTATCCAGCAGATCTAATTAAGAAAGGGAGACAAAAAGCAGATGAGAAAAATAGAGAAGAATTATGCAGAAAAAAACATAAAAACGCGCCCTTGAATAGGTTCACGTTCACATTTCAGAATTCACCGGTAAATAAAATGATAGAGAGAGCAATTAGGAGGAATTGGTATATTCTAGAGACAGATGAAGACCTCAAAGAAATGGCAGGAAAGAAACCATTAATCTCCTATAGAAAAACGAAAACAATAGGAGAAGTATTGAAACGTGCACATAACATACAAAAAGATAAAGAAAAGAAAAATAAAACAGACTGGTTAACTAGCCATGTACCAACAGGGAATTTTCAATGTAAAAATTTTAATTTTTGTAAATATAATCTCGGCTTGCAAACATTCAGAATAGGTCCAATTACCCATACGGTTAGCGAACTTATCACGTGTAAAACAAAAAAAATATGGTCTATGTTATATTTTGCCCATGTGGCTTCTACTATATAGGGAAAACAATCAGACAAATGTGCGCTAGAATCAGAGAGCACTTTTACTCTCTACGCACTAAAAAGGGAGCTCCCAGATTTATTTCCCATGTAGTAGAAGCCCATGGAGGAAGTCACGAATCATTAAGGTTTGCAGGAATAGAAAAAGTAGCTGCACGACCGGGGCTAAGATCTGATAAAAACCTTCTTAGAAGAGAAACACAATGGATAATTGCTACTGACGCAACGGGAGTCTTAGGGCTTAATGATAAAGTTGATGTCTCAGTTTGCTTCTAAGAGTGTTTTTTATGATACTAGTCCTGGCAGTCTGAACAAGGAGCTAGATCTAAGTAGGAACAAGCTTAACTAAGCAACCTCCTCCCCTTCTTTTAACGTCACAAGGTGTGTTAGATGGTGATAGGTCCAATTACTAAACTCACCTGTATAAGAAGATGACATGTTCCGGTAAAGAGTTAGGCCCGTTGAAGCACTACTAAGTGCGAAACACAAGTGTCGCCTCTTTGTGGTACCCCCCTTGTACCATCCGTCGTCTCCCCGAGAATTGTACTACGGCTGTGAGCAACGTGCAATAAAATCTGCTGAATTGGAAACCCGGTGAGTGCCGACTTTTCTTTGTCTTCTCATGCACTGATGGTATATTCTACATGAGTCCGAGCACCACCGTATCCCCACTCCGCTACAGCGACTTAGTGTCCACCCGCTTTCAGGTTCAGAAATTAGCAGTGCCGAACTACTCATCTATACGCTACAGTATTTCTTTGTTACTTTTGTGTTCTGAGCACGCTGAACAATGTCTGACCCCACGCCACAAAATGTGGAAATGGACCAAGCAAGTCATGCGGATCAGCTTCTACTTGCACTCCAGCCAGGGAGAGACGACGCAGGGGGGTACTTTTTGGAATGTGAATCCACCGAAGATCTAGAGCTCATCAGTGTTAAGACGCTAGAAAACAGAATAATGTCCCTGTCGGAAAAAGAAATCGCAGTGTACTGGACTGTCAACTCATTACAAGCATATGCTCAATGCGAACGAGTCCCTAGAGGACTTAGATCCATGAAGACCCCAGCACAATATCAAGATGACAGCGTGTTTATGGATATGTGGACAAAAGCACACAATGAGCACGCTTTAAAGTTGTTACATTTAATATTAACCCGCAACCGAATTGAATATGACCGTATTTCTGAAGATTTAAATAAAGCCAAGATTATATATAGAAAAAGAGTGGAGAACGAAGTAGCAAGTGCGTTTTTTTCTAAAATAGAACCGAAATTGAAGACATTACAAGAAGAAACAAAAAGTAATAAAAGAGAGAAATATTTACGAGATAAGCAAGATTACGAAAATAATAAAGTCTTCAATTGGCATACTAAAAGTTATAATACTGAAGTCTATGGGTACAGGAAGAAAACTAACCGAAAATTTCCTAAAACCGCTACAGCACTCTACAATGAGCAGAAGTCTGAACAAGTCTCTAACCCATCTGCAATTAATATCCCTTTAGAAAAGCCCACACGCGACGTTCAAGGAGAAAAAGTTATAAAGGAACAAAAGAAAAGAAAAGCGAACCCACAGATGACCTAGCAACAGTTACTATTAGTAACGTAATCAACTTAACTGAACATGAATTGGATAACAGTACCATCTCACTACTATCAAGAGGACTGAATTTCGGACTATCAGAAGACTTCAATCCCACAACGTTCGAAATTGACCTGGAACGGGCAATTAGGAACATTAATCTTAAGAAATATTATGCTAATAGACCATCAATTGAACCGGATTTATATCCAGGAGAATTACCCGTGAGGACTGACAATCTGGGACTCATACCCACGGAATTCTCCGATCAAGAAAAGAAATGTATCGAAATGATGGTCACAGAGTTTGGGACATTGAGTGATGTACCGAGTCCAGACAACTTAACCTATAGGTTTAATAAAGGGAAGAGGTCGACATTCTCACCCCCAGTGGCACCGGGTGGGTGTGTCGACCTATTCCAAAAAGCAGTTCAAAAAGATGTGAAATCTGTCTTATATCCTCTAATAGTTAATAATTTACCTGTTAAAGAACAAGAAGCTTTAACCGAATTAAAGAAACGAAGTGATATCGTTATAGTTAGAGCGGATAAAGGAGGGAGTGTAGTGGTGGTCTCTAAGACACAATATAATGAAGAAGCCGAAAGGCAATTGTCAGACCATACCACATACACTCCCCTCTTAAGTGATCCGACTAACAAAATATTAGAGAGTTTAAAAGGTTTTTTGAGTAAATCTGTGTTTGAAGGCATTATCTCGAAGAAAACCGCTGATAAGTTAACTCCCGATTGCCCATGCCCCGCAAAATGGTATCATTTACCTAAAGTGCACAAGTCACTGAGCCGACCCCCAGGGCGACCCATTGTCGCGGGGATCGGCTCGGTGACTGAGCATTTGTCACAGTATATAGATTTTTTGCTTGGTCCTATTTTGCCCACAATTCCAGTGTACATTAAGGACACTAGTCACCTATTATCTATAGTTAATGACTTACCATGGGAAGAAGGTTGGAGTTTATGTTCCATTGATGTCACTAGCCTGTACACCCGTATAACTTATGTCCGATTTGTGGACGATATTTTGTTAATATGGTCAGGAACCAGAAACCAATTTTATCAGTTCGTAGATTACCTCAATGACGTTAAAGGTTATAATATGGAGTTTACACACCAATATGGTGGAGATACACTAGAATTCCTAGATATTAAATTGCTAGTGAAAGAAGGGAAACTAATAAGTGAAGGATACAGGAAAGAAGTAGCTAAGAACACGATACTTCACTATCAAAGTTCCCACACACAAGCAGTTAAAAATGGTATTCCATACGGACAGTTTTTACGTTTAAAAAGAAATAACACTCAAGATTCAACATATCAAAAACAGGCAACCGAGCTAGAAAGAAGATTAATAGAACGTAACTATCCAGCAGATCTAATTAAGAAAGGGAGACAAAAAGCAGATTAGAAAAATAGAGAAGAATTATGCAGAAAAAAACATAAAAACGCGCCCTTGAATAGGTTCACGTTCACATTTCAGAATTCACCGGTAAATAAAATGATAGAGAGAGCAATTAGGAGGAATTGGTATATACTAGAGACAGATGAAGACCTCAAAGAAATGGCAGGAAAGAAACCATTAATCTCCTATAGAAAAACGAAAACAATAGGAGAAGTATTGAAACGTGCACATAACATAAAAAAAGACAAAGAAAAGAAAAATAAAACAGACTGGTTAACTAGCCATGTACCAACAGGGAATTTTCAATGTAAAAATTGTAATTTTTGTAAAATATAATCTCGGCTTGCAAACATTCAGAATTGGTCCAATTACCCATACGGTTAGCGAACTTATCACGTGTAAAACAGAAATTGTGGTCTATGTTATATTTTGCCCATGTGGCTTCTACTATATAGGGAAAACAATCAGACAAATGTGCGCTAGAATCAGAGAGCACTTTTACTCTCTACGCACTAAAAAGGGAGCTCCCAGATTTATTTCCCATGTAGTAGAAGCCCATGGAGGAAGTCACGAATCATTAAGGTTTGCAGGAATAGAAAAAGTAGCTGCACGACCGGGGCTAAGATCTGATAAAAACCTTCTTAGAAGAGAAACACAATGGATAATTGCTACTGACGCAACGGGAGTCTTAGGGCTTAATGATAAAGTTGATGTCTCAGTTTGCTTCTAAGAGTGTTTTTTATGATACTAGTCCTGGCAGTCTGAACAAGGAGCTAGATCTAAGTAGGAACAAGCTTAACTAAGCAACCTCCTCCCCTTCTTTTAACGTCACAAGGTGTGTTAGATGGTGATAGGTCCAATTACTAAACTCACCTGTATAAGAAGATGACATGTTCCGGTAAAGAGTTAGGCCCGTTGAAGCACTACTAAGTGCGAAACACAAGTGTCGCCTCTTTGTGGTACCCCCCTTGTACCATCCGTCGTCTCCCCGAGAATTGTACTACGGCTGTGAGCAACGTGCAATAAAATCTGCTGAATTGGAAACCCGGTGAGTGCCGACTTTTCTTTGTCTTCTCATGCACTGATGGTATATTCTACATGAGTCCGAGCACCACCGTATCCCCACTCCGCTACAGCGACTTAGTGTCCACCCGCTTTCAGGTTCAGAAATGAGCAGTGCCGAACTACTCATCTATACGCTACAGAGATTTGTAAATTACTTCTATATAAAAATCTTAATCCTTCCAGCACTTATCAGCTGCTTTTTGCTCCAGAGGAAGTTGAGTTGTTCTCTCTCTCTCTCACAGTGCTCTCTGCTGACACCTCTGTCCATGTCAGGAACTGTCCAGACCAGGAGCAAATCCCCATAGCAAACCTATCCTGCTCCGGACAGTTCCTGACATGGACAGAGGTGTCAGCAGAGAGCACTGTGGTCAGACTGGAAATAATTTTACAACTTCCTCTGTAGTATACAGCAGCTGATAAGTACTGGAAGGATTAAGGTTTTTTAATAGAAGTAATATACAAATCTGTATAACTTTCTGGCACCAATTGATTTGAAGAAAAAAAAAATTTCCATCAGAGTTCCCCATTAATGTCTCCATAACATGTCAAAAGTTTTTTTTTTTTAAAGTAAGATAACACTTTAAGAGGTGGGAGGGAAATGTATCAATATGACTTGGCAGAATCCTTGGGATACCCATTGTAAGGCTGGCCAAACACTTGACTTTGCCATACATATACCTATCTGTCTATTAGTAAGAAAAACACACATAAAAAAGGACCAATCCTCGGATGTATGAAACAGGATTACTGTTTATTTGACAAAATATAATAGAACATTAAAACAATGAATTAAAAACCCACGGCATTTGCACATCCGCTCGACCAAGCTTCTCCTTTCACACAACAGTGTACACTTTTTATTTTTTTTGCTTTAGCTTTAAGCAATTATTGTATTAGTGTATATTTTACACTGGTGTCACTAACACAACCTCTATAGGATTTCAAACAATACATTGCATAATTTTTTGTAAACATTACATCACATTTTGAAGTTTTTCTTTTTTTTCCGCTTTTTTTTTTTTTTTTTTAATATTACATTTTGCAGGGAATATAAACTAGTCATTAGCTGGTAGAAATGCTGCATTTAACATAGGAATAACTAAGCATGGAGTCTAGTAAGGTTTTTAAAGGGGTACTCCGCTGCTCAGCATTTGGAATTGTTTGTTTCAAACGCTGAATAGCGGAGTACTCCTTTAATCCCTGGTATTCGTATACCTTGGCAGATAATAGAAAGAAATCACAGACCATTCACAAAAGGTTAAAGAATGTTGTAGATAAAGTATGTTGCAGCTGCCTGGGCCTCATCATTTTGGATAGTAAATGAGAACATTTTCAAGAGTTCCCAAATTGTCTGGGTGGAATACAGATTAGAAACATCAGTCTTAAAGGTCCATGAGTAAGGGCGTGCATTAGCCGAAATGCATCGGACTATGTTCTACTTGTCGTGATGGATGTACATTCTTTGAAAGATATTTGAATCAAAGCTAAAGTTTTACTGAAGCAACTCCTTGCTGGAGTATTCACTTGTATCAGTTTTAAAGGGGTTGTCCAGCTGGGAAAAAAAAAGTTACTCACTTGCCCCAGGGCAAACCCCAGACCATTGCCCAGGTCTCCACTGATCTCTTCTTCCTGGTCCCCATCTCGATACAAGAAAACCTCCTTAGCCAAAACCCGCCCATGGGTGGGAATTTCCTGTTTGTCCTGATGGGGACCAGGAAATGCAGATAAATGTAGACTCTTCTCATTTAAATGGGCACTGTCAGATACAATACATTTTGATATGTTATAAAGCCTGCAAAAACAATGTTTTGCAATTGCTTTCATCAGAAAAATCAGAAAAATCGTCAAAAAAGTGGCCACTAGGGATCCCCCTGCCTCCTGGGACACATACCAGTCCTGCGGTGTCCAGTGGTCATCGTCACGTCATGAACACCATGAGTGATTGACAGGACTGCAGGCAGGTCCAGAGTTGCTGTTCTTGCTCCCCCACCCTGAGTCAGAGCTATGATGGAGGGGGAGGAGTCATCACAGTGAGGAGAAGAGAGGGGCACGCCCCATGCCTCTGCATGGACAGAAACCTCACTGAGCGATGATGGCAAGTAAATAAAGGTAATTCTGAGAGAAATATAGGTCGTAGACACAAAATTAGAAAATTAAATGTCAGGATGAGGTACTGAGCAACATTTTTTTTTTTTAGGGGGGGGGTCTGATAGGTAAGCTTTAAATCTAAACAGCAGCAGTTGTGTAACTGGGTAGGTAAGTAACTTTTTTTTTTTTTTTTAAGCCAGCCTAACCTCTATACAAAGTTTTGTATTACTAGATAACACTCAATGTTTCTTTCAGGTGCCTCACATACAAGGCAGATCCATGTCCAAAGGGCTGTATGATAGTAGACAAAATCCTATGAAGTCGTCGTATATCTCATAGTAGACAGCAGTGTGCTGCCATATGGTGCTTCATACAGTGCTGGGTTACAAAGATAATACAGAATTAGATAAAGTACAACACAATTCCTTGGTCAAATTCATACATTATGAAATCATAGGTATGTATATGTGAAGTAAAGCCCCATACACTTCAACCCACTCAGAGGTTGTATGCAGCCATCACACAGTCAATGTAAAGCCTAAAATGAATGAATGAAAATATTAGCTATTCGCAATAAAATAAGCCCTATGGGTACCTGAGCACAGTCCTCTTATCCAAGCTGGCCATAGTCTAGGGCAGTGTTTCCCAATCAGTGTGCCTCCAGCTGTTGCAAAACTACAGCTTCCAGCATGCCTGGACAGCCTTTGGATATCCAGGCATGCTGGGAGTTGTAGTTTTGCAACATTTGGAGTTCACATGTAGTATTTCATCCTCATTTTGGTCAGTAATTTTTAGCCAAAACCAGCAATGGATCCAGTTCACATAAAAAGTTTTAATCTGTGTTGGTTCCACTCGTTGTTTGCTCTGAAAATACAGACCAAAATACTATGTGCGAACCCAACCGTTGTCTTTAAAATGTATACACAGAAAGTTTTTTTGATCCAAATTGAAATAGTTTTCAATAGTTTAGGACAACTTTGTTAATATACAACTGAGGGCGGTGCAAAAAAAAAAAAAAAGGGAAGATACTCACCTCCCCTGTTCCCCCACAGCTGCTAATCCCTGTCCTCACTTCTTCCTGGTACCAATCACACATTATCCCTGCAAAAACTGCCCAACACTACTTCGGACCACGAATGGCTAAGCAGGGCAATTCCTGCATAAAAGACAAGTCAGATAAAACAGGGAGAGTATGCAGTGGCTGTGGGGGATCAGGGAAGGTGAGTAACACTTTTTTATTTTTACACCACCCCCAGCCATATGTGCATTTTTATTTTACCCTTTATAAAACTTTTTAAGCAAACATGTCAAAAATTCTAAATTCTCATAGAACACTGATCATAGTTACAATTACTTGTTATTTGTTACACTAACTGAATTAGGATCCAGTCTATGACCAGGGTCAATGACTGCACCGAAAGCTTTCCAGTTTTCGACCCATTTTGCAGCATCAGTAAAGCAAAAAGCACGCAGATCTTACTTTATAATAGAAAATGCAAGCACCTAACTTGAAAGTTACAAAGCAATATGGACCTGAAATAGTGTATAATAAGCTACAAAAAATGCTAAATAAAACTCCACATTTCATCCAAAACTTTAAATGCCAATAAAAAGATAGATTCTTTTCTGCAGGAAAAAAAATGTGTAAGTAAATAGTGTTCTAAAGTTATGAGCTGTATGTGAAAAGATTAGAAACCTCGTAAGTATAACACATGTATTCCAGCTTTATACTAGTAGATTGCGGTTGTAAAGGGAAACCTTCAAAGCATTACTCAACTACTAAATAAAGGCACATGCAGGAAGGTTGTACATTGTAGCCATGCACTTGTAGTTTTAGGCCCATGCCATGGGTATTTCAGCCGCAGCATACTCCAATGTGCATTCAAATGGGCATTTAAAAATAAGGTACTTTTAACAGCTTCCATATGACTTACAAATGGGCAGTAGTAAATAGTCAAAGCGCAGCTCCAGTGAATATTCGGGAAGCAGGATATATGTTTTCAGATCGCCGAGACTTGTGCAAGACTACGGCGTTTAAAGGGGTTATCCACCATAAGGTGATTTTAGTACGTACCTGGCAGGCAGTAATGGACATGCTTAGGAAGGATCTGCACTTTTCTTGGGGCTAAATGGCTATGTTGTGAGATTACCATAACACTGTGGCTAGCTTTTTGTGAACTGGTATTTCTTTTTTTTTGCCTACAAATCCCATAATTCCAATTTTCTCCCTCCCACACATCAGCCACCCCACCCATTGAAACATAAATGAGCTGCATGCATTCAAAAGACCTGTGGTTTTCAATCAGGGTGCCTACAGCTGTTGCATTAGTTGCAGATTGATCTCTCTCCCACCAAGCAATCCCTCCACCCACTGAAGCAGACAGGCTTCCTGTCATCAGCTGACCAGTGAGTCAAGTCTCGGCCACATTGCAAGCTGGGAAAAATCTGAGACAACAGTCATTTTGTATGCTGTTAAAAATAAATATTGGGGTGAAAATCACAGAAGAATTGTGAGAAAACCATCACACACACAGGTACAGACACTATATTATGAACTACACTGACTTTACAGCCCCTGTAGCGTAGTCAAATAAAAAAAATCCTGGAATACCCCTTTAATCTGAAGAAGTTCCCAGAAGATCCATAGACTTTGGACTTCTGCAAAATCTGTAATTTAGCACCATAGTTTCAGACAGTGATGTGAAAATTTTGACAAATATCTTGCTTGGAGTTGCGCTTTAAATGTCTTATATGGGCAGATTTCAGAAACATATTTTTCATTAGGAAATTCCGACCTGTATCTATGAGCAAGAGCAATGACTGCCTCCAAAAAGCATCTTTATCGTTATTTTAGTAAATAATATGGACAGCACAATGATTTCAATGCATCATTCTTTGGTGGCGCTATTACATTTTTAGACAGCTGTAGGCTAAATGTTTGTTCAGCCAAGTTATTGTTCCTAATTCCCCATACACATGCATGCTGGGACTGGCTGAGTGTGCATGTATTTAGAATGGGGAAGGAAGCTACTGTAATACACCTCTAGTGGCAGCTTATTTTCCTGAAAACAAAGGATTGTGTGTGTTGAAAATGCAATATGCTTTACTGTTCTCCGCACTAACATCTGCCGTGGGGGGGGGGGGGGGGGGGGGCTGGGGGGGAGTTGAGAGGCTTAGATACACGTGGCATGGTTGATGGGTCCTACCTAAATTGCTGGGTGCGGCTGACTTATCTGTCTAATCAGCTTTACTGTCAGGTCCTCTAAAGACTACTGCTGATCGCTAAGGGTGCCCCCAACACGACACCTTGTGATCAACCAAGTTACCTTTTAACAGCAGAAGTGTCAAACAGCAGAAGCTTGTCAAAAGTGGACAACCCCTTAAAGGTCTGGCTAAAGTATAAAAGAGAAGACTGCAATCTAAACCGTTGCACCCTTTGCTATGGTTTCATCCCAATCCATTTGGATGTATGAAGTCTGCAGGTATATAAAATTACAATCATGTTGCCTTAAAAAAGGGAAATATATATTTGCAAATAAGACAATAAGACCTCACAATACAGGATATGTAAAAAGTTACTTTAAAGTGCACTTGTCATTTGAGACATATCAACATTTTTGATAGGTTAGGGTCTCACTGCGAAGACCCTCACCTACTTAAGGACAAGAGCAAGGAGAAGCACACGGCACCACACTTCACTCCCCCGCGCGTATGTCTATAGGGCTGTCCAGAGAAGCTGACTGTTCTCCTGATCGCTGGGGGTATCAGCAATGAGACCCCAAAGGATTAAAACTTTTAAAAGGTCTCTGTGACAAGTCAAAAGTTTTTTTTTTTCTTTTAAATGACAGGTACACTATTTATGTTCTCCGGACAGAAGTACCTTAAATCCAAATGTAGCAAATGGCGAGAAATCTGAAGCTACTCCTTCATTCCTGAGAGATGGATCAGAACCTGTGTATAGGGCCTGACTTGGCTTTTTATGAGGTTTGCTTATTTTTCTTAATGCAGCAAAGAACCTGGGTAAGTTACCCACTGGTACGTAAAGTATACACAGGATCACACAGGGTTACTGCTAGATCTGTGGACATTCTTACCCATCCTACAACATCTAAAAAAAAGTTTTTTTGCATTTTTAATTTTTTTTTCCTTTTCTTTCTCAGTGTAAACAAATATCAGGAGGGTCCAAAGACAACAAAATGAGTTTGCGGAGTATTTTCAGCTGCCATGTTCGTTGTGTTATGGGTGAGATTCACTCCTCCATGAGGGCCCAGGCCTCTTCAGCCTTCTGATAGTATTGGTTTGCAAGCCTTCCTTTCATGGCCTCTATTGCTGCTTCTGCAGCTTCTGTGTAGAGGTCACCTACAAAGAAGAGAGAACAATGTTACTATAAGAACTAGGACGGGAGGGGCATTGACTAAAAGAAGGGAAGGAACAATCAATCAGGTAGTTATAACTATGTAATAGAGATTACATTTTACTCTTCATAAGTACAACTCCAAAAGCCAATGGCAATAGCCAGCAGCTGTCCGGGCATGCTGAAAGATGCAGTCTTGCTGGAGGACCAGAGGATAGACAGCTAGGCAACAGGGCCAAGAAAAAACATCAGGTTTGATTCCCATTGTTTCCCCAGAGATAAGTTATATCAGAGTTTTCTCCATAAAAATAGCCCAAATGGGGTGACATCTAACAGCTCGTATGTCAATGGCTGCAGCAATTATCACCTATCCAACAGATAAAGGCAAGATCAGTGGGACCAATGTGACCGATCAATGTGACCCCCTCTGATCACCAGAACAGGGGACCCTGATCCTCTCCAAAAGCTTCAAGACAGTTTAGCGCAGAGGGACAGAGGAAGGGGAGCACTAAAGTGACAATGATAAACAGTGAGCGCCATCCCCGCAAACTGCTTAGTTGCTATGGTAAGTATTGAACATGGCATCTTAGGGCCCTATTACATGAGGGACATTTGTCAGCCAAACAGGCTTGTGTACACAGGCTAGGAATCAGGCTATGAACAAGCCAAAGAATGAGCATTGGTTGACTGGGTAATTTTAACCCATCAAACAATGATTAGCCATCGGCTACACATCTTCCCATGTAATAGGGTAGAAATGGGCAACAGCTGATTGAAACATAGGGCCACATGATTACCGAGCTGTGTAATAGCCTCAGTAAAAGAGGGCCAGTCTACGAGATTGGCTTGACTTTACTACAATACTAAGATCGGGACGTTTAATACAGCACTAAGGGGTAAACAGCCAAGACTGGAGGACAGCGGATATCAGCTCAGATATATCCTCAGAGCTGGGATACAAATGGCTACTATACTACTATAACTTCTTGCTGGAAGCAGTATATTTACGTGTATATATCTGCCCATCTGACAGTCTAGAACTTTTTCTTCAGAAATCCAATTTGTGGTAACACATTTAAATTAATATGGTTTTCCCAGGTTATATATGACTCATGGATATACAGTGGGGCAAAAAAGTATTTAGTCAGCCACCAATTGAGCAAGTTCTTCCACTTAAAAAGATGAGAGGCCTGTAATTTTCATCATAGGTATACCTCAACTATGAAAGACATAATGAGATAAAAATCCCAAAAATCACATTTTCAGATTTTTTAAGAATTTGCAAATTATAGTGGAAGATAAGCATTTGGTCAATAACAAAAGTTCATCTCAATACTTTGTTATATGCCCTTTGTTGGCAATAACAGAGGTCAAACGTTTTCTGTAAGTCTTCACAAGGTCTTCACACACTGTTGCTGGTATTTTGGCCCATTCCTCCATGCAGATCTCCTCTGGAGCAGTGATGTTTTTGGCCTGTCACTTGGCGAGACGGACTTTCAACTCCCTCCAAAGGTTTTCTATGGGGTTGAGATCTGGAAACTGGCTAGGCCACTCCAGGACCTTGAAATGCTTCTTACGAAGCCACTCCTTCGTTGCCCAGGCGGTGTGTTTGGGATCATTGTCATGCTGAAAGACTTAGCCACGTTTCATCTTCAATGCCCTTGCTGATAGGAGGAGGTTTTCACACAAAATCTCACAATACATGGCCCCATTCATTCTTACCTTTACACGGACCAGTCGTCCTGGTCCCTTAGCAGAAAAACAGCCCCAAAGCATGATGTTTATACCCCCATGCTTCACAGTAGGTATGGTGTTCTTTGGATGCAACTCAGCATTCTTTTTCCTCCAAACACAACGAGTTGAGTTTTTACCAAAAAGTTCTACTTTGGTTTCATCTGACCATATGACATTCTCCCAATCCTCTTCTAGATCATCCAAATGCTCTCTAGCAAACTTCAGACGGGCCTGTAGATGTACTGGTTTAAGCAGGGGGACACATCTGGCACTGCATGATTTGAGTCCCTGGCGGGGTAGTGTGTTACTGATGTTAGCCTTTGTTACTTTGTTCCCAGCTCTCTGCAGGTCATTCACATGTTCCCCCAGTGTGGTTCTGGGATTTTTGCTCACCATTCTTGTGATCATTTTGACACCACGGGGTGAGATCTTGCGTGGAGCCCCAGATCGAGGGAGATTATCAGTGGTCTTGTATGTCTTCCATTTTCTAATAATTGCTCCCACAGTTGATTTCTTCACACCAACTGCTTGCCTATAGCAGATTCAGTCTTCCCAGCCTGGTGCAGGCCTACAATTTTTTTTATGGTGTCCTTCGACAGCTCTTTGGTCTTGGCCATAGTTGAGTTTGGAGTGTGACTGTTTGAGGTTATGGACAGGTGTCTTTTACAGTGATAAATTCAAACAGGTAACGAGTGGAGGACAGAGGAGACTCTTAAAGAAGAAGTTACAGGTCTGTGAGAGCCAGAAATCTTGCTTGTTTGTAAGTGACCAAATACTTATTTTCCACCATAATTTGCAAATAAATTCTTTAAAAATCAGACAATGTGATTTTATGTATTCATTTTTCTCATTATGTCTCTCACAGACCTAGGATGAAAATTACAGGCCTCTCTCGTCTTTTTAAGTGGGAGAACTTGCACAATTGGTGGCTCACTAAATACTTTTTTGCCCCACTGTATAGATAAAACATAAATGCTTAACAAGGGTGTGTGCCACTTCTCAGGTATCAGTAAACTGAGGGTTTGCTGCCCCATTGTTCATGAATTCTCTAACGTTGCATTCTCTATATACTTAAAGGGAAAGATAGCAATGCTTGCTTAAAGGGGTTGTCCAGCGAAAGAAACAAGCTGTGTATGGTGTAAAAAATTAGCAGCCAAGCTGTCTGGCTTGTAGCCATTACATCAGGTCACAGGCTCTGAAAACCATCTGCTCCCATCCCTGCTCCCCCTCATCTCTTGTATGCTTTTTTTATTTTTATGTAAACAAAATGTTTATCTTTATTTATGTTTATCTATATTTAAGCACAATATACATATAAAAATATGGACAGACATATACACAAAATAAAAAGAACACCCCAAACGCTATATGTAAGCTGCTGGAAGTGTGTACCTGTGAATGTCACCACACACACAGATGAATATACAATCATGACATTTTGTAGAGGTACACGATATTGAATAACATAAATAACTCCTGTATGCTAAAGACCAGACCATTCATGTAAAGAGGGGAAGATCATATTACTGCTCATTAGATTTTTAAGTCAGCAGAAAGCCTTTTTAAGTTACAGTGTCATCAGAACAGGTTCGCTGCTGTTTTATCTGAGAAAGGCTTCCCACTGCACTAAAAATCTAATGAGCTGAAGGGGAGGGGGGAGCAGGGACGAAGCTCTAAATGTGACATTATGTCACAGTTACAACAGAGACAGCACAGCTGATATGCTTTATGGCTAATAACATTATTAGTAAGTTGCTTTATCACACTTTTTGACACAAATAAACTACATAAAATTAAATATTGTACAAGTCATTTAAGCCATTTTAACTCTTGAACATAAATCTGTATTTTCTAAAGTTCACCAACATCAACAGTCAAATTCATTAAAATATTTTTTAATATTTTAATAGTTTTTTTTATTTCTACTAAAATATTACCTGATCGTTGTGGGTCCTTCTCCAGGTTAAATCCCCCAGTTATCAGCATCTCCGCTTCCCTAGCTAGCAGCATATATTTAGGTTCATCTTGGGTGCCATCATATTCCCCTCCCTCATCATAATCTGTCATGTTTAGTGCAGAATTGTACCAGAACAAGGCCTCCTGCCAGTCCTGTAACCTGTAATATGAAAAAGATATTGAATTATGAAACCTGGGATAATATACAATATAATACATAGCTAGATTTCATTCTTATTATTTACCTGTCTGATCCAAGACTGATGCCAGTGTCATAAGCTCGTGCAATGTGCAACATGGAGGGGCGATCGCCAGCTTCTGCAGCAATCAGTAAATAGTTAAATCCTTTAATTTTGTTTTCCTCTGTGTCCTTTTAACAAATGAAATAGGCAGTTAACACGTAACACTCAGAATACACATTTTCTTTGAAAATAAAGGGGAAAGGGGGATATCAAAAGGATCAGACAAAACTAATAAAAAATAAACCAAATGCATACAATGCTGAGGCGCATGACTGTCTTCCAGGCATTACAGTAGTTACATTGTCAGTTGATGTTTACCAATATCTACCAACAAATCTGATCTCTATGGCCAGCTTTAGGACTGTGGCATATGGACATTTCAACCACATAATGTATTTAAAGGGGTACACCGCTGCTCAGCGTTTGGAACAAACTGATCATAATGCTGGTGCAGGCGCCGGGAGTTTGTGACGTCATAGCCCCGCCCCTCATGATGTCAATGCAAGTCTATAGGAGGGGGCGTGACAGCCGTCATGTGGGGGTGGGGTTATGACGTCACAAGCTCCCGGCCCCTGCTCCAGCATTCGGAAGAGTTTGTTCCAAACGCTGAGAAGCGGAGTACCCCTTTAAGTGGTGCCATCGCCTGTATAGTGCAAGTGTGCCCATAATGTACCCATAATATCACAACTAAGGTTTGGCACTGTCATGTGAATAAGCAGATCTGAATAATCTATATAGTAAAATTATTGTGTGAATGTCAAAGCTTTACCTCCACAGATACTTCAGTCAGGATATGATGGGGCATCTGAGAACACATAAGCCCAAGGCCAATAATAGCCTCTAGTTCTCCACAGTGTGCAGCATGCTCCAGGTGGTATATGGCAGACTCCTGGTCCCAGTTTTGGTCTTTTTCACAAAAGCGTCCTGCCTCGTGATATCGCACCATAGCCAAGTGAACCTGTCATCCAGAAAAAACAGAAATCATGTTACTGTTTTGCTCTGCATACAAGTATTTACTAATAAAACAGGGCTTTAAGGCTAGGTTTCCACTTTTTTTTTTCTGGCAGTTTTTGGAATACTGCCACTGCAGTTTTTGGGCCAAAGTCAGAAGTGGATCCATAAGGGAGGAGAAGTCTAAGTCCTTCCTTTATATGTCCTATTCCTTTTGAATACATTTCTGGCTTTGGTTCAAAAACTGCAGTGGCAGATATCCAAAAACTGCCAGAACAAAACAAGAGGAAACTTAATTTAATACTGTCTTTTAGCTCCATTAATAGACAGATACAATGCGTTTCTTGTGCCACGCTGTAAATGTAATTTTTACACACACAACTTATTTATCCCCTTCCCAGTTTAGGCAGTTTTTATCATTGCTATTAAAGGGGTACTCCAGTGAAAACCTTTTTTCTTTTAAATCAACTGGTGGCAGAAAGTTAAACATATTTGTAAATTACTTCTATTAAAAAATCTTAATCCTTCCTGTACTTATTAGCTGCTGAATACTACAGAGGAAATTCTTTTCTTTTGGAATGCTCTCTGATGACATCACGACCACAGTTCTCTCTGCTGACATTATTATAATAATAACAACACTTTATTTATTGTTGTCCTTAGTGGGATTTGAACCCAAGTCCCCAGCACTGCAAGGCAGCAGTGCTAACCACTGAGCCACCATGCTGCCCTTAGCATACATCTGCTATGCATGGTTGCTAAAATGGACAGAGATGTCAGTAGAGAGCACTGTGCTCGTGATGTCATCAGTGTTCCAAAAAGAAAGGAATTTCCTCTGTAGCATTCAGCAGCTAATAAGTACTGGAAGGATTAAGATTTTTTAATAGAAGTAATTTACAAATATGTTTAACTTTCTGCCACCAAGTGATTTAAAAGAAAAAAGGTTTTCACCGGAGTACCCGTTTAATGTGACTTTTGGCTGCATCTAAGAGTTATCTCTGATACCGGCCTTTTTAGCAGAGTGTAAATCGAATGTTAGTAATCCCCTTTTAAAAGGGTTAAAATTAACATTTTACATTGCGGTTGGCAATCCAGTTATCCAGTTTAGTAAAATTTGTCCTCTATTCAAAGGATAGGTGATAAGTGTCAGATCGTGGTGGGTTCTGACCACTAGGAGCCCTCACGATCTGCTGCTTGGAGCTCCGGCCGAAGCGCGTTACTTGTGTATCTCTGGCTCCCCCATAGACATGCATGGAGGTAGTTGACATCGCTCCGTGTATGGGGAGAGACCAGGGGTGCCGGGCAGGAGATCAGGTCGGTCAGGCCCCCCCATGATCTGGAGTACCCCATTAAGGACCCCATACATGGTGGTCTCCAGAGTCTTTGCCGATGTATAATGTCAAGGAGAGAAGAGTCAGGCATGTTGGATTTGGGAAGATAAGCCGATGCGAGAGAGGTCTGGCAGCAGCTATAAGCTACACTTCAGGTTTGCAACATATAAGCGCTCTGGGAAAGCCAAGTGTTATTGAGTATAAGGGGAATGGGTGAGATAGCTTGTAGGCCGATGGCTACTGAAGGTATTTGGCCACCTTAACAGTAACACAACGTATTGAAGAGAGCTGAAAATCTCACTACAGTCCCAGACATATTAAACTGTTCAGCATTTTAAACATAGCAGGAGCTGGAACATATATATTGTTTTTCAGTATGCCTGGCAATAAGAAAGTGCAGCCTGCCATTAGTATAAGAGGGGTGTGTCACAAAGACAACCCAATTTTTTAATTAAAGGGGTATTCCAGGATTTTTTATTTTATTTGACTATGCTACAGGGGCTGTAAAGTTAGTGTAGTTCATAATATAGTGTCTGTGCCTGTGTGTGACGGTTTTCTCGCAATTCTTATGTGATTTTCATCCCAATATTTATTTTTACCAGCATACAAAATGACTGTTGTCTCAGATTTTTCCCAGGTTGCAATGCGGCCGAGACCTGACTCACTAGTCAGCTGATGACAGGGAGCCTGTCTGCTTCAATGGGTGGAGGGATCGCTTGAGAGAGATAAATCTGCAACTAATGCAACAGCTGTAGGCACCCTGATTGAAAACCATAGGTCTTTAAATGGATGCAGCTCATTTAGGATTCAATGGGTGGGGTGGCTGATGTGTGGGAGGGAGCAAAAAGGAATTGTGGGATTTGTAGGCAAAAGAAGAAAACTCAAACAGGAAATACCAGTTCACAAAAAGCTAGCCACAGTATTATGGTAATCTCACAACATAGCCATTTAGCCCCAAGACAAGCGCAGATCCTTCCTAAGCATGTCCATTACTGTCTGCCAGGTACATACTAAAATCACCTTATGGTGGAAAACCCCTTTAAGACAACCTCTTTTTTTCACCCATGCTGTCATACATGAGGAGTGGACACTGTAAGGAAAATTTATGCCTAGACCATGTCTGTAATGCTTGGGTGCACTAGGCCTGTCAGAGAGGGATCTGCTCTTTCCAGAGTGGCTCCACTTTCTTAGAAACAGAGTAGGTTCCCAAGGGTGGACTTCCCTCTATAATGTGCATATACCCTTATAGGCCACATAGCTGTATATATGACACAGCAACTATACTGTATAGCGTCAACATTTACCTTTCCGAGGATGGATTTCCCAATTTTCTTTTCTAGTGCTAGATCATTAAGTCTTCGCACTTCACATGCAACGGCAGAGGATCGGTGAATATTCACACGGGTTGCATGGAACTGGTTCCACTTCTCCGCAGACACCTAAACCCCGAAACAGAAAGATTATCCTTTAAAGGTAAAATGAAAATAACAAGTCTGTGTAGTAATTAATAGTAGCATTATGAACTGGTTTATGGATGCATCTGTTTCATGTGAATTTTCTATGTGACTGTATGATTCAAAAAAAAGAAAATGAAAAAAACAGGCTACATAGATACGGGCCCAAAAATTATAAGAAAAAGACATGACAAAAATGCACTTTCAACTTAAGAAAGAAACTACATTTAGTCAAAGTGCTGAATTCATGCATTATCTAGTAGACTGTAATTCCTCATAAAAGCCTGTAGATGTCAGTGCTGTATTCATACTCAATTCAACATGATCTTAAAAGGAGCATGTTTGGCGTGAAAAAAGAAAAATTTCCTTTTGCTGGAGCTTCCCTTATAACTTCCGATGCTGCTCCTTCTGTTCCCCCATTGCTCATCTCATTCCCCTGCTTCAAAGACAACAGATTGGAGCAGGACCTGCCTGCTCAGCCAGTCACTAACTCGGACAGACACTGCTGCGGTCAGTCATCGGCTGAGACAGACACTGCTGCAGACAGTTACTGGCTAAGACAGACACTGCTGCGGACAGACACTGCTGCGGACAGACACTGCTGCGGACAGATACTGTCTGAGACAGACACTGCTGAAGCCAGATACTGTCTGAGACAGACACTGCTGAAGCCAGATACTGTCTGAGAAAGACACTGCTGAAGCCAGATACTGTCTGAGACAGACACTGCTGCGGCGGTCAGTCACTGGCTGAGACAGACACTGCTGCGGCGGTCAGTCACTGGCTGAGACAGACACTGCTGCCAACAGTCACTGGCTGAAACAGACACTGCTGCGGCCAATCCCTGGCTGAGAAAGACACTGCTGAAGACAGTCACTGGCTGAGACAGACACTGCTGAAGACAGTCACTGGCTGAGACAGACACTAGTGCCAACAGTCACTGGCTGAGACAGACACTGCTGCGGCCAGTCCCTGGCTGAGACAGACACTGCTGAAGACAGTCACTGGCTGAGACAGACACTGCTGCGGTCAGTCACTGGCTGAGACAGAAACTGCTGAAGACAGTCACTGGCTGAGACAGACACTGCTGAAGACAGTCACTGGCTGAGACAGACACTAGTGCCAACAGTCACTGGCTGAGACAGACACTGCTGCGGCCAGTCCCTGGCTGTGACAGACACTTCTGAACACAGTCACTGGCTGAGACAGACACTGCTGAAGACAGTCACTGGCTGAGACAGACACTGCTGCGTTCAGTCATCGGCTGAGCCAGACACTGCTGCGGACAGTAACTGCCTGAGACAGACACTGCTGCGGTCAGTCACTGGCTGAGACAGACACTTCTGCAGTCAGTCATTGCCTGAGACAGACACTGCTGCGGTCAGTCACTGGCTGAGACAGACACTGCTGAAGACAGTCACTGGCTGAGACAGACACTGCTGCGGTCAGTCACTGGCTGAGACAGACACTGCTGAAGACAGTCACTGCCTGAGACAGACACTGCTGAAGACAGTCACTGGCAGAGACAGACACTGCTGAAGACAGTCACTGGCTGAGACAGACACTGCTGAAGACAGTCACTGGCTGAGACAGACACTGCTGAAGACAGTCACTGGCTGAGACAGACACTGCTGAAGACAGTCACTGGCTGAGACAGACACTGCTGAAGACAGTCACTGGCTGAGACAGACACTGCTGAAGACAGTCACTGCCTGAGACAGACACTGCTGAAGACAGTCACTGGCAGAGACAGACACTGCTGAAGACAGTCACTGGCTGAGACAGACACTGCTGAAGACAGTCACTGGCTGAGACAGACACTGCTGAAGACAGTCACTGACTGAGACAGACACTGCTGAAGACAGTCACTGGCTGAGACAGACACTGCTGAAGACAGTCACTGGCTGAGACAGACACTGCTGAAGACAGTCACTGGCTGAGACAGACACTAGTGCCAACAGTCACTGGCTGAGACAGACACTGCTGAAGACAGTCACTGGCTGAGACAGACAATGCTGAAGACAGTCACTGGCTGAGACAGAGACTGCTGAAGACAGTCACTGGCTGAGACAGACACTGCTGCGGTCAGTCACTGGCTGAGACAGACACTGCTGCGGTCAGTCACTGGCTGAGACAGACACTGCTGCGGTCAGTCACTGGCTGAGACAGACACTGCTGCGGTCAGTCACTGGCAGAGACAGACACTGCTGCGGTCAGTCACTGGCTGAGACAGACACTGCTGCGGTCAGTGGGCAAGTCCTGATTAAGTCTGTTATCTTGGAAGCATGGAGAAGATGAACAGCGGTGGACCAGAAAAAGGTAAGTGTTTTTTTTTTTTTTTTTTTATTGCAGCCCCTGCAAAATATAAGGAAGAGCTGCATATGGACATATAAGACGCAAGGGTTTGACCTGTAACTTCAGTCATTGCTACCCAGCAAATGAAGGCTTTTTATATATATACTCTTTATACTAGTTCTCTCTAAGCTATCATCTTATGCATAGAATTTCCAAGGAAAACTTTTCAAAGGCACAAAGTGGTTGCAGGTACTTTGTAAAGCTTTGCTGGCTTTTACAAAGATGAAAGCAGATGTTACACATGCACAGCTATACACGGCACTGTCAGCAAAAGAGACATTAGAAAATATCAGCAAAAAGATAATCCAGAATGTATCCTGTACAATATAATATGCAAATCTGTATAATACAGTGGATCATGTCCTATATCACAGGATCCTACGCATGCTACATTTCACACAGACAGTGTAAGTGGACCTGACAGCATCAAATCTGTATATCACATAAATATGTATTTGGATGTAGTCAGAAATAAGAAAATTATAATGGTGGTCATATGGTTATGGACAAGAAAGAGTCAATTATAACACACCATTACACTAGTCCCAATATAGTACTGAAAAGTGATCCCTTTGGACCAAGGTTTCCCAACCAGGGTGCCTCCAGCTGTTGCAAAACTACAACTCCCGGCATGCCCGGACAGCCAAAGGCTGTCCGGGCATGCCGGGAGTTGTAGTTCGGCAACAGCTGGAGGCACCCTAGTTGGGAAAGCCTGCTTTGGGCCAATGCAGGCTTCCTTTGGATTTAGGGAACGGGACTTCCTATTTCTAGGGAGTCGGAGCTGCAGGGAAGAATGTTTTGAAGGTAAGGCAGTGTTCTCCAAACAGTGTGCCTCCAGCTGTTGCAAAACTACAACTCCCAGCATGCCGACGGCTGTCCGGGCATGCTGGGAGGTGTAGTTTTGCAACAGCTGGAGGCACACTGTTTTGCAAAACATTAGGGAAAGGAGTGTTTTTCTGCACTTTGGGCAGACAGTATCTATGGACTTTACTCTGGGCAGGGTTAACAGTGCTATCATGGGTGTCTGGGCACAGACTTCAGTTGTCAGGGGTGCGCTGTCATATAGCGCCTCCTCTCCATTTAGTGGGGTCATGCTGTCCTGGTTATATGTGTTAAAAAAAAACCTCTGTTCACACTTGCATTAAAAAATTCCATTGACCGTTTCATCTGATCCCAATAATATCACAGTGTGTCTGCAGGGCTATTTTTGCTGCACTGTATTAAATGGATTTTTCCTGGCAATTTTATATTGACATCTCGTCGGTGGAGACACAATGGCATACCCAGCGAACAGAACTGGAAGGAGGCGGCTTCATACATTGTTTAGTAGCGCTGCTGGGTTACTACAGCCTAGCTCCCGTTAAAGGAACACTGTAGTGGAATATAACTTATCCTCTATCCGAAGTATAGGGGATAAGTTATAGATCGCGGGGGGTCCGACTGCTGGGACACCCCGCGATCTCCTGAATGGGGCTGCGGCAGTACACAGGAAGGGGGCGTTCCGTCCCCGCATGACGTGTTGGCTGACACGCCATCTCTATGTGTCCCATAATGATACATGGAGGGGGGCTTGTCTGCCGCGGCTTCCTGCAGGGTTGGCAAGGCGCTTCCTGCAGACTGCCGCAGCCCCGTACAGGAGATCGCGGGGGTCCCAGTGGTCGGACCCCCCGCGATCTATAACTTATCCCCTATCCTACGGATAGAGGATAGGTTATATTCCACTACAGTAATCATTTAAAGTGAATGTGAACTAAACTGCAGTAACCAAGCATGGCCACTACACACTGTTTACAGCTGTACAGATCTGCCAAATAATTCAAGGCTCTGTTATTATTAGAAGTTATAAGTACAGCCTAAAAGGGAATTTAAAGTATTAAAAAGTACTTCTGACATGTCACACATACATGTCAAAAGTTTTGATGGGTTGGGGTCTCAGTGGTGAGACCATCATCAATAAGGCAACAAGCAGGAAGAAGCACACGGCAGCATGCTTCCCCCTGACTCGTGTATGGGGCTGTCCAGAGAACCAGGAACAAAATCTCTGTGAGCCAGGGAGTGAAGTGTTTTAACGTGTGCTTCTCCTGATCACTGGGGGGCTTAGCACTGTGCTGATTTCTATATATAGAAGAGAAGTGTGCGGCTGTGTGCTTCACTCCCCAGCTCACGCCTCAGTCCAACTCGTTGCAGTAGATAGGCTCCGTTATTGGTCTATGAAGCCTGTCACCTGCAATGAATTGGAGAGATAGAAGTAGAGAGAGAAGCTCACAGCTGCATGCTTCTCCTGGCTATTTCTAGAGATCAGTAGGGGTCTCAGCACTGAGACCTCAACCCATCAAATTATCTGACATGTCTGTGTGACATGTCAAGGGTTATTGTTTATGAAAGTAGTGGTTCAAGAAAAAAATGTTATCATAAATTTATGCAAGATGTATTATAGCAGAGCTACACTCACAATTCTGCTGGAAATTTTCTAAATCAGTTAACAGCTTGAGGGCAGATGCATCACTAGCAGCTTAGCTGAGATTCTATAATGCATTGCATTATGGGAGATTCAATGCTTCCTATAAGAGATGAGCGAACGTACAGTAAATTCAATTCGTCACTAACTTCTCAGCTCGGCAGTTGATGACTTTTCCTGCATAAATTAGTTCAGCTTTCCGGTGCTCCGGTGGGCTGGAAAAGGTGGATACAGTCCTAGGAAAGAGTCTCCTAGGACTGTATCCACCTTTTCCAGCTCACGGGAGCACCTGAAAGCTGAACTAATTTATGCAGGAAAAGTCATCAACTGCCGAGCCGAGAAGTTTGTGACGAATCGAATTTACTGTAAGTTCGCTCATCTCTACTTCCTATATCCAATCATGTATTATGTGTCTCTAAAATTAGCTCTGAGAGAGCAGGGAGTCATTGGGTATTTGAGCTCAGAAGCCTGAAGAACTGTAAAGCAGCTTTGAATAAAATGGGTTAATATGATGTAACTTCAAGGATCAGCAGAAGGTGAATAAAACACAGAGGGGGAGATTTATCAAAGGATTTAGACAGTCTAAATATGTGCAACTTTTTTGCGACTTTTGCTTTAGAGAATTTTTAGAACATGATGCATTCTAGTCTATTTTAGACGAAAAAATGCATTGGTGCTGAATTTACCAATAGCGACTTTTCAACGACAAGTCGCATCGGCTGAAAGTACGCCGAAATGTCAGACCATGCTGGAGCAGGTTTAAATACAGTGTAAAGCATAGAGCTCAAAGTCTGTGCACAGAATTTATCAAGAGCCGCGCAACTTTTGATAAATTAGGCGCACAATAGACCGGCCTAACGCTCTGTAGTTTGGTCTATATTGATGCGGGACATAGACAACTTTGATAATTCTCCCCCAGTATATGCAAGGTTACACTATGTTGTTATACAGATGACATATAGTTATAAAGTTAACCATATGCATTACATGATTCAGGCGTGCATGTTGATGAACCATCCAAATACACGCAATATGTTATCTCAGCAATAAACAGTAATATAAGCATTCACTGGAATCTCTGGCAGCAAGTCATGCAGAATCACCAGTTTACTCCGGGGGCTGTTTTTAAGGTTCGCATTGGCTTTACTTAAAAGACATTTGCTCTAGTTGAAGAAAAATTTGAAATGAATAGAGGATGTGATGGGTTAAAGAACAAAAAAAAAAATGTAAAAGCAGAGAGAAATTCAGTGGTACTAGTTATATCATGAGTTATAGCTGGTTATATCCTCAGTGTATTACTAAGCATTAATTGTATTAAGAACATTGCAGGTCTGGAAGCTAAGTCCCGAGTAGTCGTGAAAGACAAGCATTGCTCCTAAGGAAGAATATTGCAGAGCGTAGTCCAGACATAGTATATTCTACGATATCATAGGGGGGACCCAATATGCTGCTATAAAGCCTTCAACACATGTGTCCGCCTGATCGGTGAGACCTAAGTGCAACAATAAGGATCTAAAACTACAAAAAATGGACTTAATATTTCGCAACACTATTTTTCAGCAGTTGAAGAAAAGGCATTGTTCACATAACAATTATGGCCTCTGTTTGATGTATATGCTCCCAATGTATGAATTAAATGCAGGCCTCCAACTAAAGGCTACTACACTATACTACCATATATATATATATATATATATATATATATATATATATATATATACAGTGGTCCCTCAACATACGATGGTAATCCATTCCAAACGGACCATCGTTTGTTGAAACCATCGCATGTTGAAGGATCCGTGCAATGTAAAGTATAGGACAGTGGTCTACAACCTGCGGACCTCCAGATGTTGCAAAACTACAACACCCAGCATGCCCGGACAGCCATTGGCTGTCCGGGCATGCTGGGTGTTGTAGTTTTGCAACATCTGGAGGTCCGCAGGTTGAAGACCACTGTTAGAGGAAGCTGAACTCACCTGTCCCCGCCGCTCCGGACTGTCACCGCTGCCCGGGATGTCGCTGTCCATCGCTGTCACCGCGTCCCCGATGCTCCGGCAAGGCCTCTACTTCCCCGGCATCCGCGCTCTCCGTCGCCGCCATCACATCGCTACACACGCCGCTCCTATTGGATGACGGGACGGCGTGCGCAGCGACGTGATGACGACGATGGAGAGCACCAACAATGCAGGGGATCCCGAAGAGGACGCACCGGAGCCCCGAGGACAGGTAAGTGATCGTCAGCCGACCACCGTAAACGGCTATCCGGTGGCAGCTGAAGCAGTCTGCGCTGCCGGATAGCCGTTTATGCGATGGCCCCGACATACAAAAGCATCGTACGTTGATGCTGCCTTCAACATGTTGAAATTATCATATGTCGGGCCCATCGTAGGTCGAGGGGTCACTGTATATATGTATATATATATATATATATATATATATATATATATATATATATACATACATACAGACCAGCGGAAGGCCAAAAGGATACTCTGGCTGCTGTCAGGCTAATGGAGTCCTATGAACATGCGTTATTCTAACTAAGCAGAGACCAAAAATTGGAATGAGAACATAGCCTAAGTTTCATTAAGGCCCATAGGTTTGCACTGGGTATTGCCAAGTATGTGACCCACATGCAGCAACATCACCATTACTATGGTGTGGACTATAATCTACAAGACCACAGTAAATCGGCAATATAGCTAGACAAAGGGGATCTGCGCACATTGAGTTGTACGTTGACTTTATAAACCAGTACTGCTGTTTTCTCAGTGAAATGAGTATAAGAGGAATGAAAGAAGAAAGAGAGAAGTAAATCTACTTAATATTTTAACCACATACCTTCCCAAAGCTGTCCTCAGACTCAGACTCAAACCGCCTCCGGTTATAATTTCCATGAGCCTGCAAGAAAAATGCACATATATAGAAAATCCAAAAAAATTTGGGAAATCATGTTCAGTCACTTCCTGCCTCTCAGCTATACCCTCTATTCCTGGATTGGAAGTATAACTTTGTATCCCCATAGGGTATATAACTGTGACCCAGAAATGTTTCTATATTCCCTATGGACACAAGTGTATAATACTTTCTTAAAGGGAAACTGACAGCCTATTCACCCACAACACACTCAATATACTGGGTTATATTGCAGGTGAACAGCATTAATATGCGGGGGGTCACTTACTTTAATTGGTCCTGTAGTGTACTTTAATTAATCCCCTATTGCTATAGCACAATGGAGGCAGGGAGGCGCAGAGCCGGCATAGAAGCGCTATAGCAATAGAGGATTTGCCAGTACAGTACTAATTAAAGTAACAATCGGAGGGGGGAGGTCCGCTCACTTGATCCCCAGCACGGCTAGACTCCAACTTGGTATAGAAAAAATGCAGATACGCCAGTGGTAAAGATGAATTCTTTATTCGGATCCCAATAAAAACCGCAAGGCATGCGGAACAGCCATAAAACAGCAACAGAAAGACAGCGTGGATGCATTTCGGGTAGAACCCTTCATCTATATCCACAAGGATATACAGTGGTCCCTCAAGTTACAATATTAATTGGTTCTGGGACGGCCATTGTATCTTGAAACCATTGTATGTTGAGACTAGAGATGAGCGAACTTACAGTAAATTCGATTCGTCCCGAACTTCTCGGCTCGGCAGTTGATGTCTTATCCTGCGTAAATGAGTTCAGCTTTCAGGTGCTCCGGTGGGCTAGAAAAGGTGGATACATTCCTAGGAAAGAGTCTCCTAGGACTGTATCCACCTTTTCCAGCCCACCGGAGCACCGGAAAGCTGAACTAATTTATGCAGGAAAAGTCATCAACTGCCGAGCCGAGAAGTTCGTGACGAATCGAATTTACTGTAAGTTCGCTCATCTCTAGTTGAGACCATAACTCTATGGAAACCTGGTAATTGGTTCTGAAGCCACCAAAATGTCATCCAAAAATAGGAGAAAGAAGAAAAAGAAGTAGATAATTAATATAGATAAAGCAAATCCTTACATATAAAAGTAAGACAGATCTGCTGGGAGCTGTAATCACTGTCTATGTCAGTGTTTCCCAACCAGGGTGCCTCCAGCTGTTGCAAAACTACAACTCCCAGCATGCCCGGACAGCCTTTGGCTGTCCGGGCATGCTTGGAGTTGTAGTTTTGCAACAGCTGGAGGCACCCTGGTTGGGAAACGCTGGTCTATGTAGAGGAAAGGTCCTGTACAGAACACGCAATGTCCTAAAAAAGTAAAATGGAGCCGCCCTTACCTGGTTTCTGAAGGAGCAGCTTACCCTGGTACAGGTAAGGAGTACAGAACATGTAATAGCTCCCTGTACTGTAGGGGGCGCTACCAGACACCAGTCAGTGCATACGCCTCAGTAATACAGGGGTTTTACCAGTGAATGCCCATTCTGATTGGTCAGTTCTTCCAGCCATTGACTTATTTTGCAGATCTGGACTGTCTGTAACATTGTATGTTGAGTCTGGTTTCAAGTTACAATGGTCCAGAAAAGACCATTGTATGTTGAAACTATTGTATGTTGAGGCCATTGTAAGTTGAGGGATCACTGTATAGGGATTCGAAACCGGAAGAGGCGGATTTCTAGGTTACAATCCCAGATATTAACCCCTACTCTCCACCATCGACACAAATATACCCAAATCATATACATATAAAAATGAATAAAAATACACATACACGTTGGAAAAGCGGTGCTGAATATTTATCAGAGGGGATAAAAATCCTAGATGCAAAAGTGTATATACATGAAAGAAACTATACTATAACCTAAAAGCAAATATACACTACTAACATACTAGTAATGAAGTATGAGATCAGTCCTGAGATTCAGTCCATACGGTTGTGTTGTATGCAGATTGTAAATCCAAAAAACCTCTCTATTACGTAAAAGTCTCACACGGTCACCTCCACGTGCCGGTCTTTTGAAGACCGGCACGTGGAGGTGACCGTGTGAGATTTTTACGTAATAGAGAGTTTTTTTTGTATTTACAATCTGCATACAACACAACCGTATGGACTGAATCTCATGCTGCCTGAATCATGGAGCATTGGTTTGGTCCCCAGCAGCTTCTCCTCGCCCACTGGTTTGTACTGATAGATCTCTCACTGATTGGGGAAGGATCTATCGATCAAAGCAGGCCGGGCAGGCAGAAGCCACCAGAGACCACCCAAATGATTTTAGGCAGAATAAAAATCTGATGCCAGGAGCAAGGGCTTACATCTTGTATCATAGAAGTAGACTTGCAGCTACTAGTAGGCCCTTGGAGTAATTCTAGGCAACCTGTTTTCATACAGTCTGCATTGTTGGCAAATACAGGGGCTCAGGAATTGGCCCAAATCATTTAAAGCGCATAGAGCAAAAAACAGAAAAAAAAAAAACATGTGCTAGTTGGGTTATGGCAATAACAAATAATTGCTTTCAGTTTCATAAAAAAATAAAATAAATTTGTACCGTATATACTCGAGTATAAGCCGAGTTTTTCAGCACGATTTTTTGAAAACGCCCCCCTCGGCTTATACTCGAGTGAACTCTCCGCCTGTCAATCCCTTCTCAGTGGTCTTCAACCTGCGGACCTCCATCGGCTGTCCGGGCATGCTGGGTGTTGTAGTTTTGAAACCTCTGGAGGTCCGCAGTTTGAAGACCACTGCAGCCTTCATCATCATTCAGCCCCTCCCTTTTGTTTTGTACTCACCTCCCCTCGGCGGGAAGTTAGGGTGAGCTGGTCCGGGCCACCTATGCTGCAGGGTTCGTCCGGCGGGGATGGTTAGTCGTTGCGGGCTGTCCTTTTTCACCAGGGGGCCCTCCGCTCCGGGCCCCGGACTAGTGTGACGTTGCCTTGACGACGACGCACAGGGACGTTGCGCATGAACGTCCCTGTGCGTCATCGTCAAGGCAACGTCACTAGTCCGGGGCCGAAGCGCGGAGAAGAGGGCCCCCTGGTGAAAATGGACAGCCCGCAACGACTAACCATCCCCACCGGACGGTCCCTGCAGCATAGATGGCCCGGACCAGCTCACCCTAACTTCCCGCCGAGGGGAGGTGAGTACAAAACAAAAGGGGGGGGGGGGGGGGTCTGGATGATGACTAAGGCCGCAGTGGTCTTCAACCTGCGGACCTCCAGATGTTTCAAAACCATAACTCCCAGCATGCCCGGAAAGTCGATGGCTGTCCGGGCATGCTGGGAGTTGTAGTTTTGCAACATCTGGAGGTCTGCAGGTTGAAGACCACTGATGGAGGGATTAACAGGCGGTGATGATGAAGGGGGGGGGGATGATGACGGGGGTCTGGATGATGACATGGGGGGTGATGTATTTCCCACCCTAGGCTTATAGTCAAGTCAATAACTTTTCCTGGGCTTTTGGGGTGAAATTAGGGGCCTCAGCTTATATTCGGGTCGGCTTATACTCGTGTATATACGGTATATAGGTGGGGGGGAGACCAGGTGATGTTTTTTACTTACCCTGTGTTCCATTTCATCAGATTCGCTTCTTTTTTCACTGGGGCAGCCACTGTCACCACCATTTTCCGAGTCCTATAAAACCAACAGGATAAGACTGATGCTACATGTGCATTAGGTGACACTGCTGGGCAATGAGAGAGGAATAGTTCTGTAAAAATAACTTACTCTGTGGTTATCCAGGCTATTATTATCGTCACTATGCAGATTATCATTTTCATTGAAAATAGGCCATCCTGTGCAAGAAAAACACACAATATTAGGAAACATACTAAGCACTGGCTTCTATTCAAGTCATGGGCTCAGCAATCAGAGATACTATCAGCCTGTTTTAATAATGTTGGAGATATGTGGGCATTGTCTGATAAGTGAACTGCAATAGGTTCTTTACAACCTGTTAGATTAGATGCCTTTAAAAGGCCTCCATGCACAGAGAATAGTCATCTAAACCTGCCAGTATCTTACATGTATAGTGGGGTCCCTCCAACTACAAGGAATTCATAATGTACATTACAGTGATCCCTCAACTTACAATGGCCTCAACACAGAATAGTTTCAACATACAATGGTCTTTTCTGGACCATTGTAAGTTGAAACCAGACTCAACATACAATGCTATGGACAGTCCAGATCTGTGAAACGTGTCAATGAACTGACCAATCAGAATGGGCATTCACTGGTAAAACTGCTGTATTACTGAAGCGTATGCACTGCCTGGTGGCTGGTAGCACCCTCTACAGTACAGGGAGGTATTACATTTTCTGTACACTTTACCTGTACCAGGATTAGCTGCTCCTTTGGACACCAGGTGAAGGCGGCTCCATGTTACTTTTTTAGGACACTGTGTACTGTACAGGACCCCGAAGAAGCTCCTGTCCTCTACATAGACCAGTGCTTCCCAAGCAGGGTGCCCCCAGCTGTTGCAAAACTACAACTCCCAGCACGCCCGGACAGCCTTTGGCTGTCCGGGCATGCTGGGGGTTGTAGTTTTGCAACAGCTGGAGGCTCCCTGCTTGGGAAACACTGACATAGTCAGTGATTACAGCTCCCAGCAGATCTTTATTACTTTTATATGTAAGGATTTGCTTTATCTGTATTACGGTAGTTATCTACTTAATTTTATTTAATTCTCACTTTTTTTTTCCTATTTTGGATGACATTTTGGTGCCTTTAGAACCAATTACCAGGTTTCCATAGAGTTCTGGTCTCAACATACAATGGTTTCAACATACAATGGTCGTCCTGGAACGAATTAAAGGGCTATTCTATGAAAAAACTTTTTTTTTATATATATATATCAACTGGCTCCAGAAAGTTAAACAGATTTGTAAATGACTTCTATTAAAAAATCTTAATCCTTTCAATAATTATCAACTGCTGAAGTTGAGTTGTTGTTTTCTGTCTGGCAACAGTGTGAAGTTCCCGAGACAAGCAGAGATGTCAGCAGAGAGCAGAGTAGAAGAGGTTTGCTATGGGGATTTGCTTCTAAACTGGGCGTTTCCCGAGAAACGTGTCATCAGAGAGCACTTAGACAGAAAAAAAACAGCTCAACTTCAGCAGCTCATAAGTACTGAAAGGATTAAGATTTTTTAATAGAAGTAATTTATAAATCTGTTTAACTTTCTGGAGCCAGTTGATATATAAAAAAAAGTTTTTTCCTGGATAACCCCTTTAATATTGTAACTTGAGGGAGCACTGTATAATGGAGCAAGTTATTACTCTCAAGTACCTTTAGCATATGGGAGAAATTCTGGAGGCTGTGTGGTCGGCCCATTAAACACTGATGGCATGATCTAGCTATACGCTACCAGTTTCTATTCTGAGATAGCCCCTTTATGGTACTTTGTAAAATAGTTTTGTATGTATGTTTTGATGATATTCATACCGTGGACATCAAATCTATGGCCATGAGGGGTGGCTGGGGAGGGTGAGCTTGGCAGCGAGTCGAATAACATGTCGCTTATGTCATCTCCAGAGTTTTCGGACAGACGAGAGAGCAGAGGTGGGCGGCTTCCAGATATGGTTCTCACCCGAGAGCTGCCACATTTCTCTTCAATGCCGCGCAGGACTGTCTGTGCAGATTGCTGAAATAATGCAGGAACAATGGTTGAAATGCAGATTAACATGAGGCACCACATTAACATCAGTCTGCTGGGAGTGTATGAACTGTAGTTCAGAGACAATACAGAAATATCTTCTAAAATAAATGTGGTAATACTGCGGAAATAAGTGCATTACATCAAGTTAATGGGAACCTGTCACCAGATTTTACCCTATATAACTGGTTGCAACAAGTTATCTATATATATAAAACTCAACGTGTGTATGTATGTATGTATGTATGTATGTGTGTATGTGTGTATGTGTGTATGTTCCAGTATCACGTCCAAATGGCTAAAGATATTAACATGAAACTTGGCCACATGTTACTTATATGTCAACAACAAACATAGGATAGGTGATTTAACCCTTACTCCCCCCCATTTGCCAGGGTCGGGGTTTTTGTTTACAGTCCCATAAAAGTCTATGGGAAATATGTGTTACTGCTTAACTTCCGTACGGCTGGAGATATTTCAATACCTGGTACACATATTACAGGTCGGGATAAGAGGATGGGATGGGAGGTCGGGATAGGAGGTCGAGATAGGAGGTCGAAATAGGAGGTTGAGATATGAGGACGGGAAAAGAGGACGGGATAGGAGGAGGGGATAGGAGGACGGGATAGGAGGTCGGGATAGGAAGTGGAGATAGGAGGTCGGGTTAGGAGGACGGGATAGGAGGTCGGGATAGGAGGACGGTATAGGAGGTTGGGATAGGAGGTCGGGATAGGAAGTGGAGATAGGAGGTCGGGATAGGAGGATGGGATAGGAGGACGGTATAGGAGGTTGGGATAGGAGGTCGGGATAGGAGGTCGGCATAGGAGGACGGGATAGGAGGTCGGGATAGGAGGTCGGGATAGGAGGACGGGATAGGAAGTCGAGATAGGAGGACGGGATAGGAGGTCGGGATAGGAGGTCGGGATATGAAGACGGGATATGAAGACGGGATATGGGGTTGGGATATGACAACAATATATGAGGATGGGATATGAAGTCAAAAGCTTTCTCCACAACAAGGATTAGAAAGGAAAAACCGGGCAAAGCCAGGTACTCAGCTAGTATGTATATATAAAACTCAACGTGTGTATGTATGTATGTATGTTCCAGCATCACGTCCAAATGGCTAAAGATATTAACATGAAACTTGGCACACATGTTATTTATATGTCAAAAACAAACATAGGATAGGTGATTTAACCCTTACTCACCCCCATTTGCCAGGGTCGGGGTTTTTGTTTACAGTCCCATAAAAGTCTATGGGAAATATATGTTCCCACATAACTTCCGTACGGCTGCAGATATTTCAATACCTGGTACACATATTACAGGTCGGGATAAGAGGATGGGATGGGAGGTCGGGATAGGAGGTCGACATATGAGGTTGGGATAGGAGGTCGGGATAGGAGGTCGAGATATGAGGACGGGAAAGGAGGAAGGGATAGGAGGACGGGATAGGAGGTCGGAATAGGAGGTCGGGATAGGAGGTTGGTGATAGGAGGACGGGATAGGAGGTCGGGATAGGACGTGGAGATAGGAGGTCGGGATAGGAGGACGGGATAGGAGGTCGGGATACCAGGACGGTATAGGAGGTTGGGATAGGAGGTCGGCATAGAAAGTGGAGATAGGAGGTCGGGATAGGAGGTCGAGATAGGAGGACGGAATAGGAGGTCGGGATAGGAAGTGGAGATAGGAGGTCGGGATAGGAGGACGGGATAGGAGGACGGTATAGGAGGTTGGAATAGGAGGTCGGGATAGGAAGTGGGGATAGGAGGTCGGCATAGGAGGACAGGATAGGAGGTCGGGATAGGAGGTCAGGATAGGAGGACGGCATAGGAGGTCGGGATAGGAGGTCGGGATAGGAGGTCGGGATATGGGGTTGGGATATGACAACAATATAAGAGGACGGGATATGAAGTCAAAAGCTTCCTCCACAACAAGGATTAGGAAGGAAAAACCGGGCAAAGCCAGGTACTCAGCTAGCATAGGATAAAAGAAGGTTTCTTGACATATCCTGATGTCCTCTTAAGTATTCATTCATTCAGTATTCAGTGAAGAAAAGTAGTTTTCAATATGACCGGCGCCTTATGGTAAAGAGGTGAAAGCAGTCATCAGCGGGTGTGGCCATGGCGCTCCGTCCTGTAACCATTGCCTACTCATGCATGATTGACAGCATGGGCCCAGCCGATGTCACTGCTCTGCTCCCTCTCCTCTTTAAAGTCTTGCACTATATTAGAAGCTGCTTCTTGTCTAGGAACATTGCCACTTCTGGGTCTGCACAAGATTTCTGTAAAGAGCAGAGATGTCGACCATGCCCAGCCTGCCAATCAAGCATGAGCAGGCATGGTTACCACTCAGAGCATTGTGCCTACTTCAGGATGCTGCATGCCCCGATGACTACTTGGATCTCATTACTATGCTGCAGCACATTTTTAAAGCTACTTTTCTACACTACCGAGGCAGCTCAGGAGGACATAAGGATATAGCGAGAAAGTTTATTTTACCCTATATAACCTGTTGCCAGTTATATAAGGTATAATCTGGTGACAGGTTCCTTTTAAGTCACAAACAAGACAACAATGTAATGCACTGATCTTCCATTTCTCTGCTAGCCATGCTTCATTGCTCACGAATGACACACAATAGAGCGTAAAATAAATGCACACTATATACACAAGTATGCAGTATTTTTACCTAAGGCTTCATGGAGATGTAGGTTGATGGAATTTTTCTATAAAAATACATACAAATGGTTGCACTCTGATACAGCTTTACATCATAATTCTGTGCATAGTTACTATAGGCTATTTACAGTATAATCCGCATGGAGCAACAGCTGCATCGAGCTCTAATACAGCCGTCATTTAATGTCCTCTGACCCCAAAATGAGAGAATGCGAAAAGGAGGTCAATGTGAACTGACAGAACACATCTTCAGGGAAGATCCCAACACAATCTACATTCTAGGGATGTGCAGGAGATGGATCATCACTCCTATACTGCACTCTCTCATATCTGATTCAGTAACAATGAAGCATACCAGCATCTTGCTGCAGTTGTCCAACACGTCATTTTCCCGAGGGGAGAGATCAAAAGGTGTCAATTTCATACTTTTGCAGATCCTGTTGCAGGCATGGGAATGGAAGAACAAGGCCATACCACGCACTCCTGGACAAAAAATCCCAAAAAATGTCATGAGATTATCGAAATATTCTGCCTAAACGTATTAAGACTACAGACAGTATCTATAACATCTGCACTTTGGAGTGTATGGAAAAGTAGAGTTTTACCAAAAAATTTCATTATCATAAATTCATGAGAAGCGTAAGCCTGTTAGGCTGTGTTTGTGGGACGGGTGTGGGAGTATATATACTGCCCCCCTGCATACAGGTCAGGGCGTGTCGGACATTTGGCGACACCCGCCCAACCCTCCCATATATTTTACTATTCTCTATCTGGATAGGCCCTCTGTAAGTATGTTATTATTGTTCTTGTCATTATTATTGTTATATTGAATAGTCATTGGTATTTATGATCGTTATTACTATAATCTTTCTTACTCGTTGTTACATGATTGTCATTACTATTATTGTAGTTATGATCGTTATCAATATTATTGTTATTCCTCTTATCATTATTACTATTATCGTTGTTAGAATTACTATGTATTGTTGTTGTCGTTTATTAGTCTCAGGCAGTTGTTCACGTTTTGGAGCCCCGACCACAAATATTATTTGCCATGGGAAGTAGAGTTTAGCGCCACTCTTGGTGATTGGCACTCATTTCCCAATCCTACCTGAACAATCGCTGGATCGTTCGTGCTCCATTGCAGAGTCCGTTCTAGCCATAAAAAAGGGACCTGGACAGAAAGTTGCATAATGGACACCAACAGGACACAACAGGACCCATTTTCGTGTAGGTTTCAGTTGTTTCACGGGAGTGGAGTGGAGAATAAATTACTGCTTGCAGTATTTTTTCTCTGCTTAAGTTCCGTAATTAGGATGGACTCAGGGACCAGAGCTCCTCTCAATGGAGCTCACTGCTGGTGTGAACCTAGTCCTATCAATAGGGATTCAACTGCTGGGACTCCCAGCAATGACAAAAACAGTGGTGCTGAGTCTCCTGTGTGAATGATACTATTACGCCTGCACGTCAACTCCATTCACTATCTATGGAACTGGCAGAGATAGCTGAGCGCTGTACTCTATTGTCTTTGTCAGCTGCACAGCCTTGTAATCATCTATTTATTGCCTATTCTCGGGATAAGTGATAGATGTTGCTATAAAGGAAACCCCCTTAAATTTTAAATCACTCATATAAAATATTTAAAGCAAATCGGTCATCCTGTTCACCCACACTAAACCAAATACACTAGGTTATAGTGTGGGTGGACAGGAGTCCGATGAGGGAGGCAGGGCCTTGCCGGGTAAATTCACATATTCAGTGTGTTGGGTTTAGAGTGGGTGAACCAGATGGCTATTTTCTTTTAAACAATAATAATTATTGAAATAATATTAAAGAGGTCCAAGACAGAAGTGGAGTCCTGGGTAGCTCTCCAGAAGACCCCTTTAAAAACCTTAATTCTCGTAAAAGTTGGACAGTTACAGATTTACGTTAGTGCAGTGTGAATAGAGAATACAGTACCCAAGTTTCCATCTCCAAAGTCAGTTCCGCACTCCGTATGAATCTGAGGGTCTGTGTACAGGTCTCCCACCCCTTGAATGTCTACAACAATAAGCTGATGTCCTGACCGCTCAAATGTAAAGTGGCTGAAAGCCTAGGAAACAAGAGGAAGCATTGATCAGAGAACACAGGTCTAGTATTGTTAGGGACAGTACTAAGTAAGGCTGGGTTCACATCACGTTTTAGGCAATACGAGACCGAATACAGCTGGGGGAGCAAAAACCGGGCGCTCCCGTATCCCTGCCATATGCGGCCCGTATGTAATGCATTTCAATGAGCCGACTGGAGTGAAACGCTGACTCCGGTCAGCTAATTTTTGCCCCGTATGCGGTTTTCCCACCGAACCAGAAAATGTGGTCTAAAATGAGTTGTGGGCCAAAAATAAGCCGACCGGAGTCAAGAATTTCACTCCGGTCGGCTCATTGAAATACATTACATACGGGCCGCATAAGGCAGGGATACAGGAGCGCCCGGATTTACCACCCCCCAGCCGTATGCAGTCTCGTATTGCCTAAAACATGAAGCAAACCCAGCCTAAGAAGATAAATACAAGATGTACAATGGGAGCATCACTACATCAAGGGATAGCGGCCAACTATAAAACCTACCTGTGGGGTGAGGCGAATGTTGTCATCTCGGACAAAACCAGAGTTAGAGTTATATTTTATGTATTTCCCTTCGATGTAATGTTCTAAGTGGAACAAAGGTTTCCCGGGTCTGTCCTTCATTTCAAGGATGCACATCTGCACAATGTCCACCTGTATGGAAGAATCACACATTATATGGGGGTAAATATTATACAAAGTCTATTCTGAGATGTCATACTTGACTATTAGACGGTGAGTAAAGCTGGATTCACTCATGAAGTTTTCTCTTAGTGTAGAAATAGCATGTAAGAATACAGCCTCAATGGAGACAGGCCCATGAACGCTGAGCATGGAAGACATACAATGGCACTACTTAAATCCTATTGAAAATCACTGTGTGTGAACATGTTCTACTCTCATCACGAATGAAATCTTCACAGGCCTGCAGCGTATACATCCAGTCTAATGTGAATATAAAGGAAGACGTAAGTGAATTTCACTTGGTGGCATCTATCATACATAGGGTGCCATGCCCTAATTACTATGTGCCATCTATAAGACTGGTATGTTTTCATGTGAGTGTCCTTTCTACCTCCAATAGCTACAACCCTGCATACAGTGCCCAAGTAACTGTGCCATACAGTGCCAATGTATTTATATATATATATATATATATATTTATTTTTGCAAAACTACAACTCCCTGCATGCCCAGACAGCCTTTGGCTGTCTGGGCATGCTGGGAGTTGAAATTTTGCAACAGCTGGAGGCACACTGTTCGGGAAACATTGCCCCAAACCATGGAGCCATGCAATGATTGACACTATGACAATCCTATAATCCCGCCTTGCTACAAATCCCTACTCCCCTGGAAATATCTCCAGTTCTGAGAATCCTGACCCACATATCCATACTTGTTTGTGATTGGCATTGGTATTATGTTTGAGATATACAGCAGCCGTCAAAAAAAAAAACGCCTCCTGGCGTATCCCTGCCGGACCAAAACCACATCCCATTCATTTCCATGAGGTGACCAGAGTGACTTCAGATGGCTAATTTCACTGTATCCATTTTTTTCACCGGACTCAAAAGTGCAGTAGACCAAAGTTTTCTGTACGGTTCAAAAATCGGATACGACGACTCCAGTCACCTCGCTGAAATAAATGGGGTATAGCAGGGATACAGCAGAGATATGCCAAGAGTCGGTTTTTTAATTCCCCTGCTGGAACGTCCTAAGTTACAGGGCTCTGCACATATGATAAAGGGTTAAAATACATACAGGTGAAACTCGAAAAATTAGAATATTGTGCAAAGTTCATTTATTTCAGTAATGCAACTTAAAAGGTCAAATTAATATATGAGAGGGACTCAATATATGCAAAGCAAGATAGTTCAAGCCGTGATTTTTCATAATTGTGATGATTATGGTTACAGCTCATGAAAACCCCAAAGCCCCCCAATTACTATGATTTGGGGAGCCATGTCATCTGCTGGTGTTGGTCACTGTGCTTCATTAAGTCCAGGGTCAACGCATCCGTCTACCAGGAGATTTTGGAGCACTTCATACTTCCTTTTAAGATGCATTAATGAAATAAAAAATTAGAATATCATGCAAAAGTTAATTGTGAGTTTCACCTGTATAACACAAACACAAGTATAAGGGGGGGGGGGGGGGGAGAGGGAAACACCAAGAAAAACGCCAATTCTGCTGCGGCCAGATGTTAGCTGTAAATCAATGAGAAATCACAATAATTATTTTCCCACTTGCCGTTTTTCAGTTTGGCGTTTTTTTTTTTATCCTTTTGATGTTTTTTTCACTTTTTTTTGGCGTTTTTCAGCTCCTTGGTGGTTTTGCAAAATCGAAGCATGCTGAGCCTATGGCGTTTTTTCCCCTGAAATCGTGGCGTTTTTCTCCCATAGAAGTCTATGGGAGTAAAAAAACGGCAAGAAAAACACCATGTGGGTTTTAACTTTGGCGTTTTTTCAGGCGGTTTTTATTCTCTTTTGGACTTTAGCGATCCAAAAAAGTGATGGAGATACCTTTTTTAATAACATTTTAAATTATAAAAAAGATACAGTAGTGATGGAAAAAAAATTGTATTTAACAAAATGTATCTTTTTTATAACAACATTTTTAATCATTTTAAAACCGGGATCAATTTATGTAAGGCGGGCAGGGCTATAGCCAACAATAATAAAAATGTAGTGTGTGTGTGTTTTTCACTTTTTATTCTTTATTTTTTAGGTGGTTCTACTACTCCCAGCATGGAACACACACAATCCCATGATGGGAGTAGTAGTACCTGTACTAATTGACAAATCGCCCCGGGTCTGTTGCGATCCTTCTGTATTATGTATAGATGCGACCGGCCGCTCTTCTATGGTCCCCTGCACTGACGTATATATACACATATTCATATTTCCCGCAGAGAGCTGTGATTGGCCAGATGGTTCCAGCCAATCACAGCTCTCTGTGGGAAATATGAATATGTGTATATATATAGCGGTCGGCCGCATCTATACATTATACAGGAGGATCACAGCAGGTGTCAGGAGTGACATTCGCTGTGATCTTCCCTTAACTGCAGGTACTACAGCTCCAAACATGGAGCAGAGAGTGCTCCATGTTGGGAGCAGTAGTACCTGCAGTTAAGGAAAGATCACAGCAGGTATGACTCCTGACATCCGTTGTGATAGTCCTTTCTATTGCAGAGATGTGGAGTGGCTGTATACAGCACTTGCATCTCTGCACTATACTATAGCCAGTGATATGAATAGAACATCGCTCATTTATATTTCCTGTTGGATGTGGTGATTGGCTGCAACCATCTGGCCAATCCCCACTCTGGGTGGCCCGGAGTACAGAGCAGAGATGCGATCGCTGTATAGAGCATGTATAGAGCTCCGCATCTCTGCTATATTATGGACTATCACATCGGGTGTCAGTCCTGACACCCAGGGCAATATGTCTATTAGTACAGGTACTAGTACTCCCATCATGGAACACTGTTCCATGCTGGGAGTAATAGTACTACCTAAAAAAAAATTAAAAAAATAGAGAAAAAAAAGTGACACACACTTTATTAAAAATGTATTAAAAGTTCATTACAAAAAATTAAAATGTCCTTAAATGCATTTTTTCCCATCCCTACTGCATCCTTCAGTGAAAAAAAACGCATGAAAAAAACACAAGGGGAATCCTAGCCCAAGAGGGCTTCCAATCTATATATGGGTATCCTGGCACAACTGTACAGCTTACACATGCACATCTGGTTTTCCTTTACTGCATTTGTGCTCCAGTATCTGAAAATGAAATCTGGCCTCACTGCTTACAGTGCATTTCAGTACAAACCTGACCACAAAATCTCACTGAATGGAATATTTCCAATAACAAAACTGATTTGGTCTCTTTCTCTTTCTCCCTGCAGACTGTTTGCTTTCAGATGTTCACATATGTTTTATGTATGCTAGAGAACAAGTTAAAACCAGAAATGTTACTGCTGGGACTTCCTGTTCTTGTCTGCAAGCCAAAAAGCAATGGCATAGATGCTTACGGTGCAAAAAGACATATTTGAATAAAATCTATCATTTATTCTAGGATATCTAGCTCCCGACCCTCCATCTGTCTCCTTCTTGAAAAAAATATTTTCTATATACTATCTGTCTATATAAGCGATTTCTCTAAGTAGTATGTTTTGGAGGCTGGACCTCCTCCTCTTGTTGATTATTGCTGATAATCTTTTTGGGTATTTTCATTGTACTGACCCATGCCCCTCCTCCCCCACCCCCACCCCCACCACAACCACCTTCCTTATTCTCCCCTGTATCCTCACTTCCCTCCCTTTCTGTTTGATTTCATTGTTGGAAAATAACTAATAAACACATTACTGTAACAATGAAGATTTCAGTCTAATGTCAGAAAATGCAAAAATATCACTGTTTTATATTTACTCATAGGCATCATGGATATGTCATATACCAATACAGTATTTGATATGCCCATTGTGATAACTTGCATGGGACCTGTCATTTTTAGCCACTTTATTTTTAATTGTTTATCAAAGATTGCTAAAACAAAATGTTACATGTTATTAAACCTTCGAGTTCTCTAGGTCAGTGGTTCTTAACCTGGGTTCCCAGGGGTTCGGTGAGTCAGTCCCGGGGGTTTGGCGGTGGGAGGTCGCCTCAGGACAGGCAAACCAAGCAATTGCTTGGGGCCCCTGTGCTGGCCCGGGACCCCGAGCAGAGCCGGTGTTTGCCCGTCCTGTAGCGACGGGGCAATTCCCCCTATCACTATTAACTCCGTGCGGCCCCGCGTTAAGTTTATAAATGCAGGGCCGCCGGGACATAGCGCACGCCGGGAGGTCACTTACGTCCCGTGCGTGCGCCCATGGAAACCAAGGCGCCGAGGACCGGAGGATAGAAAAGGAGGAAGACACGCGCTGGCCAGCTTGGTAAGTGACCAGCGGCACGTCATCTTCGGTGCTCCGACCACCGGTCCAGAGACCTACTGCCATAGCCGGAGCAGTGGTCGGAGCACTGAAGTGGGCAGTACACAGGCATACAGCCTCCAGCCATACACTGTATATGGCTGGAGCCGGTATGTCTGTGGGGGAACACTTCCTACATCAGTGGTCTTAAACCTGTGGACCTCCAGATGTTGCAAAACTACCACTCCCAGCATGCCCGGACAGCCGTTGGCTGTCCGGGCATGCTGGGAGTTGTAGTTTTGCAACATCTGGAGGTCTGTAGGTTGAAGACCACTGGCCTACATAATGTCGGGGGGAACACTGCCTGCCTAATGTGGGGGGAACACTGGCTGCCTAATGTGGGGGGAACACTGGCTGCCTAATGTGGGGAGAACACTGCCTGTCTAATGTGGGGGGACACTGCCTGCCTAATGTGGGGTGAACACTGCCTGCCTAATGTGGGGGAACACTGCCTGCCTAATGTGGGGGGAACATTGCCTGCCTAATGTGGGGGGAACACTGCCTGCCTAATGTGGGGAGAACACTGCCTGCCTAATGTGGGGGAACACTGCCTGCCTAATGTGGGGGAACACTGCCTGCCTAATGTGGGGGAACACTGCCTGCCTAATGTGGGGGGAACACTGCCTGCCTAATGTGGGGGGAACACTGCCTGCCTAATGTGGGGGAACACTGCCTGCCTAATGTGGGGGAACACTGCCTGCCTAATGTGGGGGGAACACTGCCTGCCTAATGTGGGGGAACACTGCCTGCCTAATGTGGGGGAACACTGCCTGCCTAATGTGGGGGGAACACTGCCTGCCTAATGTGGGGAGAACACTGCCTGCCTAATGTGGGGGGAACATTGCCTGCCTAATGTGGGGGGAACACTGCCTGCCTAATGTGGGGGAACACTGCCTGCCTAATGTGGGGGAACACTGCCTGCCTAATGTGGGGGGAACATTGCCTGCCTAATGTCGGGGAACACTGCCTGCCTAATGTGGGGAACACTGCCTGCCTAATGTGGGGGGAACACTGCCTGCCTAATGTGGGGGGAACACTGCCTGCCTAATGTGGGGGAACTCTGTCTGCCTAATGTGGGGGAACTCTGTCTGCCTAATGTGGGGGGAACACTGCCTGCCTAATGTCGGGGAACACTGCCTGCCTAATGTGGGGAACACTGCCTGCCTAATGTGGGGGGAACACTGCCTGCCTAATGTGGGGGAACACTGCCATTGTTGTGAAAATGACATGAGAGTGGCCCTTGCCAAGGTAAAGCCGTGCATTTCTGAACTGGTCTCTGAAAGACAACAGCAGAAGTCACACTGATTTGCAGTAAATATTTTTTTTGTGTGAAAATCATGTCTTCATGGTTTTGTTCTTTGTTCTTAATGGTTTTGTTCATTTTGTGCACCTATGTATAAATATATACTTAAATATATACCTCCTATGTTTTGAATTTGAAAAAATCATTTAAATTTTTCCAATTAAGAGGGATTCGGTGAATGCGCATATGAAACTGGTGGGGTTCAGTACCTCCAACAAGGTTAAGAACCACTGCTCTAGTGCAACTAAAAGTTACCCTGTAAGTCAATATCTGATCTAATAAAGTACCCTTTGTTTGGCTGACATCCTTGGTCAGATTTCAGGGCTCTTGACTTGAAGGGCAGCTACCTATAGGTGGCACTAAACACACAACTTTCTTCCTCCTGGAGGAGAGCTCATTTTCATACATTTTCCTTGGAAGCACTGCCTGTAAGCGTTCACATGGGTTATCAATGTGCTGTTTGTAATGCAAAAACATACCTATTTCCACACCAAAAACACCCCTAGAGAGGTGTTATTGAGCATGCTGGATTTTACTATGTCCAATCCTTAAATGATGGAAGATAGGTTTCTGCTATAGATGTCTGGCAGCGGCTGAAACTGGATACACACTGGGGACTTTGATCAACCACAAAATGTGCAAATAATCCTACCAAAAATATGGCTGACTAAACTGTGTTGTTCATATATTAGAAGGGAGATAAACCTTATTCGGCACTAGGGTAGAGTGTGGATTAATGGAGGCTCTAATCCATATTCACAAGTAACCGTAGTAATAAATAATCCCACTTCACTACTTCTAGGTTTTCTTATGCATTCTTTAGTAATTCATTTCAGGGGTAGACAGCTGAGCAAGCGATGGACACTTCCAAGCACAAATTGTGCAAATAACCCTACCAAAAATATGCCAGACTAAATTGTGTTATTTATTTTTTTTAGATTTTTTTTTTTAGGAAGTGAAGTGGCAAATAATCAGCCAAATTTGGCTGATCATGCAATCCATTACCTTTTTTAGCTGACATTCATCTGCCACCGGCCATCGAACAGTCATTCGTCTTCTCATGTTTATGGCCATCCATGTGCATGGAAAGATCAGTTTGACCAGTTGACCGGCAAGTGTCTAATGTGTGTGTCCAGCCTAACTAATCACCTATGGCGCAACATTTTCAAAAGGAATATTGAGAGCCAGCCGATTGGTGGCTTTTAGTACTGTTCCTCTTCCAGATTTCTTTTTCAAATTTGGAATCAAATTCCGTGCCAATTCCATACCAAGCAGAAGATGTCAGATTTAGTCAAATTCCTCACGGAAATGATTCCTTGTCAATTCCTCACTGTGCACCCTAATACCCTAAATCTGGTCATATACATAAGTTATCTATCTCTCTCGATCCCCCCCCCCCCCCCCCATACCTATGCACTCTTGGCTTAACCAAGCGTGTATGTGTTCTCAATGGTGACAAAGTCCCTGCCAGTAATATCTGGTGGTGGCTAATCTCAAGACCACAAGGAAATGTAACATTCCCCATTATTTTCATCCCCATCTCCAGGAGGTGCAGATACACATTGGATAGACAACAAGTCCTGGTTCCATCAGCTGAGAATTGGTCAATGATCTAATGCATATGGGGCAGCACAATGGTACCGCGACAGAAAAGCCACTTTTAGAGGTGTCTGGCAGCTGTTTATTCTGCTCTTCCCACTAAAACAAACATGGACTCACACGCAATAAGAAAATAGTTGCCTCTGAGTAGGGTTACCATCTTTCTTGCCAAAAAATACCGGCCATGCTAATTTGCATAATTATAAAATGGGTGACGTCACAGGATACACATATGCGGGGGAAATGTTGTCCTATTCTGACCACCCCTATAACTTTTATTTTGTTCTCCTTATACGGGTCTGTATGAGAGCTCATTCTTTGCGCCCCGATCTGTAGTTTTTAACATTACCATTTATGTTTTGATGTGACTTTTTGATCGCTTTTTTTTTTTAATTAGATTCGGGAGTTGCAGTTAGTTACTAACTACAACTCCCAGCATGCCCTGATACAGCCTGTTGCCAGCATGTTAGACTATATAGTAGTATATAGTATAGGTCAGTGTTTCCCAACCAGGGGTGCCTCCAGCTGATGCAAAACTAAAACTCCCAGCATGCTGCAGTATATAGTGTATATAGTATAGGCAGGGCTGCCATCAGAAATTTCGGGGCCCCTCATACAACTCAAGGCCTGAATAAAATACTGCTATACACAGTACCCTGAATATAATACTGCCCCACACTGTACCCACTAAATATAATTTTGCAACACACTGTACCCTGAATATAATGCTGCCCCACACTGTATCCACTAAATATAATCCTGCCACACACTGTACCCTGAATAAAATACTGCCCCACACTGTACCCTAAATACTGCTATACACTGTACCCATGAAATATAATCCTGCCACACACTGTACCCTAAATAAAATACTGCCCTCACTGTACCATGAATATAATCCTGCCCCACACTGTACCCTGAGTATAATACTGCCATACACTGTATCCACTAAATATAATACTGCCACACACTTTACCCTGAATATAATACTGCCAGACACTGTAACCTGAATATAATACTGCCAGACACTGTAACCTAAATATAATACTGCCACACACTGTTCTCACTAAATATAATCCTGCCACACACTGTACCCTGAATATAATACTGCCACACACTGTACCCTGAATATAATACTGCTTTACACTGTATCCACTAAATATAATACTGCTATACACTGTACCCACTAAATATAATCCTGCCACACACTGTACCCTGAATATAATACTGCTGTACACTGTACCCACTAAATATAATACTGCTATACACTGTACCCACTAAATATAATCCTGCCACACACTGTTCCCTGAATACTGCTGTGCACTGTACCCACTAAATAAAATACTGCTATACACTGTATCCACTAAATATAATCCTGCTACACACTGTAACCTGAATATAATACTGCCACACACTGTACTCTGAATATAATCCTGCCACACACTGTACCCTGAATATATACTGCCACACACTGTACCCTCTAAATATAATACTGCCACACACTGTACCCAGAATATAATACTGCTATACACTGTACCCTGAATATAATACTGCTATACACTGTACCCTGAATATAATACCGCTATACACTTTGCCCACTAAATATAATCCTGCCACACACCGTACCCTGAATATAATACTGCTATACACTGTACCCTGAATATAGTACTGCTATACACTGTGCCCACTAAATATTATCCTGCCACACACTGTACCCTGAATATAATACTGCTATACACTGTACCCACTAAATATAATCCTGCCACACACTATACACACTAAATATAATACATCTTATCCTCTGTGTCCTCATCATTCCTCATTACCCCCATAACCTCCGCCAAACCACTCCTCATCACTACTATAACCCCCCCCCCGCAGCTCTCCTCATTACTACTACTATAACCCCCCGCACCTCTCATCACTACTATAACCCCCCCCCCGCACCTCTCATCACTACTATAACCCCCCCGCACCTCTCATCACTACCATAACCCCTCCCGCACCTCTCATCACTACAACCCCCCACACCTCTCCTCATCACTACTATAACCCCCCGCACCTCTCATCACTACAACCCCCCACACCTCTCATCACTACAACCCCCCACACCTCTCCTCATCATTACTATAACCCCCCGCACCTCTCACCACTACAACCCCCCACACCTCTCCTCATCACTACTATAACCCCCCGCACCTCTCCTCATCACTACTATAACCCCCAGCATCTCTCCTCATCACTACTATAACCCCTCCCGCACCTCTCATCACTACAACCCCCGCACCTCTCCTCATCACTACTATAACCCCCCCTGCATCTCTCATCACCCCCATAACCCCCCTTTCATCACCCCCATAACCCCCCCCCTGCATCTCTCATCACCCCCCCCTCATCACCACCATAACCCCCCTTGCATCTCTCAACACCCCCATAACCCCCCTGCATCTCTCATCAACCCCCCCTCTCATCACTACTATAACCATTCACGCACCTCTCCTCATCACTACTATAACCCCCCACACCTCTCCTCATCACTACTATAACCCCCCTGCACCTCTCCTCATCACTACTATAACCCCCCCTCCATCTCTCATCACCCCCATAACCCCCCCTCTCATCACCCCCATAACCCCCCTGCATCTCTCACCACCCCCCTAACCCCCCCCTGCATCTCTCATCACCCCCCCCTCAACACCCCCACAAGCCCCCTGCATATCTCATCATCCCCCCCCTCTCATCACCCCCATAATCCCCCTGCATCTCTCATCACCCCCATAACCCCCCTCTCATCACCCCCATAACACCCCCCTGCACCTCTCATCACCCCCATAAAACCCCCTGCACCTCTCATCACCCCCATAACACCCCCTGCACCTCTCATCACCCCCATAACACCCCCCTCATCTCTCATCACCCCCATAATACCCCCTGCATCTCTCATCACCCCCATAACTCCCCTCTGCATCTCTCATCACCCCCATAACACTCCCTGCACCTCTCATCACCCCCATAACACCCCCCTGAATCTCTCATCACCCCCATAACACCCCCCTGCATCTCTCATCACCCCCATAACACCCCCCTGCATCTCTCATCACCCCCATAACACTCTCTGCACCTCTCATTACCTCCATAACCCCCCCTCTCATCACCCCCATAAGCTCCCCATGCACCTCTCATCACCCCTATAACACCCCAAGCACCTCTCATCACCATTGTAGTCTGCAAACAACACCCCCCGCCCCTTCACTTACCCTGCCGCGGGGTTCGGTGCAGCTGCTGCTCCTGTCACAGTGTTCCACTGCATGGGGAGGATCCGTCGGGAAGATGCTGGACTGGAGATCGCGCCGGGACAGGTCAGGTGACTGGAGAAGACGCGCGTGCCTGCACGGGGCACGTCGACTCCCATCAGCCCCTGCCGTACTTCTTAAGGGGCCCGCGCCCTAGGAAGAGCAGGCCTCATAGTCCTGTGGGCCCTCCGGACTATGAGGCCCGGTCATAGTTCTGACAGGCACCCAGCCAGGAGTCAGTGAGTGACAGTCGCAGTCACTCACTGACAAGCCGAAAAAAAAAAAAAAGGTACAGGGATGTCCGGGCCCCCTGAAGCTCTGGGCCCCATACAAGTGTATGGGTTGTACCCCCCTGATGGCGGCCCTACTTGCACTACACAAATTGTATCAGCCGGGGCCAGTCAAGTTATACATCAGGGATTTCCTTTCAATCTACACAATAGCATAAAAGGCATTAGAGGCTTTGGAAGCCATTTTCAACACAATACATGTGAGATGCTGCGGACCTCTCCTCATTTTTCCCTCCCTTTTAAAACAAAACGTCCCCTTGCTGTATGACATTACTACATATAAAAAAGAAACACACAAAAAAACTATATATATATATATATATATATATATATATATATATATATAGGTTTAAAACGTATAGAAAATGTATGTACAATTGTAGCCAAACATATATCAATACATGTATTGCATACTAATACATTTAAAGGGGTACTCCGGTGAAAAACGTTTTTTTTTTTTTTTAAATCAACTGGTGCCAGAAAGTTAAACAGATTTGTAAATTTCTTCTATTAAAAAAATCTTAATCCTTCCTGTACGTATTAGCTGCTGAATACTACTGTGGAAATTATTTTCCGTTTGAAACACAGAGCTGTCTGCTGACATCATGAGCACAGTGCTCTCTGCTGACATCTCTGTCCATTTTAGGTACTGTCCAAGGTAAAAGGAAATCCCCATAGGAAACATATGCTGCTCTGGACAGTTCATAAAATGGACAGAGATGTCAGCAGAGAGCACTGTGCTCATGATGTCAGCAGACAGTCCTGTGTTTCAAAAAGAAAAGAATTTCCACTGTAGTATGCAGCAGCTAATAAGTACAGGAAGGATTAAGATGTTTTAATAGAAGTAATTTACAAATCTGTTTAACTTTCTGGCATCAGTTGATTAAAAAAAAATAAAAAAAAAAATAAAGTTTTTCACCGGAGTACCCCTTTAATTATATATATATATAAAAAAATAAGGTATGCATCTTTCATCCAAATAGGGATACTTTCTGGCATTTATGTTTGCGGTATACTTCAAACCCTGATTACTTTTTTATTTCTCCCTGTACTGGCCTGTATGAGGGCTCATTGTTTGCCCCCCCCCCCCCATCTGTAGTTTTTAACAGTACCATTTTTGTTTTGATGTGACTTTTTGATCGCTTTCTTATAATTAGATTCAGGAGTTGCAGTTAGTTGCTAACTAAAAATCCCAGCATGCCCTGATACAGCCTGTGGCTCAGCAGCTGCCCCAAATGAAAACTACAAATCCCAGCATGTATAGTATAGGTCAGTGTTTTCCAACCAGGGGTGCCTCCAGCTGCTGCAAAACTACAACTCCCAGCATGTAGGACTATATAGTAGTATATAGTATAGGTCAGTGTTTTACAACCAGGGGTGCCTCCAGCTCATGCAAAACTACAACTCCCAGCATGTTGGACTATATAGTAGTATATAGTGTATATAGTATAGGTCAGTGTTTCCCAACCAGGGGTGCCTCCAGCTGTTGCAAAACTACAACTCCCAGCATGCCCGGACAGCCGTTGGTGCTGGGAGTTGTAAAATCGTGCTGAAAAACTCGGCTTGGGTATATTAGTTATCTACTTATTTTTCTTTAATCCTTTTTCCTATTTTTTGGATGACATTTTGGTGGCTTCAGAACAAATTACCAGTTTTCCATAGAGTTCTGGTCTCGACATACAATGGCCGTCCTGGAACCGATTAATATTGTAACTAGAGGGAGCCCTGTACATTGCTTGGTATGAGGGTAAACAAAAGCCGGAGGGGACTGGCCCTTTATCTCAGACATGAGGAAGATTAGATAGGCGCTGCAGTCCTGTCATGTCTGGCAGGCACATGAATGCTGTTATGGGCGGGACTGTGGGATGTGGTCACATGATAACGCGGCCATTCTTCAGTCTCTCAGGCTCACGTTTCAGAAGGAGCAGTATACAGAATGTAAACAGGTCTGGGCACAAAGCGCAGCCTCACGTACAGCACGCCTCATAGGCCAGCGGCGAGGGCTGTTTATAAACATTGGCACAATGTGTTCGCTGCGCTTCAGCGGTTTATATTACAGACTATGATGGGAGACACGTGGTATGGTTTGGGTTATAACATACAGGGGGGGATACCATGATGTACTGACTGGATATATGAAGGGGACGGTGGCACGCTTCTGCTTACTCCACAGAGAGGAAGCAAATATTACACGACACGTTCACACACAGAGGTTTCACTGCTTATTTCTGCAATTTGTGGGTTTTTTTTAGATCACGCAAAAATAACAAATAACCATACAAAGATAAACATGAACAAAATGTATATGCTTTCCTCTTCTCACCTGTATTAACACACAATGCAATGGTAATTACATGCTGGTTCATTATTTAGGGTTCGTTCACATCTATACCACACATATACACATGATTAAAGGGGTATTCCAGGATTTTTTTTTATTTGACTATGCTACAGGGGCTGTAAAGTTAGTGTAGTTCATAATATAGTGTCTGTACCTGTGTGTGACGGTTTTCTCACAATCCTTCTGTGATTTTCACCCCAATATACATTTTTTACTAGCATACAAAATGACCGTAAAAAACGCCAATTTTCCCGCACCCACATGTTAGCTGCAAGTCAATAGTAAACTGCCAGATTCACTTGGCGTTTTTCAGTTTGGCGTTTTTTTTATCCTTTTAACATTTTTCAGCAATTTTGGGCTCAGAGGCTGGATTTTCAAAACGCCAGACAAAACCTAGTTTGGCGTTTTTTGCCCTGAAATCGTGGCATTTTCCTCCAATTGAAGTCTATGGGAGAGCAAAAATGCCAAGAAAAACGCCATGTTGGTCTTAAATTTTGCGTTTTTGCAGGCGGTTTTTATTCTTTTTTGGACTTTAGCGATCCAAAAAAGTGTTGGAGATACCTTTTTTATTAAAATTTCGTAGGGTGCCATAAAAAAAAATTATAAAAAAAATACAGCAGTGATTGAAAAAATTGTATCTAACGAAATGTATCTTTTTTATTACGAAATGTTTATACATTTTTAAACAGGGATCAATTTATGTGGGCGGGTAAAGCACTAAAAATTTAGCCGACAGTAATAAAAATGTAGTGTGTGTGGGTTTTTCACTTTTACATTTTTTTAGGTAGTACTACTATTCCCAGCATGGAACACACTGTTTCATGATGGGAGTAGTAGTACCTGTACTAATTGACAGATCGCCCGTTGCGATCCTCCTGTATAATGTATAGATGCGGCCGGCCGCTCTTCTATGGTCTCCGGCACTGACGTATTTATACACATATTCATATTTCCCACAGAGAGCTGTGATTGGCCAGATGGTTCCAGCCAATCACAGCACTGTGGGAAATAGGAACATGTGTATATATACGTCGGTGCAGGGGACCATAGAGAGCGGCCGCTGCATCTATACATTATACAGGAGGGTGTCAGTAGTGATACTTGCTGTGATCTTTCCTTAACTGCAAGTACTACTACTCCCAACATGGAGCACACTCTGCTCAATGCTGGGAGCTGTAGTACCTGCATTAATAGACAGATCGCAACAGGTGTCAGAAATTACACTCACTGCAATCTGTCTATTAATGCAGGTACTACAGCTCCCAGCATGGAGCAGAGTGTGCTCCATGTTGGGAGTAGTAGTACTTGCAGTTAAGAACAGATCACAGCGGGTATCACTACTGACATCCGCTGTGATCATCCTGTCTATAGCAGAGATGGATTGACTGTATACAGCGCTCGCAGCCTGCTCTGTACTCCGGCCACTCATTCATATTTTCCTCAGAGCTGTGATTGGCTGCAACCATCCGGCCAATCACAGCTCTGGGCGGAAAATATGAATGATGTTCTATTTACATCACTGGCCGCAGTACAGAGCAGAGATACGAGCGCTGTATAGAGCCGCTCCATCTCTGCTATATAATGGACGATAGCATCGGGTGTCAGGAAGGATTAAGATTTTTTAAAAGAAGTAATTTACAAATCTGTTTAACTTTCTGGCACCAGTTGATTTAAAAAAAAAAAGTTCTCCACCGGAGTACCCCTTTAAGAGTGCAGGCAAAACAGGGGAACACAGCAAAATGCATTCCCCTGTCCAGCCTCTATGTGGCATGTCCCACCATTCGGCGTCCAACTTAAGATGGCGGAACTGTCCTATTCAAATAAATGGGATAAATTAAAGGGGTACTCAGCTGAAAAACATTTTTTTTTAAATCAACTGGTGCCAGAAAGTTAAACAGACTTGTAAATTACGTCTATTTAAAAATCTTAATACTTCCAGCACTTATTAGCTGCTGTATACTCCGCTGAAAGTTCTTTATTTTTTTTATTTTTTTTCTGTCTGACCACAGTGCTCTCTGCTGACACTTCTGTCGTTTTTAGGAACTGTCCAGAGTATGAGCAAATCCCCATAGCAAACCTATCCTGCTCTGGACAGTTCCTGACATGGACAGAGGTGACAGCAGAGAGCACTGTGGTCAAGAAAATAGCTTCCTGTGGAGCATACAGCAGCTGATAAGTACTGGAAGGGTTAGGGTTTTTATATAGAAGTAATTTACAAATCTGTTTAACTTTCTGGCACCAGTTGATTAAAAGAAAAAAATGTTTTCCAGTGGAGTACCCCTTTAAATAGAGTTGCACTAGACTTTCTGCAGCAGATGCTTAAAATCACTACAAAAAACACCTCTAAGAATATATTCAGACCCTAGCAGGATTCATGTATGCTTTTCTTGACTGCTCATTGAGAGTAAACAGAGTGGCATAATATATGAACTGATCCTACCTGCTTTGGCGGTTTGTGCCGGTTATACTCCTCGCCCCACAGCTTAGCCTCCATCTGGAGTCGGACATCCTCAAAATACACATCTCGGTCAACAGTTTCCAAATACCGTTTGGACACATAGTTGTACGCACTCTTCCACTGCTGACTGTGCGAGAAGTTAGACAACTTCTTCCTAAAAATGTATAAATGACAAGAAGCATTCACACAGGACGCCAACGATGTGTATGTAAACCCTATACCAAATAATCTTACATACAATAGGACAGCTCACTTTAATTTTGGTCTATCACTGTTGAATAAGCTTGCAAACCTTTTTAACGGCATATAGAGTTTAATGAACCAATGTAGTCAACTAGTAATTCAAGAAACGGACTGTATAGTATAGTATAGTCCCTAGTTCACTATGTTGGCCCACTAAACTCAATGGGCTCTAAGGGAGAATGCCGCGGTATATGTCAACAACCGACACATAACCCATAGAGTATGGGGAAAATGTGATGTGCACATAGTCCAATGTGAAGAGAAAATGGGTGTTTGGTAATAGGGAAATATTGTGCGTCCATTGGCCCCTGCAACATGTTAACACACTCTAGATCAGCTACACAAATGGGAACCTACCTTTAACACTATGGTTCCCTAAAGAAAATAGTGGGTGCATCTGTAGCTACCAAACAGTCACCTAATCCTCCAAGTTACTTAAAGGGGTACTCCGCTGCTCAGCGTTTGGAACAAACTGTTCCGAACGCTGGAGCCGGGAGCTCGTGATGTCATAGCCCCACCCCCTCGTGACGTCACGTCCCACCCCCTCAATGCAAGTCTATGGGAGGGGCCGTGACGGTCGTCTATGACATCACGAGCTCCCGGCGCTGGCCCCAGCGTTTGGAACAAACTGTTCCCAGCGCCGGGAGCTCGGAGTACCCCTTTAAGGTTTGTTCCCATGGTGCATGCCGTGGCCAATGGATACATTATTTTGAAAAAAGAAAAAAAAATGCTGTAATAATGGCGAAATTGTACGGGTGTGAGGTTTTGTCTGCATGTATTATCCGCACTTTTCCGTAAAGACTGAATGTCATGTATGTAAGACGTTTGAGCCTTATGGGACAATCAGAAGAACTGTGATCATGTATGTCCTATGAGTCCTTATGAGCTGGAGCTGTTAATATTGCATAAAGGGTCCAATGTGTCGCTTTTCTATTAAATAAAGGGAGGTTTTACTATACCAGTGGTCTCTAAGCATGCTGGGAGTTGTAGATTTGTAACACCTGGAGGTCCACATGTTGGAGTCCACTGGACTATAGTAAACAGATATCATGTAGCATGTTGGAGAATTTCATTTTGTCTGAAACAGCACTGCTCCTATAGATGGGAAGTGTCTGGTATTGCAGCTCAGTCACGTCCACCTAAAGGGGTACTCTGGTGAAAAAAAAAATGTTTTCAAATCAACTGGTGCCAGAAAGTTAAAAAGATTTGTAAATTACTTCTATTTAAAAATCTTAACCCTTCCAATACTTATCAGATGCTATATGCTCCCCAGGAAGTTGTGTAGTCTGTGTCAGGAACTGTCCAGAGCAGGAGAGGTTTGCTCTGGGGATTTGCTCCTGCTTTGGACAGTTCCTGACATGAGGTATCAGCAGAGAGCACTGTGGTGCTTCCTTTGGAGCATACAGCAGCTGATAAGTACTGGAAGGGTTAAGATTTTTAAATATAAGTAATTTACAAATCTGTTTAACTTTCTGGCACTAGTTGATTTGAAAAAAAAAATTTTTCCATCTGGGCTCGGCTGCAGGGCCAGAAATAGCGCCCGGAAAGACCGCTGTCGTTTCTGAAAGATCCTTTAATCCAATCCTGAACAAACCCTTTAAGCGCTCCCACAGACGGCAGAATATGAGCCATGAAAAACTCTGAGCAGACATTCTGCGTGCGGCAGGCACCGAATCAGTCAGCGCCAGGACAGCTCTGACATATGCCGTCTCCATTGAGGGCAATGCATGTTCGAGCGGATTCTGCTGACAGAATGAGTATGTTCGGAATTTGAATTTCCGCAGCAGAATTTTCTGTCACAAAACAGAACAATAGGAGGCTGCTTCACCGGAATTCCTGAGCAGAATTTTATGCTGGATTCCGCTCGGAAAGTCTGCCGTGTGAATTGGCCCTGAGAGTGCATTGCAAGCATGAGCAAGAGGTTGCTGCTCTCTGTGACTGGCACAACTATAACTTCTAAGGAATTATGTACTGGAAGTTCATTGTTCTCATTGTCTGCTATCCTAGACCACAACACTGATCAAACATCGGAGAAAGGTAATAAAGCGGATAACACATCCGGATGATGAAAGCAAATGAGTGACTAGGTCTTCTCACTGTCGTCTGCCGCTTATCTTGTTCATAAACCTCATTGGGATCAATGTGTGCACTTCTGATAACTGTAGTTCTGCAATAATCCTTATTGTCATTACATTCTCATATAAGACAGATAAGAGTCTTAGATTACAGAGAAAACAAAGGCTAAAACATGGCTGGCCATAGGTATACAACTGTGCGGCCCTGAGATGCTTGCTCACCTCCACTATACAAAAGTGGTATTTTTAACAGTGGGATAACCGTCTTTCAGACACCACTTTGCCGCTTATCTGTAGATAAATCAAAGTGCCTCGAGGTGTTGCAAAACTACAACTCCCAGCCTTCGGCTGTCCGGGCACGCTGGGAGTTGTAGTTTTGCAACAGCTCGAGGCCCCCTGGTTGGGAAACACTGCTCTAGAATTAGGATGGAACAGGGGTTAAAATCCAACTTTTCATTCAGATCCTTATATTCTCCTAAATGACATTGCTTAAAGGGGTTATCCAGGAAAAAAAACTTTTATATATATATATATATATATATATATATATATATATAGATCAACTGGCTCCAGAAAGTTAGACAGATTTGTAAATTACTTCTATTAAAAAATCTTAAACTTTTCAGTACTTATGAGCTGCTGAAGTTGAGTTGTTCTTTTCTGTCTAAGTAATCTCTGATGACACCTGTCTCGGGAACCGCCCAGTTTAGAAGCAAATCCCCATAGCAAACCTCTTCTACTTTGTGCAGTTCCCGAGACAAGCAGAGGTGTCAGCAGAGAGCACTGTTGCCGGACAGAAAACAACAACAACTCAACTTCAGCAGCTGATAATTATTGAAAGGATTAAGATTTTTTAATGGAAGTAATTTACAAATCTGTGGTTAAATTTGCATACTTTATTTACAAATCTGTTTAACTTTCTGCAACCAGTTGATATATAAAAAAAAAAAAAGTTTTTTTCCTGGAATACCCCTTTAAATTTACATGTGTCCAAAAAAACTAGGCCAAACTCCAAAATAAAATTGTGAATTAGATTTCACCATATTCAAAGGTCTGTCTCTTACAGATAATAGTCCATTATACAGGAGCTCCAAAACCCCAGTATTTTTACTTGGGTAAACTTTAGCGTCCTTAACCCTCTAAGACCTATACATGGCGTTTATCACCCATAGTGTCCAATTGTAAGAAAAAAAAGTATACATTTTATACATATTTTTTTTTATTTTTTGTAGAGGATACTGTTTAATGGAATAGCATCATCTACTATGATTGTTCATCCACATTTTTTGCAAGATAAGGTAATTAAGACCTAAAAATATGCTGTAGTGTGAACAGAACCTAATGAAACAAGACATTGCTTTCTAGCAGCTCTATCGTTTATAGAAGGGGGTCTTACAGTATAAACCAGTGGTCTCCAACCTGCGGTCCTCCAGATGTTGCAAAACTACAACTCCCAGCATGCCCGGACAGCCGTTGGCTGTCCGGGCATGCTGGGAGTTGTAGTTTTGCAACATCTGGAGGTCCGCAGGTTGAAGACCACTGGTATAAACCATTGTATTTTTAAGTTTGGTGTTCTATATCTCATATTTAGCTTGTGATACAATATTTTCATTATAATCCCTATGTTGTCAATGACTTTATAATGACAAGTACTTCTGATCTATTCCCATAAGGAAGCTCCAGGGCAACGAAGATAAATGGGATTATAAAATGATTATCCTGTCCCAGAGCTCCAGGGCACAATAACATAACATTAGTGAAGTGATAATACTTAACACATTCCCGCACGCAATGTCATTACATTCCCAAATATTTCTCAGTACGTTTTACAAGGGCTACAGAGGTTCAGCCCACCCTATATGATAGATATAAGCGGATGTCCTATAAAACACTCATACTGTGCATGCAATGCAGCAAACTTAATAAGAAATGATAGATAGGAAATAGATAGATAGATAGGAGATAGATAGATAGGAGATAGATAGGAGATAAATAAATAGATAGATAGATAGATAGATAGATAGGAGATAGATAGATAGGAAATAGATAGGAGATAGATAGATAGATAGATATGAGATAGATAGATAGGAGATAGATAGGAAATAGATAGATAGGAGATAGATAGATAGGAGATAGATAGATAGGAGATAGATAGATAGGAGATAGATAGATAGGAGATAGATAGATAGGAAATAGATAGATAGATAGATAGGAGATAGATAGATAGGAGATAGATAGATAGATAGGAGATAGATAGATAGGAGATAGATAGATAGGAAATAGATAGATAGATAGATAGATAGATAGGAGATAGATAGATAGATATGAGATAGATAGATAGGAAATAGATAGCTAGGAAATAGATAGATAGATTGGAGATAGATAGGAGATAGATAGATAGATAGGAAATAGATAGATAGGAAATAGATAGATAGGAAATAGATAGATAGATAGATAGATAGGAGATAGATAGGAGATAGATAGGAGATAAATAGGAGATAGATAGATAGATATGAGATAGATAGATAGATAGGAAATAGATAGGAGATCGATAGATAGGAGATAGATAGATAGGAAATAGATAGATAGGAAATAGATAGATAGGAGATAAATAGATATGAGAGTTAGATAGGAGATAGATAGATAGGAGATAGATAGATATTAGACAGATAGAGAGATAGATATATATTAGATAGATATAGACAGATATAGATAAGAGACAGATAGATAGATATAGACTGATATATAGATAAGCACGGTCCATCTGTGTTTTTGTATATTTTTATTTGTATCATTGCACAGCTATTGATTTATTCACCTATAATGTATTACATTTTGTATTGTTTAAGTACTGGTTTGGAAATCTGAATTTTTTTCCATTTTGAACCAATAAGCCATCATACATCCCTTTTTGTGGTGGGGGGGGGGTGAGGACTGAGTAATCAATTTTTTCACTTTTTGTACCTTTCTATTCTACCTGGGTGTGAGAATATCTCAGTTAACCTCGAATACTTTTGCTGTGAGCTACACATACTCCGATTTTTCATTTTGATATAGATAAGAGACAGATAGATAGATAGATATACAGCAACAGAAGAATGCAGCAGCACACTGCCAGCACAAGGATATAGGTGCATTTTTGTGCTGGCAGTGTGCTGCTGCATTCTTCTGTTGCTGTATATCTAGCCTAGTAGCGTGCACCTGTAGGCCAGGTCCATATAATAGTTTGGTATCAACTAAAGTGCTGGCTGACTTATTCTTTGTCTAGATAGATAGATATACAGACAGAGTCTTCCAGTAAAACAGCTGTTACTTACGTTCTATAGCATTCTCTCATGGCACCCCGTCCAAATGGCTATACCAAAAAGATACCAAACAACAATACATTAGGTTACATATAGAGCACTGTCAATAACCTTGTTGCATTCATAACTAAATACATTTTTGTCAATTATTTGGTTGCTTATAATAGGTTAACCACAAGCCTGTACTTTGCACCCGCAGCTAACACGGGTCATATCCACATTAACACATTAGGGATTTGCAAATTGTCAAATCAACAATTCTGTGACCTTTTACGTAAACTGGCTCCATGGCAGAGTCCCATGCAGTGGGATAATCCAAAGCGCTCGACTTTGGCCTGCTGCCAGAAACAGCCAGTATGAGAGGAAGTAAGATATAAGAGGAAAATATACCAACCTGAGAGGCCATTTTAATCAACACCTCATCCTGTACCCACTGGCCAGAGACGGCATTGTACCTGCCAACAGAAATATTCAGATTATCCAAAAGCTCACTAATAACAATACCTTACAATAACATGTTTACATGAACACACACATCAGCTGAGTGTGCATGTGCTGAGTGTACGTTCCTCTGGAGTCGGATTCTCTCTCCTGTGAACAAGAGGATTGGGCACACTGAAATCCAACTGCCCAATCCCTCTCTCCCCTGATGTTATCTGCTGGGGAGCAGTCAGAGGCTCCATAGACATTAGATGGTCGGCTGATTCCACCATAATGGACAGCAATGACCCGCTATAGTCTTGTATTAAAGGACATTCTCTATGCGGTCAAATAAAGTGCAGTACACAGAGGGAAATCATATTTTTCAATCATATTAATGAATGGTTTATATACAAGAGCATTTGGTAGATATATACACAGTACATTTATATATGTAGCACATGGAGGTTATTTGGAAGTAGTAGGGTTGCACAGTTTTTCATACACAGGCTTCATATCTCACGACCAACGCTGTTCTATTCTTGGCCATTTAAGGGCTCTGCAGAATGTTACTAGCAGCTGAATCCTATCTAAACACAGAACTATGTTAAGCACAGTCTCAGAGCATGGTCCCCCCCCCCATACATCATGACACTAATAAAAGACAAATAATACAGATGTCTCCCTGTATACAGGCTGCAGGATAGATTATAATACTCTCAATGAAGGCATCTGAGGGATAGGCGTTCTGTTATAGTGCCTTAAGTTTGGTTACGTGGAACTTTTAGTGACAGCAACAGCGTCCACCAGTGTACCCTTATTACAACATATCTATATGTCTTATGGTATTTATCTGGACCAACAAGTGACCTGTCTAATAATGCAGACAACTAATACAAACTGAACTAAGGATCAACAGGAGGTGCCGAGATGATAGAATTAAGATTGTCAGCACAAGTTGCTTCCTCTAAATCTGAGGTTTCCAAAATGGAAATCAAAGGTCTATGACCAGCTATAGATTGCACAAAAGTAATAGTAATAACAGAGATTTAAAAGGATACGATACAGGTAGAAATTAGACGGCACTCACGTTTAATGCAATCCATTGTATTCCATGTCTCAGGTCTTTAGATGCAGATAATGGCCAACGGGCCGTTTCACGCTATGACGCGCTTCCTCATGACCTCTGAGGTCATGAGGAAGCACATCATAGCATGAAACGGCCCGTGGGCCATTATCTGCATCTAAAGACTTGAGACATGGAATAAAATGTATAAAATTGCATTAAACGTGAGTGCCGTCTAATTTCTACCTGTATCGTATTCAGGTTGTATGCTGTTGACAGAGCACCGCAAACGTATCAGTGAGTTATTTACAGGCCGAGGTGTATGCTGCTGAACACACCGAGTGTTTTTCAACGCGTTAGCTATGCCAACTATTTCTATTCTATTGGGACATTGCTAGACATTTAAAAGGCACTGTCATTTCAACATCATCAGCTCTGGGAGAACTGCAAATTCGAGATGAAGCCTGTAGAGCATATATCTGATAAAAACAAAAAAAAATACCATATACCATATAATGGCCTGGAATAGTGCTGCTCCTCATTTACACACAGGGCAGTATATCCTGAAAAGACAGCTACACTTTAATGACTGCTGCTAAATCCAGCCAAAGGTGACACTTTCCTTATAAGCTGCAATCCGATCACCATCACAGACAGACTCTTTCACTTGACCTGGATTGAGCAGTGAATGTGAATATTATCCAGGACTGATTTCTACTGAATCTTTTTAGCATTGTACCCCTACACTATAGAGTACGCCATTTGTTTTACATATAACTGTGTTTCCCAACTATAGTGCCTCCAGCTGTTGCCAAACTACAACTTCCAGCATGCTTGGACAGCCAACGGCTGTCCGGGCATGCGGGGAGTTGTAGTTTTGCACCAGTTGGAGGCACCCTGATGGGAAAAAACATGACATACAAGCTGGGCAGTTGGTTTGGGGGGGGGGTCTTGATATTGCATTCCCTAAAATTAGCCAACACATCTGGTTTTGGGGTTTTAAAATCGTATCCTTAACATGAATGCTCCAGCATTCTGCATGTACCGATGCTACTGATAACATAATAGGTGGCTAATGACAATTAGATTACTTTATGCATCTACTGTCAACAAAGGTCTGCAAGTCGTTCACTAACATCCTGAGAGCTGGACCAGCACCCGGTAGTGCGAGAAGTCTAATTGCTGGCCATTTAATCTTTTTGTAACTCCTATTTCTGCCGAGAACCTGTTGCAATGATTATCTTCCAGTAGCTAAATCTCAAGAGGTCTGAAAGGCTGTGCGCTGAAGAGACAGCGGAGCTACATGCGTTGCTTAAAGAGACTATATCACCTAGAGATGTTTTTTTTATTATATTACAGCTAGATACTATAACATGGTCTTTTTACTAATATGTATTTTTTATTAAAAAAAAATTGTACATTATTACAGGGGCAGCCATCTTGCCAGAGCTTCTGCTTTGCTTTGTTAATAGAATTAAGAGATAGGCTTTACAGCATCTACAAGGACATAGAAACCACAATACACTGGAGGGGACTCATTGCATTTTATGGGAGAGTTTTGTAGGCATGCTCTGTGACCTGTGCAGAAATCATTGTGCAGAGAGGGGAAGAGGGCGATCTGTGACCATCACCTATTGTGAAGGGTCTGATCCTATCTTTTATCTGTAATTCTGCTTGTGGTGATAAGGAGAACACTGCTGAGATGTTCCCTCTATAGAACGGGAAGCAATGGCTTTTATAAGGCTTAGTGTCCAGAATGAAAACTTTATAATATATTATATTACTTTAAAATATAGCAACATGGAAAATTGGAAAAATTATTAAAAAATATGTTTAAAGGGGAACTAACAGCTGTTTCATTGGCACTAGACCCAATACACAGGATTATAGTGCTGGTGAATTGGATTAATATGATGTACAACTTAAAGGGGTATTCCAGGCCAAAACTTTTTTTTATATATAAACTGGCTCCGGAAAGTTAAACAGATTTGTAAATTACTTTGATTAAAAAATCTTAATCCTGGCAATAGTTATTAGCTTCTGAAGTTGAGCTGTTTTTTTCTGTCAAACTGCTTTCTGATGACTCACGTCCCAGGAGCTGTGCAGTTCCTATGGGGATATTCTCCCATCATGCACAGCTCCCGGGACGTGACATCATCATTGAACAGAAGCTAGTAACTATTGAAAGGATTAAGATTTTTTAATAGAAGTAATTTACAAATCTGTTTAACTTTCCAGAGCCAGTTGATAAATAAAAAAAAGTTTTTGCCTGGAATACCCCTTTAACTGGATCAGCTGGGCTGTTTTGAAGATACAGGGTGTATTAGCCTCTGTTGCTAATATGTAGAGGTCGTCCTTTGCGCAGCATCCCTGACTCCGTCCCCTCTGCTCCTGTATGTCCACCTACCTTAAGCTCACATGGGTTAAGGGTCCATGAATATTCAGAAGGTAGGCAGGCATATGGGAGCAGAGGGGATGGAGGCAGGGATACTGGGTATGCTGGGTCCTGCCTCCATTGCGCAAAGAATGGCATTTACATATTAGTAACAGAGGCCAATACACCCAATATCTTCAGTACGGCTTTGCTGAGCCAGGCAAGTTATGCATCATTTTAATCCAAAATAAAGCTCTATAATACTGTGTATTGAGTTTAGTGCGGTAACCCGACTGTCATTTTCCCTTAAACTCAGAAACTTTTTAAACAATAGGTAATTTTTGGTAACACACCCTTTAACTCTTTAGGATTGCATTACTAGTGGTGCATCATGGTAAAGCTTGTAGTAGTTTTACCAGCAGACCTATACAAAAGTGACAATGTGATATCACCATCAGCTGGGACAAAACTAACTTTTGCTACATTTATCAAACTCAGCTCTACATCTGTACATTAAGGGTGCCTAAAATTAAAAGAAATGTGACAAGTATTGCATTTCAAGAGCTAGTATCCTCTTCCTAGCTGACTTTGCACGTATGTTACTTTAGTAACTGTGGGACTACGTGTCATAGAAAACCCTTCCAAATTTACTAAAGAACATTCCTGGAATACAACCAAGTTTCTCGGAGCTGGAGACAGGCAGACATAAAATGTTGGCCTCTGAACACTGGGCTGGATTTAAATTGTAGGCTGCTGCGACCAAACTGTAGAGCTATGCAATGTATATTCCATCTCATAGGGTTGAGTGCAATGAAACTTCTACAAAAGACCAGTTCTTTGAGAAGACCACCCCTTTATACCAAAATTCCTCTATGTACACTGGATGTCTCCTCTGAAAAGGTAAACCCCTCATCAAAAAGGGGTTCACTGTACAGTGCAAAAACAACTCAAAAGTGTAACACAGTAAAAAGTCAGGCACTTGTATATAATTGAGAATGTGTAGGTTTATTCCGCAAAGTTAGCAATCCAACAGATTGTTTAAATGACGTTTCGATCCGTAAATGGATCTTCATCAGATATCCTGAATTGCTGCGGAGGCTCATGCATGAATGGCCTATAGCCGGGAATTGAGAGTTGTGGTGGTGTGATCTATGGATCGCGTGGTGCATGCAGGACGTGATCATAGATCGCACTACCACAACTCTAAATTCCCGGCTATAGGCCGTTCCTGCACGAGCCTCCGCAGCAATCCAGGATATCTGATGAAGATCCATTTACGGATCGAAACGTCATTTAAACAATCTGTTGGATTGCTATCTTTGCGGAATAAACCTACCAATTCTCAATTAAGAATGAGTGCCGAATTTATTTTTACTTTAAATGAAGGATTGAGACCCTATTCGAGCACCATAATCTAAGAGAAAGTGTCCTATTTTACTCACACGTTAAAAAATCAGCCACCTCCACCAACCAAAGCCACACGTCGTCTGACAGCTTAAAATATACAGCAGGGGCATGTAGATGGCAAACCCACAGATTCCTTGGTATGGAGTAGAGGCCCAGCCATGGCCTTAGATCCAGTGGTACCAAATAGGAATAGTATGCAAAAACCACAAGTACACAGTCAAATAATCTGAGGCTGTACTTTGTAACTGAGGATAACATTCAACAATCTTCCCAGTAGGGAAGCACAGCTCTTGAATGTTACAGGTGGCAACAAACTTTATAACTGGTGGTGTTGTTGTCCTGGTTGTCACTGTCTACTGGTGTAGGCCTGATACTCCCAGTTACTACAAACACGATTCCTGCAATGGCTGTAAGCTGAAGGAAGTCTTCTTCTCTTAAACACAATGAATACCCTGGCCTCCTGACCAAAGGTGGTCCAAACATGTCTCTCCTGGATCCCTCACATGGCAGAGCATAAGGAACACTGTAGCTCCATATGGGGTGTCAGCAATCTGGAGCAGGGGCTTGTGAAAACCCAATGTGTGACCAATTGTGGCACACAGGCTTTCTCTCAGTAGCAGCAGCAGTCTGTCCCACATCACATCGTGGCCGCCTCAACACACTTTCTGCAACCTCTGACCAAGGCTTGGTAACAACTTAAATTAGTTATGGTGCCACCTCTTAAACAAGGTGTGCAAAATAGTGCCCTTCAAGGCAACAACACCCATTGGCCAGGTAGCTTCATGACCCAGGGGTAAAACTCATGGTGCTATGGCTGAAATCCAATATGCCTGACTGTTCTTTCCCCTAACATTTACCGTCAGAGGAGAGTTTGGAGGCCAGCATACATATTAAAAATGTCTTTGCTGATATGCAATACATTGGCATGGACATGATAAAATCAAGGGCGACCTAGTTTTGAGGAATCACTTACCTGTGTCGTATTGCATGTTCTGTTTCTATGTCTTCCAGGTGAAACTCTGCCCAAGGATCAGGCATCTGCTTGGCTTTTTGGATGGCATGTTTCCAGGCCTCCTGTGGATGGCAGAGAGTAGTCGTGTTAGCATAGCAAAAAATAAGGATGAAAGTTTCATTTTATTACGTGTGTGAATGGGTGACAGTAAAGAATGTCATATGGTAGTAGATTGTGACAGTGAAGGGGTTGTCCACTGGTAAGGGTGCTCTAATATGCAAATACTGCGCGTTGTAGCCTTAAACATTATCTGTACTTCTTATGTAATTACCATCTATTTCCGCAGATTGCTGGAAATTGTCAGGGCTTCAAAGCAAATACTGATGAAGTACAGATAGAACACAGCTAAAGCATGAAGCTACCACTTGTGTTTACCACATGGGGTAACTGCATTGTGTATGTCCCACCTATCTTTACAAGGATCGGTTAGCTGACTATAGGGTTTCCTGCTTTGATCCCCAGCAATCAGTTATAATCTGTCAGAAAAACCAGTAACAGCAATTGTTTAAATTCCCTGTAGCGCCGCCACAGGAGAGATTAAGTATAACACAGTTCTCACTAATGTCAATGGGCTGTGTGTGTGTAATGTCTGACGTGTTGGGTCCTCCAGAGCGAGAGATGCTTATTTTAAGTTGCACTCCTCTATTGATAAGAGATCAGAGGCCAAAATGAAGGACCCTCCTCTATTATCCAAGAATATCGCATTTGATAAGGTGTTTTGTCAACACGAAAAGCTCTTTACAAATAGCTAGTTCAATGCAAAACGCCATTATGGCTGTCCTCCTCCTATACTGATATGTAGCCTGCAGTCATATACATATCTGGGGCATAACAGTCTGATATAAAAGCCCTTAATGGTAACTGGGGGTGGAGATATATGTGTTCAGTAGATATATAGCCATATGACACATTTACATTCTTGTAATGTTGTGAGAAATGGAATGTATGACATTACACAAGAGATGAGAAATACAAGCAAGGTAACAATTCTATGTGCTTAAAAGGGGAAATGCCAGTATTCCTGACCGGTCTGTGTAAGTAAATACTTGTATTCTCTATAATACAATAAATATGGTTCATTATTTCTCTATGTGTGTCGTACCACTGTTATTCCTCCAAGAAATATAGGAATAAACTGACAACTAGGCGATACCAATTAGGGGTGTGTGCCTATATAATCTAATACTGTCCAATCAATGCTGACAGTGCAGACCTCTCTAGGGACACGCCCCTTTGACAAGCAGAATGGCAAAGCCCACTTGTCAATTTGTTCATAGCACAATGTTATTGCATTGTTATTTAATAGGTGATACAAATATTAACTAAAATAGACAGGTCAAGAGAGGTAACAGGTACTATAAATATTAGGGGTACTCCAGTGAAAACCTTTTTTCTTTTAAATCAACTGGTGGCAGAAAGTTAAACATATTTGTAAATTACTTCTATTAAAAAATCTTAATCCTTCAAGTACTTATTAGCTGCTGAATGCTACAGAGGAAATTCCTTTCTCTTTGGAACACTGATGACATCACGAGCACAGGGCTCTCTGCTGACATTTCTGTCCATTTTAGCAATCATGCACAGCAGATGCATGGTGGCTCAGTGGTTAGCACTGCTGCCTTGCAGTGCTGGGGACTTCGGTTCAAATCCCACTAAGGACAACAATAAATAAAGCATTATTATTATTAAAATAACGTCAGCAGAGAGAACTGTGCTCGTGATGTCATCAGAGAGCATTCCAAAAAGAAAAGAATTTCCTCTGTAGTATTCAGCAGCTAATAAGTACAGGAAGGATTAAGATTTTTTAATAGAAGTAATTTACAAATATGTTTAACTTTCTGCCACCAGTTGATTTAAAAGAAAAAAGGTTTTCACCGGAGTACCCCTTTAAGTATATAAGTGAAATGGCTACAATACAATATCCAATAAGCCATTACAAATGTCTTGATAGTATATATACATACAAGTAAGATACATAGATATAGAAGAGGAATTTGGCACACAGAATTAGACACCAAAGTACAATCTCAGTAGTGACACATTGTCCAGTTTCAAGTTACACATACCCGACCTCGATCAGTCAAGCAGCCATGCTTAATATAGCGTTGTTTGTCATTCTAGAAAATGCACGAAAAGCTTTAATGGACCATCACCCAAAGCAATACATACAACACATATATTACAAACAAACACAATGCACCATTACGTGATTTGCACCCATATAAATCCTATTAAATATTTTGCATTCAAGAGAAGACAAATACAGAATACACACATTAATAATAAATCAGCTCTGACTCCAAACATGCTTGGCCTGACACTGGCATTGAATGGAAACTCGACCCAATTATTGCTTCTAATCCTTATTATTGTAAATTCCTCTCAGTTGTTACCAGCTAAATCCCCTTTTGCACTGCAATGTAATCTCCCTTTCTCTTTATAGGGGAAGGGGGGGGGGGGGGTCTAGATTATTCATGCAAAGAAGCATCAAGGGAACTAGGGAATTAACATAACACAGGTGAGAGGTCGGAGGCCACATATACAGATTCATCATAATGGTTGTTCTGACAATCCTGACACACTTGTTTTTTTATTTTATTTTTTGTAACTACCTACATGCTAAAATATCTTGTTACTATTCCTAATATAAGTTTTATGTAGTAATATATGTTTTTCAACTTAAAGGGGTACTCAGGTGGAAAACTTTTATTTTTTTATCAACTGGTGCCAGCAAGTTAAACAGATTTGTAAATAACTTCTATAAAAAAATCTTAATCCTTACAGTACTTATTAGCTGCTGAATATTACAGAGGACATTTTTTCTTTTTGGAACACAGAGCTCTCTGCTGACATCATGACCACAGTGTCTCTGCTGACATCTCTGTCTGTTTTAAGAACTGTCCAGAGTAGGAGAAATCCCCATAGAAAACATATGCTGTTCTGGACAGTTCCTAAAATGGACAGAGATGTCAGCAGAGAGCACTGTGGTCATGATGTCAGCAGAGAGCACTGTGTTCCAAAAAGAAAAGAATTCCCTCTGTAGTATTCAGAAGCTAATAAGTACTGGAAGAATTAAGATTTTTAAATAGAAGTAATTTACAAATCTGTTTAACTTTCTGGCACCAGTTGATTTAAAGAAAAAAAAAGTTTTCCACCGGAGTACTCCTTTAAAGGCCGCCTCTAGTGATATTGATGATCAGGTGTCCCACCAGAAATGTATAACTGTCAGGAAGGAAGATTGTGGGTTGTTTATGAAATTGTATGTCCCCGAAAAGAATCTACTCTTACTCTTGAAGTGGTACTAAACTTGGCATCTAAAGGGAACCTGTCACACTGAAAATGCAGTCCAAGCTGTAGACATCATGTTATAGATAAGGATTGATATATAGTTTAGTGAAAAAAGTTACATTTATTCATGTATATATTAACCCTCTGCTCATTCTGGAGTAAGTAGTCAAGTGGGCGGTCTTGCTCAGTTATTGACAGCTATCTATGTAACTTAAGTGTGCAAATAAAGGGAAAAGAACCACCTAGTAGAACTACAAAGCCCAGTATGAGCAGTACATGCAGATTGGACCGCAGTTTCAACATGACATGTTCCCTTTAAAGCATTACTGTTATTTTAAAAAATAAATAAATAAATAAACTTTGGCATCTTGCACAAATATCAAACATTTTCACTATTCGGGGTCTCAGTGCTTAGACTCCCACCGATAGATATAGCTAGGTGAAGCGCATGCAGAAGAAGGGCTCCATTATAATGCATAAAGCCCAAGATCTTAAGGGTGCATTCACACATGCGTATTTTCTGCTGCAGATCCTCTGCAGATTTGCTTCAGCAGATTTATCTACCTATTAAAGTCAATGGGCAGCAAAATCTGCAGCAGCAAATCGTCAGCAAAAATACGCACGTGTGAACGCACCCTAAGAGTGGATTAACCATTGAGCCAGGGGGTGTTGTGCACTGCAACTATATCCAGCCAACCGGTATCTGACATGTCTGCATGACATTTCAAGAGTTTTTTTTTTTGTTTTTTTATGACAGTCTCTCAATACTTCATGTGTTCAATTGGAGCAAAGACCCAAATTAATGCTAAAACAAGAAATGCATTGCCCGCCCCATGTTTGTCAGCTTCCTGCATTTTCTGCATAATCCTTAAACAAACGGTCTTGTAGAAATATTGCAAATATACAGGGGTTCAATGGGTTCTCCAGGGAACTGAACTGATTACAGGATAGGGGATAAGTGTCTGATTGCGGGGGATCCAGCCATTGAGACCCATTGTACAGGGCCGTGAATATTTACCAGTCCTCGGCGTGCCCCGGCCTCCATCTTCCTGAACGAGCGTAAGTAACAGCCCGCTTAGCCAATTACGGGCTGAGGTGGGACATCGCTGCGTCCGGTGATTGGCTGAATGGGCTATCACTTGCACTCGTCCATGAAGAGTGTGACGAGGATGGATAAGTGGTCCGGACCCCTTACATTAGATGGTAGGGGGTCCCAGATGTTGGAACCCCCCATGATCAGACACTTATGCCCAATTCTGTGGATAGAGGATATGTGTCTGATAAATTAATTTCCCACAGGGGTCCATGACTGATATCCTGGGCAACACCGGGGAGATTTATCAAAACCTGTGGAGAGGAGAAGTTGACCAGTTGCCCATAGCAACCAATCAGAGCTCCTCTTTTATTTTTTAGAGGCCTTGTTAAAAATGAAAGAAGAAATCTGATTGGTTGCCATGGGCAACTTGTCGACTTTTCCTCTCCGCAGGTTTTGATTCATCTCCCACGAAATCTTGAAATATTGTTCAGTTTTAATTGTAATATGAGACAAAACAGAATCAAAGAAAAAGAGAAGATGAAGTAGGGAATTGATGGGATACTTAAACATTTTTTAATAAAGGAAATCTGTAGTGGTAATTTTTCAGAATCCCCTGTGTCCTGGTCCTCCGTTCCAGCCTTCTTCCTGGGGACAATGAGTCATACTGCGCTCAGCCTATCGCCGGCCACAAAGATGTCCTGCCTTGGCTGGTGATAGGCTGAGCGCACTGTCATATAAAAAGCCTGGGCCACACCTTCTCCCTGCTGCTCGGGCTCCTTACATGACAGTGCAGTATGACTCATCGTCCCCAGGAAGCAGGAAGAAGACCGGCACACTGATATCAGCACAATCGGGGAAGATGAGTTAAAGTTTGTTTAGTTACTTTTTTGCAGTGCGGGCACAGGGGATTCTTAAAAAATACCACTACAGGTCTCCTTTAATTTTGTGTTTTGTGTTCCTTTAAAAAACCGGGTCTAGACTCTACATATGGGGCTGGACACCTGCACCTTGGACATCAGTGGAACATTATAAACTTTAAATGAACAGACTATAAAAAGTTCCATAAACTTTCAAATTTTTCCAGGTTTTGCATGAAAAAAAATGAACAGCGCACACACAGAATTTATCTTTTGTATATGTATGTGTGCTACCTTTTAGTAGAATACAAGACTAGTATTACAATTTGTATGATATATATATGTATATATATAAAATCCATTTTTTTTGTAAAGAAATGCAGCTCTCACCAACAGATCTGGCTTCCATGTATATACCGAACCACAGTGACAAGACTCTGGGGAGAAGCGTGCATTGTGTTTCACTAAAACCTCAGTAGCAACACGTCCTAAAATAAAGCATGTATTGCTATTAAGGCATACTGTAATGCTGCAGTGCGTATCATGTATACTTATTACAAGGAGTGCATGACCTGTGCGCTTTCTAGTACAGGGTGGGGGAGGGACTATACGGTGTTAATTAGAAGAAGTTGAGAATGCTAATCCCTAGATAGGAGCGGATGGTGTATAATCTACTGCCTTTCACTGCACCCGCACATGTACCGTATTTTTCGTCCTATAAGACGCACCCAATTTTTAGGGGCAAAATCTAAAAAAATTAAGATTTTGAACCCAATAGTGGTCTTCAACCTGCGGACCTCCAGATGTTGCAAAACTACAACTCCCAGCATGCCCAGACAGCCGTTGGCTGTCCGGGCATGCTGGGAGTTGTAGTTTTGCAACATCTGGAGGTCCGCAGATTGAAGACCACTGCAGGAGGAGGTAATACTCACGTGTCCCCGCCACTCCGGACCCGTCACCGCTGCCCTGGATGTCGCTCCATCGCTGTCGCCGTGTCCCCGTCGCTCTGGAACGTCTCTGCTGCCGGCCGGGTATCCTCGCTCTCCGTCACCACCATCACGTCGTTACGCACGCTGACACACGTACGCGACGACGTGATGACGAGGAAGGAGAGCGCCGGCCATACAGGGGATCCCTGAACGGAGAAGACACCGAGGAGGCAGGTAAGGTCCCTCCTGGTGTCCTGTAAGCACTAACCCGGCTATTCAGTCGGGCTGTTCAGGACCGCCGTGGTGAGATCGCGGCGGTCCCGAACAGCCCGACTGAACAGCCGGGTTAGTGTCACTTTCCCTTCAGACGCGGCGGTCAGCTTTGATCAAAGCTGACCGCCGCTTCTGAAGGGTTAATACAGGGCATCACCGCGATCGGTGATGTCCTGTATTAGCCGCGGGTCCCGGCCGTTGATGGCTGCAGGGACCGCCGCGATAGGGGTGTATTCGCCGTATAAGACGCACCGACTTTTTCCCCCCAGTTTTGGGGAAGAAAAAGTGCGTCTTATACGACGAAAAATACGGTAAATGAATGGTAAAAATAGGGATTGCTATAGATTTCAAATATTGAGGCCTTACATTAGCAATAAGGACAACGGCTGTATATAGACCTTATTAGGCCATGTTCACCCAGGATGAGATTTCCGAGCGGGGCACACGGTCTGCTGCGCCGGGCACACGGTGGATTTTCCGTGACGGATGTTTCTACCACGGAAATTCCAATTCTGGTGTCTACTGAAAGGATGAACATTCATTTTTTCAGAGAAACTTGCTTGGAAATGTATTGCCGTCTTTGGAGACAATGTATTTCCGAGCAATCCTAGCACTGGCAGAACATGCAGATTTGCGGTATATCTGCCTGCAAATCTTCTGCAGTGTGAACATGGGTCTATGGCAGTGTTTCCCAACCAGGGTGCCTCCAGCCTTTACAAAGCTACAACTCCCAGCATGCCCGGACAGCCTAAGGCTGTCCGGGCATGCTGGGAGTTGTAGTTTTGTAACAGCTGGAGGCACACTGGTTGGAAAACACTGTTCTTTGGACTTGGTGGGGGCATGGTTGTCTGCATCATCATCTGGACCCACAGAAATTAGCATTCGGGAGTGAACAGCTTTTGGGTCACGTTTCTAAATCTTTAAAGCAAATGTGAATAGGGCTCCAAAAACGCATTCACCTGCTGCAGATATAAAGCGGATTAAAATTGCGCAATTACACGCAACATGCCCTATGTATGGTGGACTCGCTTTGCAAGGCAAAAGGTAAAATGCCCGGCACGGTTCTGCAAGATCTGCAAGTAGGACGAGTGAAATATGTCCGCCGCATGTTTCAAAGTTAGTACGTGTTGCTGGGTTCTAATGTGTGTGGTTTTTTTACTGTACAAAGCAGCGTATTCCATACAAATGTATACGTAATCAGGTCAGTCCACTCTCATCTGGAGTACGAAGGTGTGGATCAGTGTTTCCCAACCATTGTGCCTCTAGCTGTTGCAAAACTACAACTCCCAGGATGCCCAGATAGCCTTTCGGCTGACCGGGCATGCTGGGAGTTGTAGTTTTGCAACAGCTGGAGACACGATCATTGAGAAACACTGGTGTAAATGATTAGAATGGAATGGAGATGTATGGGATCTGGTGAATCAGGATTATAATAATGGCCTGTAAGAATGGTGGGGGATGCTGCCGAGGAGAAACTGGTTCTGGCTGGTTGTACTTGGAAGAAACTCCCTCTCCATCAACCTGGCCTCTTTGTGCTTCAGTAATCCTTATGTCCCCAGGACAGCTCCTCTCAATGCTTCCTGTTTACTTCAGGGCAGCACCGACACAATGGCGTACTTGGGGAAAGAAGGTTGCTTTGCACTATGCTGGCAAATACGATGCAGAATTTGTAAGGCTGGGTTCACACTACGATTTTTAAATACGGTAACCGCATACGGTTTTCCGCTAAAAAACGTATGGAAAAAAACGTATGCAACCGTATGACTCCAAATAAGTTTTTTTCCCCGTATACGGTTCCAAAACGTATGTATGGTTCTATCCGTTTGCATGCGTTTTTGCCAACGGTTTTGCTATTTTGTAGGAATTAGTTATCAAGCAATTTAATAAAGTTACTATTGTTCTATTGAAATTCCAATCTGCGCATGTGTCAACTCCAAAAACGGATTAGAAAAACCGTGTGCAACCGTATTCTGAAATTCTGTGTACGGTTCTCATAGACAACAGTGTTAAAAGAACCGCATACGGTTCGCATACGGTTTTCCAACAGGAGGCAAAAACGTGGTCGACAGCGTTTTGGCCTACGGTTGAAAAATCGGCAAAACCGTACCCGGGGCAAAACGGATGCAACCGTACACAACATTTGGAATACGGTTTACAATGCATTCTCTATGCATACGGTTTCGGATACGTTTTTTTGCGGAAAACCGTATACGGTTACTGTATTTGAAAATCGTAGTGTGAACCCAGCCTTACACTCTCGTACACTACAGGGAATATAAAGCCTGGCTACTGGTTATACAGCTTATATGGGGGAGATTTATCAAAACCTGTGCAAAAGAAGAGTTGCCCAGTTTCCCATAGCAACCAATCACATCACTGCTTTCATTTTGCAGAAGCCTTGATAAAAATGAAAGAAGCGAGCTGATTGGTTGCTATGGGCAACTGGGCAATTTTTCTCTGCCCTCATGGTCTTTCATTTGAAAACCTAAAAGAATAGATTACAGAACAGCATACAATCCCCTATAAATTTTTACATTGAGGGGCTTGAATGTATCGTCCTATGTCAGTGTTTCCCAACCAGGGTGCCACCAGATGTTGCAAAACTACAACTCCCAGCATGCCTGGACAGCCAAAGGCTGTCCAGCCATGCTGGGAGTTAAAGTTTTGCAACACCTAGAGACACCCTGGTTGGGAAACACTGCCCTATGTGAATATAATATATACATTTTGTAAAATATGTGTATTGTTGATGCCATTTCCTGTCATGTGATTGGAATTGTGGGTATTTTTATCATGCCTGAAGAAGAAGAAACTGGTCCGGTTTCGTAACACGTAGCATGTTTTAATAAAATCACGCCTGGATCACCTTATTGGCAGCGCCTATTATCCTCCGTGGAGTATGGAGTGGTATTGGAATCTATGTGAATATAAGGTGCAGTGTATGAAAGGGGCACAGACTACAGACTGATGTAAAACAATCTGTGTTATGGGGGCAACGCTGGTGTTGCGATAAAAATCACAAACCTTTTCAAAACAGTGAAACCGTGTAACTTTCGGTGACATCTGATCAACTGTTTAATGCGTACCTGTCAGATCCCACAAAAAAAACAAAACTATTATATGTTACTCAGCACCTCACTCTGATCATATACATGTAATTTCTATCTCTATCACCCCTATGTCACTAACGAATAGCATATTAACACTGCTCAGTGTATTTTCCATCTTGTCAAAGGGAGGGGGCGTGTCCCTCTCTTGCCTGCACTGTGATGACTCCTCCCCCTCCCACACTCTGCCTACAGCTTTTGCAAAACTACAACTCCTAGCATGCCCAGACATCTTTGACTGTCTACGCATGCTTGGAGTTGTAGTTTTGCAATGTATAACAGCAGTGTTGCTGCAGGCTGTGTTCCTCCTGCAGCCTTGTCAATCAGCCAGCTCATGTCCATGATCCTTGGACATTCTCATGCTGCTGTGGGACTCATTAGTGCCCCAGGAGGTGGGATTTTCAAAGGCAGTATTCTTTAATAAAATGTGAAAATGTTTTAAAGAAGTCTATTAGAAAAACTATTGTTTTGACAAGATGTACAACATATAAAAAGTATTTATATCTGACAGTGCCCATTTAAGCTTTGGCTACTGCACAGGTGCAAGCACATATGCCCGTCCCCACTGTGTTCGGCAAAACTGTAATCGATTGCAGACAGAAGTAATCGATGGCTGAGCCAATCCGCTCGTTGTACGTGTCCTGAAAGTGCTGCTCTTGCCCCCAAGTGTTGGGGGGGGGATGGGGGGGGGGAAGAGTGTGTATAGAATTAGAGTTAGGGATTACCATACACTTCTCTGAACCACACACCATGGGGGGATTTATCATAGTGTGTGTGATGTACATGTTTTTAAATCCTGTTTTCCTTGCAGTGTATTTTTTTACTTGCCCAGGACTAAGTTATCAAAAACTCTCATAAATTGTGGAGAAGCATCAGTGACAGTGATGACTGTAAAATATTGCAAGGTATAGATACTTTTTACCATGTGGTCAGCCTTGGTGTGACTCCATAAATGTGGTCCATTGTGCATAAATCAGTGACAAATGACAGTCGCAAATGACAAATCAGTGGCCACTGCAAAAAAAAAAAAACTTCTACCGTAAACACAAATGTGAAAAGTCACAACTTTTTTTAGGGACAATGTTACACACACAAAAGGGGGTAAAGACCATGATAAACCCCCCCCCCCCCAAACACCCTAACCCCCAAACCTTAAGTGCAACTCCCAACCCTCACCCTACACCCCAACACTAAAGTGTAACCTCACAACCATAACCTTACACCCTAATCCCCAACCCTAACCCTAAACACTGCTGTCCTTAAAGGGGTACTCCGGCCCTAAGACATCTTATCCACTATCCCGCAATCACCTGTGTGAGCTGCACGCAGTTCTGGAGGCTCCGAGTATGAAGCCTCACGACCATGGGGCCAGAGTATCGTGACGTCACGCCATGGGCAGATTTGTGATGTCACGATATACCTCTGCCCCGTGGTCGTGAGGCTTCATACTCGGAGCCTCCAGAACTGCGTGCAGCTCACATAGGTGGGTGCTGCAAGAGAGATTGGGGGACCCCCGCGATCAGACAACTTGTCCCCTATCCTTTGGATAGGGGATAAGATGTCTTAGGGCCGGAGTACCCCTTTAAGTGTATTTAACACTAGGGGGAAAGAGCAGCACTTTCAGTAGAAGCATGATAAGCAGAATGGATTGATTGCTTTTGCCTGTGAGGGTTCTTAGTTTTGCTGGACAAAGCAGGGATGGGCGTGAGTTTAAGACAAAATTTGAACAGCTGATCCACTGTCACCAGAAGTGATGTGGCTTCACTGTTTTACTAAGGTTCATAATTTACCACAACATCCGTACTTTTTTTTTTTCCTGCACTTGAATGTTATTATTTAAATCTCTACTCATTCGGCCCTTAGGAGTCCAGGGGTGGCATTCCTGTGAGAGTGCACATACAGAGACAGCTGTCACTCACTGACAAGGACCACCCGTTGGTCTCCTAAATCCAGATTCTTTTCCCGCAAAACTAGATATGCATCTGCTCAGCTTCTCCTGCTCTATAACAAGATGCTGTAGGTCAGACTGTGTATTTAACATGTCGGGTTCCCTTTAAATAGCATACATCCCTCCAATGGCCCATTCCTTCCTGTCTCTTACAGACAAGGATTAGACTCCAGCTGTGCTCAGTGTGGTATATCTGGCCGTGTATGGCTGATATGGTATGTGGTGTATGGCAGATATGGTATGTGGTGTATGGCAGATATGGTATGTGGTGTATGGCAGATATGGTATGTGGTGTATGGCAGATATGGTATGTGGTGTATGGCAGATACGGTATGTGGTGTATGGCAGATACGGTATGTGGTGTACGGCTGATACGGTATGTGGTGTACGGCTGATACGGTACGTGGTGTACGGCAGATACGGTACGTGGTGTACGGCTGATACGGTACGTGGTGTACGGCTGATACGGTACGTGGTGTACGGCTGATACGGTACGTGGTGTACGGCTGATACGGTACGTGGTGTACGGCTGATACGGTACGTGGTGTACGGCTGATACGGTACGTGGTGTACGGCTGATACGGTACGTGGTGTACGGCTGATACGGTACGTGGTGTACGGCTGATACGGTACGTGGTGTACGGCTGATACGGTACGTGGTGTACGGCTGATACGGTACGTGGTGTACGGCTGATACGGTACGTGGTGTACGGCTGATACGGTACGTGGTGTACGGCTGATACGGTACGTGGTGTACGGCTGATACGGTACGTGGTGTACGGCTGATACGGTACGTGGTGTACGGCTGATACGGTACGTGGTGTACGGCTGATACGGTACGTGGTGTACGGCTGATACGGTACGTGGTGTACGGCTGATACGGTACGTGGTGTACGGCTGATACGGTACGTGGTGTACGGCTGATACGGTACGTGGTGTACGGCTGATACGGTACGTGGTGTACGGCTGATACGGTACGTGGTGTACGGCTGATACGGTACGTGGTGTACGGCTGATACGGTACGTGGTGTACGGCTGATATGGTACGTGGTGTACGGCTGATATGGTATGTGGTGTACGGCTGATATGGTATGTGGTGTACGGCTGATATGGTACGTGGTGTACGGCTGATATGGTATGTGGTGTACGGCTGATATGGTATGTGGTGTATGGCAGATATGGTATGTGGTGTACGGCTGATATGGTATGTGGTGTACGGCTGATATGGTATGTGGTGTACGGCTGATACAAGTCTACGTGCTATGTGGCGAGCATCTCCTGTAACAAAGCATAAAGACAATGCAGAGAAATCATCTGGTCTCCGTCATAGTGAAGTTCACAGATGGTCTGTGACCTGTTTCATATAGTTATTGGATTAGAGCGTCTAGATCAACTGATGGCTGCCTGTCTCCATTTACTGGAATGGGAATCTCATGCAGATAAAGGCTTTTCATTTCTGAAAATTGAGAGTAAATCAGTCAGAATTTTCTGCAAATCACTTGTTGTCTTTGTGGTTGCTAACAGTAAGGCTAGGTTCAGACTAATTTCCGACAGAAATTCAGATGGAAAATTTCCATCAGAAATTCCGCTTGCTAAAATGTCTAGTGTAGTGAATGGTTTTGTGAAGCGGAAAATCCGCTTTGAAAATCCGCTAGAAAATTTCCGCCTGAAGAAAGGGGTTGCTCTTTCTTCAGGCGGAAATCCGAGCGGAACACATAGCAGTCTATAGGAGACTGCAGTGTCTGCATGGTCCTAGCGCCGACTAATTCAGTCGGCGCAGGCGGAACTCGAAATCTCCGGGCGGAAATTTTCTGCCAGGAGATTCCGTAGTCTGAACCTAGCCTAAGTGATCGCCACTCCCGGGATAACACTGCATGCAACTCAGCAACACATCACATGCAGACTGTCACACAACTCTCAAGATACATAGGCATAGAAGCAAATTCATTTCAATCTATGTGCTGTGCAAATATAGTTTATGTATAAACAAATAATAACATATGTGTTAAAGGGGTACTCCGACCCTAGATATCTTATCCCTTATCCAAAGGATAGGGGATAAGATGTCTGACCACTGGGGTCTGTGCTGCACCCGGCGGTGGTTTGGTGTCGGATTCAGCGCCGGAGGCTCGTGCCATCACGGCTGCACCCCACTCATGATGTCACGCCCTGCCCCCTCAATGCAAGTCTATGGGAGGGGGCATGACGGCCATCACACCCCCTACAATAGACTTGCATTGAGAGGGCATAGCCGTGACGTCACAAGCGGGGGGCGCCCATTGACATCACGAGCCTCCGCCCCTCATCAGCAGTCATCCAGCATGGAGCGAAGTTCACTCTGTGCACTGGATGTCTGGGGTGCCACAGCCGAGATCGTGGGAGTCCCCAGCGGTGGGACCCCACGATCAGACATGTTATCCACTATCTCTTGGATAGGGGATAAGATGTCTATGGGTGGAATACCCCTTTAAAGCGTTATTAAAGGGGTATTCCAGGCCAAACCTTTTTTTTTTAGATATCAACTGGCTCTGGAAAGTTAAACAGATTTGTAAATGACTTTGATTAAAAAAATCTTAATCCTTCCAATAGTTATTAGCTTCTGAAGTTGAGTTGTTGTTTTCTGTCTAACTGCTCTCTGATGACTCCCGTCCCGGGAGCTGTGCAGTTCCTATGGGGATATTCTCCCATCATGCACAGCTCCCGGGACGTGACATCATCAATGAGCAGTTAGACAGAAAACTTCAGAAGCTAATAACTATTGGAAGGATTAAGATTTTTTAATAGAAGTAATTTACAAATCTGTTTAACTTTCCGGAGCCAGTTGATATATATTTAAAAAAAAGTTTTTGCCTGGAATACCCCTTTAAAGTGGCATTCCTGTCCTATAGTGAGTGCATATCTTAGTAATCAGTTGGGGTCTGACCTCCAGGACCCCTACTGTTCCTGAGAAGGAAGGGAATGCAGCACTCCACTGGCATGCTGGAGGTTGTAGTTTTGCAACAGCAGGAGGCACACAGTGAGTTTAGTTATGCTTACTTTATCCTGCCGGACAACCCCTTTAACAGAAGGTTACTCTAACGGTAAACCCCCCTTATAAGCAACTGCATATAACTCCTAACACATATGGCTCCCTAATTTCAATGGGCACTATGCACATACTTTACTCCCTCCCAAATGATTAGTCAGCGACCACTTCCTTGGCAGCAGGTAACTTTTAGCACATGTTAGATTGCTGCCTAAACTAACAATTGTTTATAGATAGAAAATTAATTATAATTGCACACCCTGAAGCTGAAGGAGTTCCTGGGAGAAGAGCTGGTCCCATATTGTGTTTCCTTTGTCAGGCTACCAAATAAGCAGCTCTTTTTCGTCTTTGCCACGGGGGGTGATGATACATCATCAGTGATGGGGCAGATAAAGTAGTTGTCTTCTTCGTCACTGTCAGCCTTATTGCAATCCGAGCGGCAATCTTTTAACATGGGAGAGTTATCCAGACCCTCCATGCTGAAGATGAGGTCTTCGTCTGCCATGGCTGGAAGTGGGGATTATTCGCTGAATGATTGAAATAGCCAGACTGCTGCTGTAGAATAATAGCATTCAGGAGAGGGCCTGCAAAGCAATAGACATAGATGTCAATCAATAAATGGGACATTAGGGGTAAAATTATCAAGTCCTAACAATACTGTACAGATTTTACATGACATACCACATACTCTGACCAGCACCACTGTCTGAAATCTGGGCACTGCCTCCAACAAACAACAAGGTAATGCCAGGCAAATCCTACAATGTGTTGATTCCTTATATAAAGGGTAGAATATACTGAGCACTGTCAAGAATATACCTATACAGTGGTCCCTCAACATACGATGGTAATCCGTTCCAAATGGACCATCGTTTGTTGAAACCATCGTATGTTGAGGGATCCGTGCAATGTAAAGTATAGGACAGTGGTCTACAACCTGCGGACCTCCAGGTGTTGCAAAACTACAACACCCAGCATGCCCGGACAGCCAACGGCTGTCCGGGCATGCTGGGAGTTGTAGTTTTGCAACATCTGGAGGTCCGCAGGTTGAAGACCACTGGTATTGGAATTTATAGTCACGTGCCCACGCCGCTCCGGACCGTCACCCCTCGTCACCGCTGCCCTGGATGTTGCCTTCCATCGCTGTCGCCGCGTCCCCGGGGTGTCTCCGATGCTCCGGCAAGGCCTCTGCTTCCCCGGCATCCTCGCTCTCCGTCGCCGCCATCACGTCGCTACGCACGACGCTCCTATTGGATGGCGGGACGGCGTGCGCAGCGATGTGATGACAACGAAGGGAAGCGCCGACGATGCAGAGGATCCCGAAGAGGATGCGCCGGAGCCCCGAGGACAGGTAAGTGATCGTCAGCGGACCACACGGGGCACCGTAAATGGCTGAAGCAGTCTGCGCTGCCGGATAGCCGTTTATGCGATGGCCCCGACATACAAAAGCATCGCATGTTGATGCTGCCTTCAACACGCGATGGCCTCTGAGAGGCCATCGCATGTTAAAATTATCGTATGTCGGGGCCATCGTAGGTCGGGGGAGGGGGGTCACTGTACATTTATTGCTGCGTCCTACCGGATGAGCAGAATATTATTCCCTATGCACATATATAAGTTCAGAGGGTTACTATACAGGGCCGGTTCTGCCTATAGACAAAATAGGCAGCCGCCTAGAGCGCCCTCATGATGGGGGCGCTGCTCTGCCCACTGCAAGAAAATTAGTAGCCAGCCAGCATCCAAAGCACCCACTGCTCATTCGAAGCACCCGCCCAGCCAGCACCACCGTTGCACCATAATAATCTGAATTCTTCAGCCTGCTGGAGGCGCGCAGTGCCACCTCCGAAGCCAGATAGGCAGATCAGGTTCATTCAGCATCCTGACATCGCGGAAACCTCCATACATCTGCCCCATGAGGGGGAGGTTGGTTACAGTGTGTCACCCCAGTAGTAAGGTGGGGTGTGTCAAAGGGTGGGGCCAATGGGCGGGATCAAGGGGCAGCAAAATTAGCTTTTGCCTAGGGTGGCAAAAATCCTTGCACCAGCCCTGATGGTTTGTATAGTAGTTTGGTGACTGCAGTTGAGTTGAATGCACCTTGTGATGGTTTGTCTTTCCTATGTGGCTAAGGGAGTCACTCCATCTATAAGGGAAGGGATGGGTGAAGATGAGATGGGCCTCCCTCAACACAGGATGCACTGGGCCTCTTCTATGATAAAAAAAAAAAAAAGTAGTATTATGTATCTCAGATATTGCAAATGGACAACTAATGTACTTTCCTACGATTATATGAACTGCAGTAAATGTCAATGACCCAGTCTTTCCAGCAAAGCCTCTTTCCATAATGGAATAAGATGTGAATGTGTGGAATGCAGACCAGCCGAGTACACTCTGTACGCAAGAAAATGGTTATTGTCCTACCAAACGGGATTAGCAGCTTTAATTTATTAATGGGAATAAAGCCAAATAACCATTTTGATGGTCAACAGACAATAAAATGCTGCACAGCTATGTCTGTTGTATTACTTATGCTTGATGTTAAGTATTATGCACAACTATATTAAAGGGGTACTCCACTGCCTCAGCATTCGGAACATTTTGTTCCGAACGCCGAGTGCAGGCGGCGGGGGTTGTGATGTCACGGCCACACACCCCTTGTGATGTCATGTGACATCCCCTCAATGCAAGTCTATAGGAGGCGGCGTGACGCCCCCTCGCATAGACTTGCATTGAGGGGGTGTGATTTGACGTCATGAGGGGGCGTGGCCGTGACCATCCCCGTCGCCTGCACCCATTGTTGTAAACGAATGCCGGGTGCTGCAGAGAGATGGCGGGCGTCCCAGCTGCGGGACCCCCGCCATCAGACACCTTATCTTATGCTATCCTCCAAAGGATAGGGGATGTCTAGTGTATGACTGATTTTATATTTTCTATATTAGCATTATTTGCACTTCACATAGGATGATGCGTCCCACATACAGCACCTGACAAAAGCGTCATATGGCGGTGAACAGAGTCTCTATCATAAGGAGTAAGGATTCCTTTATTGTGATCCTTTATTGCACGTATTGACCTGAATTACAACTAACAAACCCCTACTAATGGAATTTATGTCCTGTTTGCATGAATCAATAATTGTATTGATTTTAACCAATTAGAAGTGATTTCTGTTTATCATTACTAATCACTGATAAAGATCATACATAATACATATGAGATCAACAGACCATCATAGCGTGTCAATGTGTGACACTAGAACTACATAAAGATGTCACAAGCATTTATCGTCTTATCATTTATCGTTTTTTGTTAAATTAAAACTGTCAGTCTGTTCACCCACACTAAACCCAATACACTAGGTTATAGTGCGGGTGAACAGGAGTCCAGCGAGGGGTCACTTACTTAAATATGTCCAGTAGGTCCTGAGATATGTCCCTCAGAAGATCCTCTAATAAATTCAGTGAATCGTGCACAGGGGGCGGGGCTTTGCAGGGGGCGGGGCTTTGTGACTCCACTTCACTAGGATGTGAAGTCACAGACAATGAATATGTAAATTGAGTCGGCAAAGCCCCACCCCCTGCGTGCGATTCACTGAATTCAGCAGATGATCTTCTGGGGCGGACAGTTTTCCTTTATATCAGTGTATCAGACTTTATATGTTATACAAGAAAATGATTATACTGAGGACAGCCATAATATATCTCTGACATGGTCACTTCATATATTAAAGTATATTGGAAGACTGCATTATGATCAATTACAAAATATAATTTTAATAGAATTGTTTCATAACAGTTGGAATGAATCGATCATTCACATAACAGAATTGCTCTATGAGTAGTTTTCTAATACAAAATTGCCATAAAACTGTTAAAGGGGTTGTCCCATGATTAAACGTTATCCCCTATCCACAGGTACTTCCACCAGGTCTGGTGCTCCACTATGTTCGGTAGTCCCATAGACAGTAATTGGACCATTGGCCGAGCATGTGTACTGCCGCTTCATCCACTCGGAGGACGACTGACTTCCGTTCTTGTGATCAGTGGGTTTCCCAGTGTTTGGACCCCCACAAATCAGATCGGTTTTAATTTTGGGAAAACCCCTTTAAAATGGCTTCACCAGATACCAGGATCCCACTGACGTAAAGGGAAACAATTTCCAGCCTCATAATAGAAAGTAGTTGTCACCACGCCAGACTCATCATTGTCTGCTTCTCTTGGAAACAAGCCGATAGGAATAAACATTTTACAGAATGGCATTTTGTTAGTCAAGAGACACCAATTAAATGGGTACAAAACTCCCCTTGTAAATAATTTAGCAGTGCCAGTGAAGTCATATAACACCATTTATATATGCGTTCTTCATCAGTTGCTCACCAAGTGGTAAATTAGATGTCGGCGTGCCATCATGCCAATTTGGTTTACAGACACTTAGAAATCAGTCAGCTGCATGCCACGAACAGCCCGTCACGTGTTGGTCTTTATACACTATTTTTCTATGTAATTTACATATAGAGTTGCTGTTTGCCATTATTTTGCTTAACATATATTGTACTCATTATTTAGACTTCTATAGTTGGAACGGTATCTTTCTGCCCTCATACTCCACCTCTGATCCCTTTTCTTCTTGTTGCTGTCAACAGTTTAAAGTGGACCTGTCGTCAACAAAAACTTTTTATATAATGTAGATAATAACATTATATGTATATTTGTAATATACATTGATTAAAAAATGTGTATATTTTTGGGTGCTATTGCTTGTGTGTCTCTGTGAGGAGATCAAATACAGGAAGTGAGGGCAGGACAAGCAGGGCTCTGTGCAGGCTCCTGGCCTGTCGATCAGCCTGCTGTGTGAGCCAGGGGCATGTTACAGAGCCTCACTGCACAGAGTTCTGCTTGTCCTCAGTGTACAGAGCCCTGCTTGTCCTCAGTGCACAGAGCCCTGCTTGTCCTCAGTGCACAGAGCCCTGCTTGTCCTCAGTGCACAGAGCCCTGCTTGTCCTCAGTGCACAGAGCCCTGCTTGTCCTCAGTGCACAGAGCCCTGCTTGTCCTCAGTGCACAGAGCCCTGCTTGTCCTCAGTGTACAGAGCCCTGCTTGTCCTCAGTGCACAGAGCCCTGCTTGTCCTCAGTGCACAGAGCCCTGCTTGTCCTCAGTGCACAGAGCCCTGCTTGTCCTCAGTGCACAGAGCCCTGCTTGTCCTCAGTGCACAGAGCCCTGCTTGTCCTCAGTGTACAGAGCCCTGCTTGTCCTCAGTGTACAGAGCCCTGCTTGTCCTCAGTGCACAGAGCCCTGCTTGTCCTCAGTGCACAGAGCCCTGCTTGTCCTCAGTGCACAGAGCCCTGCTTGTCCTCAGTGCACAGAGCCCTGCTTGTCCTCAGTGCACAGAGCCCTGCTTGTCCTCAGTGCACAGAGCCCTGCTTGTCCTCAGTGCACAGAGCCCTGCTTGTCCTCAGTGCACAGAGCCCTGCTTGTCCTCAGTGCACAGAGCCCTGCTTGTCCTCAGTGCACAGAGCCCTGCTTGTCCTCAGTGCACAGAGCCCTGCTTGTCCTCAGTGTACAGAGCCCTGCTTGTCCTCAGTGTACAGAGCCCTGCTTGTCCTCAGTGCACAGAGCCCTGCTTGTCCTCAGTGCACAGAGCCCTGCTTGTCCTCAGTGCACAGAGCCCTGCTTGTCCTCAGTGCACAGAGCCCTGCTTGTCCTCAGTGCACAGAGCCCTGCTTGTCCTCAGTGCACAGAGCCCTGCTTGTCCTCAGTGCACAGAGCCCTGCTTGTCCTCAGTGCACAGAGCCCTGCTTGTCCTCAGTGCACAGAGCCCTGCTTGTCCTCAGTGCACAGAGCCCTGCTTGTCCTCAGTGTACAGAGCCCTGCTTGTCCTAAGTGTACAGAGCCCTGCTTGTCCTCAGTGCACAGAGCCCTGCTTGTCCTCAGTGCACAGAGCCCTGCTTGTCCTCAGTGCACAGAGCCCTGCTTGTCCTCAGTGCACAGAGCCTTGCTTGTCCTCAGTGTACAGAGCCCTGCTTGTCCTCAGTGCACAGAGCCCTGCTTGTCCACCCTCACTTCCTGTATTTGGACTCCTCATAGAGACACACAGGCAATAGCTGTAGGGACAAAAATATACATATTTTTAAACAATGTATATTACAAATACAAATATAATGGTATTATCTACATTGTATAAAAAGTTTTTGTTGACGACGGGTCCACTTTAATATCTCCCCATATGAAGTTAAAATTTTGGCACAACTATCTCATAGGACTTTATGGTAGGGTCACATGTGCTGTATTTTGCTGAATATTTGCTTCTCTGTATTTTTCTACCCATTTAAGTCAATGGGTAGCAAAATATGCAGCAGCAAATGCGCAGCAAAATACGGCACATGTGATCCTACCCTTTAACATTATTGTTATCTTAAAGTTTAAGAAGACTGATGTGTCCTTCAGACCTGACTGGACATCTGCCAGCAGTCCCTGCTTGTTCAGTGTCTATACACAGTGTAATCTGAAGTATATGATGCACTGTAGGAGATGTAGTGTATACACCAGATGATGTACAGCAGTGGTGCAGGGGAGGACCACATTTATTGAACATGTGATTAGGGTGATGATTTTTAAGAGGCGCACATTTTTAAGTGTTGCATTGTTACTCTGTTATTACTCCTAGAAATTACCAGTAAGGGTAGTGTCCCTACACACACTTACATTGTCCAGTCAGTGCTGCCTGTGTAGGTACCTACCCTCTGACAAGGGGAATAGTACCACCCATTTGTAATCTTATAAATAAATAGTCAAACGGAATAACATACGAACGTCTCAAAAGAAGAGCTATAAGAAATTATGCTCCAGAACTTTTATTTAATGGTGAATAAAAATACTAAAACAGACAGATCATAAGCAGATTGGCAGATTAGTATATAGTTTTGTGGGAAAAAGATACACTAAAACATGTATATTAAATCCTTGCTACTCCTGGTCTTGGGAGTCCAGTAGGTGGTCCTAATAAATGAGCACTGTCAGTCTCTGATTAGGACGGCCTACTGACCTCCTAAATCCAGGACAACCAGATATTCCAATCAATAAATGACAAGTAATCCTGAATCTTTGTTACCCAAACTATATAACAATATTTTCAGTTCCTCTTTCCCCATAACATGCTGCTGGTAAATCACATGGCATTGTCATGCCGACAGGTTCCCTTTAAGGTACACAGCAGTATGGAACAGGCTTAAAATATTTATAATTATTTTGTATGTTTTTCTTATAAGCCTGCCGGTAAAAATAATCCACAAAACTGTAGGGGTCTAAGAAAATATTTCAGCTTTTAAGATGTCGCTGCCAGGTAGCAGCAGGCCCATAGGAAGAGATGTTTGCTTTGGTAACGCTACCTATTTGTATTACTGAGGAAGGTCGCTTCGAAAAACATCAATATACATGCATAAAGGAAAACCTAATTGTAAGCTAGTCATGTTACCTTCTGGAAATAATGTACCTCTCCAAGATAACATGTATTTACACTGGATTTACTGAGAAGGAGACTTGTTATGGTAGATTATGGAGGGATGCAGTGAATCCCATTTATTCTCTAATGCACAGCAACAAGCTGCACTATTGATCTGTGCCAGGGATTGTTAGGCCATTCATGCTAATCGGGGGGGCGATAAACCCTTAAATAGAGAGTGGATAGCAACAGTGCATTGGGCCTTGGTTGTACAGGCTATTAAAGGGGTACTCCGGTGAACACCTTTTTTCTTTTAAATCAACTGGAAGCAGAAAGTTAAACATGTTTGTAAATTACTTCTATAAAAAAAATCTTAATCCTTCCAGTACTTATTAGCTGCTGAATGCTACAGAGGAAATTCCTTTCTTTGTTGTAACACTGATGACATCACGAGCACAGTGCTCTCTGCTGACATCTCTGTCCATTTTAGCAGATGTATGCTAAGGGCAGCATGGTGGCTCAGTGGTTAGCACTGCTGCCTTGCAGTGCTGGGGATTTGGGTTCAAATCCAACTAAGGACAACAATAAATAAAGTGTTATTATTATTATAATAACGTCAGCAGAGAGAACTGTGCTTGTGATGTCATCAGAGAGCATTCCAAAAAGAAAAGAATTTCCTCTGTAGTATTCATCAGCTAATAAGTACAGGAAGGATTAAGATTTTTTAATCAAAGTAATTTACAGTAATTTAGGTTTAACTTTCTGCCACCAGTTGATTTAAAAGAAAAAAGGTTTTCACCGGAGTACCCCTTTAAAGGGAATCTGTCATCAGTGTACTCCGCACTAACGTGTTGGTACAGGCTGGTAGTGCAAGTGACACTGATGATAATGATACTTACTAGGGATGCACCAAAATTTTGGCTGCCAAAATTTGTTGGACAAAATTGCCCCTTTCGGCATTTTCGAAAATTTAGGGGGGCATGGCTTAACCCCTTCCCGACCCATGAAGTACATGTACATCAAGGGTCAGGTGTGGACATGAAGTGGGCCCGCGGGTCGGGTCATACACGGGAGATGCCTGTTGCTATCATTTAAGATCACATAAGGATTGCAAAAGTCCATGCACCTTAGCTTTAACAATATATCATTTATAGCATACAGTGATATCACTAGATCAACACAAAAACCGGAAAGTGTTTCTCATATTAATAAAGATAAGTAAGAACTACTTAGAAAATGATGCAGTCATCTCCTGGCAGTTTTCCCAGAATGCTTCTCCATGTGATATGTAGGAGGTGTGTAGAGCTGCACGGTGTCCCTGCAATGTAAGATGATTTACAGCCATATGAAACTCCCCCCCCCCCCCCCCCCCCAAAAAAAAAAAAAAAAACATATATATATATCCACAGCACACTGAGTAGTAAAGTCCCAAAAAAGTTTTTATTCCATCACGGTGAGGGTGTCCAGAACAACGTTTCAACCAGCTCCCTGGACTTTTTCAAGCTCGAGCTTGAAAAAGACCAGGGAGCTGGTTGAAACGTTGTTCTGGACACCCTCACCGTGATGGAATAAAAACTTTTTTGGGACTTTACTACTCAGTGTGCTGCGGATATTTCCAATTTTTGTTTATATATGGATCCCTAACCCGGGTCTGGACTCTGCGTGCACCGATCCCTGTTTGCCTGGGCGCTGCTCTCCTTTTAATATATATATATATATATATATATATATATATATATATATATATATATATAACAAAACATAATGCAGCACTACTCAGCCAATCCAGGGTATATGGGTGTCAATCCAGAGTATATGGGTGTCAATCCAGGGTATATGGGTGCCAATCCAGGGTATATGGGTGCCAATCCAGTGTATATGGGTGCCAATCCAGTGTATATGGGTGCCAATCCAGGGTATATGGGTGCCAATCCAGGGTATATGGGTGCCAATCCAGGGTATATGGGTGCCAATCCAGTGTATATGGTGCCAATCCAGTGTATATGGGTGCCAATTCAGGGTACATGGGTGCCAATCCAGTGTATATGGGTGCCAATTCAGGGTGCATGGGTGCCAATCTAGTGTATATGGGTGCCAATTCAGGGTACATGGGTGCCAGCGTTCAGGGTCTGATCACAACTGGCTCAGTTAGGTGCACAATGGCGCAGCACGTCCCGAAACGTTCTAAGCGAACTTGATTTATTCAACTCATGTGACAGAAGCAACGTTTCATTTCCACACTGGAATCATTTTGGAGCATAGTGATAGACATTCTTAGGGGTTTTTATAACCAATCATGTGATGTAATAACAAGGGGCACATGCACTAGAATATAATTTATTACATTCCAATAGGTATTACATGAACACTGTATTGGAACAAACTCATAATGTTATATGGGCATTTTATATGATTTTGTATATAATGAATTGTAATCTAGCACATGTGCACTTTGTTATAGCAATCCATGATTGGATATAACCCCCATGTCTATTACCATTAGAGATGAGCGAACTTACAGTAAATTCGATTCGTCACGAACTTCTCGGCTCGGCAGTTGATGACTTATCCTGCGTAAATTAGTTCAGCCTTCAGGTGCTCCGGTGGACAGGAAAAGGTGGATACATTCCTAGGAAAGAGTCTCCTAGGACTGTACCCACCTTTTCCAGCCCACGGGAGCACCTGAAGGTGAACTAATTTATGCAGTAAAAATCATCAATTGCCGAGCCGAGAAGTTTGTGACGAATCGAATTTACTGTAAGTTCGCTCATCTCTAAATACCATGCTTGTAAGTGATTCCAGTGTGGAAATGAAACGTTGAACTATCTAGGTGTGCTGCGCAATTGTGTACATATATATGATGCACGGATGAGAGGTAAGATATAAAACTCAGCTTTTATTATTTTATATTAAAATGATTGTTCTGAATGCAGTACAGTGATCCCCCGACTTATGATGGCCCCGACATATGATCATTTCAACATATGATGGCCTCTCAGAGCCCATCGTATCTTGAAGGCAGCCTCGACATATGATGCTGCTGTGTGTCGGGTCCATCGTACAAACAGCTATCTGACAGCGCTGACAACTTCAGCAAATGACAGATAGTTGTATAATGTCCCCGTGTGCCCCGTTCTGCCTCCTGTTACTCACATGCTGTCCTGCTAACTCATACAGGCTTCCACTGTGAGCTCCGTGTAAGCCCCCCCCCCAGTGCAGCCATAGCCAATAGCCTGCAGCATCTTGCTGCAGACATCCAATGAGCTGCTCCCCTTCCTTTCCTATAGAGCTGTAGTCGGCAGGATCGTAATGGAGGACATTCTGTCCCCCCTGAAGGTATTTAAAGAACTGTACAGTACTGTATGCGATGTCACACATCACATCCAATACATATACACACTATACACCCCATACATCAATGTTTCCCTATCAGTGTGCCTCCAGCTGTTGCAAAACTATAACTCCCAGCATGCCTAGACAGTCAATGGCTGTACATGAATGCTGGGAGTTGTAGTTGTGCAACAGCTGGAGGCACCCTGGTTTGTTAAACACTCCCCATACACTCCACATACAATAGTCATTCCAGAACCAATTAGCAGTTTCCCATAGAGATATGTATTCAACATACAATGGTTCTGAGGCCCCAGAACCAATTACCATTTTTACATAGACATATGTACTCGACATATGATGGTTTCAACATATGATGGTTCTCCTGGAACCAATTAATATCATATGTTGAGGGACCACTGTATATAAAAAAGAAAAAAAGAAATATCCAGAAAAATGGCCGCCATCTTTGTGTTCACACTCAGGACATGAAGTGCTATAGAATAGTCACATATACATAAACATGAATAGTCTTCAAATGTATCACAATGTTAGTAAACACACTGAAAATACTTCTTGTATGAGTTAGCACAGTGGTCCCCAAACTGTGGCCCTCCAGATGTTGCAAAACTACAACTCCCAGCATGCCTGGACAGCCAACGGCTGTCCAGGCATGCTGGGAATTGTAGTTTTGCAACATCTGGAGGGCCACAGTTTGGGGACCACTGAGTTAGCAGATCAATTGTATTAGTTCACATACAAATCGATCAGAACCTCCAGAGACAATCCGAGGTTAGTCACATCATACACATCATACACATAATACACGTCTCTCCATGCTGGTAGTGTGTAGCATAATTTCAGTTAAAGTGCCATCTAGGTACATCTGGAGGAATGGTTATCTTTTAAGGTCCACATACATATGTCCCCTCCATAGTATAATTATAGGTCGGTATGTGCTGTCATGGGTGCTCTATGGGCTTTTAATCCTCATAATTATTGGGTCTATCGATGTAAGTCCAGCTCTCTTCCTCTAGCACCGTGCGCATGGACTGGCGTGGGCATCGCCAAACAGATACGGAAACAAAGGTAGAATGTCCAGCGCAGAATAGGTCCAACGTATCAAATTTATTGATTAAAACCCAGAGAACATGGATACAGCAAACACAGGCGACGCGTTTCAGCTCAAAGAATGAGCCTTAGTCATACCTAAGGCTCATCCTTTGAGCCGAAACGCGTCACCTGTGTTTGCTGTATCCATGTTCTCTGGGTTTTAATCAATAAATTTGATACATTGGACCTATTCTGCGCTGGACATTCTACCTTTGTTAACATATGTTAGGATTCGGCAGGCTGGTGGTGGATCCTCTATGTCAGTGAGGGATTGGCGTGGACCGTACCGGCGGACCGGTTCTAAGTTGCTACTGGTATTCACCAGAGCCCGCCGCAAAGCGGGATAGTCTTGCTGCGGCGGTAGCAACCAGGTCGTGTCCACCGGTAGCGGCTCAACCTCACTGACTGCTGAGACAGGCGTAGTACAGAAGGACAAGGCAAGAGCAAGGTCGGACGTAGCAGAAGGTCAGGGCAGGCGGCAAGGGTCGTAGTCAGGGGCAACAGCAGGAGGTCTGGAACACAGGCTTGGGACATACACAAAATGCTTTCACTGGCACAAGGCAACAAGATCCGGCAATGCTGGGAAGGGGAAGTGATGTAATATAGACATGGAGCAGGTGGGAGCTAATTACAGTGATTGGGCCAGGCACCAATTAGTGGTGCACTGGCCCTTTAAATCTTAGAGAGTTGGCGCGCGCGCGCGCCCTAGAGAGCGGAGCCGCGCGCGCCAGGACGTGACAGCCGGGGAACGGGACAGGTGAGTAGATTGGGATGCAACCCGCGAGCGGGCGCGTCCCGCTATGCGGATCGCATCCCCGCCGGCAGTGTCAGTGCAGCGCTCCCGGTCAGCGGGTCTGACCGGGGTGCTGCAGCGAGGAGAACGCCGCGAGCGCTCTGGGGAGGAGCAGGGACCCGGAGCGCTCGGCGTAACAACATAATTATTCATACGTGTTGCATAGTCCCGTACTTATTGCCCATGTCCATATTTATATATTGCACAGCAATTGTGTAAACGGTTGACATACAAATCCAATATTCATGTAATCATATTAGTATTGCACTGAAACTTATCCCACTTCCATAGCATGGTCTATAGGCGTTGGTCTCCACACTTTATCACAAGTCTATTTGTATTGCACTATATTCTAGCGTTCCATATTAATATGTAGTATAAAAACCTGGTTGCCGGAACTTGTTTCACTCGTTTGTGGACATGTTCATGTAGATGGTAGTTCAGACTATGGATTCAACGCGTTTGCTGCTGTTAGAATGGTCAGGAATCTAGGTAGAACCGCATTCATTCTTTGTAATATACACTGAATGTGGTGTTTATCTTGGGCACAACTCTGATGGCGGACATTTTTCTGGATATTTTTATTTTTTATATGCAATTTCAGAACAATCATTTTAATATAAAATAATAAAAGCTGAATTTTATATCTTACCTTTCATCAGTGCTTCATATACTGAGTGTAAGAGTACACAGAGTGGGGAATACCACCAATCAGTGCATTAAAATGGCATCTAAGTGACTGTGACAAGGCACCTGGATGCTCCATGGGAAGGAGGCAAGCCAACAGAGGCAGTATGTTGCTCTAAGCAATGTTCTTCTGGGAATTCTTGAGTCTCTTTGATATGTACCATCTAGATTGCTGCAAGAATCTTTGTTATACTGTATATCTTATCAGAGAAAAATGCTTCTTTCTGCTTTTATTAGTTTACCCACTCCTGCTAAACTTTTATACTAAAAACAATTCAATTACATATTGGCCGACATTTATCATTGTCTTTAGACTGGTTTTTGTGTCTACAAAAGGTGCAAAGCCACTGAAAAGTCTCTAAAACTACACCAGCCCAGACTTAGCTTAGCTTTTTGGTGTATGTGAAGAGAAAAAAATTCAGAAAATGTGACCTGCACAAAATTTATCAAATGCTCTGTGACCATTTAATAAATGTGTAGAAAAACGCTTCACTTACACCTACAATGATAAATGCCGGCCATTGTTACAAGATGGACTAGAAGATCACTGAGGGATCAAGTTATATACATAGTAGTTAGTTTACACTCACTAGCTCAGGAACAACTGTAAAGTGGAAATCTGGTGAAAATGCCATATAAAAGTTCTATATTGGCCAGATACACCGCTAACCCTCACGTACACCCATGACAGCATATCCTGTACAGGTGCGCTTTAAATGATCAGTTGCCATATACCACAGGAGGTTTTGTGCTTTTTTTTTTTTTTTTACATGTTGTTGAATTACTGTTTCTTTTTTGTGTCTCAGCACATTGATGTGCAGTGTTTAAAATGTTACAATAAAGTTTATGAACAAGTCTTCATGTTGCCTATGTAGGATACCTAACCAGGTGTCAGGATGACATTCCCATCATCGTGCTTCCACCTGACATGTCTAGATGTCTGTATAATACATTGTTGCATCATTGTTATTAAAGGGTACCTCTCATCAAAAAAACGTTTGATATATTATAGATTAATGTATGCAGAATAACTTTACAATTGCATGTTATTAAAAAATATGCTTCTTTCTATTTAATTTTCCACTTTGAAGAAATGACCACTAGGGGTCTCCCTACCAGTCCTGGCAGCAAGCATTTTAGACTCATGCTGGAGTCCTAAACACTACGAGCTGCCAGTCTGCTTTGTTCACAAAGGAGAAAACTCAGAGCTGCCAGCCTGCTTTGTTCACAGCCTGTTTGGCTGTGAACAAAGCAGGCTGGCAACTCTGAGTGTTTAGGACTCCAGCATGAGTCAGAAATGCTTGCTGCCAGGACTGATCGGGAAAAATACAATAGAAAGAAGCATATTTTTCATTAACATGCTATTGGAAAGTTATTCAACATTCATAAAGCTAAAATATATCAAAAGTTTATTTGATGAGAGGTACCCTTTAAGGTTACTTGAGGAGTCCAGGTCTCCATTAGTCAGAGCTGTAGAACTGCAGAAAAGTGACCTCCACAATATTAGGCATATGGTTTTATATTTATAGCTAACCAGGGAATGATGTGTGGATATACTGTGTGTGTGTGTTTGTATATATATATATATATATATATTTGTATTTATGTTTGTAAGAACCTTTGGGTTAGAAATGATCTTACTCTGCAGTGACACGGTGCAGCCCTTCACGCCTACATCCTCACATGGTGAGTGAATAGCATTCTGGGAAAACTGCCAGGAAATGACTGCATCAGTTTCTAAGTAGTTTTTACTTAACTTTATTAAAGGGAAACTGACAGCAGAGTCGCTCGCACTAACCAGAATATACAGGTAGATGGTGCAGGGGTCCCTGTTTCCAGCGCGTCTTACTGGGCTAAAATCGAGATATTCATCTTGTTGTTATTGTGATCATTTTTTCTTATCTGCAATGGAGCCGGTAGCTGCTGTATGTGCAATTTTCTCCTGCTCACTCTGGCAGCAACCCCGACCCTTCTGACAATAACATCCCCCTCCCCCCCCCCCCCTGGAATTATTGGTTAAAGGGGCGGAGTTGTTGTCAGAGTGGGCGGGAGATAAGAAGAAATTACCACATTAGCAACAAGATGATTATCTCCGAAAAGTCTGCACCGATTTTCACTTGGTAAGAAGTGTTATAAAAATATGGTAGATGCAGGTTACCCAGTTTCTAAGATGCACTTTTTCTTCCCCATCAATGGCCAGGACCCGCAGCTAATACAGGACATCACCGATCGCGGTGATGCCCTGTAACTACTGTAATAATACCTTTTAATCTTTTCCATAACATATGCTCCGAAAAAAGAAAAAAAAAATATTGGTGAAGTGAAATTGAAATAGTAAAATATAATTCTGCTAATTTAGTGGTTTTCTTTTCTACGACATTTACCTTGTGGTTGAGCTAACATGTTATTTTTATACTTTAGGCGCCTGATTACAAGCAATACCAGATTTGTATAGTTTTTCAAACTTTTTCAAATTTTTTTAATTGCCATTTTCTGACCCCTGTAGCTTTTTTTTTCCGCATTCAAGGCTGTATGAGGGCTCATTTTTTGCGCCATAATCAGTTTTGTTTTGTATTGGTACCATTTTGGAATCGATCTGACTTTTAACTTTTTGCTTTTAACTTTTTTCTGCGATATTATAAAAATTACAATTCTGTGGTTTGGTATTTTTTTGGCAGTATAGTTCCCCCCACATTAGGTTGTAGTTCCCCCTACATTAGGTTGGCAGTATAGTTCCCCCACATTAGGTTGGCAGTATAGTTCCCCCACATTAGGTTGTAGTTCCCCCACATTTAGTTTGCAGTATAGTTCCCCCACAATAGGAGCAGTATAGTTCCCCCACATTAGGATGGCAGTATAGTTCCCCCCACATTAGGTTGGCAGTATAGATTCCCCCACATTAGGTTGTAGTTCCCCCACATTAGGGTTGGCAGTATAGTTCCCCCACATTAGGTTGTAGTTCCCCCACATTTAGTTGGCAGTATAGTTCCCCCCACATTAGGTTGGCAGTATAGTTCCCCCCCATTAGGTTGTAGTTCCCCCACATTTAGTTGGCAGTATAGTTCCCCCACATTAGGGGCAGTATAGTTCCCCCACATTAGGTTGGCAGTATAGTTCGCCCCACAATAGGTTGTAATTCCCCCACATTAGGTAGGCAGTATAGTTCCCCCCACATTAGGTTGTAGTTCCCCAACATTTAATTGGCAGTATAGTTCCCCCACATTAGGTGCAGTATAGTTCCCCCACATTAGGTTGGCAGTATAGTTCCCCCACATTAGGTTGCCAGTATAGTTCCCCCACATTAGGTTGTGGTTCCCCAACATTAAGTAGGCAGTATAGTTCCCCCACATTAGGTGCAGTATAGTCCCTCACATTAGGTGCAGTATAGTTCCCCCACATTAGGTGCAGTATAGTTCCCCCACATTAGGTGCAGTATAGTTCCCCCATATTAGGTGCAGTATAGTTCCCGCACATTAGGTTGTAGTTCCCCCACATTTAGTTGGCAGTATAGTTCCCCCACATTTAGTTGGCAGTATAGTTCCCCCCACATTAGGTTGGCAGTATAGTTCCCCCCACATTAGGTTGGCAGTATAGATTCCCCCACATTAGGTTGTAGTTCCCCCACATTAGGGTTGGCAGTATAGTTCCTCCACATTAGGTTGTAGTTCCCCCACATTTAGTTGGCAGTATAGTTCCCCCACAATAGGCTGTAGTTCCCCCACATTAGGTAGGCAGTATAGTTCCCCCCACATTAGGTTGTAGTTCCCCAACATTTAGCTGGCAGTATAGTTCCCCCACATTAGGTGCAGTATAGTTCCCCCACATTAGGTGCATTATAGTTCCCCCACATTAGGTGCAGTATAGTTCCCCCACATTAGGTTGGCAGTATAGTTCCCCCACATTAGGTTGGCAGTATAGTTCCCCCACATTAGGTTGCCAGTATAGTTCCCCCACATTAGGTTGTGGTTCCCCAACATTAAGTAGGCAGTATAGTTCCCCCACATTAGGTGCAGTATAGTCCCTCACATTAGGTGTAGTATAGTTCCCCCACATTAGGTGCAGTATAGTCCCTCACATTAGGTGCAGTATAGTTCCCCCACAGACATACAGCCTCCAGCCATACAGTGTATGGCTGGAGGCTGTAAAGCCTGTACACTTCAGTGCTCCGACCACCACTCCTCCGGTCTGGCCATAGCAGTAATTCCTGGGACCAGAGGAGTGGTGGTCGGAGCACCGAGCTGACGTGCCGCTGGTAACACTTACCAAGCTGGCCAGCGCAGGTCCTGCTCGCTGCTCCGCTCCTCCGCGCTCCGTTGCTATGGGCGCACGCACAGGACGTCCCTGCGTGCACTACCTCACCTAGTACCTAGTTTTAGGACCCCTGCTTTAGACAGCTTTGACAGCGGCGATCTAAAGGGATAATAGCCAGTCGTGGCGATCGCCGCATGCCATGGCGGCGGACCTCAGCTACTGAAAACAGCTGGGGCTGCAGAGTATGGAGCGGGCATGAGTCCGGAGCCCACTCCATACACCCCTCTGAGTGCCGCTGTGCTTTTTGGGGCTTTCAGGTCCAGCTGGGCTAAGGGCCTGAAATATTCACCTGCCTGGCGCCCGGAACTGCATGTCCCTGGCGCCAGGCGATAGGAATTCCACATCCCTGCGGAGCCAGGGGCTTGGTCAGGCAGCAGTGGAGATGCCTGGCCACTGGGTCGTTCCCCCTGTGGGCTTGGTGTCGCGGAGGCGGTGGTCGCCGCCCGGCCCTATGCCAGTGTTAGGTTAGGGACCCACTCTGACTAGGTGGCCTAGACGTGGTCAGTGGGCTTGTACTTTTTGATCAAAATGTATACTAACAACCTGTTTGAAATTATGCTGAGAACCAAGTAGATCAAAATTCAAATGGTGGATGTGCGGCTGTGTTTCTCTATTTTTGTTGTACTTTTCCCATTATGCCAATATTAAATGAATCACATTATATTGTTGTGTGATGCATGATCAAAACGACACTTTCTTTCAAATCACCTTTTTGCCACCCATAAAGTGGAGTAAAAATTCACAAAATGTTTTGACTCTTTAAAAAAAAAAAAAAAAAAAAAAAAAAGTTTACTACACGTAAGCCAGGCCACCAACCTCATTGAAAAGGCAAAATAATCATTTATTATTATTTATTTTTATAGTACTCTTGGTTAGACTGGGTTCCCACCACGTTTTTGCCATACTGTTTTCAATCAGTTTTTCTAAAGAAAACCGTATGGCAAAAAAAATGGATGGAAACGTATGGGGAAAAAGTAAACCGTATGCGTTTTTAAACCGTATACTGTTTTTAAAAGTGCATACGGTTCTGTGCGTTTTAATTTAAAAAAAAACAGACATTTTTGAAAATGTTGTCCATTTTTAATGGGAGGGGTGTTGGGTGGAGACTTTAGGATGCAAATGCGCATGTGCAAAGTAAAAACCGTATATGGTTTCCCGTATGGAACCATATACATGTGCGTTTCCCATTGACGTCCATGTTAAAACAAAACATATGCGGTTGCAGTTTGGTCTTTAAACCGGCGAAAAAAAACGTGATCAACCACGGTTTTGACTCCGGTTTAAAAAAAAGCATTCATTTTTTTTTTTTAACATGGACGTCAATGGGAAACGCACATGTATACGGTTCCATATGGGAAACCGTATACGGTTTTACTTTGCACATGTGCATTTGCATCCTAAAGTCTTTTTCTTTAGAAAAACTGATTGAAAACAGTACAGCAAAAACGTGGTGTGAACCCAGCCTTACAGGGCGCTGTACACATGATCAGGGTTAAAATACATAAAAATGCAAGTACAATGAACAGAAAACAATACAACTACAATGCAAGTACAATGAACAGAAAACAATACAATTACAATGCAAGTACAATGAACAGAAAACAATACAATGTACAATGTTCACTGTTCTGCAGCAATCATACCCCTGTATACCAACATCACCACTACAGCCAATGAATGGTCTCAGTGGTCTTGTTTTGTACTCCATGGGAGCCAGTGACTGGTTGCCAGTGATCACTTGGGTTTTTCGGGGGGGGGGGGGGGGTCCCTTATTCACTTATTAGGGGTAAGTAAAGGATCTTTTGTTTTTTTTTATAGCATATATTTTCGATCACAAAAACCCTTTCCAATCTGCTAAAAATTAACCCTAACAAACGATAAACCTTTCTCTTCTGCTTCCAGCTGTTCTGTCTATTTTACCGCCAGCACAAGCTGTAGTCAGGCCCAAATTCTGCTGACGCCTGTTTGTTTTCTTGTGCCATGTGCCCATCCATCATGAAGAGGCATCAGCTGCACAAATATAACAACACATTGCAGTCTAATATAAATCTATATCATATACAATATAAGAAGGATCAGCTGCACAACCATAACAACAAACTGCAGTCTAATATAAATCTATATCATATACAATATAAGAAGGATCAGCTGCACAACCATAACAACAAACTGCAGTCTAATATAAATCTATATCATATACAATATAAGAAGGATCAGCTGCACAACCATAACAACACACTGCAGACTAATATAAATCTGTCATATACAATATAAGAAGGATCAGCTGCACAACCATAACAACACACTGCAGTCTAATATAAATCTATATCATATACAATATAAGAAGGATCAGCTGCACAAATATAACACATTGCAGACTAATATAAATCTATGTCATATACAATATAAGAAGGATCAGCTGCACAAACATAACAACACATTGCAGTCTAATATAAATCTATATCATATACAATATAAGAAGGATCAGCTGCACAAACATAACACACTGGAGTGTGATATAAATCTATGTCATATACAATATAAGAAGGATCAGCTGCACAAACATAACAACACACTGCAGTCTAATATAAATCTATATCATATACAATATAATAAGGATCAGCTGCACAACCATAACAACACACTGCAGTCTAATATAAATCTATATCATATACAATATAAGAAGGATCTAAAAATGTAAAAAGAACATATTGCTAGGCAAAATTGGAGTGCATAGAATAAGTGAACCTGGGTGTCATCCTTCTCCCGGCCATACAAGGCAGTAATGACTAGTGTAAGGCTGGAGGAACACAACAGAAACACTCTGCAGCTTGTATAGTGTGTTTACATGTCGCACCTACGTGCAACGATTCGAGTTCATCTGATACATTTTGACAGATCTCTCCATGATCACATGAGAATGTAGCTAGAAATATTATTGTTATGACATATCAATAATTGTACAGTAGACATGAGATCACCATACAGACATTCCTGTACACATGGTCCTGCCATAGGGTATGTCCAGCAGTGGTAAACAGTGTGCTGGGGCAGTGACAATACGATCCATGCAGAAGTGTGCAGTATATATGTGTATATCAAACATTGCTCCTTCTTACCTTGCACAGATGGCACAGACCCTGGAGATCTCAGCACAGCCTGAAGAAGGCAGATCTGAGGATGTGTTATCTTGGGGGGCAGGGAGTTGGCACACAATGAATGATCACCAGGCCAGCACTGTCCACTCTCTGTCCTGTGGTCTCCTCACACTACAGAGCCCCTGCAGCACAACAGCACAGGAAGATCTAGGCACTGCCTGTCACTCAGCCCCAGCTGACCCCGCCCCCTAGCCCCGCCCACTGGCTGGGACAAGGTTCTATGTCAATCATCCGGAGCAGTTCGGCCCGCGGTCTTCATCTATGGAGTCTTGTGCGGCTGGGGGTGACCTGCGGATCAGTACAGGACACATGGTAATAGTCTCCAGCCTGGGGGTCTTTATATACATTGTAGGGAATACACAATATGAATAAGCACGTGGTATACTTAAAGGGGACGGGGAGTGTGATCACGTGACTGCATGGGCCTTACTCTATCGCCATGTGCCTCTGGTATCATGGTGTCACATGCAAAGTATTTCTCTCTCAGACATTGTATCATATGGACAGAATTGTAGCTTGTTCTGTCAAATGCTGAAAGCAGGAAGATATTGTTTCCCTACAACAGTGTTTCCCAAACAGGGTGCCTCCAGCTGTTGCAAAACTACAACTCCCAGCAAGCCCGGACAGCCGAAGGCTGTCCGGGCATGCTGGGAGTTGTATTTTTGCAACAGCTGGGGGCACACTAGTTGGGAAACACTGCCCTACAAGCATTGGAGAACATCACGTTTTTGAAATATCACGTTTTTGAAACATCACGTTTTTGAAATATGGTTCCCTTATCCGGTTTCAGTGTAAAAACCGTACGGAACCATATTGCAAACCGTATGTATAAACAACATGTCATTGCAAACCGTATGTATAGACAACATGTCATTGCAAACCGTATGTATAGACAACATGTCATTGCAAACCGTATGTATAGACAACATGTCATTGCAAACCGTATGTATAGACATGTCATTGCAAACCGTATGTATAGACAACATGTCATTGCAAACCGTATGTATAGACATGTCATTGCAAACCGTATGTATAGACAACATGTCATTGCAAACCGTATGTATAGACAACATGTCATTGCAAACCGTATGTATAGACAACATGTCATTGCAAACCGTATGTATAGACAACATGTCATTGCAAACCGTATGTATAGACATGTCATTGCAAACCGTATGTATAGACAACATGTCATTGCAAACCGTATGTATAGACATGTCATTGCAAACCGTATGGATAGACATGTCATTGCAAACCGTATGGATAGACATGTCATTGCAAACCGTATGTATAGACATGTCATTGCAAACCGTATGTATAGACAACATGTCATTGCAAACCGTATGTATAGACAACATGTCATTGCAAACCGTATGTATAGACATGTCATTGCAAACCGTATGGATAGACAGGTCATTGCAAACCGTATGTATAGACATGTCATTGCAAACCGTATGGATAGACATGTCATTGCAAACCGTATGTATAGACATGTCATTGCAAACCGTATGTATAGACATGTCATTGCAAACCGTATGTATAGACATGTCATTGCAAACCGTATGTATAGACATGTCATTGCAAACCGTATGTATAGACAACATGTCATTGCAAACCGTATGTATAGACATGTCATTGCAAACCGTATGTATAGACAACATGTCATTGCAAACCGTATGTATAGACATGTCATTGCAAACCGTATGGATAGACAACATGTCATTGCAAACCGTATGTATAGACATGTCATTGCAAACCGTATGGATAGACATGTCATTGCAAACCGTATGTATAGACATGTCATTGCAAACCGTATGGATAGACAACATGTCATTGCAAACCGTATGTATAGACATGTCATTGCAAACCGTATGGATAGACATGTCATTGCAAACCGTATGTATAGACATGTCATTGCAAACCGTATGTATAGACATGTCATTGCAAACCGTATGTATAGACAACATGTCATTGAAAACCGTATGTATAGACATGTCATTGCAAACCGTATGTATAGACAGGTCATTGCAAACCGTATGTATAGACATGTCATTGCAAACCGTATGTATAGACATGTCATTGCAAACCGTATGTATAGACATGTCATTGAAAACCGTATGGATAGACATGTCATTGCAAACCGTATGGATAGACATGTCATTGCAAACCGTATGTATAGACAACATGTCATTGCAAACCGTATGTATAGACATGTCATTGCAAACCGTATGGATAGACATGTCATTGCAAACCGTATGGATAGACATGTCATTGCAAACCGTATGTATAGACATGTCATTGCAAACCGTATGGATAGACATGTCATTGCAAACCGTATGTATAGACATGTCATTGCAAACCGTATGTATAGACAACATGTCATTGCAAACCGTATGTATAGACAACATGTCATTGCAAACCGTATGTATAGACATGTCATTGCAAACCGTATGGATAGACAGGTCATTGCAAACCGTATGTATAGACATGTCATTGCAAACCGTATGGATAGACATGTCATTGCAAACCGTATGTATAGACATGTCATTGCAAACCGTATGGATAGACATGTCATTGCAAACCGTATGGATAGACATGTCATTGCAAACCGTATGTATAGACATGTCATTGCAAACCGTATGTATAGACAACATGTCATTGCAAACCGTATGTATAGACATGTCATTGCAAACCGTATGTATAGACAACATGTCATTGCAAACCGTATGGATAGACATGTCATTGCAAACCGTATGTATAGACATGTCATTGAAAACCGTATGTATAGACATGTCATTGCAAACCGTATGTATAGACAACATGTCATTGCAAACCGTATGTATAGACATGTCATTGCAAACCGTATGGATAGACATGTCATTGCAAACCGTATGTATAGACATGTCATTGCAAACCGTATGGATAGACATGTCATTGAAAACCGTATGGATAGACATGTCATTGAAAACCGTATGGATAGACATGTCATTGAAAACCGTATGTATAGACATGTCATTGCAAACCGTATGTATAGACAACATGTCATTGCAAACCGTATGTATAGACAGGTCATTGCAAACCGTATGGATAGACATGTCATTGAAAACCGTATGTATAGACAACATGTCATTGCAAACCGTATGTATAGACATGTCATTGAAAACCGTATGTATAGACAACATGTCATTGCAAACCGTATGTATAGACATGTCATTGCAAACCGTATGTATAGACAACATGTCATTGCAAACCGTATGTATAGACATGTCATTGCAAACCGTATGTATAGACATGTCATTGCAAACCGTATGTATAGACATGTCATTGCAAACCGTATGTATAGACATGTCATTGCAAACCGTATGTATAGACAGGTCATTGCAAACCGTATGGATAGACATGTCATTGCAAACCGTATGGATAGACATGTCATTGCAAACCGTATGTATAGACATGTCATTGAAAACCGTATGTATAGACAGGTCATTGCAAACCGTATGTATAGACATGTCATTGAAAACCGTATGTATAGACAACATGTCATTGCAAACCGTATGTATAGACATGTCATTGCAAACCGTATGTATAGACAACATGTCATTGCAAACCGTATGTATAGACATGTCATTGCAAACCGTATGGATAGACATGTCATTGCAAACCGTATGGATAGACATGTCATTGCAAACCGTATGTATAGACATGTCATTGCAAACCGTATGTATAGACAACATGTCATTGCAAACCGTATGTATAGACAACATGTCATTGCAAACCGTATGTATAGACATGTCATTGCAAACCGTATGGATAGACAGGTCATTGCAAACCGTATGTATAGACATGTCATTGCAAACCGTATGGATAGACATGTCATTGCAAACCGTATGGATAGACATGTCATTGCAAACCGTATGTATAGACATGTCATTGCAAACCGTATGTATAGACATGTCATTGCAAACCGTATGTATAGACATGTCATTGCAAACCGTATGTATAGACATGTCATTGCAAACCGTATGTATAGACATGTCATTGAAAACCGTATGGATAGACATGTCATTGCAAACCGTATGGATAGACATGTCATTGCAAACCGTATGTATAGACAACATGTCATTGCAAACCGTATGTATAGACATGTCATTGCAAACCGTATGGATAGACATGTCATTGCAAACCGTATGGATAGACATGTCATTGCAAACCGTATGTATAGACATGTCATTGCAAACCGTATGGATAGACATGTCATTGCAAACCGTATGTATAGACATGTCATTGCAAACCGTATGTATAGACAACATGTCATTGCAAACCGTATGTATAGACAACATGTCATTGCAAACCGTATGTATAGACATGTCATTGCAAACCGTATGGATAGACAGGTCATTGCAAACCGTATGTATAGACATGTCATTGCAAACCGTATGGATAGACATGTCATTGCAAACCGTATGTATAGACATGTCATTGCAAACCGTATGGATAGACATGTCATTGCAAACCGTATGTATAGACATGTCATTGCAAACCGTATGGATAGACATGTCATTGCAAACCGTATGTATAGACATGTCATTGCAAACCGTATGTATAGACAACATGTCATTGCAAACCGTATGTATAGACATGTCATTGCAAACCGTATGGATAGACATGTCATTGCAAACCGTATGTATAGACATGTCATTGAAAACCGTATGTATAGACATGTCATTGCAAACCGTATGTATAGACAACATGTCATTGCAAACCGTATGTATAGACATGTCATTGCAAACCGTATGGATAGACATGTCATTGCAAACCGTATGTATAGACATGTCATTGCAAACCGTATGGATAGACATGTCATTGAAAACCGTATGGATAGACATGTCATTGAAAACCGTATGGATAGACATGTCATTGCAAACCGTATGGATAGACATGTCATTGAAAACCGTATGTATAGACATGTCATTGCAAACCGTATGTATAGACAACATGTCATTGCAAACCGTATGTATAGACAGGTCATTGCAAACCGTATGGATAGACATGTCATTAAAAACCGTATGTATAGACAACATGTCATTGCAAACCGTATGGATAGACATGTCATTGAAAACCGTATGTATAGACAACATGTCATTGCAAACCGTATGTATAGACATGTCATTGAAAACCGTATGTATAGACAACATGTCATTGCAAACCGTATGTATAGACATGTCATTGCAAACCGTATGTATAGACAACATGTCATTGCAAACCGTATGTATAGACATGTCATTGCAAACCGTATGTATAGACAGGTCATTGCAAACCGTATGGATAGACATGTCATTGCAAACCGTATGGATAGACATGTCATTGCAAACCGTATGTATAGACATGTCATTGAAAACCGTATGTATAGACAGGTCATTGCAAACCGTATGTATAGACATGTCATTGAAAACCGTATGTATAGACAACATGTCATTGAAAACCGTATGTATAGACATGTCATTACAAACCGTATGTATAGACATGTCATTGAAAACCGTATGTATAGACATGTCATTGCAAACCGTATGTATAGACAGGTCATTGCAAACCGTATGTATAGACAGGTCATTGCAAACCGTATGGATAGACATGTCATTGAAAACCGTATGTATAGACAACATGTCATTGAAAACCGTATGTATAGACATGTCATTACAAACCGTATGTATAGACATGTCATTGAAAACCGTATGTATAGACATGTCATTGCAAACCGTATGTATAGACAGGTCATTGCAAACCGTATGTATAGACAGGTCATTGCAAACCGTATGGATAGACATGTCATTGCAAACCGTATGGATAGACATGTCATTGCAAACCGTATGTATAGACATGTCATTGAAAACCGTATGTATAGACATGTCATTGAAAACCGTATGTATAGACAACATGTCATTGAAAACCGTATGTATAGACATGTCATTACAAACCGTATGGATAGACATGTCATTGAAAACCGTATGTATAGACATGTCATTGAAAACCGTATGGATAGACATGTCATTGAAAACCGTATGGATAGACATGTCATTGAAAACCGTATGTATAGACAACATGTCATTGAAAACCGTATGTATAGACATGTCATTACAAACCGTATGGATAGACATGTCATTGAAAACCGTATGTATAGACATGTCATTGAAAACCGTATGGATAGACATGTCATTGAAAACCGTATGGATAGACATGTCATTGAAAACCGTATTGATAGACATGTCATTGAAAACCGTATTGATAGACATGTCATTGCAAACCGTATGTATAGACATGTCATTGAAAACCGTATGTATAGACATGTCATTGCAAACCGTATGTATAGACATGTCATTGAAAACCGTATGTATAGACATGTCATTGAAAACCGTAAGGATAGACATGTCATTGCAAACCGTATGTATAGACATGTCATTGAAAACCGTATGTATAGACATGTCATTGAAAACCGTATGGATAGACATGTCATTGAAAACCGTATGGATAGACATGTCATTGAAAACCGTATTGATAGACATGTCATTGAAAACCGTATGTATAGACATGTCATTGCAAACCGTATGTATAGACATGTCATTGAAAACCGTATGGATAGACATGTCATTGAAAACCGTATGGATAGACATGTCATTGAAAACCGTATGTATAGACATGTCATTGCAAACCGTATGTATAGACAACATGTCATTGCAAACCGTATGTATAGACATGTCATTGCAAACCGTATGGATAGACAACATGTCATTGAAAACCGTATGGATAGACATGTCATTGAAAACCGTATGGATAGACATGTCATTGCAAACCGTATGTATAGACATGTCATTGCAAACCGTATGTATAGACATGTCATTGCAAACCGTATGGATAGACATGTCATTGAAAACCGTATGTATAGACATGTCATTGAAAACCGTATGGATAGACATGTCATTGCAAACCGTATGTATAGACATGTCATTGCAAACCGTATGGATAGACATGTCATTGAAAACCGTATGGATAGACATGTCATTGAAAACCGTATGGATAGACATGTCATTGAAAACCGTATGGATAGACATGTCATTGAAAACCGTATGGATAGACATGTCATTGAAAACCGTATGGATAGACATGTCATTGAAAACCGTATGGATAGACATGTCATTGAAAACCGTATGTATAGACATGTCATTGAAAACCGTATGGATAGACATGTCATTGCTAACCGTATGTATAGACATGTCATTGCAAACCGTATGGATAGACATGTCATTGAAAACCGTATGGATAGACATGTCATTGAAAACCGTATGGATAGACATGTCATTGAAAACCGTATGGATAGACATGTCATTGAAAACCGTATGGATAGACATGTCATTGAAAACCGTATGTATAGACATGTCATTGAAAACCGTATGTATAGACATGTCATTGAAAACCGTATGTATAGACAACATGTCATTGCAAACCGTATGTATAGACATGTCATTGCAAACCGTATGTATAGACATGTCATTGCAAACCGTATGTATAGACAACATGTCATTGAAAACCGTATGTATAGACATGTCATTACAAACCGTATGTATAGACATGTCATTGAAAACCGTATGTATAGACAGGTCATTGCAAACCGTATGTATAGACATGTCATTGCAAACCGTATGTATAGATATGTCATTGAAAACCGTATGTATAGACAGGTCATTGCAAACCGTATGTATAGACAGGTCATTGCAAACCGTATGGATAGACATGTCATTGCAAACCGTATGTATAGACATGTCATTGCAAACCGTATGTATAGACATGTCATTGAAAACCGTATGTATAGACATGTCATTGCAAACCGTATGTATAGACATGTCATTGCAAACCGTATGTATAGACATGTCATTGCAAACCGTATGTATAGACATATCATTGCAAACCGTATGTATAGACAGGTCATTGCAAACCGTATGTATAGACAACATGTCATTGAAAACCGTATGTATAGACATGTCATTGAAAACCGTATGTATAGACATGTCATTACAAACCGTATGGATAGACATGTCATTACAAACCGTATGGATAGACATGTCATTGAAAACCGTATGTATAGACATGTCATTGCAAACCGTATGTATAGACGTCATTACAAACCGTATGTATAGACATGTCATTGCAAACCGTATGGATAGACATGTCATTGCAAACCGTATGTATAGACAACATGTCATTGAAAACCGTATGTATAGACAACATGTCATTGAAAACCGTATGTATAGACAACATGTCATTGAAAACCGTATGGATAGACATGTCATTGAAAACCGTATGGATAGACATGTCATTGCAAACCGTATGTATAGACATGTCATTGCAAACCGTATGTATAGACATGTCATTGAAAACCGTATGTATAGACATGTCATTGCAAACCGTATGTATAGACATGTCATTGCAAACCGTATGTATAGACATGTCATTGAAAACCGTATGGATAGACATGTCATTGAAAACCGTATGTATAGACATGTCATTGAAAACCGTATGGATAGACATGTCATTGCAAACCGTATGTATAGACAGGTCATTGAAAACCGTATGGATAGACATGTCATTGAAAACCGTATGTATAGACATGTCATTGAAAACCGTATGGATAGACATGTCATTGCAAACCGTATGTATAGACGTCATTGCAAACCGTATGTATAGACATGTCATTGCAAACCGTATGGATAGACATGTCATTGCAAACCGTATGTATAGACAACATGTCATTGAAAACCGTATGTATAGACAACATGTCATTGAAAACCGTATGTATAGACAACATGTCATTGAAAACCGTATGGATAGACATGTCATTGAAAACCGTATGGATAGACATGTCATTGCAAACCGTATGTATAGACATGTCATTGCAAACCGTATGTATAGACATGTCATTGAAAACCGTATGTATAGACATGTCATTGCAAACCGTATGTATAGACATGTCATTGCAAACCGTATGTATAGACATGTCATTGCAAACCGTATGTATAGACATGTCATTGAAAACCGTATGGATAGACATGTCATTGAAAACCGTATGTATAGACATGTCATTGAAAACCGTATGGATAGACATGTCATTGCAAACCGTATGTATAGACAGGTCATTGAAAACCGTATGGATAGACATGTCATTGAAAACCGTATGTATAGACATGTCATTGAAAACCGTATGGATAGACATGTCATTGCAAACCGTATGGATAGACATGTCATTGAAAACCGTATGGATAGACATGTCATTGAAAACCGTATTGATAGACATGTCATTGAAAACCGTATGTATAGACATGTCATTGCAAACCGTATGTATAGACAACATGTCATTGCAAACCGTATGTATAGACATGTCATTGCAAACCGTATGGATAGACATGTCATTGCAAACCGTATGTATAGACAACATGTCATTGAAAACCGTATGTATAGACAACATGTCATTGAAAACCGTATGTATAGACAACATGTCATTGAAAACCGTATGGATAGACATGTCATTGAAAACCGTATGGATAGACATGTCATTGAAAACCGTATGGATAGACATGTCATTGAAAACCGTATGGATAGACATGTCATTGAAAACCGTATGGATAGACATGTCATTGAAAACCGTATGTATAGACATGTCATTGAAAACCGTATGTATAGACATGTCATTGAAAACCGTATGTATAGACAACATGTCATTGCAAACCGTATGTATAGACATGTCATTGCAAACCGTATGTATAGACATGTCATTGAAAACCGTATGTATAGACATGTCATTGAAAACCGTATGTATAGACATGTCATTGAAAACCGTATGTATAGACATGTCATTGAAAACCGTATGGATATACATGTCATTGAAAACCGTATGTATAGACAACATGTCATTGAAAACCGTATGTATAGACAACATGTCGTTGAAAACCGTATGGATAGACATGTCATTGAAAACCGTATGGATAGACATGTCATTGAAAACCGTATGGATAGACATGTCATTGAAACCGTATGGATAGACATGTAATTGAAACCGTATGGATAGACATGTCATTGAAAACCGTATGGATAGACATGTCATTGAAACCGTATGGATAGACATGTCATTGAAAACCGTATGGATAGACATGTCATTGAAAACCGTATGTATACACATGTCATTGCAAACTGTATGTATAGACAACATGTCATTGCAAACCGTATGTATAGACATGTCATTGCAAACCGTATGGATAGACATGTCATTGCAAACCGTATGGATTGACATGTCATTGAAAACCGTATGTATAGACAACAATTCATTGAAAACCGTATGTATAGACAACATGTCACTGAAAACCGTATGTATAGACAACATGTCATTGAAAACCGTATGTATAGACAACATGTCATTGCAAACCGTATGGATAGACATGTCATTGAAAACCGTATGTATAGACAACATGTCATTGAAAACCGTATGTATAGACAACATGTCATTGAAAACCGTATGTATAGACAACATGTCAATGAAAACCGTATGGATAGACATGTCATTGAAAACCGTATGGATAGACATGTCATTGAAAACCGTATGGATAGACATGTCATTGAAAACCGTATGGATAGACATGTCATTGAAAACCGTATGGATAGACATGTCATTGAAAACCGTATGGATAGACATGTCATTGCAAACCGTATGGATAGACATGTCATTGAAAACCGTATGTATAGACAACATGTCATTGAAAACCGTATGTATAGACAACATGTCATTGAAAACCGTATGTATAGACAACATGTCATTGAAAACCGTATGCCAAACGTAGCATCCGGTTGTGTACGTTTTGCATCATTTACGGTTTTATCCATTTTTTTTTCCCGCACACATAACCACAGCCTACAACGGTTTTATGTCCGGGTGAAAACCCTGATAAGGGTGAGTTCACACCACGTTTTTGCAATCCAGTTCCCGTGTCACGTTTTTTTTTTAAGGAAACGTATCGCCAAAAACCATACGCAACCGTATATGCAGGATTCCGGTTAAAAACCGTATTATCATAAAAAACGGATATACGGTTGCATACGGTTTGGTGCGGTTTTTAGCGATACGTTTCCTTCAAAAAAATGTTCGGAGCCAACTGCACATGTGAAGATTCGTAAACCGTATTGTGAAAACCGGATGTAACCATAAGTGTATCCGGTTGAATACGGTTCTCATAGACCACCATTATATAAAAAAAGGATACGGTTTAAATACGTTTTTTCAAACGGGCTTCAAACCATTGTAGACTACGGTTTGAAGTACGGGAAATAAACGCTTTTAACCGTAACGGATACAAAACGTATGCAACCGCATGATACGGTTAACATACGGTTTGCAATACAAAGTCAATGAGTACGGTTTGCAATACGGTTACATACGGTTTTGATGCTCAAACAGTATACAGGAACTTTATTGCAAAAACGTGGTGTGAACCCACCCTAAAACCCGTATACATTAGTATACATTATTATTATTATTATTTTTTTTAAATGGTGGTCAATGGGAACCGTACAGAACCGTATGTGCTACAGCGCAGGGGCTCCGTACAGGGGATACATTTTTATGCATGAGACTTATCCTTTAAGGAGTAGCTCCCATCATCTCATATTTATTTTACTCTGTCCCTACCTATAGGTAATCTATCCCTAACCCCCTCCCTGCCTTTAAAAACATTTTTTGGGACTTACATAGCGGTCATCTTCTGGTCTTCTTGCTTGCTGCTCTTTCCTCTCCCCGAAGCCGGCTTTCCCAGCAGGCATCACGTCACTGACGCCTGCTAGGCAAAGACTTCCGCCCTCACTTCATCTATGCTGTGCTCGCGTCGGGAGCGCGCATAGATGATCAGCCAATCGCATGGCCGGCTGCTCCGGGGTCTCCTCCTCCCTGTTTATCTGTACATGTGATACCCGGGGAGGAGGAGTATAGGAGTAGCCTGCATAGCGAAAGAAACCTGCCGAGACCCGGAACCGAGAGTGTGTTTATACTGCAGTGTACATGTCGGGGGCGGGGATGAATGGGCTGCGCGCGACTATAACCAGCCAATGCGCGCAGCCCCAGCGTTTAATGCGCTCGCTCCCGCCTGTCTGATTGACAGGCAGGGAGCGAGCACAGCCGAAAAGAAAAAGGACTGATTTTGCCCAGCCAAAAACAGTCCTTTTTCTGGCGTGACATCACGCCAGGCTGCAGGCGGCCACTAGGAGGGTGACCCCTAGTGGCCGGTTTTTAAACGTAAATTTCACCATGAAAAATAATAAATAAATAATGGAAGTATATTAGAGATATGTTGTAGTACATAAGTACTACAACATATCAAAAAATAAAGTTGATGACAGTGCCCATTTAAGGGGTTAAGAAGGGACCCATGTAAACATGATAGAAGCCATATTGGAAATCTATGGATGTTTGAAAACAAAGAAACTAAATGGGCCTTTAGAAATAACAGTTACACATTAATGGTCCAAATTTATCTCTCTGAGCGCCAAATCTGTCTGCTTTTGCCCATAACAACCAATCACAGCTCAGCTTTCATTTCTCAGATTGCTCTAGTAAAATAAAAGCTGAACTCTGATTGCTTGCTATGGGCAATGCAGTTAGAGATATTGATAAATTTGGACCACTGGGTGAACCTAACCTTTGGCTTCCTTCACACAATGGGGGAGATATTCAAAAACTATTGTAATTTCTGTTCCAGCGATGTTAATCACACTTTTTTTTTCTCTTGTGCTGATTTGAAATATGAGAGTTCATTTTTGTGCCACTTTTGTTTTGCTGTTTTGTTGTGCCAAAATTGCCGGATTTGGCACCACATGAATTTTTTTGCCACCATATTGAATTTTTTTGCGCAAAATTGAGTATGGTGCCAAATTGTAAATCCAAGAAAATTCTGGCGGAAGCATCGCACTTATTCCATGATTACTAGTGCCCATACAAGCGATAACTGTATGATTAAAACATGTCCAGGGGTTAAATGCGAGTGCAAGTGCGGTGACCATGAGGAAAAAAAAATTGTTAACTTTTGACAATAATTACAGGAGAACTACGGCAAAAGTAAACTGTGGATTGCAGGGGGTCCGAACGCTGGGACCCCCTGCAGTCTCCGGAACGGGACCCTGGATCTCTCAGTGAGGAGTGCGTGTCATCTACCTTTAGACGGAATGCCCTCCAAAATGTTGGCACCATTTTTGACGTGAAGAGTTTTGAATATGACCCCCATAGTTTTTGCAACACATTTTCTTGTTCTGAAAAAAAATGCCTCACCGGTTTTGTTTTTTTTTTTACCATGTCATGTCATGTGAATCTTTGATCATGTCTCTATAATGTCATATCATGACTCCAGGATTTCTATTGAAAAATGTGAGGGGAAAAAAACATGGAGTTACACATGAGTTTTTTTATAGACATTTTTTTTCAACCTATAGAGAACCGTGTAAAATAGATCACCACAAAAAAGGTGAAAAACGCCATAGCTACAGCATGCTTCCATTTGGGAAAATGCCACCTAAGGGCACATTGAAGTCAATGGGTAGTAAAATATGTAGCAGCAAATTCGCAGGAAAAAACGGCACGTGTGACCCTACCCTAAGGGAAGAAAAATGCTAAAAAAAAAATGGTATGGCTTTTATTTTTTACTACTGGCTCCCCTTGACATCTGGACGTAGCTTTTTTTCAGAAAAACACTGAATGTTTTAGTGCATGCAACCATGAGTTTGGCTTAAATGGGCACTGTCAGATACAAAAACCTTTGATATGTTGTAAAGCATGTATAACCAATAGGCTTTGCAATTGCTTTCATTAGAAACATGTCAGTGTTTCATACTGAAAAAGCCAGTCAAACAACTGCCCCCCCCCCCTGCCTGCTTGGACACATACTAGTCCTGCTGTGTCCATGCGTCATCACCTATGTCATGGACACACTTCCTTGATTGACAGCTGTGAGTGCAGGGCTCACACCTGGAGGAAAAATCCTCCCACTGTCATATTGTGTCCCGCTACTGTCAGTGAGGACAAGCTGGGAGTAGGGATCGACGGATTATCGGTTTGGCCGATATTCACAGTTTTGGACGTTATCGGTATCGGCAATTACCTTGCCGATAATCCAATAATGCACCCCCCACCGCACCACCCCGGCCAGAGACCGCCGCTGTCCCCATTGTCTCCCCCATCCCTGGTTTTATAATTACCTGTTCCAGGAGTCCGCGTTACTTCTGGCTCCTGCGGCGTCCTGCGTTACGCTGTGCAATAACGAGTGACAACATCAACACGACATCACCGCCAGTGCGCACAGTGACAGCTCAGGACGCCGCTGGAGCCAGAAGTAGCGTGGACCCCGGGGACAGGTAATTATAAAACCGGGGATGGGGGAGGCCATGGGGCAGCGGCGATGGTTGGACTAAGGACAGGCAGGGGGAGAGAGGTGGGCGGCAGTCTCTGGCCCCGCAGTTCATTGATTTTAAGCGCCCGCTTTAAATCAATGATCTGCAGACGCTTCGCTGGGGGGGTGGAGAAATATTTATCGGCTATCGGCCTGAAAGGCCACAGATTATAGGTATCGGCCCTAAAAAATAAAAAAAAATCGATATCGGTGGATCCCTAGCTGGGAGTTGTAGTTTTGCTAATGCTAGGGGAGACCTACACAGTGAGGCCACGCCCCCTCCCTTTGAGAGGAATTCAGACCAGTGAGCTAAATTAAAAGTATAATAAAAAAAAAATAAAGGTGCCAGACACATAAAAATGTACATGGTCAGGATTAGGTACTGAGTGATGTAACGGGATCTGACGGGTACGCCTTAAAATACTGGGGCAAACTACTGCTCAAATGTGCACTGTATAATGGGGCCTAAGAGACACTACACCTAAAATGTATCTTATCTCTATAAGCTGAGATTAATTGCACAACTGAAGTGTATTATGAAAAAAATATATTAGAACCTTAGGGTCCCTTTACGTATGTCCGGCATCCATGTACGCCACATGCTGCTTTCGGGTGGACCCTGGAAGCAACATATGCACAGTACTTGGGGAAAGAAGCAGTAGGAGGGTTATGAATATTCATGAGGCGGGCCGCACGGCGGATGAAGGGCACTGAACGGAACGCCCTGCGGGCACCAAGTCTGCTAATTAGCATATACAGAAAAATGAGTATACCGGACAAACGGAGCGCAGAGCGGCAAATACCATTTTCATCAGTGTCAACCGCTCTACAAGCTTGTGCCATCTGGTCAGGTGATATTTAACCATACACTGAAAATGATCTCTATCTCCCTGAAGCACCCGCATTCTATGTGGGGTCTGCGTCTCTAGTTTCGGAAACCTCCGGGTTTCCGGGACTGGGGACGTCACGCCACGCCCCTCCCATAGACATGAATGGAGGGGGCATGGCGTGACGTCATGTCCCCGGAGGTTTCCGAAACTAGAGACGCAGACCCCACATAGAATGCGGGTGCTGCAGGGAGAGTGTAGGACCCAGCAGTGTGACGGCCGTCAGGGGAGCAGGGAAGAATCGCAGGAGAAAAATGACTGCATGTGCCGTCTTTTTCTCCCACTACAAAACAACGGCGCCTGACGGACCCCATTATAGTAAATGGGATCGATCGGGACTGGTTATTTGCCCGTTGTGCCTTGTCCCAAAAACGGGCGTTGAATGCTTAAAAAAAAATAAAAAAAAGAGCCTAACGGCCGTTTACGGTTTGGGCACAGCAGCAGTGTGAAAGTAGCCTAAGCATGCTGCCACCTGCTGCTCCGGGCTATATAGAGACCAGCACTGGGTCTCTGACCAACCAAAACTTTTGACATGTCTGCGTGAAATATCAAAAGTTATTTTAAATGACAATAATGATTTAAACTTCTGTAATGAGCTAATTGACGTGTCTATTCCGCTTCTAGAACCCCAAGCAATTAGATGCTATTATAAGGGTTAGCGCCATGTTCATACAACTGAATTTCCACACAGAATCAGGCAGGGAAATTCTGTTGCAGCAGAGTCCCATTGTGTTTCGCTGCAGAAATTTGTTTATTTCCTGCCCGATATGAATATGAATTAATTAATTTTCCCCATACCAGTTGGGCCCCTCCCCCCCACCCTTCGAATGAATGAATCATCAGCCGCAGCGTGCTGTCCCCACATCAGGGAACTAATCATATGTCACCCACAAGCGCTGCTCTCCTCGTCCTCCTGTGAGTTGTGGGCTGCCGGTGCTGGAACTCTGTACTGTACTACTTATTCCTGTGCCCGGGCTGCAAAAATAAACAAAATAAACTTTAACTCACCTTCCTACGTTCCCCCGTTGCTCCGGTATCGGCCTCACGCTGGGGATGGGAACGTCACAGAGCTGTCAGCGTATCACTGGCCACCAGCGATGTCCCGCCTCGACCGGTGATAGGCTGAGCGCACTGTCATGTAAGGAGCTGGCCGGTGCACTCAGCCTATCGCAGGCCAAGGCGGGACGTCGCTGCGGCCGGTCATACGCTGACAGCTCTGTGACGTACCCGTCCCCAGGAAGCAGCAAGAGGACCGTAGATGAGGACCGTGAGGCCATTACCATAGCAACGGGGGAACGTAGGAAGGTGAGTCAAAGTTTATTTTGTATATTTTTGCAGCCCGGGCACAGGAATATGTAGTACAGTACAGAGTTTTTACTGGTGGCCCGCAACTCACAGGAGGATGAGGAGAGCAGCGCTTGTGGGTAACATGATTAGTTCCCATGATGGGGGGGTGGAAATTACTGTTAAATACCGTGGAACCGCAATAACTTACAAAATTACCGTGATACACATTCCTAGCTCTAGGACTTCTTCAGCGGATGCTGCCAGAAGATTAAATTAAACATGCTTAATTTTTCAATGAAATCCAATTCCTTGTCAGAAGTTCTGCTACGGAACGTCTGTAGTCTGAACTGAGCAATAAAATCCCATTGAGATCAACAGGAGGGTGCTGCATGCAATACTCCTAACATATCCCTCCAACATACACTGCAGTGTGAATAGACCCCTGGGAAATGTTCCAGTTTAGGTTTCTGCTGTGTCAGCGTGGTTACATATGAAAGCATGGTTGATATTTACAGCATAGTAACCTGTTGGCACATGGTAAAACTTTGCAGCAGACATCACAAAAAAAGCGCAAGCACCTGACCTCCGTATGTGGTCAAGGAAATGGCACTCAAGCTGGAACCTGACCTTTGCCCGCAGCCTTTGACTTGACCTGAGTCCTGGCATGTCAGTATACGTCACAAGGGAGTCATACTCATCGGGAACAGCGTAATGTCCATGTGAACTGTGACATTAAGATACCGGGAGGCCATACTGTACGCAGCTCAGGATTGTGTCACGGGCACTGATGGATGGAGGGCATCTGTCCTCACGTACGGCTTCCTAATACCACAGGCTAGAATTTCATGTGTGCTTTAAAGGACTGAAAAAAGTTCTCATAGACGCAATAGGGACAAGACCCCACTAATATATTTAATGGTGCCTTCTTCTGTTGGCTTTTTCCACATCTGCTCAGAATCTCTCTGCTCTTCTTTACCTTCCTTTTTCTAGTTTTTTCTTGTCAGTCCTGGTTGTTCATAGAGCAAACATGGTTTTACAATTCCCCAGGGACAAAATGCCTAATGTTGACCCCTCTGCCCTCTCCTCTCTTCCTAATGGAATATTAACTAGTTGTAATAGGCAGAAACTTACCACTAGAGTATAACGTATTCTTCTAGTATAGACACTTCTCACACGGACGGACAGAAGGAATGGTAGACATGGTGTTATGTGCGTAGATTTTTCCCCCCATTTTTGGGGGGTTGGCTGACCATCCTTGTGATGGGATGACTTATGTCTGCCAAAGGTATGATTGGCCACGTTGGATTTTGTCAGTCATTGCTGGTTAAAAAAAAAAAAAAGAGTGCTTGTGTGCAACGAGACTCTTTTTTTTTTTTTTAAATACGACAGTAAAATGTTGCTTTAGGCTGCGTTCACACGGCCGTCTAGACCCTTCCCGTTCTTCTCCTGTCAAAAATAAAAACAGATAAAAAAAAGGACAAAAACGGATGCAAACAGATGTTATCCATTTGGATCCGCTATTGTTCAGTTAATAAACCCATAAAAATAAAAATAAATTGTTCTGAGCATGCTCAGAAGTAAAAACGGATCAAAAAACGAATGCAAACAGATGACATTAAAGCCCCATCTGTTTTCCATAAACTTCAATGTTAAATTTACTGTATCCATTTTTTCTTCCGTTTTTTTTTTTTGACGGGAGAAAAAATACTGCATGCACCGTCTTTTCTCCCGTAAATAAAAAAACGGAAATGAGCGCTGACGGGTGCAAAAGGATTTGAAAAGATTGTAAAAAAATCCCATTGACATCAATGGAATTATTTTACAACAGTTTGTAATCCGTTTAAAAGCAGAACCTAAACGGGGGGGGGGGGGGAAACAGGGACAGATGTCCGTGTGAGCGCACCCTATTAGTTTGGCATGTTTTGGCAAGATCATTCCAACAAACAATCCTATAAGACTTTGATTCGCCATATTGTGGCCGATCAAAGTCCCATGTGCATGGCTAGTAGCTTTAACCCTTATGATTAGTTACCAGGACTGAGAGGTCTTGTGTTGGCTTCTTTTGGCTGTATGTGTCCATTCACCAGCATAGTGCTCAAATAATTATCCACACGATGGGAAGATTAATGCTTTTTTTACACCCTTTAATGGGGTACTCCGGTGAAATTTTATTTTTATTTTTTAAATCAATCGGTGCCAGAAAGTTAAACAGATTTGTAAAATACTTCTATTAAAAAATCGTAATCCTTCCTGTACTTATTAGCTGCTGAATACTACAGTGGAAATTCTTTTCCGTTTGAAACACAGAGCTGTCTGCTGACATCATGAGCACAGTGCTCTCTACTGACATCTCTGTCCATTTTTAGGAACTGTCCAGGGTAAAAGGAAATCCCCATAGCAAACATATGCTGTTCTGGACAGTTCATAAAATGGACAGAGATGTCAGCAGAGAGCACTGTGCTCGTGATGTCAGCAGACAGTTCTGTGTTTCAAAAAGAAAAGAATTTCCGCTGTAGTATTCAGCAGCTAATAAGTACAGGAAGGATTAAGAGATTTTTTAATAGAAGTAATTTACAAATCTGTTTAACTTTCTGGCACCAGTTGATGATTAAAAAAAAAAAAAAAAATATATATATATATATATATATATATATATATATATATATATATATATATTTCACCGGAGTACCCCTTTAATGTCTCGTAGGGGGATCTCTATACCAACTAAGGCCTTGTAGATGGCCTAACATTAGAAGAGTAGATTAGATATCCCTTAATAAGTACGGTATTGAATATTAATATGACAATAATGTTTAAAACTAGTTAATAAAAAAAAACATGTACTTATCTGTCAATGATAACCCAACTGTGCCAGTCTGATGGTTCTGGTTAAGCTCTTTAGAGTTTCCTGTTCTCCTTCCTGACACATAGGAAAGGACTGATCAGCCAATCACTGGCCACAGTGGTGACCTGTCTCAGCTAGTGATTGGCTGAGCAGGCACTTCCTGTGTGTTAGTGTGGAGAACAGGAAGCTCTGAGCAGCAGACCATCGTAATGGCACAGACAGATTATCAGGGCGAGAGACTACATGTTTTTGTGTTAATTTACATCTGTCACCCTGAGGCACTTCTGCTTTGTGACATTGTGAAAGCAAATTAGATATTCTTCTTTTTACCTAAAACTGTGCATAGAGTTATGGGTTATTCTTTAGGACAACTAGACACATTTTTGAACATCTAGTATACAGATGATTCCTCAAGTTACCATATTAATCGGTTCCAGGACGGCCATTGTATCTTGAAACCATTGTATGTCGAGACCATAACTCTATGGAAACCTGGTAATTGGTTCTGAAGCCCCAAAATGTCATCCAAAAATAGGAAAAAGTGAGGATTAAAGAAAAATAAGTAGATAACTAATATAGATAAAGCAAGTCCTTACATATAAAAGTAATAAAGATCTGCTGGGAGCTGTAATCACTGTCTATTTCAGTGTTTCCCAAAGAGGGTGCCTCCAGCTGTTGCAAAACAGCTGGAGGCACCCTCTTTGGGAAACACTGGTCTATGTAGAGGACAGGAGCTTCTTCAGGGTCTTTTACAGAACACGCAATGTCCTCACAAAAATAAAAATAAATTGAAAATGGAGCCGCCCTCACCTGATGTCCAAAGGAGCAGCTAACCCTGGTACAGGTAAAGAGTACAGAACATGTAATACCTCCCTGTACTGTAGGAGGCGCTACCAGACACCAGTCAGTGCATACACTTCAGTAATACAGGTGTTTTACCAGTGAAATGTCCATTTTGATTGGTCTGTTCTTCCAGCCCTTGACACGTTTCGCAGATTCCATAGTATTGTATGTTGAGTCTGGTTTCAAGTTACAATGGTCCAGAAAAGACCATTGTATGTTCAAACTATTGCATGTTGAGGCCATTGTAAGTTGAGGGATAACTGTATAGTGTTTCACCAGACAGGAAGGTATTGACAGGAAAACATCATTCAAATTGACTGCTGTCCATACATGTAAGATAGCGGTGAGCCCTGACTACTCCATAAACCTTCATTGTGTCATTTATATGACAGAACATGAGGCATTTTGAAAACCAACCAACCATGTCCGATTCTTCTTTCCCTTCATTTCATACATCAGGGGACGGTTAGGTTGTGCTCATACACATAACCACTTGTACTTGGGGGTCTCACAAAAAAGAGTACACTCAGAAATGGATTGAACCAGTCACTAGTAGTCTACTCAGTGGGTCCAGCACGGGTATACCATGGTAATTCACGAGCATACTGTTTTCCACAAGTAGAAATGTCTGGGAATCCAGCGCTCTTCCTTAAGACTTCTATACTATACTCTGTAACACAAAACGTTCTTCTATCTAGGGCGATAGCAAGCTTACTATACAACATTCTAATACAAGGCAGCAGATGAAGGACACCATACAGACTGACGGGTTTTAGATGCAAGCCATTAGTCATGGTCTGAAATGTGTTGGTCTGTTTTAATGAAAAGTGATGGATTCCAAGACATTTCCATGCAGGTGAGCTGAGACACATTGGCCAACATCTATCATTGTCTTTAGACTGTTTTTTGTGTCTAGAAACTGTGCCTTTTTTGCGCCTTTAGGTTGACACATTTCTGCTGATATTGAGTTGTAATCCACTGATTTTGGCAATACACATGATATGGAAGGGTTTTATGAACTGCGCCTTTTTATGAAAAGTCGCAAAGAAGGCGCAAAACCACTGAAAAGTCTCTAAAACTACACCAGCCCAGACTTCGCTTTTTGGTGTATGTGAAGAGAGAAATTTTAGAAGATGTGACCTGCACAAAATGTATCAAATGTTCTGTTACCATTTAATAAATTTGGCGCTCCTACACATTACCAGCACACAAAAAAAGGTGTAGAAAAATGCTTCACTCATACCTACAATGATAAATGCTGGTCATTAAATATATTAACATTCTCCGCACCACTATGCTGACCTGTACCATAAGTTTAGGCTACTTTTCAGATATGAGGATAGAATTAGTTTGCTGGCTTGGCTATGGACAAGGATTATGCTGTAAGAACAACATTTTACTTCATTCCCGTGCACCTTTTAGGCTATGTTCACACGGTGTAAAATGTGCAGCATGTCCTATCAGGGCTAGGACCAGGGGCCAAGTCCTGGAAAAATAAGTGTGGGAACTCATCCAAGATTTCCATGTAATTACCTTACTGGGGTGACATGTGACCTCTCCTCCAGCTAGCCCCGCCTCCTCCACAGCATCACACAGGTCCTTCAGCCACAATCTCTCCTCCACAGCTAAGCTCCGCCCCCAACATGTGCTGGTGACATCATCACAGGTCCTACATCTCATGCATCTAGCAGTCCGGGCCGGGGGAGGAGACAGAGGGAGGGTAAGAACAGAGGTCGGTCCTGGAGGAAACAGGGATGGCATTCCTTCTCTGGAAAAAGCAAAGGAACGTCGTTCCTGCAGGACTCGAGCCCTGGCTGGGACCGCTCGGATATGTGCCGTCTTAATAGACAAACATGTTTATTGTTTCTGCGGACGGCAAAAACGGCATTTCCATGGTAGATGTTTCGGTGCAGCAGATTCCCATTGAAATCAATGCAGCGGAATTTCTGAGCAGAATATTTCCACCGAAATTCTGCTGCGTGAACATGGCCTTAGTTAACACAAATATGGCCACCTTTTATTACTGGAGACTGTAATGTATGCAGTTTTATGCAGTTCTCATTGAGCTCTAGAACAAATCTACCCGCCTTTCTCCGAAAATAAGACCGGGTCTTATATTAATTACAGTACCAAAAAACACACTAGGGCTTATTTTCAGGGTAGGGCTGCAGGAATGTGGAGGATGGGGGCTGTAGCAGTGTGGAGGATGGGGGGCTGTAGCAGTGTGGAGGATGGGGGTCTGTAGCAGTGTGGAGGATGGGGGTCTGTAGCAGTGTGGAGGATGGGGGCTGTAGCAGTGTGGAGGATGGGGGGCTGTAGCAGTGTGGAGGATGGGGGCTGTAGCAGTGTGGAGGATGGGGGTCTGTAGCAGTGTGGAGGATGGGGGTCTGTAGCAGTGTGGAGGATGGGGGTCTGTAGCAGTGTGGAGGATGGGGGTCTGTAGCAGTGTGGAGGATGGGGGTCTGTAGCAGTGTGGAGGATGGGGGGCTGTAGCAGTGTGGAGGATGGGGGTCTGTAGCAGTGTGGAGGATGGGGGTCTGTAGCAGTGTGGAGGATGGGGGTCTGTAGCAGTGTGGAGGATGCCGCACCCCCCCCCCCATCTTCCACACTGCTACAGCCCCCCATCCTCCACACTGCTACAGCCCCCCCATCCTCCACACTGCTACAGCCCCCCCATCCTCCACACTGCTACAGCCCCCCATCCTCCACACTGCTACAGCCCCCCATCCTCCCACCGGGATCGGGGCTGCGAGCATTACTGGCAGCCACGGTCTGGATCTGGATCGCGTTGATTACCCCTGGCCTAGGTCTTATTTTCGGGGTAGGGCTTATATTGCAGCCCACCCTGATAATACTGCTAGGGCTTACTTTCGGGGTAGGGTTTATTTTCGGGGGAAATGCAGTAGGTTCCTAAGCTGTCCTTATACTATTGTACTACAGCACGTGGCTCAGGTACCACTATGGGGGAGATTTATCAAAACCTGTCCAGAGGAAAAGTTGCTGGGTTACCCTTAGCAACCAATCAGATTGCTACTTTCATTTTTCAGAGGCCTTTTCAAAAATGAAAGTAGCGATCTGATTGGTTGCTATGGGCAACCCAGCAACTTTTCCTTTTGGACCGGTGATAAATGATAAGTCTCCCCCATAGCTTTTGGCCTCTGCTTTTCGGCACTCGGTTACTGATTTCTCCACGAAAACAAGCACATAATTTCTGCCTGTCAGTTTTCTCACTATAATGTTTTGTTTTCTTGGTATATTTTCTCTTACTATTAACTGGTTGTGAATTGTTGCAGTACATTTAGTTAGTAGGTGCTTGTTCTCTAAGTCACGGCTCCTGCTCCCATGGGGCCCTGAATGAAAGGAGACGTTCTTTAAACAGTAGGTGTGTAAGTACATTATGTTCTGCAAGCTGGAAAATATTGACACACAGTCAAGGAACAGCTAAGCAAGTGCCCAAGCTATATGCATGTCTGACCTGTGTATGACATAGGCAAAGACTCTTGACTGGGTTGTATAATATGTAGTAATTACAGCATAGTAAAAGAAAAATAGTCTGGCACCGCTAATGCAATATGATAAGGTAAAAAAATGGTAGCCAACAACGTGTATCAGTCCTGGTGTAAAGTGCATAGGAAAATGGAGGTGCTATTATCAAGAATGTCCACAGGTAAGTATTCACAACAAAGTATAAGGAAAGAAGATGATGCACTCACCGCTGGTTACGATGCAGAAATTCAAGCTTTATTTCCAAAGGAATGCACAAGCTTCAATAGACAGGACAGGTACACAGGGAGCTTGGGTGTTGCAGGTGAGGCGGGGGCCGTGACGGAGGGGCGGTAACTAGTTTCGCGCTCGAGGGTGCTTCCTCTGGCCCGTACGGGCCAGAGGAAGCGCCCTCGAGCGCGAAACTAGTTGCCGCCCCTCCGTCACGCCCCCGCCTCACCTGCAACACTAGTTGCCGCCCCTCCGTCACGCCCCCGCCTCACCTGCAACACTAGTTTCCGCCCCTCCGTCACGCCCCCGCCTCACCTGTAACACTAGTTGCCGCCCCTCCGTCATGCCCCCGCCTCACCTGCAACACTAGTTGCTGCCCCTCCGTCATGCTCCCGCCTCACCTGCAACACTAGTTGCCGCCCCTCCGTCACGCCCCCGCCTCACCTGCAACACTAGTTGCCGCCCCTCCGTCACGCCCCCGCCTCACCTGCAACACTAGTTGCCGCCCCTCCGTCACGCCCCCGCCTCACCTGCAACACTAGTTGCCGCCCCTCCGTCACGGCCCCGCCTCACCTGCAACACTAGTTGCCGCCCCTCCGTCACACCCCCGCCTCACCTGCAACACTAGTTGCTGCCCCTCCGTCATGCCCCCGCCTCACCTGCAACACTAGCTGCCGCCTCTCTGTCACGCCCCCGCCTCACCTGCAACACTAGTTGCCGCCCCTTTGTCACTCCCCCGCCTCACCTGCAACACTAGTTGCCGCCCCTCCGTCATGCCCTCGCCTCACCTGTAACACTAGTTGCCCCCCTCCGTCACGCCCTCGCCTCACCTGCAACACTAGTTGCCCCCCTCCGTCACGCCCCCGCCTCACCTGCAACACTAGTTGCCCCCCTCCGTCACGCCCCCGCCTCACCTGCAACACTAGTTGCCGCCCCTCCGTCACGCCCCCGCCTCACCTGCAACACCCGAGCTCCCTGTGTTCCTGTCCTGTCTTCTGAAGTTTGTGCATTCCTTTGGAAATAAAGCTTGAATTTCTGCATCATAACCAGCGGTGAGTGCATTATCTTCTTTCCTTATACATTGTTGTGAATATGTAGTAATTATTACTACACCAATAAAACGCTTATAGGGGGACATTTACTATTGGATTACTGCCGTTTTTGTGGCGGCAAAAAGGCAGATCCTTGGACGCAGTGTATTAATGCGCCTTTCTGTTGCGCCTTTTTGATATATAACCTTTTTTTAAACTGACTGTGAACTCCAGCTTTGGGCACTTTCCGAAGCGGTGGACGATCTTTATTATTTGCGCCTTTTAACTTGTCCTTAAACAAGCCACAAATGAATTCCATGTCGAGGCAACCTTTTCATCAGAGGGTTAAAACCAAAAGCTGCAATATTTATTAAGGCCGTGCACCTTTATAGTGAATTTGACGCACAACATAAAAAATAGGCTCAACAAATTCTGTCAGGAAGAATGGCATCGTAAAGGCAACGTTAATAAATGTCCCCCATAGAGGGGTAGCTTAAAGGGGTACTCCACTGGAAAACTTTTTTTTTTTTAAATCAACTGGTGCCAGAAAGTTAAACAGATTTGTAAATCATTTCTATTAAAAAAATCTTAATCATTCCAGTACTTATCAGCTGCCATATGCTCCATAGGAAGTGCTTTTCTTTTTGAATTTCCTTTCTGTCTGACCACAGTGCTCTCTGCTGACACCTCTGTCTATTTTAGGAACTGTCCAGAGCAGGATATCTTTGCTATGGGGATTTTCTCCTACTCTGAACTAGGGATCGACCGATATCGTTTTTTTTGGGCCGATACCGATAATCGGTGCAGGTTAGGGCCGATAGCCGATAACTTATACCGATATTCCGGTATAAGTTATCGGCTATTTAACCCCCTGCGACACCGCTGCAGATCATTGATTTAAAGCGGGCGCTTTAAATCAATGATCTGCAGTGGCTTTTGCGGTGCCATAGGCTGCCACCCGCTTCTCTCCCCCTACCTGTCAGGGTGGTCTGGGCCATCCATCCTTCCTTCCTGTAGTGTCCGGCGCCATTCCGGTTGAACCGGTCCGGGCTGTCCTTCTTCTCCGGCGGTCATCTTCTCCACTCCGGGCAGGCTCCGGCCTAGTACGCTGCATAGACGCCGCTGCGCAGTGACGCCCGTGCGCAGCGACACACCTGGCGTAGCGGCGTCTATGCAGCGTACTAGGCCGGAGCCTGCCCGGAGTGGAGAAGATGACCGCCGGAGAAGAAGGACAGCCCGGACCGGTTCAACCGGAATGGCGCCGGACACTACAGGACGGAAGGATGGATGGCCCGGATCACCCCCATTACGGGTAAGTTTTTATTTATTTATTTTTTTATTGACTCGGAGGGTGGGGGAGGGGCCCGACCGGTATAGCGGTATGGGCAAAAATCCATACCGGTATACCGCCCAGCACTACGGTGGTGGGTCGGGGGTGCGGTGCGGCGGGTCAGGGGGGCGGCAGTCGCGGGGCGGTGCGGGGGGCGGGGCATTATCGGCTTATCGGCAAGGTAATTGCCGATACTGATAATGCCCAAAATCGAGATTATCGGCCGATAATATCGGCCATACCGATAATCGGTCGATCCCTACTCTGAACAGTTCCTAAAATGGACAGAGGTGTCAGCAGAGAGCACTGTGGTCAGACAGAAAGGAAATTAAAAATGAAAAAAACTTCCTGTGGAGCAAATAACAGCTAATAAGTACTGGAAGAATTAAGATTTTTTAATAGAAGCAATTTACAAATCTGTTTAACTTTCTGGCACCAGGAGTACCCCTTTAAAGCTCCTGTGCCCGTTGCAAAATTGACAACAGTCCCCCACCTAAAATTTTTCACCAACCAGGTGTTTCTTAAGTGTCTCCTTAGGCACCAAGGCTAAGGTACAACTGCTACCTCTGCACCCTGTGAGTGCTCCACACCTGAATATAATGTCATAATATAGTATCTGTTACAATTTAGTGGTTATCCTGGGGAATAAGGCGTGAAGGAACATCCTACGAGAGGGCGTCCAACAGAAGAATGGGCAATCCTGAAGGAGGTGAGAAAAAGGGTAACAGCAGAAGACCCTACAAATTACAAAAAAAAACTCCAATATTAACTATACAAGAATGGAGTTCATAAAAATGCATCACAAAGGACACTGCTGCTGTCCAAAAGGGCATCACTGTCCTCATGGTTGCAGAAGACCACCTCAATGTTCCACATGTTTCTGGGACATGTTCTATAGATAGAGTGGACTTTTTAGCACAAGGATACAGTGCCATATTGGGAGGTAAAAGAATACTGCACACAACACCAAAACCTCATCCCAAGTATGAAGCATAGTGGAGGAAGCCTCAAGGGTTAGAGCTGCTTTCCTACCGAAGGTCCTGGACTTGTTGAAATAATTGAGGAATCAATGAATTTAAAGATATCTGAAAATATTGTTATAGCAGATTGTCCATGACCTCAAGCTGAATAGATGAATGGATGCTGGGTGATGCAACACGACAATAACCCAATCCTACGAGTAAGACTGAGGAATGGTTCATATAGAAGAATAGCTTAGAATCCTGACCTTAACCCTATCAAGATGCTGTGGCATGACCTGCAGAGGGCTGTGTATGCGAGGCATCCCAGAAATATTGTGTCATGACCTGCGCGCTTGCTCATCTCTGCTGACAACATACTATTTGATCCTGGTGGTCTGTGCAAGTTGCTTCTGTTTTGTTTCTGCCGTACAGCAATGCAGCAGTCAGGTTGACCTGTCTGTGTCCCTGGGGCTCTGTCACTCTCAGCTCATGCTCACAGTCTTGGCTTAAAGGGTTACTCCGCTCCCCAGCGTCTGGAACTCAATGTTCCGAACACTGGGTGCGGGCTTCCGTGTTCACGCCCGCCCCCTCATTGCGTCACGTCCCGCCCCCTCAATGCAATGCAACTGTTCCGAACGCTGGAGCTTGTGCCGGCAGCTTGTGACGTCATTGCCCTGCCCCCGCATGATGTCACACCCCGCCCCATCAATGCAAGTCTATGGGAGGGGGCGTGACAGCTGTCACGCCCCCTCCCATGGACTTGCATTGAGGGGGTGGGGTGTGACAGCATGAGGAGGAGGGGCTATGATGTCACAAGCTCCCGGCGTCAGCTCTTCCATTCGGAACAGTTTGTTCCAAATGCTGAGCAGCAGAGTACCCCTTTAAGTGCAGAATAATGGAGAGAAGGAGATTTTTTTTGCCATTTTAGCAAAAGGCTGCAACATAACGGGAAGAGCAGAAAGGGTCTGAAGACTTTCATGTCCATGCCTTTCAGCATTGTGTCTATGTCATTGGCCTCATCTGGTACTGTCTGCACCTGCAGCATTTGTGTGCACGCCTGCCAGTCCTCGAGGGACATATTCAAAAACCTGCGTAGTTTACAGTGACCCCGACCTACGATGGCCCGGACATATGATCAAATCGACATACGATGGCCTCTCAGAGGCCAGCGCATGTCGATGTCAGCATCGACATACGATGCTTTTTTATGTCGGGGCCATCGCATTAAGTGCTATCCGGCAGCGCAAAATGCTTAAACTGCTGCCGGATAGCAGCTTAATGTTCCCCGTGTGGTGCGGTAAGTATTACTTACCCCTCCACGATGCTCCGGGGTGCCCTCCGGGTCCAGCGCTGGTGTCTTCTCGGCCCTCTCTCGGCCCTCTCCGGTGACGTCAATACGCTGCTGCGCACGCCATCCAATAGGAATGGCGTACGCAGCGGCGTAATGACGTCGCTAAGCAGGCCCAGTAAGGCCTTGCGGAGGACCGGAGAAGACCAGGAGAGCCCAGCAGAGGACCGGAGATGACCAAGAGAGCCCAGTGGAGGCCCGGGGTCACCATCGCGAGCGGCGGGGACAGGTGAGTACAGCTTCCTATACTTTACATTGCACGAATCCCTCAACATACGATGGATTCGACAAACGATGGCTCGTTTGGAACGAATTACCATCATATGTTGAGGGACCACTGTATGTGTACAGTCATTTTTATCATACCTTTTTTTTTTTGCACCACATTTTCATAGCTCAGCTTTTGTTGCTTTGAAAATACGTGAGGTTTAGTTTTTTCCTCTTCTTATCAATTTTAGGCTGCGTTTTTTTTCCATTTTGGCTAAAATGTAAAAAAAAATCTGTGGCAATTAAAAAAATGAATAATTAATGTGGGAAAATGCAAGTCACGTGTAAGGGAATTGTGAAATGGTTCAGGAGTCCATCGAAGAAGATTCATCCGAAGCATCATAATCCAAATACAATAATGATGTGAGTAAGAAATCACCTCCTCAAAAAAATAAAGACCCCCCCCCTCTGAAATAAAGCTATACTTGTTAAGTGTTCACACGTAATGTTTTATTTGTGGTATCGAAGCAAAACCATCGTGTTTTTACGATAATCTGAAATTGCTGTAAAAATGGGGCAAATTACAGTATTTGTGCAGCGGTAATTTGTCATGAAAACGCAGCTAAAACACGCTGTAGTGTAAACTTTGCACCCAAATTTTCATATAAACACAGGTATAAGCCTTTTAAAGGGGTACTCCCGTGGAAAACTTTTTTTTTTTTTTAAATCAACTGGTGCCAGAAAGTTAAACAGATTTGTAAATCACTTCTATTAAAAAAAATCTTAATCCTTCCAGGATACTAAAGAGAAATCCAAAAAAGAAATGAATTTCCTCTGATGTCAGGACCACAGTGCTCTCTGCTGACCTCTGCTGTCCATTTTAGGAACTGTCTAGAGCACCATATGTTTGCTGTGGGGATTTTCTCCTACTCTGGACAGTTCCTAAAATGGACAGCAGAGGTCAGCAGAGAGTACTGTGGTCATGACATCAGAGGAGATGCATTTCTTTTTTGGATTTCTCTTTAGTATACAACCCCTAAAAAGTACTGGAAGGGTAAAGATTTTTTAATAGAAGTGATTTACAAATCTGTTTAACTTTCTGGCACCAGTTGATTTAAAGTAAATGTTTTCCATGGGAGTACCCCTTTAAAGTGTCCTGTAATTTTAAACTTATTTTGCCATCACGCCCACTTTTGCAAAACTTTTTTTAATGTAAACTATTTTGGTGTAATTTTTGCGCCACTTCTTACTGAGTTTCACTTCATTTCCCTCTATGTCCCGTCCCCCTCTCTGTCCTGTCCCCATACATTCCATATCCACTTCTTCAAGTCCTGTATCCAGACCTGATGCTGTGACCCACATTCTGTGTCTCGGTTCCTACTGGTAACTATTCTAGGGACCGCAACCTTAGACTGTGCCACATAAATCCACACCTCCCTGTCCAGAAACTCTTTTATGCTTTGACTATGTTTACTTCTGTGTTCAGAATATGTTTACATTTGGTGGAGATAATTGCTGGTTATCTACCTGTTTTGTATTTGTGGGTTTACTTACGTTTTCTCCCTACACTGTGAATGTTTACTCGGTGTGCTCACTCAGATACATGAAGAGAACAAATGTTTGAGTAGCAATCGAACCATAGTACGAAGTCAGAGAAATGCCATGGGTTACTATAATATGACACTGTAAAGATTTAGTGGAAAATACCTCCATAATAGGATTTAACGTGGCTTTATTTATTTTTGTTAGCTGCATCAAAGAGGAAAGAAAACTGCATGCTTGTATATAGAGAGGTAAATAGAGCTGCATTAGGGCTCATCGTATACTGTAGGTGTATGAGGCTCAGAGGCGGCACTATTGGTTTAAGTTTTTGTGTGGTCCTAGGATTTTTGTGAAAAGAAGTTTACATTGCTGAAATAGAAATTGCTTTTTTTCTCAGAAAAAGGCCCCTATGAACAAGCTAAGGGTCCATTCACACGGCCAAATTTCTGCCTCAAGTTAAAGCCCATAGACTTCTATGGGATTCCGCACTCCCATTTCAATTTCAGAAGGTTGAATGGGAGTGCGGAAACCCATAGAAGTCTATGGGCATTAATTTGAGGCAGAATTCCTCCATGCGAATAGACCCTAAGGGTGCGTTCACACTGAGGAATAGGAGAGGAATCCTCGTGTAAAAATTTGCACGGAAATTGTGCATAATTAACGCAGAATTCTGCGTGGAATATAGGAGGGGTTTTCTTGCTGGACTACAACCACCAATTTCTGCGCAAATTTCACGCAAATTCCACGCAAATTCCATGCGGAAACAATTACAAGTGGAAATGTTTTTACCATTGACTTCAATGGACTTCTGCTCGCGTATTGCCCAAGAGGAATGATGTTCTGTCTTCTAGCGAAATGTCCGTGAGCGGAATTTACGCAGTGTGAACAGTGCAGTGGAGAATTACTCAGTGTGAACGCACCCTAATACTGCTTGGCCCCACTATTTCGGCATCAATCCATTTAAAGGGGTCAGTCCTTATGACAGCCAATAAAGATAAATCTTGAGCCCAGAACATCCATATGTACAGCTCCGCTCCGGAATCACATTACTGCATCTTTGTATCAAGGCCGTTGCGTAACATTTTCTTGATTTAGTTTTTCTGTTAGAGAAACAAGTAAACCGCAGTGCCACCTGGTGGTAATGAACAGGTCTTGCATGTAGACACGGAAATTTATTTTGCACGCTTACAACTGAGATCTTTCAAAGCACAAATGAGAACATGAGAATACACCGAGCGTCAATGTTGTCCAGACATCTACAACATTCCTAACATATGAGGAAGCGTTGTTGAGTGAAAAGAGTCGGTGGTCCAGCAGGTTACATTAATGAAGAAGCTGTATGACATTGAGATGGTAGCGTGGCCGAGTGGTCTAAGGCGCTGGATTTAGGCTCCAGTCATTTCGATGGCGTGGGTTCGAATCCCACCGCTGCCAGTTGTGTTTTTCATTTTCTTTCCCATTTTAATCACTTTTCACAGTAGAAGTTAATATTTCGGAAAGTACAAAAATACCCGAGAAAGCAAATAGTAATAGTCAATAGTATCTATGTGCAACGTATGTACCATGGGATGAGGGTGCATTATATCCCTATGGCACGTAATTAATAAAAAGGGATGTCCTGTATAATAGGGTGATCGGCTGTTATAGAGGGGGGGGGGGGGGGGCATCACAACTGACTATTCAGAGAAAATATAGCATTACATGCCAACCAATCATGTAATGCAAGAAAAGCCCAGGTCTGCTAGAGTGCGATCCATGATTATAGAGCGGATATCCGTTCTGGCTTATAAAAGGAGGGTCCTGGGCGGGTTGGGTTGGGGGGTCGGTACCCCTCTTATGACAATCATAAGCCCTAAAAGGGCACATGTACTGGCAGAAGCTGTCCTGATGGGGCAAGCCCTTCAAAGCACGTGTTACGGTGGGTTCACACTGCATTTCTGTCTCTGTTTTACTGTTTCCATTACGATATGTTTTTATTTTGCTGTATACCAAAACGTAGTCACTGCACACAGAGAGGAGGAACCTGCCGGCCATGTCAGGAGCGCCGTGTTGTGGGCACAACGCTTGCTCCCGCCTCTCTGATTGACGGGCAGGGAGCTGCGCTGTGCTTGTCAGTGTCCCGGCTGCAGCATGGGAGTTCGGACTCATGCCAGGCCAGCATGAGTCCGAACTCTATGGGGGACATTTATCAAAACCTGTGTAGAGGAAGAGTAGTGCAGCTGCCCATAGCAACCAATCAGATTGCTTCTTTCATTTACATCCACTGCGGGCTCCTGCTGTATGACACACGCTCAGCGAATGAGCGCGCATCATACCCGGTGGGTCCAAGCATCATACCCGGTAGGTCCCAGTAGCTATCAGTGGAAATAAAGATAGAAATATAGATTATTTTTTTTAATTACATGCAATTAGAAAGTTGTTTGGAAGAGATTAATGAACAAAATGTTAAATATTAAAGTACTCCTTAATGCTAAAACCAATAAGACCAGTATCTAGATTCAACGCTAAAACCAATAAGAGCAATATCTAATTCCAATGCCTAAACCAGTAAGAACAATATCTAAATATAATGCTAAAACCAAGACGAGCAATGTGTTTCAAGCCTATTCACTTCAATGGGATTCCGCTGTCCCATTCACACAGCAGAACTTTTGCTGCGGACGTGTCTTACATTTTTGCGGAATTTGGCTACGGAAGCCCATTGAAGTCGATGAGGCTTTTTTTTCTCAGTTAAATGGGAATTTGATGTGAATTTTATGCAGGATTTGCTCAGATTCCTCGCAAAATTTTACATTTGCAATGAATACAGGCAGTTTTTTATGTGCACTGTGTAATTATGCAGAATTCATGCGGAAATTCCGCATGTACTTGAAAAGATGCGGCATTCTCTCATCTACATATCTAAGACCCCTATACTGTTGTCTGATGAGGGTCCCAGAGATGGAATCCTCACCTTATTATTAGGCTTATTATCATACAGATCCTCATGTTTGATGGTGTTTTTTGGCAAACAAGACTTCTATACTCCTGTATCGGTAAGCAATTCCTATTACGAATAACTAAAGCAGAAAAGCGCCTTTTTTGGCATTCGGTTTAAATATTTACTTCTGGATACTTTATTTGATTAAAATATCAGTGATATAAAAATAAATTGTATAATAAAATGATATGGCAGGCAGTCCTTCCTTTGGATTAGTCTGGTATCTGGTATGGACAGGATGTGGATTTCCGGAAGGGTCTCGCCATAATGGTTGCTGACTCTTCAATGCTCGGGTACATTGTCTCCTCATCCAAGCTTTTAGGGCATAACCATGGTTATATCCAACTTGTCATGGCAACACATAATCGCTTCTCGGCCTTTTGGCTAAGATCAAGTGTAGTACCTTTCCTGTTAGTTGGCGGTGTGGAAGACCACCAAGGCAGGATGGGGAACCACACAGTAGGACGGGTGTACCAGGGATGGCTGTATAGCACAGTAGTCATCCCCAATGAGACCTGTTCCCTGCTGGATCTGGCCTTAAGGTCCGGGTAGAGTGAAGGCCGAGGTGCACAAGTGCCCTGAGAGTGGTGACCCCAGGGTGCCGGAATTCACTTGGGATTGGCAACCCCACTTGAATGAAAGCACATAGCACGCACTTTTTCTCTCACTCTTCTGGGCACTCGCCCTTAGTATCCCGACCTTCCAGCTAGGATCGGGGAATTTTTATAGATCCGGTCTGATGTCCGGGCAGTATTACACACTGCGCACATCCACTTATTTTTTTTTTTTTATCACTGTGTCCACTTTTTGTGTTCGTTTGTTCACTAGGATTTGGTAGGGTGCGGTAGCCCTTCTGGGTGTCCCTCCTGCCGGTCTAGGGGAGGTGTGTGTGGCCATTAGGTTCCTCACCTCCCTGCTATACCCCATAGCAGGATGCCAAACCGGTTTTACTGGTTCCCTGGTGACAACCTGGTTAATGCCTAGTTGTTTGCCGGGAACACTTTCGGTCCCTGAGTAGCTTCGGCGAAAGGGGACATCGTACCTGGAACCTCGCAGGTGCCTTTTGGCCCGGAGGTGAAGGTTTTGGTTTGTTTGGGGGCCTCTCTCCTTTCGGAGAAGGGCTTGCGATAGACCGCATCCTCGTGCACGTTTTTTTGTGTGAACACTTGCACCTTTTACTTGCACTTGGGTGATTTGAGAGCACGTACCTCGGCTTTCAATAAAAAATAAAAATAAATAAAACACATAACTTGTTGCTTGTCTGTAGATGAGTGTTTCTCAACCAGGGTGCCTCCAGGAGTTGCAAAACTACAACTCCCAGCATGCCCGGACAGCCAAAGGCTGTCCGGGCATGCTGGGAGTTGTATTTTAGCAACAGCCGGAGGCACCCTGGTTGAAAAACACTGCTGCAGATTATCTGTGGACAATATATGGTGTATACTGCCATCTTCTGGTAGCTTTAGATATTTTTACATACAATAACAAGAGGTTTCCAGTCATATGTAAACATGAAAAGATATGACTTTTAAATTAGCCTAAACCTTGCTTTCCTCCTACCGTTTTCCGTTTGAATGTTTTGGACATATATCTGTTTCTGAATGATACTGTCTAACAATGTAAATGTTTAATATTTTTTCTTCATTATATTATATGCTCCTCGCCATTGTAAATACTATGAATCTAAGGGTTCTTAGAGCAACCGCGATGTCTGAGTACACTGTGCATGCGCGCGACAACTCGCAGGCCCCTGTGTGGCTGCTCGGAGTGGTGGGTTGCTGCTGCAAGAAGGCCAAAGAGTGGGGGAGGTGGGGTGTTAACAGCTGGAGGCACACTATGGGTTGGGTCACCGATGGACCGTAAAATACGCTGCTGATCCGTTACATGTGACCCTACCCTTAGAGTGTATTCACACCTACAGTATCCTGCGCAGATTTGATGCACAGGATATTCTGCTGTAGATTTCAATGTAAACTAAATGACTAAACTCATCTTCAAATCCTGCGCATCAAATTTGCACAGGATACTGTACGTGTGAATAGACCCTAAATGGGCATTGTCAATTTTAACCCCTTAAGGACATGCACTGCAGCGAGTAACATTGCACACAGCGCCATACATTTATGGCGCGGCTATGAAGCGAGCACAGGAGCTTTGCTCGCTTCATGCACGGTGGGTCCCGGCGGCTGTCAGTAGCTGAAGACCCGCCGATAATGGTGGACATCAGCAATTGTGCTGATGTCCACCATTAACCCCTCAGATGCCATGATCAATACAGATCACTGCATCTGCGGCAGTGCAGCACTTGCCTGGGATCAGATCAGCCGAGATGGTCCCCTCATCTGCCTCTGCCGCTCTCCCAGGGTCTTCTGCTCTGATCTCCCTTCCAGCAGACCAGAGCATAAGATCGCCGATAATACTGATCAGTGTTATGCATAGCACTGAACAGTATTGGCAATCTGAAGATTGCTATAAATAGTCCCTATGGGGACTAAAAAAGTGTAAAATAAATGTAAAAAAAAAGTTTAAAAAAATTATGTGAAAAATCCCCTCCCCAATAAAGATTAAAATCACCCCTTTTCCCTATTTTAGTATAAAAAAAAGTGTAAAAAACTATAAATAATAAACATATATGGTATCGCAATATGTATGAACTATAAAAATATAATGTTAATGACCTTGTACGGTAAACGGTGTAATAGTACGGAAACATTAGAATGTTATAGGTGGTCAAAATAGGGCAATTTTAAACATACTGATTTTGTAAAAAAAAAGTTAGAGATTTTTCAAAAGCAGTACAATAATAGAAAAGTATGTAACCATGGGTATAATTTTAATCGTATTGACCCACACCAAAAATATTTTTGGGGTTTACCATACATCTTAGTGTAAAATTAGTGATGTCGTTAAAAAGTACAACATGGTGGGAAGTAAAACGGAGCACTCCCCTCTAACAGTACTGCAGCCTGACTTGCCAGAGTCCAGTCACAGAGACACAGGTGGCTTCAGGATGGCACAGACGGGTGGTAGATGTTCCTAGGCAGGGGAGGTTCGGGAGACACCGGGCGCATTACAAAGTACTTGGTCGTGCAAAAAACAAGCCCTCATATGGGTCTGTGAATGGAAATTTAAAAGAGCTATGGATTTTAGAAGGTGAGGAGGAAAAAAGGAAAACGCAAAAATAAAATGGTCTGTGTCCTTAAGGGGTTAAACACTTTGTTGTATATCTTGGCAAAACATTAATCTTTCTAATATACTTCATTCAAAAATGTGATCTCCTTTTTATAGAAATCATGACTTATAAAAAGACCACTAGGGGTCCCCATACCATCCAGAACATAATCCTATCCGGCTGCAGCTTCATCTTTGTCCCAGATAAAGCACAGGCTGGGACAAAGTCCAGTAAGTGAGGGCGGGGCTAACACTTCTCTGTGCTCACTCCTGTCCTGTCTATCAGACTACAGCATGAAAACAGAGAGGATGGGTTACAGAGCAGCCTGCAGTGATTGGATGAAGAGACCCAGCACACAGCAGACTCAGGGAGGAAGTGAATGCATGGTGAGTGATGGCGGGCTCAGTGCCTGCTTCAGACACACTCCTTCCTGAGCAGTGGATGTCAAAATGAGTGAGCAGCAGAACTGAGGGATTTGTGAGCTAAGTACAGAAGCTGGAAACATAATAAAGACATGTAAACCATCTGCATGACATATGTACCGGAATCCACTGCTATGGACATAAGCTCCTTCCCATAGACTATAGTGCAGTCCCTGGCTTTCCCGAGAGGATTCTACCAAAAGATGGAACACGTTCATTCTTTCGTCGGAATCAAGTTCCTTGTCAAAAGTGGAGATTCCGACGTATGAACTATGAATGCCCCCTTCCCCCCCATTGAGTTCAATAGAAGGCTGCTGCATGCGGATTCTGCTCCATAGTGTGAATGGGTACTAACAATAGTGAGTCATTTGAACACAAGCTTTAGTTCTATAAAACTGGACGACCCATTGAGGACAATAAAACTATTTGACAAACTATTTTACAAAAAAACTAAATATTTTATTGAAATACTTGATAACAATTGTCATTTGCTCCTGCAGAACCTCTTACATATCCCGTTCCTACATCCTTCTGCACCATAACAATAAATAATACAATACAATATAAATCACAAATGTTCAGTACAAAAACATTCAGGTGTGTTCTCACACAAGTGAACATGAATCGCACAAACAGTTCTCGTGTACAAAAAACCTGCATGAAACGATATTTTACAAATTTCTGTATGAAAAGTTGTGATGTCTATATAGCGGAACATAAATAAAAATAGAATATTTCTCTATATGTAGAATAAGGATATGTACATTATGGAAATGTATTAGTTTTTTTTAGAAAGACGTGCGCCATGGCCCTATGTTTATTTTAATATGGGTTCCAAAGATTTTATTGTGGCTATACCTTGCAATGCGGTTCATTCCATTCACTTCAATGGGTGTACAGAGCTGTGCCTGGTAAAAGTGAAGAGGCTGTAGTGCCCACAAGAGCTGGGGTGGAATTGGACCCCCACTGGACCCCACTGGTCTCATATTAGAAAACCCCTTAAAGGGTTACTCCTCTGCTAGACATCTTATCCCCTATCCAAAGGATAGGGGATAAGATGTATGATCGCGGGGGTCCCGCTATTGGGGGCCCCCCGCGATCTCCTGTTTGTTTAGAACGCTGGGTTCCTGCGGCAGTGGTAGTGATGTCACAGCCATGCCCCCTCGTGATGTCACACCACGCCCCTTCCATTCATGTCTATGGGAGGGGGCGTGTCTGTCAACACGCCCCCTCCCGTAGACATGAATGGAGGGGGCATGGGGTGACATCATGAGGGGGTGTGGTCGTGATGTCACCATCATGGCCTCTCCATTCATGTCTATGGGAGGGGGCGTGTTGACAGACACGCCCCCTCCCATAGACATGAATGGAAGGGGCGTGGTACCCCTTTAGTAAAGTACCCCTTTAAAGCCTCCATTTTCATATGGAGAAATACAGAGGGTTATGTCTCAATATAGAACACATTGGTTGTAATACTACAGATGTGTCCCCTCCCCCATAGGAACATCCACATTATCGTCCCATATGAAGGGAGTACACGAGATAAATCAATGGAAATCTGTGCGGAAAGTGACTATAGGTAAAATAGCTCTGTCCAGACCTGATCCGTATCATACTAACAGGGTCCCTGCTGAAGTGAATAAAGAAGCCTGGCAGTCGTCCACTATTACAATTTTGCTTACATTAAATTACAAATATATTATTATTATTATTATTATTATTAAATAGACTTAACATACAAAAAAAAACCTTGGGTTCCTCCGAATCCCATTAGTCATAAACTTAATATCTAAACCCACAGAGATGAAATTTTCCGACCCTGTCCATAATAATAATAACCAAGCAATCTGAGGTAAATGGTTTGTCATACTGAGTTCTTCTCGAATGGTCACCCCATTATATGTAACAATACTTGGGTTGTTTTATTTGGAGGTGCAGGGTGTCTGAAGAAGCTGTTCTATAGAAGCAATGGTAGACACAAACAAATAAATAAAGCAAATAAAATAAGCAACATTTTTGTAAAATTTGACTTTGGTTGTGATGGTGTGGGCCTGGTTCTCATGTAAAAATCCACCGAATCAGCAAAGGAGAATTTCTTTGGGTTGTAACCAAGTTCTTTTCGAGCCTTATCTATTCGGAATGTGTGCACCACCGCAATTTTCATTACCTGGAAAAGAGAAGGCAGATCAGTTCATAGATCATGGTTTTCAAACCCTTCCCGTCAATTTCTTTTTTATAAACCTGCATAGTTTTGATAGGTAACCTTTCATAATGGTTAATGTAGTGCTCTCACTGCGGATATCGAGCCACTGAGAGTCCCCTCCATAGGCCACATCTATTCTCTAGATTTGAGGGGGCAGGACCAGAGCTGGGTAGGATGCCAGTAGTTCACATGCAGGTATTTTACTTCCCTTCTCTGGCCAATCAAAGCACAGCACCTATTCCTTTCTAGTATGAAATGACATAGTGCTAGAGAATGTGTACTGGACTGAACAGGCTGTGCTGGGCTGATGATTTACACAGTATGGTACTATAGATGGCATGTGGAGTGAGACAATGGGTTACTGATGCCCTGAACTTTCAAGGTGAGCACAAAGAAAAGAAAGCAGCACAACAAGGAAAGGGTTACACTAAGCACTGAGCTGCTACTGTTGCTGCTGAGAAACTAATGGGAGAAGGAGGGGAATATAGCAGTAGGTACACTGGTATTCACATAAGGACAGCTGTCCTGAGCTTTATAGGTAGTCAGAGATAAAGGGAAGCCTGATTTAACTTTGTGAATCATCTTTGCCAGGCAGATTGGTTCAGCCTAGAGGTACACAGCCTTGTATCTCCCTCTCTCTCTTCTGCACAGTGCACATGCTAAGCCCTGTCCCTACCTACTAAAATTTGTCCTGATCTAGCTGTTACTAAAAACAGATTTCCCCTTAAATCAGGCCATAAATAGACTGCAGAGAAGGGAGACCTAGTGGCCAAAATGTTAGAACTATTTTTCTGAGGTAAGGAATTATTTTTGGTTAATGAATGACTTACAAATGGCTACCAAATTGAGGGAAGTTGAAATAAATATTTGAAATAAAAGTAACTATTCAAATGGAAAAAAAAAATCATAGCAAAAATATTTAGGACTCCAATTAATTTAGACCTTAGACCAGATACATTTGGGAGATGGATATAATATTTAAGTATCTCCTATTCAAAGGTTAGAGGAAAACAAGCTTATTGGTAAGGGTCTCACCACTGGGATCCCTGCAGATGATTGAGCACATAAGGAAATTGTCACCCTGAATAAACAGAGAGCACCCTGTGTGTGCATCCAGTGCTCCAATCATTGTCTATGGAGCTTCTGAACATTGCCAAGCTTAGCTTGGATATTTGGGGGACAATTTCCCTGTGTACTTGTGATTGGTGGGGGTCCCAGTTGTCAGAAATCCACTGTTCAAAAGTGTCTAAAATTCATTATAAATGAGATGCTAGTTATGTTGGCAAGTTGTTTGCTGGTGCATTGGTTATCTAATGTCTTACCTCATGTCTGGTCAGCAGAGGATTTAAGGATACAATTGGTTTTAACAGGAGATGCAAATATTCCAAAAAGAAAGCTACAGTGAAAACAAAAGATAGTTAGTTAATAGTGGTTGATAAAGAGCTCACTATGTCAGCCATATTATAATCACCATGTTATATTCTGTCCTGACCTATAATATGGATGAATAATATTTTATACCCATGGGAGGGGGGGGGGGGGTCAATATATTTTTGCCTAGTTAAAGTAGGAAGGATGAATCCAGATGTTGTATAAAGATGCTACAATCTGGTAGACTGGCTGACCAAATGAAGACTTTGTATAGATATGACTGCTCATCTCTTTAGTACAGTATTAGGAGCAGAGATATAATTCTGATGAAGAATCTGTAATAGTGCGTCCACACTGCTGAATTTCCCCCAAGACATATTCCGGGCGGAGATTCTGTTTGCAGCAGGCACCGCCAAAATCTATCGGTAGAAGAACCGCCTGGACGTGCTCAGTCTCTATAGACATCATTGCAGTCCAGCTGAATTCTGCCCTGAAAATGAACATGTTCACTCTTTTGGCTGGTCCAGAATAGAGAATTTCCGCTGCAGAATTTTCCACAACAGACATTCCGCAGCTTGAACAGTGCAAAAAAAATCCCATTGAAAACAGTAAGACTCTGCTGCAAGCTGATTTTTTGTGGGTGGAAATTTAGCACTGTAGACAGACCCTAATAAGTTGCCCCCCCCCCCCCCAGCAATGACAGCCTGTGCACTTACATACTTACAGCCAGGGCTGTATTTATAGCTCCTACTGCTCTAGGCCCTAAATCTGAATACTGCCCATTACGGGCATAGATAAGGTAGCAGGCTGTCTGGCTGAATATGTATTATACAGATGTGATACTGAAGTCACAATGAAGAGATGATAATTACAGTGATGTCACAAATGATACAATAAACAGTGATGTCACACGAGAGATAATACACAGTGATGTCACACAATAGATAAAATAAACAATTATGTCACAAAGAAGGCATTATAAACAGTGATGTAAATGCAAAGATGGTAAACAGTGATGTCACAAAGGAGAGATTATACACAGTGATGTCACAATACAGAGAGGAATAGTGATTCAACAAAGGGGAGAAGAAATCGTGATGTCACAAAGAAGAGATAATAAACAGTGATGTAAATGCAAAGATAGTAAACAGTGATGTCACAAAGGAAAGATTATAAACAGTGATGTCACAATACAGAGAGGAATAGTGATTCAACAAAGGGGAGAAGAAATCGTGATGTCACAAAGAAGAGATAATAAACAGTGATGTAAATGCAAAGATAGTAAACAGTGATGTCACAAAGGAAAGATTATAAACAGTGATGTCACAATACAGAGAGGAATAGTGATTCAACAAAGGGGAGAAGAAATCGTGATGTCACAAAGAAGAGATAATAAACAGTGATGTAAATGCAAAGATAGTAAACAGTGATGTCACAAAGGAAAGATTATAAACAGTGATGTCACAATACAGAGAGGAATAGTGATTCAACAAAGGGGAGAAGAAATCGTGATGTCACAAAGAAGAGATTATAAAAAGTGATGTCACAAAGGAAAGATAACAGTGACTTCACAAAGAAGAGATAAACATAGTTGGGGAAATTTATCAAAACCTGTGCAGAGGAAGAGTGGTCCAGTTGCCCATAGCAACCAATCAGATTGCTTCTTTCATTTTCCACAGGCCTCTTTAGAGGCCTGTGGAAAATGAAAGAAGCAATCTGATTGGTTGCTATGGGCAACTGCACCCCTCTTCCTCTGCACAGGTTTTGATAAATCTCCCCCAGTGTTGTCACATTACAGAGCTTATAAACAATATGGTCACAAAATAGAGAAAATAAACTGATGTCACAAAGGAGATATCATAGTGATGTCTTAGTAATTAGATAAAGACAGTGACTACTCTGCATAAAAAAATAAAGATAGTGATGTCAAAATGTTATGGCAACAACCACAGTCCCAGGAATAATAGAAAAGTGCAGTGATGTCGTAGAACAGGGATTATAAGCACGCCGTAATAATATAAGGAATATGAGCACAGTAATATCACTTACCTGAAGCATAGGCCAGAGAACTGGGGATAGTTATCCAAGGATCTGGGAAACCAAGTCTTTCAAACTAAAAATGCAAATAAACATCAGTGCGTTATAAAATGGTGGTACTGCAGGGAGGGACCCAGTACATATCCGGTCACCTCTCCATTTATTCTTTACCTACATGAGGTGACTACCTCTCCAGGCACACCTCTTTATATCATAATATGGCATACTGGAATAGGGGATAAATGTCTGAGAGGGTCAAACTGCTGGAACCCCCCACAATCTTAAGAAAGGGGACCTGCTTCTTCCATAAAAATGGAGTGGAGCACACACGCCAGATGCTGCAGTGGTTGCATGTGCGCTCCTTCACTTCATTTTGATGGGAGAAGCAAGCGGTGCCCATTCTTGAGATCGTGGGGGGGGGGGGTCCCAGCAGTTGGACCCCCAGTGATCAGACAATTGTCCCCTATCCTGTGGATAAAGAATAATATGTAATGATAGGTGACCCCTTTATGTGTAAAGCAAAATAGTGGACCTTTACTATAAATATGTGTCCTGACAATGATTACCCATGTACCCTGCTATTACTTACCATTGGATGAAGGAACCAATCATGAAAGCTGACATCCTCCCCGTCATGGATAAAATAGGCTTTTCCACTCTGGAACACATTACATCACAGTGAATGCTCGTGTAGTTTTGTCACAATTTTGCAACATCAAATGTCATTGCATTACATTTACTTACAGCTACACATCCTTTACTGTCAGTCAGAGCCTCTGCGGCAAGTATATGAGCCTCCACCAGATTGTATAAATGGATCCAGTTCATCTTGGTCCGGTCATTCCAAAACTTAAAACACAATAATCCCCTCTCTGCATTTTCCTGGATTAAGGGGGAAATAAAGATATTTAGTAAATGTATTTCCTATTTGTTGTTCACTGCTATGAATGGCTTTATCCAGTGATTCACATCATGTGTCAGGGCTATGTCTGAGGTCAGGATACAGGCAAAAAGTTATGTAGACTTATGACTTCTCCTATCTGTCCTATGAATAGATTTAGATCTGTCCACCATAAGGGGATTTTAGTACTTACCTGCCAGACAGACATGCTTAGGAAGGATCTGTGCTAGTGGTGGGGCTATCTTCTGAGTCAACCACAATGGCTATCTTTTTGTGAACTGGCTATTTCCTGCTGAAATTCGTTCCCTCGAACTACAAGTCCCATAATTCCTTGTTTGTAAGTGTGAGGTCATTTTTCTCCCTCCCACACATCACCCAACTCACCCATTGAAACACATGTGCTCCCTTCCATGCAGTAGACCAGTGTTTTCTAACCAGAGTGCCTGCCTCCAGCTGTTGCAAATCTAAAATTCACTGCAGAATGATCTCCCTCCCTCCCTCCCAGTGGTCGCTCCACCCTTTGAAGCAAAGACAGGCTCCCTCTGAACACCTGACTAGTGATGTAATGTGTCGGTCCGCAACGGCAACCTGGGAAAACCTGAGACAACACTCATTTTGTATAAATATTGAGCCACAAATCACAGGGTACAGACACTATACTATGAACTACACTAACTTTACAGCCCCTGTAGTATAGTCAGATAAAAAAAAAAAAACTGGAATACCCCTTTAACTTTATCTCCTTGAAACCTAAATCCTTACACAGCCCCGACACACAAAACATCACAATCTAGTACTAAACTTTTCATTTGTAAATTTTTTTGGGCCCACTGACAAACAATTAGGATTCCTTCTGCTAACATCCCCTAGAACATATAAAACTGGGCTGTCTATTGACCCGGCCCTACAGTGCTCCCCAATGTACATATTACCATATTACACCTCACATGACTTACAATCAGTCTTGGCAAATGTCTCTTTTCATCTGGACCATAAATTCCTGGAGGCCGCAACACACAGGTGAGGAGTTTGTCACCTCCTTAAAGAAGACAGAAGAATTCATGAAATCAGCAAAAAAAAAAAAAATAGCAAACACAGTTTAAGTGTAAATGATCAACTATGTTATTTATTTGTTTTTGTTATTTGTTGTTATTTGTTTTTATATATTTATTATTGTTTTCAAACCACAATAAAGTCATAATAATCATTTTGATGGATATTATTAAATACAGAGAATTTAGAAAGTTAGAAATTGTGATAGGAAACAAGAAGATGTACCTTTAATATTACTTTTGTAAAAGAGTAGAATAATAAAAATAATATAATGTTGCATAAATGTCATAGCAATTCAAGGTGACCTCTAATATCCACAATCATTTACAGTATGACGTTGGGTTATGCCATCTAATACCCACTGCAGCTTCCTAATAACCTTCTTTGGCAATAGCTGACATGATATAATGGACCTTGGGCAGTTGCAAGAGTTAAAGTTTAATTATAGTTTTCATATTTTTAAAGAACCGGAGAATCCTAATTGTTTATGAATCAATTTTGTCTGCACCTTTTGCTAAGCTGTTTATGGGTTTTGCAGACTATAGCTGATGACACATACAGATCTTCAATCCTTTATGGAGATCCGCATGTGTCCCCTGCAAAGCAAAGGATGCAAGATGGCAACTTCCCATCTGTAGAAAGATATAGTGTGGAATAGGAATTTATTTGGACCAGTTTTTTTTATAAGCAAGACATAAAGAAGTAGTGCTAGGGCAGTAAATAACACTGTGTAGAGAAAAGTCCAGCTCAATAAATAACACTGTAATCACTTTGCCTATTCAAGACCAGCCCTAGTTCCTCTCTACGTCCCCTTATAATGCCCTCTCCCTGCTCTGTTGACGATGCTCTGAACCAGCTGCAGCATCAGTGATTGGGCCTCAGTGATTGGGCCTTAGTGACTGGGCCTCAATGATTGGGCCTCAGTGATTGGGTCTTGTGTGTTCAGAATATCACCCAGAGAGCAGGGAGAGTATGTCATAAGTAGAACTAAACAGAGGGACCATGGCCAACCTGGAGAGCTGGATCAGGCAAGATGAGTATGGTGTAGTTTATTATTTTACAGTTCTAGCAGGCAGCAGTTTTTTAATTACCGTATTTATCGGCGTATAACACGCATTTTTAGGCTAAAATTTTTAGCCTAAAGTCTATCTGCGTGTTATACGCTGATAAGCCGCTGCAGTTCAATAATTTAAAGCGGGCGCTTTAAATCGATGAACTGCAGTGGCTTTTCCAGGTCCATAGACCGCCACCGCTGCCCGATTCTCTGCCCCTGCCTATGCTGGGGTCCAGAGACCGCCACTGCCACTACCCCATTGCCTCCCCCATCCCCGGTTTTATAATTACCTGTTCCCGGGGTCAGCGCTGCTTCTGGCTCCGGCGGTGCCCTGCATTGTTGCTATGCGCTGCGCAATGACGGGTGACATCTTCGACGCGACGTCACCGCCAGTGGCCCGGCGCACAGTGACAGCTAAGGACACCTCCGGAGCCAGAAGCAGCGTGGACCCCGGGAACAGGTAATTATAAAACCGGGGATGGAGGAGTTAATGGGGCAGCAGCGGCGGCAGTCTCTGGATAGCCAGGGGGAGAGAAGCGGCGGCAGCAGGACTCTAGACCCCAGGAAGGCAGAGGGAGATGGCGGTCACTGAGCCCGCAAAAGCCGCGCTTCTGCGGGCTCAGAAACAGTCTATCACGGTATACACACACGCACCCTCATTTTACCAAGGATATTTGGGTAAAAAAGTTTTTTACCCAAATATCCTTGGAAAATTTAGGGTGCGTGTTATAGGCCGGTGCTTGGTATACCCCGATAAATACGGTAAATCTAAATACCCCTTTAGGGTCTATTCACATGTACAGTATTCTGCACAGGATCTGAAGCTATATTCAGTCATTTAGTTTACATTGAAATCTGCAGCAGAAAATCCTGTGCATTAAATCCGCACAGGATACTGTACGCGTGAATAGGCCCTAAAGGAGATTGGGACAAGGTGTGCCGAATTTATTAAGAGGCTCAGACCTTTTCATAATATTGGTGTCATTGTGTCACATACAGAAATCTATGCTAGCTAGGCGCTGGTGTAGATTTCTGCTCTAAATACTGCCAATTAATACAGTAAGTTACAGTAAATGCGTTGAGCCATGTGACACCACACCCTCATCCTAATAGGTGCTGCATCTAAAGGTGCAGATTTGTGTGAACATTTTTACCAATTCATGCATAAATACCATAATGAAGTTCTACCTGATTTAGAATTTCTACTTGATTTTGTTTTACTTTGTGATTTTTCCAACAACCCGTCCAAGATGGTTATAATAGTGTTTTCTTAGACTTGCATTACTTCTCAGTATAAACCACTGTATGCTACTTAAAGGGGTACTCTGCAGACTTGCATTGAGGGGACGGGGCATGACATCATGAGGGGGCGGGGCTATGATGTCACAAGCTCCCGGCTCCAGCGTTCGGAACAGTTTGTTCCAAACGCTGAGCAGCGGAGTACCCCTTTAAATATTTTAGTTTTGTCAGAGCGGAATATATCAGTACCACAGCTTCTCCATGGATATCAGGTGAAGTGAGAGCTGACGGTAACAGGTCCCCAGCTGAACTTATCCCAGTCTCACCTGTGCATCTGGGATCGTGTTGCACTTTACATTAATTTGTTGTACACTGGCATTTCTAACCTTATCGCTGCTCGGAGCGGCTTAAGTGCTGAGCTGACTCCAGGGCTATGGAAATGTCTGGGGTCTGTCATGAATTATTCCAGCTCAGTGTATCAGGTGACTGCTAGAAGGTCAGAGGCTGACAAAACAATTAGAAGCAATTGTCCAGGCAGCGAGTAATTCAATTTATAATGTCACTTTCTGGTCAGCAAAGTGTCCAGAAATGTATGGTTACAGATCAGTGATATCACACGGCTTTATAGCATATTATAAAAGCTGCCAAAACTGAGTAGGACTTATTCCATTATTTCTCTATTGATAAAATAAAACAATATACAGTCATGGCCGTAAATGTTGGCACCCCTGAAATGTTTCTAGAAAATGAAGTATTTCTCACAGAAAAGGATTGCAGTAACACATGTTTTGCTATACACATGTTTATTCCCTTTGTTTGTATTGGAACTAAACCAAAAAAACGGAGGAAAAAAAGCAAATTGGACATAATGTCTCCCAAAACTCCAAAAATGGGCTGGACAAAATTATTAGCACCTTTGACTTAATATTTGGTTTCACACCCTTTGGAAAAAATAACTGAAATCAGTCGCTTCCTATAACCATCAATAAGCTTCTTACACCTCTCAGCCGGAATGTTGGACCACTCTTCCTTTACAAACTGCTCCAGGTCTCTCTTATTGGAAGGCGCCTTTTCCCAATAGCAATTTTAAGATCTCTCCACAGGTGTTCAATGGGATTTAGATCTGGACTCATTGTTGGCCACTTCAGAACTCTCAGCGCTTTGTTACCATCCATTTCTGGGGGCTTTTTGCTTTTTGATCTCGGAAGCAAACCCAGCTTTCTGACACTGGGCTGTACAGTGCGACTCAAAATCTGTTGGTAATCCTCAGATTTCATGATGCCTGGCACACATTCAAGGCTCCCAGTGCCAGAGGCAGCAACACAACCCCGAAACATAATTGAACCTCCATCATATATCACTGTAGGTACTGTGCTCTTTTCTATGTAGGCCTCATTCCATTTTCGGTAAACAGTAGAATGATGTGCTTTACCAAAAAGCTCTATCTTGGTCTCATCTGTCCACAAGACATTTTCCGAGGATTTTGGCTTACTCAAGTTCATTCATGTCTGTGTCAGCAGTGGGGTCCTCCTGGGTCTCCTGCCATAGCGTTTCATTTCATTTAAATGTCAACGGATAGTTCGCGCTGACACTGATGCTCCCTGAACCTGCAGGACAGCTTGAATATCTTTGGAATTTGTTTGGGGCTGCTTATCCACCATCCGGACTATCCTGCATTGACACCTTTCATCAATTTTTCTCTTCCATCCATGCCCAGGGAGATTAGCTACAGTTCCATGGGTTGCAAACTTCTTGATAATGTTGTGCACTGTGGACAAAGGCAAATCTAGATCTCTGGAGATGGACTTGTAACCTTGAGATTGTTGATATTTCCAACAATTTTGGTTCTCACATCCTCAGACAGTTCTCTTCTCCTCTTTCTGTTGTCCATTAGTGTGGCACACACAGACACACAATGTAAAGACTAAGTGAACTTCTCTCCTTTTTATCTGCTTTCAGGTGTGATTTTCTATTGCCCACACCTGTTACTTGCCCCAGGTGAGTTTAAAGGAGCATCACATGCTTGAAACAATCTTATTTTTCCACAATTTTTAAAGGGTGCCAATCATTTTGTCCAGCTCATTTTTGGAGTTTGGTGTAACATTATGTCCAATTTGTTTGTTTTTTTCCTCCCTTTTTTGGTTTAGTTTCAATACACACAAAGGGAATAAACATGTGCATAGCAAAACATGTGTAACTGCAATCCTTTTCTGTCAGAAATACTTCATTTTCTTGAAAAATTTCAGGGGTGCCAACATTTACGGCCATGACTGTATATGATCAGAATAAATCATCAGGTGTAATTGTCTAATCTCCTGCCATTCAAAATCTTATCTCCTTGGAGGCAAGAAGATGCTGAGATTTCTGGGGTTCTGCTTTATTTTAGCTATGACAACCCTTCTCAATTTTCTATTGAGACAAAGTTCTTCCTGTCCTCTTAATAAGATGTATGCTCCCTCTGCTGGATGCTGTCATATCCACATACACATGACAAGGAAACTGTAATATGGTTGTCAGCTCCAGATTTCTTTGCAAACTGTAAAAATGCTTTGCCCTGTGGTTTGGCTGCAGAGATGTTGCACACCTAGGACCGATGCACACTATAGAAATTCAGCAAGGTATGTGTATATGGCATATATGTAATATACTCATGGAGTGATGCATTTTTATTAACCAATGGCCATCAGATGTTGGTGGATTTTTTTTTGCCTTACAACTAGAGATGAGCAAACTTACAGTAAATTCGATTCATCACAAACTTCTCGGCTCGGCAGTTGATGACTTATCCTGCATAAATTAGTTCAGCCTTCAGGTGCTCCGGTGGGCTGGAAAAGGTGGATACAGTCCTAGGAAAGAGGCTCCTAGGACTGTATCCACTTTTTCCAGCCCACGGGAGCACCTGAAAGCTGAACTCATTTATGCAGGAAAAGTCATCAACTGCCGAGCCGAGAAGTTCGTGACGAATCGAATTTACTGTAAGTTCGCTCATCTCTACTTACAACCTTACAATATGGTTCTATGTTGTATAACACATAAGATACATATTAGAACATTTTTATACACAATGGTTCAAATATTTTATAAGGAGAATTCTAAATATCTCCTTGACACTTGGGTACCAAAGGTGAGAGCATATCCATTCACTAGCCACATTAGTTTGAATGCTTAAAGGGGTACTCCACTGGCCAACGTTCGGAACTAGCTGTTTTCACGCTGCAGGAGTCGGCCACGCCCCTTGTGACATCACGGCCACATCCCCTCAATGCAAGTCTCCCATAGACTTGCCTTGAGGGGGCGTGGCCATGACATCACAAGGGGCGTGGCCGACCCCTGCAGCACGAAAACAGCTAGTTCCGAACGATGGCCAATGGAGTACCCCTTTAACAACATGAGGCTGTGGAGATTATGCCTGTAAAGGGTTAATCTGAATAGCCCCATGAACCAGCGTGCCTCTTGCCGGCACTGTGTAAAATGCACCTATCTGGTGACAGGTTTTTGGATAACTGGGAAAAAGGGTTTACCTTTCAGTGGTGACCCATTAGCTGCCAGGACCATTTGATCAGCAATTGCCTTTGTCTTGGAATAATAGTCCAATTGCTAAAAAATAAATGAAGAACAAGCAATATAAACTTCTGCACACAGTGATAGATATGATTTATATTCTATTTAATGAATAGTCAAACAAGATTTATGTAAAGTATAGCCACTACTACTACATTTTAGGTCCTGTGGACTATCCCTACATACATCTTTGACTTGAAAGTAAATTGCTCACATAGTGACCTTTTTCTGGAACCCCCCCCCCCCCCCCCCCCCCGCTGTAATCTGGTAAGAAACCTGGCAGTGAGGAATCAGTTTCCCTGCAGCACCCCCACAGGAGAAGCTGAGTATTACACCACTGAAAATGAAATAAATGGGATATCTGCTCTCCAGAAAGACGTTCTTTGTAACTATCCTTTACTTTGGTCTAGTGGCAGGATCCTAAACAGAAGACGCCCCTCAATAAGAAAGATATGTGAGGTTTACCCCTTTTTTCTAACCCAGAATTAACATCTACTGTTATAGGCTACTTATACAAGATATGTTTTACCATACAACATCAATAGCTGTCTGACAAACTTTTGTTTGTTTTCAGCACCCTAGCATAAAACCCATTAGCATTGCTGCAGTCACTTACAGTGATCCCTCAACATACGATGGTAATCCGTTCCAAATGGACCATCGTATGTTGAAACCATCGTATGTTGAGGGATCCGTGCAATGTAAAGTATAGGACAGTGGTCTACAACCTGCGGACCTCCAGATGTTGCAAAACTACAACACCCAGAATGCCCGGACAGCCAACGGCTGTCCGGGCATGCTGGGAGTTGTAGTTTTGCAACATCTGGAGGTCCGCAGGTTGAAGACCACTGTTAGAGGAAGTTGTACTCACCTGTCCCTGCCGCTCCGGACCGTCACCATTGCCGTCCATCGCTGTCGCCGCGTCCCCGGGGTGTCCCTGACCCTCCGGCAAGGCCTCTGCTTCCCCAGCATCCTCACTCTCCGTCGCCGCCATCACGCCGTTACGCACGCCGCTCCTATTGGATGACGGGACGGCGTGCGCAGCGACGTGATGACGACGAAGGAGAGCGCCGACGATGCAGGGGATCCCGAAGAGGACGCGCCGGAGCCCCGAGGACAGGTAAGTGATCGTCAGCGGACCACACGGGGCACCGTAAATGGCTATCCGGTGGCAGCTGAAGCAGTCTGCGCTGCCGGATAGCCGTTTATGCGATGGCTCCGACATACAAAAGCATCGTATGTTGATGCTGCCTCCAACACGCGATGGCCTCTGAGAGACCATCGTATGTTGAAATGATCGTATGTCGGGGCCATCGTAGGTCGAGGGGTCACTGTATAGGTAAAAGTGGTGCAGGCAAAAAGTTAAGCTGTCGTCCATAGCAGCCAATCAGATATGTGCTCAACTGCACTGGAAAAAAGGAGCAGTGATTTTATTGGCCCCTGCAGAAATGGCAAATTCATTTTCACCTAACATATCATAAATATTACCTTTTCAAGAGGATAATAGGTTGTTGTTTCCTCATCACCCTCCTCTATGTAGTCGCCACCAAACACCACATTTACAGTACTTGTGTATATAAGTCTGGGGATGTTTCTATGTTTGCAAACTAGAAGATAAGATGAAAAGATTATTAGAGAAACATAGAATGTGTCGGCAGATAAAAACCATTCGGCCCATCTAGTCTGTCCAATATCCTGAATACTATCAATAGTCCCTGGCCCTATCTTATATGAAGGATAGCCTTATGCCTAAGCCTTTGCAGCGACCACTTCTGCAGGAAGGCTATTCCATGCATCCACTACTCTCTCAGTAAATAATACTTCCTGATATTACTGCAGAAACCTTTTCCCTCTCATTGAAACCTATGTCCTCTTGTGGTAGTTTTTCGTCTTTTCAATCTCCTCTCCTCCTTTACCGTGTGGATTTCCTTTATGTATTTTCTATCATATCCCCTCTGTCTCTTCTTTCTTCTATACATGTTAAGGTCCTTTAACCCTTCCTGGTAAGTTTTATCCTGTAGTCCATGTACTAGTTTAGTTTGGAGGGTAAGGTGGGGGAGCTTGGGATCTTTGGTCAGCACTTTTTTTTTATTATCATTGACATCTGAGGATTGTTACTTGTATCTCTTTGCACTATTGTTCCCTTTCGGGCGTTTTTTAACTTGTGTTTACTGCCATACTGATGCACTTTATTAAAGGGGTACTCCGCCCCTAGACATCTTATCCCCTATCCAAAGGATAGGGGATAAGATGTCAGATCGCCGGGGTCCCGCTGCTGGGGACCCCGGGGATCGCTGCTGCAGCACCCCGTTATCATTACTGCACAGAGCGAGATCGCTCTGCACGTAATGACGGGCGATACAGGGGCCGGAGCATCGTTATGTCACGGCTCCGCCCCTCGTGACGTCACGGCCCGCCCCCATCAATACAAGTCTATGGGAGGGGGCGTAGCGGTCATCACGTCCCCTGCCATAGACTTGCATTAAAGGGACGGGCCGTGATGTCATGAGGGGCGGAGCCATTACATCACGCTGCTCCGGCCCCTGTATCGCCCGTCATTACGTACAGAGCGAACTCGCTCTGTGCAGTAATGATGGCGGGGTGCCGCAGCGGCGATCCCCGGGGTCCCCAGGAGCGGGACCACGGCGATCTAACATCTTATCCCCTATCCTTTGGATAGGGGATAAGATGCCAGGGGCGGAGTACCCCTTTAACTCCTTATGCACAATGCCATTTGCTGCTATACTGCATATACTGCCAGTTTTTTAGTGCAATAACAACATATGCACTTTATGCACTTTAATGCTATCTGCTGCTATATTATATATAATGTCATTCTGTTGAGTGCAATAATAACTATATGCACTTTAATCAGTTTTTTATGCTGTTATAGTCATTGTACTGTTATATATATATATGCATTATTAACTGACTTCTGCGCTACTATTCACCATAAGCATCAACTGCCATTTATTATGTGACCACAGGATTCAATATTTTTGATTATTTAATATCATTTACAGAGATACCAATATAAAGGCTGCCATATTTATTGTTATAACTATCATGTATACTCTTTGTATGTAATTTTTGACATCAATCATGTTATATGATCCTAGCTTCCCCATCAAATTTTTATGTGTCTATTGATTGTGTTTATGTTTTTATGGGTATTTTGGGTTGATTTATCTACTAATAAAAGTGAATTTAATATAGTTATACTGTGTGGTTTTTCATTTATTAGCTAAATCATCTTGGGGGATAGACATGTACTAGTTTAGTAGCTCTTCTCTGAACTCTCTCTAGAGTATCTATATCCTTCTGGGGATACGGTCTCCAGTCCTGCGCACAATACTCCAAGTGAGGTCTCATCAGTGCTCTGTACAGCGGCATGACCACTTCCTTTTTTCTACTGCTAATACCTCTCCATATACACCAATGAGCATGTCCCTCCACTGCTAATACCTCTCCCTATATACGCATGAGCGCTTCCCTCTTTCTACTGCTAATACCTCTCACTATACACCCATGAGCACTTCCCTCTTTTCTACTGCTAATACCTCTCCCTATACCTCATTAGAGGGATAGTAGAAACTAAGTGATCACTATGGGTAAGTTGAGTAGGTGTAAGCTAGAGCACAATTGATGGGGTGCAATGTTTGGATTTCCATGTGCAACCATTTGGGGCTAGGTTTAAGTTACTGATCATGTTGTAGCTGTTGGGGTGGAGTGAGCACTTCCACACACAAATAGATATGTATGTTAGCCATCCACTGCAACCAAGCAGTACAAAGCCAGGGGGCAGTATATACATATTGGGTAGAGGAATAAAACAGAAAGAAGAGAAGCTGTTGGAGCAAGTGGAACCTACTACAGATACTTAGTAGGGGTGACACAGGGCTGTGGAATTATTTTCCACTATGCCAATATACTAAATGGAGACCAAAGGTTGTAGCGTGTATTCTGAATCACTGAGGCAGCTTGTCACTTACCTGCAGTCACATGATGGCTTCCCTTACAGCCATGACAGGACACAAATTATAATTGTAACTTACCATCAATGACAACTTGTGTTCCTCCAATGTTTATGGATTCAATAGTTTTTTTCTGCAGCTAAAACACAGAAAAATGGGAATAGTTTAAAAAGGTTTCTATATTGTTTAATTTATAAGTGGAATTTATAAAAGTTTATTTCCTATGTATTATGCCAGGATTATTGCAACTGAGAAACATTTTCTAGACATTCTCTTAAACTTCTATCCTATACACTGTAGATAGAGCAAAAAGGGTCAGTACAAGTTTAATAGATGCTAGATAATATAAATTGTGATATTTTTGCAGATAGGAAATAGACAGATGGAAACATAGGGGGGACATTTATCATTGTTGTCTTTGGGAAGCAAGTTCTGAAGGCATTTTTTCCCTTTAGTTTAGCTTGTGTGCAACATATTTATTACATTAACACAGGGGATTGATAAATGTGGAGCACATAAAGCAAAACAAAAAAGTCGCAGTTGAGAATTTTTTTGAGACTTTATTGGGACTTTTTAAAAGTGCTGACAAGGGCAGTTTTGTACTCCAGGTCAGACCTGGCTTTGACTTTTTTTGTAACATTCGCACATCATAAAAGGGGTACTCTGCTGCTTAGCATTTGGAACAAACTGTTCCAAACGCTGGAGCCTTCGCCGGGAGCTCATGATGTCATATCCCCACCCCCCCTCATGATGTCACACCCTGCCCCCTCAATGCATCTCTATGGGATGGCATGAGGGGGCGGAGCTATGACATCACGAGCTTCCAGCACTCAGAACAGTTTGTTCCAAATGCTGAGCAGCAGTGTACCCCTTTAATTTGTGACCACTGCCAAGTGAAAACTGAAGGTTGGTTAAGTAAGGCTGTTTGTAACTTTGCCTACCCACAAAAGTTGCAAAAAAAAAGTTCTTAGGCGCACGTGCAACTTTTTGTGCGCCAGTAGTAACCAAAAAAAGGCTCTAAACACCATGATTAGTGTCCCTTATAGAATGTGTCAGCAGATAAGAACCATTCTGCCCAATATTCTGAATACTATGAATAGTCCCTGTCCTTATCTTTCCCATCACACAGTGACCCCATAATGGAGACAACTGAGTGAATATGTAGTACAGTCAACCCCAGTGATCCCATAGCAATTCCAACAGCAGTGATCACATAATACAGTCTATCACAGTGACCACATAGCAGAGCCAACCACTGTGATCATGTTATGCAGGCTATCACAGTGACCACATAGCAGAGCCCACCACTGTGATCACATAATACAGTCTATCACAGTGACCACATAGCAGGGCCAACCACTGTGATCACATAATACAGTCTATCACAGTGACCCCATAGGAGAACAAACCACAGTGATCACATAATACAGTCTATCACAGTGACCACATAGCAGAGCCAACCACTGTGATCATGTTATGCAGGCTATCACAGTGACCACATAGCAGAGCCAACCACTGTGATCACGTTATGCAGGCTATCACAGTGACCACATAGCAGGGCCAACCCCTGTGATCACATAGCAGGGCCAGCCACAGTGATCACTAATACAATCTATCACAGTGACCACATGGGAGAGCCAACCACTGTGATCACACAGCAGGGCCAGGCACAGTGACCACGTTATGCGGTCTATCACAGTGACCCCATAGCAGGGAGAGCTACAGTGATCACATAATACAATCTATCACACTGACCACATAGGAGCGCAAACCACAGTGATCATTAATACAATCTATCACAGTGACCACAATAGCAGAGCCAACCACAGTGATCACACAGCAGGGCCAGCCAAAGTGATCACATAATACAGTCTATCACAGTGACCCCATAGTAGAGCCAACCACAGTGATCACATAATACAGTCTATCACTGTGACCCCATAGTAGAGCCAACCACAGTGATCACATAATACAGTCTATCACAGTGACCCCATAGCAGAGCCAAACACAGTGATCACATAATACAGTCTTTCACAGTGACCCCATATCAGAGCCAGACACAGTGATCACATAATACAGTCTATCACAGTGACCCCATAGTAGAGCCAACCACAGTGATCACATAATACAGTCCATCACTGTGACCCCATAGTAGAGCCAACCACAGTGATCACATAATACAGTCCATCACAGTGACCCCATAGTAGAGCCAACCACAGTGATCACATAATACAGTCTATCACAGTGACTCCATAGCAGAGCCAACCACAGTGATCATGTATTACTGTCTACTGTTACACTATAGCAGAGCCAGACACAGTAAAACTTTTAGGTCTTCCCCGCTCTCATGGCTTTGTAGGCAGGTTACATCTTCTGTAAGGTTCAAGGTTTCATATGCAAGAGATTGACGCAGGAGGAAATCTGCCTGACAGAATTTATCTTCAATAGGTCACTTATACAGGCCCAGTTGTGATAGGCGGCATAGTGGAACTGGTTCTAATTTTTGGGAGCTAAGAGCAGCTGGGCTGTAGTACATGTAGAGTCATGTCTCGCTTGGTAAGGCTATTTTCTCCAGATGCTATTATGCCCACAACTGCACTGATTCTCCACATCTTGACTGATGGCTGAAGACCTGAAGAGCCTTTCATTGTGTTGCCAGCATATATGGAGGCTCTTGTTATTTTAAATAATGTCCATAAAATCTCCCTCATCTCAGGTATTAACAGGGTGCATTTAGATATAACAGAATTTATCCATCACAGATCTTAACCCAAATGGCAGCAAAGTCCACTTTTATTGTACAGTAACTTGCCGTGGATTCACAAAGTAAAACCTACACTGAAAATCTTAAATAAATTCTGCCATGTCTGAACGCACCCTAAGGGCATGTTTACACAGTTAAAATCAGGGTCGATTTGGATGTGGTATTTGTGCTACATTTCCATGTTTAAGTCCAGTAAAATTCCATACCACCAATCACTAGAATGAACCAGGAGCAAGTTCTATCCCGGCTTTGTTTAACATTGCCCAGTTTATGGGACCAACTCACTCACATAGACGCAGCAACCGGTCCGGGTCTGAACACTCAGATCTCAACCTATAAAAACTTTTGACATGTCCCTTCAACATGTGAAAAGTTTTTTGTAATGACAGGGACATGATGACAAACAAAATCCCACGTGACTACCTTTTTCATAATATAATTCAAAAACATAAATCACTAATATCACATCTTATAAATATTTAAAAAAAAAAGTTGATGCAGAAAAGTAACTTTCACCCACTTGTTGATGTCCTGACATTCCATAGGACGCTACATGGAAAACACAGTCAACGCCTTCACAAGCATCATACAGAGAATCATAATCCCGGATGTCACCCTGAAACACAAACAATACTGTTGACTATAGAATACTGGAGGCCTCTTCAGTCTTCGTTTTAAGATCACAAATGATACCGTTGGATTTACCTTTATGAATGTAGCATGACTTGGAATGCCCCAGTCCGGCTTGTGTACATCAAATAAAATAACAGTATAGCCCAACTTTGTAAGAGCTAATCCAAGGTTATGTCCCAAATAACCTGCACCTCCAGTGACTAACGCTTTAGTTATCTCCCATGTCCCCGGGTGTGCACTTGACATACAGGAACTCCTTCTGTGGTGGGGCACCACACCATTGCTTCGGAATGCTCTTAGGGGCAGATTCTTCAGACATTCAGAACACGTTTCTTCCTTTTCAATCCGGTTTCTTAGGTCTTCTAGTTCACATACAAACTTGGTTTCCCTCATGATGAACTATAGAGTCCAGATTCAATCAGTTAAACCTATGCAGAAAAATAATATTAAACAGAGTGAGATTGCAAAAAATAAACTTTATAAGTTTATAATTTGATCATTAATAAAATATTCAGAGCAAACAGCCATTCCTCCAGCAGTGCCTTCAGGAACAGTTGAGGTGGCCATACACTTGAATAACTGTCGGACAAGTGACATCATCTTTCCTGTAAGGGAGAGGTAAGCCACAGCTAGATTGCTCTGGCACTGTCTTATCCCTCCCAGAACAATAGGTTCGGGCAGTGAAAACTCTACATGCCTTCCCTTTTCTTCACAGACATCATCTGTTGTTGGAGAGTTGGAAGTCCACCAAACACAGACTGTTGGCCGTACCTGCCAAAGGCAGCAGCTGTGGCCGACAATAGTCTTATGTGTATGGGCGCCTTTAGACTGGATTCACATTTCAATTCAAATAAACATTTTTTGAAAAAAGCTGCAACTGGGGGAGTCCTTACGAAGACTATCCATGTGCTTATATTGTTTATTAGGAAGTACAAACATCATAGAGGGGGGGGGGTCTCTCGCTCAAGACTCCCCCTATGAAGCAGAATAGGGAGCCATTCTGTATGTGCTGCTACAAGCTTTTTGATGATCTCAAGCTGCTAAGGATGACCATTCATCTGGCCACTGCGAGGAAAGTGCCTTTCTCTGGCAAAAACAGCAATGGTGACAGGAGCAGGACCTTGAGCAGGGCACATTCTGAAATAACTTTTTCACAGAAATAAGCAACATGCAATATTCAAAAATTTCAGTTAAGCAACAAAAACATTGGGTTAGTAGACATACAATAAGAATTGTTATAAGTGTACTTACTTGTACGCTGTGCTTGTCACCAAGAGACCTGGACATGAGAACTAAGCAGCAATGGGTTTGAGCAGAACAATATACCTGCACCTGTAATGTTATTCATAAAGAGCAAAAGTGGGAGGAGCCTCCATCCATTACAAATGTTAATGAAATTCCTAGACAACTAATCCAAATAAAGTAAACCAGATAGAAGTCTCCGCCCAGGGAATCGAGTGATGCAGGAATCCAGGATGTGTTATCACTTAATCTTTTCACGTGAAATTAATAGGAATGTACTTATACACAGAGATGACATGTTTGTATATCTTATTGAATGGAATTGTTCAGATGTTACTCATCTAATGTTACAAAAATGTGTTTTACCCTAAAATTAAAGTGTTGCCATTGATTTGTTTAACCGAAATAGGTCAATATTTTCTGGTGATTTCTCACATAAACCTTTTAAGTGGTTGTAGATCCTTTTATATTTGAAAATTCCTGCTAAGTGCACCTTTAGCTTTAAATGTTGTTAAAATGGGCCTAGTTGTTTTCTTAGATTCTTGAGGTGATAAGGCGATTTTATTGCTCTTACCTCTAACATTGAGCCCCATATATTTGGTGTACTGGACTAAACAGGCTCGCACTATGCTTGGGGATGATTTACAGTACAGTATTATGAATGACATGTGGAGGAAGAAGGGGTTACAGGCTTCGCAAGGTGCTATGTGAGCTTAAATGCTAGTAGCAGTGCAGCAAGGATCGGGTTGCACTTAGCACTATACTGCTGCTGCTGCTGTTGCTGATGATGAGAGATAACATTCAGGAGGCAGCACTGTGTACATACAGTAGTAAGAACACAGGACAAAATCCAGGCTTTCTCCCCTGCATACCACAAGCTAAGCCCTGTCCTTACTTTCTTTGTTCTGTCTTGGTGTCTCTCTTACTGGAGATAGACTGAGCCTAACAACAGGTAGTGGACAGCAGATTGTAGGGAAGTGGGATACCAAGACTTTAGAGCTTTTATTTCTGGGGTAAGGGTAATTTTTTTGTGGCTAGAGGTTGGCTGAGTGGGCATTACCTTTGTGTTGAAACAGGGCTATTTAGTCTAGATTACAAGGTCCCAGTGAGCAATGGAACGACAGTGGAAAGAAATCAGAGAGGGGAATAATTAAAGTGTGCCTGTCACTCCAAAAAAAAAAAAAAAAACTTTTGAGTTCTAGAGACAAGTTTTGATTGGTTGGGGTTTGAGTGTTTGGATCCCAACCAATTGTTAGAACAAGTGGGGAGAAAAGCATGGTTGACCCAGACAATCCCATAGACCTACATTGTAAGTTTGTCTCGCTTAGCGCTCACTTCTCCCATCTAGTTCTAGCTATTGGTCATGGTCTGAACACTAATATTTTGTTGTTTTTTTTTTAAAGGTCAAGCTGCTCCTTTTAAAAAATATTTATCCTGCCAAACAACTATTACATCAGATAGGGAGCAGAGCAGATCAGAATTTGTCGGCAAATAAGAATATGGTCCCTGGCCTTATCTTGTATTGAGAATAAAAGCTCAACTAAACCATTGTCCCTACCTACAGCCCTATGTAGCAGATCGCAACACAACACAATAGACAAGTGGTAACCAGGGACAAGCCAAGAAGAGGGCAATGTAATACAAAATCATCAGGCAAGGCAAGGTCAGGTCATGAGCAGAGATCAGATCATGTCACATAATAGCATAGGTAACATGAATGCTGGTGAAGGGAAAATCCACAATCTCAGACAACTCAGCTTCTGAACTGGCCATTAAAATATCCCACCGCCAGGATGTGTGAGCACCAGCACCACAGTTGATTAGCCCGACGCTCCCATTACCTGATAGGCTGGGCCAGCTATGTCACACAGTGACATAGGCCCTGCAATGTTCATGGGCGTTGTCAGGACAACTAGGGACAATGTTGGCGTGCCGAGGCAGCACTGGAACTGGGCCAGTTAAGTTTGTGGAAAAATGTGCATGGATGTCACCAGGTATCCAACCACCTATGATGCAACAAAGCTCCAAGCATTATAACAAAAACTAGCAGGGGGGAGTGCATAAAACATAACTTTTAATAGTCAATCACTAAAAAAAGTTATGTTTTATGCACTCTCCCCCTGCTAGTTCCAGTTAAGTTTGTGATAACAAATTATAAAAATTGGAAGAGCTCTGTCAATGAGGGTGGTGGACTGCCCTGATAACTTGTAGCCATGGTTTGAAGAGAATGAAACTAGCGACAGGTGGTAATAACATTTACTACCCTAACTTTAGGAAATTTAAGGGGAAAGCCTAAGAGATCATAGGAGTGGAATGCAAAGAAAAAGGGGTTCGGTGAAAGGGACTGTAAAACATTAGAGAAACCATATTAATCTTGTCAATAGATTTTTCTGGTATTTCAACTCAGCTCTTCTTAAATGGGCACAGTCATTAAACATGATTTCTAATATTTAATTCCTTATGCCAAATTAATAACCTTTGTAACTGGCTTCCATTTAAAAAAAACATGTTTTATATATGTTTTTCTGCTGTATACTTCTGGCCACCAGGGTTCTCTTTTCTTGGCTGGTCAAAATCTCAGATTTGGTCTCCTGCTTGCAATGACAGAAGTCCAAATTCAGGAAGTGTTTCTCTGCACTGAGCTTGATTGACAGCTGCAAAGAGCCTCACTGAGAGCAGCTGCGCAGACTAAGCTACACCGACTAAAAGCTGAACAGAGCCTCACTGAAAGAAGCACAGACTGAAAGCTGCTGCACAGAGCTTAAGGTCTTCTATTCATCACAGCGCTGCGACAAAGTGAGGGCAGAAGTGATCCCCCAGCAGGCTTCAGTGACATATTGCCTGCTGGGAAACACCCACTTTCTTCTGCCAGAAGATTTCACTATGTGAGCAAGAAGAAAGGTATGATACTACTTTTTAAAGCTCTGAAATGTTTTTAAGGGTGGGAGGGGTGTTAGGGAACATAGCCTGAGTTAGTTTAGAAAAGTTTATTTAGTTACAGGTACTCTTTATGTAAAGCTGAACTGCGACACCAGGCACAGCCCATGGGTAAGAGTGACACTTTCTAGAAGAAAGCATCTATGTTTTTTTAATCTCATACAGTCCCTTTAAGCTGGCCTTGCCCAGCAGATTTCTCATTCACACCAACTTTGGTGAAACGTTGGCCCTCAAAGTCTACTGTGGTTGCACATCAGGCCTTCAATCCTCTTTAGTATGAGATAAAGAAAAGTGTCAGTCTGCATTGTGGCTTTATACTATGGATCTCTATGACACCAAATATACCCCATTGACTTGCAATGGGGTCTGCCAGGGTTCCACTGTAGTGATGTAATTTTAATGTGAAAAATATTGCGGCTGTTTGTTTCCATCATTTGTTGGCCATACATCATCTATCACATAGGAAGATGCGCAGCCAACAAACAAAGATTTTTTTTAGCAGCTAAAACGATGCAACAAAGCATTTTTGGCTGATCGCTGACCCTATTAGACAGTTCCGTACCAGCCTGTTCAGCTGACAATTGCCATATGTAATAGGGCCCTTACTTTCTTTGCTGGAAAATCTACAGCATGTGTGATTGTTATAAACATTCATATTGGTCCATTATTAAATAGGTAGGGTCCTGCCCTGGTTAAAATCCCAAATCCTTATTTTAGTCCATTAGAAACATTAGTGTGATGTGTGATGGTCCCAGTAACTCCTATAGGTCCCCTTTAATTTTCTGACTGAAAAATTTCCTACATCTATGCTGATCACCAGAACCAGTTTGTTAGGACATTTTTGCACATTCTGTACTTTTTGAAAACTGAAAACGGAAATAGCCCCATCCTCAGTATTTTTGCATTAAATCTTCAATATTAGAAAAAAAATGCTTTAGGACAGCTTCACAATGGTCCCTATTCTCATTGTGCCTCTTTATTTACACAAAAAGGATACCTTGCACATACTGTCCATGATGTACAGTCTTGTCAGTAATAGCACGTTATAAGTCACTGCTCCTTATGGACATGGACTAAACAGATTCTCTTTTTCACTAAAGTCATTGGGAAGCTCCCACGTGGTTGGTGCTATTATGGGATAATATGGCTTCACGTTTAGAACACCAAACCAGTTCTTCTTCATAGTATTTATATTCATTGCTGTGACATCACTGCACCTCCTGGATTATTTAAGATAAGAAGATAATGTCCTGCATGTAATAACTAAACCCCTGACTGATCCTGAGTTCACATAAGCTGTTTACATCATGTATTTTAGTTATCAAGCTCTACAGTAAAAGCTTCATATATATGTCTGAGCAGTCGTAACATTAACCCCTTCAGGACCAAGCCCATTTTGGCCTTAAGGACCAGAGCGTTTTTTGCACATCTGACCACTGTCACTTTAAACATTAATAACTCTGGAATGCTTTTAGTTATATTCTGATTCAGAGATTGCTTTTTCGTGACATATTCTACTTTAACATAGTTTTAAAATTTAATGGTAGCTTGCATCCTTTCTTGGTGAAAAATCTGTAAATTTGATGAAAAATTTGAAAATTTTGCATTTTTCTAACTTTGAAGCTCTCTGCTTGTAAGGAAAATGTATATTACGAATACATTTTTTTTTATTCACATATACAATATGTCTACTTTTATGTTTGCATCATAAAATTGACAAGTTTTTAATTTTGGAAGACACCAGAGGGCTTCAAAGTTCAGCAGCAATTTTCCAATTTTTCACAAAATTTTCAAACTCGATATTTTTCAGGGACCAGTTCAGGTTTGAAGTGGATTTAAAGGGTCTTCATATTAGAAATACCCCATAAATGACACTATTATAAAAACTACACCCCCCAAAGTATTCAAAATGACATTCAGTAAGTGTTTTAACCCTTTAGGTGTTTCACAGGAATAGCAGCAAAGTGAAGGAGAAAATTCAAAATCTTCATTTTTTACACTCACATGTTTTTGTAGACCCAATTTTTGAATTTTTGCAAGTGGTAAAAGGAGAAAATGTTTACTTGTTTTTGTAGCCCAATTTCTCTCGAGTAAGCACATACCTCATATGTGTATGTAAAGTGTTCGGCGGGCGCAGTAGAGGGCTCAGAAGGGAAGGAGCGACAAGGGGATTTTGGAGAGTACGTTTTTCTGAAATGGTTTTTGGGGGGCATGTTGCATTTAGGCAGCCCCTATGGTGCCAGAACAGCAAAAAAAAAAACACATGGCATACCATTTTGGAAACTAGACCCCTCGGGGAATGTAACCTGGGATAAAGTGAGCCTTAATACCCCACAGGTGTTTCATGACTTTTGCAAATGTAAAAAAAATATAATTATTTTTACCTAAAATGCTTGTTTTCCCAAAAATTTTACATTTTTAAAAAAGGTAATAGCAGAAAATACCCCTCAAAATTTGAAGCCCAATTTCTCCCAATTCAGAAAACACCCCACATGGGGGTGAAAAGTGCTCTGCTGGCGCACTACGGGTCTCAGAAGAGGAGTAGTCACATTTGGCTTTTTGGAAGCAAATTTTGCTCGGGGCATGACGCATTTAGGAAGCCCCTATGGTGCCAGGACAGCAAAAAAAAAAAAACCCACATGGCATACCATTTTGGAAACTAGACCCCTCGGGGAACGTAACAAGGGGTTAAGTGAACCTTTATACCCCACAGGTGTTTCACAACTTTTGCATATGTAAAAAAAATATAATAATTTTTACCTAAAATGCTTGTTTTCCCCAAAAATTTTACATTTTTAAAAAGGGTAAAAGCAGAAAATACTCCCCAAAATTTGTAACACAATTTCTCCCGAGTACGACGATACCCCATATGTGACCCTAAACTGTTGCCTTAAAATACGACAGGGCTCCAAAGTGAGAGCGCCATGCGCATTTGAGGCCTTAATTAGGGGCTTGCATAGGGGTGGACATAGGGGAATTCTACGCCTGTGATTCCCAAACAGGGTGCCTCCAGCTGTTGCAAAACTCCCAGCATGGCTGGACAGTCAACGGCTGTCCGACAATACTGTGAGTTGTTGTTTTGCAACAGCTGGAGGCTCCGTTTTGGAAACAGTGGCGTACCAGACGTTTTTCATTTTTATTGGGGAGGGGAGGGGGGCTGTGTAGGGGTATGTGTATATGTAGTGTTTTTAACTTTTTATTTTATTTTGTGTTAGTGTAGTGTTTTTAGTGTACAGTCGCACGGGCGGGGGTTCACAGTAGTTTCTCGCTGGCAGTTTGAGCTGCGGCAGAAAATTTTCCGCAGCTCAAACTTGCAGCCGGCTACTTACTGTAAACCTCCGCCCATGTGAGTGTACCTTGTACGTTCATTGGGGGGGGGGGGGGGGCATACAGCTGTTGCAAAACTACAACTCCCAGCATGTACGGTGCATGGTGTACGGTGACTACTGAGAGTTGTAGTTTGCAACAGCTGGAGGTACACCGGTCGTGAAACACTGAGTTAGGTAAAAAAAAACTCTGAGTTTCACAACCATTGTGCCTTCAGCTGTTGCAAAACTACAACTCTCAGCAGTCACCGACAGCCAACGGGCATGCTGGGAGTTGTAGTTATGCAACCAGCAGATGCACCACTACAACTCCCAGCATGCACTTTAGCTGTTTGTGCAAGCTGGGAGTTGTAGTTTTACAACAGCTGAAGGTACACTTTTCCATAGAAAAAATGTGCCTCCAGCTGTTGCAAAACTATAAGTCCCAGCATGCCCATAAGGGAATGCTGGGATTTGTGGTTGTCTGCCTCCTGCTGTTGCATAACTACAGCTCCCAGCATGCCCTTTTTGCATGCTGGGAGCTGTTGCTAAGCAACAGCAGGAGGCTGTCACTCACTCCTGATCCACGCTGCAGGTCAGTCCCTCGCCGCCGCTGCTCCTGGGGCCCCGATCCCAACATTGACGCCGGGGATCGGGGTCCCCAGCTCCCGGGGTCCACGTCACGCACCCGCTCCCATCCTCCGGAAGAGGGGCGGAGCGGGTTGCGGGAGTGACACCCGCAGCAGGTGCCCTGATTGGTCGGCCGGTAAACCGGCCGACAATCAGGGCGATCGTAAGGTGGCACCAGTGCAACCTCACCCCTGCTGGCTATGGCTGTTCGGGGGCCGTCAGAGACGGCCCCAATCAGCCAGTAATTCCCGGTCACCGGGTCACTGGAGACCCGATTGACCCGGAATCCGCCACAGATCGCTGGACTGAATTGTCCAGGGATCTGCGGCCATCGCCGACATCGGGGGTCATCATGACCCCCCTGGGCGATATGTCCCGATGCCTGCTGAACGATTTCAGCAGGCATCCGGCACCGGCTCCGCTCCAGATGGCTGCGGGGGGCCAGGAAAGCACATGACGTTCTCATACGTTATGTGTCCTTAAGGACTCGGAAATGGAGACGTATGAGAACGTCATGTGTCCTTAAGGGGTTAAAGGGTTTTCTCTGGACTTTTTGATTGATGGCCTATCCATAGATCGCTGATCAGTGGGGTGGCGATAGCCAGCAAACCCCCCCCCCCCCCCCAATCCATTGATCAGCTGCTTGGAATCTTGGACTATACAGTGAATAGGGTCGGAAGCCCTGTGCTGTTAATTGTATAGTGGTGGAGCCAGGTAATTGCAGCTTGGCTCCCATTCATTTTAATTCGGTGTCTTCACCTCATCGATCAGCGATTCAACTTTTACTGTAAAAGAGATGGCACCAGAATAAAGTAGGGGAGCCGGCGGAGTCTATGTGATGCCTTGAGAAAGGTTTTGCTGGGAATTCTTGTTTCTTTGCAGTCATGTATATGTTATGTACAAACAAGTGAATCATTGTACATACTGAGTCCACCTCTTCATGGCAGTGGGATTTCCTAATGGCAGAGGCCTCTTTCAGTAGGATAATGTGCCCTACACGACTACCAACATATGTTCAGAAATGGTTTAAGAAACATGACATAGAGTTCAAAATCTTGACATGGCCTCCAATTGCCTAATCCAGATTTGCTGCTTATGTCCTGATGGCAGATACTACAGGACACCTTCAGTGGTCTTGTGGAGTCCATGCCTTAACCTCTAATGGACGCAGGGCGTACCTATAAGCCCTGCGCCCGGTCCCGGTCTATAACGCGCGTCATAGTGGGTTGGTCCCAGAGGCTAATGAAAGGGACCCTGAGCTAGAATGCGAGTGGAGGGTGCCTTATCTGCCTCTAACGCGTCCGATCGGTGATTGATTGTTAATACATGGCAGTGATCTGTGTAAAAGATGAGTGTGTGCAGTGTTATAGCCCCCTATGGGAGCAATAACACTGCAAAAAAAAGTGTGGAAAAAAAATTAATAAAGATCATTTAACCCCTTCCCTAATAAAAGTTTGAATCACCCCCCTTATTCCATTATTTAAAAAAACTGGGTAAATAAAAATAAACATATGTGGTATTGCTGCATCCGGAAATGTCCGTACTATAAAAATATATCATTAATTAAACTGCACGGTCAATGGAGTACGCGCAAAAAAATTTCAAAGTCCAAAATAGCTTATTTTTGGTCACTTTTTATATCATGAAAAAATGAATAAAAAGAGATCAAAAAGTCTGATCAATACAAAAATGGTACCGCTGAAAACTTCAGATCACGGCGCAAAAGAAAATTAGCCGCCCCGTACACGGAAAAATAAAAAAGTTATAGGGGTCAAAAAGATGACAATTTTAAACGCATTCATTTTTGTGCATGTAGTTATGATTTTTTTCGTATGGACCTACAGAATAAAGAAAAGGTGTCATTTTTGTTTTCGAAAAATGCCCTGCGTAGAAATGGAACCCCCCAAAAGTTACAAAATGGCATTTTTTTTCTTTCATTTTGTCGCACAATTAATTACTTTTCTGTTTCGCCGTGGGTTTTTTGGTAAAATGACTAATGTCACTGCAAAGTAGAATTGGTGGCACAAAAAATAAGCCATAATATGAAATTTTAGGTGCAAAATTGAAAGGGTTATGATTTTTAAAAGGTAAGGAGGAAAAAAACGAAAGTGCAAAAACGCAAGAACCCTGAGTCCTTAATGGTTAATGTGGCGGAGCTGTTTTGGTTCATGAGGAGGACCTATACAATAATAGGCATGTGGATATAAAGAAGTTTTATGGGCATTTTTTTCCCAGGTAAAAAAAAAAATACACAAAAGTGCATCTGGCTGTCTAAATGATGTAAAACTAGTGTTATTAATTAGACCAGGCCAAGTTCTTCCATAGCTCTATGGTCCAGAAGCTTATGTGCCCATTATAGGTGCTACCAGCCATGAACAGGGATCAGGACAGGCACCCTGACCGCTATTATAGCCAGCAACATGTACTTAAAAGTTTTTTTAAAAATCAATAAATTTGTGACAATACAGTTTCCCTTAAGTTACAATATTAATTAATTTCAGCATGAACATTGTATGGTAAAACCATTGTATGTTGAGATAATAAGTTTATAGAAACATCTATTGAAACATTTGTTATGTAATAAGTCTATAGAAACTTTATTATAAAGAGGACAGGAGCTTCTTCAGGGTCCTGTACAGGACACACAGTTCAATGGAGATACAAAATGGAGCCACCCTCATTTGGTGTCCAAAGGAACAGCTAGCCCTGACACAGGTAAAGGGCAGTATAGTACCAAATTATACTGAAGGCAGGTGGTACAAGACAGCAAATCAGTACTTTAGTAATACAGGTGTTTTACCAGTTATATGCCCACTGCGATTGGTCAGATTTTCCAGCCATTTACACGTTTTTTGGCATTGTATGTTGAGTCTGGTTTCAAGTTACAATGGTCCAGAAAAGCCAATTACATGTTAAAAATATTGTAACCTAAGGTAATTGTAAGTTGAGGGATCAATTTACAATATATTATACAAACCAAAATAGTGCCAGTTAAAAGTACAAAAATTGTCCAAAAACAGGCCCTCATCTGGTTAAACTGATTTCAAAATGTGGAAAAAAAAATATCTCCTTCAAGAGGACCTGTGGCCAACCTCCCAAAATTGTTGATTAAATAGCTTAGGGTGCACTGATCATACTCCGTTGTACAGTTGTGTATGGTATTACAGCTTGGCTCCATTCGCTTTAATGGAAATGAACTGCAAGACATAGGCTCTGTTTTTCCTAAACCTAGGTAACCCTTTAAAGCAATCTCATATTTTTTAGGCTGGCCACATGTCCTCTTTCAGAGTCTATTCACACGTACAAAATTCTGCGCAGATTTGATGCGCAGGATCTGAAGCTGTGTTTAGTCATTTAGTTTACATTGAAATCTGCAGCAGAAAATCCTGCGCATCAAATCTGTGCAGAATACTGTAGGTGTGAATAGACCCTTAAGGGGTATTCCCATATCAAAATCGATGCTGTATTCCGAGTTACAGAAACAGTGTAGCTCCTGGTTACATTGTTTCGGTTACTCCTTTTTACTTTTATAGGAGTTACAGAAATAGCGTAGAACAGCATGTTTAGTTGCTTTCGTAATCCACCACTTTTGACAGCAACTAGGCTGTATGGGGTTTGGGCTGGGGAAGAATGGTGCGGGTCCCAGTGGTGGGACTTTCATTTATCGAGCATTTATAGTATATTCCATAGAAATACAACTTGCTTACAGTTTTCCTCAAGCTTGACTATAATACCAACCATGGTATCTAAGTGAATTGACAGAAGGAAGCACTTTCTCTGTTACCCATCATAAATTCATAAAATGAATCACACATACCAGGCCTTCCATACACATATGTCTATTAGATCCTGCCGGAGCACAGCCTAATTGATCCACCTTAGGCCAATGCAACCAGAGAGGTCTATTGGCATTAATTAAAATGTTGGAATAGCTTTTTTCCATCCCTCACAATCTAAAAAAATTATAAAAGCTATTCAATCATTTTAATTTAGTACTCCAAAATATTACCAAAATATTCGCAATAAAAACGACAGCACATCATACAACTACATTGATTGAAAAATGAAAAATGTTATGGCTCTTAGAATGCTGTGACACCAAAACGATAAAGTTGAATACCAACATGCCTGATCCTCCTCTCTCTTAACATCATCTGTCCAGGGGAGCATCAAGAGGGCCAGCTGTATCAAGAAACTGTAAAAAAGGAGTGTGATCTGGGCACCCTAGGGTATTTAATTACTGTAAAATCCAAATGATTTGGGGGTTGGCTACAGGTCCTCTTTAAATGTACAATATAATTGCAACATATTCTTTAAGGGGTACTCCCACTGCTGAGGCCCCCCACGATCTCCCTGCAGCATCCGGCGTTCTAAACAAACGGCGGGTTCCTGTGGCAGTGGTCGTGACCTGACGCTGACACAATCCCTTCCATAGAAATGAATGGTAGGGGAATGGCGTGATGTCACGAGGGGTGTGGCCCTGACGTCCCAATCACGGCCTCCAGCTCCGAGCGTTCTGAACATTTTGCTCAGAACGCACGAAGCTGGAGGCCGTGATTGGGAATGGAGCACTGGAGTACCCCTTTAACTTCTAGTGAGCTGGAATACAGCATCCACAGAAGTCTATGGGGCCCATCCGTACAGGGGCATGGAGTTTTTTTTTTGTTTTGTACTTTATATGAAACCAATAGAATTTTCCTAGTAGAGAATAGCACTGTTGTCTGGTACCATATGGAAGCATCACGTGGTATCTTTTAATAACATTTTACCAAAATAAAACAATATTTCTCTCATTAAAGGGGTACTCCACTGCTAGACATCTTATCCCCTATCCAAAGGAAGGGGATAAGATGTCTGATTGCAGGGGTCCTTCTGCTGGGACCCCCACGATTTCTGCGCAGCACCCGGCATTCTGAACAAACATCACCATGCCCCTCGTCATGTCATGCCACACCCCCTCCATTCAGGTCTATGTCTAAGATGTCTAGCAGCGGAGTAGCCCTTTAAGCATCTGCATTGCAGTAATATTTCAAAGAACCTTCACATATATTCATGTAAATGATGCTCTTTTTAGAAGCTAAACTTTTATTTCCATAATGAAGCTAAAACAATGCAGAATATTTACAATTAAACTAAATTAACCAATAAAATAGCTATAATTGTCTGGTATTATATGAATAGTTCACATGCTGAACACAACCATTACAGTATTTCATAAGTTAAGATGGAGAATCTGGTAACCTATTATAGTAGCTTGTGTCAAAGTACAGTGTAAAGATGGTAAAATTGTGAACTTAGTGTATGTACTTTTAAAATATGTTTATAAACCAGCATGGCTGTTGATAGATTAACTCCTCAGAGAGGTAATAAGGTGATTCTCACTGCTGAGCCCCTGAGTCACTTCCATGGTGCACAGCTGTTTCTCATTCTCTCCATTTCAGGGGTCAGAACCAGAGCTGGGATATTTGCCAGGAGAAGCAGTACCTACGCTGGTAGTTCTTTTCCTTTACATGTCTGACCAATCCCAGGACAGCACCTACTACTCTCTGCCATGAAATAGTGCTGGAGAAAGTACACTGGACTGAACAGGCTGGCACTGTGCTGGGCTGATGATTTACACAGTACAGTACTATGTATGGCTTGTGAGGGGAGAAGGGGTTACTGGTGCACTGGGTTTTTGCAAGGTGCTATGTGAGAAGAAATTCAAGAAACAGCTGCAGCACAGCAAGGAATGGGTTACACAGCAAAGGCATCCCAAGTGTAAGCAGTTCACTGATGCTGCTGATAATAATGATGACAAAAGGGAGTGGACAAGAGGATTACATTCAGGAGGCAGTACTATGTGCATAGAAAAACACAAGTATTTACACAAGGGACAGCTGATTGTAACTTTATGGGTGGTAAAAGATAAGGAGGAAGCCTTGATTTACCTTTCAGGACAACTATCAATGGGCAACAGTAGTTAACAGGGAAGTAAGACTGTAGTGTTTTTTTTCTGAGGTAAGGATTAATTTTTGGCAAATTAAGTAATTTACAAATTAGGAACAGTATGTTTAGAACGCTTGGTTTGAGCGGTCGGAGATGTAATGTCACTCCATGCCCCCTTGTAACATCAAGTCACGCCCCCTCCATTCATGTCTATTAGATGGGGCATGAAACAACAGTCACCATTAAAGTTATATAACAAAAAAATAAGTGGGCTCAGCTAATGGTGCCTATAGCTGGTGCCACCAAGTGTACCAAAACTATACCATGTACAAGGAAAAAAAATATGGTACACCAAAAAGACCCCTTGAATAGCAGATGCACAAATCCAGCTCACCTCTTACCCCCTGTGTTCCACGCCCAGGTCCTGCGCCCAGCCAGTGCACTAAAAAAAGGCTCACACCAAAATCACAAAAGTAAATGTAAAAAGAATCTTTATTAGAAATACACAATCTAGACATACATTTAAAACACTTAAAATGGTTCTACCTGAACCTAAACCACAAGAGCCCTCCCAGGACCCTGCCCCATTAATGTAAAAAAATCTGTTCTGGAATAACAATAAAGTGCAAGATGAATGAAAAACAACATTTTTATCCATCATCGCTTCTGCTCTGATCTTTCTTCCATTATATAGGTGGGTTTTGTATTCACCTTTTTGCTATGGAAAAGAGTGTATGTCATATGTTGTATTATATTAGTAGGTCGATTTGTAAAAGATTGTTTTATACTTTCTTGTTCGTATGCATATTTTTGTTTTTCATTCACCTTGCACTTTATTGTTATTCCAGAACAGATTTTTTTTTTTTTTTTTTTTGAGGTAGGCATCCTAGGAGGGCTCTTGTTGTGGTTTAGTTTCAGGTAAAATCATTTTAAGTGTTTTTAAATGTATGTCTAGCTTGTTTATTTCTAATAAAGTGTGTGTATATATATATATATATATATATATATATTTTTTTTTTTTATTATTATTTTTTTTAACTGTAGATTCTTATTAAGGAATTTTTTATGGTTACAAATCCAAAAAGAAAAAAGGACAGGCAAATAACGTCACAAGGGGCCAAAGACCCAGTTGCAGTTGGTAAAACAATGAATAAAGAGAAACATAAAGGAAGCCATATAAGGCCTGCAAAAACAACCAGAATAAATCATAAGCCCCAATACCGGGGTACAAGCCAGAATGCTGACCATGAAGAAAGCTTATGAAGGCTTGAGACTTAACACCAGCAAATATAATCAGTCAAGCCCAGAGGGCCACAAACACACAAGGGACAAAAAGGGACCACAAAGACCAACAAAGATCAACAAGGACCAACACACAGACTAGTAGGGAAAAGAAAAAGGAAGAAAAGGAGAAGAGAAGGTGGAAGGAGGGAGAGGCAGGAGGGATCAAGGAGGCTGTCGGTCAGAAAAGTGGTCCCATGGTTCCCAGACAGATACGAATGAGGGTATAGAGTTGTTCAAAGAGGCCGTAAGAGATTCCAGAGAACGGATCTCACAAATACGAGTTAACAAATCAGTCTCAGAGGGAGGGAGAGTCCTCTTCTAAGACTTGGCTATAAGGGTCTTAGCGGCAAAATGCATAAAGAGCTTAAAAGGCTTCTTAGACAAAGTATGATGAGACAGGTGGAAAAGATAAACAAGGGGGTCCAGGGGGACAAAAACAGCCAAGACATCAGACAGTTAGCGCTGCACCATTTTCCAGTAGTCCCCTTTGAGAGAACAGGACCAGAAAATATGAAATACCATACCCAGCCCGATCCCACAACGCCAGCACTGAGGGGGGATAGCAGGGTTTAGTCTGTTCAGTAATTTTGGAGTATGATACCAGCCCATAATCATTTTATACTGGGTTTCCTTATAGGCGGTGCAGATAGAAGCCTTGGATGCCCGCTGCCAAATAACACGCAACTGAAGTAGAGTAATAGCAGTATTTAAAAACAGCCTTCCAGTAACTCATATAGCGGTGCGATGGAGGATCACAATCACGGGGGTGAAAAAGAAATGAGTAGATATCGGAGAGAATGCCTCGTCTGAGGTCCACCACGACATAACCTTTCAAAGCCAGTAGGCTTAAAAATCACTGTAGAACCTGGCATGGAGGACATCAAATTTCGCAATTGCAGGTAGTGGAATCGCTCAGAAGAGGGGAGAAGCCAGTTGTTCAAAAGACAGGAGAGAACGAGATATAGGGTCAACTATGTTGTCCCAGAAGAAGAGACCCCGGGATCCCCATTCCCGCACCATAGCAGAAGACAGGCCAGAAGGAAAGTCAGGATGATAGAGGAAAGACGGCATAGGGGAAGGGGAAGAAAACAGTTCGAACTTCCTAGAACAATACCCCAAAACATATCTAGAAAAAGGCATGGGACCTAGAATAGAAGAAAGAGAAATAGCAGACGCCCGAGCACACCAAAGGAGGGTATTAGGGTGAAGTGGGGCTAGCCAGAGCTTCTCCAGTTCCATCCAGTGGCTATAAGCATGGTACGTTGACCACACCACAAGATGGCGCAGGTGAGCAGACCATTAATATTTTGTCACTTCAGGAACCGCTAGCCCCCCTTAGCTCTACTAAACATCATAACTGACATTGGGAGACAATGTCTTTTCCCATCCCAAATAAAACTAAAACTAGCTGACTGAAAAGAGCAAAGGGCTGACATTGGCACGCGTACCGGCAAAAAAAATAAAGTAATTTAGGGAGGATCATCATTTTTTTTTAAACTGTACATTTTTATTGAAGTTTTACAAGGATAAGAGAAAAACATAATCCAACAGATGACAAGGGGGGAAGGATCCCCTATGCCTGTAAATAACAAATGGTCTACCTCGGATGAAACAAAACATCTTCCAAAGGTAAAGCATAACGATGAAACAAATCTCAGTCATATAAACAAAGCAGAGAATAAACAAGAAGAGCAGTACCAAAGTACCAAAATAAGTACATTTAGGGAGGAGACCACAAGAGGAAATAAATAAAAGGGGGAAGTCAACAGGAAGACAACACCAAAAAGGAGTGGGGGAAGATAGAAAAGAGAAAGAAGAAAGTCCGGATGTGGAGAAAAAGAGGAGGAGGGAGGGGGGATACCCTTCTCCTCACTCATGGGGGCTGCCTATCCGTAAATCTATCCCATGGGTCCCATACGGACAAAAATTGTGGAATGGTGTTATTCAGAGATGCAGTGAGGGACTCAAGCGAAAGGATCTCACATATCCTAGCGAGAAGATCATCCTCTGACGGGGGTAAGGTCTGCTTCCAATGCTTGGCAACAAGGGTTTTAGCCATTAGGACAATGTGCAAAAAGAGCTTAAACAGTTTTTTGATCAAACCCCGAGCAGAAAGGTGCAGAAGGAAGACCAAAGGGTCAAGAGGAACCAAGATTCCCAGAACATTAGAGATCAACTTTTGCACCTGAACCCGATAAGGGACTATCAGTGGACAAGCCCAAAAGATGTGGAAAACAGTACCCAAACCCACCCCGCACGCCAGCACTGGGGAGGAATAGCAGGGTTCAGTCTATTGAGTAGGGCCGGAGTATGGTACCAACCCATTAGCATCTTAAATTGTGTTTTCTTATAGGCCATACAAATTGAAGCTTTAGAAGCTCGATGCCAAATTAACCACCATTGAGGGATGGTAATAATAGTGTTAAGGGCTTCCTCCCAACAGCTCATGTCGCGATGGGAAGGAGGGGGACCGTCTGGGGGAGACAGTAGAAAGGAGTATATACTAGAGAGTAATCCCCTTGTCTGAGGACCACCCCTACACAACCTCTCAAAACCAGTTGGTAGGGAGACAGTCAACGAGCTTTGTCTTAACAAAAAATAATGAGGTGGTTGCATATAGTGGCATTCCTCAGAGGCAGGGAGACTCCACACAGGAAGTTAAGCCAGGGGGAAAGGCAGGGTGATAAGAAAGGACTGTAGAGGAGAAAAGGAAGAAAGAAGGCTAAATCGGCGAAAGCAATAGATCCAGACATATCGAGAGAACGACATCGGTCCTAGAAGGGGATGATCAGGGGAGGTGAGTGGAAGCATCCACAGGAGAGAGTTAGGATGAAAAGGGGCAAGCCACAGTTTTTCCAACACCATTTACTGTAAGCATGATAAGTAGACAAGGCCGCCAGGTGGTGGAGATGAGCTGCTCAGTAATATTTAGTCACATCCGGAACTCCCAGACCCCCAAGAGAGCGACAAGCTAACATAACAGACATTGGGAGGCGATGTCGCTTAGCATCCCAGATAAACAAAAAAATAGCCATCTGAAAAGAACTAGCTAGGGGGACCCGCACCAGTAACGTTTCAAAAAAGTAAAAGCAGTTTAGGGAGGATAGTCATTTTCCCCGCCGTAACGCGTCCAAAAAAAGAAATATATTGCGATCTCCACTTCTCCATCAAAGCATGCAGCTTTCCGAAAAGCCGAGGTTAGTTGACAGAGTACAAAGAGGAATAGCGAGGCGAAAGCGACACACCCAAGTAGGTGATAGAAGAAGAGGACCATGGAAAAGAGAAGTTAGTTTGCAAGAGGGAGACCAATTAAGATTTGGAGAGGTTGACTTTATAGCCAGAGACAAGGCCATGGGTATGTCAAAGTTTATACAGCGAGGGGAGGGACAGAAGGGGCTTAGTGAAAGCAAGCAAGACAAGACAAGAATCATCGGCAAAAAGGCAGATCTTAAAGTCCCTGCCATGAAGCAAAACACCAGATATGTCCAGATCCCCCCGGATCAGGGCAGCAAGAGGTTCTATACATAGGGCAAAGATCAAGGGGGATAACGGGCATCCCTGCCTAGTGCCATTATACAAAGTAAAGGTCTGAGTAAGGAAGTTACCAGAAATACCAAACAGGAAAGGCCAACCTAGCCTATAAGAGGCCTTTTCAGCGTCTAGGCTCAGAACTAATGTCTGCTCCGACCTCCTATTAATGATATCAATAAGGTCCACGACTCATTTCGTATTATTGCCTCCCTGTCGGCAGGGAATAAAGCCTAGCTGATCCTTTTGTATAAGGTTAGGCAAGAAACAGCAAAGGCGGTTTGCCAGGATTTTGGAAAAGTTTCAAATCAGAATTGAGATGGGCAATGGGTCAGTAGTTGGAGCAGTCATGGGGATCTTTACCAGGTTTAGGAATCAGGGTTGAATGAAGGAAAGACTGCAGAATTCCCCCCCCCCCCCCCCCCGGGCCCGGAGAGCACCGCACAGGAAGAGTCTGAGATTCAAAGTCTCTCTGTCAGCTGCCGAAAGAGATGGAAGGCTACACCGAGAGAGAATGGAGTCAAGCATGGAAGCACGATCTCCAGGGTCCGAGGGGAGTTGAGAGGGAAGTGAGTAGAGTTTAGAGTAATAGTCAAGGAAAAGCTTAGAAACAGAGTCAGGGTAATGCTGAAGGATACCAAAAGATTCTTTCAGGGCAGAAGGGGTCTGGGCAGCGGATAGATCACTAAGGCGCCAAGCGAGCATGGTATGAGCCTTGTTGCCCTTCTCATAAAAATGCTGCTTTGCATAAAGCTGTTGACTTTCCACCTTGTGGAGGGCCAAGTCACTTAACTGGGACCGCGCCGCTACCAGGCGCCTCAGCACCGAGAGGGAGGAGGAAGACAGAAGAAGAGCTTCTAGGTGAGCTATCTGAGCCCTAAGTTCCCTGGAGCGAGCCAAGGCGTCACATTTCAGTCTGGAATCCAAGGCAATGCAGTGGCCAAGGACCACCGCCTTGTGGGCTTCCCAAAGGATCGCCAGGGAGGAAACATAGCCCTCGTTGTCTTCAAAGTACGTAGCTATGCTTGCCTGGATCGAGTCCCCGGAAGAGGGAGTTTTAAGCAAAGAGTCATTAAGATGCCAATGACAGCGGCATATCGAGGAAGAAAAGAGGAAGAAAGAGAATAGGACAGGGCTATGATCGGACCAGGAGATTCCAGAGAGGCAGAGGAGAGCATGCGGACCATAAGAAGGTTACCGAAAATAATAGATGCGGGTATGGAATTTGTGAGGGTGAGAATAAAAGGTAAAAGAGCGATCAGAGGGGTGGTTAATCTGCCAAAGATCATAAAGGGCCCCCGAACTTATCAATCGCCGAAAAGCGTTGACAAATGCAGCTGGGGAGGAGATGGCAATGCAGGGTAGAGATGATGTAGGAATTGAAAGGAACCCGTCATGTCAAAGTGTGTCTCCTGGAGATAGACAATGTCGGCCTTCAGAGCTACCAACTCTCTCTGTGGCAAACGCCTCTTAGTTGGGGAGTTGAGTACCTTCACATTCAAGGAGAAACACTTGAGCCATGAAGATGTAGGTGGGTGAAGAAGTGTAGGTGTAATGGGGAACAAATGAGGTCATCTCGACACGGCTGGGGAGGAGAGGAGGGGAGGAGAACACCAGGGACATGCAACCGGACCTAAGAAGGACAAAGAAGACGAGCAAGAAGGAAAACCAGCAGGACAAAAGACAAGAAGAGGGAACAAAAGACAAACCAAGAGGGACACAAGGGAAGGAGGGAAAGGGAAACATAACCTTAAATGAACCAATGGCTTGGGAGCTAGAGAAGAGACCATAAGTCATTAATATGTCTGCCTTTGACTTGGCCTTGATGGGGGAAGTGGAAGTACGCTCCAGAAGGGAGACCACTGAAAGAGACATGATTCCCGCACAAAGGCCAAGCCAATGAAAAGTCCTGCAGAAGTACCCCAGGGGGTAACAAAGAAGCAAACAAATAAAACAAGGGGAAAGTAGTGCAAGCAAATATAAGCAATAAAGATGCATAGCAAACAAGAAGTCCTGCAGCCGAACAATGAACCCAGTCCTAGGAAGGATCTTCATGGTAGATCAGGACCAGAGCTCCGGGGGCTCGGAGAAGGTAGAGCCCGGCCCACTCTGTGGCGTTTCCCCCAGACAGGTTGCCATACTGAGGGCAGAGGAGGAGGTGGTGGAGTCAGGCCCCAGTCCGTAAGCTGAGGGACCTGGAGGTCGAGGGCAGCACAAAATCCTGGCAGATCAGCAAAGGACCGCAGAACAGCAGAGCGTCCATCCCGTCTGGCTTGCAGAACAAAGCAAAGGACCATCTGTAAGGCACCTGAGAACGGTCCTGGTAGAGCTGAATAGGTGCCCCATCAAAGTCAAAGTTCCGGAGGGAACGTGATTTCGCCATTATCCACTCCTTCAATTGGAAATCAGCTACACAACAAATAACATCCTGGGGGGACCATTAGAGGGGCGGGGGCATAGAGCCCGATGAGCACAGTCAAGCTTGATCTTGTGGGATGTGGGTTCGCCCCAAAATCATGTTGAAGATAGCTTCCAAGGTGATACATAAGTCCTCAGCCTGGGTAGCCTTGGGGAGCCCACGGGCTCTAATGTTATTACGCCTGCCCCTATTATCTAGGTCTTCAACATGAGAGTGCAGGTCTCCGAGGAAGTCAGACTGAGCCATGATGGTAGCTTGAAGCTGAGCAATGTAGGACCTTGTAGAGTCATGGGCCCCTTCCAAGTCCTCCACTCTACTAGAGAAATGTTGAAGGTCCTGTGACTTCTGCGATCAGGGCTTTAAATTCCTCTTTAGTAGGGATTTGTGAAAGTAGCTGTCTGACGTCTGGGAGGGCCGGAGTGGAGGCTGGGACCCCTGAGCAATCCAAATCAGAGTCCAGACCGGTGTCCCAAATAGGGTGGGCAGCAGCAGAGCGAGGGGCCCCTGAGTCCTGACAGGTAGAAGGGGGATCCTGTGATGGCACAGTCCTGGGGACACCCATGCTGGTTCTGTGGGAAGACATGGTCCTCTGTGGTTTAGGAGCATCACTAAGCAGCAAGGTAGGGGTCCCAAAGGGACAACAGCCCCTGGTAGTAGAATGCAGAGGTGTGGTAGCTGTCCGGCCAGTCAGGGCCAAAGGAGAGAACCCAGCAGGAGAAGGGGGCTGAGGAGGAGGGATTGTGTACCCTGGTGGAAGGGGCGCCCCTTTAAAGGGACAGGACAGCTTCCCCTGCAGTGGGAGAGGGGGGTCCCCAGGGGCCTGAGATTCCAGGAGAGAGAGGAGTGGAGGTGAGCCAGGTCCAGGTAACCGCAGGGCAGGGGGGGACTCACCAGCTGCGGGGAGCCAGCAGCCAGGGAGACCTGCATGGGGGCCGTAAGCAGCAGCGGCACCACTCCTGTAGTTGTGGCACAGGGGGAGGCAGAAAATGGTGGGCAGGGAGCAGCACCATTTCCCACGTGGATGCCGGAGGCCGGGACAGGAGGCAGGGATAGCTGAGAAAGAGCCCCTCGGTCACCGGCAAGAGAGGTAGACTGAGCAGGGCTAGCTGGAGGATGTGCCGCCGGAGCCCCCACAGAGCGGGACCGGAGGAGATGTGCTGGGCCTGACAAGGCAGATGGTGAGCCCGGGACTGAGGAGTAGGCCGGGTGGAGGTACCGGGTGATGGGGGCAGAGGAAAGCTGGGGTCCAAGCAGGTAGGCGGGTTCCTCTGTCCTTCAGCAGGCAGGAGGCTGATTAAGCTAATAGAAGGCCACAGGGAACGGGAGCTCACTCACTAGGCAGCCATCTTCAGCAGCGGAAAGCAACACCCCCCAGGATCCTCATTTTAACCACCACAATACAGCCAAAAAAGGAGATATATAATGCGACCTCCATTTCTCCATGAGAGGAATAGCAAGAAGTGAGGTGAACCCCCAAGTACTTAATAGCAGAAGAGGACCATTTAAAAGAATAGTTAGAGTGCAGGACAAGGGAAGATTCAGAGGAAGTGATTCAGTTTTGACAGGATTGGACAGGCTTCCAAACAGGAGGCAGAGAAGGAGAGGATGTCAGATCCCAGTCCACCATCTGGGGTACCGGCAAATCCAAGGTAGAGCAGAAGGCCGGGAGATCAGAGAAAGAGCGTAGAACAGCAGAGAGTCCATCTTTACAGGCATGGAGAGCAAATGGAAAGTCCCACCTGTAGGGCACTTGGTGAGAGCGAAGAACTGCCAGGAGGGGTTGAAGCATCTGTCTTTTCCGTAGTGTTAGCCAAGCCAGGTCAGGGAACAATTGGACCGGAGCTCCGTCAAAATCCAACTTCCTCAAAGATCGAGCTTTAGCCATGATGGCCTCTTTAATCTGGAAATCGTGCACACAACAGACAACATCTCTAGAAGCGCCAGTATTGGATTTGAGGCGGAGGGCCCTATGAGCTCTGTCCAGTTTGATCTTATGGGAAGAGGGCTCACCCAAGATAAGGTGGAAAATAGCCTCCAGAGTGACATGAAGGTCTTCCTCACGGGTAGCCTCCGGCAGCCCTCACACCCGTATGTTATTACGCTTCCCATATTGTCCAAGTTCTCAATGTGGCCATGGAGGTCACTGAGAAAGTCCATTTGAGATGCAATTGTAAAGTGAAGCTGAGCAATGTAAGCCCTGGTGGGATCATGAGCATCCTTTAAACCCTCAACCCTGTCAGAAACATGCTGCAAATCTTGGCGCAGCGACAAGATCTCCGCCCGACAGGTATCTTTAACTTCAGCAATAAGTGAACGGAAGTCCTCTTTAGTTGGAATTTGGGAGAGGAGCTGACTTAAATCTGGAAGGGCAGGTGAGGGTGCAGGTAAGCCTGAGCAGGCCAGATCAGCTTCTGAAAGGGCATCCCAGGACCAAGAGGCAGTCACTGGCATAGGAGGCACCAAAGGCCCTGAGGAAAACAGAGGACTCCCCTGGGAGGACAGGTGGTAGGCACCAGTAGACATCTTGTGTGCTGACAGGACCCTCTGTGGCTTGGGAGAAGCAGGAGGGACGCAGCTAGCAGAGTGAGGCTCAGGGGTAATGAGAGGGGGGGGGTCAGGCAACCCACACCAAGACCCCTCTGAGGTGGACAACACAGGAGGGCAGCTCAGACCCCCAAGCAGGAGATGCAGGCAAGGGGTGGGCAGAGTGAGGAGGGCCAGTAGAGGACACCAGCAGGCAGGAGGGAGATGAAGGCGATCCCTGGACCAGTGTGGTCCAAGATGGCGGCCTTGTGCTCAAGGAGGGGGAGGAGATCAGATGCAGCGCAGGCAAGGACGGCTGAGCGGCACTCAGGGGACTGGGACTCCTGGCCGACAGGCTGGAGGAATCACTCACCACCCAGGATCGGGCATGCAGGAGATGCAGTAGGCACACCAGCAGGAGCGATGTCAGCGACCGGAAGCTTCAAAGTCTCCACAGAAGAGCAGGGCGGAGGCGGACGGACTGCCGCACGGAGCCGGGTCTGAACAGCGGGGACAGGCGGCAACTGTTGGGAAGGTGTCTCCAGGTCCTCTGGAGCAGGTAGCTAGAGTGCAGGAGGGTCCGCAGCCCTGTCGGAGGAAGGACCTCGGAAGCGAGACCGCAGGCCTTGCACAGGGCCTGTAATGGTGGGCGGGCAGTCAGGTGCGGAGGCCAAAGGCGACCGTAGGTAGTGGAGAATGCCTCCAGGCGGAGCAGGACACGGCCAGGTGATGGAGGAAGGCTTCTTGGAATGTCGGGAGGTCCTCCCCATCTAAAGTAGCAGGGTCACCAGGAGTTTTGGGCTAGTTTACGGCCACAGGAGCGGGAGCAGACCTAGTGTGCGGCCATCTTAGTCAGTGCCACGCACCCAGATTCTTGATATATATTTACCTTTGTGATTTTGGGGTGCATCTTTTTAGTTTCCATTCTTTTACTTTCTTACCATTAAAGTTATGTCTAAGATCCCTGCAGCTCCTTCATTTATTGATCCGATCCAATAGGTTTTTGTTCCCAGCCCATAGGTTTTTTGGGACTTAAAGGGACTTTTTGGTAATGCAGCTAGCTCATACTGCAACTGATTCCCACTCAAGTCAATGTTACTTTGCTGCAGGGCCAACTGTAGCCACAACCAAATATATGGTGCTCGCCTGGTAAACAATAAAGGGCAGTGTTGCCTATTTGCATATAGATGGTCATCAGCATAGTCCTGGAAAACTCTTTTAATTTAACAATAAATTATACAACAGCTAAAGTAACCCAGCACTTTGTTCCCTTGTCTAGACTTCATTTTTGGGTTCACTCTCTTCGGTTAAGAACATTGGAAACGGTCCAATCCATGTCAGAGTTGAGCTCTCCAAGCATCTTGAAAGCTATGAAACATCTTCATCACTTCCTATGCAAAGCTCATACCAAGGACCTACCTGGGTGGCTACCAAACAGCCACATCCATCTGAATGAACAGCAAGTGTGCATTATTAGTGCTGCAGCCAGTTCCATTAGGGGGTATGAAACTGATGATCTGGGTTGGTGAGACAGGTCCTCCTTGTTTCCATCCTGAAGATATGACATCCTCCTATAATCTTATGATGCACCATGTCATGACCATGCACAATAAAATCCTGAATAAAATACAAATCTTTGTTACATATGATAAATGTAGATTTAGGAAATGTATGGTTTAAAAAAGCAGTAATTCTACTATTGACCAGTTTACAGAGAGCAATGCTGTCACCTCAGCTCCAGATCTATAGTGCCGATCAGATTATTTTGTTATCAGTAAATGAGAAGGAGCTTCATAGTCTATACTCTGCAGATCACACCCATCCTGTGACAGTGAGAGAACGGCAAACATGACACCCACACCAGAAAATAGAGACCCACTGATCATTTGAGCTTTGGACAGTGCTGAGGCGAGAAAAGGGGATTAGTTCATTGGCTAGAATAAAAAAGACATACAGTATTGCATAGAACAATATAAAACACAGTATATGGAGACTTCCAAGGGCTTTTAAAGGGGTCCTCTGTCGCTGGCATCTTATCCCCTATCCAAAGGATAGGGGATAAGATGTCAGATCGCCACGGTGCCGCTGCTGGGGACCCCGGGGATTGCCGCTGCGGCACCCCGCCATCATTACTGCGCAGAGCGAGATCACTCTACACGTAATGACGGGCGATACAGGGGCCGGAGCAGCGTGACATCACGGCCCGTCCCCTTAATGCAAGTCTATGGCATAGACTTGTATTGACGGGGGCGGGCCGTGATGTCACAAGGGGCGGAGTCATGACGTAACGATGCTCCGGCCCCTGTATTGCCCGTCATTACGTGCAGAGCGATCTCGCTCTGCGCAGTAATGATAGCGGGGTGCTGCAGCGGCGGGACCCTGGCGATCTGACATCTTATCCCCTATCCTTTGGATAGGGGATAAGATGTCTAGGGGCGGAGTACCCCTTTAAACAAGTAATAACTTTGCTGAAGTTGTATTAACAGTATGTTTGAGATCTTAGTTGACAGACTAAATTGTTGAAGCATATACATAGTTTTAGCAATCTGAGGCCCATTTTAGAAAGAATAGACAGTTTAAAGTGCTCACCTCTATGAAGTCCACATACCCTAACAGGGCATATAAACAGGGCTTGTCTTCATGAGACAATCCCTTTAGACTAAATTGTGATCAAAGTTCATCAATCGTAATTCATTAGGAACTCAGGTTAGATGAGCATTCAGGGGTGGTTGGAGACGAAGCTGTCATACAGCTTGTTTGATGGAAATTACACTTAAAGGGATCTTCTCTTCTTCTTTTTTCAGGTCTGCACAGAAGTGAGCCTCCTTTGTCTTCCTGCTTTCAGCAGGAAGGGCTCTCACTCTGCGATTGATAGTTCAAACACACTGGTTTGTGTGCAAGCTACTAACATTTTGCATAACTCACTGACACAGTACAGCTTGCACACAAGAAGCAGGGCCGTTACGTAAATGATAATGTTTACATAAAGATAGGGTTCCCGGCAGGTGACATCCTTCTCCTCCTGTGCAGAGAGAGTGTGAAGTCAGGAGCAGCAGTCCACAGCAAGGAGAGGTAGTCTTTAGTCTAGGCAATGAGCAGTAAACAAGAGGTAGAGAAAAGCAGTTGCAACATGAAAAGAAGGCGAGTTTGAAAATTATATATTTACAAAAGTGTATAAAAGTTGCAGAAGAAGCAGTCAAAGTTGCAGAAGAAAAACTCTTGAAAGGACACCTGGGGAAACTTATCAAAACCTGTGTAGAGGAAGAGTGGTGCAGTTGTCCATAGCAACCAGATTACATTCTTCATTTTTTAAAAAGCCTCTAAAACTGAAAAAAGTGATCTGATTGGTTGCTATGGGTAGCAGCACCCCGCTTTCACTATCTTTGTAAGGCCTATACAGTCGAATAAAGCATCAGTAGTAAAAAGATAATACCTTGGTAGAGCACATGGGTGAATGTGATTTAGACAATGGAGGCTCAGTCCATATTCAGACACATATTCAAGAGAAAAAAAATCACAGAAGCAATTTTTGCGTTTAGAAAAAACTTCCTTTAGTAGCAGCCTTCAGGCCAAAATTTCGAGAAATACAAACAATAGTCACCCCAAGTGCTCACTGATATCCACAACAGTCCATAAGAGCTCTGTTCAATCTTCACCCTTTCTCGGGCATGTGGAGTTCAGAGGACCTTCCTTCCTCTCACGAAGGAGAACCGCTGAATGAGCGCCGGATGCTTCCGACGCTTCGGAGGTCACGCCCCCTTTCTCAAGTATCCCTATCGAGCACCCACCACCACATACATAGTCATCAAATCTCGCGAGAAATTTTCTCTGCAACAAGAAGGTAAGTGTTAAAAACATATAACAATCATAAAAACTATGTATCTAAAATAGCAGTAATATATTGAGATGTTTTAGTTCACAGAGAAGCCGTATAGTTCCAGATTTCATTCATTCCATTCGGTATCAGAGAGTTTAAGGTTTAAATCCAAAACACCTCTCTCTGTAATAATTTCTTAATAGAGAATTATTACAGAGAGAGGTGTTTTGGATTGAAACCTTAAACTCTCTGATACCGAATGGAATGAATGAAATCTGTAACTATACGGCTTCTCTGTGAACTAAAACATCTCAATATATTACTGCTATTTTAGATACATAGTTTTTATGATTGTTATATGTTTTTAACACCTTCATGTAGCAGAGAAAATTTCTCGCAAGATTTGAAGATTTGATGATATGTATGTGGTGGTGGGTGCACGATTGGGATACTTAAGAAAGGGGGCGTGACCTCCAAAACGTCGGAAGTGTCCGGCGCTCATTCAGTGGTTCTCCTTCGTGAGAGGAAGGAAGGTCCTCTGAACTCCACACCCTCAAGAAAGGGTGAAGATTGAACAGAGCTCTTATGGACTGTTGCGGATATCAGTGAGCACTTGGGGTGACTATTGTTTGTATTTCTTGAAATTTTGGCCTGAAGGCTGCTACTAAAGGAAGTTTTTTCTAAACGCAAAAATTGCTTCTGTGATTTCTTTCTCTTGAATATGTGAATAAAGCATCAGAACATATTGTATGTCTAAACGCTGCTCCATTTAAGAGGAGAACTTAAATTGGGGTCCCATCGGTTAGACTCTCACCAATCAGACACCTATCACCTACTCTGGGCATAGGTGATGCGTGTGTTGGCGGCAAAACCCCTTCATGCTGGGCAGAGGCGTAGATTCAGGGCCCCGATTCTGCAATAGGGCCCATATGCCAATTATTGTACTGCTCTCTTAAGGGGCAGATGTGCTTTGGGGCACTGGTGCGACTGCTACCTCTATAGCTACATCCGGGATGCTGGGCAACCACTTAAGATTCAACGTGGATGAACGATCTCTCCATTAACACGTCAGACAGAAAAAATTACCACGTGCACTGATTGCCTGTAACTGGCCAATCGTGCCATACACAGACAGTATCAGATGGTAACCAAAAGAAAAATCCAACATAATCTCTCTCCTTTAATGCACATAGCAGTCAGCAAAATTTGTTAAAATTAGACATTTTAGACAGTTCTCTCATTATGTGTATGACCAGAACCACCAAAAACATTTACATACATATGTATGACTGATATAACTTTATTACATTTTACGCCTTTATTACGTCTTATTTATGTCCCTTTAAATAGTAGTATTAGGTCTTCAGAAATATTGTTGGGTACGGCAGACGCATCGTACACCTGCTCCGTACATTATTTCTTTCTGTAGGTGGTTAAGAAAATTTGTTCATGCAAAACTTGGATGACACATTCAACAATAATGCAGTGTAAAGTCATTTTACTAAACCATGACTTGGAAAGCATACAAATAATGCATGTTACTATTGTTTTTAGCAATGGCAACATGACAGTTTACACTGTATATCAAGAAATAACGAGAGAATAAAGTAATTCATGTATATGTATCAAGGAAAGCCGACATCAAATGCTACATAGAAATATATGTCCAGAAGCTATCCCATGGTTTGTGATGTAACAGGGCTGCCATGGATATGTCGACAAGATATGGACCTATAGATATGCGTCCAATCTGACAATAGAGAGTGCAAAACAACATCCTCTTACAAGTTAAGTTGTTACCCAAACACTGACACCAGCTCTCAGGGCAAGCTTTGCAAGGCATGTGACAGCTATGACACATATACTGATGAATGTCCTTGATCTCAACAGCAGAGCAATGTGTCTGTAGATAGTCATTAGATGACACCTACCTGCTGAGGATCTTTCACAGCACCATCCAGCTGACAGATAACTCAATTTGTTCTCTTGTCCAACCATCAAAGTTATAAGTTCATGGTTGCAGATGCCATCTAACACCACAGAAGTACCAGGTCCAGTCGCAACTCAGTTGCTGTCTTTATCAACTTCAGCTGAACTAACAGTATTTACAGCAGGCACAGCCTGACATGCTGCATGAATAAAAAGGTGAAAATAGTATAGCTGCCAGCACCCTCTAGAGGCTTCACACAGTATGCAGGTAGGTAGGGAGAGAGGTAGATACCTGGTCATCTGGCCTCTGCACTGGTATAGTGGGGCTTGTAGTTAGGGGTAGTGCTGGGCGGTATACCGGTTAAAACCGAATACCGTAATTTTTTCCTGCACGATATGAATTTTGCCCATATCGCAATACCAGATGGGCCCCTTCCCCCCCCCCCTCCCCCCCCCCCCTCGAATGAGTGAATTATCCGCCGCAGCGCGCTGTCCCCACAGCGGGGAACTAATCATATGTGACCCCCCCAATGAATTATCAGCTGCGCTGTCCCCACATCATGTCACCCGCAAGTGCTCCTCTGCTCATCCTCCTATGAGTTGCGGGCCGTCGGTGCTAGAAATCTGTACTGTACTACAAATAACGTTGCCCGGGCTGCAAAAATAAACAAAATAAACTTTAACTCACCTTCCGACGTTCCCCATTACCGGCCCCATGGTCCCTCCGCAGTGGTCCTGGGGATGGGGATGCGTCACAGAGCCATCAGCCTATCACCGGCCACAGCGATGTCCCGCCCCGGCCGCTGATTGGTTGAGCCCACTGTCATGTAAGGAGCAGGCTGGCTTCATACATGACAGTGCGCTCAGCCTATCAGCGGCCGCAGCGATGTCCCGCCCTGGCCGATCATAGGCTGGCAGCTCTGTGACTTTCCTGTCCCAAGGAAACAGCAAGAGGACTGCAGCGCAGGTCAGTGAAGACGGTACCAGAGCCCGGGAAACATTATTTGTAGTACAGTACAGATTTCCAGCGCCGGCGGCCCGCAACTTATAGGAGGATGAGCAGAGGAGCGTTGCCGTGACATGATGGTGGGACAGAGCAGCTGATAATTCATTGGGGGGGGGGTGTTGGAAGAAGTGGCGCCCAGGACACGGGGGGAATATCATTAAATACCGTGGAACCGGCATCACTTACAAAAATACCGTGATACACGTTTTTGCTCATACCGCCCAGCTCTAGTTAGGGGTGCCTAAAACTGCATTAGAAAATCGGCCGGGGAACAGTTTTTATTCCTTTACTGCATGACTCAGTGTTTCCCATCCAGTGTGCCTCCAGCTGTTGCAAAACTACAACTTCCAGCATGCCCAGACAGCCGTTGGCTGTACAGAATTGTAATATTATTTTGATAATTTATTTTAAAGCAAAACCATCAATTCCAGGGCTTTTTACATTTAATGAAGGGGTGTACATGAGGCAAGAACATTAACTGAAAGAGGGGAAAACACAATGGCCTGATTTATTAAGAGTGGAATGTAGTTTTTTTTGTGGGTTTTATTTCCCTACAATTTTTTTCCCCACAGTATTTACTAAGGTTTCCCTACATTTTGCACTTTTCCCTACATTTTACATTTTGTACACATGCTCTGAACTGAGGGGTTTTCTTCAGCTCAAATCCATCACATTTTCCGTGGAAACCTTAGTAAATATGTAGATTTTTTGGTGAAAATGTCGGAAACACGCCCCTTTTATGTGACCATACCCCCCGACAGACACGCCCCTTTTTGGGCTTTCTCAGTAAAATGGAGAGTTGGTTGGGTCTTTCATTTCTGGCGCAGACAGAATGCTGGCGCAAATGCCAGCGCAGACAGAATTTTCTGGTGCAATGCTGGTCTGGTGCACGGCCCGACAAAGCATGTCGGGTTTACAATAGTAAATCAGGGCGAATGAATTCAGTTTTAGTAATCAATCTTTTAGTAATCAGAAGAGAAGGAGGAAGATATAGCTGATAGACACTGTATAAATCCTGGATAGCAAAGAGGTAAAATCTAGAGGAGAGGGGTAAATTTGAGTGTTGTCAAGTGGTATCGACAGCTGTACCAGGTCAAAAGTATACATGGAGAGCAGCCCAGGTTCCAGGAGTGAGACTTGGTGGACGCCAATAAAATGGGTAAGACAAGGAGGTGGTGTGTGAGTGTAAGAACTAAGGCACAAACTACGTGAGAGAAAAAATAGAGTGATTTTCCCCCAGCAACCAATCACAGCTCAGCTAACGAGCTCTGGTAAAGTGAAACCTAAGCTGTGATTGGTTGTTGTGGGAAAATCACTCCATTTTTTTCTCTCACAAAGTTTGATAAATCTGGGTCTAAATGTTCAGCTGGTTACGTATAAGGAAATGTAGGAGAGAACCAGATCAGTTATGTAGATGTGTGTGGAGTCTGTAACAGGAAGGAGTGATTGACAGTATCGGAGACAGAGGACAGGTCAGGAAGGAGAAACATAGGGGGAGATTTATCATTGCTTTTAGGGCATTTTTTTGTCTATGTTTTGGCGCAGTTCAGGCGCAAGCCGCATATTTAGCAACTTTTATGCGCCTTTTGATATAGACAGTTTCACTCTTTTTGCCTACCCGTAGAACTTTTTATTTTTGACCATGCAGTGGCCATGTATTTATCATTTGCCACTTTTGTCAAAAGTCGCTATTTTGTGCGCAAAGGTACTTTTTTAGGCGCAAAGCTACACCACCTACCAGTAGGCGAGAATCACTTCTATCTGCCACAATTCAACAGCGTCCCACTCCCCTTCTATGACACACGCTCAGGAGCTGAGCGCGGGTCATCTCTGGGTGGTCCTGGCGACTATCTGCCACCAGGACCCATCTCTAATGCCTGACATCACCGATCACGGTGATTCATGGCTTTAACCCCTTAGACAGCACAATCAAATTTGATTGTAGCGTCTAAAATGCAAGTAAAAATGTCCCGGCAGCTCTGTGAAAGTAGGTAAAAACACCTAACCTGCCAAATTCAGGACCCGGGAAAGTGTCATCTTCTTCCCTCCCTCACAAGTGTCTAGAAAAAGTGTATGTGGTAGAGATTTTCCCACTACAGCAGAGCTGCGCAAAATTGATCATCCTGCTGCACCTTCTTGATAAATAAGATGCACGCTAGTCAAACCCACCATCCAAATAAACATGGGAAAATAGCTCTACCGTAGACATTCTATAATAAATCTGGGCCATAGTTAGGATATGTTCACACAACGGAATGTCAGTGCTGAATTCTGCAGGAATATTTTGCACGGAGATTCCGCTGCAGCAGAGTCCTATTTATTTCAATGGGATTCTGCTGCACTGTCCACATGGCAGAATTTCCACGGCAGACCTTTCTGCCGTGGAAAAATCTCAATTCTGGCGTCCACAGAAACAACAGACATGTCTATTCTTTCTGCGAATTCCTCTCGGAAATGCATTGCCATCTATGAAGCGGTGTGTTTCCCATCGGTCCTAGTGCCTGCCAAATTTTTCAAATGTGCGGAATGTCCGCCAGGGTGAACATTCCGGATATTTTCGGCTGTGTGAACCCGGCCTATTAGTGTGAGGATTTAACAGATTATTAGACTATTGTTAGGCAAAAGTGGTTGTGAGAAGCTCCTCCTCAGAATAACATTGGGGAATTCTACAATCACATATAATACACAATTTATCAATGCAAACACTATAAATTTAGTCTAAAAAAATTGCTAATTTTTGTGCAACACTTTACATTTTTGCACAAAACACAGAAAGAGCCAACATTTTTATTATTTATCAAAACGTGGCCTGCGCAAGAATTTGCCAGAAAACTGTAATTGGTAAAATCCGCTAATGTCTATAATTCCAACGCTTTTTTTTTATTACATAGTTGAGGTTATTCATAAGGTATAAATATAATGTGAACATGAAACATTGTACAAAGAGCATAAAATATACTTTATTATTATAAAAAAAATATATAAAAACATCCCTGGGGCAGAAAACATAGATCATTCTATTCCCTTTCCCTGTATTATTTAGGTAAATTAAGTCATTTTCTCTAACTTTTTTTGGTCATAATGAAATATTATTATTATATTTCATCTTTTACATGTTATATCCAAGAATACTTCTAATGATAAAAGAATATATAATGCACACACAGATTTGAATAAAAAACGCATATATATATATATATATATATATATATATATATATATATAGTAATTTTATATAGTAATTTCCATTTCTTCTCTTCTGTGTTCTTTGATGGGTTAAGTGACTTTTTCAGCTGGGATTCTGTGTCTTTCATCTGTTATATAAAAAAATAAAAGATTAAAATCAGCCTAGCATATATCCGCATGGCACAGTCATTATACACTTGTAAAGTCCGCTTTGAATTTCCATTTAGCAGAACACTTTTGGTAGAATGTCATCACTGTTGTATCTTCTTTACATGTATTCCAGCACCTTGGTAGACCCCTTAATCCCCAAATCATATAGTAGATACTTTAGCCTATGCTGGAGATGTAAATCAGAGCAATTTTCTTATCACTGGCTGCTACACAATTCTATTGCTAATATATATATATATATATATTAGGCTGGGTTCACATATGTCCGGCATCCGGCATAGGTGACCTCAGCCTAAATCTCGACACAACTGATGACAACTTGTATGGCATCCAGCATCCATTGTTTCTGGGCAATGGACAAGGGAACACAGCAAGCTGCGTTCCCCTCTCCGGTGCCCTCCGGCGTGTTCAACCATCTGGCGTCAAAATTGAGACGCTGGATGACTGTGAACTGTCCCATTCAAATGAATGGGATCAGTAGTTCTAGCATCAGTTTCCACTGGCCAGTGTTCGGAACATTTAGTTGCAAACTCTGTGTGCATGCTGCGGGGGTTGGACACGCCCCCTCGTGATGTCAGGCCACTCCCTCTCAATGCAAGTCTATGGGACGGAGCTTGGCGGCCGGTGGTGTTCCCCTTTAAGGCACACTCAGGGCAGCTGCCCTTGTGGATCTATTGCCAGAGTTTTGCAGTGTAATCTCCTCTTTTTCCTATCTTTAGCATCTCAGTATGAAATGCTGAGTGTAACCTTGTGGTGCTGTTGCTTTTTTTTCCCTCTCACATAGCTCCATACAAAATCCAGTTAATTTATAACACCTTCTCCTGAAGAGGCCATCTATTGTACTGTACTATGTAAACTATGTTCTGGCACAGTTTAGCTTGTTCAGTGAACTTATACGAGCACTTTGACATGGCATAACAGAGAAGAGTATGTACTTTGCTGTGCTTTTCCAAAGGAATAAGGGAAAGTAATTTAATGTATGTGTACTACTGGCATATAGCCCAACTCTGGCCCTACCCCTTAAATGAAGAGGAATATAAATAGGTATACACAATGGAGGGGGCTCTCAGGGTTCTTTTAGCAGCAGTGAGAGAACTAAAATTACCTTGTCACTACCCTGAAGGGTTAATCTAACAAAATGCAGGATTTTAAAATCCTTTAAATCACAGATACACTTTAATCAAAATCATGGTCAGACTAAAGTTGATAGCCCCCACTGAAGAATTCTCTCCCTACCTATCTACTGTGATGACTTCCATATAGAAAGGGAAGATGAGCTTTATAGTTTTAATATGTATAATAGCAATTTCAAAATCCTGTTACATATTTTACTAACAATACTTACCAGATAGTTCAGCACCATTGTAAACTTTATTCTTATTCCTTACCTGAGATATCACTTCCTTCCATGGAGGCATCTCTAGAGGCAGACATCTGTTTTTCTAATATCAGAGACCTGTTATAAATAACATGTAGTTTACCAAAAGTTGTTCTAAAGTGATCCTAATGCTTTAATGATGCCTAAGATTGAAATGCAGTTTAAAGGGGTACTCTGCTGCTCAGCGTTTGGAACAAACTGTTCTGAACGCTGGAGCTGGGAGCTTGTGACGTCATAGCCACGCCCCCACATGATGTAATGCCCCGCCCCCTCAATGCAAGTCTATGGGAAGGGGCATGACAGCCGTCACGCCCCCTCCCATAGACTTGCATTGAGGAAGCGCTATGACGTCATGAGCTCCCGCCTCCAGCGTTCGGAACAGTTTGTTCCAAACGCTGAGCAGCAGAGTACCCCTTTAATAATATGATTTACTCTGCTGAATCTGAAAATCTTATTATAAACTTATGGTTTATATACAATCTATATATACACAATCAGCCATAACTTTAAAACCACTGATAGGTGAATTGAATAACTTTGAATATCTGGTGACAGTGGTACCTGTCAAGGGGCGGGATATATTAGGCAGTTGTTGAAGCTATTAAGGACATTTATCAAAGTCAGTCTAGGTATACTGATGTTATACACAGGTTGTGATGGTGTAGTTGGAGCGTACATCCACCAAGCACGCTTGGTACGAGTGTGCTTTATGCCAGGTGAGTCCCGGTTGCTATCAGTAACCAGGGTCCACGGCTTATGTCGTACAACGCCGATTGGGCTGATGTCCGGCATTAACCCTTTAATCGCTGCAATCAAAGTTTATAGCGGCGCCTAAAACGAGGAAAAAAAACGCTGCAAGTAGAGTTTTGTTGTGTTCAGACCAGGAATATAGGCAAGCATACATTTGGGTCAGGGCACCTCCAAAATGGCAGGTCTTTAGTGACAGTGACCAAAATTGACCAGTCCATAGCAACCAATCAGATTGCTTCTTTTATTTTTCAGAGGCCTTTTTGAAATTGAAAGACGTGATCTGATTGGTTGCTTTGAACAACTGGTCAACTTTTCCTCTGCACAGGTTTGATAAATCTCCCACACTGTACTTTTGTACAACACTCTTGTAGTGTTGCCATAAATTTTCATGCAGTGTAAAAGGTGAAATCTAAAGCCTATAGCTGCATTTTTATGTACAGAAAAGGCCACAGCCCATTTTGGCCTTAAGGACACAGCCAATTTAATTTTTGTGTTTTCGTTTTTTCCTCCTCGCCTTCTAAATTCCATAACTTTTATATCTCCATTCACAGACCCATCTGAGGGCTTGTATTTTTTGCGCGACCAATAGTACTTTGTAATGACGTCACAAATTTTACCCTAAAATGTATGTTAAACCCCCCAAAAAAAATTTTGAGTAAGGAAATTTTAATGAAAATCACAATTTGGTAAATTTGGTGGTGGTGGTGGTGGTGGGGGGGGGGTTCATTTTCATGCTTTACGGTAAAATTACGTTTTCTTTATTTTTTGGGTCAATACGATTAAAATAATACCCATAGTTACATACTTTTCTATTATTGTAAATTTTTTTACACCTTTTTTTTGTGTGCTGAAAATGTGTAGGAGCACCAAATTTATTAAAAGGTAAAAGAGCTTTGATAAATTTTGTGAAGGTCCACATTTTCTGAAATTTCTGTCTACACATACACCAAAAAGCTACACCATGTCTCAGCCCAGACATGGTGTAGCTTTTTGGTGTATGTGTAGACAGAAATGGTGTAGTTTTAGAGACTTTTCAGTGGCTTTGCGCCTTTTTTTGCTCCTTTTTACAAAAAGGCGCAATGATAAATCCCTTCCATATCATGTCTATTGCCGTAATCAGTGGATTGCAACTCAAAATCAGCAGAAATGTGTAAACAAAAATGGCCAAAAAAAGGTGTAGAAAACCCTGCTGGCGCCTTTTTTGCCCCTTTTTTAGACACAAAAAACAACCTAAAGACAATGATAAATGTGGGCCAGTATGTTTAAAATTGCCCTATTTTGACCACCTCTAACTTTGTGTATATGGGGATGTGTGACGGTCCATTTTCTGCATCATGATCTGCAGTTTTTTTTAGTACCACTTTTGCCTATATGTGACTTTTTGATCACTTTTCATAAATTTTTTTTAGCAATGTGATGTGACCAAAAAGCTGAAATTTTGGACTTTTTTTTTTTCATTTACGTCGTTCACCGTGCAGGTTCATAACCTTATATTTTTTATAGTTCGGATATTTACACATGCGGCGATACTAAATATGTCTATAATTTTTTAGGCTTTTTTAATTAAAATGGGGAAAATGGGGGCTTTTCACAATTTTTTTTCTTTACACTTTTTCAGTCCCTATAGGGAACTATTTATAGCACTCATCAGGTTGCACTGATCAGTATTATCGGCGATCTTCTGCTTTGGTCTGCTGGAAGGCAGAAGACCCCGGGAGAGGATTGGAGGCAGGTGAGGGGGACCTCCGTCCGCCATCTTGGCTGATAGGATCCCTGCGGCAGTGTCGAGGGCAACGAGATCATTAAAAGTGCTGCACTGCTGCAGATGCCGTGATCTGTTTTGATCACGGCATCTGAGAGGTTAATGGAGGACATCAGCACGATCGCTGATGTCCACCTTTACTGGCCGGTCCGCGGCTGCTGACAGCTGCTGGGACCCGCTGTGCATGAAGCAAGCGCAACTCCTGTGCTCGCTTCATAGCCGCGCTGGTGCTGTGCACGAAGTTACTCACTGCAGCGCCGTATATTTACGGCACATATCCTTTAGGGGTTGATCATTCATGGGACCAGATACTTTCTCTAATATTATAGAACATTTGATATTGAACTATCACAAAAATATGTGTGAACATAACCTTTTATCTCCACCATCAAATGATTGTATATTACCTTGTATCAGCCGTTTAAACAAATTTGGGTGGATGATGCTAGTTGCATGGCTAAGGATAAAAAGTTCTAATCCTCCTTGTGCCATGATCCCAAGTGCCCCCTGATCATTCCTGACCAGTAAAGTGTCCTGAGCGCTCACCAACCCTTTGAGGGTGGACAATAGAGCCGTAATTAAAAAGTAGAGGAAAGGGGTTAAGGAATGTTTTTAGCGGATTGTCTCACTATAGAAACCCCCTTTTACATGAAAACTAGCTACCAACAACCTCAGCAAATATCCACAAGCAACCGGACATGTCAGATAGATGGTTGTTGCAATACAAGACCACTTTTCTGGCTAATAAAGGAGCCCCTCTATATCATGTCCACATAACCTAGATCATATGGGCAGGGGAGACATCTTCTGTAGGGGTACATTCACACGTACAGAATTTGGTGCCGGGGATGTAATGCTATTACATCAATATAAATAGGTAGTTGAACACAGCAGCAAATCTGCGCTGGATACGGTATGTGTGAATCTACCCTTAGAAATAGTCGTCTGTTTAAATTTTTCTACCTGAAGCAAAGGTAACTGGAATTTCACGGTTTTATCTTGACCCATAGAATGTTCTACATTTGTATAAGTTACTGCACTAAAGAATGTGGGAGAGGCTGATATAACACATACTAATTGCAATTACATGCTGTGCGTAAAGTATTGATGATACTAACAGTATGTGTCATATGTTTTTACATCATTAGGCTATATCTAGGCCCTTAGAAGGAGTCAGCACTGCTGGCAAAATGCGTGTTGGCACTAGATCATTAGAGTAGCTCCTGATATGTATTGTATACAGTATATAGTGTGTACAGCTGACAGGATGATATCTGCCCACAACATAGCACAGTGTTTCCCAACCAGGGTGCCTCCAGCTGTTGCAAAACTACAACTTTTCTTTTAGACCAAGTAGAAGGCTATGCTGTTTTTTTCACAGACTGATCATTTTAGGGCATAATTCAGACAAACGTATTGCACGTAAGTGAATATAACTCACAGTTAGACGTATCTTTGATATCTTTGATATTTTTCTCTCATAACATTTTCAGGATATTTCTTATAAACAGTATTTCACTTGTTACAGCTAGGTGTTATTCACGCTGCCACTCTAGTCCGGACGCCACGTTTCGGGGTCTGCCCCCTTACTCATGCATGAACCTTAGGCTTCTTTCACACATTTGTTAGGACATGGCAGAGTGACAGCCGTCGGGGGAGTCGGGGAGAATAGCTGGAGAAAAATTACTGCATGTGCCGTCTTTTTCTCCCGCTACAAAATAACGGCGCCCGACGGACCCCATCACAGTAAATGGGATCCATCGGGACCCGTTAATGCCCGTTGTGCCCCGTCCCGATAACGGCCGTTAAAGGCTGAAAAAAAAAAAAAGCCTAACGAATGTTTATGAACGGGGCACAACGGCAGTGTGAAAGTAGCCTTACATGCAATACGCTTGTCTGAATTATGCCCTAAAATGATCAGTCTGTGAAAAACAGCATAGCCTTATACTTGGTATAAAAGAAAGGTATGATACAGAGTCCGATAGAGCTCTGTCCAAGTGGACATTAAACCTTCCTAAAATCAGGAAAAAGTTACAATCACACATTGTTTGAATACAAGTTGAAAAACTACAACTTCCAGCATGCCCGGACAGCCAAGGGCTGTCCGGGCATGCTGGGAGTTGTAGTTTTGCAACAGCTGGGAGGCAACCTGGGTGGAAAACACTGACAAAGCTGGAGTTGAAATAAACTGCCCTATAACAAGCACATAACAACAGAGCAGAGGCATTCCTGTGCAGAATGAAAATGCTTCTCACAACATTAACCATTGCAGTCAACTAAAGTAGCAGAGCAGTGTGTTTATACCACATGAATATATGGTTACATAATAAATTGGCTCTGTAACAGTATAATATAATAAATTCACAGATTGTCTATATTCAGCAGATGAGGGGCATTTATTAGGGTTCAACAGAGTTGTCCTTCTAACTTAAATGGGCACTGTCCAAAACTTTTTATATGTTGTACAACTTGGCAAAACATTAACCTTTCTAATATACTGTATAGCATTTTTTTTAATCTCCTTTCTATAGAAATCATGGCTTATACAAAAAAAAAAGAAAAGAAAAAGACCACTAGGGGTCCCAATACTATGCGAAACATGACCCTGTCCAGCTTCAGCATCATCTTTGTCCTAGCTGAAGCACAGGCAAAGTCCAGGAAGTGAGTGTGGGACTAGCACTCCTCTGTGATCACTTCTGTCCTATCAGACTCCTGTCTGAAAACAGAGAGAAGGGGGTTTAAGAGCAGCCTGCAGTGATTGGATGAAGAGACCCAGCACAGCACAGTAGGCTCAGGGAGGAGTGATTGCATGATGAGTGAGGGCGGGCTCAGTGGGTTAAAAGGTATCTTTTTTCAAATCTTGAAAAGAAAAAAAAAAAGTACCTTTCAACGAGACATGAAACATGATGAGGATGTTGCTTTACAGGCCCATACAACATGTGGGAAGGGATGGGCGAAAACAAGGGTTGGGGATTGTGAATATAAGTGCAGATCCTAGAGTTGGGATAGTAGAAAGGAAAACAGCATCCCACCTATCCTCAGGTTACTTGTGGTATTACAACGTGGCTCCATTCACTTCAATGGAACTGAGCTGCAATACCACACTCAACCTGAGGACAAGAGTGGCGCAGATTATGGAAGAAAGCAGCTATGTTTTTCTGACCCTGGATAACCGTTCAAGGAAAGATACCGTTATCCCATGAATTCTTTAGTCCTGGTATATGATTGAATTATAAACCATTGCTATTTGTTATTAACAAGACAGATTAAATTAGGCATATAGAAATGCCTGACTAATGCATTACAGGCATCACCAATTAATAACAAAGATAAGAGATGTTACACAATAACATGGTAACCTTACAGGTTTTCTTAAATCCTGTCTGTAGTAGTAGTAGTTGTATAGGGAAAAGGCTGTTAAATGGATAAATAGGAGAGACCACCCTATAATCTTATAACTGGAACTAATTTTAAGGAGGACTCTGTTCCCTTAAAAATTCTTACCTGATGTAGGGTTATATTAGGGACAGTCTTCAGGTCCCCATCACCCTTACAGGAGCAAGTGCTCCAGGAGCCAGAGAAGGACCTCTCCACTTCAGAACCCTCTAGAACCCGGGCCTCCATCTAGGATGTATTATGGTGTTGTTTTCTGTTATTGTTTGAGTAAACAACACACTGTGATTAGTTTCTGTGTGTCTTGGCCTTTATTATACTTCTAGGACCTCTAGGTTTTAAAGAGCACCTTTCATATCCCACAAAATATGTCACATGATACTCAGTACCTAATCCTGATCATGTACATATAATTTTTATGTGTCTAGCACCTATATTTCTCTCACAAATACCTCTTATCTGTTGCTCACTAGGGTTATCTTTCTGTGCTTTGGAGGGGGCGTGTCTGTCTCTTGCCTTCAATCACCATACATTCACTTCCCCCCTGAGTCTGCTGTGCTGGGTCTCTTCATCCAATCACTGCAGGTTGCTCTGTAACCCCTCCTCTTTTTTTTCATGCTGTAGTCTGATATGACAGGAGAGAGCACAGAGGAGTGCTAGTCCTGCCCTGACTTACTGGACTTTGTCCCTGCCTGTGCGTTAGCTTGACAAAGATGATGTTGCAGCCGGACAGGATTATGTTCTGGATGGTATGTGGACCCCTAGTGTTGTTTTTTTAATAACCCATGAATTCAATAAAGAGGAGCAAACATTTTCTTAATGTTAATGTGTTGCCAAGATGTACAACACAAAAAAAAGTATTTGAACCTGACAGTGTTCATTTCAATTTTTACTAGATCATTGGTCATGATTTTTTTGATATCTCTTTGTGACCTTTGGCACCTTTGTAGGCAGACAACTTTCTATTTGGTCCGTTTCAGCGATTACATACAAATGTAATCTCACTGTGAGATCATGATGTGTTTTTCCTATACTTTTACTGTGTGTTTACCATGTGAATGTCGTCATCCAGCCTTGTTATACTAGATCAGTGTTTTTCAAACAGTGTGTCTTCAGCTGTTACAAAACTACAACTTTCAGCATGCCTGGACAGCCAAAGGCTGCTGGGCATGCTGAGAGTTGTCATTTTGAAACAGCAGGAGGCACACTGTTCAGAAAACACTGTACTAGATTCTAAGCTCTGCATCAAGGAGAGAGGTGACAAGATAGAACGTATAGGAGTTTAAAATAATTCTATCAATATAGCATAACCTATAAATGAAGGCACAAAACTAACTCTGAGGCATTAAATGTTAAAACCAGAAATGTTATTACTAAAAGATACATTAATGTGAATGAATTACATACTGGAAAGATCTTGCTTGGGTGACAAACCGGCGAGCTTTGTCTATTTCTTTTGCAAGTATTTTTAAATCATCTCCTTCAAACACTGGAAGGACTGGATCCTATCATGAAAGTAAAAATAAAATAAAAAGTTATATGTTATATGCGCCTAACTTTAATAATGACATATATGAATCAAACAGAATACATGTAAAGTGTATATATATATATATTGCTTGCAAATGGTTCTGACAGTGCTCCCTCAATTAATAAGGGCCTCTATTTTTCTACCTATTTAAGTCAATGGGTAGCAAAATACGCAGATGATTTTGCTACTCATTGACTTCAATGGGTAGGAAAGCATGCAGCAGCAAATACGGCACACGTAACCCTACCCTTAAACTACATTTAACATACAATACACAGTGCGATTGTACATTGCATGAAATCAGCTTGAAGATCCAGCTGATCAGCATGGGCATTTCAATGGTAAAACTTTGGAGATAATGGAACCTAAAGAATTTTAGATAGGCTCTTAAATTAAGAGCTGTTCTTAGGGGTGTGCACAGGGCGCATTACCATGCCCTAGTTTAGGGCTAAGAGGGGCTAGCCCAGCGCAACTTTTAATTGTGTATGAGTCTTTAAGACACACACAGTTGGACAATGCCACTGAATACTGTCAGGACTGTCACACACTGCCTGCACCAGAAGGTCAAGGGAGAGGACTAGCGGGGGGACTGGAGCAGTGGGAGGACACAGAGGAGCTGCAGGGGAGTGTTGTGACAGGTGAGTATTGTTTTTGTAGGTTGCTATATGGGGGGGGGGGCAGTGTAAGGATCCTAACTACTATATAGGGGCAGTGTGGAGAGCCTAAATACTATGAGGCAGTGTGAGGTGCCTAACTTCAATATGAGGGCAATATGGAGGGCCTAACTACTATATGGGGCAGTGTGAGGTGCCTAACTACAATATGAGGGCAATGTGGAGGGCCTAACTACTATTTAGGGGCTGTGTAATAGTAAAATAGCAAAAAGTAAAGGTTGAAAAAAGACCAGAGTCCACCAAGTTCAACCTATATCCCTAATCAGTCCCTACTGAGTTGATCCAGAGGAAGGCAAAAAACCCTCATATTAGAGGTAAAAATTCCTTCCCGACTCCAAATATGGCAGTCAGAATAAATCCCCTTTTGAATTCTTTTACACAATGTGAGTTCACCATGCCCGCCTCCTCTGACAGAGAGTTCCATAGTCTCACTGCTCTTACAGTAAAGAATCCCCATCTGTGCTGATGTAGAAACCTTCTTTCCTCTAGACATAGAGGATGCCCCCTTGTTATAGATACAGTCCTGGGTATAAATAGATCATAGGAGAGATCTCTGTACTGCCCCCTGATATATTTATACATAGTTATACAAATAGGAGGTTTGTATTGTAATATTTTCTCCTTCTATACTGGTGTTATTTGGTAACTGTATGACTGTATTTAGGTATACATACAGTTATGTATATATTTTTTTTAATATGTAATTTTCTATTAAATACCCAAATACCCTACTAGCTGTCGGATGAGAGTTCATTTCGTCTACAGCTTGCTCCCTTCACCTCCCCATAAATAATGTATTCTTGAGCAATTGTTAGACAGGAATCCTATAAGTATGGCTACGTTTTACTTTCTGGAAGCGACCAAGCGAATCAGACCCAAATAATACAAACATCTTCATCAGTGAAGCCCTCGGTCAACATCCTGTGTGCAGCAAAGTGTCCATCCATATCCCCATGTTGAGAATGGTATCTCCCTCCGGACAGAGATGCTAACTTCTTCAGGAATTCATTTCCTGGCCTAAATAGAGATACAAGATAACAAAGTAAATAAATTGTTTAAAAAAAATTAAAAAAATAACAGTGACTGCTTGCAGATTTCCACTAAAAGTTATTGTACACTAGATTTTTTCTTATTTGAAATCAATAAATTTTGGTTACATAAATACAATTGTTAAGAGGCTTTAAAGGGGTATTCAGCTGCTCAGCTCTTGGAACAATCTGTTCCGAACACTGGAGTCGGCGCCGGGAGCTTGTGATGTCATAGCCCCACCCCTCATTATGTCATGCCCCGCCCCCTCAATGCAAGTCTATGGGAGGGGGCGTGGCGACTGTTACGCCCCCTCCCATAGACTTGCATTGAGGGGGCGGGGCGTGACATCATGAGGGGGTGGGGTTATGCTATCACAAGCTCCCGGCGCAGGCTCCAATGTTTGGAACAGTTTGTTCCAAATGCCGAGCAGTGGAGTACCCCTTTAATGTTGTGAATGCACTGTCCATTTGACTTATGTGCCATAAACGCTCCCATGTCAAAGAAAAGCATAGGCCCCTATTCATCTGACAATGACCAATCAAGTGTCCATTAGGCCTCCATTGGACCAGCATACATAAACATACAGATTTGTCTGCTGTACTAAATAGCATAGTCCATCCAAATATATGCATTGGGGGATGTCAACAGACAGGTAAATCTCTAAATGGTTTTAGTGGACTCTGCCATGACAGCTTTTACCATATACGGTATATCTTATGAGGTTTAGGCAACATACCTTTCTGAAGTGTTGAAAGTAACAGTGTGTACTTTGATATTATGGGACTTGACAAGATGTTCTGCAAGCATTAGGTTATAGCTAATATCTGGCTTCCCGTCTGTCAGGAGGTAAACACCTTGTACATCTGGATAAGCAAAACCTTTCTGGAACAAGAAGAAAATGAATTCGTTTAGAAATGTTATGTTAATTTTATGTTAATTATTCTCCCCCCGAGTTAGGAATAGTTTGGCTTGGTTTTATGTATAATTATTTCATCTTTTTCCTTGTCACCCACATTCAAACTAGTTTCAATCACCCTGAATAAAGAATAATACATATATACAGCTAAATAAAATGTTTCATTATACATTCTATTTTCTCAAGTTGGAAAAGTGGGAAAAATGGAAAGACCTAAAATTTATTATTATGAATCTCCCATACATTATGGCATGCACATTAGGGGTTCTAGAAAGAAGAAGGTCCAGTGGCACCAGACCTCCCAGACCAACACTGAGGGTAGTCTATGGGTCTGTTTAGTGGACTCAGACCACACTACATCCATTGAATACTCTTTTTAGCCAGATGTGCACGACCAGTGTCTCAGCTCCCTTCTAAACACCATTCCCAGTTTTTAATCTCTGAAGTGAAAGACAAGTGATGAGCAGATATTTCGGTGGTTAAAAACCAAAGAATGCCTCGGTGGTTTCCAGAGATATTATTTTTTGTGTGCATGACTCTGTCCTCAAATAATGTATCATGACCAAGGCCAGGTCCCTCCGGAACTGTGAATTCAATGGGTCTTCCATACAATTGTATTCAGATCTCTCCAGGCTTACACTCCTGAATCAATGCCATCTCCATCCTCTCCTTATGACCCTGCGGAACCACTAGGCCACGTACAGATAGAACATTATGTTTGCATTGTTAGCTCGCAAAGACATCCGTTCTGCCACACAACGCTCACGCTCAGATCTTCCCCAATTCTGTGTGGCCTTGGACATTCTGCTCCCGAAAGTTCTGAATTGGGACCTTGCCCCTCGGCCACACCCCTCCTACTGGTGTTGTAACCTGCTCCCCCGAGACATTTCCACTCTCTTACGAGTGAATTTATACTCTAAACTTTATTCTTTGCCTTCTACTTTGAAGCCAGATTAGAGGCTTTCTTGACCATTGCTAACGGTCTTCCCGCACTTCAGTGGCATTGGTCTCTCTTAATTCTCTAATCACTGTGGAGTCACTTCTTGAGGTCATAAAGACCCTTCCTGCTGGGTGGGCAGCGGGCCCAAATTGGTTCACATATCTTTAATACAAAACTTTGCTTCCTAAGCTCTTGCCCCATTCAATTCCTTTTTAGGGGGAGATTCTCCCATTCCCTCCTCCATGCTTCGCTCTGTTCTCGCCCTCCTCCTTAAGGCAGGCAAGAACCCACCACCTAAAATGTACCAGGCTTATTTCCCTAAAAAGACTGGCTTCCTTTTTTCATTAATAAATATCAGGTGGGCTTTGTCACCTTCCATCAGGGTGTGGACAATACCAGGAGATTGTTAGACATTATCGATGTGGTAGCTCCTTCCATCTGTACAAGGTATAAATGTTGCATTATAAACTTCTGATTATGTAGTACCACATGCCTGAGCTCTTAAATAAGCTTAACAGAATCATTTACCCGCTATATTGGAGATTGTCTTGAGCAATGTGCTCTTTATTTCATATTTTTCTGGCTGCTCATTGACAGATTTTATAGTGGGGTTGGGAGCTTTCTCGGTGATCAAGTTGTTATTGCTCCTTTGGATCCTCTTGTTTACCTTCTAAATCTTACTCTCAAATGCTTGAGTAAGAAAGCAAGTAAAGTGGCAAAGGAGCTGATAGCCCATTGTTGGAAACAGTCTCCCATTCTGTAATCTTCAATGACACGTCTTGTGTATTTCTTTTTTATTTTGTAGCCTGTGATTGTTTGTAGCCTGTGCCACCTCTGCTGGCTTCTGACTTGGAAGGCCAGTTCCTTCAGTCACATCGCTCCTCGTTTCAGTTTCTCTTTTTTTTGTACGGAAAACAAAAATAATGAATTTTCTACCGTGCAATGTGTACCATGTCCAACCTTTTCCAGTCACCTGCATCCCATAGGCTAAATTTAGATTTTTGCTCCTTACTGCAGAAGGAGAAGAGGACATGGACAAGATATCTCTGTGTTACACAATGGCCCTCATTTACTAAGAGTGTTGTGTAGGTTTCTTTGTGGGTATTTACAAAGGTTTCCCTACATTTTCCACGTTCCCTACACTTTTCTTTTACACATGCTCTGATCTGTTTGCTTTTCCTCAGCTGAAATCCACCACATGTTGGGTTTTTGTGGAAATGTCGGGAACACGCCCCTTTTCAGAGACCATGCCCCCTTTTCACGGCAGCCAACCATTTTTCGGGTTTTCTTAGCAAAATGGAGAGTTGGTTGTTTTTTTTTTCAATTCTGGCGCAATGTGACAGAATCTGGTGCACAACCCGACAAAACATGTCGGGTTTGCAATAGTAAATGAGGGCCAATGTCTTACAATGCCATCTCTGTTTAATAAGGGTAAATGATGATTAAGTGAAATATTTGTTATGGTTTAAATTTTGCCAACCTCTAAAGCATGAAGGATACAGGTGTTTCCCTGGGGCTGTATCCTGGAAAGCCATTGCACAGCATCTCGGCAAGCTTCATCAGAGGCTTCTACCAAACACTCCTGCCACGGCTCAATGTTTTCTGTAATGCTTATCATATTAAACCTGTTCAATTTGCAGGTAAAAAAAATACAACAACATTTAAGCATAAACACCACAAAAAATACAATGCAATAGCATTCATCTCTGTGCATATATAGCAAGTAAATAAAACAGTTTCCTAGCACACATCTGATCAAACTGTGAGTATCATTCATCCTGCCACAGTAAAGTGACCTCATCGGGATGGACCCCTCAGTAAATAAATGTGTATACAGATGTGGACAAATTGTTGGTACCCTTCCGATAAAGACAAAAAGTCCACAATGCCCTATGAAATAACTTGAAACTGACATAAGTAATTATGAATACATTTTTTTCTGAAAATAAACGATGAGAATTGAACATTGCTTGTGAATTGTGGTTCAACGGAATCATTGGAAAAACAAAATAATGAAACAGTTTTGGACAAAAATGATGAAGCCCTGAGCTTAAAGGGGTATTCCAGCTTTATACATTTTATCCTCTATTCAAAGGATAGGAGATAAGATGTATGATCGCAAGGGTCCCCAGCGGCGGGACCCTGGTGCAGCCTCCGGTATTCTGTGCTGGGCGTTGCCTCCGAAACGAGGATGTGGCATCCCGCAACACAATCTCCATTTATGTCTATGGGAGAGGGCGCGACAACCAGCGGCGGGATCCCTGCGATCATACATCCTTTGGATAGGGGATAAGATGTATAAAGCCGGAATACTCCTTCAAGATTTGGTTGCACAACCTTTTAATGCAGTCACTGCAACCAAGTGATTTCTGTAACTCTCAATGAGACGTCTGCACTTGTCTCCAGGTATCGTGGCTCACTCCTCATAAGATACTGCTCCAGCTCAGGTGTCAAGGTGTCTTCTCCAGACGGCATGTCTTAGCTCCTTCCACAGATGTTCAATAGGATTTAGATCAGGGCCCATAGGGGAAGATTTATCAAAACCTGTGTAGAGGAAGAGTGGTGCAGTTTCCCTTAACAATCAATCAGATTGCCTGTGAAAAATGAAAGAAGCAATCTGATTGGTTGCTATGGGTAACTGCACCACTCTTCCTCTACACAGGTTTTGATAAATCTCCCCCATAGAAGCCACTTCAGAATAGTCCACTGCTTTGCTTTTGGCCATTCTTGGGTGTTTTTAGCTGTGTGTTTTGGGTCATAATCCTGTTGGAGGACCCAGGACCTGTGACTGAGATCAATCTTCCTAATTTTGCTCCAGAATACCCTGATGGTCTTGAGATTTCATTATACCCTGTACAAATTCAAGACACCCTGTGCCAGATGCAGCAAAGTAGCCCCAAAACATAATAACGCCCCCTCGGTGGTTTACAGTAGGTACAGTGTTCTTTTCTTTGTATGATTCATTTTTGCACATAGAGCTGATATGACTTACCAAAAAAAGCTCCAGTTTTGTCTCATCAGTTTTGGCAAGATTACAAGTTTAAAGACACCTGTGACGCTTATTACAGGACACACCTTAGTGTAACATGTCCTTATTGTCAAATTATTTCCCATCTTTCCTAGGGGTCATCTTATGTCCAGGTCATTTTCATTTTTTTCTTTTTCAATCATTCTGTTCACAGTAATAGAGCTGCATTTCCTGGTGCTTGGCCTCCAAATAATAACAATTTAGGGCATCCGGAATCGCAAAATATTTCACAAACCCTGTAATTTACTTTAAAGGGGTACTCCGGCCCTAAGACATCTTATCCCTTATCCAAAGGATATGGGATAAGATGTCGGAGCGTGGGGGTCCCGTCGCTGGGGGCCCCTGCAATCTTGCATTCAGCACCCAGCTCAGAATCTGCCGTGAGACGATCATGGGGCCAGAGTATCGTGAAGTCTATGGACTTGCATAGTGGGGGCAGGGCATGACGTCACACAGGGACGGAGTCGGCAGATTGTGAGCTGGCAGCGTGGTGTGCAGCTCCTCCCCGAGGTGGGTGCTGAATGCAAGATTGCGGGGTCCCCCAGCTTATACTGTGGTGGGATGGTACACACAATTTGATCAAATGGTGCGCTAAGAACTCCAATCATATATACATATATATATATATATATATATATATATATATGTATACACACACAATAAATATAACAGTAATGATATTCAAAATTATTCATAGAATGCATATATCTCAGTGCTTACAGCAGTAGTCTTAAACTGTGGCCTCCAGGCATTGCAAAACTTCAACTCCCAGCATGCCCGGACAGCGCATGCTGGGAGTTGAAGTTTTGCAACATCTGGAGGGCCACTGTTTGAGAGTATGCTGCTGTAATCTTTGTGTGTTTGCATTTGTATTGCTTATGGATTGCAGAACTGGTGAGCTGGTAGAGCATGTAGAGCCTTGCTAAGAGATTGCACTTCCAAAAACATTTATTGCATAGAAAAAAATAAGAACAAGACTAGTGACGCCTCAGTTGTTAGCAGGGGCTGGATATCATGTAAACTGCACACAGAACTGACTGGAAAAAGCACTTGTCTGTTCTAAGAATAGTCCTAACTATGTTCAGGTTATTCCAGATGTAGCCATTTTATTTTAGATGTAACATTACATGATGGGGTCATGACTAGTGATGAGCGGCATTGGTCATATTCGAATTTGCAAAATGTCGCGAATATATAGACGAATATTCATCCTGTATTCGCAAATTTTGCGTATTCGTTATATTCGCATATGTGAATATTTTCATATTCGCGTATTCGAGGAAGAAAACAGTGAGGGGGGGGGGCAACTCTACTATTGGCTGCTAGGTATGTTGTTGATAACCTCTTACAAGTGTATTTGCATCATTCAAGTGAAAAGAAGGAATATGCGAATATGGTGTGAAAAACGAATATTGGCAATTTCAAATATATAGCGAATATATTTGCAATATTCACAAATTTGCAATAGAAATTCGAAATGCGAATATTCGCGCCCAACACTAGTCATGGCATGCCATGGTGTGACACCGGGACCAGAGCAAAATGGACAGTACAGGACAACACATGTGCCAAATATCACCTAATACTTTTTATTACCCATAAGATTACTGCACCAGAATTGAACAACAAAAGAAAAAACAAACTATTGTTTGCCATTTTCTTTGTGGTAACATTTACAAAACTCCACATTTCTGCAGTAAATCAGACAGGCCTGTAGAGTATGACTGATAAATGGATACAACATAATTCTCTATAAAAATTAAGCTTCACCTACCCAATATTTCTTGGTCTAAGTTGTTCCCATAGTAGTGATATTAGCCCTTTCTGTAGTTCTGCCAAAAAGGGAGCCATGGAGCTGGATGCATCAATCAGTATACACACTTTATTCTCCACTATAGTGCCAAACAGTCGACGACTTCCTGTAATATGGAGCACACGTGGGTAACAAAAAATGGGATCAAAATGGTTGGTTAGACAGGTCAGTCCTTAGCAATACATTTAATAGATACAGTAGCTTTAGATGATAAAAAAAAACTAAAAGGCCTTGCTGCTGTAATAAAAAGTGACTATTATTATCATATGTATTTAGGAGAAAACATTAAAGGGGTATTAGTAGTAAACATTTTCTTTTTAATCGCCTGGTACCAGAAAGTTAAACCGATTTATAAATTACTTCTATTTAAAAATCTTAATCCTTCCAGTACTTATCAGCAACTGTATATTCCACAGGAAGTTCTTTTCTTTTTGAATTTCCTTTCTGTCTGACCACAACTGTCCGAAGCAGGAGAGGTTTGCTATGGGGATTTGCTCCTGCTCTGGACAGTTCCTAAAATGGACAGAGATGTCAGCAGAGAACACTGTGGTCAGACAGAAAGGAAATTAAAAAAGAAAAAGAACTTCCTGTGGAACATACAGTAGCTGATAAGTACTGGAAGGATTAAGATTTCTAAATAGAAGTAATTTACAAATCTTTTTAAGTTTCAGGCACCAGTTGATTAAAAAAAAGTAGGCACTATGCAGAGTGGTCTGACGAAGCACCAGAAGGGGCGCGAAGCGACTGTTACCTTGTGTTGACGCCCTAGTTTTATATCCTGCCCTTTGTTATGTTAAGCTCCTTGTGAAATAAAGAGAGACTTTTACACTATATCCGTGGTGAGTGACTCCAAAATTCTTCTTGCTAAAGGGGTACTCCACTGGAAAACATTTTTCTTTTAAATTAACTGGTGCCAGAAAGTTAAACAGATTTGTAAATTACTTCTAGTAAAAAAATATTAATCCTTCCAGGACTTGTCAGCTGCTGTATGATCCACAGGAAGTTCTTTTCTTTTTGAATTTCCTTTCTGCCTGACCACAGTGCTCCCTGCTGACACCTCTGTCCATTTTAGGAACTGTCCGGAGCAGGAGAGATTTTCTATGGAGATTTGCTCCTACTCTGGGCAGTTCCTAAAATGGACAGAGGTGTCAGCAGAGATCACTGCGGTCAGACAGAAAGGAAATTCAAAAAGAAAAGAACTTCCTGTGGATCATACAGCAGCTGATAAGTCCTGGAAGGATTAAGATTTTTTAATAGAAGTAATTTACAAATCTGTTTAACTTTCTGGCACCAGTTGATTTAAAATTTTTTTTTTTTCCAGTGGAGTACCCCTTTAAAGCTGTATCTAAAAGGATAGAGCACCCCCAGGATTGTGTATTATACCCACCGATGTCCACAGCCTAACTTCCTCAGGTGCTATATAGTACGGTAACACACGGTGACTGTGCCGACAGCTATACCTCCTTGTGCTCTCTTACATAGGCACTGTCACTTGAAAAGACTTTTGACATATCCTAGGGACACGTTAAAAGTTTTGATCAGTAGGGGTCTGAGTGTTTAGACCCCTGTGATCAGAAGAACAAGCCAGGAGAAGCATATTCACTGAGGCAAACTTACAGTGCAAGTCTATGGGTCTGTCTCAGTTGCCTGAAGGGAGAGCAGCTTTGGGCTCTTCTCCTTATTTCTGCAATTCATTGAGGTCTGAACACACAGACCCTGACTGATCAAAACTTTTGACATTGTTTTATATCTCTATGACATGTCAAAAGTTTTCAATGGAAAGAAAGAAAACACTTTAAAGTTTATTAGCTGATTTTTGAAGCTGTGTCTTGCAGCAATGTTTTATACAGCAATTGAAAAATATATTTTACTTTTAAGCTGTATGGGTGTTTTACAGCACAAATATGTTAAACTAGATTAACAAATTGGCAAAAAAAATAAAGAAATAGTCACCTGAAAGAAGCCATTGAAGCCGCTGAATGTAACGCTTTAAAGTTTTTTCTAGCTGTTCAATATATTCCTCCAGCTCCTTAGGCTGAAACTGAAGATGCTTCACAACTCCCTGTCAAAAAGAATTCTTTTATGTAACCAACATGTTTGTATTAGCTTTATATACAAGCTATATATAACCAAGATATAAAGGGCTATTCCCATCTTCAGATCCCCTATCCCTGAAATAAATGGTGCTCAACGAGAGTGCAAATAAGGACTTTGTTCAGTGCATGCTCAATCCCATTGAGCATGCATACAATGCCACACAACTACACAACTCTGATAAAACAAACGCAGCTATGACAAGGATATTGACAGGCCGCACTCATAGTTGTCATTGTTTTATCAAAGTTGTGTAGCAACAGGGAGTAGAATATTGTTGAATTGGGGTGTATGTGGTAAAGCATTGTATGCATACTAAGTGGGATTGAGCATGCACTAATCAAAGTAATTTTTTGCACTGTTGTTTCTTATTATTTAAGTGTCTTTATGGTAAATGGTACTTAGGGTTTTTATTTTTACAACTAGCTGCATTCTAGACAATAATAGATCACCTAGCGCCAGTATACGCTCATAACATCTACATCTTACTGTTTGGCCAAATCACAAATGAGTTGTATATGTCATAGGATCTAGTAGACAAGGTACGACATGGCTTACATTGATCTCCACACTTGGGAAAATGGTGCAGTATTTTGCTGACACTTTCTTATGTAATGCTGGTACCAGCTTTTTCTGGTGATTACAGTCCGGGCCGAACACCAGCTTGGTCAGCTCCAACTTCAGCTTCTTTAAACCAAACTTCTTCAACCACTTGTAGGGAAGAAAATAATGTAGTAGAATTAATAATAATCATCATCATAATTGCAACAACACATTATCTTAATAATATATACAGTGATCCCTCAGCTTACAATGGCCTCAACATACAATAGTTTCAACATACAATGGTATTTTCTGGACCATTGTAACTTAAAACTAGACTCAACATACAATGTACAGATCTGTGAAATGTGTCAATGGCTGGAAGAACTGACCAATCAGAATGGACAATTTACTGGTAAAATACCTGTATTACTGAAGCGTATGCATTGAATTCCTGTCTGGTAGCACCCCCTACAGTATAGGGAGGTATTACATGTTCTGTACTACTCTTTACCGGTGCCAGGGTTAGCTGCTCCTGTGAGGGCAGCGCCATTACATTACCTTTTTAGGACACTGTATACTGTACAGGACCCTGAAGAAGCTCCTGTCCTCTACATAGACAGTGATTACAGCTTCCAGCAGATCTTTCTTACTTTTATATGTAAGGATTTGCTTTATCTGTATTAGTTATCTGGTTATTTTTGTTTAATCCTCACTTTTTCCTATTTTGGGATGACATTTTGGTGGCTTCAGAACCAATTACCAGGTTTCCATAGAGTTATGGTCTCCACATACAATGGTTTCAACATACAATATTGTAACTTGAGGGACCACTGTACATACAAAAAAGACTATATTCATAAAGAAAGAAAAAAACCAAAGCTATTCCAGTGCCCTGTTTCTCACTCTTCCTTTGTACTTATTTCATATAACACATATAACATTAGTTTGCAGCCAGGATAGTTCTAGACTTCAGTTTTTGCAAACATCCAGTACTAGTGTAGGCCACTGGTATAGGGGCCATTGCTGCAAGTGCCACAGCCCAGCCTATGTATATTCACTATGGGGGAGATTTATTAAAACCTGTGGAGAGGAAAACTTGCCCAGCTGCCCATAGCAACCAATCAGCTTGCTTCTTTGATTTTTAGGAAGGCCTTTGAAAAATGAAAGAAGCGATCTGATTGGTTGCTATGGGCAACTGGACAACTTTCCCCCTGCACAGGTTTTGATAAATCTCCCCTATATACTTTGGTCGCCAGCTTGGCTGATTCCAGTCCTTACACTTACGGCACTCAGGCATAACTACTAGAAAGGAGAAGCTGAGATATATGCGGTGTTGCAGCCATCTGCACATAGCATCTGGACATTTCCACATGCTTCTAACAGTTAACTTGCACCTTCAATGACAAATAATCTTTAACCCCTTGAGGATGTCTGAATTGGAAAGCAGAGGTGCTCCAATGTGAGAAGCACCACCGTACAATGGTAAGGGAAATGATTAAAACCGCTTACCGTATGGGGTTGTGCAGCCACATACACAACAATGGACCCTGTGTATATTAGTAAGAGGGGCCAGTCCGCAGCCTTCCTGCATGTGAACAGAGCAATCAGAAAACTTCAATCGAGGGAAGGGATCAGGAATTCAAACAAGAAACAGGACATCAGCAGTGATAAGGTAAGTACTTTTATTAACCAAGATGCAACACATTTCGCTGCGCATGCGCAGCAAAACGCGTTGCATGTCAGTTAATAAAAGTACTTAGGGTGCATTCACATCACATTTTTGCAATTCAGTTCCCGTATCAGGTTTTTGATGAAAAACAGATTCCTCAAAACTGGACTAAACTGTATCAAAACGTGTGTACAAATTTTAACCCGTATACAGTTAAAAACTGTATACTGTTTGAAAAAATGATGTCAGGTTGCATCTGTTTTTTTTTTTTTTTTTTAAAGAAAAACCGTATACATTTTTTACTTTTCACTCCATTATGAATAAAGTTTTACTAGTTTGGTTGAAATTCCAAGAAAAAAAAAACTGTACAAAGTCAAAACCGGATGGTGTAAACCGAATGGAACCGTACGCACATACGGTTCTCTACGGTTCCCATTGACTCCCTTGTTAAAAAAAACTGTATACGGTTTCAATAAGGTTTTTTCACCTGGACCAAAAAACGTGGTAGGCTACGGATTTGGGTACGGGAAATAAATGGACAAAACCGTACAGGATGCAAAATGGATGCAACCGGATGCTTAGTTTGGCATATGGTTTTCAATGGAGAGTCAATGCATACGGTTTTCAATACGGTTCCGTACAAAAACGTGGTGTGCATGCAGCCTTACTTTTATCACCGCTGATGTCCTGTTCCTGGTCAGCGCCATTTGAATTCCTGATCCCTTCCCTCGATTAAAGTTTTCCGATTTCCCTTTAAATAGTTGCCTTCTATTTCCAAGATGCTTGGCTTTTCACCTTGCTTTCAAGACAAGATGTCTCAGCAGAACTTGGCCATTTAGACCAATCACTGGCCGAGATGGGACATTGCTGCTGCCATTGATTGTCTAAGCGGGTAGGTCCTGCTAAGGAATCTAATCTTGGAAGCCGCTTAATATTTACACCAGTCCCAGCAGCATATAAAACATATTGTTATACTGGAATACCCCTTTAACACGCCCTTATGTAACATGGAATCATGATGTATCATATGAAGGCAGTGGTTCCCAACCAGTGTGCCTCCAGTTGTTGCAAAGCTACAACTCCCAGCATACCCGGACAGCCATGAAAAGTACCGTATTTTTCGCCCTATAGGACGCACCGGCATATCAGATGCACCCAAGGTGCAAAATCTAGAAAAAAAAGATTCTGAACCCAACAGTGATCTTCAACCTGCGGACCTCCAGATGTTGCAAAACTACAACTCCCAGCATGCCTGGACAGCCGTTGGATGTCCGGGCATGCTGGGAGTTGTAGTTTTGCAACATCTGGAGGTCCGCAGGTTGAAGACCACTGGATAGGAGGTAGTACTTACATGTCCCCGCCGCTCCGGACCGTCACCGCTGCCCTGGATGTCGCTCCATCACTGTCGCCGCATCCCCGTGGTGTCCCCGACGCTCCGGATGTCTTCTTCCCCGGGATCCTCGCTCTCCGTCGCCATCATCACGTCGATACGCACGCCGCTCCTATGACGGGACGGCGTGCGCGATGACGTGATGACGTCGAAGGAGAGCGCCGGCCATGAAGGGGATCCAGGCACGGAGCAGATAACGAGGAGGCAAGTAAGGTCCCTCCCGGTGTCCTGTAAGCTGTTCGGGACACCGCGATTTCACGCGGCGGTCAGCTTTGATCGCCGCGTCTGAAGGGTTAATACAGGGCATCACCGCGATCGGTGATGTCCTGTATTAGCCCCGGGTCCCGGCCGTTGATGGCCGCAGGGACCGCCGCGATAGGTGTGTGTATTCGCCGTATAAGACGCACCAACTTCCCCCCCCCCAGTTTTGGGGAAGAAAAAGTGGGTCTTATACGGCGAAAAATACTGTATATTACAATGTGATAAAGTCAAAGCTGTAGCAGTTTTCATTTTCTCTTCTCTATTATCTTCTATCTATTTTACATAGCTTACTGCTTTTGTAGAACAGGCTTCTTCTTCTTTAGGTAACACAATAAATGGGATAGACTTCCTTACAGTCTTGGTTTTTGGATAATCTTTATACACCACCCCTGCCGGAAATAAATAAAAAAACAACATGATATTCTGTAATATCGAATTTGTCTCACACAGACATATTTGTTTCCAGAATACAAATAAAATAAAAACAGGTGAAACAACAGCAATACATATGTCAAAAATGTATAGACAATCTTAGGCTGGGTTCACACCTGTGTTTTGTTATTTCCTTTTTTCGGTTCTGTTTGGATCCATCCCATGACATATACTATTGGCCCCCGGATGGACACCACCGACTTATAGTGCATCTATCAGATTCAGAATTTCTATGACTAATAATAGCGCTGCAGGCTGCACTATTCTTGCTGCTAAATATGACAGAATCTGTAAAGGTGCGTCTACTGCAGATGTAAATGGGGAATGTAATGGGGGGAGACATTTCTGAGATCAGTGTTATTTCTTGAATCATGATTTATTCCATGTGATGTTGATATTCTGGACTTTAGCTGTGTGAAAACAATGATTGAAGCCTCAATGGTGGCTATTGTATCTACCACCTATATTTCTGAAAAACAGATACAACAGGACAAGGGTAAAGGGGGTAGGGGGTTAGGGTATTAATGTTGTTTATCAGCAAATTGCCTATGTTATTCGATAAAGGTTCCATAGAAGCGATATGTGACGCAAAACAGCTGTAACCCTTGTCTCTCTTCTGCATGGTGCGGTGATGTACTCCACTAAAATAAAGGTCTGAAGATTTGAAGAATTTTACTATGTGAGTGCCACTTATCTTATTTTTGTCTTCTGTAGATTGTCTTATATTATTAACAACCAAAAAGTTTTCATCACAGCGCAGTGTGAAAAAAGGCAAAAATAAATAAGTTCACAGCCTGACAGCAAGTAATACTTTACACAAGTATACAACAAAAATAGAGAAACACAGCCGCACATCCACCATTTGTATTTTGATCTAATTGCTTCTCAGCATAATTTCTAAAACGAACAGGTTGTTATATACATTTTGATCAAAAAGTACAAGCCCACTCACCACGTCAAGGGCACCTATTTAGAGTGGGTTCCTAACCCAACCCTGGCGTAGCACCGGGCGGCGACAACTGCCTCCGAGACACCATGCACACAGGGGGGAGCGACCCAGTGGCCAGCCAGCCCCACTGCTGCCCGACCAAGCACCTGGCTCTGGGCCACACCACCCCACAGACAAAGCATCACAGAAACAATGGCCGCCACAGAAAACCACACCAGTGTGAACACCTACCATGTGCTCCCTGCCAGAGGGCTGGGAGAATGTAAGGAGGAAACCCTTATGCAGTCTCCTGCTAATTAAAAATGCCACCGCCCGGCGCTACGCCACTGTTAGGTTAGGGACCCACTCTAAATAGGTGGCTTTGACATGGCTAGTGGGCTTGTACTTTTTGATCAAAATGTATAATAACAACCTGTTAGTGTTTGAATTTATGCTGAGAAGCAAGTAGATCAAAATACAATGTGGATGTGAGTTTCTTTTTCTCTATTTTTGTTTTACAATACTTTACACAAGCAATAGGTAATGAAGGTCACATACCAATACCCTTTCCGTTTTCAGTATAAAAGGAACTGATGGACGGTTTCTGTAGTTTCTTCTGTTTCACCTTCTTGTCATTAGTAAAGCCCCAGTCTTTGAAAGGATGAGCTGTAACATATTTAGGAACGCTGATATACAATGTATGTACAGGTGTCTATTCACAATAAAGAGCTGTCACTGCCAGCATGCATTTATTTCCCATTTTCCTATGGGAATATTGAAATCTGACATGGAATCTGACATCCATCTTTCCCCTGACATCAACCATTGGCAGAGAGTCAGGGCATCCTCATAGGTATTAGATCATCTGCCGATCCCGCCACATTCAGCGGTTCAGGCAGGTTTAGTTTAAAGTATGAAGGCACCTATAGTGTTTGAACATATACAGAATGAAAGGAGCCAAAAAAAAATTATATTTTTGGAATCAGGTGACAAATGCGATTGTGAGTTTATCAGCTCTGCCTTTTAGTGTTTTAGCTCCTGTAGATATTTTCTCATAAAAAATGGAAATCTTATCTCCAGTATTTTTGTCTCTTGCAAGAAGTTAAAAGCTTGTTCTCCTGATTGGTTGGGGTCTCAGAACTAAGCGCTTGTTTGGGTGAAACCATAAGGGCAGGTTGCCTTGCAGTTATACTGCAGTTATGTAGTAACATCACATTTCTCATTGTAAGTAGAAACATTAGCTGTATTAGGGGGGTATACATCTTCTCCCCTGTCCAAAGGTGCAGGGGACCCCTGCGATCTCTGTGCAGCCCCTGGCATTCTGTGCCAGCCGCTGCCTCCAAGAAGGGGATGTGACATCACAGCCACACCCTCTAGTGACATCACGCCCCCTCCATTCATGTCTATGGGAGGGGGCGTGACCCCTGCGATCATACATCTTATCCACTATCCTTTGGATAGGGTATGCTGGGAGTTGTAGTTTTGCAACAGCTGGAGGCACCCCAGTTGGGAAACAGTATGAACCCAGAATACTCCGTTAATGGTGCGTTTTAGCATCATGTGGTTTATTCTGCTGGCCGCACGTTTTTTGTATGCATCTCCATGCAGATCTTGGGCGCATCATTCTTGTTTTTGCTGAACTGTGTGCGGCTGAAGTGCTATTCGAGCAGACACAGAAACAGCAGATTACACTAATGAAAAAGTTACATATAACTGCTAAATAGCAACAACTGGCAAGTTGTATACGGCTGGGTTCACACCACGTTTTTGCAATACAGTTCCTGTATACATTTTCAATTTGGAACCATATTAAAAACCATACCCATAGACTCTCCATTAAAAACCGTATACCAAACGATACATCAGGTTGTGTCCGTTTTGCATCCTGTACGGTTCGTCCCTTTTTTTCCCGTACCCAAAACCTCAGCCTACCACAGTTTTTGGTACGGGTGAAAAACCGTATTGAAACGTACTTTTTTTTAACATGGGAGTTAATGGGAACTGTACACAACCGTATGTGCGTTCGGTTCCATCCGGCTTTCACCATGCGGTTTTTGACTTTGCACAATTTTTTTCTTGGAATTTCAATCATACAAGTGAAACTTTATTCATAATGGAATGAAAAGTTGAAAATGAATACTTTTTTTTTCTTAGAAAATTAATACAACCAGACATCATTTTTCAAACCGTATATATGGTTTTCAACCATATACGGATTAAAATTTGTACACACGTTTTGATACAGTTTAGTCAGGTTTTGAGGAATTCGTTTTTTTTTAAATCAAAAACCTGATACAGAAACTGTATTGCAAAAATGCGGTGTGAACCCAGCCTTACAAAGCATAGATTAAAGGGGTACTCTGGTGGAAAACAATTTCATTTTTAAATCAACTGGTGCCAGAAAGTTATACAGATTTGTAAATGTTTTCTATTTAAACATTTTAATCCTTCAAGTACTTATCAGCTGCTGTATGCTCCAGAGGAAGTTCTTTTCTTTTTTAATTTATTTTTTGTCTGACCACAGTGCTCTCTGCTGACACCTCTGTCCATCTAAGGAACTGTCCAGAGCAGCAAAAAAATCCCTATTGCAAACCTCTCCCGCTCTGGACAGTTCCTGACACGGACAGAGGTGTCAGCAGAAAGCACTATGGTCAGACAGAAAAGAAATTAAAAAAGAAAATAATTTTCTCTGTAGCATACAGCAGCCGATAAGTACTGAAAGGATTAAGATTTTTAAATATAAGTGTTTTACAAATCTGTTTAACTTTCTGGCACCAGTTGATAAAAAAAAAAAATTGTTTTCCATCGGAGTACCCCTTTAACAGCAGCATTCCTGAAGAAGTTCTGCACGTAGTCAACCACAACATAACCAGATTGTGTGGTTTCACTCTAACACTGGGTTGTATGATTTCACTTATAGAATGTAGCCTGCACGCTCATTCAGGATAGCCTGCACGCTCATCCAGGATATACAGTATGTGCTGCAGTTCTCAGGACAAAACATTTATACAGCATTCTCTATCTGTTACTAAGACTGAGATAAGACATCCAGAAAATAGTAACATTGCGTCATAAAACAAAGAATACAATGGTCTCGTAATCTGAAGATACCAGGAAACTGGTTTTATGTTATCAGATATGAGCAAGACAAGGAATTGTACTGTATATCCAACCTATGTTGTGTTTACATTCACCGGGCACATGTCTACATCATAAACAGCTGACTGGTGCTTAGGTCATAGATGTTACTAGTTTTGTTGGATAAGGTGAACCAAACAATGGGGGAGATTTATCAAAACTTTTGCAGAGGAAGAGTGGTGCAGTCGCCCATAGCAACCAGATTGCTTCTTTGATATTTTAGAGGCCTTTTTGTAAATGAAAGAAGCAATCTGATTGGTTGCTATGGGCGACTATACCACTCTTCCCCTACACAGGATTTGTTAAATCTCCCCCAATGTCTTTCCGAACACTGCACAAATGTCCCATAGATAAAGTAGCATTGTTAAGACTGCAGTAGTAACTGGAGGATTTGTACTGTGTGCGGCTTAAAGGGGTACTCCAATGCTCAGCATTTGGACCAAACTGTTCTGAGCGCTGGAGTCGGCGCCGGGAGCTTGTGACGTCATAGCATCACCCCCTCATGACGTCACGCCCCACCCCCTCAATGCAAGTTTATGGGAGAGGCTGTGACAGCTGTGATGCCCCCTCCCATAGACTTGCATTGAGGGGGTGGGGCAAGACAGCATGAGGGGGGTGGGGCTATGACATCACAAGTGCCCGCCACCGGCTCCAGCGTTCAGAACAGCGGAATACCCCTTTAAGGCTAAGTTTCCACTTGTTTTTTTTCTGGTAGTTTTTGGAATACTGCCACTGCAGTTTTTGAGCCAAAGTCAGAAGTGGATCCATAAGGGAGGAGAAGTGTAAGTCCTTCCTTTATATGTCCTATTCCTTTGGAATACACCTCTGGCTTTGGCTGAAAAACTGCAGTGGCAGATATCCAAAAACTGCCAGAAAAAAAAACAAGTCGAAACTTTGCCTAAAGGAGATATCCGGCTGAATTATTTTTTTGGATCCATTGGGCCCAGGGAGAAAAAAATGAAATAAACTGTAACTTACCTTCCTTTGCTCCCCCAATATGCTGATATAAGTCTTCTGTCTTCTGGGCCTGCTCTTCTTCGGCATCTTGGAGCCTGAAGAGTCACATTGCGATCAGCTTATCGCTGGCTACAGGGATGTCCCAGGAACGGGCCTGGGGAGCAGGGAGAAGGTGGGGCCCGGGCTCCTTACATGACACTGCCCTCAGTCTATCACCAGTCAAGGCGGGACATCGCTGCGGCCAGTGATTATCTGATCATAGTGTGATGCATCAGGCTCCAAAATGCAGACCAGGCCCAGAAGACCTATATCGGTACATCAAGGGAGTGATGGAAGGAGAGTTACAGTGCGATATTTTTTGCAGCCCAGGCATAATGTAAACGAAAATATTCCACTGGATATCTCCTTTAAGTTATTGACATAAAGGTTGCAAATACATGCAACTTTTCTGTGAGGCACTATAATATAGGGTCACAGCTGTCACACTACAAATATCTGAGAAGAGCCCAGCTTCCTTGTGACTTTGGGGGACATTTCCTAATGTGGCCTGTAAGATGCTGTTTTTCCTGACAGAATTTGTTGAGCCTATTTTGTCTGTTGTGCGGCCTTAATAAATATTGAAGCTTTTGTTTTCTTCCTTCTGATTTCGCTGGCTCAAGCCACAATAGAAAGGTCGCCTTAACGTGGAATGAATATGCGCCTATTTAAAGTAGATGCGCTTTTTTATGTGCATTTTTGCAAAAAGGTGCACATGATGAATAACCTCCAGCATTTCATAAATGGCACACCGCTGGATTTCACCGTCATTTTATAAAAGAGCATATATCAAAAAGGCGAAATAAAAAGACCACTCTGCGCCCAAAGATGCTCCTTTCTATCACCAGAAAAACGGCATAAACATAATAGTAAATGTCCCCCTTTATTCATAACCTATGAAGTAAAAATTGTGGAAGACAGAAATTACTTCATACACTATGTCATGTTTTTATATTAAAAACATGACAGTGTAAATATAATATGAAAGATGACACCGGCAACAGTTTAAAGGGGTACTCTGCTGGAAAACTTTTTTTTTTTAAATCAACTTATGCCAGAAAGTTAAACAGATTTGTAAATTACTTCTATTTAAAATCTTAATCCTTCCAGTATTTATCAGCTGCTAAATATGCTCCACAGGAAGTTCTTTTCTTTTTAAATTTCCTTTCTGTCTGACCACAATGCTCTCTGCTGACACCTCTGTCCATTTTAGGAACTGTGCAGAGTAGGAGCAAATCCCATACCAAACCTATCCTGCTCTGGACAGTTCCTGACATGGACAGAGGTGTCAGCAGAGAGCACTGTGGTCAGACAGAAAGGAAATTCAAAAAGAAAAGGACCTCCTGTGGAGCATTTAGCAGCTGCTAAGTACTGGAAGAATTAAGATTTTTAAATAGAAGTAATTTACAAATCTGTTTAACTTTCTGGCACCAGTTGATTAAAAAAAAGTTTTCCAGGGAAGTACCCCTTTAAACTACTCATGGTACATCTCACATGCAAGGTCAGTACAATAAAGTGCAATGTGGGGCAAAATATCAACAGCTACCCACTAACAAACAAAACAGGTGGATGAATTGCACTGCGTCCAAGGACTGTAAAATAATAAGTACAGCGCAAGTGAAATGAACGTAAGTGCAGCAGCAAAGGGAAACCACGCAAATACAATTACCACCAGAGTATCACAAGGAGAGACCACAATGAGCTTCAAACCCAACATACCTTTTGGTATTGACCTTCATCCTAGGAGGAAGGTCAATACCCAAACGTCCATTGGGTTAAGTGCTCATTGTGGTCTCTCCTTGTAATACTATGGTGGTAATTGTATTTGCACTGTCTCCTTTGCTGCCGCACTTACGTTCATTGCACTTGCACTTTACTAATGCATAATAATCACCCATAACAGCTAACAGCATCATAGATCTCTATTATACCTATTGTTTGGGCAGGACATTTCGCTTTAAAGGGGTACTCCGGTGGGAAAAAATTTTTTAAATCAACTGGTGCCAGAAAGTTAAACAGATTTGTAAATTACTTCTATTTAAAAATCTTTATCCTTCCAATACTTATTAGCTGCTTTATACTACAGAGAAAGTTTTTTTCTGTCCACGGTGTTCTCTGCTGACACCTCTGTCCATTTTAGGAACTTTCCAGAGTAGAAGCATATCCCCATAGCAAACCTATCCTTCTCTGGACAGTTCCTGACATGGACAGAGGTGTCAGCAGAGAGCACTTCCTGTGAACACAACAGTTCAGTGTGAGCAGCGTGCGGGTGTGTCCCTTATTGAGCTCCACAAACTTCCAGCAGATCAGACCAGAGCAGGTGATCCATCTGCCTTCCCAGGAGTGTGTCAGGCTCCTGGGGAGAGCCTCCCTGCATGGAGCCCAGGGCCTCCACCTCCCGTTCTTCAAGGCTGGCGGGGGGTGGAGAGCAAACAGCAACAGCCATTCCGGCCCGGGGGAGAAGATCTGGCAGAGTCTGCAGTAATGCAGGCTCTGCTCCCCCGGCAACGGGTGCAAGCCAGAAATCTGGTGGAAGGAAGGCACGGAGGAAAAGCTTGGAAATGTGGGCTGAGAGAGGGCCCAAGGAATCGAGCGCAATATACTGCTCCCGCATGGCCGCACGGTTTGCCGAATATGACCAGTGTGGCAAGGAGATGAGGATGGCCAGAGAGGATCTTCGTGTTGCTCAGAACCTGGCGAACACAGCATCCAAAAAGAATAGGCCAGAGCTGAAAAAGAGGATTACGGCTCTGAAGAGTGAGATTGCAAAGCTGGACGAGAGGAGAGCAGAGATACTTGAGGGGAGCGGTCTCTTAAAGGAGAAGCTGGTGAATGGAGACCGGTTTGCCGCCATGAAATCCCCAGGTAAGGAGGAGGTGGATGATGGGGAGAGTAGTGGCGGTGAAGAAAGTGAGGATGGTGGTGAAGGTGTAAAGGAGGTGGAAGAAAATTCACAAGTGGTGGAGATGGATGCTGTTCCTGTAGCTACTCCCTGTGACACCCAAGACAGCTACATCGAGCCAGCACAGGTGGCACTACCATCAAGTGATAGTGAGGAGGATGATGTGGAGAGTGCGGCTGGGGGTTTATTAAGGGCGATTGTTATGCAGGAGTCCCCAGCCCACCTCCAGAACTTTACCTTTGGGGACGACCAGTGTGAGGATGTGGTGGTGAAACGTAAGGCAAAGAAACAAAAGACCCAGGAAACAGTGCAGTACGTGTTTGTTCCTTTCCAGCAGTCTGGGCCAGCTGCAAAGCTGGTTCAGGCTGCTGGGTCCCCCAGACTGCCAGACTCTGTTTCTGTGGTGGAACGGAGCCAGCATAGGGGATACAGCATGGCGTCAGAAAAGGCTGCGGACGCAATAGATATGAAGCCCACCCATCTTGCCAGTAGGGAGGGGCAGGATGGGCTCATGGTGGGCAGTGGCGGGGTAAGCTATGCTGCCGTGTGCTCGGGGGGCGGTTCCCCGAGTGCTGTGGGCATTACCGGCACTGCGGGGCACTTCCCTGTGAGGGGGGGGAGTGTCCGGGTGCCGGTGGAGGAGAATGGTAGGTCTGTGTGCTCGGGGGGCGGTCCTCCAAGTACTGTGTATTCTGTGGGCGCTGCGGGGCACTCCTCCGTGAGGGGGGGGAGTGTCCGTGCGCTGGCATCATCCACAGAGCCCGTGCAGTCGGGCAAAGCAGGTGCTGGCACTGTGGGAGGAGCTGGGGTGTGCCCGGAGATGCAGCCCCGGACTCCGGAAGTGACTTCAGCCAAGGAGAAGGAACTATCAGCATCGACCCCGGCAGCTAAGCCAGAAAAGAAAAGTGTGATAAAACCTGCAACACTACAAGTCCCAGCCAGCCCAGAATCTGTTAGTCAGCATAAGAGTGCAGGATGTGAGAATGAGTGTGGAAGTCTTGTGGATAAGAGGAGTGTCAGTGGAGTGAAGGATGGTGGGAGTAGTTGTGGTATGAATGGGAGGTCTGGTATGGATGGAAATAAAGATGGGAGTAGTGGTGTGAGTGGTTATGCTGATGGTTCTGGTTCTGGTCCGGCTGCCCCCCCGGTAGTGACTGCTCCTAGGAGCTATGCTAATGTCACTGCCGGGGGTTCAGGGGGGTCCTCGTCTCCGTCCGGCCCTGGGGGCCATTTGCAACAGCGCCTCCTGGAGGCTCTACGCAGGGGTGACAGGTCGATCCAGGTAGAGGGAAGGGGTGAGGTCGACCTGTCTTTCTGGATAGAGAGGCATGGTTTGGGGGCTTTCCGAGAGAGGAATGGGGAGGTGGTCTGGTCCCTCCCGACATCCGGGCAGGACAATAACCGTAGGAATGTGGTTCGTCTGGTTTGGAGGGGCGAGGATGCGTGCCCACCTCGCGCAAAAGTGGTTGAGCTCCTCCTGCAGATGGAATTCAGGGCGAATGACATCTTTGCTCTGATTCACCCCTATGGTTCGTCTGAGTTTGATGTCAGTTTCGTTCGGCCGGAGGGTCTTGAACTCTTCTGGTCGAACTACGAAGTGGCAAAAAACGAGCCCGGCTGGCGGGAGTTCGCCGTAAAGGCGATTTCCCGTCAGAATGCTGTCAAGAAGGTGACCGTTTTGACCCGTAACGAGTCACTTTCTTGTTATGATATCATGACCTGGCTCGGACGGTATGGGGATGTGACGGACATGCCCAAGAAAAACTTGGATGAGCACGGGATCTGGTCCGGGGCCTGGACGTTTTCCGTCAAACTCAAGCGTTCAGGGAGTACGGTTGCCCACATTCCGTCAGCCGCCTTCCTTGGACGTGATAGGATCCAGGTCTTCTACCAGGGGCAGCCTAAGGTCTGTCACAGGTGTGGCAGCCCCACCCACTTTAGCGCAGCCTGTACTGTGCAGGTCTGCGCTTTGTGTGGTGGGGTGGGTCATCTGGCCGCATCCTGTCGGCAGATCCGGTGCCACCTGTGTGGTGTCCTCGGACACCCTTTCAGCCGTTGTCCTAGCGCCTTCGCCCATGCGGCGGCCGCTCCAGCTGAGGAGAGCTGTGACGTTGCCTCGGCTGGGGAGGGTACGGGCAGGGATGGGGGCGCAACAGGGCTAGTGAGGAGGAAAAAGGGCCCTGCCAAACTAAGGCGGGAGGAAAATCGTAGAAGGAGTAGGGAGCTGGAGAGTGCCCAGGTGGCGGGGGTAGCTTCAGTCCCTGCTCCTGAAGCTGGCCCTGTAACTGCTGAAGCCCTGGTGGAGAATGTGCTGGATGAGGAGATCAGGAGACTTCACAGAGAGGAAAGCAATATGGCCGACCCTTCCGATTCCTCCCACTATGAAAGTGTGGATGAGGAAAGTGGGGTGAGGCCCAAAAAGAAAGAAAAGGGCAAAAGGAAAGGGAGAAAGAAGAGGTCAGAGCCCTCTGAAGCTCCTGGTACTACGGGCCAGGTCCAAAGCGGAAGCCTGGCTGCCCCCCCTCTGATTGACCTGTCAAACCGGTACCTCGTCCTCGATACTTTCTCCTCCCCCTCCTTGGAGGGGGAAGGTGAGGGCGGGGTGCCTCGGGAGAAAGAGCCTCTGGGGGGAACTGGGCCCTGTCCTGTCGAGGCACTTTCCTCAGAGGGCAGGGCTAGACCGGGGCCGGACGGACACGGGGACCTTATGGACCAATCGGAGTCTAAAAAAAGATGTAAGAGTGGTCCTGCCCTTTCGTCGTCTTCGGGGGATGAGGGGGCTAAAAAGAAGGGGAAAAAGAAATAAAGGGTGAGGCCATCTAATTCAATCACCCTGTATGGCGGCACTCACCCCATTGACGCTGGCATCTATTAATTGTGCCAGCATAAAGTCGGATACGGCTAGATTTGCAGCCTTTGATTTTCTCGGCCGTGTTGAAGCCGACATTTTGTATCTGCAGGAGACCAGGTTGTCAGATCTAGCCTCCCTGGTAAAAGCCAGGAGAGAGTGGAGGCGCGGCCCCTCCCACTGGTCTCTTGCGGCTGAGTCGTATAGTGGGGTGGCGGTCCTTTTTACCGCTCCTGTTGAATGCCAACGGGTTATTGAATTAGAAATGGGGAGGTGCCTGATCTTAGATGTCTTCATGAAGGGACAAGAGCTCCGACTCATTAACATCTACGCCCCGCAAACTAAGCGGGGCCGTAAAGATCTCTTTATGAGGATTAAGCCCTTTCTTTTTACGAGTCGGCAGGTGATCTTTGGAGGGGACTTCAATAATGTCACGAGGTCCCAAGATAGGAGAGGCTCCAATGGTCCGCTGACTTGCGATAGTGTGGCACTGATTAGCATAACTAGAGAAGCTCGCCTAGAGGATGCCCACAACCGGAGCCCCTCGGGCCACGCGGGTTTCACCTATCATCAAGGTAGTCGCAGGTCTAGAATAGATAGGTTTTATTTGAAGGAGGAAGCCGTCTCTTCCGCAGTGTCCGTGGTTGAGGTGGAGTTCTCCGATCACTGTATGATTTTGTTTTCCCTGAATGTTTCAGAGACCCCCCGGATGGGAAAAGGTTATTGGAAGCTGAATTCGTCCCTCCTGGAGGAAGCGGAGGTAAGACAGTCCTTTGAGGATTTTCTTCAGAGTCAGGTACCTTTACTGGACCTTTGTAGTAGTAAGTCAGAGTGGTGGGAGATATTCAAGAAGCGGGTTGCGGGGTTCTTCCGCCAGCTCTCGAGCCTCAGGTCCCTGAACAGGTATCGCTTGTATCAGGGTCTGAGGAGGAAACTTGAGCTTCTCGTCTCGACTGGAGGTAGCCGAGAGGATATCTCCAGAGTGAAATCCTTGCTGATGAGGTGTCAGTACGATAGGCACGCATCTTTGGTTTTTGAGAGGGATTTCGGGAAGTACCGCTCGCCCGACCCTTACAGAAACTGTAAGATGTCAGTGAGTAGTAAAGTCATTTCAGGACTGATTGATAGTACGGGATCTCTGAATCGGTCCAGATCAGGGATCTTGGAGGTCGTCAGATCCTTCTACTCGCACCTCTTGGGAAGGAAGGATCTAGATCGAGACAGGATGTCGGCTTTCCTGGCTGAAACCATTCCTGAGCCAGGGGTAGACCCCTCTCTTGTTGTTTTGGCAGAAGAAATCAGGGAAGAGGAAGTGAGACTGGCGATCGAGGGGCTTGCCCCTAAGAAGTCGCCAGGTCCGGATGGCTTAACATCCGAGTGGTACAGGACCTTTAAGGAGTCTTTAGCTCCCCTCTTGACTGAGGTATTCAATGAGTGTCTCTCCTCGGGCACTCTGCCGAAGTCAATGAGGAGGTCAGCCCTGATTCTTCTCTCAAAGGGTAAAGATCCCAGCCGAATTGAGAATTGGAGGCCCATAGCTCTTCTCAATACGGACAGGAAGCTTCTGGCCAAGATACTGTTTAATCGGCTGGTGAAGTTTGCACCCCGGCTCCTTTCGGGGACTCAGCACTGCTCTGTTCCAGGCCGAAGCACCTTAAGTGCTGTCCTCAGTGTCAGGGAGGCAGTGGAGCGGAGTAGTGCGGGTTTCTGGAAGGGGTACTTGCTGTCCCTGGATCAGGCCAAGGCGTTTGATCGGGTGAACCACGAGTACCTCTGGTCCGTCCTCCTGAGATATGGCTTACCGAGTACTTTTGTTAATTGGCTTAAGATCTTGTATGCAGGGGCAGAGAGTTTCCCGCTGGTGAACGGTTGGTCTGGCCGCTCTTTTGAGGTGGGGTCCGGAGTCCGTCAGGGTTGTCCTTTGAGCCCGCTTTTATACGTGTTTGCAATCGATCCCTTCGTCCGGAGGGTAGATTGTGGGCCGTTGGCGGGAGTCGGGATGAGTCTGGCGGAGCTGGATGTCACCCAGAGAGTGGTGGCGTACGCTGACGATGTCACTATTTTCGTCTCCTCACAGGAGGAGGTCGATGTGGTGATGTCGGAGGTGGACCGCTACTCGGAGGCATCCGGGTCTAAGATCAACCGGGATAAGTGTGAGAGTCTCTGGCTGGGAGGGGGGGATCCCACGTTTGATCTCCCGGACACCCTTCCAGGGCCCCAAGAATCAGCAAAAGCCTTAGGCATCACATTCGGCCAGGATGATTATCCCACCTTCAGGATGCCGCTCAGAAGGTGGACCAATGGAAGGGTTGGTCTATGACCCTCAGGGAAAGGGTACACCTGATCAAATCGTACCTGCTCCCCTTGTTTATCTATCTGGGCAGCGTATGTATCTTGCCAGAGGCTTACTACACTAGGATCTACAGCCTGTTTTTCCAACTGTTATGGGGGAACAGGATGAACCTAGTCAGGAGGGAGGTTACGTACCGCACGAGGAGACTAGGGGGTTTATCTATGGTAAACACTGTGGTGTTCTTTACGAACACCTTCTTGAAAGCTAACATCGCAAACCTCTGGAAAGAGAGGGCTCCTCCGTGGGTACTCTCCTGCAGGGCATGGTTTTGGCCTTTCTTCCAGGAATGGGAGAGAGGAGGGCGAGTGAAGGACCTCCGCACGCCCCATGGATATCTTCCGGCTTATGCTACCCCGACTCTGAAGGCGATACGTCGGTGGGGTCTGGGAGTGTGGGAGATCAGGACCCAGTCAAGGCAGTTCCTTGACAAACGGGTTCTGTTGACCCATTTCCAGAAGCCTCTGGCGCTCAGGGACTGCCCAGGTCGGGATCTGAGGGTGGGGTTGTACCTTTTAAACATGAAAAGGATCCCCCAGAAGTTTTGGGACTTGGCCTGGCGCTGCTTTCAGGGGAAGCTATATGTAAGGGACAACCTGAAGTGCAGGAACTCTGATGACCGGGGATGTCCCCGAGAAGAGTGCGGGGACACGCTGGAAAGCATGGACCACTTCCTGCTTCATTGTCCCTTTAATATAGGGGTTTACAACAGGGTGGGCGCTTCCATCGGCTGGAGTCAACTTGCCGGCCTAACCTATCCGGAGTGGGCTTATGGGGCATTCAGGAACCTGGGTGGCCGAGATCGGGGCACTTTATTCTTAGTTAGTTTAGTGGTTAGGTACTACACGTGGAACGCACGGTGTTTAGTGTCGACCCAACAGAAAATCCTCTCCGAGGTGGAGGTCTGTAGGAACATCACCGGTGACCTCGGGAAGATCAGGTCTTTGGAGTATGGCAGTCTTGGTACCTGTAGGGCTTCTCTCCTGTGGAGAGGTTTTCTTTTGATGTGCCCTAGGTACTAGACCTTTTTAGGTAGAGTACCTTTATTTTGGTTAGGGGCAGTGTTATAGGGATAGTGATAGGGTGAGAGCAGGGTCAGTTTTAATGGAGGGATAGAATTAGGGAAAATTGTAGGGGGGAGTTAGGGAAAGAGTTTAAAATTATTTTGATGTATCAAGTCTGCCATCCTTCTTCCTGGTGGTGGGCTAATGCATGCACACGCTAGCTTTTTGTTTTGTTTTAAGCTGATATGGTATGAAGGGCTTACAGGCGACCAAACTTGGGCCAAAGGTAGCTTTGGTTTAGTGTGTATATGTTAGTATGTATAAGTCTGTGTGTAAGTTGGTTGGGAGGAGTGCTAGGTGGGGAGGGTGTATTTGTGGGTGGTGGTGTTTGCTTTTCTTTTGGGGACCTGACATGGGTCAGTTAGGGACAGGACTTTGTGTACGAACGGTATGGACTCTGACCCATGTGCAGGAGGGGTGGTGTGGGAGAGGGTACAGTTTTAGTGTAGGGATTTTGGTAGGGTTTTCTATTGTTTTTGTAGGTTTTCTTTAGTGTATATATATTTATTTTTAGTTAAATACTATATTATTATGTTCATGTGATTTTGTATGTATATTGTTTATATATTGTTTTCATTTTGTTTCTATATTACAGCATTACAGTAGTCATGGCAGTCGGACCAGTTATTATGTTACGTGGTTTACTTGATTTTCTCATGTTGTTACGTTGTTTATTTTATAAAATTTTTTTTTTTTTTTTTTTTTTGTAGCCAGGTAGTGCTAAATTTTATGTTTATGTTTATATTTTGCTAAGCCAAGTTGTGCTTTTGTATTTTAATTTTAATTTATAAATTATTTTTTTTTTTTTTTTTTTTTTTTTTTGTGTTTCCCGAATATGGATGATTTTGAGTTGTAGCCAGGTAGTGCTAAATTTTATTTTCATATTTTGATAAGCCAAGCGCTATTTTTTTTTTGTTCATTTTTGTTATGTGTGTGAGTGTGGTTCGGTTAGGTGGGCTGGCATATTTTAGGTTTTTGTAAAGCTGGGCTGGCCGGTTAGGCAGGGTTTTGTTTTTGTTCTTTGGTACCAGTGTATTTCTTATTTATGTTATAGCTGGTTAAGCTTGTTTTGTGTTTTTGTATAAGTTTTGTACTTTTATAATAAAAAAAGAGTGTCAGCAGAGAGCACTGTGGACAGACAAAAAAAAAGAAATCCAAAGAGTAAAGAACTTCCTCTGTAGTATAAAGCAGCTAATAAGTACTGGAAGAATAAAGATTTTTCAATAGAAGTAATTTACAAATCTGTTTAAAATTTCTGGCACCAGTTGATTAAAAACAAAATGTTTTCCACCGGAGTACCCCTTTAAGGTTGGCACAGAACTATGCCTGTATTATGCTTAGGTGAAGTTGACCATGTGTTTCATTGTTCTGAAAACTGTCCAGATAAGGCAGGGTTTACATCACGATTAGAGCTTTCAAGGCTTGGATATGTCGGCAGAAGCTCAAAATCCACTGTCGATGCATCTGTGCTTGGATCAGCATGGGTTCAATTCAAACCAATGACCTGAACGCAGTGACCTAGGATCATAGGATTTTCTAAGAGTATCTGAGTTTTGACTTGGATATGTTTGAGAAATGACCTCAGTGTAGTCATAAAGTGACTATGTTCAGGTCAGGTTTAAATGGGGAAGTTTTCTTAGCACAGATCTACTGGTAGATGATATTGAGCTTCTGCAGACATCTCCGTGCCTCGGAGGCAGTAATTGTGATGTGAATTAGTAATTACTAAGTAATATTCTGTGTTATAAGGAATAAATAATACCTGGAGGAATATCAGCCTTGGCACTATTTGGTCGCCACATCAATGCTTTCATGTTAGCATTCTTCTTTTCTTCTTCATCATCTTTAATACCCTAGAAATCAGAGTAAAGATGCTATATTTCAAAATAAAAATACTGAATGTACAAATAACCACACAGTGGAAAGATCCAATTGCTGCTAATGGAGACAGAAACGATTAAATGGTACTTGTCTTTTAAACAAATTCCTGCCACCTTCATCACTTAATTTACCAAAAATGACTAGTTACCCCAGAAAAAACACTTTAAAGGAAAACCGTCAGCTTGTTCAATCACACTAAACCTAATACACTGGGTTATAGTGCGGGTGAAAAGGAGTCCAGTAGGTCCTGAGATATGTCCCTCACAAGATCCTCTGCTGAATTCAGTGAATCATGCATGGAGAGGGGGGGGGGGGGCTTCGCCCTCTCAATTTACATATTCATTGTCTGTGACAATGCATATGTAAATTGAGCCAGTGAAGCCCCGCCCCCTGCGTGCGATTCACTGAATTCAGCAGAGGATCTTGTGAGGGACATAACTCAGGACCTACTGGACTCCTCTTCACCCGCACTATAACCCAGTGTATTAGGTTTAGTGTGAGTGCGCAGGCTGATCGTTTTCCTTTAAAGTTTTGACTGCTCTGCAATCTGCTGTTCACGGTCTGTTTGAGGAAATCTGTCCAGTACCAGACACTAGTGCTGGGCGGTATGGCCTAAAATGAATATCACGGTATTTTTTTATTTATTATCGCGGTATCACAGTATTACCGCCTGTCACCCCCCGACACCTCCGCCATCGCGAGCGTGATCGCTACCATCACCACTCGCGGGCTCCCTGTGCCCACTAGCGGTGTCACAAGAATGCCGAGCGCGGCTCTGTTCCCCGTCCCTGTCAGCTCTCAGGGTACGGGAACGGATTAAAAAGCCTCGCGCGCAGCTAACGCATGCGCAGTACTACGAAAATAGAGTAGGGCTAACGCTAGGCTACTAGCGCTGCCTACGTTAGCCCTATGCTATTTGCGTAGTGCTGCGCCTGCACAGTACTACGTTAGCCGCGCGTGAGGCTTTTAAATCTGTTCCCGTACCCTGAGAGCTGACAGGGACGGGGAACAGAGCCGCGCTCTGCATTCTTGTGACACCGCTAGTGGGCACAAGGACCCTGCTAGCGGTGATGGTAGCGCACGCGCTCGCGGGGGGCACATTTGACACCGCTAGTGGGCACAGGGACCCCGCTAGCGGTGATGGTAGCGATCATGCTCACGGGGCGCACATTTGAGACCGCTAGTGGGCACAGGGACCCCGCCAGCGGTGATGGTAGCGCTCGCGGGGGCACATTTGACACCGCTAGTGGGCACAGGGACCCCGCTAGCGGTGATGGTAGCGATCGCGCTCGCGGGAGGCATTCTTGTGACACCGCTAGTGGGCACATGGATCCCGCTAGCGGTGGGGATTGATCGTGCTCGCGGGGACACTGGCTGACAGGCGCAGCAGGGGGACACAGTAAATGGATTAGCTTCTGTGGCCCGATTCCTCTCTCGGAATCGGGCCAGAGAAGCACACCGGGACAAGTGAGGGCGCCGCGCTGGGTTGTACAATTCATCTGGAGGGTGGGGGAGGGGCCCGACCGGTATAGCGGTATGGGCAAAAATCCATACCGTGGGAGAGAAAAAAAACGGTATCCGGAGCTCAGAATGGGTTGTGTGCAAGAGAGAGGGAGTGAACCAGGGCTGTATATTTGCATCCTGTGATCCTGTCTACCTCCTCAATAAGGATCAAACCTCTGCCTGAAAGGTAAATCAAGACTTACCTCTCATATCATCATCAGGTGTTTCTTTCATTTCTGCTCACATAGGGCATTGCAAAGCATTGCTTCAGTAACCCTTTCTCCATCCACATGCCATCCATAGACTTATACTGTAAATCATCCTCCAGCACAATGCCAGCCTGTTAAATTCAGTGCACTTTCCCCAGTACTATGTCATAGCAGTAAAGACTACGTACTGCCCTATGATTGACCAGTTGAGAAAGGGAGGAAGTGCCTGTGTGAGTACTGCTGGAAATAGCTGTGTACAATGGAGGGAACTCTCAGGGGATCAATAACAACAGTAAAATCACTGTGTTGTCAGTCTGAAGTGTTAATCTAATAACAATACAACCATGCAGTTTTTTCTTAATCTTTTGACTAGAGATCTTTTGTGAGACTCATCTGACCACCCGCAGAGTAATTGCGGGGGTCCAATGAGTCAAGATGGTGACTGGAGGTCCCCTAACCTGTTCGAGGAGGAAAAAACAATAATGCAAAAAATTTAAATTAGCTGCATCCTCAAGGCAAAAATGGTCTGTGTCCTTATGGGGTTAAAGAGGTTATCCAGGAAAAAACTTTTTTTTATATATATCAACTGCCTCCAGACAGTTGAACAGATTTGTAAATTACTTCTATTAAAAAATCTTAATCATTTCAGTACTTATGAGCTGCTAAAGTTGAGTTGTTCTTTTCTGTCTAAGTGCTCTCTGATGAAACGTGTCTCGGGAGCTGTCCAGAGTAGAAGCAAATTCCCATAGAAAATCTCTTCCACTCTGTGCAGCTCCTGAGTGAGACAAGCAGATATGTCAGCAGAGAGCAATGTTTCCAGACAGATAAGAACAACTCTACTTCAGCAGCTGATCATTATTGGAAAGATTATGATTTTTTAATAGAAGTAATTACAAATCTGTTTAACTTTCTGGAGCCAGTTGAACTAAAAAAAATAAAAGCTTTTTTCCTTGAATACCCCTTTAGCCCCTTCAGGACCCATGACGTACATTTACTTCATGGGACCCCGGTACTTAAGGACCCTTGACATACATGTACATCATGGCATATTCCGGTCCCTGCCACGGCGCCCGGCAGAGATCGGAATGGCATGACTGCTGAAATCGTTCAGCAGGCATGCCATGCAAACGCCGAAGGGGGTCCCGGGACCCCCACATGTTGGCGATCGCAGCAGATTTTGCGAATTCACCCGAGCGATCTGCTGCGATTCCGGTCATTCGGGTCACTTGCGACCCGATGACCCGGAAAACTAAGGTGATCAGCGGTGTCCGATACACCGCCAATCACCTTCAGTTGCTGGGAGCGGTGACAAAACCGCCCCAGTAACGCTGCTATTGGCCGGCGATCGTCCGGCCAATAGCAGCGTGGCAGAGGAGGGGTTAACGATCCTCTCATGCAGCTCTGCCCGCTCGCTGAGTTCAGTCAGCAGGCAGAAGTGCCAGAAGAGGACCGGGACCCCCCCTCTGTGCTCCGGAGCCCCCTCATCCACGGCGATTGCCCCTGTAGTGCAGGGACAGTGTTCTTTCAGGGAAAGGTAGGTGTAAAATAAAAGTGAAAGTATAAATCGGGTCCTCAAGCCCGATTGTATTCTGGACTACAATCAGTATATGGGGGGAGTTGGTCTACTTGGTACAGGTTGCCATGTACAACGCTTTTGTACTATCCCAGTACGCTGGCAACACAGGGACATTCCTCCAGTACCAAGAAGAAGTCCTAAGGGTCCTGATCTTTGCTGACCGGGAAAGATCAGGCCAGACTTCCCAAGGGTCTGGAGTTATAGGCGCCAGGATCGTCCCTGGCCAGCACTTTCAAGGTGAGGTCCCCAGCACTGGAAGGACAGGACGATCCCAGAAAAGATGCAGAGTGTGTAACAGGAAGGGGATACGGAAGGACACCACCACTCAATGTGACACTTGCCCAGATAATCCGGGCCTCTGCATAAAAAACTGCTTCAGGGAGTATCACACTTCCATGGAGTGCAAAATTTTCCCTTTTTATTTGAATTTTCAATAATTTGACCAATGTACCAAGTCCAGAGTACATTCAAAATTTTAACCCCCATTAACCACTAAATTGCCCAAAAAAAACTGGAAAAAAAAAACCTGATAAGACCTCTGGGGGTATTTTTTCAGAAATGCGTCATAGGTCACTGAGTCACTATAATCGGGGACTTTTTATGTTGCCTCAAATGCGCAGCACTCTCTCTCCACCTGAGCGGGTGCGCATTTGAGGCAACAGGTTAGGGACGGCCACACACATCACATTCCCAGAATGATGATTCAGTGCATAGAGTTTGGGGCGGGCATATTTTTTTTAGTTTTGGCTATGCTCTGGGTCATCATTCTGGGAACATATCCTGTTTTATTATTATTTATAATTCTCTGGCCCACTGTACCCCATATTACGGGCCTCTGTACCCCACCTGTCTACCCCAGTTACGGCCCGTTGTCCCAAGTGTTCCCCTATTTTAGGGCTCAGTGCTCCCCCATTAACAGTCCTTGAGGTGGGGTCCCACATCCTGGCTCCATATGAAGCTCAAGGCCCCTGACTGACCTCACGCTATAACAAGACCTGGTATGCACCCGCCGAGCTGCTGTCATAAAAAAAAAAAAAAAAAAGGTATGTCCTTACTCCAAAGAAATGTATTATGTATTTACAAATTGTGGGGGGTCTTTTCTGCTATTAACCCTTGTAAAAATGTAAAATTTTGGGGAAAACCAACATTTTAGTGAAAAAAAAATATTTTTTTACATATGCAAAAGTCGTGAAACCCCTGTGGGGTATTAAGGCTCACTTTATTCCATGTTATGTTCCTCAAGGGGTCTAGTTTCCAAAATGGTATGCCATGTGTTTTTTTTTTGCTGTCCTGGCACTATAGGGGCTTCCTAAATGAGACATGCCCCCCGAGCAAAATTTGCTCTCAAAAAGCCAAATATGACTCCTTCTCTTCTGAGCATTTTAGTTCGCCCGTAGTGCACTTCAGGTCAACTTATGGGGTACCTCCATACTTTTTTTTTTTTCTCTTATGGCACCATAGGGGCTTCCTAAATGCAACATGCCCCCCAAAAACCATTTCAGAAAAACGTACTCTCCAAAATCCCCATGTCACTCCTTCCCTTCTGAGCCCTCTACTGCGCCCGCCGAACAATTTACATAGTCATATGAGGTATGTGCTTACTCGAGAGAAATTGGGCTACAAATATAAGGATACATTTTCCTTTTACCCATTGTAAAAATTAAAAAATTGGGTCTACAAGAACATGCGAGTGTAAAAAATTAAGATTGTGAATTTTCTCCTTCACTTTGCTGCTATTCCTGTGAAACACCTAAAGGGTTAAAATGCTGACTGAATGTCATTTTGAATACTTTGGGGGGTGCAGTTTTTATAATGGGGTCATTTGTGGGGTATTTCTAATATGAAGACCCTTCAAATCCACTTTAAACCTGAACTGGTCCCTGAAAAATAGTGAGTTTGAAAATTTTGTGAAAAGTTGGAAAATTGCTGCTGAACTTTGAAGCCCTCTGGTGTCTTCCAAAAGTAAAAACTTGCCAATTTTATGATGCCAACATAAAGTAGACATATTGGAAATGTGAATTAAAAAAAAATTATTTGGAATATCCATTTTCCTTACAAGCAGAGAGCTTCAAAGTTAGAAAAATGCTAAATTTTCAAATTTTTTATCAAATTTGGGGATTTTTCCCCAAGAAAGGATGCAAGTTACCACAAAATTTTACCACTATGTTAAATTAGAATATGTCACGAAAAAAAAATCTCGAAATCAGAATGATAAGAAAAAGCATCCCAGAGTTATTAATGTTTAAATTGACAGTGGTCAGATATTCAAAAAATGGCCGGGTCCTAAGGTGTAAAATGGCTTAAGGTGTTAGAGTGTAGTGCTACATACTTTGCACTTTGGGACAGCACACTATATGTAGGAGGTGCAATGTGAGAGAATTTCTGTTTCCAGGCTTTCAATAAAACAACATCACTACAAGCTCTCTTTACTATATGGACTGGCTAAGAGCACTTTATATCCCCTCAAGTAGTAGACAGTAGCATTGTGCAGTCTGCAAACTGTGGATCTGGGAAATTTATAACAGGCACACTTAGCAACTGGTGGGGCATCTTTGATATGTCCATGTCTGTTATTTAGATGTACTAAAAAGGAGATTTTTTAACACTTACCGTAAAATCTCTTTCTCGAAGGATCCATTGGGGGACACAGACCGTGGGTGTATGCTGCTGTCTCTAGGAGGTATGACACTATGGCAACAAAGATTACCCACCTCCAGGCCCTGAGGTAATCAGTTTTAGTACCAGAGCAATAGGAAAGGACCGACAGGTCAAGGAAAAACACGAACTGTCCGAGAACCAGAAGAAAAGATATAACTGAACACACCCTCGGACAGAGAACCAAAGAGAAATTCAAAAGGGCGGGAGCTGTGTCCCCCAATGAATCCTTCGAGAAAGAGATTTTACGGTAAGTGTTAAAAAAATCTCCTTTTCTCTATCGGCTCCATTGGGGGACACAGACCGTGGGACGTACCAAAGCTGTCCCTTGGGTGGGCAGATAGTCAGGCAGACGGCTGTTCCACTGCTGCCTGCAGCAGTTTACGGCCCAGACTAGCATCAGCCGATGCGAAGGTATGAACCCGGTAGAACCTCGAGAATGTGTGCAAAGACGACCAAAGAAACGGGTAGAATGAGACACAACCCTGAAGGGAGGAATCTTCCCCCTACAGCGATAGGCTTCCGAAATGGCAGATCGGATCCACCGAGAATTGGTAGCCTTGGAAGCAGGTTGTCCCTTCCGACGACCTTCCGTAAGGAAAAAAAAGGAATCGCACTGATGAAACGAAGAAGAGATAGAGAGGTAATACCTAACAGCCCAAACCACATCCAGTTTGTGGAGTAAATACTCCCTAAAATGAGAAGGAGCAGGACAAAAGGATGGAAGAACAATGTCCTCATTGAGATGAAAGGCCGAAACAATCTTAGGTAAAAAAGAAGGATTTGGCCGGAAGACAACCTTGTCCTGGTGAAGCACCAGAAACGGAGAACAGCAGGAGAGAGCTGCCAATTCAGACACTCTCCGAATGGAGGTGATAACAACAAGCAAACATCACGTTCCAAGAAAGGAGGTGCAGGGACACGTCCCCAAGGGGTTCAAAAGGTTCACCTTGGTGTACCCCCAGAACCAGATTCAAGTCCCAAGGGGGAGAAGGTGACCAATAAGGAGGGGCAGCATGCGCCACTCCTTGAAGGAAGGTCCGGACATGAGAATTAGAAGCCAGAGGACGCTGGAAAAGAATAGAAAGGGCCGAAACCTGACCCTTAAGAAACAACCCCAGTTCCAATCCCAACTGCAAGAAAGAGAGAAGACGGGAAACCGAAAAGGTAACAGGACACAAGACCTGAGCTTCACACAAACTAAAATAAGACCGCCAGGTACGCTGGTAAATTTTTGCCGAGGAGGACTTACGAGCCCTGAGCATGGTGCAAATTACTTGGGAAGAGAAACCGCAGCTCTCAAAACTGTGGTCTCGACCGCCACGCTGTCAAAGCAGAGACGGTAATAGGGGTGGCACAGGAGACCTGAGATAGGAGGTCTGGATGATAGGGAAGGCGCAACGTTAAGTCGTTCAGGAGCCTGACCATGACGACATACCACGCCCGCCGGGCCCAGGCTGGGCCACTAGAATGGCAGAAACGTCCCACTGAAGAAAGGAAGGGAGGAAACAGATAAGGTAGGGCAAAGCCCGACCACCAAATAGACAAGGTAGGGCAAGGCTCGACCAAGAGAGAGGAACGCTTCGGTTGTGGCGGGACAAGCAGAGGTCCATGCCTGGAGCGCCCCAGGGGTTGCAGATCACAGCAAACACCCCTGGATGTAGGGACCAGTGGCCTTGGATGACTGAGGACTGGCCGAGAAGTTCACATCCCAGGGACGGCCAGACTGAAGATAACTGAGATGGCCGGAAACCTGAGTTCCGCCCAGGAGGGAAATTCCTAAGAAGCAAGCAAAGAAAGAATTGTCCTAGGCCCCAAAATGTTGAAGGGGAAAAGGCTTCTCGGGAGGCCAAGACCCCAGACCGGGCGGTCCCTGGCAGGGATGGACAGGAAGGAACGCCCCCGAAAAAAATGAGGGGGAAAATGAAGCCACCATAGAAGGGACCGACAAGAGAGAACGATCCTGCGGCCGAGAGACAATGGAGACCTGTCACATCGGAAGAAAATCACCAGTTGAAGAGGTTGGTGATGAAACTGGGCAAATGGCACGGCCTCCACGGCCGCCACCAATCAACCCAGGACATCCATGCAAAAGCGAATGGAAACTGGAGCAGGGAGCCGAAGTCATCAGACTCTTGAAAAGAGTCAGCGGAGTCGAAAGCGGGCAGAGGCCGCATCACACTGGAGCCCCAGGAGAGCGGTTGGGCTTGTCCCAAATGACCATCCAACCGAAGTGAGACAAGGTCTGGAGGTTGAGACTTAGACTCTCCAGAATCTGGGTCCTGGCTGGAGCTCAGATCAGGAGGTAGTCCAAATAAGGAATCACGGAAACAACTGTTGTCCGTTAAAAGGCTATCACAGGCGCCAGGACTTTGGTAAAGGTCCGCGGAGAAGTGGCCAGACCGAAATGGATAGCCACAATAGAAAATGACAGTCCTGAACTGCAGAGCGGAGGTACCGCTGATGACCGGGAAACATTGAGAAGTGGAGGCAGGCATCCTTGATGTCCACCAAGGAAGGAAAACTCCCCTTGAACTATGGACGCCAGCACCGAACGGAGAGACTCCATTCGGGATGGAAACGCAAGATGCTGGCTGAGATACTCGAGAACCAAGACTGGGCGAACAGAAATGCCTTTCTTGGAGACCACAGAGAGGTTGGAATAAACCTCAAACGTTCCCCTAAAGTTGCATGTCCAGGCATCCCGGAGGGTAAGAGGCGACCAACCACCCGAGAGAGGTCGACAGGTGGGGCGACCCTTCAGGCCGAGGAAGGCCTACGGGTGCCAGATGGGGCCACCAAACGGCCGGAACGGATAGCCGACCTCCGGGAGGAATGGGGTCGGAAAGAGGAGCCCTCTTCCCATGAAGGCACCTGGCTGCACCCTTTGTTGGTACCCTTTGTTGGTACCAAAGGTTCGCAGTACCGGAAGGAGAACTTACGACGGAAAGCTGTTCTGTGAGTCTTACCAGAGGTATTAAAGAACTCTTTTTCCACCCGTCGCCTAACTTCCTGAAGGTGGTGTCCGCATTCCAGGCTTAAAGCCACATGAAGGGACAGTGGCTACCAGGTAGCTTGTGGTAAAGGCAGCACAGTGGCTACGCATGGAAGCAGAACACAGAAAAATCTCCGGCTGCGGAGCATCGGAGAGCTAGATTAAATAAATCCTCCGGAGGGATCTTGAAGACTACCCTGGCGGACTTGGAAGACCATACCAAAAGGGCCTTTGACACCCAGGCAGAAGCAAATGCAGGAAGAACCTGCTGCCTCAAGGGCAGAGATTGCCAAAATATTCACCTTCATGTCCGCTGGATTCTTGAAGGCAGCCACATCAGCCAACGGCCGGGTAGGTGCCTTAGAGAGGAGGGAGACCGGCAGATCCACAGTTGGAGAGGAGGTCCACTGAGCAATGAGGTCCTTGGCAAAGGAATACCGCACTTGAACCTTCTTCGTTTCCTGAAACTTCTTGTCAGGGTGACTTCAGGCGGATACCCGCAGGGCGTAAAATTCAGCGTGAGAGCTGAAAGTCTTGAGTGCCGGTCGGGCACAAAGAAAGGAGACTTCTGGAGCCACGTCCGAAGTTCCTGGGTCCTTTAGATGGAAGGTGTCTCTTATGGCCGCAACCACTGAGTACACCACATCAGGCACATCCGTGCGGTCCCCTAAGTCGGAGGCCGAATCAGAAACCTCGTCCACAAGTTCTTCAGGTGAATGGGAACGAGGTGAGGCAGCCATGGAAGAGGTCGGACAAGATGAAAGGAAACTTCTGGACCACGTCCGAAGTTCCTGGGTCCTTTAGCTGGAAGGTGTCTCTTCTGGCCGCAACCAATGAGTACACCACATTAGGCACATCAGTGCGGTCCTCTGAGTCGGAGGCCGAATCAGAAACTTCTTCCACAAGTTCTCCAAGTGAATGGAAACGTGTGAGGCGACCCTGGAAGAGAGAGAGACGGACCTGGTACGCGGGTCTGGAGAGCCAGAGCGGCGACCCTGGGAGGATTCTCTAGAGGAGCGACGCTTGCTACAGGTTGGAGCGATGCCTGCGAGGGGTGCACCCGTGCCTGCCAGAAGACTCGGGGGATGAGTCAGATGACAAACCCCTATGATGCTGCGAGAGCCTCAGAATAGGGGGAGAGCGGGACCCTCCAGGGGGCTGGTGTAGGGAGGGCCTCTCCAAGGCAGTCCCACATAACGGGAGACCTGAGCCAAGTCGGATATAGACTGAGAGAGGGAGGGAACCCAGGCTGGAGGGGCCGCCGAACCCACCGGGTCTGAAGAACAACCGGGGTAGAGTAGCAGGGGGGTCTGGGGGAGCAGTGGAGCAGGCAGAACAAGTGGTTCAACAGAACCAGACAGTTTAGAGTTACAGTATTAACAGTGTAAAGGAGTGGTTAAAACTCCAGTTAACGGTTTAGAGGGAGGCCGTTCTGGGCCTCTCTAACCCAAGACTGTGTCCCATCTCACTGTGTTGCTGATACAGTCTGCTTATCTTACTGTTTCACATATCTTGAGATCCCCATAGACCACAATGGACCTATTTTAAAAATTAAACCACAACACTGTAACACTCTGTCCCAACCCGAGACTCGAACCCGTGGTGGTCTCCAGGCTGTCAGAGAGGAGAAATGCCGGCCAATAGCAAGGGAGGGGTGTGTTAGGAGCAGGGGGCAACACTGATTGGCCCCTGCCACCATAATCGCGCGCACAGCGCTGATTGGTGGACAGTTCGCACCCAGAGAAGCTTCGGCGGACCTGGGTGGGCGGAGCTAAAGCGCAGCAGGCAGAAGTATTAACAAGAACCCCCGTAATGGCGCCCGCTCCTTGCCCCGAGCGCACATGCAAATGCACGTGCGCTCGCGGGGAACTTAGCGGACTAGACACCGCCGGCAGCAGCCGCTGCTGAAAGTGAAAGTAAGCCGGCGCTCAGAGCGCCCGCATAGAAGAATGCTGCGGCTGTCAGCCGCTTCAATGTAAAAAAAAACACACAGTCGTTCCACACACACACGCACACATATATATAAGAATAAAGTGTAGAAAGTTGTGCCCCATCCAAACTGCCACTGCTCACCCCAGTAATAAAGGACCCCCTGTCCAGGCCAGCCCCATTAGACCCATGAGAAAGGTGGGCCAAAAACTGAGGGTCTCCAGATGTTGCAAATCTGCACCTAAGAAGAAAGGGAAATATACTCACCTCAGTCAGAAGAACTTACCTCATGAAGTCTTCTTATGAAGTCTTCAGCCAGCTTTTATCACCTGCATCATGACGGGCTACCATGTGCGAGCGAGGCGAGCAGGGAGATAGGGTGACCCGGACCCATGAGGTACAACCCAGGCGCTGACCGTTGGCGAGAGGGTGTGAAAAGCGCAAATACGCTATGTCTGTGCCCCCTTACTCCCAATGGGGAAACAGTGAGCCGCAGTTTCTGAGTCCCCACCTGAAAACAGGAAAGAAAATGGAATAAAAAACTAACACATTCTCTAATTAGAAAAAAATACAAAAACATAAGACCTGGTCTGGAGAGAAATCCAGACCATGTCCACCTCCTTAGACACTAAGCTTAAAACTGATTACCTCAGGGCCTGGAGGTGGGTATATCCTGCAGGGAGGAGCCGACTTCTTTGTTGCCATAGTGTCATACCTGCTAGAGACAGCAGCATACACCCACGGTCTGTGTCCCCCAATGGAGCCGATAGAGAAAGGGATTATACAGTAAGAGAAACACAGAGCCAATTTCTTCCAAAAACACCCCTGTGCTTAGGTTGTGTGTGGTATTACAACTTGTCCCTATTCACTTTAATGGAACAGAGCTGCAATATCACCCACAACCTCAGGACAGGGAAGAAATCAACTCTGTTTTTCTAATCCTGGATAACCCCTTTAATATATACTGTATATATTTTCTCAAGTAACTGAAGGAGGATATATTGCTAGCTCATGCAGGACAACACTGATTTCTTTATTGGGCAGGTATTCTAGTAACCCCATGTATAACCTATCTACAGTCTTGTAATGCTACCAACCATTCTAGCAAGTGTCAGAGCTGTTGGTTTTGGAAGAGGAAGTTTCTTTGGCTTCTGTTTCTCTTTCTGATATGAGATCACCGGAGCGTCCTCTGGAGTCGGGCCTTCATCTTTACTCCCTGTGCGATATTTTAATGATTCCACCAAGTAGGCACACTGCAAAAACAATGTCAAAGCTATTTTTTTGTAGAAACAAGTATTTTTATAAGTGAAAGTAGCGTATAAGTGCCAAAATAGCAAAGAGCACAGCACTGCCACTATTTCAGCAAGGCTTCGGATCTCCTGACGAGAGTAACCAGCAAAACAATTAAAGGGGTTATTCAGGAAAAAACTTTTTTATATATCAACTGGCTCTAGAAAGTTAAACAGATTTTTAAATTAGTTCTTTAAAAAAAAATCTTAATACTGTCAGTACTTATGAGCCGCTGAAGTTAAGTTGTTCTTTCCTGTTTAAGTGCTCTCTGATGAGTGTCTCTGGAACTGTCCAGAGTAGAAGCAAATCCCCATAGCAAACCAATTCTATTCTGTGCAGTTCCTGAGACAGACAGAGATGTCAGCAGAGAGCACTGTTGCCAGACAGAAAAGAACAACTCAACTTCAGCAGCTGATAATTATTGGAAGGATTAAGATTTTTTTAATAGAAGTAATTTACAAATCTGTTTAACTTTTTGAAGCCAGTTGATATATAAAAATACATTTTTTCCTGGAATATCCCTTTAGGGTCTATTCACACGTACAGTATTCTGCACAGATTTGAAGTGCAGATTTGATGTGCAGGATTTTCTGCTGCTGATTTCAATGTAAACTCAATGACTGAACACAGCTTCAAATCCTGCGCATCAAATCTGTGCAGAATACTGTACGTGTGAATAGACCCTTAAAGCACAACCGCGCACTGATATCTTGACCCGAGGCTCAATCCTTTTAGACAAGTAACAAAGTCCACCAATAGATGAAGAGAAGAAAAGTAAACGGAGGCACTCACCGTACTGCAGAATCTCATGCAGGATTTCTTTATTTGCGGTGCATGAATTCAGTGACACACAATTTGCCGGAGTGTGTTCAGGTAAGCATGGTAATAGCCATTTCACTGGCTATTTGGTGTGGAGAAGCACTCTGTGTAGCCCAAAATGGCTATTAACATGCTTACCTGGACACGCTCCGGCGTCCTGCGTGTTCCTGAATTCATGCACCGCAAATAAAGAAATCCTGCACAAGATTCTACAGTACCGTGAGTGCCTCCATTTACTTTTCTTCTCTTCTCTTCATCTACTGGTGGACCTAATGTATAAATGAGGCTCTGTTCACATCTGCGTCATGGTTTCCAATTGGAAACCATGAGACAGTGCAGGATTCTTCAAACAATAGATAGCAGCAGCGTCCAACAGATTCCATTCTCTTATATTGGGGACTATTGGGTTCTGCTATTTACAAACCTTCAGGCAGTGTTTTTCCATACAGTGAAATTCTCGATAACATGATACTATTTCTCAGCAGAGAAACGCAATAGAATTGAACAAGACTAAGCAGTAAGAGGAAATTCTTCAGTTACAGCAGCATATTTTGTGTTAATGGTTTATTCCTCTTTTAAAAAAATTTTATTACCAAAAGTTTTAATTACTCTTTTATGATCCACCTGAAAATCCACCACCCACCCATCAGATCTCACTGATGTAAAAAAAAAATATATTGTGTATTTAAAGGGGTACAAACTGTCCTGAACGCTGGAGCGGGCGCCGGGAGCCCGTGACATCATAGCCCCGCCCCTCACATGACATCACACCCCCCCCCTCAATGCAAGTCTATGGGAAGGGGACATCTATGGGACATCACGCCCCTTCCCATAGACTTGCATTGAGGGGGCGGGGCGTGACGTCATGAGCGGGCGAGGCTATGACGTCACGAGCTCCCGGCGCTGCCTCCAGCGCTTGGAACAGTTTGTTCCAAACGCCGAGCAGCGGAGTACCCCTTTAAGAAAAAAAGTAATAAAAAAAAAGTTGTATCATGTAAATTTGTTTGGCATCATATAAAAGAAGCTGTCATTTGGCCTTGGCCTTCATGGTAAGTGGACTGTACTTACCTTTTTAGAGTAGTTAACAGCTTTCTCCATCTCAGAAACAAGAGCACTTATGTCATCACTTTCTATCACACCTGTAAGAGGAGCACAAATATGTTATACAAGGTTCAATAAGATCCGGAATTGTCTGGAGAATTTTCTAAAGCATGCCGTTTGGAACAATGTACAGGGAAAGCTTACAGTAAAAAACAAGGTATGCCAACCTTGAATAAGGCAAAAAGGAAATGTTTTGCCCTCCACTGGCTGAATGGAGCCCCATGTAAACATTTGACACATATATACTGTAAGTTCTTCCAGGCATATACGCCACAAATAGGGTTCAGATACAACGGCCGGTATTTATCATTGTGTTTATCCTTTTTTTTTGTCCATATTTGGCGCTATTTTGGTGCAAGTGTCCTTTTTTTGCACCTTTTGGTTTACACATTTCTGCTGATCCTGAGTTGTAATCCACTGATTTTGGCAATACACATGATATGGTAGGCTCAAAAAAAGCGCAAAAGCACTGAAAAGTCTTTAAACTACACCAGCCCAGACTTAGCTTAGCTTTTTGGTGTATGTGAAGAGAGAAATTTCAGAAAATGTGAACTGCACAAAATGTATAAAATGTTCTGTGACCATTTAATAAATCTGGTGCTCCTACACATTACCAGCACACAAAAAAAAGGTGTAAGAAAATGCTTCCCCTACACCTACAATGATGAATGCCCCCCCAATGTGATTTTGCAGTGGTTGAACTAATTGTTAATGCTACAGGTAGAAATGACAGTCACTTCTTTGCCGTCCCATCCGCTGGTCTCTATTTCCCATAGCAGTAGTTTGGAGGAATTTTCTGGGTTTGCACTAAAGCTGAGGGAATGCAAAAACCTGCAACCTTAAAGGGGTACGCCACTGGCCAGCGCTCAAAACATTTAGTTCCGAACGCTGTGTGCACGCTGCAGGGGACGGCCACGCCCCTCGTGACATCAGGCTACGCCCCCTCAATGCAAGTCTATGGGAGGGGGCCAGTGGAGTAACCCTTTAAAGATCAGAGTTAAAGGGGACTCTGGTACTTAAAAGGGACACTCTAGTGGAAACATTTTTTTTTTTTAATCAACTGGTGCCAGAAAGTTAAACAGATTTGTAAATTACTTCTATTTAAAACAATCTTAATCCTTCCAGTACTTATCAGCTGCTACATGCTCCACAGGTAGTTCTTTTTATTTTTAATTTATTTTCAGTCTAACCACAGTGCTCTCTGCTGACACCTCTGTCCAGAGCGGAAGCAAATCCCCATAGCAAACCTCTCCTGCTCTTGACAGTTCCTGACATGGACAGAGGTGTCAGCAGAGAGCCCTGTGGTCAGAAAGAAAATAAATTTACAAAGAAAAGAACATCCTCTGGAGCATACATCAGCTGATAAGTACTGGAAGGATTAAGATTTTTAAATAGAAGTAATTTACAAATCTGTTTAACTTTCTGGCACCAGTTGATTTAAAAAAAATGTTTTCCACTAGAGTATATATATATTTTTCACCAGAGTACCCCTTAAAATTAACACTTGCAACAGCCTCATCCCTGCTTTAATATTATTGAATATTACCATAATTTTCAATGTACTAATATGAAGTCTGTAATTCATCGGATTCATCTACTGTATCTAACAGGATAGTAATATCCACTGTACCCTACTATTGGTTAATAAAGTATTTTTATAGTACTTACCTGTGTCATCAAACCAGTGAAACCTTCCACCAGTGACATGGGCTAATTCCTGCACAACGTGAGCTGTATCTCTATTGTCATTGTCACTGTCTTCATTGCTTGTAGAAAAACAAACATGGAGCTGTAGATTACATCCAGCGACTGCTTCTGACAAGTAGGAAAGCACTGTGTTCTGTAGAAGGAAGTTTTGTATGCTATTAACTACCGTATATAAAAATCTACAGAAGCATACAGAGGTATATAAATTTATATAATTTGTGCCCTGTCCCGTTCTAGGTCATTCATTCAGATTTTTTTTTGTGCTAATCGGCCCCAAGACGGGTCAGAGCAAATCTGACACCACCAGGTCCTGATGGATACCATTGACTTGAATAGGGTCCGTCAGGGATCCGGTAGTTTACCAGAGTTTAGCAGAGAAAAAATTACTGCATGCACTAATATTTTCTCCACTAAACTCCCATTGTTTCTGATGTAACTGCATATAATGGAGCTAAACGGCAGTTTGAAAAAGGCCTTAAAGGAAAACGGTCATCCAGTTCACCCACGTTAAACCCAATACACCGGGTTATAGTGCAGATGAACAGGAGACCGATGCAGGGTGTCTGACTAATATACATAACTTCTGTCCGCAGCCTGGTCCCCATGAAGATCCTCTTCTATCTTTGCTGAATTGCGCGCTAGAGGCGGGCCCACCGGCTATATTTTAATGTTCATGGTCACTGGTCATGTGAGCACTCAGTAGGCACAAGCGCTCAAGTGACCAGTGATCATGAATATTTAAATTCAGTCAGCGGGCGCACCTCCAGCGTGCAATTCAGCGAACATAAGAGGATTTTCAGAGGGACCGGGTGCCGTACTGAAGGTATGTATATAAGTCAGAGACCCCGCATCTGTCTCCTGTTCACCCGTACTATTACCCGGTGTATTGGGTTCAGTGTGGGTGAAAAGGATGACTGTTTTCCTTTAAGGGATTATCCAGGATGTAGAAAAACTTGTCCTTAGGTTGTGTGTGGTATTGCAGCTCATTTCCACTGAAGTGAATGGATCAGTGTTGTAATACCACAGACAACCTGAGGACAGGTATGGTGCTGTTTTGGAACAAAGAAGCTATGTTATCCTGGATAACCCCTTTAACTTTGGAACTTCAGGCTGGACAAAATACGGCCAAAGATTCTGAGTGTGGCCAGAGCTGACTGAGTCAGTTGGCGCTAGGACCAGGCAGACACTGCTGTCCCCATAGATGGCAATGTTTGCAAAACTGATTCTTCCTAAAGAATTGCCAAGTTCATTCTTTTGACTGTGGAATTTCTGCCACAGAAATTCTGTAGTGTGCACTGTACAGCAGAATCCCATTGACAGCAACGGGATTCTGCTGCACCTAAGCAGAATTACAGTTGGAAATTCTGTAGTGTGAACCTGGCCTTAACGATTTGATTCAGGGGTGGCCAGCTAGCCTCAAAAATAGCAAACACTCAGGGTCACAATTCACATGTATCTGAAACTCACCATTTCCTGATCTGGAATCCCACTAGTAAATAAATACATTCCCTGGGATTCTTGGTTTTCCTTATCTATGAAGTTGCACTCTATTGCTCTTTTAATGGCACCAAGAACGTTTCGGCTGCCTTCACACTCCAAAGTGAGCACCCACCTGAAAATAAGATTAAAAAAATCACTAATAATCATATCTCATGCCTGAACAGAAACCCTTTTGTGGCCTATGGAAGAAAATATATGCATTACATGTAAACAATATTTCTGGATGTAAATGTTTGTTCTCAGAAAAAAGTCTTGAACTGTCTTCTGTTAATATTCTATACATATATTTTTAGTTTTATTCTTTTATGTGAAAGATGGGTGAAATGTTATCAGTTTTTTCAGCTCATTTCTTTTGAAAACATTTGGTGTTCACCAATGCAGATAAAATCTGGTCACCCAGATAATGTTAGGATAATGTGTGAACATACCCTAAAATAAGTGGCATGTCATTTCTTCTGTGTGGTTTTGATTTGAGTCTACATTGAAATCAATAAAAATACTAATAAAAAACAGCTATGTAACACCACATCTAAAACAGCATCAAAATCCACTCCATTGGGGAGGTTAGACAGAAAGATATTCTGAAACTGGAGAATTATCATACAGCAGAACAGTCTTCAACGTAAACGTCCTATGTGATCAGTGCTAGAGATCAGGTTATACAGTTAAATGTCTCTATAGAATATGTATGTGATCCCTGTGTAACTGGTTCAGATGCGTATACTTCAATGGGCACTCATTAAAAATTTTTTGCTATTGGTAAAAAAAAAAAAAATCTTTGTTTTCTATGTTTTGTGTTAAAAAAAAAAATGCTGCCACTAGGTGTCTCCCTACTTGTCCAGAGAACATTTCCCCCTTTCTCTTGCACAGAATTTGGACTCCTGCTGGCCTGGCAGAAGTCCAAAATCAGGAAATGCAGTCTGGAGTGCTTAGGGTGGTGTGTGCATCCTTAGCCAATCATAGCTCATCTCACGCTGAACTGCTCTGGGCTGTGTGTAGCAGAGTGAGGGAGGAAGTTTCCCCCTGTATGGCTTCAGATGATGTCACACCTGCTGGGGAACGCCCCTTACCAGTCTGTGAATCTGACTGAGACTAAGCAGAAAATAAGAAAATAAAGACCAATATCAAGGTAGAAAACTAAAAAAAATAACAAAAAATAAAGGCGGGGGGGAGGGGGGGTTATCATGATGGGGCAGTGAACTGGGAGGATTATACAATTTAACAAGATAATGAGAGGCACTCTTTCATAGTGATGTTCACTATTTAGAGATATGCTTTACAATCAGCCCCATGGATATAGGCAATAATGGACTGACGCTGTTCCATTCACATCAATGACAGCAGTGTCTGGGCATACTCTGTATAGACATTCTGGAGGGAGAGGGAGGCTAATATGTGAGCAACAGATACACTGTCTATACACTGGTGTCACATTTCTCTGTAATCCTATCTGTGGAGGGCACTGCTGAGAAATTATCTGTACAGAACAGGAAGTCTCAGCTTAGTTTTAGGCTTAGTGGCCAGAACTGAAACTGCAAGACAGGATGATTTTAGAATATAGTTAGTACAATGCAAAATTCGTAAAAAAAAATTAAAAAAAAACATCACCAAAAATATGCCTAACATAAAAACCACATTTTAAACAATAGGCTGTTTTCTAATTACACACTCGCTTCATGGAACCTACTTCCATGCACTCTGCAAATTTTCAGATGTTGTGGGAACCATTCCTTCCTTCCAAAAGTGTACATCACCGCCGAATCTGCAAGATATAAGACAAGAATCTGCAACTTCAATATAAGATAGAGATTTATAATTCTACATGGATCTATCTCTACTTAGATACGGTATTATTACCATTAACACCTATTCTTCTCTTTTCTTCACCCGTCCTAATTGGGTTACACAGCTAATACACATGGGGGGTTGATTCATCAAAACCTGTGTAGAGGAAAGGTTGACAAGGTGCCCATAGAAACCAATCAGTATTTTTCAGAGACCTTTTAAAAAAAATAAAGAAACAAATTGATTGGTTGCTATGAGCATCTGGTCAACACAGGTTTTGACAAATCTCCCCAATGAACATTTAGGTTGCAATGCAAAATGAATTGCAAAATGATTTTTTTTCCCAATATGATATGGATAACATTCAACATTCCTAGATCCTTTTTCCTCCACAGGGACTAAGAGACTACAACTTTCATGTAGGGTGCATATGATTTTCAACTGTGTAGCCCCAGTCTTATGTAATGCCCCAGGAACATGTTGCTACTGCTTATACATATCATATTTAATCTATCGTTAGAAACAGAATAGCGATTTTCTAAGTGAAGTTTGGCTGTAACTGTAGACAAAAGAAATAACTTACACAATAATGTTAAATAAATCCTTGTTGGCCATCTGTTCTTCCAGTACAAGTCTCAGAGAATGCTGAATATGTATAATGTGCAAGGCGTTCTCAAGAGATAGGTCCACGAGCAGCACAACCCTTCAAGGGAAAGGAAAATTTGAAGAGACTGAGGTGATACATGAAAAATGATAATACATAAGGTAAGTTCACACTGTTTAGTTTTCCTTCATCAAATCTGGAGGCACACACTTGGATTTCTACTGTGTCTTTTACTATATTTTGGAGCGGTTTTTACCCAAGTTGGCAGGTTTGGATGACTTTAATCTGAGGTATATGGTCACCTTAAATACTAAAAGCTGATGCTCTATTAGGGTACTGTATGTACATGAACTTCAAGGTAGTCTCCAATGCAGATTCTACCTTGAAATCTATGAAATCAGCATGAAATCTGAGCTCCAATGATTGGGAAATCTGTGACTGGTATCTGTCAGGAAAGGTGGAAATTTGTTGTAGAAGGAATCCAGGTTAGCTTTACGGTTTGAATTATTAATGGAAGCTACAAAGAATTATTATAAGGATATGTCCACACAAGAATTATTATAAGGGAATGTCCACACAAGAATTATTATAAGGATAGGTCCACACAAGAATTATTATAAGGAAATGTCCACACAAGAATTATTATAAGGAAATGTCCACACAAGAATTATTATAAGGATATGTCCACACAAGGATTATTATAAAGATATGTCCACACAAGAATTTTTATAAGGAAATGTCCACACAAGAATTATTATAAGGAAATGTCCACACAAGAATTATTATAAGAATATGTCCACACAAGAATTATTATAAGGATATGTCCACACAAGAATTATTATAAGAATATGTCCACACAAGAATTATTATAAGAATATGTCCACACAAGAATTATTATAAGGGGATGTCCACACAAGGATTATTATAAGGAAATGTCCACACAAGAATTATTATAAGGATATGTCCACACAAGGATTATTGTAGGGAATGTCCCCACAAGAATTATTATAAGAATATGTCCACACAAGAATTATTATAGGGATATGTCCACACAAGGATTATTATAAGGAAATGTCCACACAAGGATTATTATAAGGATATGTCCACACAAGAATTATTATAGGGATATGTCCACACAAGAATTATTATAGGGAATGTTCACACAAGAATTATTATAAGGGAATGTCCACACAAGAATTATTATAAGGATATGTCCACACAAGAATTATTACAAGGGAATGTCCACACAAGAATTATTATAGGGAATGTCCCCACAAGAATAATTATAGGGATATGTCCACACAAGATTTATTATAGGGATATGTCCACACAAGAATTATTATAGGGAATGTCCCCACAAGAATTATTATAAGAATATGTCCACACAAGGATTATTATAAGGGAATGTCCACACAAGAATTATTATAGGGATATGTCCATACAAGAATTATTATAGGGATATGTCCACATAAGGATTATTATAAGGATATGTCCACACAAGAATTATTATAAGGGAATGTCCACACAAGGATTATTATAAGGATATGTCCACACAAGAATTATTATAAGGATATGTCCACACAAGAATTATTATAGGAATATGTCCACACAAGAATTATTATAAGGGAATGTCCCCACAAGAATTATTATAAGGGAATGTCCCCACAAGAATTATTATAAGGATATGTCCACACAAGAATTATTATAAGGGAATGTCCACACAAGGATTATTATAAGGATATGTCCACACAAGAATTATTATAAGGATATGTCCACACAAGGATTATTATAAGGGAATGTCCACAAAAGGATTATTATAAGGGAATGTCCACACAAGGATTATTATAAGGGAATGTCCACAAAAGGATTATTATAAGGGAATGTCCACACAAGGATTATTATAAGGATATGTCCACACAAGAATTATTATAAGGGAATGTCCACACAAGATTTATTATAAGTATATGTCCACACAAGAATTATTATAAGGATTTGTCCACACAAGAATTATTATAAGGAAATGTCCACACAAGGATTATTATAAGGGAATGTCCACACAAGAATTATTATAAGGATATGTCCACACAAGGATTATTATAAGGAAATGTCCACACAAGGATTATTATAAGGGAATGTCCACACAAGGATTATTATAAGGATATGTCCACACAAGAATGATTGTAAGGATATGTCCACACAAGAATTATTATAAGGATTTGTCCACACAAGGATTATTATAAGGAAATGTCCACACAAGGATTATTATAAGGAAATGTCCACACATGAATTATTATAAGGGATTGTCCACACAATAATTATTATAAGGATATGTCCACACAAGAATTATTATAAGGAAATGTCCCCACAATGATTATTATAAGGATATGTCCACACAAGAATTATTATAAGGATATGTCCACACAAGAATTATTATAAGGGAATGTCCACACAAGGATTATTATAAGGATATGTCCACACAAGAATTATTATAAGGGAATGTCCACACAAGAATTATTATAAGGGAATGTCCACACAAGGATTATTATAATGGAATGTTCACACAAGAATTATTATAAGGATATGTCCACACAAGAATTATTATAAGGGAATGTCCACACAAGGATTATTATAAGGGAATGTTCACACAAGAATTATTATAAGGAAATGTCCACACAAGAATTATTATAGGGATATGTCCACACAAGGATTATTATAAGGATATGTCCACACAAGAATTATTATAAGGGAATGTTCACACAAGAATTATTATAAGGATATGTCCACACAAGAATTATTATAAGGATATGTCCACACAAGAATTATTATAAGGATATGTCCACACAAGAATTATTATAAGGATATGTCCACACAAGAATTATTATAAGGGAATGTCCACACAAGAATTATTATAAGGGGATATCCACACAAGAATTATTATAAGGATATGTCCACACAAGGATTATTATAAGGGAATGTCCACACAAGAATTATTATAAGGATATGTCCACACAAGAATTATTATAAGGGATATGTCCACACAAGAATTATTATAAGGAAATGTCCCCACAATGATTATTATAAGGATATGTCCACACAAGAATTATTATAAGGATATGTCCACACAAGAATTATTATAAGGGAATGTCCACACAAGAATTATTATAAGGGAATGTTCACACAAGAATTATTATAAGGATATGTCCACACAAGAATTATTATAAGGATATGTCCACACAAGAATTATTATAAGGATATGTCCACACAAGAATTATTATAAGGGAATGTTCACACAAGAATTATTATAAGGATATGTCCACACAAGAATTATTATAAGGATATGTCCACACAAGAATTATTATAAGGGAATGTTCACACAAGAATTATTATAAGGATATGTCCACACAAGAATTATTATAAGGATATGTCCACACAAGAATTATTATAAGGATATGTCCACACAAGAATTATTATAAGAATATGTCCACACAAGAATTATTATAAGGGTATGTCCACACAAGGATTATTATAAGGGAATGTCCACACAAGAATTATTATAAGGATATGTCCACACAAGAATTATTATAAGGATATGTCCACACAAGGATTATTATAAGGGAATGTCCACACAAGAATTATTATAAGGGATATGTCCACACAAGAATTATTATAAGGATATGTCCACACAAGGATTATTATAAGGATATGTCCACACAAGGATTATTATAAGGATATGTCCACACAAGAATTATTATAGGGATATGTCCACACAAGGATTATTATAAGGGAATGTCCACACAAGGATTATTATAAGGGAATGTTCACACAAGAATTATTATAAGGATATGTCCACACAATAATTATTATAAGGAAATGTCCACACAAGAATTATTATAAGGGAATGTTCACACAAGAATGATTGCAAGGATATGTCCACACAAGAATTATTATAGGGATATGTCCACACAAGGATTATTATAAGGAAATGTCCACACAAGAATTATTATAGGGATATGTCCACACAAGGATTATTATAAGGAAATGTCCACACAAGGATTATTATAAGGATATGTCCACACAAGGATTATTATAAGGAAATGTCCACACAAGAATTATTATAGGGATATGTCCACACAAGAATTATTATAAGGAGATGTCCACACAAGAATTATTATAAGGATATGTCCACACAAGAATTATTATAAGGATATGTCCACACAAGAATTATTATAAGGATATGTCCACACAAGGATTATTATAGGGATATGTCCACACAAGGATTATTATAGGGATAAGTCCACACAAGGATTATTATAAGGGAATGTCCACACAAGGATTATTATAAGGATATGTCCACACAAGAATTATTATAGGGATATGTCCACACAAGAATTATTATAGGGAATGTTCACACAAGAATTATTATAAGGGAATGTTCACACAAGAATTATTATAAGGGAATGTCCACACAAGAATTATTATAAGGGAATGTCCACACAAGAATTATTATAAGGATATGTCCACACAAGAATTATTATAAGGGAATGTCCACACAAGAATTATTATAAGAATATGTCCACACAAGAATTATTATAGGGATATGTCCACACAAGAATTATTATAGGGATATGTCCACACAAGGATTATTATAAGGATATGTCCACACAAGGATTATTATAAGGATATGTCCACACAAGGATTATTATAAGGATATGTCCACACAAGAATTATTATAAGGGAATGTCCACACAAGAATTATTATAAGAATATGTCCACACAAGAATTATTATAGGGATATGTCCACACAAGAATTATTATAGGGATATGTCCACACACGAATTATTATAAGGGAATGTCCACACAAGAATTATTACCCTTGCATGGATATTCCCTAACAATCATTCTTGTGTGGACATTCCCTTACAATCATTCTTGTTAGCATCTTCTTCATATACAGTTTAACCTCTTAAAGACATAGCCCATTTTGACTTTATGGACACAGCCATGTTTTTCAAACTGACCTGTGTCACTTTATGCATTAATAACTCTGGGATGCTTTTACTTATCATTCTGATTCCAAGACTGTATTTCTGTAACATATTCTACATTGAGAGGGCTTCAAAGTTTAGCATCAATTTTCCAAATGTTCACGATAATTTTAAATCTGAATTTTTCAGGGATCAGTTCAGTTTGAATTGGATTTGAGGGGCCTTTCTGTTAGAAATCCTGCATAATGGACCCCATTATAGAAAATGCACCCCTCAAAGTATTCAAAATGACACTCAGAAAGTTTGTTAAAGGGGTATTCCAGGATTTTTTTTATTTGACTATGCTACAGGGTCTGTAAAGTTAGTGTAGTTCATAATATAGTGTCTGTTCCTGTTTGTGATGGTTTTCTCACAATTCTTATGTGATTTTCATTTCAATATTTATTTTTAACAGCATACAAGATGACTGTTGTCTCAGATTTTTTCAGGTTGCAATGCAGCCGAGACCTGACTCACTAGTCAGCTGATGACAGGGAGCCTGTCTGCTTCAATGGGTGGAGTGATTGCTTGGTGATTAATGAACTTGAAAGATTTAATTTTTTTCACTAAAATGCTGGTGTTACCCCAAATTTTCCTTTACACAAGGTGTAATAGGAGAAAATTCCCCCCAAAATTTGTAACCCCATTTCTTCTGAGCATATAAATACCCCATATGTGGACATAAAGTACCTTGCAGGCACACTACAGTGCTCAGGAGGGAAGGAGCAACTTTGGGATTTTGGAGAGAGAATTTTGTTGAAATGGTTTTTGGGGGGCATGTTGCATTTAGGAAGCCCCCATGGTGCCAGAACAGCAAAAAATAAAAAATAAACCACATGGCACACTATTTAGGAAACTACACCCCCTTAAGCAACTTAACAAGGGTTACATGGAGCCTTAACACCTAATAGGTGTGTAACAAACTTTTGTTAAAGTGGGACGTGAAAATGAAAAATGTTATTTTTTTCACAAAAATGCTGGTGTTACCCCAAATTTTTCAATTTCACAAGGGGTATAAGAAAAAACTCCCCAAAATTTGTAACCCCATTTTTTTTTTAGCATGGAAATACCCCATATGTGGATGCAAATTGCTCTGCGGGCGCACTACAAGGCTCAGATGAAAAAGAGCATAATTTGGCTTTTGAAGAGCCAAAATGGTTTTTGGGGCGCATGTCACATTTAGGAAGCCCCTATGGTGCCAGAACAGCAAAAAACAAACAAACAGATGGCACACTATTTGGGAAACTACACCCCTCAAGGAACATGGGGAACAGTGAACCGTAACACCTCACAGGTGTTTGACGAACTTTTCCTTAAAGTGGGACGTGAAAATGAAGAATTTTATATTTTTCACTAAAATGTTGGTGTTATGACAAATTTTTCTTTTCCACAAGGGATAATAGGAGAAAACTCCCAAAATGTTGTAGCCCAATTTCTCTCGAGTAAGGAAATACCCCATATATGGACATAAAGTGCTCTGCGGGCGCACAACATAGCTCAGAAGGGAAGAAGTGCCATTCGGCTTTTGGAGAGAGCATTTAGCCAGAATAGTTTTTGGGGGCCATGTCACACTTACAAAGGAAACCACCCTCCTGTGACCCAATTTTGGAAACTACACCCCTCAAGGAATGTAATAAGGGGTACAGTGAGCATTTATAACCCACAGATGTTTGACACAATTTTGTGTCTCACTCCTGAGCACTGTTGTGCGCCCACAGAGTACTTTAGGGCCACATATGGGGTATTTCTGTACTCAGGAGAAATTGTGTTACAGATTTTGGGGGTCTTTTTCTCCTTTTACATAAAAAAAAGTGTGCCTCTAGCTGTTGCATAACTACAACTCTCCACATGCACAGACAGTCAAAAGGCATGCTGGATGTTGTAGTTATACAACAGCTGAATGCACATAACTACAACTCCCTGCATGCCCTTTGGCTGTCCGTGCATGCTGGGAGTTGTAGTTATGCAAGAGCTAGTGGCACTTTTTTTTTTTCTTCTTGCATAACTACAACTCCCAGCATGCACGGACAGCCAAAGGGCATGCGGGGAGTTGTAGTTATGTGCATTCAACTGTTGCATAACTACAACGCCCAGCATGCCTTTTGAATGTTCCGCCATGCTGAGAGTTGTGGTTATGCAAAAGCTGGAGGCACTTTTTTTCAGAAAGTGTGCCTCCAGCTGGGTGATATGCCGGGATGGCTGCTGCTCCACGTCCGGAGACGAGGTGATCACGGAACGCAGTGCTGTAAATGTACGGCGCTGTGCGCTAAGTAACTCTTAGCAATGCTGTACATTTACGGCGCTCATCCTTAAGGGGATAAACAGTACCTTTCATGATCTTATTACATTTTATAATCCTCCCAGTTTACTGCCCCCCCCCCCCCCAGTTTTCTACCTTGATACCACTGATATCTATTTTCTGCTCAGTCAGATTCACAGACTGGGAAGGGGCGTTCCCCAGCAGCTGTGACATCATCTGAAGCCACACAGGGGAGAACTTCCTCCCTCACACTGCTACACACAGGCCAGAGCAGTTCAGTGTGAAATGAGCTATGATTGGCTAAGGCTGCACCCCCCCCCCCAGCATTCCAGACTGCATTTCCTAATTTTGGACTTCTGCCAGGCCAGCAGGAGTCAAAAGTCTGTGCAAAGATGGGAGAAATGCGCTCTGGACAAGTAGGGGGACACCTAGTGGCAGCTTTTTTAAACACAAATAAAACACAGAAAACTTAATTTTTTTAAACAAAGTACATTAGAAAGATTTTTTATTTACCATAAGGAATGCAATAGCAAAAAACTGTTTTAACCCCTTAAGGACCAAGGACGTACCGGTTACATCCTGGGTCCTTTCCCTTTCTATAACAGGGGGCCACAGCGGGTTGGGCCTGGCCTCTAACAATGGCCGCAGCTAATAGCTATTAACCCTTTAGACGTGGCGTTCAAAGTTGAACGCCATGTCTTAAGTGAAAGTAAACAAATGTCAATTGGCTCAGGGAGCTGTTCGGGACGTCCGCCTGAAATCGGGGCATCCCGAACAGCTGTAGGACAGAAGGAGGGTCCCCTTACCTGCTTCCTGTTGTCCGATCGCCGAATGGCTGCTCAGTGCCTGAGATCCAGGCATGAGCAGTCAAGCTGCAGAATCATTGATCAATGGTTTCCTATGAGAAACCATTGATCAATGTAAAAGATCAGTGTGTGCAGTGTTATAGCCCCTATGGGAGCTATAACATTGCATAAAAAAAAAAAAAGGGACTAAAGATCATTTAACCCCTTCCCTAATAAAAGTTTGAATAACCCCCATTTTCCCATTTAACCCCTTAAGGACCAGGCCATTTACACCTTAGGACCAGAGCGTTTTTTGAACATCTGACCACTGTCACTTTAAACATTAATAACTCTGGAATGTTTTTAGTTATCATTCTGATTCCAAGATTATTTTTTCGTGACATATTCTACTTTAACATAGTGGTAATTTTTTGTGGTAAATTGCATCCTTTCTTGAAAATTTTGCATTTTTCTAACTTTGAAGCTCTCTGCTTGTAAGAAAAATGGATATTCCAAATACATTTTATTTTTATTCACAAATACAATATGTCTACTTTATGTCTGCATCATAAAATTTATGAGTTTTTTCTTTTCGAAGACACCAGAGGGCTTAGAATTTTTCACAAAATTTTCAAACTCACTATTTTTCAGGGACCAGTTCAGGTTTGAAGTGGATTTGAAGGGCCTTCTTATTAGAAATACCCCACAAATGACCCCATTATAAAAAATGCACCGCCCAAAGTATTCAAAATGACATTCAGTAAGTGTTTTAACCCTTTAGGTGTTTCACAGGAATAGCAGCAAAGTGAAGGAGAAAATTCACAATCTTCATTTTTTACACTCGCATGTTTTTGTAGACCCAATTTTTTAATTTTTGCAAGGGGTAAAAAGGAGAAAATTTTTACTGGTATTTGAAACCCAATTTCTCTCGAGTAAGCACATACCTCATATGTCTATGTTAATTGTTCGGTGGGCGCAGTAGAGGGCTCAGAAGGGAAGGAGCGACAAATGGTTTTTGGGGGGCATGTCACCTTTAGGAAGCCCCTATGGTGCCAGAACAGCAAAAAAAAAAAAAAACCACATGGCATACCATGTTGGAAACTAGACCCCTCGGGGAACATAACAAGGGGTAAAGTGAACCTTAAAACCCACAGGTAATTCACGACTTTTGCATATGTAAAAAAAATTAAAAAAAATGTTTGCCTAAAATGCTTGGTTTCCCAAAAATTTTACATTTTTAAAAAAACTCTCAAAATTTGAAGCCCAATTTCTTCCGATTCAGAAAACACCCCATTTGGGGGTGAAATGTGCTCTGCTGGCGCACTACAGGTCTCAGAAGAGAAGGAGTCACATTTGGCTTTTTGAAAGCAAATTTTGCTCTGGGGGCATGCCGCATTTAGGAAGCCCCTATGGTGCCAGAACAGCAAAAAAAAATGAAAACACATGGCATACCATTTTGGAAACTAGACCCCTTGGGGAACGTAACAAGGGGTAAAGTGAACCACAGGTGTTTCACGACTTTCGCATATGTAAAAAAAACAACAAATTTTTTACCTAAAATTTGACATTTTTAAAAAGGGTAATAGCAGAAAATACCCCCCAAAATTGTAACACAATTTCTCCCGAATACGGCGATACCCCATATGTGACCCTAAACTGTTGCCTTGAAATACGACAGGGCTCCAAAGTGAGAGCGCCATGCGCATATGAGGCCTAAATTAGGGACGCCAGTGATTCCCAAACAGGGTGCCTCCAGCTGTTGTAAAACTCCCAGCATGCCTGGACAGTCAGTGGCTGTCTGGCAATACTGGGAGTAGTTGTTTTGCAACAGCTGGAGGCTCCGTTTTGGAAACAGTGGCGTACCAGACGTTTTTCATTTTTATTGGGGAGGGGAGGGGGGCTGTGTAGGGGTATGTGTATATGTAGTGTTTTTTACTTTTTATTTTATTGTGTGTTAGTGTAGTGTAATGTTTTTAGTGTACAGTCGCACGGGCGGGGGGTTCACAGTAGTTTCTCGCTGGCAGTTTGAGCTGCGGCAGAAAATTTGCTGCAGCTCAAACTTGCAGCCGGATACTTACTGTAAACCTCCGCCCATGTGAGTGTACCATGTACGTTCACATTGGGGAGGGGGGGAACATCCAGCTGTTGCAAAACTTCAACTCCCAGCATGTACGGTCTATCAGTGCATGCTGGGAGTTGTAGTTTTGCAACAGCTGGAGGCATACTACTTTGGCTGGGAATGCTGGGGATTGTAGTTATGCAACAGCTGGAGACACACTGGTTTGCTACTTAACTCAGTGTTTCACAACCAGTGTGCCTCCAGCTGTTGCAAAACTACAACTCCCAGCATGTTCGGTGCATGCTGGGAGTTGTAGTTTGCAACAGCTGGAGGCACATCGGTCGTGAAACACTGAGTTAAGTAAAAAAAGTGTTTCACAACCAGTGTGCCTTCAGCTGTTGCAAAACTACAACTCTCAGCAGTCACCGACAGACAACGGGCATGCTGGGAGTTGTAGTTATGCAACCAGCAGATGCACCACTACAACTCCCAGCATGCACTTTAGCTGCAAGCTGGGAGTTGTAGTTATACAACAGCTGAAGGTACACTTTTCCATAGAAAAAATGTGCCTCCAGCTATTGCAAAACTATAAGTCCCAGCATGCCCATAAGGGAATGCTGGGAGTTGTGGTGGTCTGCCTCCTGCTGTTGCATAACTACAGCTCCCAGCATGCCCTTTTTGCATGCTGGGAGCTGTTGCTAAGCAACAGCAGGAGGCTGTCACTCACCCAACTGCTGATCCACGCTGCAGGTCAGTCCCTCGCCGCCGCTCCTGGGGGTCCCCAGCTGCCGGGGTCCCAGTCCAGCACCCGCTCACGTCCTCCGGAAGAGGGGCGGAGCGGGTTGCGGGAGAGACACCCGCAGCAGGTGCCCTGATTGGTCGGCCGGTAAACCGGCCGACGAATCAGGTCGATCGTGAGGTGGCACCAGTGCCACCTCACCCCTGCTGGCTATGGCTGTTCGGGGCCGTCAGAGACAGCCCCGATCAGCCAGTAATTCCGGGTCACTGGAGACCCGATTGACCCGGAATCCGCCACAGATCGCTGGGTTGAATATTCCAGCGATCTGCGGCCATCGCCGACATGGGGGGTCATCATGACCCCCCTGGGCGATATGCCGCGATGCCTGCTGAACAATTTCAGCAAGTATCGGGCACCGGCTCCGCTCCAGATGGCTGCGGGGGGCCGGGAAAGCACATGATGTTCTCATGCGTCATGTGTCCTTAAGGACTCGGAAATGGAGACGTATGAGAACATCATGTGTCCTTAAGGGGGTTAAAAAAAAAAAAGTGTAAATAAAAATAAACATATGTGGTATCGCCGCGTGCGGAAATGTCCAAATTATAAAAATATATTATTAATTAAACTGCACAGTCAATGGCATATGCAGAAAAAAATTCCAAAGTCCAAAATAGTGTATTTTTGGTCACTTTTTATATCATGAAAAAAATGAATAAAAAGCGATCAAAAAGTCTGATCAATACAAAAATGGTACCGCTAAAAACTTCAGATCACGGTGCAAAAAATTATCACTCATTCCGCTCCGTACGCTAAAAAATAAAAAAAGTTATTGGGGTCAGAAGATGACAATTTTAAACATCTACATTTTCATGCATGTAGTTATGATTTTTTCCAGAAGTACGACAACATCAAACCTATATAAGTAGGGTATCATTTTAATCTTATGGACCTATAGAATAAAGATAAGGTTTCATTTTTACCGAAAAATGTACTGCATAGAAACAAAAGCCCCCAAAAGTTACAAAATTGTGTTTTTTTTCCCCAATTTTGTCGCACAATGATTTTTTTTCCGTTTCGTCGTAGACTTTTGGGTAAAATTACTGATGTCATCACAAAGTAGAATTGGTGGTGCAAAATATGAGCCATCATATGGATTTTTATGTGCAAAATTAATAAAGTTATGATTTTTTTAAAGGTAAGGAGGAAAACATGAAAGTGCAAAAACGGAAAAACCCATGGTCCTTGAGGGGTTATGAGAGTGCCCATATAAGCTTTGTTGCCATATGCATTGTGGCTCCCATTAGTAATGCAAACCATGAAGCTAAACTGGATCCATCCTACAACAAATTTCCATACTTCCTGACAGACCTGAATGACATCAAAAAGGATTCCATTGTAGCTCCCATCATCTCAATGGCAAAAAATGTATGCATGAAGCGCTATTCTTGCTGTCAGATCTGACAGAACTGTTGATGGATACGCCAACGGCAATTTGAACATTGACATTAAAAGGCAAAGGCAGTTCTAAACTAAACCTTATTGAGAATCTTCATCTATATGCACCTTTTTTCACAAACTGTCCCCCATAGTCTTCTGCTTCCCTTTGTTAGCCAGTCTATTCTTTTCTCATAGTTCCGCGCCATCTTGGCTAGCTGTTTCTGTATATTAGACACAAAGACAAAGAAGAATATATACACATATTATATGTCTATTACACATTATATCAGTCACTTTATGATCAGTACATTTTAATCTTAAAGGGGTACTCTCGCCCTAAGACATCTTATCCCCTATCCAAAGGATAGGGGATAAGATGTCTGATCGTGAGGGTGCCGCCACTGGCGACCCTCGCAAGCTTTTCTGCAGCACCCCGCTGTCATCAGCCTCCAGAGCGAACATCGCTCCGGGTCTCATGAATCACGATCACGGGACCAGAGTATTGTGACGTCATGGCTCCGCCCCCATGTTACGTCATGCTCCGCCCCCTCAATGCAAGTCTCCGCCCCTTCCATAGACTTGCATTAAGGGGGCGGAGCGTGCCGTCACACGATGGTGGAGTCGTGACGTCACGATACTCCGGCCCCGTGGTTGTCACACTACACACTCGGAGCCTCCAGCGCTGCCACAAAGGTGGGTGTGCAATGACAGATTGTGGGGGTCCCCAGCGACGGGACCCCTGCGGTCAGGCATCTTATCCCCTATCCAAAGGATAGGGGATAAGATTTCTTATGCCCAGAGTACCCGTTTAATGATATAAAATATGGGACGAAAATAATTTGTCTGGTTTTTTAATCATTTTTTTGTGCTATTTGTTTCATAGCTTAAAAAAGGGGCCATATTGTGAGTAAACATAGCCTAACTATGGTACTGTACTTTGCGTAATCATCAGAAGAGTTACCTGGTATTCATAAAGCACTGGGGGATCAACATGAATGTTTTTTACAGTCCCATCGTGCCATTCAAACTGCATCATTGCCCGCTAAAAAAAAACAATAATAAAATAAGTGTCAATGTATGGGATAGATAGACAGATAGATATAGATAAAAGTAGGTACATTTGTGAGGTGCTAGGATCTAGCCTCTGTCTACAACCTTTATTGATAACATGAGAGGTTTAAAAGCAATGTGAACCGATTTCTTCATAGAAAAAAAATAATCACAATCAAAAGTCAAGTCGGGTACCTGCTGTATCCTCTACTAAATAATATAAACAGAAACAGACTAATAGTGACCATGGTTGGTTCATTATTGTCAAGTGATATATTTTGCTCTTACATGCTGTGCTACCTGTTGAGGCTAGCGCTTGTGATTCTGAATTGCAGGCGGGACCTGGACTTCAAACAGTGGTAAGTCCAAGTACAGTCTACAATGATCCACAAGTAGTAAAGGTGCGACAGGTGGTGCTGAGTGTAAGAGCGCCTTTAAAAAGATACTGTGGTTTTAAAGATGGATGACATATTACTAGCAGGTGCGACTGATAGGTGATTGATCTTCACCAATAATAATAACGTTCTGGGTTTTACCATAGTGCTGCCGCATTAGGTACTACAACATAGCTGCAGCTCAAATGCCTTTCGAGATCCAGAGCACAGATGATAATGGCATTATGTCTAGAAAGACTTTGAAGGGTGCACTAAGGCATTTTTTGCCCTTTTCATTAACCACACATCGATGGGATATTCTAAGCAGAGGACATCAAGCTTTAAAGGGAAACTGACAGCCGGATCCATGGTCCGATTCCTGAGATACCTGTTGTATTAGTCTCCATTGCTAATATGTAAATAGTTGGCTTTGAGCAATGGAGGCGGGACCCGGCATGCTGGGTCCTGCCTCTATTGTGCAAAACCGCACAATTATGTTGCAAACTGCTGACACTGCTGGATAGCTGTAAGGGTAAGGAAAATTATGGTATGTTTCATATAACTGTCTGTATTTCCATAACACAGAAAAATGATTTTATTCTCCGATGCCAAATGTCACTGGAGGCTGGAATGTCTCCTCCCGCCCCCTCCTATCCCTGTCCCAGCTTGATTGACAATTAGCTGGAAGCCGAGTCCTGTTTTCAAATCTCTTAAAGGGGTACTCAGGTGGAAAACAATTGTTTTTTTTTTAAATCAACTGGTGTCAGAAAGTTAAATGGGTACTCCGCCCCAAGACATCTTTTCCCTTATCCAAAGGATAGGGGATAAGATGTCTAATTGCAGGGGTCCCGCCGCTGGGAACCCCGCGATCTCTCCTGCAGCCCCCCTGTCATATGCTACACGGAGCAAACTTCACTCTGTGCCTGATGACAGGTGATCAGGCCCACTCTTATAGACTTGAATTGAGGGGCCGGGGTGTAACGTCACGAGGGGGCGGGGCCGTGACGTCACTATACTCTGACCCCTGTATTGCCCGTCATCAGGCACAGAGCGAAGTTCGCTCCAAGCAGCAGATGACAGGTGTTTCTGCAGGAGAGATCATGGGGGGTTCCCAGAGGCGGGACCCCCGCGATCAGACATCTTATCCCCTGTCCTTTGCATAGGGGATAAGATGTCTAGGGCCGGAGTACCCCTTTAAACAGATTTGTAAATTACTTCTATTTAAAAATCTTAATCCTACCAATACTTAGCTGCTGTATGCTCCACAGGAAGTTGTTTTCTTTTTTAGTTTCTTTCCTGTCTGACCACAGTGCTCTTTGCTGACACCTCTGTCCATGTCAGGAACTGTCCAGAGCAGGAGAGGTTTGCTATGGGGATTTTCTCCTGCTCTGGACAGTTCCTGACATGGACAGAGGTGTCAGCAGAGAGCACTGTGGTCAGACAGAAAGAAAAAAGAAAATAACTTCCTCTGGAGCATACAGAAGCTGATAAGTACTGGAAGGATTAAGATTTTTAAATAAAAGTAATTTACAAATCTATTTAACTTTCAGGTACCAGTTGATTTAAAAATAAATAAATAAATGTTTTCCAGCAGAGTACCCCTTTAACCCCTTAAGGACGCAGGGTTTTTCCTTTTTGCATTTTCATTTTTTCCTTATCACCTTCTAAAAATCATAATGCTTTCAATTTTGCACATAAAATTCCATATGATGGCTTATTTTTTGTGCAACCAATTCTACTTTGCAGTGACATTAGTCATTTTACCCAAAAACTGAAAAAAAATTCATTGTGCAACAAAATTGAAGAAAAAATTTTATTTTGTAACTTTTGGGGGCTTCCGTTTCTACGTAGTGCATTTTTTGGTAAAAATAACACCTTATCTTTATTCTGTAGGTCCATACGGTTAAAATGATACCCTACTTATATAGGTTTGATTTTGTCGTACTTCGAAAAAAAATCATAACTACATGCAGGAAAATGTATATGTTAAAAATTCTCATCTTCTAACCCCTATAACTTTTTTATTTTTCCGCGTACGGGCCGGTATGAGGACTCATTTTTTGCGCCGTGATCTGAAGTTTTTATCGGTACCATTTTTTTATTGATTGGACTTTTTGATCACTTTTTATGAATTTTTTCATGATATAAAAAGTGACCAAAAATACACTATTTTGGACTTTGGAATTTTTTTGCGCGCACGCCATTGACCATTGACCACGCGGCGATACCACATATGTTTATTTTTATTTACACAGTTTTTTTTTATGGGAAAAGGGGGGGGTAATTCAAACTTTTATTAGGGAATGGGTTAAATGACCTTTGTTAACTTTTTTTTACACTTTTTTTTTGCAGTGCTATAGCTCCCATAGGGACCTATAACACTGCGCACACTGATCTCCTATGCTGATCCCTGCAAAGCCATAGCTTTGCACGGATCAGTCAGATAAGGACTTGATTGCTCAAGCCTGTAGCTCAGGCTTGGAGCAATCAATCGACGATTGGATGCCGCGGAGTCAGGTAAGGAGACCTCCGCCTGCGTCCCAGCTGATCGGAACATCACGATTTTATCGCGATGTCCCGATCAGCCCGACTGAGCTGCCGGGAAGCGTTTACTTTCGTTTTCAGACGCGGTGGTCAACTTTGATGGCCGCGTCTGAAGGGTTAACAGCGCGCGGCACAACGATCGATGCCGTGCGCTGTTAGCCCAAGGTCCCGGCTATGATTAGCAGCCGGGACCGACCCGGTGTGATGCGGGGTCACGGCGTGACCCCGTTTTAAAGACCGGGCATAGGGCGTACAGGTACGCCCTACGTCCTTAACCCCTTAAGGACTCAGGGTTTTTCAGTTTTTACACTTTCGTTTTTTCCTCCTTACCTTTTTAAAATCATAACCCTTTCAATTTTCCACCTAAAAATCCATATTATGGCTCTTTTATTGCATCACCAATTCTACGGAAAAAAAATCATTGTGCGACAAAATCAAAGAAAAAAACGCCATTTTGTAACTTTTGGGGGCTTCCGTTTCTACGCAGTGCATATTTCGGTAAAAATGACACCTTATCATTATTCTGTAGGTCCATACGATTAAAATGATACCCTACTTATATAGGTTTGATTTTGTCGTACTTCTGGAAAAAATCAGAACTACATGCAGGAAAATTTGTACGTTTAAAAATGTCATATTCTGACCCCTATAACTTTTTTATTTTTCCACGTACAGGGCGGTATGAGGACTCATTTTTTGCACCGTGATCTGAAGTTTTTATCGGTACAATTTTTGTTTTGATCGGACATTTTGATCACTTTTTATTCATTTTTAATGGTATAAAAAGTTACCCAAAATACGCTTTTTTGGACTTTGGAATTTTTGGGCGCGTACGCCATTGACCGTGCGGTTTAATTAATGATATATTTTTATAGTTCGGACATTTACGCACGCGGCGATACCACATATGTTTTTTTTTTTATTTACACTGTTTTATTTTTTTTTATGGGAAAAGGGGGGTAATTCAAACTTTTATTAGGGAAGGGGTTAAATGACCTTTATTAACACTTTTTTTTTTAACTTTTTTTTGCAGTTATAGCTCCCATAGGGACCTATAACACTGCACACACTGATCTCTCATCCTGATCACTGGCGTGTATTAACAGGCCTGTGATCAGTGTTATCGGCGCTTGACTGCTCCTGCCTGGATCTCAGGCACGGAGCAGTCATTCGTCGATCGGACACCGAGAAGGCAGGTAAGGGCCCTCCCGGTGTCCTGCAAGCTGTTCGGGATGCCGCGATTTCACCACGGCGGTCCCGAACAGCCCGACTGAGCAGCCGGGATACTTTCACTTCAGACGCGGCGGTCAGCTTTGATCGCCACGTCTGAAGGGCTAATACAGGGCATCACCACGATCGGTGATGTCCTGTATTAGCCGCGGGTCCTGGCCGTTGATAGCCACCAGGACCGACCCGATATGACGGGGGGACACCGCACGACCCCGCGGCATATCGCGGGAGCCGGCGGAGGACGTAAATATACGTCCTGCGTCGTTAAGGAGTTAACTGCGCACAATGGCCCTCATTTACTAAAGTCCAACCGACTCTTTTTCTCGGTTATTGCTCCTAAATTTTAGTCACAACGTCTGTGCGACTATTTATGCGACCAAATTTTAGTCACACAACCAACACTCGGAGTGTTTTTTTTTCACTCTCAAATGGGCGTGTTTTATGCAAAAATGGGCGTTTTACCAACAAAAAACAAAAAATACTCTGAGTACTTCCAAAATCACCTGGAGAAACAGTGTGAGTTTGCGTCATACCATAACCGACAGCCAAGAGGCCGAGTGAAATTCCAAAAATGGAGTGATTTCTAACAAGGGACTGTTTACCATTGTGTTTTGTGTGAAACTAACTTGTTTTATAACCTGAAAACATTTTGTACAGTTCAACACTTTTATGAATAAAATATTGAATGCTTTTGCGATAGTTAATGTTTATTTATTATGTAATGTTTATATATTTATATATATATATATATATATATAGGTATATATTTTATATTTCTTTTTAACATATTTGCAATATTAGGTCTAAATCAATTTAACACCCAAGTTGATAAACAAGGTGAATTGTTGTAATGTTTGAAAAATTATAACACATGAATACTTTTGATTCATGGAAACATTTTTAAACAAACAAGTCTAAACCATTTTGACTCACACAACTAATTTCTTTAGCTCGGAGTTTGTGTGACAATTGAATAGTGCGACAGAAAAAAGTGTGGCAGAATAGTAAATAAGCCTGAAAAAAAAGACAAGTGATATTGAGATCACTCCAGAATAAACACTCCACTCTTAGTAAATCAGGGCCAATTTGTATGCACAGCACAGGAAAGAGACTGGAAACAGGGCTCCACTTCCAGTTGACTGTCAATCAAACATGGACAGGGATTGAAGAGGAAGTGAGGAGGCATCCCAGCCTTCAGGGTCTTAGAAGGCCTCTTTGACCCTTTGCACAAGAACATTTTAGATTTTTTTTTTATGTAAAGGAAGCATAGACAAATATGTGATAGGTACCATGTGTCTCCTCACCCTAATAGCTATATAACAGGGTCAGCAGTTTGGAACATGAATTGCAGCTGACAGATTTCCTTTAAAACCACAGAACTCCTGTAGTGCAGAACAAACAGACCACTTGTCCTGCACCACAAGACACATATAGGACACATATATAGGCACTTTTAATAGCACAGCTGGTTTATTTATAACTTGTGATAACTTTTGAAGAATACAATTCAGTGTTTCTGCTATATCTCTAGATGTAGTCCTAACTTATGGTACTTGCACACCTGCAGAATAGCTCCTTCTTTTAATACGCTGTAGCACACTTCTACCTGCTATGCAGCTTTGCCCACATGGCTACTACAGATGAAACAATGTGAAAGCAACTGTCTGACCTGTAGAAGCCATGAGTATTTGATGATAAGCTCCTTATCTGAAAAGCAGGGATCACTCATTCATCTCATGCTTACATGTCCCACAACATGTGCCGTGGTGTGCATACTTCCACTGTCACTGAGAAAGTGACTAATGTAATGTACTAAGACAATGTTTAAATACATCAGGTAAAGATGTGGATCCACTCCCATCAGTCATGTCTTTATCACAAAGAACTATGGCAGTTCTATTATATAAGCTTCCGTGTTATGTAATCATATTAGCAAAAGGAAAACAAACCACGAAAAGACAAACAAAATAGACACAGAATCACAGTCCAGACATTATCGCCCCCAACATCCATTCCAATATACAGTGACTAACCCTAAGATATTTATCTTTTTACTTGAAGAAAAAACATCAGGTCAAATGTAGGATTTACTTCCATGTTAGAACCAATTTAAAGGGGTACACCGGTGGGAAAAACATTTTTTAATCAACTGTTGGCAGAAACTTATACAGATTTGTAAATTACTTCTATTTAAAAATCCTAATCCTTCCAGTACTTATCAGCTGCTGTATACTACAGAGAACATTATTTTCTTTTTAAATTTCTTTTCTGTCTGACCACAGTGCTTTGTTCTTTGCTGACAACTCTGTCCATGTCAGGCACTGTCCAGAGCAGGAGAAAATCCCTATAGCAAACCTCTCCTGCTCTGGACAGTTCCTGATATGGAAGAGATGTCAGCAGAGAGCACTGTGGTCAGAATGGAAAGAAATTTAAAAAGAAAAGAACTTCCTCTGTAGTATACAGCAGCTGATAAGTACTGGAAGGATTAGGATTTTTAAATAGAAGTCATTTACAAGTCTGTTTAACTTTCTGGCACCTGTTGATTTAAAAAAAAAATGCTTTCCACTGGAGTACCCCTTTAACTAATATTGCTAATAATACTTATAAGACATATTATCACCCATGTTTCCTTGTATCAATTGGAAAGTCTCAAACAGGGAATGTGTCATGGATTTAATTTTAGTTTTATTAAAAAGAATCTGTCACCAGCATCACCAGTTAATTGTGCGGGTGACGTTTATTATACCCGTCTTTCATTTTTATTTATGACATTTTTCAAGGGGACAGCCATACTGGAGACACTATTTTTATTTCCTGTATAGTCAGAACAGCAGGGTAAATATGCTTTATGGTAGATGAATTGAATGGGAGTCAGGTGAAAGAGATCCCGTATCAGGTTTTTGATGCAAAACAGATTCCTCAAAACCTGACTAAACTGTATCAAAACGTGTGTACAAATTTTAACCCGTATACGGTTTAAAAAATGATGTCCGGTTGCATCCGTTTTTTAAGAAAAAAACTTATACGTTTTTAACTTTTCATTCCATTTTGAATAAAGTTTTACTTGTTTGATTGAAATTCCAAGAAAAAAAATTGTGCAAAGTCAAAAACTGTATGGTGCAAACCGTATGTAACCGTATGCACATACAGTTCTGTATGGTTTCCATTGACTCCCATGTAAAAAAAAAACAAAAAAAAACATACACGGTTTAATACAGTTTTTCACCTGGACCAAAAAAACGTGGTAGACTACGGTTTTGGGTACGGGTAAAAAAACGGACAAAACCGTATAGGATGCAAAACGGACTAAACCGGATGATGCATTTGACATACGGTTTACAATGTTAAGTCAATGCATACGGTTTTCTATACAGTTCCATACGGTTTTTAACTTGAAACCGTATACGGGAACTGTATAGCAAAAATGTGGTGTGCATGCAGCCTTACAGTCTCTAGGACAGTGTTTCCCAAACAGGGTGCCTCCAGCTGTTGCAAAACTACAACTCCCGGCATGCACGGACAGCCTTTGGCTGTCCGTGCATGCTGGGAGTTGTAGTTCTGCAACAGCTGGAGGCACCCTGGTTGGGAAAGAGTGCTCTAGGAAGTGAGAAACTATGCAGTCCCCTTGTCATGAGACACCAAGGTATCCGCCTACAGAATCTTATCTGTGTTTGTAGTATAACTATCCTGCCTTATCCAAAAGTATGACAGTCCCACAGTATAAAGTTGGCTGTACACTTAGATATTGGCAGGACTGTCCATACCCAGGAATAGAAATCTAAGCCAACTCTCAGCTGGCGTGGATTGCTGCAACAATTCACACTTCTCTTTGAGTATGTTCACACAGCACAATGTCTGCCTGGAAAATTTCGACAGGCTGCAGGCGCCAGCAGAACGTGCCGGTGCTAGGACCGCTTGGAAAAGCGCTGTCTCCATAGACAAGTCAATTCTTTCTGCAGCGACCAGAGTCGGAATTTCCACAGCAGAAGTTTCAGCCACGGATATCCCACTGCAAACAATAGGATTTATCTCCATATTCCACTTAGAAATTCCACCATGTGAATGGGGCCTTAAAGGGTTACTACACTGGAAAACTTTTTTTTTTTTTTTTAAATCAACTGATGACAGAAAGTTAAAGAGATTTGTAAATTACCGTACTTTTATTTAAAAAAAATCTTCATCCTTCTAACACTTATCAACTTATGTATGCTCCACAGGAAGTTCTTTTCTTTTTGAATTTCCTTTCTGTCTGACCACAGTGCTCTCTGCTGACACCTCTGTCCATGTCAGGAACTGTCCAGAGCAGGATAGGTTTGCTATGTGGATTTTCTCCTACTCTGGACAGTTCCTAAAATGGACAGAAGTGTCAGCAGAGAGCACTGTGGTCAGACAGAAAGGAAATTCAAAAAGAAAAGAACTTCCTGTGGAGCATACAGAAGCCTATAAGTACTAGAAGGATTAAGAAGTTTTAATAGAAGTAATTTACAAATCTGTTTTACTTTCTGTCATCAGTTGATTAAAAAAAAAAAAAAAAGTTTTCCAGTAGAATACCCCTTTAAAATGCAAATTGTGTTAAAAGTAGTACCATCCATGCAAAGCTGAGTTCCCCTTCTTGCTTTGCCCTTGGCATGAGTGGCATATGGTTTGAAAAGCTGCACAAAACCTCCAGTTTAGCTAAAAAATCTGCAACTTTTCACAACTTTCACAGCTTAACAAACCTCCCTCATTTTGTCTGATCTACTAGTTTATGTACTACTTTAGGGTATTTTTTTTTTGTGGCTTGTCACATATAAAAAGTGTAAAAAAACACATCAAAAATCATTAAACAGTTTTCTGATGATACATTTCCTGCAAATTTACTTTAAAATGAATTGTAAAAGCAATAACATGTTTGCTTTTTTTTAACTATTGGATTTCAATGTAAATTTTGGAATAAAAAGTCAAAGAAAAGGCATTTCACTATATTTATTAACATCATGCACCAAAGTTTGCCTATTTTTCCGACCATTCTGTAATTTTTATTTCCCTTACGTCCTAACCAGCAGCACAAGTGGGGTGTTCTGCCCCTGTGAAGCTGGCAGGACGGTGGAATTTTTTATTCCGCCCAAATAATTGAACATTTAATTAGTACCCCATATAAGGCCTCCTCCCTTAGGCCACACTGCTTTTTTTCTGTCCTGTGCGGACAGCAGGACGGTGCAGGCTCTGCTACTTTTTAACAGAGCCTGCATGGATCCCTCTCCCCTCCTTCCTTAGGGGAGAGGTTTTTTTATATATATATATGTTTACTTATCTTTTTCTACTGCGGGACAGCGTTCTGTCCCAAGCTCAGTGGTTCCGCGACTTTGGTCTCAGACCGAAGTTGCGAGAGTTGGCGTGAGCGGCGCTGTGCGCCCCTCCTAACTGTTAGGGGTCCGCTGATGCCTCACTGTTTGGGCTAAGTCCGCCCTTACCTTATTTGACAGCGCTGTCTGTGTCGCCCCATCGCTGCTGCGGCAGCTCCGTGGACCGGAAGTGCGTCGTCTGACGACTTCCGGTCCGGCGTCTGCGCTTCTAAAGCGCAGATTACCTTAATTTCTAGGATTTTTTGCAAATCCTGTTGTGCATGTGCCCCTTCCAAGGGTGGGAAGGATCACATCCTGTATAATCTGCATTTCTCCATGAATTGGATGTTTTGTTCGGTATTGTACATCACATCCTGTAGGGGGCGGGGCTTAACTTAAATCTAGGCGCCCATTCCCCTATAAAAAGCAGCTGGACCATTAGTGTGTCTCTTGCTGCTACCCTAGCTGGAGTACTTGCACTGGTTAAACCTCTGCTATACCTTGAGTGTTTTTTGCTAGAGCAAAACTATTTACCTAATTTTGTAGGTATTTATTTTGTAGGTTGCGCTGCAACAGGTTTAGGTAGAATTGTTTCTAACCCTTTGATTTCTTTTCTCTTAGACAATGTCTTATCCTTCCTTGAGTGACCATTTGTCTGGAGGTCGCAAATCCGCCTCTAAGAAGCGTCATTTGACATGTGCTGATTGCGGCACCCCGCTACCGGATGCCTATGAGTATAATAGGTGTCCTGGGTGTCGTCCACCTGCTAACCCTGCGGAGCCCACTGTCCATGACATGTTTGTATGGATGAAAGAGTTTATGGGCAATTCTATCTCAGAAATAAAGAATTCCTTAGCTCCCAAAAGGCCTAGAACCTCATCTAGCCCTCCTTCGGTTGTAGAAGACCCCGCCATGTCAGTGGGAGATCAGTCGGAGCTATCTGTAGAAGAAGTAGTCTCTCAACCACTTTTTCCAATAGAGAAAATTCAGAGATTATTTAGATCCATCCGGTCAGGGGACCAGGATGTTGATCAGGGGGAAGCCTCAACATCCACCGCTAGAGAACCTTGGGTTTTCAAGGTGGATGATACCCTCAGGAAAATAATGGAAACTGAATGGAAACATCCGGACAAGCCAGCAGTTCTCACCCGGAGGTTCAGACTCATGTACCCATTGCCGGAGGCTGAATTAGATTCCTGGGTTCCTCCACCTAAGGTCGACATGGCGGTCAATAGACTATCTAGGAGGGTCCTTGTTCCAGCGGACGATAGAAGCAACCTTCAGGATCCCCTTGATAGAAAGGTGGACTCATTATTGAGGCGCAGTTACACTGCGACTTCAGCTTCTGCTACTGTGGCTATCGCTTCTAACGAAGTTGCTGAATTCGTGAAGGATAGAGTTCTTCGGATCCAGTCCGAGATTGAGGGAAATGTTGCCAGGGAAGATATCCTGGACAGTTTTAAAACACTGCTTCTAGGAGTGGACTTTCTCTGTGAATCGACCCAACAGCACCTCAAGCTTGCGGCCAAGTCTATGGGACTCTCTTCGGCTAGTAGGCGCCCCTCAGGGTTACGCCCCTGGATGGCGGACAATACCTCCAAATTTAATCTTTGTGGTATGCCTCTTGAGCCCAATTGGCTTTTTGGGTCCGAATTAGACCGCATCATGGAAGGATATGCGGAAAGAAAAAGGAAAATCCTTACCTGTCCAATCCTTTCGGGGTAAGGGCAGAGCAAGGGGAGGGAGGTACCAGGGCTCTTCCAGATCCCAAAAGCGCCAGTCCAACCAGAAGCGTGGAGGGGGCCGTGGCCGTGGTAAAGATCGAAAAGCCGAGCTGTGACTCTTCTCTAGAACCCCCCAACGTTTCCCCTCTCCCTTCCCTTCTATGTCAGGTAGAGAAGTCATCTACCAATCCCCCTCCGGTAGGAGGTCATTTATGTTTATTTCTTCCAGCTTGGATGAAAGAAATCCAAGATCCCTGGGTACTAGATGTTATCCAGTCAGGTTACAAAATAGAGTTTACGTCCCTTCCTCCAAGAAAATTTGTGTTAACAAAACTACTCCCTCAGCCAAAGCAGGCTATTCTAGAGAACTCTGTTCTCCAATACATAGAAAAGCAGGCTTTGGAAGACGTTCCCCCCGATCAAAGGGGTTCAGGGGTATACTCCCCGATCTTTCTGGTGCCGAAACCGTCAGGCGATTGGCGTATGATCATAGATCTGCGCTATTTGAACCGGTTCATAAGGAAAAGAAGGTTCAGGATGGAGACCATTCGCTCTGTCATCAGCATTCTGGCCCCTCTAGATCTTATGGTTACTATCGACCTGAAGGATGCTTACCTTCATGTTCCTATTTTTCCTGCCCACAGGAAATTCTTGAGGGTTGCTGTCTCCATAAGAGGTGTGGTAAGGCATTTCCAGTTTGCTGTGTTGCCCTTCGGCATCACTTCTGCTCCCCACACCTTCACAAAGGTGGTGGCTCCGGTAGTCTCTGCCCTCAGATTAAGAGGTCTAGAGATTATACCTTACCTAGACGACTGGCTTCTAAAGGCCGCTACTCTAGACGTGCTACATTCCCATCTTCATCTGGCTCTAGATTTTCTCCAGCGTCTGGGCTGGATTATAAATAGGGAAAAATCCGAAATAATCCCTGCCACCTCCAGAAAGTTTCTGGGCTTCGTTCTCGACTATTCTCAGATGACTTTGTCCCTCACTACAGAAAGAAGAGAACGAGTCATAAGAGCCGCCGAGTTTCTAATGGTCCCTCGCAGGGTATCCATCAGAACTCTGATGAAGATGTTGGGTCACATGTCAGCATCTGCAGAGGCAGTTCCCTGGGCCCTATGGCATCTACGACCTCTACAAGATCAGGTCTTGACTGTCTGGAACCACAACCCCAGAGGGTTGGACAGAAAATGCACCCTGTCGCCCGAAGTCCGAGCATCCCTCAGATGGTGGAGGGATCTGACAGATGGGAAGTCCTTGATTCAACCTCGTTGGATAACTTTGACAACGGACGCCTCCCTTCTGGGCTGGGGAGCCCACCTGGACGAGATTCCGGTACAAGGTATCTGGTCCCCTCAGGAGAGACTTCTCTCCTCCAACATGAGAGACCTGAGGGCAGTTCGTCTAGCTCTCCTCCACTTCACGCCTCTTGTTCTAGGGAAGGCGGTAAGAGTCCAGTCAGACAACACCACGGTAGTGGCTTACATCAACAGACAGGGTGGCACGAAGTCCCAAGTGCTCCTCAAGGAGACCGGACTGATCCTCTCTTGGGCAGAGCTCAATCTAACCCACCTTTCTGCGATCCACATCAAGGGGGATCTCAATATAGTGGCAGATCGTCTAAGTCGCGGGCTTCCGGTCCAAGGAGAATGGTCCCTGAACGAAGACATCTTCAAGAAGATAACCTTAAGGTGGGGTATGCCAGAGAGAGATCTCATGGCAACTCGTCTGAACGCCAAGGTGAACAAATTCTGCTCTCTTTACAAAGAGGACAACCCAGTGGCGATAGACGCTCTGTCCATTCCATGGAGATTCAGGCTGGCCTACATATTCCCTCCACTTTCCATGATACCGAAGGTATTGATGAAAGTCAGGCAAGACCAGACCTCAGTGATTGCCATCATACCATTCTGGCCCAAGAGGTCCTGGTTCACCCAACTCATGAGGATGAGTCAGGGGTGTTATTGGAGGCTTCCCCACGTGCAGAACCTTGTGTCTCACTACACAGGCTCCTGCCTAGATCTGAGGAGACTCAATCTGACAGCCTGGAGATTGACAGGACCCTACTAAGTAGTGGGCTTCCTGCGGAGGTCTTGAGAACCATTGCACACTCTAGAGCAGAGTCTACAAATAAGGTCTATTCCAGGATAAAGAAGATTTTCCTTCAATGGTGTGCTACGAAAGAGGTAGTAACCTCAGATCCTCCTCTTTCTGCAATACTACGGTTTCTTCAGGATGGCCTTGACAAGGGTCTTAGCCCATCCACTCTAAAGGTACAAGTCTCAGCACTCTCTGCCTTTTTAGGCAGGTCCTTATCACAAGAATCTCTAATCAAAAGATTCCTTAAGGGTGCTGAAAGACTTAAACCTACAGTTCTCAGACCCATTCCCAAATGGGATTTGCCTACTGTTCTTAAAGGGTTATGCTCTCATCCCTTTGAACCGCTAGAAGAAGTCGATTTTAGGTATTTGTCCCTTAAAGTCACCTTCTTGTTGGCCATAACCTCAGCCAAAAGGGTTGGCGAGCTTCAGGCCCTTTCGGCCCTTGAGCCTTATACATTGTTTCTCCAGGACAGAGTCCTGTTGAGATATTTACCCACCTTTGTTCCTAAGGTTCCGACGTTTTCCAACACCAACCAGGTCATATCCCTTCCAGTTCTGTGTCCTAATCCAGCTTCTCCCGAGGAAGTTGCTGACCACACTCTGGACATCTCAAGAATTCTCAGAGTCTACATCTCCAGAACTGAAGAATTTAGAAGATCGGAGCAACTTCTTGTTTCTTTTTCAGGGAAGAACAAAGGTCTTAAAGCCTCTAAACCCTCTCTGAGTAGATGGATTAAGGAGGCAATCCGGGAGGCCTTTGTAGCCCAGGACTTAACTCCTCCTACCTTTGTTACTGCCCATTCTACTAGGGCAGTCTCTACTTCCTTTGCAGAAAGGAAAGCTGTTCCTCTTGATCAAATCTGTGCGGCTGCCTCCTGGGGCACCCATAATACGTTTATTAGTCATTACAGGGTCAATGCCAAACGATCGGAAGAGTTGGCCTTTGGGCAATCAATCCTAAGTGCCACTCTGCCGTAGTCCCTCCCTATTTGTGTTGTTACTTGCTAAGTCCCCACTTGTGCTGCTGGTTAGGACGTAAGGGAAGCGTTAATTTTTAACGTAAATTTGTTTTCCCTTAGTCCTAACAGCAGCACACAAATTTCCCGCCCGTATATTTTTGTTTGTTACTTGTTATAAAGCAATGTGGCCTAAGGGAGGAGGCCTTATATGGGGTACTAATTAAATGTTTAATTACTTGGGCAGAATTAAAAATTCCACCGTCCTGCCAGCTTCACAGGGGCAGAACACCCCACTTGTGCTGCTGTTAGGACTAAGGGAAAACAAATTTACGTTAAAAATTAACGCTTCTTTTTCCAAAATGTGGGCGAGGTTTTCATTTTTTTTTTCTCCCAAATCCGAGTCATTTATGAATTTTTTTCTCCACTTTCGGTATCTACTCAGGCTGTGGTATTTCATGTTCATTAGAGAGGTTAAAAACGTTGGCTCAATTTGGTGTACTTTGGCGCATTTCTGATGCATAAAGACATAAATTTGATGGAAAATGTGAATGAATATGATGGAAAAGTTAATTAAAAGTTATCATAAAAAGGATTAAAAAAAAGTGTCGCAATGAGAGAGGAGTAGATGTTAGCTATAGAAAGCAAAGGAGGTGACTTTGTTTCTGCATAAGTATACTTAGATTAGTCTCTATAGATGTTACTGCGTCATACCATTTACGTAACTGAAACTCACAGGCTTGATAGAATATTTGTTCAAAAAAAATAAATAAAAAAAAATGTAGCTTACCTCAAGAAGAGTAGAAGAGACAGTTTTCTGAAGTATAGGCACAAATTCCTCCAGTGTGGAATACGCATTAGGGGCTAGTATTTGATAGAGGGTCATCTTTTTGGCTGCATAAAAAATAACACTCATCGTTCTATTGGGCATAGCATATGCTTTTAGTCAAAATAAAATATAAGGATTCCCGAGATCAGTTAAAGGGGTACTCTGCCCCTAGACATCTTATGGATAAGATGTCTGATCAGGGGGGGGGGTCCTGCAGCTGGGTAGTGATGTCATGACCATGCCCCCATCTTGATGTCACAACCACACCCCTCAATGCAAATCTATGAGAGGGGGCGTGCCCCCTCTCATAGACTTGCATTGAGGGGGTGTGGGGTGGCGTCACGAGGGGCTTGGTCGTGACATCACTACCCCGCCGCCGGCTTCAAGTGTTCGGAACAAAATGTTCTGAACGATGGGGCAGAGGAGTACCCCTTTAAGATTAAAGGAAGTATTATATTGGGGGCTACAGAAGGTGACGGCTTTATGACCTACATCTAAACCTCCTGTCACTATACTATTTAACAATTCACTAGAATGGAAACTGAGAAGTCCCTGCGTCAGCTATAACATTCATGCTTTGTGATTTGAACTGTAAGGAGATTGAGACTGTGAAAAATAAAAGCTAGTGGCTACCGCAAGACTTGTCAGCCTCAGGGATTAGAAAAGTGAGACTACAATTTAGAGCTAAAAATGTTCAGGATGGATGTCACTTCATTTTATCCGCATGGCTGTAAAGGAGCTTGGGATGAGTAGTGTGAATGACAGCAGAAGAGTGTGGTGCCCTGTAACAAGGTGTGATGCTCTGGGTTCATTTTGGGGACAAAAAGCTTTGAAACAAGTACTATTTTCTGCTTTTTAATTTGCGCAGGAAACGCGGAAATCGTGTGATCATTGGGAAGACTGGCAACAGAATCAGACAACTTATAGGGGTACTCCGAACCTAGACATCTTATCCCCTATCTAGAGGCTAAGATGTCTGATCTTTGGGCACCCGCCGTTGGGGACCCCTGTGGTCTCCCTGCTGCACCCGGCATTCGATTAGAGTGTAGGGTGCAGCATCGGAGGCTTGTGATGTCACGGCAACGCCCCCTCAATGCAAGTCTATGGGAGGGGGCGTGACTGATGTCACACCCCCTCCCATAGACTTGCATTGAGGGGCATGGATGTGACCTCAAGAGCGAGCGTGGCCGTGACATCACGGGCCTCCAACCCGCATTGCCAGTCATCCAACACAGAGCGAAGTTTGCTCCGTGCACCGGATATCTGGGATGCTGCAACCTTTGGATAGGGGATAAGATGTCTAGTGGCAGAGTACCCCTTTAAGGTAGCAAGATAGTGGTACCTGTCTTACATGAGAAGACCCCCTCCTTATCCTGATTTTGTGTGACAGATATTCAGTCCACCATACATTTTGCATAGTGGCCACCTTTTTGAGAAAACCACCCTCATAAAAGACCAGTTTTTAATACAACATTAGGTGGTCTTCTCAAAGAAATATCCCTGTGCCTATTTTTTTAATTTTTTTTTATTCAAGTTAAGAATTCACATAACCTTTTAGGCCATTTTTCTTAAGCCATTCAGCTGATGTTCTGGGTGAAAAATTGGGAATGTCCACATTCAGCGGTGCACTGTGATTGGGTGGTTTCGGAAGAAATGCAGAGGTAGGTATTTTGGCAACCTCAGTTGATATCTGTGAAAATAGATTTTGAATTAGTAATTTTACATATCTAAATTGGACAACTAATTCCTATTAAGGCAATGTTCACAACTATTAAGTGCACTACATGGCTGGTAAAGTCAGGATATGGACAAAGGTCTTCTGATCTATACCACACTGTACTTGTGGAAGGCTTTTATTTTTTATTTTTAAATAAAGATGCCCAGGCTCTTTGAAATATATAAGAAACCTCAACTTTCCTCCAGTGCTCCCCCGGTATCGCTGCTCTGGACCCCACTGTAATCCTCTTTCTGATGCCAGGGGTCAGTGCACCACAGTGCAGAGTATCGCTCGTCATAGAGGTGTCACCCTCAGCCAGTGATTGGCTGAATGGCAATTTGACGAATTGAGCCACAACACCAGCAACAGGATCACTTCAGGGCAAGAGCAGCAATACCAAAGGCACCATGGGATCATGGGAGGCAAGTAAAGCTTTTCTTTAAAAGCAGACAATCTGGGGATCTTTATTAAAAATAAAAATAAAAAAATAACTTCTGCCAGAAAACCTCTTTAAACCTCTTTTTTTTTTTTTTTTTTTTATTAACTGGTGCCAGAAAGATTTTTAAATTGCTTCTATCTAAACCTAAAAGTACTTATCAGCTGCTGTATGCTCACTCCAGAAGAAGTTGTGTAGTTTTTTCCAGTATGACCACAGTGTTCTCTGCTTCCACCTCTGTCCATGTCAGGAACATGGGCAGACTGACAAGGCCATGGCACTCGGGCATTGCCCCACTGAGTTGGGGCCCGCAGCTGCCAATACATTTAATTAATTTTTTTTTTTATAAATCGGGTAGTCACTGAGAATCAGCGATCACCACACACAACATACTGGCAGTGACAGCCTGACCAGAACCAGCTCTATACCATCTGAATGCTGGAGGTTAAGGACCTGTGGTGATGTCACAATCAAAGCTGAAGGTCCTGTTAAGCAGAGCAGCCAGGAGAGAAGAGTGTTCCTGGTGAGTTCTTACTGCAGTCTGCTGTTGTGAGGTCACTGTATACAGCAGTGCTTCCCAACCAGGGTGCCTCCAGCTGTTGTTAAACTACAACTCCCAGCATGCTAGGAGTTGTAGTTTTGCATCAGCTGAAGGCACACTGGTTGGAAGACATTGATATACAGTAATTACATCTGTTATTCTCCAGAGCTGCACTCACTAATCTGCTGGTGGGGTCACTGTATACATACATTACTTGTCAGGGGGCGATGTTGGGGGGGGGGGGGGGGGTGATATCAGGGGGGATGTCAGCGGTGATATCAGGGGGGATGTCAGCGGTGATATCAGCGGTCAAAAATTTCCATCTAAACACAAATGGTACCCATACAAACTACAGGTCACGGCGCAAAAAAAATTAGCCTCATACAGCCATGTATACAGAAAAATAAAAGTGTCATAGGGGTCAGAAAAGGACAAATGTATGCATTTTAATTTTCTTACAAAATGTAGTAAAATAAAACAAAACTTACATAATTTGGGTATCGTTTTAATCATATTGACCCACAGAATAAAGATAATGTGTAATTTTACCCTAAAATTTACTGTATAGAAACGAACTCCGCCCCCCAAAATTGCAAAATTGCGTTGTTTCTTTTAAATTTTACTAAAATGGTTTCTATATTTTCTTTATATATGAAAATATTTATTTATTATATTTTGAAGGGGCATCTATATGGGTGTGGCTTACACATGGATGGGTGCATGGGGGGGCCCCATGATAATCAATTGCCCGGGAGCCCCATAAGTTGTCAGTCCACCCCTGGTAAGGAACTGTCTGGAGCAGGAGCAAATCCCCATAGCAAACCTCTCCTGCTTCGGACAGTTTCTGACATGAACAGAAGTGGCAGCAGAGAGCACTGTGATCAGACTAGAAAGAACTACACAACTTTCTCTGAAGCATAAAGCAGCTGATAAGTACTGGAAGGATCAAGATTTTTATATGGAAAAATATTTTTACCCCTTTAACTAACCAAATGCTGTTTTCTAAACATATACAGTTACATCTCTCTAAAAGACCAGCTCTTTGAGAAGACCACCCCTCATCCAGAACAGATTTCAAGTGAAAAGGAGATTTTTTAACACTTACCGTAAAATCTCTTTCTCGAAGGATCCATTGGGGGACACATACCGTGGGTGTATGCTGCTGTCTCTAGGAGATGTGACACTATGGCAAAAAAAACAGTTGGCTCCTCCCAGCAGGATATACCCGCCTTCAGGCTCTGAGCCAATCAGTTTAAGTTCCAGAGCAATAGGAGGAGACTAACAGGTCAAGAATAACCCCAAACTGTCCGAGAACCAGAAGAAAAAACATAACTGAACACACCCTCGGACAGAGAACCAAGGAAAATCCCAAAAGGGTGGGACCTGTGTTCCCCAATGGATCCTTCGAGAAAGAGATTTTACGGTAAGTGTTAAAAAATCTCCTTTTCTCTATCGGCTCCATTGGGGGACACAGACCGTGGGACGTACCAAAGCAGTCCCTTGGGTGGGCAGATAAGCAGTCAGGCAGACGGCCGTTCCACTGTTGCCTGCAACACTTTACGGCCCAGACTAGCATCAGCCGATGCGAAGGTATGAACTCGGTAGAACCTCGAGAAAGTGTGCAAAGACGACCAGGTAGCCGCCTTGCAAATCTGCGAGGCCGAGGGTAGAATGAGCCACAACCCTGAAAGGAGGAATCTTCCCCTTACAGCGATAGGCCTCCGAAATGGCAGACCGAATCCACCGAGAAATGGTGGCCTTGGAAGCAGGTTGTCCCTTGCGACGACCTTCCGTAAGGACGAAAAAGGAATCACACTGATGAAACGAAGAAGTGATGGAGAGATAAGACCGAACAGCCCGAACTACATCCAGCTTGTGTAGTAAGCGCTCCTTAGGATGAGACGGAGCAGGACAAAAAGACGGGAGGACAATGTCCTCATTGAGATGAAAGGTCGAAACCACCTTAGGCAAAAAGGAGGGATCTGGCCGGAAAACAACCTTGTCTTGGTGGATCACCAGAAACGGAGAACGGCAGGAGAGAGCTGCCAATTCAGACACCCTCCGGATGGAGGTGATAGCAACAAGAAACGCCACTTTCCAAGAAAGGAGGCGGAGAGACACCTCTCTAAGGGGTTCAAAGGGTGCACCCTGGAGAGCACTCAGAACCAAATTCAAGTCCCAAGGGGGAGAGGGTGACCGATAAGGAGGAACAGCATGCGTCATTCCTTCAAGGAAAGTCCGGACATGAGAATTAAAAGCCAGGGGCCGCTGGAAAAGAATAGTAAGGGCCAAAACCTGACCTTTAAGGGAACTGAGAGACAACCCTAGTTCCAACCCCGACTGCAAAAAGGAGAGAAGACTGGGAACCGAGAAGGTTACTGGGGAGAAGTCTTGAGCTTCACACCAACTAAAATAAGACTGCCAAGTACGGTGGTAAATTCTTGCAGAGGAGGGCTTACGAGCCTTGAGCATGGTGTGAATGACTTGGGAAGAGGACCCGCAGGCCCTCAAAATCGCGGTCTCAACCGCCACGCCGTCAAATGCAGCGACTGTAAATTGGGGTGGCAAAGAGGACCCTGAGAGAGCAGGTCCGGACGGAGCAGAAGGCACAGTGGAGTGTCGTCCAGGAGCCTGACTACGCCGGCGTACCACGACCTTCGGGCCAATCTGGAGCTACCAGAATGGCGGGGACGTCCTCCGCCTTGAGCTTCCTCAGCACCCTGGGAAGGAGCGGAAGAGGAGGGAACAGATAGGGTAGGGCAAACCCCGCCCAAGGAATCACTAGGGCGTCCACGGCCAGAGCCTGAGGGTCCCGGGACTTGGACACAAAAGGAAGGATCTTCCGATTGTGCCGGGACGCGAAGAGGTCCACGTCCGGAATGCCCCAGAGGTCGCAGAGTTGTGCGAAGACCTCTGGATGTAGAGACCACTCGCCGGGGTCGGATGAGGACCGATTGAGGAAGTCCACTTCCCAGTTGAGCACCCCCGGAATGTGAATCGCCGAAATGGCCGGAACCTTGCTCTCCTCCCAGGTGAGAATCTTGGTCACCTCGGCCATGGCTGCCGAGCTGCGAGTGCTGCCCTGTCGATTTATGTACGCCACGGCCGTGGCGTTGTCCGACTGAGCGCGGACAGGACGGGACTGAAGACGGGACTCCCAATGAAGAAGACAAAGAAGAATCTCCCGTAATTCTAATATGTTTATCGGAAGAAGGGTCTCCTGGGGAGACCAGAGTCCCTGAACCATCCAATCCCTGAACACGCCGCCCCAGCCCGACAGGCTGGCATCTGTTGTAACAACCTGCCAGTGAAGGGGAAGAAACGACCGCTCTTGGAGAAGAAGGGGGGAGCGGAGCCACCAGAGCAGAGACTGACGGACCCTGCGAGGGAGAACAATCTGACGATCGAGGGACAGAGGAGACCTGTTCCATGGGAAAGAATCGCCAGTTGAAGGGGGCGGTAATGAAACTGGGCAAAGGGTACGGCCTCCATAGTTGCCACCATCCGACCCAGGACTTCCATACAAGTGCGGATGGAGACTGATACCCGGGACCGAAGGGAGTGGACTCCCGACCGGAGCGCCAGACGTTTGTCCGGCGGAAGACAAATCCGGGCAGATGCCGTGTCCCAGGAAGGTTAGAGACTGGGTAGGGCGGAGGACTGACTTGTCCAGGTTGACCATCCACCCGAAGCGAGTAAGAGTATGGAGAGTGACGTCCAGATTCTCCAGAGTCTGGGCTCTGGTTGGAGCCTTGATGAGAAGGTCGTCCAGATAGGGTATCACCGAGATTCCCCTCGACGGTAACAGGCCCATCACTGGCGCAAGGATCTTGGTAAAGACCCGAGGAGCCATGGCTAGACTGAAGGGGAGAGCTACAAATTGAAAGTTCCCCTCCGGAACCGCAAAGCGGAGGTACCAATGATGGCCTGGGAATATTGGCACATGGAGGTAGGCATCCTTGATGTCCACTGATGAAAGGAACTCCCCTTGTTCCAGGGACGCCACCACCAAACGGAGAGATTACATTCGGAAGTGCCGGATGAGAAGGTGATGGTTGAGACGCTTGAGGTCCAAAATTGGATGCACAGAACCGTCCTTCTTAGGAACCACAAAAAGATTTGAATAGAAACCCTGAAACCGTTCCCCTGGAGGAACGGGAACAATAACCCCCTGAAGAAGCAGAGACTGGAGAGCCGCTCGAAATTGCTTCGCCAGAGGAGGAGACCGGGGGGCCTGAGAGCGAAAAAAGCAATCCCTCGGAAGGGAGGCGAATTCGATCCGGTAACCGTTGGACACCACATCCCTGACCCAAGAGTCCTGAATGTGAGAGGTCCAAATGTCTCGAAAAAACAAGAGATGACCTCCCACCCGAGAAGAAACCGTGGGTGGGGGCCTCACTTCATGCAGAAGTGGGCTTGCAGTTGCCTGATTTGGGCGCAAAGCGGCCGGACCGGTAGGAGTCCGACTTCCAAGACGGGCGTGGCCAGAATGAGGGAGCCTTCCTGTCCCGCGAGGGCGCCTGCCCTGACCCTTTGCTAGAGCCAGAGGTCCGAAAGGACCAAAAGGAAAAGGGCTTCCTTTGGGAAGTAGGGTGAGCCTTATTTTGAGGTAACAAGGAACTCTTACCTCCCGTTGCCTCAGAGATAATTTCATCAAGCCGTTTGCCAAAAAGACGGCCGCCCGTAAAGGGAAGCTCAGTGAGAGACCTTTTGGAAGCGGCATCCGCATTCCAAGCTTTAAGCCACATAGAGCGGCGGAGAGCCGCTAGGTGACCCATAGCAAAAGCAGAACAACGGGCTGCCTGCATGGAAGCTGTGCACAAGAAGTCCCCAGCTTTAGAGCATTGGAGAGCCAGAGCAGATAGATCCTCTGGGGGGGGGGATCCCACTAAGATATCCTGATGAAGCTTTCGGCACCACTCCGCCAGGCCCTTGGACACCCATGTCAAGGCGAAGATGGGAAGAAGAGAAGAGCCAGCTGCTTCACCGTCGCAATTGAGTCCGAGCGGTCCTCTGAGTCAGATGCCGGCTCGGAAGCCTCGTCCACCAGTTCACCAGGGGAATGAGAATGAGTAGAGGCAGTCCTGGAGGGGGGCGACCCTGACCGAGTACGCGGCTCTGGCATGGCAGAGGGGCGACTCCGAGAACGTCCTCTAGAGGTCCTGCGCAGGGAAGACCCCTTCAAGGCGGACACCACTTCCCGGGAAGCCTCAGCCACCGAACGGGAGACTTTGGTCAAGTCAGTCATATACTGGGACAGGGAAGAAACCCATGCTGGTAGAGCAGCTGAACCCACCGGGACCGAAGGAACATCAGGGGGTACCAGGGGTCTGGGGGAGCAGTGGAGCAGGCAGGGCAAGTGGGCTCAGCAGAGCCAGACATCTTGGTATTACAGTGCTTACAGAGATAGTAAGTCACGGAAGTTCCAGGTTTCTGTTTAGAGGAAAGAACAGCTCTGGATACGGACATAATGTAGAAAGAAAAAAGGAGATAGGAACTTTCTCACCCTAGTCTGTGTCCCCTGTCAGCTGCAGTGAGGAGAACTCGCTCTGAGCAGCTAGAAAGAGAGTGAACAGGCCAGCCAATAGGAAGAGAGGGGCGTGCCTGAAGCAAGGCACTCACTAACTGACCCCTTCTAACTGAAAATCACGCTCACGGCGCTGAGTGGAGGCTGCTTCGCGCCTCTGAGAGCTCCTAGCCAGAGATCTGGTCTAGAGCAAACCAGACCCGTCCATCTCCTTCAGACACTAAGCTTAAACTGATTGGCTCAGAGCCTGAAGGCGGATATTTCCCTCTGGGAGGAGCCAACTGTTTTTGTTGCCATAGTGTCACATCTCCTAGAGACAGAAGCATACACCCACGGTCTGTGTCCCCCAATGGAGCCGATAGAGAAAAATTGTTATTTATTGTGCATACTGGCTATGTTCTTGGAGTAGACCACCTTTAATTCACTGCTTTCCTGCCTTTTTTTTGCATGGGACTCAAAAGCGCTGAAAAAAAAAAATCAATCAAGCATTCAACTGGAAGATTATGTTTGGTCCTTTAACCCCTTAAGGACTCAGTCCATTTGGCCCTAAAGGACTCAGACAATTTTATTTTTACGTTTTCGTTTTTTTCCTCCTCGCCTTCTAAAAATCACAACTCTTTTATATTTTCATCCACAGACTATTATGTGGGCTGTTTTTTTGCGCAACCAGTTGTCCTTTGTAATAACATCACTCATTTTCCATAAAATGTATGGCGCAACTAAAAAAATACTATTTGTGTGGGGAAATTGATAAGAAAACTGCAATTTTGCTAATTTTGGAAGGTCTCGTTTTCATGCTGTACACTTTATGGTAAAATAGACACGTTTTCTTTATTCTGTGAGTCAATACGATCAAAATGATACCATGATTACATACTTTTCTATTATTGCAAACTTTTTAACCACATTAGTGCGTTTAAAAATTGTGCTGACCTATAACTTTTTCATTTTTCCATATAAGCAGCAATAAGAGGGCTCATTTTTGGCACCGTGATCTTTACTTTTTTTTTATACCACATTTGCATATATAAAACATTTAATAAATTTTTTATCAATTTTTTGGGGAATAAAATGTTATAAAAAAGCAGCAATTTTGGATTTTTTTCTCTTTACGTTCACACCGTTCACTGTACGGGATAATTAACATTATATTTTAATAGTTCGGATATTTATGCACACGGCGATACCAAATATGTTTATTAAAATATTTTTTTTTTTTACGTTTTGGGGGTAAAATGGGGAAAAAAATAACAATTTACATTTTTATTGGGGGAGGGGATTTTTCAAATTTTTTTACTTTTATTTTTACACTTTAATAGTCCCCATAGGGGACTATTAATAGCAATCATTTGATTGCTAATACTATTCAGTGCTATGCATAGGGCATAGCACTGATCAGTGTTATCGGCTATCTTCTGCTCTGGTCTGCTCGATCTCAGACCAGAGCAGAAGATGCCGGGAGACGGACGGAGGCAGGTGAGGGGACCTCCGTCCGCCATTACAGATGTTCGGGTGATCCGATCATGCATTTTTCTGACCGCACTCCCGCAGATGCCGTGATCTGTATTGATCACAGCATCTGAGGGGTTAATGGCAGACATCCGTGCGATCTCGGATGTCAGCCATTACCGGCGGGTCCCTGGCTGCTATCAGCAGCCGGGAACTGCTACGCATGACCTCAGCATCGCTCCGATGCTTGCGGTCATGTACAGGACATAAATGTGCTTCCTGGTGCATTAAGTACCAGCTCACCAGGACGTACATTTACGTCCTACGTGTAGAGGGGTTAATGAGCCCATTGTGGGTATGCCACAGTATATGTCTGAATACTTTTTAGCTGGTAAACCAATGTTTACCAGCAGCATACTATAGTGAATTTGCAAAATGAACATAGCCTTAACAGCTCACTATAACCAAGTTCTGACACATTTTCAAGCATATAGATTCATACTATATAACATCATTTATTTCCCAAAATGTCCTATTGTTTTATTTTCTGAGCATAATCTACTAGAACCCATCAGTCAATGCTGTAGGTCTTTACACATGCATCTAATGTCACTATAAAGCTTTTACTTATAGATCCACTTTGGTTGTAACTTGCATGGCATGGCTAATATAGCTAGAGACGTGATGTTAATGTGTTAGCCAAAGATATGAGCAATAATTTAAAATCGGCTCACCTCTTGTATTATACTGATGCAGGTGTCATCCAGTTTTCCTTGCCGCAGTTCCTTGATCTTGTTCAAGACTTTTATTGCTTTCTGAACTTCTTTGAATACTAACTTAATATCAGTGCTTGCATAAATCTCATCCTGTTTAAAAACATAAACCAAATAGTTTTAGTCAATATGACAATTTGCTGGTGATGGATCATTGAAGTAGGAATTAAAGGGGTACTCCACTGGCCAGCATTTGGAACATTTAGTTCCGAACGCTGTGTGCTCACTGCAGGGGTCGGCCGCTCCCCCTCAATGCAAGTCTATGGAAGGGGGCATGACATCTGCCATGCCCCCTTCAATAGAAGGATAAGTGTACAGAAAAATAGGAATTAGGTCGGCACCTCATGTAATTCCGTGGGCTAAGAACCCCGAAATGCCCTTGAATTGAAAATATGCTCACCATGTGTGAACCTTGGTTTCATGCGTATCACCCCTCTTTGTGGGGTATAATTGTGGAATCACGGGCTACAGCCTGAAGGGGTAGACCGGTCTCTTTTTGGGGGTCGGTAATGTGCCTTTGTAGATTCACATTAGGAGTTGAGTCCGAGTAAAAAGTAACAGTGTATTTTTATTTAACACATGAAACTTTTATAAGATATTGCAAGACGCATTTCGGGGGTATGCTCCCTCTTATTCAATTGCTAAAAGTTATCTAGTATACACACATCACAGTAAGGATTTAAATAACATATTTTGAGCGCCAAAATTGGAGGGGTCGGAGGTCAAAGTGGGCGGCAACGAATGTCAGTGTCGTACAGGTTAAAAGATGCTTAACAATATAATAGATTAAAAAAAAAAATTAAAACATTTCATTACTCCTAGATAGTAAGTGTGTTATCATTAATACATTGCTGTTTTGTTATTATCTGTGTGGCTTGTTATGGATGTTTGCCTCTGGAGGCATGGATTTCGTTCCAAAGTAACATTTGTAGATTGACTTTCCCGCTGAATCATTCATAAAGAGAGCGAACAATCGGCTCATAGTACTAGTGTAACGTCAGTTGCTGTGATGTTCTTGATGCCGGTCACGTGGTGTGTGAGCGACCAATCGCTATTTCCCGGGGTGCGTTTCAAATTCACTTATAGGAAAAAATATTGCTGCTTTGGTGGTGTGTAGCAGCAACCAATCAAAGGGGATCTCCAATGTGATGTGTAAGGCACGTGGTTTAATAGCGACCAATGGAAATTTCCCGGGATTCGGTTCAAAAAGGCTTCTAGTATTAAAGGGGTACTCCGCCCCTAGACATCTTATCACCTATCAAAAGGATAGTGGATAAGATGTCTGATATCAGGGGCCCCGCCGCTGGGGACCCCCGGGATCTCGGCTGCAGTACCTGGCTGTCATTACTGCACAGAGCTAACTCGCTCCTTGCGTAATGAAGGGCGATACAGGATCCGGAGCATCGTGACGTCACGGCTCCGACCCCTCGAGACGTCACTAGGGATCGACCGATTATCGGTTTGGCTGATATTATCGGCCGATAATAACGATTACCTTGCCGATAATCCGATAATGCCTCGCCCCCCGCACCGCCCCCACGCACCGCGACCGCCCCCCCACCGACCCGCCACACCGCGTCGCACCCCCCTGATTGCCTCCCCCCATCCCCGGTTTTATAATTACCTTTTCCCGGGGGCAGGGGTCCACGCTACTTCTGGCTCCTGCTGCGCTCTGCGTTACGCTGTGCGCAATGACTAGTGACGTGACGTCACCGTCAGTGCGCACAGTGACAGCTCAGGAGGACGCCACCGGAGACAGATGTAGAGTGGACCCCGGGCCCCGGGAACAGGTAATTATAAAACCGGGGATGTGGGAGGCAATGGGGCTGGGGCGGTGCGGTGGGGGTGCGGTGCGGCGGCGGTCGCGGTGCGTGGGGCGGTAGGGGTCGCGGTGAGGCGGTAGGGGGCGCGGAGCGGCGGTGATAGGACTCAGGAGGACCCCAGGACAGGCAGGGGGAAAGAAGTGGGTGGCGGCGGCGGTCTATGGCCCTGCAAAAGCTGCTGCAGTTCATTGATTTAAAGCGCCCGCTTTAAATCAATGATCTGCAGCGGTGTCGCGGGGGGATAAATAGCCGATAACTTATACCGGAATATCGGTATAAGTTATGGGCTATCGGCCCTAAAAAAACTATATCAGTCGATCCCCAGACATCACCGCCCTCCCCCTTAATGCAAATCTATGGGAGGGGGCGTGACAGCCGCCACACCCCTTCCCATAGACTTGTATTGAGGGGGCGGGCCGTGACGTCATGAGGAAGCGAAGCCCTGAAGTCACAATGCTCCGGCCCCTGTATTGCACGTCATTACGCACAGAGCGAGGGGTGCTGCTGCCGAGATCCCGGGAGTCACCAGCAGCGGGGCCCCTGAGATCAGACATCTTATCCCCTATCTTTTGGATAGGGGATAAGATGTCTAGGGGCAGAGTAACCCTTTAAGCCTTTTCGCTTGTCATTGGTTCATAAGGATAACCAATTAGCTCTTTCCTGGGAAGTCGTATGGACCAATCAAAACGATGCCTACTGAAGCGCTATGTTCCAATGTGATTGTAAATTTTTTTTAGATTTTTGTGATCAGTGGGAAAGGTGGTTAGAAAATTCTAGGAGTATGGTTTATCCTTGGCTGTGTTTTCTATAGTGTCAAATGGTTTTGGTTGTAGGCAGGTCCTTTGATCCAGACTGCTTGCTTTCTTTTTGCTGTTTTGGATAAGGGATTTGCGTACCCTTTGGCTCTAAATCTCCCGTCAAGGATCTTGCTCTGAATCTGGTTGGTTCATGGTTATACTGCCCGTAAGGGAGGTTCTGGGTCCATTTCTCGGAATGACAGCTAGTATAGTCAAGATAGCTATTTCCATCAATGCTCTTGAAGAAAGTTTTGTTTTTAATCTTCCCTTGGCTATCACAACTATGCACACGCAACTATGCAGAAGAGAAAAAGGAGATTTTTTAACACTTACCGAAGGATCCATTGGGGGACACAGACCGTGGGTGTATGCTGCTGCCTCTAAGGAGGTGTGACACTATGGTAATAAAAAAAAAAGTCAGCTCCTCCCAGCAGGATATACCCGCCTTCAGGCTCTGAGCTAGTCAGTTTAAGTTCCAGAGCAATAGGAGGAGACCAATAGGTCAAAGAAAACCCTAAAACTGTCCGAGGACCAGAAGAAAAAACATAACTGAACACACCCTCGGACAGAGAACCAAAGGAAAAAAATACAAAACGGGCGGGAGCTGTGTCCCCGAATGGATCATTCGAGAAAGAGATTTTACGGTAAGTGTTAAAAAAATCTCCTTTTCTCTATCGGCTCCATTGGGGGACACAGACCGTGGGACGTACCAAAGCCGTCCCTTGGGTGGGCAGATAAGTATTCAGGTAGACGGCCGATCCACTGCCACCTGCAACACTTTACGACCCAGACTAGCATCAGCCGATGCGAAAGTATGAACTCGGTAAAACCTTGAGAAAATGTGCAAAGATGACCAGGTAGCCGCCTTGCAAATCTGCGAGGCCGAGGCTCTATTCTGGAGAGCCCAGGATGCTCCAACGGAACGAGTGGAATGAGCCACAACCCTGAAAGGAGGAATCTTCCCCTTACAGCGATAGGCTTCTGAAATGGCGGACCGAATCCACCGAGAAATGGTGGCCTTGGAAGCAGGTTGACCCTTGCGATGACCTTCTGTAAGGACGAAACAGGAATCACACTGACGAAACGAAGAAGTGATGGAGACATAAGACCGAACAGCCCGAACTACATCCAGCTTGTGTAGTAAGCGCTCCTTAGGATGAGAAGGAGACAGACAAAAAGACGGGAGGACAATGTCCTCATTGAGATGAAAAGCCGAGACCACCTTAGGTAAAAAGGAGGGATCTGGCCGGAAGACGACCTTGTCCTGGTGGATCACCAGAAACGGAGAACGTCAGGAAAGAGCTGCCAGTTCAGACACCCTCCGGATGGAGGTGATAGCAACAAGAGGTGCACCCTGGAGGGACCTCAGAACCAAATTCAAGTCCCAAGGGGGAGAAGGTGACCGATAAGAAGGAGCAGTGTGTGCCACTCCTTGCAGGAAGGTCCGGACATGAGAATTAGAAGCCAGGGGTCGCTGGAAAAGAACAGTAAGGGCCGAAACCTGACCTTTAAAGGGAACTGAGAGACAACCCCAGTTCCAGCCCCGACTGCAAGAAAGAGAGAAGACGGGGAACCGAGAAGGTCACCAGGGAGAAGTCCTGAGCTTCACACCAACGAAAATAAGACCGCCAAGTGCGGTGGTAAATTCTTGCGGAGGAGGGCTTACGAGCCTTGAGCATGGTGTGAATTACTTGGGAAGAGAACCTGCGGGCCCTCAAAACCGCGGTCTCAACCGCCACGCCGTCAGATGCAGCGACTGTAAATTGGGGTGGCAAAGAGGACCCTGAGAGAGTAGGTCCGGGCGGAGCGGAAGGCGCAGAGGAGCGTCGTCCAGGAGCCTGACTACGTCGGCGTACCACGAGGTTCGGGGCCAATCTGGAGCTACCAGAATGGCGGAGACGCCCTCTGCCTTGAGCTTCCTCAGCACCCTGGGAAGGAGCGGAAGAGGAGGGAACAGATAAGGTAGGGCGAACCCCGCCCAAGGAATCACTAGGGCGTCCACGGCCAGAGCCTGAGGGTGCCGGGACGCGAAGAGGTCCACGTCTGGAATGCCCCAGAGGTCGCAGAGCTACACGAAGACCTCCGGATGAAGAGACCACTCGCCGGGGTCGGGAGAGGACAGACTAAGGAAGTCCGCTTCCCAGTTGAGCACTCCCGGAATGTGAATCGCCGAAATGGCCGGAACTTTGTTCTCTGCCCAGGTGAGAATCTTGGTCACCTCGGCCATGGCTGCCGAGCTGCGACTGCCGCCCTGACGAGTTATGTATGCCACGGCCGTGGCATTGTCCGACTGAACGCGGACAGGACGGGACTGAATACGGGACTCCCAATGAAGAAGACAAAGAACAATTGCCTGTAATTCCAATATGTTTATCGGGAGAGTCCCTGAACACACCGCCCCAGCCCGACAGGCTGGCATCCGTTGTAACAACCTGCCAGTGAAGGGGAAGAAAGGACCGCCCTTGGAGAAGAAGGGGGGGGAGCGGAGCCACCAGAGCAGAGACTGACAGACCCAGCGAGGGAGAACAATCTGAAGATCGAGGGACAGGGGAGACCTCTTTTATCGAGAGAGAATCGCCAGTTGAAGGGGGCGGTAATGAAACTGGGCAAAGGGTACGGCCTCCAAAGGGTACGGCCTCCGAAGGGAGCGGACCCCCGACCGGAGCGCCAGACGTTTGTCCGGCGGAAGACAAATTCGGGCAGAGGCCGTGTCGAATCAAAGTCCCAGGAAGGTTAGAGACTGGGTAGGACAGAGGACTGACTTGTCCTGGTTGACCATCCACCCGAAGCGAGTCAGAGTGTGGAGAGTGATGTCCAGATTTTCCAGAGTCTGGGCTCTGGTTGGAGCCTTGATGAGAAGGTCGTCCAGATAGGGTATAACCTATCTGGACGACCGCGGGTGGGGGCCTCACTTCATACAGAAGTGGGTTCGCGGTTGCCCGATTTGGGCGCAAAACTGCCGGACGGGTTGGAGTTCGACTTCCAAGACTGGCGTGCGCGGAACAAGGGAGCCTTCTTGTCCCGCAAGGGCGCCTGCCCGGACCCTTTACTGGGGCCAGAGGTCCGAAAGGAAAAGGACTTCTTCTGGGAAGTAGGGCGAGCCTTATTTTGAGGTAACAAGGAACTCTTACCTCCCGTTGCCTCAGAAATAATCTCATCAAGGCGTTTGCCAAAAAGACGGCCAGAAGCTCAGTGAGGGACCTTTTGGAAGCGGCATCCGCATTCCAAGCTTTAAGTCACATAGAGCGGCGGAGAGCCGCTAGGTGACCCACAGCAGAGGCAGAACAACGGGATGACTGCATGGAAGCTGTGCACAGAAAGTCCCCAGCTTTAGCGCATTGGAGAGCCAGAGCAGATAGATCCTCTGGGGGGGGATCCCGCTGAGATATCCTGATGGAGCTTATGGCACCACTCCGACAGGGCCTTGGACACCCATGTCGAGGCGAAGATGGGAAGAACATAAGAGCCAGCTGCTTCAGAAGCGAACTTCGCTAAAGATTCTACATTCTTGTCCGCGGAATCCTTGAAGGCAGCGGCATCTGCCAGAGGCAGTGTAGTCGCCTTAGAGATCCGGGAGATTGGTGGATCCACTGATGGAGGGGAAACCACCTTAGCGACAAAGTCCTTGTCAAATGGATAACTTTCTTGAATTGACTTGATTCCCGGGAACCTCTTGTCTGGATGTTTCCATGCGGATTCCAGAATGTCGCCAAGTCAGCGTGAGAGCTGAATCTTTGAGGTGCTGGCTTAGCACGATGAAAGGATACTCTTGGATTGACATCCAAAGATCCTAGGTCCTCCAAGTGAAAGGTGTATCTTATGGCTGTCACCAATGAGTTCACCGTTGCAATTGAGTCTGAGCGGTCCTCTGAGTCAGATGCCAGCTCGGAAGCCTCGTCCACCAGTTCACCAGGGGAATGTGAATGAGTTGAGGGGGGTGACCCAGACCGGGTACGCGGCTCTGGCGTAGCAGAACGGTGACTCTGAGAACGTCCTCTGGAGGAGCGACGTTTGTGCCCAGATGATAGGGGGAGGCGGGCCCCACGAGGGGAACGCTCACGTCTATCAGAAGACTCAATGGAAGAGTCAGACGAGCCACCCCTAGCACGCTTATGAGAGCGTGAAGTACGGGGAGAGGAGGAGCGGGCCCTCTTAGAGGTCCTACGCCGGGAAGACCCCTTCAAGGCGGACACCATTTCCCGGGAGGCCTCAGCCACCGAACGGGAGACTTGGGTCAAGTCAGCCATATACTGGGTCAGGGAAGAAACCCAGGCTGGAGGAGCGGCTGAACCCACTGGGACCGAAGGGGCATCAGGGGGCACCAGGGGGTCTGGGGGAGCAGTGATGCAGGCAGGGCAAGAGGGCTCAGCAGAGCCAGACATCTTGGTATTACAGTGCTTACAGATATAATAAGTCACTGAATGCCCATGTTCCTGTTTGGAGGGAGGAACAGCTCTGGGTACAGACATAATGTGAGAAAAAAGAAGACAGGAACTTTCTCACCCTGGTTTGTGTCCCCTGTCAGCTGCAGTGAGGAGAACTCGCTCCATGCAGCCAGAGAGACTGAACAGGCCAGCCAATAGGGAGGGAGGGGCATGCCTGAAGCAAGGCACGCAGTAACAGACCCCTTCACATAGAAAATCGCGCCCATGGCGCTGATTGGTCGCAGTGGGCGGAGCTACAGACGGCCGAAGAAGAACTGTCATGGTGCCCGCTCCTTGTCCCGAGCGCATCTGCCTAGCCGTATATGCGCTCAGGGGAATGGAGCGGGCGGCCAAAGTGAAAGTAAGCCGGCGCTGAAGCGCCCAGCTCGTAGCAGTGCCACGGCTGTCACCCGCGATAAGGCGCTGTAAACATAACGAAGGTAAGCCGGCGCTGAGAGCGCCCGGCCCGGAGCAGCGCCGCGGCTGACAGCCGCAAATAAGGCGCTGCAGTAGTTGCACCAACACACACACACACCACATAATAAGGTGCCCCATACTATATGCCCATAAAGTAAGGTGCCTTATAAGATATGCCCCCTCAGGTGCCACTGCTCCCCCAGCATAACGTGCAGCCGCTGTATAATCAAGCCCCATAAATGAAGGTGGGCCAAAACAGGGGGTCTCCAGAGGTTGCGAGTCCATACCTATGGAGAAAAAAAGGGGGGAAGTACTTACCTTAGTCAGAAGAACTTACCTAATGAAGTCTTCAGTGAAGTCTTCAGTCAGCTTTTGTCCCTGCATCACGCCTGGCTGCTATGCGCGAGCGAGGCGAGCAGAGAAAAAGGGGGACCCGGACCCATGAGGTACCACCCAGACGCTGACCGTTGGCAAGGGGGGGTGAACAGCGCATATACGCAATGTCTGTGCCCCCTCAATGGGGAAACAGGGAACCGGAGTCCCTAAGCCCCCACCTGAAAACGGAAAAGAAAAGGAATAAAAAACTAACACGTCCCTATACTAGGAAAAATAAATAAAAATCAGAAGACCTGGTCTGGAAAATCCAGACCATGTCCACCTCCTTCAGACACTAAGCTTAAACTGACTAGCTCAGAGCCTGAAGGCGGGTATATCCTGCTGGGAGGAGCTGACTTTTTTTTTATTACCATAGTGTCACACCTCCTTAGAGACAGCAGCATACACCCACGGTCTGTGTCCCCCAATGGAGCCGATAGAGAAATTGGATCTTTGAGCTGAAGACTTTAATTCCGATGGGACTTAATGAATATATTGAATACACCATGTAATAAAAAGATCCTTGGAACCAATATACTCATGTGTCTTTCCTTAATTTCAGTCCATCCATCACTCCAATTCATCACTATTATTCCAAGCGAGCCATCCTCTGTTTGTATTCTCCACTATACATAGCGCTTCAGTAGCGCTTTTTTCTGGTAAGTGAATTTGTAACCAATAGCAATTGGTCGCTCACACACCACGTGACCGGCATCAAGAACATCACAGCAACTGACGTCACACTAATACAATGAGCCAATTGGTTTCACTTTTATGAATGATTCAGCGGGAAAGTCCTTCTACAAATGTTGCTTTGGAACTAAACATATGCCTCCAGAGGCAAACATCCATAACAAGCCACACAGATAATAACAAAACAGCAATGTATTAATGATAAAACACTTTTATTCCGGTCATATCTAGGAGTAATCAAATGTTTTAATTTCTTATTTTTATCTATTATATTGTTAAGTGTCTTTTAACCTATACAACAGTGACATTCGGTGCCGCCCACTTTGACCTCCGACCCCTCCAATTTTGGCACTCAAAGTATGTTATTTAAATCCTTACTGTGATGTCTGTATACTAGATAACTTTTAGCAAATGAAAAAGAGGGAGCATACCCTCAAATCGCGTCTTGCAATATCTTGTAAAAGTTTCATGTGTTAAATAAAAATACACTGTTACTTTTTACTTTACAACGTTGGCCAGTGGAGTATCCCTTTAAGTAGAATGAGAGATATATATTACCTCTTTCCATGAAGAAAAGCAATGAAAATGTGCGCCTACTGCTTCAGCTAGTGCTTGTATATCAGCCTGTAGTGGGATAAATATGTTAATATTTTGTGTCTTTACAGAAGGAGTTTCTAGTCAAATACTTGTTTACAGTGTAGAATATGTGAATATCATGTGACTTATTAAAAACTAGATTACCTGCCCAATGCTATCAACTGCAACTATGTGGATTTTAAGATTTTTTCCCAGAGTGCATTGTAGAAGGTAGTCAGAAAGGACATCAGATGTCTGGTCAGGGCTAGAAACAGATAACAAATACATCTGTAAATGTCAATTATAACTAAATGCAAAGACACAAAATGCTAATAAAAATGTAATATTGAATATAAAGTAAAAAACATAAAAGGTGAAAAATCATAGTTTGAAAATGCCATCAGAACCCAGGTAACTAGTCCCTATCTGTGAATAGGGAGAGATGCATCACTCAGTGCTGGTGGGGTGGAGATCAACTGTCGAGACCTTTAAAACTATGAATTATCAGTAACTCTCAATCGTTTCAGAGTAAATCAGTGTGTCAGCATCCTACACATGTTTTATGCTGCCTGTGCTATAAAACTGGGAGCATGTTCCCTTAAAAAGGTACTCCCAATGACGACTTCCTTTAAAAAAAAAATGGCAATTGGGCAAAACTTTTTTTAAACCGGTGCCCACATTTCCCAGATCCATTATTCAGTACAGGAATCATCCCTGATGTATATTTAACCTACAAAAAGGTTTGAAAGAATTTTCTGGGCTCAATATATTGTTGATATATCCTCAGAATCGGTCACCAATATCCGATCGGTAACGTGCCAGCAGCTGGCACACCGTCGATCAGCTGTCTGACAGAGCAAAAAACAGAGCTGGAAGCAGAAATCTCAATACACTGTATAGTGGCTGTGCAGGGTGGCTGCAACTTAGCTTTCACTGAATTAAATGGGAGCTGAGGTGCAGTAACCCGGCAAGGCTAACACACAGAGGACGGAGCTATCTATTTCTGGCACTGTTCTCTACATATTCTGGTGCTGCTGCTCTGGCAAACAGCTGACCAGGAGGTTGCTGGGTTTTGGCACCCCACCGGTCTAATGACGTGTCCTAAGATTAGGTCATCAATAAATGTAGCCCTAAGAACCCCTTTAAAAGGGGTACTCCAGTGAAAACTATTTTATTTTATTTTTTAAATCAACTGGTGCCAGTTAAACAGATTTGTAAATTACTATTACTATTTAAAATTCTTAATCCTTTCAGTACTTTTCAACTGCTGTATGCTCCATAGGAAAATTTATTTTCTGTCTGACCACAGTGCTCTCTGCTGACACCTCTGTCCATGTCAGGAACTGTCCAGAGTAGGAGCAAATCCCCATAGCAAACCTCTCCTCTGGACAGATCCTGAGACAGACAGAGGTGTCAGCAGGGAGCACTGTGGTCAGACAGAAAATAAATTTAAAAAGAAAAGAACTTCCTCTGGAGCATACAGCAGCTGATAAGTATTGGAAGAATTAATATTTTTAAACAGAAGTAATTTACAAATCTGTTTAACTTTCTGGCACCAGTAGATTTAAAACAATAGTTTTTTCCACAGAAGTACCCCTTTAACCCCTTAAGGACACATGACGTTCTCATACTGTCACGATTCGGCTTACAGGTAGTGGATCCTCTGTGTCAGCGAGGGATTGGCGTGGACCGTGCTGGTGGACCGGTTCTAAGAGGCTACTGGTGTTCACCAGAGCCCGCCGCAAAGCGGGATGGTCTTGCTGCGGCAGTAGCAACCAGGTCGTATCCACTAGCAACGGCTCAACCTCGCTGACTGCTGAGAAGGCGTGGGACAGAAGGACTGGGCAGAGGCAAGGTCAGACGTAGCAGAAGGTCGGGGGCAGGCGGCAAGGTTCGTAGTCAAGATGGATAGCAAGGGTTCAGGTAACACAGGCTTGGACAACACTAAACGCTTTCACTGGCACAAGGCAACAAGATCCGGCAAGGGAGTGCAGGGGAGGTGATCAGATATAGCCAGGGAGCAGGTGGAAGCCAATTAAGCTAATTGGGCCAGGCACCAATCATTGGTGCACTGGCCCTTTAAGTCTCAGAGAGCTAGCGCGCGCGTGCGCGCGCCCTAGAGAACGGAGCCACGCGCGCCAGCACATGACAGGAGGGGCCCGGGACGGGTAAGTGACCTGGGACGCGATTCGCGAGCGGGCGCGTCCCGCTGTGCGAATTGCATCCCCGACGGCCATGTCAGTGCAGCGCTCCCGGTCAGCGGGACTGACCGGGGCGCTGCAGGGAGAGAGACGCCGTGAGCGCTCCGGGGAGGAGCGGGGACCCGGAGCGCTAGGCGTAACAGTACCCCCCCCCCTTAGGTCTCCCCCTTTTTTTGTCCGACAACTGCTTTACCTGGGACGAGGACACCGGGAGTGAATGGAGGGTTTCCTCAAAGGCAGGCAGTACAGCAGGAGTGGGAATGGGGAGGGAGGGCAGAGGGTGAAGCTTGGCACGGGGCAGGGTGACACAAGGACGGGGGCCATGAGGAGGCACTGAGGCTTGCCTGACGGGACTGGGAGGGGGGGAGAGGCATCTCTTGTGGCAAGCAGAGTCCCAGTTCTTGATCTCCCCGGTGGTCCAGTCGAGGGTGGGAGAATGAAGCTGGAGCCAAGGCAGACCGAGGAGGACCTCAGAGGTGCAGTTGGGGAGGACGAAAAATTCTATCCTTTCGTGGTGGGGTCCAATGCACATCAAGAGGGGTTCTGTGCGGTAACGCACGGTGCAATCCAATCTGACTCCGTTGACCGCGGAAATGTAGAGCGGCTTGACGAGACGGGTCACCGGGATGCGGAATTTATTCACAAAAGAATCCAGAATAAAATTCCCAGAGGCACCAGAGTCCAAGCAGGCCACGGCTGAGAGGGAGGAGTTGGCTGAAGAAGAAATCCGCACGGGCACCGTGAGACGTGGAGAAGCAGACTTTGAACCAAGAGACGCCACACCCACGTGAGCTGGGTGCGTGCGTGCGTTTCCCAGACGTGGAGGACGAATAGGGCAATCCACCAAGAAATGCTCGGTACTGGCACAGTACAGACAAAGATTTTCTTCCCTACGGCGATTCCTCTCTTCCTGGGTCAGGCGAGACCGATCCACTTGCATGGCCTCCTCGGCGGGAGGCCCAGGCGTAGATTGCAGCGGATACTGTGGGAGAGGTGCCCAGAGATCTAAGTCTTTTTCCTGGCGGAGCTCTTGATGTCTCTCAGAAAAACGCATGTCAATGCGGGTGGCCAAATGGATAAGTTCTTGCAGGTTGGCAGGAATCTCTCGTGCAGCCAGCACATCCTTGATGCGACTGGATAGGCCTTTTTTAAAGGTCGCGCAGAGAGCCTCGTTATTCCATGATAATTCGGAAGCAAGAGTACGAAATTGGATGGCGTACTCGCCCACTGAAGAATTACCCTGGACCAGGTTCAGCAGGGCAGTCTCGGCAGAAGAAGCTCGGGCTGGCTCCTCGAAGACACTACGGACCTCAGCGAAGAAGGACTGGACTGTGGCTGTGGCAGGATCATTGCGGTCCCAGAGCGGTGTGGCCCAAGACAAGGCCTTTCCTGAAAGAAGGCTCACTACGAACGCCACCTTAGACCGTTCTGTAGGAAACAAGTCCGACAACATCTCCATATGCAGGGAACACTGAGACAGAAATCCACGGCAGAGTCTAGAGTCCCCATCAAATTTGTCCGGCAGGGACAAGCGGAGGCTAGGAGCGGCCACTCGCTGCGGAGGAGGTGCAGGAGCTGGCGGAGGAGATGGTTGCTGCTGTAGCAGAGGCAGAAGTTGCTGTAACATGGCGGTCAACTGCGACAGCTGCTGTCCTTGTTGGGCAATCTGCTGCGATTGCTGAGCGACCACCGAGGGAAGGTCAGCGAGACTTGGCAGCGGCACCTCAGCGGGATCCATGGCCGGATCTACTGTCACGATTCGGCTTACAGGTAGTGGATCCTCTGTGTCAGCGAGGGATTGGCGTGGACCGTGCTGGTGGACCGGTTCTAAGAGGCTACTGGTGTTCACCAGAGCCCGCCGCAAAGCGGGATGGTCTTGCTGCGGCAGTAGCAACCAGGTCGTATCCACTAGCAACGGCTCAACCGCGCTGACTGCTGAGAAGGCGTGGGACAGAAGTACTGGGCAGAGGCAAGGTCAGACGTAGCAGAAGGTCGGGGGCAGGCGGCAAGGTTCGTAGTCAAGATGGATAGCAAGGGTTCAGGTAACACAGGCTTGGACAACACTAAACGCTTTCACTGGCACAAGGCAACAAGATCCGGCAAGGGAGTGCAGGGAGGTGATCAGATATAGCCAGGGAGCAGGTGGAAGCCAATTAAGCTAATTGGGCCAGGCACCAATCATTGGTGCACTGGCCCTTTAAGTCTCAGAGAGCTGGCGCGCGCGCGCCCTAGAGAGCGGAGCCGCGCGCGCCAGCACATGACAGGAGGGGCCCGGGACGGGTAAGTGACCTGGGACGCGATTCACGAGCGGGCGCGTCCCGCTGTGCGAATTGCATCCCCGACGGCCATGTCAGTGCAGCGCTCCCGGTCAGCGGGACTGACCGGGGCGCTGCAGGGAGAGAGACGCCGTGAGCGCTCCGGGGAGGAGCGGGGACCCGGAGCGCTAGGCGTAACACATACGTCTCCATTTTCGAGTCCTTAAGGACACATGGCGTATGAGAACGTCATGCGCTTTACCGGCCCCCCGCAGCCATCTGGAGCGGAGCCGGTGCCCGATGCCTGCTGAAATCGTTCAGCAGGCATCGGAGCATATCTCCCAGGGGTGTCATGATGACCCCCCATGTCGGCGATGGCCACAGATCGCTGGACAATTCAGTCCAGCGATCTGGGGCGGATTCCGGGTCAATCGGGTCTCCAGTGACCCGGTGACCCGGAATTACTGGCTCATCATAGCCAGCAGGGGTGAGGTGGCACTGGTGCCACCTCACGATCGCCCTGATTCGTCGGCCGGTTTCCCGGCCGACCAATCAGGGCGCCTGCTGCGGGTGTCACTCCTGCAACCTGCTCAGCCCCTCTTCCGGAGGACGTGACTGGGTGCGGGAAGAAGACCCCGGGTGCTGGGGACCCCAATCCCCGGCGTCCCTGTTGGGATCGGGGCCCCAGGAGCGACGGCGGCGGCGAGGGACTGACCTGCGCGGCGGCGTGGAGCAGCAGCAGTAGGAGGTGAGTGACAGCCTCCTGCTGTTGCTTAGCAACAGCTCCCAGCATGCAAAAAGGGCATGCTGGGAGCTGTAGTTATGCAACAGCAGGAGGCAGACCACCACAACTCCCAGCATTCCCTTATGGGCATGCTGGGACTTATAGTTTTGCAACAGCTGGAGGCACATTTTTTCTATGGAAAAGTGTACCTTCAGCTGTTGTACAACTACAACTCCCAGCTTGCACAATCAGCTAAAGTGCATGCTTAGAGTTGTAGTGGTACATCTGCTGGTTGCATAACTACAACTCCCAGCATGCCCGTTGGCTGTCGGTGACTGCTGAGAGTTGTAGTTTTGCAACAGCTGAAGGCACACTGAGTTAAGTAGCAAACCAGTGTGTCTCCAGCTGTTGCATAACTACAATCCCCAGCATCCCCAGCCAAAGTAGTATGCCTCCAGCTGTTGCATAACTACAAGACCCAGCATGCCCTTCCGCTGTCCGTACATGCTGGGGGTTGTAGCTTTTGCAACAGCTGAAGGCACGCTGGTTGCAAAACACTGAGTTTGTTACCAAACTCGGTGTTTCACAACCAGTGTGCCTCCAGCTGTTGCAAAACTACAACTCCCAGCATGCACTGATAGACCGTACATGCTGGGAGTTGTAGTTTTGCAACAGCTGGATGTTTCTCCCCCCCAATGTGAACGTACAGGGTACACTCACATGGACGGAGGTTTACAGTAAGTATCCGGCTGCAAGTTTGAGCTGCGGCAAATTTTCTGCCGCAGCTCAAACTGCCAGCAAGAAACTACTGTGAACCCCCGCCCGTGCGACTGTACCCTAAAAACACTACACTACACTAACACACAATAAAATAAAAAGTAAAATCACTACATATACACATACCCCTACACAGCCCCCCTCCCCTCCCCAATAAAAATGAAAAACGTCTGGTACGCCACTGTTTCCAAAACGGAGCCTCCAGCTGTTGCAAAACAACTACTCCCAGTATTGCCAGATAGCCACTGACTGTCTAGGCATGCTGGGAGTTTTACAACAGCTGGAGGCACCCTGTTTGGGAATCACTGGCGTAGAATACCCCTATGTCCACCCCTATGCAAGTCCCTAAATTAGGCCTCAAATGCGCATGGCGCTCTCACTTTGGAGCCCTGTCGTATTTCAAGGCAACAGTTGAGGGTCACATATGGGGTATCGCCGTACTCGGGAGAAATTGTGTTACAAATTTTGTATTACCCTTTTTAAAAATGTAAATTTTTGGGAAAACAAGCATTTTAGGTAAAAAAATAATAATTTTTTTTACATATACAAAAGTCGCGAAACACCTGTGGGGTATAAAGGTTCACATTACCCCTTGTTACGTTCCCCGAGGGGTCTAGTTTCCAAAATGGTATGCCATGTGTTTTTTTTTTTTTTTGCTGTTCTGGCACCATAGGGGCTTCCTAAATGCGGCATGCTCCCAGAGCAAAATTTACTTTCAAAAAGCCAAATGTGACTCCTTCTCTTCTGAGACCTGTAGTGTGCCAGCAGAGCACTTTTCACCCCCATATGGGGTGTTTTCTGAATCGGGAGAAATTGGACTTTATATTTTGGGGGGGTATTTTACGCTATTACCCTTTTTAAAAACGTAAAAATGTTGGGAAACCAAGCATTTTAGGTAAAAAAAAAAATTTTTTTTACATATGCAAAAGTCGTGAAACACCTGTAGGTTATTAAGGTTCACATTACCCCTTGTTACGTTCCCCGAGGGGTCTAGTTTCCAAAATGGTATGCAATGTGTTTTTTTTTTTTTTTTGCTGTTCTGACACCATAGGGGCTTCCTAAATGCGGCATGCCCCCAGAGCAAAACTTGCTTTCAAAAAGCCAAATGTGAATCCTTCTCTTCTGAAACCTGTAGTGTGCCAGCAGAGCAATTTTCACCCCCATATGGGGTGTTTTCTGTATCGGGAGAAATTGGGCTTCAAATTTTGGGGGGTATTTTCTGCTATTACCCTTTTTAAAAATGTAAAATTTTTGGGGTATTAAGGTTCACTTTACCACTTGTTACGTTCCCCGAGGGGTCTAGTTTAGTTTCCAAAATGTTATGCCATGTGTTTTTTTTTTGCTGTCCTGGCACCATAGGGGCTTCCTAAAGGTGACATGCCCCCAAAAAACCATTCGTCGCTCCTTCCCTTCTGAGCCCTCTACTGCGCCCGCCGAACACTTTACATAGACATATGAGGTATGTCCTTACTCGAGAGAAATTGGGTTTCAAATACAAGTAAAAAAAATTTCCTTTTTACCCCTTGCAAAAATTCAAAAATTGGGTCTACAAGAACATGCGAGTGTAAAAAAATGAAAATTTTGAATTTCTCCTTCACTTTGCTGCTATTCCTGTGAAACACCTAAAGGGTTAATACACTTACTGAATGTCATTTTGAATACTTTGGGGGGTGTAGTTTTTATAATGGGGTCTTTTATGGGGTATTTCTAATATGAAGACCCTTCAAATCCAAAAATTTTGTGAAAAATTGCAAAATTGCTGCTGAACTTTGAAGCCCTCTGGTGTCTTCCAAAAGTAAAAACTCATAAATTTTATGATGCATACATAAAGTAGACATATTGTATATGTGAACCCCAAAAATATATATTTTGAATATCCATTTTCCTTACAAGCAGAGAGCTTCAAAGTTAGAAAAATGCTAAATTTTCATTTTTTCATCAAATTTGGGGATTTTTCACCAAGAAAGGATGCAAGTTACCATAAAATTTTACCACTAAGTTAAAGTAGAAAAAACATTCTCGAAATCAGAATGATAACTAAAAGCATTCCAGAGTTATTAATGTTTAAAGTGACAGTGGTCAGATTTGCAAAAAATGCTCTGGTCCTTAAGGTGTAAAATGGCCTGGTCCTTAAGGGGTTAATAAAGAAAATAACACAGAGCAAGTGGTTCTTGGAATAACCAGCTGCTGTTTGTACAGAGTAAACACATGAAAAACAGTAAAGAAATCTATTAAAATTATTTATAAAATGAAAATGATAAAAATTATTTTATAAGGGATGTTGCTAACGTCTCTGCTGTGTCTAAATATATTACAGAGTACATTCTTAAACCTTACCTGTTGCTAACAATAACCACAAGAGTATCAAGGTCCTGGATCTGTAGAGCTTTCCGTAATGATAGTAGTAAGTTACAACCACCTCGAGGCTGCATCTCTTGAATCCACTGTCTCGCTTCATGTAATCTATATAGAGAGGAGGGAACAATCTATTGTGATATAACTAAGAAATTATTTTAAAAGGAAACATTAAGAAAAACCATACAGAGTGCTGGATAGAGAACCTACTAAGCAGAGACATGAGGCTGTATTATGTTTAATTTTATCCCTCCCCCCCATAAATATTTCATATCAGACATGCAAAAAGAAGAGCAATATAAATTACGAAGATCTTGAGTGGAACTGAAAATCTGATATATTATAGTATACTTACACACGAACATTAACATTTTGTGGATACTCCCAAGGACATGAGACCTCAGTTCCAAATGACATCAGAAAAATCTTCTTTTTGTAGCACAGCTGCTCATCTACAAGGCACTAAATGACATCCAATGTATTACCCACCAATGTAACAGGCAAACGGGAACAAATTCATTATTATGTGCAGAAATAATGGTTTAAAATTTTACGAACAATCCACATATATTATAAAAAACAGTTTTTTTTTATAAATCAACTGGCTCCAGAAAGGTAAACAGATTTGTAAATCACTTCTATTAAAAAATCTTAATCCTTTCAGTACTTATGAGCTGCTGAAGTTGAGTTGTTCTTTTCTGTCTAAGTGCTCTCTGATGACACCTGTCTTGGGAACTGTCCAGAGTAGAAGCAAATCCCCATAGCAAACCTCTTTTACTCTGTGCAGTTCCTGAGACAAGCAGAAATGTCAGCAGAGAGCACTGTTGCCAGAGAGAAAACAACAACTCAACTTCAGCAGCTGATAATTATTGGAAGGATTAAGATTTTTTAATGGAAGTATTTTACAAATCTGTTTAACTTTCTGGAGCCTGTTGATATTAAAAAAAAGTTTTTTTCCTGGAATACTCTTTTAACCCCTTCACGACGAGCGACGTACACGTACATCCTCCGCCGGCTCCCACGATATGCCGCGGGGTCACGCGGTGTCCCTGCATCATATCGGGTCGGTCCCAGTGGCTATCAACGGCCGGGACCCGCGGCTAATACAGGACATCACCGATCGCGGTGATGCCCTGTATTAACCCTTCAGATGTGGCGATCAAAGCTGACCGCCGCGTCTGAAATGAAAGTGAAAGTAACCCAGCTGCTCAGTCGGGCTGTTCGGGACCGCCGTGGTGAAATCGCGGCGTCCCGAACAGCTTACAGGACACCGGGAGGGCCCTTACCTGCCTCCTCGGTGTCCGATCGACGAATGACTGCTCTGTGCCTGAGATCCAGGCAGGAGCAGTCAAGCGCCGATAACACTGATCACAGGTGTGTTAATATATGGCAGTGATCAGCATGAGAGATCAGTGTGCGCAGTGTTATAGGTCCCTATGGGAGCTATAACACTGCAAAAAAAAAAGTTAAAAAAAGTGTTAATAAAGGTCATTTAACCCCTTCCCTAATAAAAGTTTGAATCACCCCCTTTTCCCATAAAAAAAATAAAACAGTGTAAATAAAAATAAACATATGTGGTATCGCCGTGTGCGTAAATGTCCGAACTATAAAAATATATTGTTAATTAAACCGCACGGTCAATGGCATACACGTAAAAAAAATTCCAAATTCCAAAAAAGCGTATTTTTGGTCACTTTTTATACCATTAAAAAATAAATAAAAAGTGATCAAAAAGTCTGATCAAAACAAAAATGGTACTGATAAAAACTTCCAATCACGGCACAAAAAATGAGTCCTCATACCGCCCTGTACGTGGAAAAATAAAAAAGTTATAGGGGTCAAAATAGGACATTTTTAAACGTATACATTTTCCTGCATGTAGTTATGATTTTTTTCCGAAGTACGACAATATCCAACCTATATAAGTAGAGTACCATTTTAACCGTATGGACCTACAGAATAATGATAAGGTGTCATTTTTACAGAAAGAATCACTGCGTAGAAACGGAAGCCCCCAAAAAGGAGATTTTTTTAACACTTACCGTAAAATCTCTTTCTCGAAGGATCCATTGGGGGACACAGACCGTGGGTGTATGCTGCTGTCTCTAGGAGGTATGACACTATGGCAACAAGAGAAGTCTGCTCCTCCCAGCAGGATATACCCGCCTCCAGGCCCTGAGGTAATCAGTTTTAGTATCAAAGCAATAGGAGAGGACCGACAGGTCAAGGAAAAAACACGAACTGTCCGAGAACCAGATGAAAATATATAACTGAACACACCCTCGGACAGAGAACCAAAGAGAAACCCAAAAGGGCGGGAGCGGTCCCCCCCCAATGGATCCTTCGAGAAAGAGATTTTACGGTAAGTGTTAAAAAATCTCCTTTTCTCTATCGGCTCCATTGGGGGACACAGACCATGGGACGTACCAAAGCCGTCCCTTGGGTGGGCAGATAATAAGACAGGCAGACGGCTGTTCCACTGCCGCCTGCAGCAGTCTACGGCCCAGACTAGCATCAGCCGAAGCGAAGGTATGAACCGGGTAGAACCTCGAGAAAGTGTGCAAAGACGACCAAGTAGCCGCCTTGCAAATCTGCGAGGCCGAGGCTTGTTCTGGAGAGCCCAGGATGCCCCAACAGAAACGGGTAGAATGAACCACAACCATGAAGGGAGGAATCTTCCCCCTACATCGATAGGCTTCCGAAATGGCAGACCGGATCCACCGAGAAGTGGTAGCCTTGGAAGCAGGTTGTCCCTTACGACGACCTTCCATAAGGACGAAAAAGGAATCGCACTGACGAAATGAACAAGAGATAGAGAGGTAATACCGAGTAAATGCTCCCTAGAATGAGAAGGAGCGGGATAAAAGGACGAAAGAACAATGTCCTCATTGAGATGAAAGGCCGAAACAACCTTAGGCAAAAAGGAAGGATCTAGCCGGAAGACAACCTTGTCCTGGTGAAGCACCAGAAACGGAGAACGGCAGGAGAGAGCTGCCAATTCAGACACTCTCCGAATGGAGGAGATAACAACAAGAAAACGCCACTTTCCAAGAAAAGAGGCGCAGGGACCCTTCCCCAAAGGGTTCAAAAGGTTCACCTTGGAGTACCCCCAGAACCAGATTCAAGTCCAAAGGGGGAGAAGGTGACCAATAAGGAGGGGCAGCATGCGCCACTCCTTGAAGGAAGGTCCGGACATGAGAATTAGAAGCCAGAGGACGCTGGAAAAGAAAGAAAGGGCCGAAACCTGACCCTTAAGGGAACTGAGAGACAACCCCAGTTCCAATCCCGACTGCAAGAAAGAGAGAAGACGGGAAGTCGAAAAAGGTAACAGGACACAAGACCTGAGCTTCACACCAAATAAAATAAGACCGCCAGGTACGGCGGTAAATTTTTGCCGAGGAGGACTTATGAGCCTTGAGCATGGTGCGAATTACTTGGGAAGAGAAACCGCGGCTCTCAAAACCGCGGTCTCGACCGCCACGCCATCAAAGCGGGGAGGGTAATAGGGGTGGCACAGGAGACCTGAGATAGGAGGTCTGGACGATAGGGAAGGCGCAACGTTAAGTCATTCAGGAGCCTGACCATGACGACGTACCACACCCGCGGCCCCAGGCTGGGCCACTAGAATGTCGGAAACGTCCCACTGAGAGTCCCCCCGAAAAGAGAAGAAAGGGAGGAAACAAAAAAGGTAGGGCAAAGCCCCACCAACAAATAGACAAGGTAGGGCAAGGCTCGACCAAGAGAGAGGAACGCTTCGGTTGAGGTGGGACCAGCAGAGGTCCACGTCTGGAGCGCCCCAGGGGTTGCAGATCACAGCAAACACCCCTGGATGTAGGGACCAGTGCCTTGGATGACTGAGGACCGGTCGAGAAGGTCACATCCCAGGGACGGCCAGACTGAAGATAACTGAGATGGCCGGAAACCTGGGGAAAAAGTTTCACGGAGGGCCAAGACCCCAGACCGGGCGGTCCCTGAAAACACCTCCCCAGTCTAACAGACTGGCAGGGATGGACAGGAAGGAACACTCTCGAAAAAAATGAGGGAGAAAACGAAGCCACCGTAGAAGGGACCAACAAGACTGATGAGAGAGGACGATCTTGCGGCCGAGAGACAACGGAGACCTGTCACACCGGAAGAAAATCACCAGTTGAAGAGGTCGGTGATGAAAACTGGGCAAATGGCACGGCCTCCACGGCCGCCGCCAATCGACCCAGGACATCCATGCAAAAGCGAATGGAAGCTGGAGCAGGGAGCCGAAGGCATCAGACTCTTTAAAAGAGTCGGCGGAGTCGAAAGCGGGCAGAGGCCACATCGAACTGGAGCCCCAGGAGAGCGGTTGGGCTTGTCCCAAATGACCATCCAACCGAAGTGAGACAAGGTCTGGAGGTTGAGACTAAGACTCTCCAGGATGTGGATCCTGGCTGGAGCTCAGATCAGGAGGTAGTCCAAATAAGGAATCACAGAAACAACTGTTGTCCGTAAAAAAGGCTATCACAGGCACCAGGACTTTGGTAAAGGTCCGCGGAGAAGTGGCCAGACCGAAATGGATAGCCACAATAGAAAATGACCGTCCGGAACTGCAGAGCGGAGGAACCGCTGATGACCGGGAAACAATGAGAAGTGGAGGCAGGCATCCTTGATGTCCACCGAGGAACAAAACTTCCCTTAAACCATGGACGCCAGCACCAAACGGAGAGACTCCATTCGGGATGGGAACGCAAGATGCTGGCTGAGATACTCGAGAACCAAGACTGGGCGAACAGAAACGCCTTTCTTGGAGACCACAGAGAGGTTGGAATAAACCTCGAAAACGTTCCCCTGAAGTTGCATGTCCAGGCATCCCGGAGGGTAAGAGGCGACCAACCACCCGAGAGAGGTCGGCGGGTGGGGGCGACCCTTCAGGCCGAGGAAGGCCTACGGGGCCTGATGGGGCCGCCAAACGGCCGGAACGGATAGCCAAACTCTGGGAGGAATGGGATCGGAAAGAGGAGCCCTCTTCCCATGAAGGCACCTGGCTGGACCCTTTGTTGGTACCCTTTGTTGGTACCAAAGGTCCGCAGAACCGGAAGTAGAACTTACGACGGGAAGCGGTTTTGTGAGTCTTACCAGAGGTAATAAAGAACTCTTTTTCCACCCGTCGCCTCACTTCCTGAAGGTGGTGTCCGCATTCCAGGCTTAAAGCCACATGATGGGACAGTGGCTACCAGGTAGCTTGTGGTAAAGGCAGCACAGTTGCTGCACATGGAAGTGGAACACAGAAAAATCTCCGGCTGCAGAGCATCGGAGAGCTAGATAAAATAATTCCTCCGGAGGGATCTTGAAGACTACCCTGACGGAGTTGGAAGACCATACTAAAAAGGGCCGTTGACACCCAGGCAGAAGCAAAAGCAGGAAAAACCTGCTGCCTCAAGGGCAGAGATTGCCAAAATATCCAACTTCATGCCAACGGCCGAGTAGGCGCCTTAGAGAGGCGGGAGACTGGAGGATCCACAGTTGGAGAGGAGGTCAACCGAGCAATGAGGTCCTTGGCGAAGGAATACCGCACTTGAACCTTCTTCGTTTCCTGAAACTTCTTGTCAGGGCGACTTCAGGCGGATACCCGCAGGGCGTAAAATTCAGCGTGAGAGCTGAAAGTCTTGAGTGCAAGTCGGGCACAGAGAAGGAGACTTCTGGAGCCAGGTCCAACGTACCTGGGTCCTTTAGATGAAAGGTGTCTCTTATGGCCGCATCCACTGAGTACACCACATCAGGCACATCAGTGCGGTCCTCTGAGTCGGAGGCCAAATCAGAAACCTCATCCACAAGTTCTTCAGGTGAATGGGAACGAGGTGAGGCAGCCCTGGAAGAAGTCGGGCACGAAGAAAGGAAACTTCTGGACGACGTCCGAAGTTCCTGGGTCCTTTAGCTGGAAGGTGTCTCTTATGGCCGTAACCAAGGAGTACACCACATTAGGCACATCCGTGCGGTCCTCTGAGTCGGAGGCCAAATCAGAAACATCTTCCACAAGTTCTCCAGGTGAATGGGAACGTGTGAGGCGGCCCTGGAAGAGAGAGGGAGACTGACCTGGTACGCGGGTCTGGAGAGCCAGAGCGGCGACCCTGGGAGCATTCTCTAGAGGAGCGACGCTTGCTACAGGTCGGAGTAACGGGGCGATGCCTGCGAGGGGAGCGCCCATGCCTGCCAGAAGACTCGGGGGATGAGTCAGATGACACACCCCTATGATGCTGCGAGAGCGTCAGAATAGGGGGAGAGCGGGACCCTCCGGAGGGCTGGTGTAGGGAGGGCCTCTCCAAGGCAGTCACCACATAACGGGAGACCTGAGCCAAGTCGGATATAGACTGAGAGAGGGAGGGAACCCAGGCTGGAGGGGCGGCTGAACCCACCGGGTCGGGAAGAACAACCGGGGTGGAGTAGCAGGGGAGTCTGGGGGAGCAGTGGAGCAGGCAGAACAAGTGGTTCAGCAGAACCAGACAGTTTAAAGTTACAGTATTGACAGAGTAAAGGAGTGGTTAACACTCCAGTTAACTGTTTAGAGGGAGGCCGTTCTGGGCCTCTCTCACCCAAGACTGTGTTCCATTTCACTGCTGATACAGTCTGCTTATCTTACTGTTTCACATGCCTTGAGATCCCCATAGACCACAATGGGCCTATTTAAAAAATTAAACCACAAAACTGTAACACTCTGTCCCACCCCGGGACTCGAACCCGTGGTGGTCTGCGGGCTGTCAAAGAGGAGAAATGCCAGCCAATAGCAAGTGAGGGGCGTGTTAGGAGCAGGGTGCACCGCTGATTGGCCCCTACCACCAATCGCGTGCACAGCGGGCCCAGAGAAGCCTCGGCGGCCCTGGGTGGGCGGAGCTAAAGCGCATCGGGCCGCCGAAGCATTAACTAGAAGTCTGTAATGGCGCCCGCTCCTTGCCCCGAGTGCACATGCGAATGCATGTGCGCTCGCAGGGAACTGAGCGGACTAGACGCCGCCGGCAGCAGCAGCAGCTGCCGAAGTGAAAGTAAACCGGTGCTCAGAGCGCCCGCATAGAGAACGCCACGGCTGTCAGCCGCTTCAATGTAAAAAACACACACACAGACGTTCCACACTCACACACACAGTATATATGAATAAAGTGTAGAGAGTTGTGCCCCATCCAAACTGCCACTGCTCCCCTCAGTAATAAAGGGCCCCCTGTCCAGGCCAGCCCCATTAGACCCATGAGAAAAGTGGGCCAAAAACTGAGGGTCTCCAGCTTTTGCAAATCTGCACCTAAGGAGAAAGGGAAATATACTCACCTCAGTCAGAAGAACTTACTTCATGAAGTCTTCCTATGAAGTCTTCAGCCAGCTTTATCACCTGCATCATGCCGGGTTACCATGTGCGAGCGAGGCGAGCAAGGAGATAGGGTGACCCGGACCCATGAGGTACAACCCCAGGCGCTGACCGTTGGCGAGAGGGGGTGAACAGCGCATATACGCAATGTCTGTGCCCCCTTACTCGCAATGGGGAAACAGTGAGCCGCAGTTCCTGAGTCCCCACCTGAAAACATGAAAGAAAAAGGAATAAAAAACTAACACATTCCCTAACTAGGAAAATAATAAAACATAAGACCTGGTCTGGAGGAATCCAGACCATGTCCACCTCCTTCAGACACTAAGCTTAAATTGATTACCTCAGGGCCTGGAGGCGGGTATATCCTGCTGGGAGGAGCCGACTTCTCTTGTTGCCATAGTGTTATACCTCCTAGAGACAGCAGCATACACCCACGGTCTGTGTCCCCCAATGGAGCCGATAGAGAAATGGCATTTTTTCTTTGATTTTGTCGCACAATGATTTTTTTTTCCCGTTTCGCCGTGAATTTTTGGGTATAATGACTAATGTCACTGCAAAGTAGAATTGGTGACGCAAAAAAAATAAGCCATAATATGGATTTTTAGGTGGAAAATTGAAAGGGTTATGATTTTTAAAAGGTAAGGAGGAAAAAACGAAAGTGCAAAAACTGAAAAACCCTGCGTCCTTAAGGGGTTAAAGGGATTTTTTCTGGCTCTTCAAAAATAATATGTTGCTAGGACCTTGCAATAATAATAAAAAAAAAAAAAAAACACCTATCCCTGATCCCCTGAACAACTCTGGTTCTTCTTCTTTCATTCCCCTGTCACTCGTCTCTTCAGCCTGCTCCTGAGACAAGCACTCAAAGCAGGACCTGCCCACTTACCAAATCTACAGCAGAGACAGGAGCAAATAACTGAGATGGCAGGTTCTGCTCTGAGCGCTCGTCTCGGAAGTAGGCTGAAGAGATGAGCGACAGAAGACTGGAAGACGAGGAAAGAGAGCAGCAGTAGGGGACAGGAAATAGGAGTTTATTTTTTTTATTTTTGCAAGATCACAGTAACAATACCCCTTTAACCCCTTAAGGACCAAGCCCATTTTGGCCTTAAGGACCAGAGCTTTTTTTGCACATCTGACCACTGTCACTTTAAACATTAATAACTCTGGAATGCTTTTAGTTATCATTCTGATTCCGAGACTGTTTTTTCGTGACATATTCTACTTTAACATAGTAGTAAATTTTTGTGGTAACTTGCATCCTTTCTTGGTGAAAAATCCCAAAATTTGATGAGAAGGTGTCAATTTTACCGAAAAATGTACTGCGTAGAAACGGAAGCACCCAAAAGTTACAAAATGGCCTTTTTTCTTAAATTTTGTCGCACAATGATTTTTTTTCTGCTTTGCTGTAGATTTTTGGGTAAAATGACTGATCTCACTGCAAAGTAGAATTGCTGGCGCAAAAAATAAGCCCTCATATGGATTTTTAGGTGCAAAATTGAAAGGGTTATGATTTTTAAAAGGTGAGGAGGAAAAAATGAAAGTGCAAAAATGAAAAAACCCATGGTCCTTAAGGGGTTAAGGACACGGAATGCAGGGCGTATCCATACGCCCTGTGTCCTGAAGAGGTTAATATTACCAACTATTTTTATATTGTCTATATCATTTACAGTGTTGTATACATATCCATGATCATATCAAAATCTATTTCAATAATCTAATTTACATATACCAATACAAGGCATTTCAATCTAATTTATTACCAAGAGTCCTCTTAAGAAATCCATTCTCCTCGGGCCACAGTTTAGGTGAGATGAATCGATCAGCAGACCTATATTTTTCCCTTGAACAAGGCCAAACATCTATAAAATAAATTTTAAATAAGATTTAGTCATATAAAAGGAGCAATAATATACATAATAACAATGATCCTTCAGTTTCAACTGATCTGAAATGTTAAAGGGGTGCTCCAAGGACGTTAAAAAAAATAAAAATGCCCCAAAGCCACCACAATACCTCTTCTGTGTCCCCTGTCGTTATCATGTGATTTTGCCAGTTCCAATGGCCCCTGTTATCTCCTAAATATTTCTTTTTCTTGCTTGCAGCCCAGACTACAACTCCCAGCAGCTGTGCGGCTCTATGTAATGGCTGTCAATTGCTTTTACTATCTGTGTGCATGCTGTGTTGTTGTAAACACAGTCAGCAACATACACTGGGAGAGATTTATCAAAACTTGTCCAGAGGAAAAGTTGCTGAGTTGCCCATAGCAACCTAACAGATTACTTCTTTAATTTTTCAGAGGCCTCGTTAAAAATGAAAGAGGCAATCTGATTGGTTGCTATGGGCAACTCAGCAACTTTTCCTCTGGAGAGGTTTTGATAAATCTCCCCCATTGTCTTTTCTTTCAAACTATCATTCCCCCCAGCAATAAATCATGATAGGCTCTGAATGGTAGCAGTCAGTGATTAGATCTACAGCAGGAAAAGAGCAGCGTTATGTGCTGAGGAGACTTCTCTGCTGGCAAGATCCTCACACAGGGAGAAGGAGGGGAGCTGTTGCTGTGAAGCCAGAAATCACGTGGTCTTACAGGAGGGTGGGGGCTAGTCTCATTGAGAGGTTTACACAAAGACAAGCAGGATCTGAGAATTACGTCTTTCTCTCACTCCCTGCATGTAAGTGACAGCTGAAAGTGGGAAACTGCTCTATATAGCTAATTAATGATATATAGACAAATAAATAGGTTGGTGAGAGGGAAAGGATGGGCTATGGGTTTAGTTCCCTGGAATACCCCATTAAAGAGAATCTATCATCAGCCTCACCTGCACTTGCACATGCTGGTACAGGCTTATAGTGTGGGTGACAGTGAATAAACTGGTCTTAAAGTGTACCTGTCGTCAACAAAAACGTTTTATACAATGTAGATAATACCAGTATATGTATGTTTTTAATATACATTGGTTAAAAAATGTGTATATTTTTGTCCCTACAGCTATTGTTTGTGTGTCTCTATGAGGAGTCCAAATACAGGAAGTGTAAGAAGGGCTCTGTACACTGAGGACAAGCAGGGCTCTGTGCAGTGAGGCTCTATGACACAACCCTGGCTCACACAGCAGGATAATTGACAAGCCAGGAGAATGTACAGAGCCCTGCATGTACTGCCCTCACTTCCTTTATTTGGACTCCTCATAGACACACACAGGCAATAGCTGCAGAGACAGCATTTTTCACCCAAAAATACACATTTTTTAAATCAATGTATATTACAAATATACATATAATGGTATTATCTACATTATATCAAAAGTTTTTGTTGGCGAAAGGTACACTAACTGTTTTTCAGTCTTTGTGTCATGACCAACCGGGGGACAAGGAGAGTGAGCCCTAAACTGACCCTAAAAACACTCACCCTGCATACTTGCCCATACACCCTAAGGAGTCAATCGACAACTTTGAGCCGGTTCCTCCCTACGCTACAGTGCAGTGGCGTAAAAAAGGAGATTTTTTAACACTTACCGTAAAATCTCTTTCTCGAAGGATCCATCGGGGGACACAGACCGTGGGTGTATGCTGCTGTTTCTAAGAGGTATGACACTATGGCAACAAAGAAGTCGGCTCCTCCCAGCAGGATATACCCGCCTCCAGGCCCTGAGGTAATCAGTTTTAGTACCAGAGCAATAGGAGAGGACCGACAGGTCAAGGAAAAAACACGAACTGTCCGAGAACCAGAAGAAAAGATATAACTGAACACACCCTCGGACAGAGAACCAAAGAGAAACCCAAAAGGGCGGGAGCTTTGTCCCCCAATGGATCCTTCGAGAAAGAGATTTTACGGTAAGTGTTAAAAAATCTCCTTTTCTCTATCAGCTCCATTTGGGGACACAGACCGTGGGACGTACCAAAGCCGTCCCTTGGGTGGGCAGATAATCAGTCAGGCAGACGGCTGTTCCACTGCCGCCTGCAGCAGTTTACGGCCCAGACTAGCTAGCATCAGCCGATGCGAAGGTATGAACCCGGTAGAACCTCGAGAAAGTGTGCAAAGTCGACCCAGGAGAGCCCAGGATGCCCCAACAGAAACGGGTAGAATGAGCCACAACCCTGAAGGGAGGAATCTTCCCCCTACAGCGATAGGCTTCCGAAATGGTTGACCGGATCCACCGAGAAGTGGTAGCCTTAGAAGCAGGTTGTCTCTTACGACGACCTCCCGTAAGAACGAAAAAGGAATCGCACTGACGAAACGAAGAAGAGATAGAGAGGTAAAACCTAACTGCCCAAACCACATCCAGTTTGTGGAGTAAATGCTCCCTAAAATGAGAAGGAGCGGGACAAAAGGAACAATGTCCTCATTGAGATGAAAGGCCTAAACAACCGTAGGCAAAAAGGAAGGATCTGGCCGGAAGACAACCTTGTCCTGGTGAAGCACCAGAAATGGAGAACGGCAGGAGAGAGCAGATAATTCAGACACTCTGCGAATGGAAGTGTTGACAACAAGAAAACGCCACTTTCCAAGAAAGGGGGTGCAGGGACACCTCCCCAAGGGGTTCAAAAGGTTCACCTTGGAGTACCCCAAGAACCAGATTCAAGACCCAAGGGGGAGAAGGTGACCGATAAGGAGGGGCAGCATGCGCCACTCCTTGAAGGAAGGTCCGGACATGAGAATTAGAAGCCATAGGACGCTGGAAAAGAAACAAAGGGCCGAAACTGAGAGACAACCCCAGTTTCAATCCCGACTGCAAGAAAGAGAGAAGACGGGAAACCGAAAAGGTAACAGGACACAAGACCTGAGCTTCACACCAAATAAAATAAGACCGCCAGGTACGGTGGTAAATTTTTGCCGAGGAGGACTAAGAGCCCTGAGCATGTTGCGAATGACTTGGGAAGAGAAACCGCGGCTCTCAAAACCGCGGCCTCAACCGCCACGCCGTCAAAGCAGAGAAAGTAATAGGGGTGGCACAGGAGACCTGAGATAGGAGGTTTGGACGATAGGGAAGGCGCAACATTAAGTCGTTCAGGAGCCTGACCATGACGACGTACCACGCCCGCCGGGCCCAGGCTGGACCACTAGAATGGCGGAAACTTCCCACTGAGAGTTTCCTCAGGACTCCGAAAAGAGAAGAAAGGGAGGAAACATAAGGTAGGGCAAAGCCCGACCACCAAAGAGACAAGGTAGGGCAAGGCTCGAGCAAGAGAGAGGAATGCTTCGGTTGTGGCGGGACAAGCAGAGGTCCACGCCTAGAGCTCCCCAGGGGTTGCAGATCACAGCAAACACCCCTGGATGTAGGGACTTGGACGACTGAGGACCGGCCAAGAAGATCACATCCCAGGGACGGCCAGACTGAAGATAACTGAGATGGCCGGAAATCTGAGTTCCGCCCAGGAGGGAAATTCCCAAGAAGCAAGCAAAGGAAGAATTGCCCTAGGCCTCAAAATGTTGAAGGGGAAAAGGCTTTTCGGGGGGCCAAGACCCCAAACCGGGCGGTCCCTGAAAACACCTCCCAGCCTGACAGACTGGCAGGGATGGACAGGAAGGAACACCCCCGAAAAAAATGAGGGGGAAAACAAAGCCACCATAGAAGGGACCGACAAGACTGACGAGAGAGAACGATCCTGCGGCCGAGAGACAATGGAGACCTGTCACACCGAAAGAAAATCACCACTTGAAGAGGTCGGTGATGAAACTGGGCAAATTGCACGGCCTCCACGGCCGCCGCCAATCGACACAGGAGATCCATGCAAAAGCGAATGAAAACTGGAGCAGGGAGCCGAAGGCATCAGACTCTTGAAAAGAGTCGGTGGAGTCGAAAGCGGGCAGAGGCCGCATCGAGCTGGAGCCCCAGGAGAGCGGTTGGGCTTGTCCAAAATGACCATCCAACCGAAGTGAGACAAGGTCTGGAGGTTGAGACTAAGACTCTCCAGGATCTGGGTCCTGGCTGGAGCTCAGATCAGGAGGTAGTCCAAATAAGGAATAACAGAAACAACTGTTGTCCGTAAAAAGGCTATCACAGGCGCCAGGACTTTGGTAAAGGTCCGCAGAGAAGTGGCCAGACCGAAATGGATAGCCACAATAGAAAATGACCGGAACTGCAGAGCGGAGGTACCGCTGATGACCGGGAAAGAATGAGAAGTGGAGGCAGGCATCCTTGATGTCCACCGAGGAACGAAAATTCCCCTTGAACCATGGATGCCAGCACCGAACGGAGAGACTCCATTCGGGATGGGAACGCAAGATGCTGGCTGAGATACTCGAGAACCAAGACTGGGCAAACAGAAACGCCTTTCTTGGAGACCACAGAGAGGTTGGAATAAACCTCGAAAACGTTCCCCTGAAGCTGCATGTTCAGGCATCCCGGAAGGCAAGAGGCGACCAACCACCCGAGAGAGGTCAGCTGGTGGGGGGCAACCCTTCAGGCCGAGGAAGGCCTACGGGTGCCTGATGGGGCCGCCAAACGGCCGGAACAGATAGCTGACCACTGGGAGGAATGGGATCGGAAAGAGGAGCCCTCTTCCCATGAAGGCGCCTGCCTGGATCCTTTGTTGGTACCCTTTGTTGGTACCAAAGGTCCGCAGAACCGGAAGGAGAACTTACGACGGAAAGCGGTTCTGTGAGTCTTACCAGAGGTAATAAAGAACTCTTTTTCCACCCGTCGCCTCACTTCCTGAAGGTGGCGTCCGCATTCCAGGCTTAAAGCCACATGAAGGGACAGTGGCTACCAGGTAGCTTGTGGTAAAGGCAGCACAGTGGCTGCGCATGGAAGCAGAACACAGAAAAATCTCCGGCTGCGGAGCATCGGAGAGCTAGATTAAATAAATCCTCCGGAGGGATCTTGAAGACTACCCTGGCAGAGTTTGAAGACCATACCAAAAGGGCCTTTGACACCCAGGCAGAAGCAAAAGCAGGAAGAACCTGCTGCATCAAGGGCAGAGATTGCCAAAATATCCAACTTCATGTACGCTGGATTCTTGAAGGCAGCCGCATTAGCCAACGGCCGGGTAGGCGCCTTAGAGAGGTGGGAGACCGGCGGATCCACAGTTGGAGAGGAGGTCCACCGAGCAATGAGGTCCTTGGCGAAGGAATAACGCGCTTGAACCTTCTTCGTTTCCTGAAACTTCTTGTCAGGGTGACTTCAGGCGGATACTCGCAGGGCGTAAAATTCAGTGTGAGAGCTGAAAGTCTTGAGTGCCCGTCAGGCACAAAGAAAGGAGACTTCTGGAGCCACGTCCGAAGTTCCTGGGTCCTTTAGATGGAAGGTGTCTCTTATGGCCGCAACCACTGAGTACACCACATCAGGCACATCCGTGCGGTCCTCTGAGTCGGAGGCCGAATCAGAAACCTCATCCACAAGTTCTCCAGGTGAATGGTAACGAGGTGAGGCAGACCTGGAAGAGGTCGGACATGATGAAAGGAAACTTCTGGACCACGTCCGAAGTTCCTGGGTCCTTTAGCTGGAAGGTGTCTCTTATGGCCGCAACCAAAGAGTACACCACATTAGGCACATCCGTGCGGTCCTCTGAGTCGGAGGCCGAATCAGAAACTTCTTACACAAGTTCTCCAGGTGAATGGGAACGTGTGAAGGCCCTGGAAGAGAGAGAGACGGACCTGGTACGCGGGTCTGGAGAGCCAGAGCGGCGACCCTTGGAGCATTCTCTAGAGGAGCGACGCTTGCTACAGGTCGGAGTAACGGGGCGATGCCTGCGAGGGGAGCGCCCGTGCCTGCCAGAAGACTCGGGGGATGAGTCAGATGACACACCCCTATGATGCTGCGAGTGCGTCAGAATAGGGGGAGAGCGGGACCCTCCGGAGGGCCGGTGTAGGGAGGGCCTCTCCAAGGCAGTCCCACATAACGTGAGACCTGAGCCAAGTCGGATATAGACTGGGAGAGGGAGGGAACCCAGGCTGGAGGGGCCGCCGAACCCACCGGGTCTGGAAGAACAACCGGGGTAGAGTATTAGGGGGGTCTGGGGGAGCAGTGGAGCAGGCAGAACAAGTGGTTCAGCAGAACCAGACAGTTTAGAGTTACAGTATTAACAGAGTAAAGGAGTGGTTAACACTCCAGTTAACTGTTTAGAGGGAGGCCGTTCTGGGCCTCTCTCACCCAAGACTGTGTTCCATTTCACTGCGTTGCTGATACAGTCTGCTTATCTTACTGTTTCACATGCCTTGAGATCCCCATAGACCACAATGGACCTATTTTAAAAATTAAACCACAACACTGTAACACTCTGTCCCACCCCGGGACTCGAACCCGTGGTGGTCTCCAGGCTGTCAGAGAGGAGAAATGCTGGCCAATAGCAAGGGAGGGGCATGTTAGGATCAGGGGGCACCACTGATTGGCCCCTGCTACCATAATCGTGCGCACAGCGCTGATTGGTGGACAGTTCACGCCCAGAGAAGCTTCGGAGGCCCTGGGTGGGCGGAGCTAAAGCACACCGGGCCGCCATAACGGCACCGCTCCTTGCCCCGAGCGCACATGCGAATGCATGTTCGCTCGCGGGGAACTGACGCCGGCAGCAGCTGCTGCTGAAAGTGAAAGTAAGCCGGCGCTCAGAGCGCCCGCATAGAAGAATGCTGCGGCTGTCAGCCACTTCAATGTAAAAAACACACACACAGTCGTTCCACACACACACATATATATATAAGAATAAAGTGTAGAAAGTTGTGCCCCATCCAAACTGCCACTGCTCTCCCCAGTAATAAAGGGCCCCCTGTCCAGGCCAGCCCCATTAGACCCATGAGAAAGGTGGTCCAAAAACTGAGGGTCTCCAGATGTTGCAAATCTGCACCTAAGGAGAAAGGGAAATATACTCACCTCAGTCAGAAGAACTTACCTCATGAAGTCTTCCTATGAAGTCTTCAGCCAGCTTTTATCACCTGAATCATGCCGGGCTACCATGTGCGAGCGAGACGAGCAGGGAGATAGGGTGACCCGGACGCATGATGTACAAACCCAGGCGCTGACCGTTGGCGAGGGGGGGTGAACAGTGCATATACGCAATGTCTGTGCCCCCTTACTCGCAATGGGGAAACAGTGAGCCGCAGTTCCTGAAAACAGGAAAGAAAATGGAATAAAAAAATCTAACACATCCCTAAATCTAGGAAAATAATAAAACATAAGACCTGGTCTGGAGAGAACACCAGACCATGTCCACCTCCTTAGACACTAAGCTTAAAACTGATTACCTCAGGGCCTGGAGGTGGGTATATCCTGCTGGGAGGAGCAGACTTCTTTGTTGCCATAGTGTCATACCTCCTAGAGACAGCAGCATACACCCACGGTCTGTGTCCCCCAATGGAGCCGATAGAGAAATAAATAATATATATAGTCGGTCACAGGCCAGAAACAGAAATGGGCAACTACCAGACAACCAGAACACATATAACAGACAGGATACAAATACAAACAGGGCAGAATATAGTGTAATAACACAGTTCACAAACCAGATATCAGATAAACGGCAGACATGATAAAATGAACAAGACTAGGTATGCAACAAAATACAGCAGAATCCAAGAGACGCAGGGGATAGATGGAAGAAATGGAAGCAAAAACACTAAACTGATCAGGTAACATAGGGCACTGTTCACACTGGACACAGATAACAAACAAACTGGACACCCCACTCCAAAAAAGGAGTAGCCATTATAATAAAGCCAAATAGACTACTGGCCAGCGGGCACACTCCACCATGTGATCAGGATGCTGACCCAGTAGGAAACAAAAATATAATACATGAAACTCTAGACCAGAACCAGATGAGTCTAAATAGACTCCGGATACCAAACAGGAATTATTACATACAGAGCACAGGTAAAACTAGACAAGACTCAAACAGTGTGAAAACAGACTAAGCAGAAAGGACATACAATCTTGAAAACCGACAGATATAACACAGACTAAAATCTACAATAAACAAGACTATTAAACCATGGCTAACACTAAGATATATCACAGGATAAATAAAAGGTGCATGCTCAAGCAGACTTGGAAGTGTATTGCACAATAACCAAGACCAGAATGCAGGAGACCTCTGGTTAAAATAGACACACCCAAGATTTCATTAGTTCTGAGCATTAACTATTCCCAATCCAGGGAGAATAGCAAACTGCTCAGAACAAACTAGTGTGGGAATACACACCTAAACAGAAAAATACAAAAGCAAATAAACGGACATTACACTTTGCCCCTGTTCCTCTATTATGATGGAAAATTTAAATATGCAAGTTGGGCTATTGATGTACTTGGGATATTCATTGGGCCCCCAGTGCACTGTGATGTCTGGCCCGCATCTTCTAGTTTACTGCCCTCTTTATAAAATATTCACTTTTCTTCTCCTGTGAGATCTCTCTCGCGGGTAGAGAGAGCTCACATTGTCAATTGGGCATGCACAACTGCCAGGCTAGCCAAAGCGGTAAGCAGCACTGCTTTACAGCCTTGGCAATCTTTACGACGCATGTGAAATTGACAAAGTGAGCTGACACTAAATTAGATCTCTTTGCTCCCAAAAAAGATCTCGAAGGAGAAGAAAAAGGAATATTTAAAGAGGGCTTCAACAGTGTCACAGTTCTCTTCTAGGTTAGGGAACACCCCAAGCGCACCAACAGTCTCATTTGCATATTTCCATTTCCCTCCATAATGGAAGAACAGGGGCACAGACTGAAAAATGGTTAAGATGATTTTAATTAGCGTCACCGCACTATAAGCCTGTACCAACAGGTTAGTATGGGTGTTGCTGATGACATTTTGGCTTTAAAGACAAGCTTTAGAGAAAAATGGCTGTTTTCTTCACTTTCATAGCAAGGGTGATCCTTTGTCAATTACCTTCCTGCTTCCTTCCATTAACCAGCGAATTCTTTTATGAAAGAAATCAATTGCTCTAAGACACAAAGACAAGAAAATTTGATCATTATATGCTATAAGTATGGGCAGAACAGAAATGGAAATAAAAAAAATGGTAACATTCATAGGTTGTTTTGTAAGACAGACAGTGGTCCTATGAGAAAGATGATCATGTCAGGTCCAGGAAGATCTCAGTCGTACAAATATTACAGTCGTAAAAATATTAGTCGTAAAAATGGAGATAAGAAGAAAAAGAAGCTTTGATAGTTTATTTTCATTTATGATATATTTGTATACATTTTAACCATCTCTACCCACGCCATCTGATTACTTCATGTTTTTTGTGATATTGAGCTCATCTCTGAGCACTGTCATCTCTGGACATCAAAACAAGGTTAATCTTAATGTATATTTCTCTCCAATACTGTGGTATTGTACTACATGACCATCAAAGATGAAAGAACAGATTCTGACTCACCGCATTGTGGGCAGATAGAATCTTTATGGGGGAGATTTATCAAAACCTGTCCAGAGCAAAAGTTGCAGAGTTGCCCATAGCAACCAATCAGATCACTTCATTCATTTTTCAGAGGCCTTTTCAAAAATGAAAGAAGCGATCCGATTGGTTGCTATGAGCAACTCATCAACTTTTCCTCTGGACAGGTTTTGATAAATCTTTCCCTATGTCTTTATCTATATATATAAAACTCAACGTGTGTGTGTATGTATATATGTATGTATGTATGTACCGTATGTATGTATGTTCCACAAAAACTTCTCTTGTCAGGTGTTGAAAGGGAGCTTGACCTGTAATATGTGTACCAGGAGCTTGACCGAGACAATGCATCACTAGTCAGGTGTTGAAAGGGAGCTTGTCACACAAACAAGCCAGTAGCATGGACATTTACCACCAACATAAGCAGGGATCTTTGGTAAACATGTCCATTGCTGGCTGACAGATAATTAAAAAAGTCACCTTATGTTGGATAACCCCTTAAATTCAAAAGCCTGTATGATTATTTTCTAGTTTTAATTACACAGTTAGTATGGTTGGAAAAAGACATATGTCCATCAAGTTTAACCTCTTAAGGACCCATGACGTATGCGTACGTCATGAGTCCCGGTCCTGCGATATAACACGGGGTCACACGCATCATATCGCGGCGGGCCCGGCGTCATAGTGAAGCCGGGACCCGCCTCTAATAGGGCGCGGCACCGATCGCTGTGCCGCGCGCTATTAACCCTTTAGCCGCGCGCTCAAAGCTGAGCCGCGCGGCTAAAAACAAAAGTAAAAGTGCCCGGCTAGCTCAGGGAGCTGTTCGCGATCGCCGCGGTATAATCGCGGCATCCCGAACAGCTGTAGCACAGGAGGAGGTCTTCTTACCTTCTCTTGTGCTGTCCGATCGCCGAATGAATGCTTCAAGCCTGAGATCCAGGCTTGAGCATTCAATCGCCGAAAACACTGATTGATCCATTTCTATGGAGATGGATTAATCAGTGTAAAAGATCAGTTAATGCAATGTTATAGCCCCCTATAGGAACTATAATATTGCATAAGAAAAGTGTAAAAAAAATCATTAACCCTTTCAATTATCCCTTCCCCTAATAAAAGTTTGAATCACCCGGCATTTACAAAAATAAAAAAAATATTATGTAAATAATAATAAAAATAAACATATGTGGTATCGCCGCGTGCGGAAATGTCGGAATTATAAAAATATACCGCTTTTTAAACCGCTCGTTCAATGGCGTACGCGCAAAAAAATTCCAAAGTCCAAAATAGCGCATTTTTGATCACTTTTTATACCACAAAAAAGTGAATAAAAAGTGATCAAAAAGTCTGATCAGAACAAAAATCATACCGGTAAAAACTTCAGATGACGGCGCAAAAAATTAGTCCCCAAAGCGCCCTGAACACAGAAAAATAAAAAAGTTATAGGGGTCAAAAGATTACCATTTTAAACGTATAAATTTTCCTGCATGTATTCATGATTTTTTTCGGAAGTGATACAAATTCAAACCTATACAAGTAGGGTATCATTTTAACCGTATGGACCTACAGAATGAAGATAATGTATCATTTTTGACAAAAAATGTACTGCGTAAAAACAGAAGCCCCCAAAAATTACAAAATAGTGTTTTTTTCATCAATTTTGTCGCACATTGATTTTTTTTCCCGTTTCACCGTAGATTTTTGGGTAAAATGACTAATGTCATTACAAAGTAGAATCAGTGACGCAAAAAGTAAGCCATTATATATAATTTTAGGTGAAAATTTTTAAGAGTTATGATTTTTTAAAGTTAAGGAGGAAAAATTGAAAATGAAAAAACGGAAAAAGCCCGGGTCCTTAAGGGGTTAACCAAGGAGGTGAATAAAGGGGGAGGAATGTGATACTATATTTCTGCATATGCATTAAGGTTATTTTGTTCATAATTACATAGTCCCTAGGACATGTCAAAAGTTTTTGGAAAATGTAGGTACCTTTTAAGAACTATCTCCAGCCTAAAGAATACAGAGTAGTTCTGGATGAGATGATATGGTTCCCAGAGATCACCATCATCAAGTATGTCCGGGTTTATATGAAGAGACAGAAGAGATTGAACATGACTGTATCCACAGAGGGTCTGGGCTTGGTTCTCTAAAATGTTTGGAAAAACCTCCCTGTCAAGTTTCTTCAAATACTGTGTGTAAGTGTATACAGAAGAATTAATGCTGTTTTGGCAATTAAGGGCGGTAACACAAAATTTTATTTAAATTTCTCTTCAGTTCATTCACTTGCATTTTTTAATTGATAAAAGTATATAAAACTATTACCAATACTATTTTTAAAAGCATTCTTACTTTGCAGCATTTTTTTCACACCTGCCTAATATGTTTGTACAGTACTGTATATACCTTTCACTGTAATACTGATATGATAAGGAGGAGACTGATAAAAAGTTTACATTTTGACTTAGTGGCCAAAATAATAACTACTTGATTACAGGATTTTTGTAAAATATCAATAGTAGAATGGAAACTTGAAAAAAAACATCCCCAAAAATTCTTTAAAAAATATGTTTCACATGAAAACTTAATTTAAGCAAAAGGTCATTTTCTGATGACACATTCCCTTTAGGTAAAACATTGAATGGGTAAACAGTCTTTTTTTTTTTTTTTTTTTTTTTTTTTGTATTTATACAGGGTCAAGAAATGTTCACAATCTTCAACTTACTCCTGAATTTTCATTTCAAATCCGTGTACGGTCTCTGCAGTTAGTTCGATTTGTTTGGCAGCATTTTTTGATGGTTTCCTTTACAAAAAAACATAGATTAGTGATATATATTAGTATATTTGTATAGAGTATGTTTGTATATTACTCTGAAAATATTGAACTGATCATATAAAAGGTTTCCTATATTCAACACTAAAGAAAGATGGGTATATCACTAGCTCTGTCAGTCCCTTAGACTTTATATCGAGCAGAAACACACATGCAGTTGTGTTGTGACAAGGAACAGGGGGACATGGGGCCCAATCTTGTGACTAATGAAGGTTTCGGAGGGGGGCATGGCCTGACCTAGCATGTGAACAGTCGTGCGGTCTGGAGCTGTGTTGTGTATCTGACTATAATCCTAGCCGAAAAGTTTTTATTTCTACCTTCCATACAGTATCTGTAAAGTTGTGAGCTTCATTATGGCCGGCCACGATCGTCTTTTGAGCATGGACCAGAAGGTGCGTGGCGGCGGTTCATCAGGGTCGGAAGTGGCACCATCTTTAGCCTCTGTGATCGCCAGCATGACAGAGAAGCTGCAGTGGTCTCGAACCTGCCAACTTCTACCCCCCCCCCCCCCCCACTGTGATGGAAGATTGTGGAGACGTCGACTGGCTTAAAGGGGTACTCCACTGGCCACCGTTCGGAACATTTAGTTCCAAAAGCTGTGTGCGTGCTGCGGGGGGTCGACCATGCCCCCTTGTGAGGTCATTCCATGCCCCCTCAATGCAAGTCTATGGGAGTGGGCGTGGCGGCCACCACACACCCTCCCCTAGACTTGCATTGAGGGGACATGGCATGACGTCATAAGGGGGCTTGGCCAACCCCTGCAGCACGCACACGGTGTTCGGAACTAAATGTTCCGAACGGTGGTCAGTGGAGTACCCCTTTAATGGTGATACGGGCCCCTGGGCCCTCAGTGATCCTGCCCAGGGGGCTAAAGTTTCTAACCCTTCCTCTACTAGTGTGGTTCCTACACAGTCTGGTGGATCTGCTGCTGAGGGTGAGCCTACACTGAAAGATGTGCTGCTGGCTGTCTGTAAACGTAATGCAGACGTTAAATTAGAGGCATGAGAGAGGATACTTACCTCCTGAGGCACAATGTGCATAAATGGGTGATGTGGAGTAATGAATGGGAGACCTTGAGGATGGGACAAGCACAGGGTGATTACTAACATGGCGACGTTGCTGCAAAATCAGATGATACTGAAAACAGTCTAAGACGGAAAAACATGCACTTTGTTGGCATTCCTGAGAAAACTGAGGGGCAGAATCATGGGGGGGACGCTTTAAAAATTGTCTCCTTTCTACTTTTGGCAAAGAAACACTGACATTCCTCTTTGATGTGGAGAGGACGCATTAAGTGCTATCTCGCCCACTACTGCATGGAGCCCCCACCCTGGACTGTTCTCATCTGCATATTGCATTATCAGGACCGTGATATTGTTCTTCGCAAGGCCAGAGGGTTGAACAAGCTCACTATCAATTGCCGGTCGGATTATCATCTTTCCTGACTTTTTTGCGGAGGTGCAGAAAAAAGAGGGAAATATACATTGATGCTAGAAGGCGTCTTGGGGCTTTCAATGTTGTCATGCTTTATCCAGCTTTATCCTGTGTGTGCTCACATCTTTGATACCTCCACTGCAGCTACTTAATAAACCGCAAATCAGACGAAATTGTAAGATTATTATCTGACCCACATAAAAATATTTATGGGGATTTACTCTCCAATTTGTGAATAGAGATGAGATGAAAAACCCTATCAAAGAAATGAGCAGGTATTCATATTGTTTTTTTTTTTTTTTCCATAAACATAAAAACAAAACAATCAAATGTATATAGAACAAGATCTACACAAAAAAAAAATCCAAGGAAAAGGAAGAAAAAAAGAAAAGAGAAGGAAAGCATACATTCACCCATCTAATCATTCACTCCGAATTCTTTATTAAGTATTTACGTAATCCAGAGGGTATTACATAACTAATCTATTTCTTTATCCACTCTCTTTACCTGCTTTTCTTTACCAGTCAATAAGACTATCTAAACTATCCCGAATGGGATCTTATTACTCATACAAAATTCTTTCCACAGTCTCCATTTTTCCTGATATAAGCTACTGGTTAACATATTTTATGCAAGTAACCCTTCCATCTTATAGTTTCTATGTACAATTCTTATTAATTCAGAAATAATAGGTATTCATATTGTTAAATGGGCACTCTCATTAAAACTATTTTTTGCTATTGTACTCCTTATGGTAAATAAAAAATCTTTCTAATGTACTTTGTTTAAAAAAGTTTTTTTTAATGTTTTCTATGTTTTATTTGTGTTTAAAAAGCTGCCACTAGGTTTCTCCCTACTTGTCCAGAGCACATTTTCCCCCATCTTTTTGCACAGACTTTGGACTCCTGCTTGCCTGGCAAAAGTCCAAAAGCAGGAAATGCTGAGGGGTGTGTGCAGCCTTATCCAATCATAGCTCATCTCACACACTGAGCTGTTCTGGGCTGTGTGTAGCAGAGTGAGTGAGGAAGTTCTCCCCTGTATGGCTTCAGATGATGTCACAGCCTGCTGGGTAACGCCCCTTACCAGTCTGTGAGACTGAGCAGAAAATACAGAACAATATCAAAGTAGAAAACTAACAAATAATCAAAATAAAGGCAGGGGGTGGTTTATCATGATGGGGCAGTGAACTGGGAGGATTATAAAATTTAACAAGATCATTAGAGGTACTTTTTAAATACAGATATATAATTGTATAACTAAGACTAATAACTAAGAAATACTTTTCTTGTTCCTAATAAAGAAAGATATCTGAATAATTGATTATCCACCTCACTGGGTTGAGGAAATCTATACATAGAAGCCAAGCCTGAGATCTATATCATATGACTCACATGACAATGTTCCCCAGCTTTAGTAGATCTTGTATGGTGAGATGTTGGGAGTCAATACCATGGTGGAGAACCCATTCTTCAGAGCACTGTGCATCATTCAGACCAGTCTCTGTTGCTGCCAGTCTCTGAAGAAAAGAGTTAATGGACACAAAAACAAAAAAAAAAACAGGAAAAGTTCAGTACAACAGTATGTAAATCTGAAAGATGCAGACACAGGTAAAAATCTTATTTATATATTTATATAGAAGCAAAGATATAAATGCTAGCACCCCCTCTTAACCCCTTAAAGGGGTACTCCGGTGAAAAACTTTTTTTTTTTTTTTTTTTTTTTTAAATCAGCTGGTGCCAGAAAGTTAAACAGATTTGTAAATTACTTCTATTAAAAAATCTTAATCCTTCCTGTACTTATTAGCTGCTGAATACTACAGCGGAAATTCTTTTCTTTTTTGAAACACAGAACTGTCTGCTGACATCACAAGCACAGTGCTCTCTGCTGACATCTCTGTCCATTTTATGAACTGTCCAGAACAGCATATGTTTGCTATGGGGGTTTCCTTTTACCCTGGACAGTTCCTAAAATGGACAGATATGTCAGCAGAGAGCCCTGTGCTCATGATATCAGCAGACAGCTCTGTGTTTCAAATGGAAAATAATTTCCACTGTAGTATTCAGCAGCTAATAAGTACAGGAAGGATTAAGATTTTTTAATAGAAGTAATTTACAAATCTGTTTAACTTTCTGGCACCAGTTGATTTAAAAAAAAAAAAGTTTTTCACTGGAGTACCCCTTTAAAGGAGTAGTTTGGCGCGCACTTTTCTTATTTTATCCGATCCAGCCTGCAAAAAAAAAATAAAAACAAACTTTCTCTTACCAGCCAACGGGCCCCCGGAGCTCCGGTACAGATGTTCGGTCGCCGGGCTGTTTGCTTCTTACTTCCTGTTAGCTCGCCATGTCACACGGAGCTTCAGCCTATCACCAGAAGAGACGGGACATCGCTGCGGCCGGTGATAGGCTGAAGCTCCGTGTGACATGCCGGGCTAACAGGAAGTAAGAAGCAAACAGCCCGGCGACCGAACACCTGTACCGGAGTGTACGGGAGCTCCGGGGGCTCGTTGGCAGGTAAGAGAAAGTTTGTTTTCTTTTATTTTGCAGCCCGGATGGGATAAAATGATAAAAGTGTGCGCCGGACTACTCCTTTAAGGACACAGCCCATTTTGGCCTTAAGGACACAGCCAATTTTATTTTTGCGTTTTCGCTTTTTCCTCCTACTCTTCTAAAAATCACAACTCTTTTATATTTTGTATAACTCTATTTTTTGCGTGAACAATTGTACTTTGTAATGACAAAACTCATTTTACATAAAATTTATGGCAAACCCCCAAAAAATATTATTTGTGTGGGTAAATTGAAAAGAAAACTGAAATCTTGAACATTTTGGAGGGTTTTGTTTTAAGCTTGCACATTTTACGGTTTTGTGCGACTTTTAGTGGTACACCGGGCTGCGTGATTTCTGACAATCCAGCTTGTTTTACAAGAGATCTGTTTTTTACTTAGGCAGGGATTTACTAACTGCACTTTTGTTAAAAAAAATCGCACAAAAAGTAGCAAACAGCCTAAAAAGTCGCAAATCTACAAAAAAAAAAAAAGTTGTCTTATAAAAATTCCCGTAAATTCCTGCCCGCATCTAACACTCGTATATACTACCCGCCACCCGCTGTTGTAAGACTACAACTCCCAGCATGCCCTTACAGTAAGAACATGCTGGGAGTTGTAGTCTTGCAGTAACTAGCTGGCAGGTGTTAAAAGCGGCCGGGCAGCGGGTGGTATAAGGGGGGGGCGCGTGGTGGTGGCATACTGCGGGCGGTGGGTGTATGTGGGGGGCAGTGGGTGATAGATGCGGGCAGATGGTGAGGAGCAGAGCCAGACGGCATTGTAGTTTCATATTCCCCGCCTGGAGCTGTGATTGGCCGAGGGATCTCAGCCAATCACAGCTTCAGGAGGGAAATATGAAACTACAGAGCCGTAGTTTCATATTCATGGTAGCCGGCCGGGGAGCGGAGCGCTTTTCACCTGCGTTGTATAACTAAAAATCCCAGCATGCCCTTACAGTAAGGACATGCTGGGAGTTGTAGTTGTGTGGTGCGCATAGGTGACAAGCGCTCTGCTCCCCGGCTGGCTACCATGAATATGAAACTACGGCACTGTAGTTTCATATTTCCCTCCTGAAGCTGTGATTGGCCGAGACCCCTCGGCCAATCACAGCTCCAGGCGGGGAATACGAAATTACAATGCCGTAGTATTATATTCATGGTTCCCGGCCTGCCCGCATCTATCACCCGCTGCCCCCACATACGCCCACCACCTGCAGTATGCCACCACCACGCGCCCCCCCATATACCGCCCACGCACCACACAACTACAACTCCCAGCATGTCCTTGCTGTAAGGGAATGCTGGGAGTTGGAGTCCTGCGCATTTCCCACCAGCCCGCGCCTCACAACTGGGAGCTGGGAGCTGTAGTCATGCGGCGCAGGCGGTGGGAGATAAGCGGGCTTCCCTGGCTGTTGCTAAATTACAACTCCCATGATGGGAGTTGTAGTTTAGGAACAGGGTGCCTCCAGCTGTTGCTAAACTGGAGGCTCTCTGTTGCTAAATTACAACTCCCGTCATGAGATGGGGGTTGTAGTTTAGCAACTGCTGGAGGCACCATAAATGTATTAACATATTTTCCGTGTTTTTTTCTTCTCATTTCAGATCCGTGTATGCAGAGGATTCTTTGCATTTGGTAGATTACGTAGATGAACAGTTTTTTTTTATTTAATATTAATAAAATGGTTAACGAGGGCTTGTGGGGGGGAGTGTTTTTTTGGAATACATTTTTTTTAAATGTGTGGTGTTTTTTATTTTTTATAGTATTTTTTTTTATAGTTTTCTTAACAGGATTAGCAGTGGAAGCTGTCTAATAGACAGAATCCATTACTAAACTGGGGTTAGCATTAGCCACAAAAACAGCTAGCGCTAACCCCCAAATGTTACCCCGACATCCAACGCCACAGGGGTACCGGGAAGAGTCATTACCAACAGGCCCGGAGGGTCATAAATGGTGCTCCTGGGCCTAGGCAGTAACAGGCTGGTGTTATTAAGGTTGGGGAGGGCCAGTAACAATGGCCCTAAACCACCCTGGTAATGTCAGGCTGTTGCTGCTTGGTTGTTGTGCTGAGAATGAAAATATGGGGAACCCTATGCGTTTTTTTTATTTTATTATTATTTAATTATTTATGCAAAAAAATGTGTGTGGCTCCCTGTATTTTCATTCTCAGCCAGATACCAACCAAGCAGCAACAGCCTGATGTTACCAGGGTGGTCTAGGACCATTGTTACTGGCCCTCCCCAGTCTAAATAACACCAGCCTGTTACCGCCTAGGCCCAGGAACGCCATTTTTGACACTCCGGGCCTGTTGATACCGGCTCTTCCCGGCACCCCAGTGGCGTGGGTACCGGGTAATAATTGGCGGTTAGCGCTAGCTGTTTTTGGGGCTAACGCTAAACCTGGCTTAGAAATGGATTCCGTCTATTAGACAGCTTCCACTACTAAGCCACTACTTAAAAAATAAAAAAATAAAATCATTACACGTTTAAAAATTTTATTCCAAAAAAAAACACTCCCCCACAAGCCCTCGTTAACCATTTTATTAATACACTGCTTAAAAAAAATAAAGGGAACACTTAAACAACACAATGTAACCCCAAATCAATCACACTTCTGTGAAATCACACTGTCCACTCAGGAAGCAACACTGATTGACAATCAATTTCACATGCTGTTGTGCAAATGGAACAGACAACAGGTGGAAATTATAGGCAATTAGCAAGACACCCCCAATAAAGGAGTAATTCTGCAGGTGGTGACCACAGACCACTTTTCAGTTCCTCTGCTTCCTGGCTGATGTTTTGGTCACTTTTGAATGCTGGCGGTGCTTTCACTCTAGTGGTAGCATGAGACTGAGTGAAGTGGCTCAGGCAGTGCAGCTCATCCAGGTTGGCACATCAATGCGAGCTGTGGCAAAAAGGTTTGCTATGTCTGTCAGCAGAGTACAGAGCATGGAGGCACTACCAGGAGACAGGCCAGTACATCAGGAGACGTGGAGGAGGCGGTAGGAGGGCAACAACCCAGCAGCAGGACCGCTGCCTTCACCTTTGTGCTTTGAGGAGCACTGCCAGAGCCCTCCAAAATGACCTCGAGCAGGCCCCAAATGTGCATGTGTCCACTCAAATGGTCAGAAACAGACTTCATGAGGGTGGTATGAGGGACCGACATCCACAGGTGGGGGTTGTGCTTACAGCCCAACACTGTGCAGGATGTTTGGCATTTGCCAGAGAACACCAAGATTGGCAAATTCGCCACTGGTGCCCTGTGCTCTTCACAGATGAAAGCAGGTTCACACTGAGCACATGTGACAGACGTGACAGAGTCTGGAGATGCCGTGGAGAATGTTCTGCTGCCTGCAACATCCTCTAGCATGACCAATTTGGCGGTGGGTCAGTAATGGGGCGGGGGGCCACATCTTTAGGGGGGCAGACAGCCCTCCATGTGCTTGCCAGAGGTAGCCTGACTACCATTAGGTACCGAGATGAGATCCTCAGACCCCCTGTGAGACCATATGCTGGTGCGGTTGGCCCTGGGTTCCTCCTAATGCAAGACAATGCTAGACCTCATGTGGCTGGTGTGTGTCAGCAGTTCCTGCAAGAGGTAGGCATTGATGCTATGGACTGGCCCGTCCATTCCCCAGACCTGAATCCGATTGAGCAGATCTGGGATATCATGGCTCGCTCCATCCACCAAAGCCACGTTGCACCACAGACTGTCCAGGAGTTGGCAGATGCTTTAGTCCAGGTCTGGGAGGACATCCCTCAGGAGACCATCTGAGCCACCTCATCAGGAGCATGCCCAGGCATTGTATGGAGGTCTTACGGGCACGTGGAGGCCACACACACTACGGAGCCTCATTTTGACTAGTTTTAAGGACATTACATCAAAGTTGGATCAGTCTGTATTGTGGTTTTCCACTTTGATTTTGAGTGTGACTCCATATCTAGACCTCCATGGGTTGATAAATTTGATTTCCATTGATAATTTTGTATGATTTTGTTGTCAACACATTCAACTATGTAAAGACGAAAGTATTTCATGCGATTAGTTCATTCATTCAGATCTAGGATGTGTTATCTTTGTGTTCCCTTTATTTTTTTGAGATATATATATATATATATATATATATATATATGTATATACACACACACACACACATACATATATATATATATATATATATATACATACTCACATACACACACACACACATATATATATATATATATATATATATATATATATATATATATAAAATGTGTATTTATTACATATTTCTTTTAACACTTTTTTTCACCCTAAAAGTACTAACCAATTTTTTGTTTGTTTTTTCTTCTCATTTCAGATCCGTGTAACCTGTGGACTACTTCAGATTTGGTGGACTACTACGAAGACCAGCGTTTTTTGTTTAATATTAATAAAATGGTTATAAACGTGTTGTGTTTTTTTTAATTTACTTTACAGGCTTAGTAGTGGAAACTGTCTTGTAGACAGAATCAATTACTAAGCCGGGGCTTAGCGTTAGACCCAAAAACAGCTAGCGCTAACCCCAAATTATTACCCCGATACCCACCACCACAGGGGTGCTGGGAAGAGCCGGTACCAACAGGCCCAGAGTGTCAAAAATGGCGCTCCTGGGCTTTTGCGGTAACAGGCTGACGTTATTTAGGATGGGGAGGGCCAGTAATAATGGTCCTCGCCCACCCTGGTAACGTCATGCTGTTGCTGCTTGGTTGTTATCTGGCTAAGAATGAAAATATGGGGAACCCCACACATTTTTTTCATAATTAATTAAATATTAAAAACAAAACAAAACACATAGGGTTCCCCCTACTTTCATTCTCAGCCAGATACCAACCAAGCAGCCTGACGTTACCAGGGTGGGCGAGGATCATTGTTACTGGCCCTCCCCAGCCTAAATAACTCCAGCCTGTTACCACCTAGGCCCAGGAGTGCCATTTTAGACGTGTCGGGCCTGTTGGTTCCGGCTCTTCCTGGCACCCCTGTGGCAATGGGTACCGGGGTAATAATTGGGGATTAGCACTAACTGTTTTTGGGTTAACACTAAGCCCCAGCTTAGTAATGGATTCCGTCTATAAGACCGCTTCCCCTACTTAAACTATAAAGTAAATAAAATAAAAAAACACAACACGTTTAAAACAACTTTTATTTACAAAAAACACTCCCCCACAAGCTCTTGTTAACCATTTTATTAACATTAACCCCTTAGGGACTCAGCCTAGTATCACCTTGTGTTTTTCGTTTTTCCTCCTTCCCTTCTAAAAATCAGAACGCTTTAAATTTTGCACCTACAGACCCATATAAGGGCTTGTTTTTTGCGTCACCAATTGTACTTTGTTATGACATCACATATTTTATAATATATAAACTGCGGTGAAACCAAAGAAAAATATTTGTGGGGTGAATTAAAAAAGAAATTTTGTAACTTTGGGGACTCCCGTTTCTATGCAAGGATACCCAATTTATATAGGTTTTATTTTATTTTAATACTAAAAAAAATTATAAAACTACATGCACCAAAATTTGTATGTTTAAAATTGGCCTCTTCTGACCCCTATAACTTTTTTATTTTTCTGTGTACGGGGCGGTATGAGGTCTGTAGATTTTATCGGTACCATTTTTGTTTTGATGGGACTTTTTAATCGCTTTTTATTAATATTTTTATGGTATATGAAGTGACCAAAAATGCACAATTTTGGACTTTGGTATTTTTTTACACGTACGCCATCGACCGTGTGGTTTAGCTAACCTTATATTTTATGCAGCGGTACCACATTTTTATTCTTTATTACATTATTTTATTTAAAAAATGGGAAAAGGGGGGGTGATTTAAACTTTTAGTAGGGGGCTAAAACATGCAATCTTCTGATTGCATACACTGATCAGGGTTATGCCATTGCAAAGCACTGATCAGTGTAACCGGCGATCTGCTGCTCTAGCCTGCTGTGCAGGAAAGGAGAAGTAGATCGCCGATCGGACGACGGAGAGGCAGGTGAGGACCTTCTCATCGTCCGGTAAGCTGATCAGGACATCCTGATTTTGTCCCGATAGTCCCTATCAGCTCCGCTGAGCTGCTGGGATTCTTTTACTTTTCCTTTAGACACCGCAATCAACTTTGATCAAGGCGTCTAAAGGGCTAATGGCGGGCATCAGCCAGATCGGTCATGCCCGGCATTAGCCGTGGGTCCTGGCTGCCCGTAGCAACCGGGACCCACCGGGATTAACCCGTTCTCCACCGGTGAGAACGGTTTAAACCTGTTAAACTGGACCAGGACGTACAGGTACGCCCCGAGTCCTTAAGGATCGGGGATGCAGGGCTTATGCGTACGCCCTGCATCCCCAAGAGGTTAAACAATTTTTTTTTAACGCTGGTCATCGTAGTAGTCCACAGGATACAGGGATCTGAAATTAGAAAAAAAAAGGAAAATAGTTTAGTAAATTTTTTGTCACCCGCCCACACCGCACGACTACAACTTCCAGCATGTCCTCACTGTATGGGCAAGCTGGGAGTTGTAGTCATGTGACGGCGGGTTGGTGGGTGACAAGAGAGTCAGGGAAGCTTGTCACCAGCCAGTTTTATTGTAAGGGCTTGCTGGGAGTTGTAGTCCTGCGGCACAGGCAGGTGACAAGCTTGTCACCCGCCCGCACATCCTCCACCCACTCGCCACACTACTATAACTCCCAGCATTCCATTACAGTAAGGACATGCTGGGAGTTGTAGTCATCTTACGCGGGCGGGCTTGTCACCCACCCGCACATCTCCCGCCTGTGCCGTAGGACTACAACTCCCAGCATGCCCTTACAGTGAGGACATGCTGGAAGTTGTAGTGGTGCAGTTCAGGCAGGCGGAAAATGTGCAGGTGGGTGACAAGCTTGTCACCCGCCTGCACATCTCCCGGCCGCCTGCGCTGCACCACTACAACTCTCAGCATGTCCTTACTGTAAGGGCATGCTGGGAGTTATAGTAGTACGGCGTGACAGGGTGACAAGGAAGCCAGGGAAGCGGGCGGCTTGTGCTCCACTCCCTGGCTTCCCAGCGGGGAAAATGAAGTTATGGCACTGCAACTTCATGTTTCCCTCTGACAGTTGTGATTGGCCACGAGGTCTGGACCAATCACAGGTCTGCCCGGGAAAAGGAGATGTTTTGTACTCACTGTAAAATCTCTCTCGTAGCCTTCATTGGGGGGACACCTATACTGATGGGTATATGCTCTTGCCACTAGGAGGCGCTGACACTAGGAAAGGATATATCCGCCCACTGGATGTTTTGTCACAAAGCAGTAGGAGAAGCCAACAAAGAAATATGTCCGAAGGACCCAAGAAAAGAATCCCAGATACAAAAAAAAAACAATAACCGGAAAAGAATATCTAGACAAAAAGAGAAGAAATGGGTGGGTGCGGTGTCCCCCAATAAAGGCTATGAGAAAAAGATTTTATGGTGAGTACAAAAAATCTCCTTTTCTTCATTGGGGACACCTATACTGATGGGACATACCAAAGCAGTCCCCTTGGGTGGGAATAACAACCACTAGCGAAAGGGAATTAGTCATGAGACAGAACCCACTTGTCCATAAGGCCTGCAGATGAGACCCCAGGCCAGAGAAAACCGAGGCCTAGAAACAGGGCTCCCGGAAGATCCCCCAGGAATGGAGATGGACTGGGCCGCCAAAGGAAGGGACCGTCCTTCGTAGGGACTTTAAACCTACGGTCCTCATAGAGAGACCAGAAAAAGTCGACTAGGAAGCCAGAGGGGCCGGAACCATCCCGGAAGGAGGTAGGAAATAAACTCTAAGGAACACAGAACTAGACAGGGCTAGCCCGGCTGGGAAACAAAAATGGAAAAATGGCACAATAAAAGAAAAAGAGATCGAAATCGGCTCTAGAGGGGCCTGGTGCGGAAGATCGAAGATCTGAACATCTGCAGACCCAAAACCCCTATCCAGAAGCCCGCCGCTAGTACCTGGGAGGTGACATAGCTCAACTGGGGTAATCTGGATGACCAAAACGCCCTCCATTTCGAGAGAAGATGGACCCAAAGGAGAATATCTAAGGGAATAATAGCCAAGAAGAAGCGGAATGTACAGAAAAGGGGCATCCCGGAACACCAGAACGACAGACATGGGAAATGGAGGTTCCTGAGTCACCTGGAAGATGGACACAGAAGAATAAATGGCCAAGAAAGGAGCGGAAGACCCTGAAAAGGAGTATCTAGAAAACCAGAGCGGCCAACATGGGAATTGGAGGCTCCTAAGTCTCCTGGGAAGACTTAGGCTGGGTTCACACTACAATTTGTAACTACGGAGCAGGAGGGGGCGGGGCTTAATCGTGGCACCCGCACTCAGCCGTATAGGGAACCGTATTTAATGAATGTCTATGAGCCGACCGGAGTGAACCGCAGCCTCCGATCGGCTGCGTTTTTGGCCGTATGCGGTTTCCCGACCGCAGGCAAAAACGTGGTCGACCGCGATTAAGCCCAGCCCCCCTCCTCCCAGCCGTATACGGGAACCGTAGTTACAAATCGTAGTGTGAACCCAGCCTCACACCCGAAGGGTAAGGAAACCCAACGTACACAAAACGCTCCAGGTGACAAAGATCCATGCCGAGACAGAAGTGCGGTACAGAAAGACCGCCCCATAAATGAGATCAGAGAGAAATCTGGGCAGGACCGCTACACATGCGCAAGACCTCAACCCTCACTAAGGTCCATAGAACCAGTAGGGTCGACCTAGAGAAGAAGGCACGCCACAGCGTCCCAGGATAGTGGCCAAGACAAGGAGACCAACTGTTCCTGGGCCCCAGCGCTCTGAGTGGACCAGAGCACTCCGAAGCAACAACCCGTCAGGATGGGAATGGAGGGGGGAACAAAAGGAACCCGGCTGGGACTCCCAGGCTCTGGGCCCAGAAAAGTAACTCTAGAAAACTGTGGAGTCAGTGTAGCGCTACTGACACAGTCAAGGGAAGGAGGAACACATCCTACCCGGGAGATTGTGCCGAGGGGGGAGGAGAGCAATGGCAGTACCCAAACGACAGACGGAGGCTAGACCAGCTGTCGCCGAGCCACACATGATAGAAGAAAACCCTCCGACAGAGGGGAGTGCCAAGGCTGTCTGAGCAGCAGTAGATAACCAAGAAACAGGAAGAGAGCAAAGCTGCAATAGTGGGCAGTAAGCACACAGGCAGAGACAGCGAAAAGCTCTACTGAAATGCTCTCAGCAAAAATCAAGGGCCCAGACAGATAACCCAAATATAAAGTGGGAAGAAAGAGATGACTCCATCTCGGTAGTAGAAAGCGACCAGCAAAATAGTTCCCCTAGTGGAGGGGAAAACAATGGGTGGTGGAGATGAAACTCAGGCACTGACCATGCCAAGCCCCCCAATCCCGGTACCCCCCCGTGGAAGGAGTATTGTCAAAGTGCACCAGACACTGTAGGAGCAGGGACAAGCTGCCCTGCGGCAACGGACAAAGTACTGGGTGGACGAAGCCCCCAGGAACTCTGCAAGAACATATCGAGGAGCCTATTTGTGTCCCCAGAGGGATTGAAATCCTGGACACTGGAGCTGGGCAAAGATGTGACTACAAATGCAAGGAAGCAGCACACACACACACACAGCAACCAACAGCGTTGAGAGGAACACCCCATCAGGTGAGACCCCGAGCCAGATGGGCACCAACAGAGCCAATCTAGTCATGTTTAAGGTAACCAAGCGAGCACCTGAGCCACCCTGCACAGGAATCCAGGAATATTCCTGGAGGCATAAGGGGGGTGCTGAACTGTCTGTGACGCCCCACCATGCACCATGCCCGAACAGAGGTACTCAACCGCCGCAGACCTGTGGAAACAAGATTACAGGAAGGTCCGAAACACACCCCACCAACAGAAGGGAAAGTGAGCTCTACATGTGCTGAGGGACCTAACATATGTAGGGAAACAGACATGGATACCTCTCAATAGTAGTGAGGAACCAAGATTGCAGACACGAAAGGAATCGCAGACATCCAAGTTTGCAGTATGAAAGACAGGCTCAGTACCCAATGGTGTGTCACAACTATGCCCCTAGCAGACCAACGTGGCACTCTTAGAACGGGGAACAGAGTGCTGCAGTTGCTGTGAAAAGCCATGGAACCTTTAGGAAACGCCCACACCCCATTTCCTAATGGTGCCCCCGACCAGGACTGCTGTCGCAGATGCAAGAGATGAAGGAGATTTGTGGGGCAGGAAACATGCAGAGACAGTCTGAATGGTATAACAGATTCAATGAACCCACAGGGACACACTTCATGGAACTTCACATGCAAAGTGAGTCACCGGGATGCAGTGACAGGAGTGTCAGGAAAGGGGGAGGTGACCTGGTGGATTAGAAACCCTGCAGACACAGTCTGGCTATATGGCATAGGGACCATGTCCACACCTGGTCCCGCAGTCAGAACCACACATTGAAAGTGGGTTACCAGCCTTTAGCTGTGAGAACCGCACACATTCAGAGAGGGACATGGTAAAGCAGGGAACCCTGCGAACCAATATGTGGTGCATTGCATAGGGCACATGGAGCAACATTGGTTGACTCACTCAGAACTACACCTCGACTGTGGGATACGTTGACCCGACGTAGCAGTAAATCATGGCTGACCGGATTCCTGAACACACAGGATCAATCCTTCGATGCCTCCCACAGAAAGTGGGGTACCGGAGTGCGGCCGATCTGATGGTGCCGGAGAACATGCAGACAAAGTCTGGCTGACTGGCATCATCCCTGTGCACTTGCAGGAACCCTCGTCCAGAGTCCTCCCACACAGAAAGGTACGGGAAAACACCGCAAAGCAAGTGGCAGCCCAGTGGATAGAATCCCCATCACCCTGGAAGATCAAGGGAGGTTGAGGAGCCCAGGATTGCATCCCTGTGGCCCTGAAAAGTGTAGATAGGACACGTAAGGTCACTTCTTCGGACACCGCGCCATAGCAGTGGGACCGTAACTCCTGAAGGGCGACCTAGAGGTGTAGGAGACCATGAAGACCACTGTCCAGCTTATTGGCACAGGGTCCCCTTGTACCAATAAAGACACCCTTCTGGACTCCTCACATTAGAAGAGGGGTACAGGAACTCCAGCCAAGCATGCGGCAGCCCTATGATGGGAGACAGGTGGTGGCAGTAAACGAGCAGACAACAGTCTGGCTTATTATAGAGAACAACCCCAGGCGCTGGTGCCCTATTGTCGCATATGGAGGGGAGGCCTGGGGCCATGGATAGTATCCCCTCCATCCTGGGAGATCAGGGGAGGCTAAGGAGCCGTGGATTGTATCCCCGTCGCCCTGCAAAAAATCCATTGTATACGCCGGGTCACTCCTTCGGACACCACTTGTTAGCAGTGGGGAGCCGTAATTCCAGCCGTGGATGCAGCAGCCATGTGATGAGTGACTGGCAGCAGAGGAAACCACGCAGACCACTGTCTGTGGTATTGGGTCCAGTCCATGTCCATATAGGGACACGTGCTTGAAAACCATGCACTAGAAGTGGGGGGTCCAGCACACTAGCCACAGATTCCGAAGGACCTGTGGAAGAAAATTGATACCACTGTGGTTTCCCAGCACCCTCCCGGGAATAAAGACCACAAAGCGGACACTTGATGTCTAAAGACACAAGAGAACAAAACACCTGGGAAAGGCCCTCAGCTAAGGTCAAGGATGCAGATGCATCTGCAGGGGCATCCCACCGGTGTCTGGCCCTGGGGAAGGGGAATGGCAGAAATGTCACGCACAATATCCATGAGCTGACGAAGAGACCTTTGCCTCCTCAGGTGATAAAACAAAGTGGCGGAAGCAAATAGTAAAGCGGCCCCCAAAAATAACATTTAATATATGCTCCCCAGACCGGAAACCCAGTAAGATTAAACCGGTAAAAAGCAGACATCAAAAGACTGCAATAGCTGTCTGCCACCACAAGGGGAAGCTAAACAAGGGACCAGAAAGTAGGGGCTGCAATCTACTGAATGGCCACAAGAGGAGCGGGGGGGGGGGGGGTGGGGGAGTAAGAACATGGACTGAGAAACAAAAGATTTTTTATTTTTTTGTGAATAAAAAGAGCGTAGGAAGCAGTGCGCTGCGCAGGGACCCCGAGACAACCCCCAATAATCCTTAGGATTAACCCCTGTCAGGGTAAAAGAGGGGGGTAGGCGGGCGTTTGGGGGGGGGGGCTGAGGATTTCTGCAGATGGCGCTGCCGGTAGCGTCACCAGGAGGCCACAAGGTTAGCCCAGCACAGCCACGTGTAATGGCGGCTGAGGAGCCGGCACTGGGGAAAAGGGACAAAGGGACCTCAGGTTGGAGAAACCCTAGCGGAGTACAGAAGGGGAGGGGGAGAAAGGGGGGGGATGTTAGATATACTCACCAACAGACTCCATCTTCTCATACTCACCCAGGCGTCTTCAACCAGCTTATGGCCACACTGCACCATACCAGGCTAAGATAGCAGGGCGAGCAGGGGCAGTGGGGGACCCGGACTGGGGGTACAACCTCCAGGCACTGGCCATTGGCAAAAAGGGGTTGACAGTACATACTCTATGTCTGTGCCCCTTTGTCGCATGTGGGGGAACAGGTAGCGCCATGCTCCTGAACCCCCACCTGAAAAAGGGAAACAAAAGGGAGAAAATAATAAAAAAGGACCAGGTCTGGGGAGCTCCCAGACCTGTGTCTTGCCTCCTACCAACACTAGATAAAACTGATTACCTCACTTCCAGTGGGCAGGTATATCCTGACAGGGAGGAACCGACTTTTTTTCCCAGTGTCAGCGCCTCCTAGAGGCAAGAGCATATACCCATCAGTAAGGTGTCCGCCAATGAAGGGCGACCGAGAAATATGAAATTACAGTGCTGTCATTTTATATTCCTGTTGTCCAGCTCGGCTCCCCAGCCACCTGCCCGCAAGCTGTTGGGACTACAACTCCCAGAATATCCTCACTGTAAGGGCATGCTGGGAGTTGTAGTCCTGTTGTAGATAGCGGGTGGCTGGTAGATGCAGGCGGGTGGCCAGGGAGCTGAGCTGTACAAAAAAGTTGCACGAAAAGTTGCACTTGCGACTTTTTGTAAAGCTCCGCTTCCCTGCCTTCCACCCGCATCTACTACCCACCCGATAGCTACAGCAGTACTACAACTCCCAGCATGCCCTTACAGTGAGGACATGCTGGGAGTATGAAGTCCTAAAAGCTTGTGGATGGGTGGTAGATGTGAGTGGGTGCCGGGGAGCTGAGCCTTTTTTTAAAAATTCTGTCAAAAGCAAGTTTGCAAAGCCAGGTCTGACCTGGCTTAGACTTGTGACTTTTGGAAGGGGGTATGCAATTTTTTTTTTGCTTACATGCGACTTTCGCACTTGAAAGTGAAAACTGAAAATGGCTTATGTAGGGCTGACTGGTATTTTTTGCTGACGTGCGACTTTTGTATGCAAAAAAAAACCCTCTAAATCCCTTGATAAATCTCCTTCTATGTTGATTTAAGCTATACTACAATTCTATCACTAGGTGGCACCGCACTCTTTATTAGTATCAGTGGTCATGTTTTCTCTATAGTGGTTGGTGGAGCATGTCACATCTTTGTGATATTATGACCCATAAATGTCACAAAAACAAGAGGTTTTTTTTTACAAAACCTTCACAGTTACCTTTTTTGTTAGAGATTCCTTTGTGAAACATGCAAAGTCCTTTATCTCTGCTTTGAGGGCATATAGAGAAGCAAGCCAAAAGTAGGACAAAGCCATATACAGCTGTGTATACCATACCATATATGTATACCATAATCTACTAAAATCTCTATTAAAAATAAAATACCATTTACATTACGTTAAAGGAAACCTGTCACTAGTTCAAAAGCTTATACAGCAATAATATATGATTCACTCTGATGAGAGTGATTATATTTATAACTTATGGCTGGAAGAGGGACTGAGTCATCAGGGTGGTCCACCGACTTTTACAGATAGATCTGTCCCTTTACAAAATAGAGAGATCTACTAAAGGGAAACAGAGTGGGATTACCTGCACTAAACTCAATACACGGTGCTATAGTGTGAACATACCAAATTATATTGAGGTATCACTTATCTGGAACCCTGATTCGGTTTCCGGAGATACCCGTTGTATAAGCCTACATTGCTAATATGTAAATAGCTTTGCATAGTCGAGGCGGCACCCAGCATGCTTGGTATGCCCGTTCCCCCCTACATTTTGCAAAGTCAGCCATTTCCAAATTAGTAATGTTTTTGGAGATCTGGCTGCTGTGAGAGACCACCTGATGACTTGGAGATCTGGTGGCTGTCAGGAACCACCTAATGAGATCCACTGGCTGTCAGGAACCGCCTGATGACTTGGAGATCCGGTGTCTGTCAGGGACCACCTAATGAGATCCACTGGCTGTCAGGAACCGCCTGATGACTTGGAGATCCGGTGTCTGTCAGGGACCACCTAATGAGATCCACTGGCTGTCAGGAACCAACTGATGAGTTGGAGATCCGGTGGCTGTCAGGCACCGCCTGATCACTCAAAGCCCGGCTGCTAATATATCATTGTTACCTGTGTCTGATCATTGGAGGTCATCAGTAAGCTGCTGTCATTCTTCATCTTGATGTTCTCATCTTGCCAGGAGGTTCTTGCTCTAAAGGGAACAGGGATCAAAGCATCTTCTGGTTCTTGGCTTTAATAGAAGGCAAAATCATAGGTATAGTTTATTGACATATCTACACGACTACGTTAGATCATAAGAGTAATGCTGCGTACAGTTGGTATACAATGCAATAACAACATGACTTTAGCTTTTTCAAAACTACGATTTCCAGCATGCCCTGACAGCCAGCAACAGGTTGGAAATCGCAGTATAGCAATGTTACCAACCAGGGTGCCTCCAGCTGTTACAAACTAGTTGTTGGGGGATGTTGTAAAAGAAAATGGGTGTCCTAACCTGCAAAACCTCAAGCAAAGGGATCAGATCACTAGATGAACATTTTCACACCTTGGAATCAGTGGACTCTTTGGAAGCTTTCCTTTTAAGGCCATGTTTACACAGCGTTAAATGTGCTGAATCTCTGCCCGGAAAACAGGGGAGGACATTCTGCACATTTGCACCGATCCGGCGGGTACTAGGACCGTGTGCATAGTGCGGTGGAATCCCATTAAAATCAATGGGACTCTGCTGAAGCAGAATATCCGTGCGTAATATTCAGGCGGAATTCTACACAGATGTTCTGCTGTGTGACCATATCATCAGGATGACAGTGGACATGCAGCTACTCTAAACTGTAATGTGAAGGGTGCCAACTAGACTGGGGTACAGTCTAGGGGATTCCTGTACATTCCACTGGTAAAGAGGTCTTTGCTGAAGGAAGATCTCGAGGTTATGGTCCCCGGGGGAGTCACGGGGTGGTGGCAGTACAGCTGATGTTGTAGTTATGAAATCCAGAACATAGCCAAGAGTCTTCAACAGTAGAGCAGTCAGAATGAAATAAGCCAGAGATGAGCCAGAAGGGTAGTCAGTAACATAACCAAGGATCAGAATCAGAAGTAGAACTACAGGTACAAGGCAGACAATCCAAAGCCAAGAACAAAGTTAGGGACAAAGCTGAGGTCAGAATTACAATATACGGGAACAAGAGCCACAACATATGGGAACAAGAGCCAGGGAAGTCTGTAAGGAGTTATGCAGGATAACAAGACTTATCCCCTTTCCACAGTGTTCAGGCATGGCAAGACGAGTCCCCTTAAAGGGGTACTTCGGTGGGAATTTTTTTTTTTTAAATCAACTGGCGCCAGAACGTTAAACAGATTTGTAAATTATTTAAAATAAGGTGCAGCTCACAACAGAAGGACCGAGGTAATTAAAGGGGTTATCCAGGAAAAAACTTTTTTTTATATATCAACTGGCTCTAGAAAGTTAAACCGATTTGTAAATTACTTCTATTAAAAAATCTTAATCCTTTCAGTACTTATGAGCTTCTGAAGTTTAGGTTGTTCTTTTCTGTCTAAGTAATCTCTGATGACACGTGTCTCGGGAACCGCCCAGTTTAGAAGAGGTTTGCTATGGGAATTTGCTTCTAAACTGGGCGTTTCCCGAGACACGTGTCATCAGAGATTACTTAGACAGAAAAGAACAACCTTAACTTCAGAAGCTCATAAGTACTGAAAGGATTAAGATTTTTTAATAGAAGTAATTTACAAATCTGTTTAACTTTCTGGAACCAGTTGATATTTAAAAAAAAGTTTTTCCCTGGTATACCCCTTTAAAGCTATAGCCGGACCCCACCGGAAGCTTATACCTCTAGGACCTCACCAACCTTGGTGCATAATGATAGGGGTGGAAGTAAATTTAAGTATAACAGCGTTACTCATATTTTAATTAGATATAAATAAAATGTATATTATGAATAAATTTACACATTTAATTGGCACTGTTGGATGATAATCCCACTGGGCCCTAGTGGGATATCAAAAAATTATTAGAATAGATATTAAGATGGATAATGTCCAATAATCTAGTATTCCAGTATGTATGAAGAAAAAGTCTGTTAATCTGCAAACGAAAAGATGTAAAAACAAAAAGTCCCGTTTTGTAACAGAGTAAGTCACTTAAAAGAATAAAAGTCAATCTCCAAATAAAGGATACAAATGGTGTTAAACTATTTCTCACCACTGCTTCTGGCAGCTCGATAATCCTCTATTGTGTGTCACAGTCCCGTACTCCTCTCATGCTCCGATGGCAGGGGGGCACGGTAGTCTCATGTCTCCCTTGTAGCCCCGATGGCAGGGGGTGCAGAGTGATAGTCCGTGCCGCAAGCTCCAATGGCAGGGGAGCGCGATGTGATGGTCCGTGCTGTAGGCTGCACTTGCTCACCGGCTGTCTCTTGATGGTATTAGTCTGACACTCCGGCAAGAGTGTCAGTCAGCACGGGAGCGTGAGTGGATCTGGCGGCAGCGGTGCGTTCATGGTTAGAGGTAAGGTTGCCGCCAGGCAGGGCGGAATAGACTGGATTAACTCCTCTGTTGCCGGGACTTGTAGGTTTGCAGACGGACACTGGTAGTAGCTGTATGAACAGTGCCAAACACCTAAACGCGTTTCGGGGTGTTGAGAATTGTAATCCTCCGACCCCTTCCTCAGTAGAAATGTGCATATAATGAAACTTAGTGGTAACGCTGTTTTTATAATAAAATTACACCTGTTGGTGATTACTGGAACTGAAGAGAAAACCCGGTCTATGAATTATAGTGAGTTGTCTCTTAGATCTATCAAATATATGGAGCGGAGCAGCTTTCCCAAACTATTCGAGGAAATCGGATAGAACCTTGTTCACACCCCGGTTTTCCCGGATAGCCAGATCAGTCATGGCATTCGCAGCGCAAAGAGTGTATTCACTGCAAATGGCATGACGATCATAGGAATTACAATGTTACACTCTAGGAGTGTATGTTATTGTTTTGTTAAATGTACACAAAAACATAATACCGATGTAACATAATAATATATTGGTTCTACATGAAAAATAATAATGATAAAAAATGACTAATGATGCATACATATACAAATGAATTGAGAAATAAATATACATAAAGTAAATATAATTGAAAATAATAATAAAAATATAATAATAAAAATAAATATAAAAATAAAATGAAATAAAATGAAAAAATTCTAATAAATATAAATAATTATAATATATTTATATAAATCTAAATGAGAATGTAAATATGAAAATAAAAATGAGAATAAATATAAATATAAAAATTTAAACATTAAAATCAATAAAGATAAATTCAATATACTAATTAAGTTATAAACACGTAATATCTGGCGCAGGAAGATGTACGGTGAGGGGTTCCCATCAGACCACAGACTGCCGACAGGGATCTATACATGGCGGCGGGCGGTGGTCGGAGGAGAACCACATCATAGAAATCCAAACAGCTCAAAACTGCAATTCAAGCCTTTTAGTTCCATCGATCCAAATTCGAAAATCGTTTTGCTTTCGGCCCTAGAAATTTTGATCATATGGCTACCCCCCCCCCCTCCAGTCTGGTTTAATTACTTGGAGTCCTACAAATTTTAAATTAGATGGATCTCTGTTATGGGTTATTTAAAAGTGTGTTGATAGTGGGTGTTTTAAATCTCCTTTTTTTATATTGTTAATGTGTTCTGCTATTCTGAATTTCAATGTTCTTTTTGTTCTCCCCACATACTGTTTTTTACAATCGCATTCTAAAATGTATATGACTCCTTTTGTATTACATGTGATGCATTCATCTATTTTCCATATAAAGTTATTAGTCCGAGATTTTACTTCCACTGGTTTTTTTTTGATCTGAGGTGGTCTTACAATTGTTGCATATACCACAACGGAAAAAGCCTTTGGTAGAAAGCCAAGTTTTGCTGTCTTTATTGGTTATAGGTGGTTTTATAGAAGGGGCAACTGTTATCCCCAAATTCGGAACCTTCGTATATATAATAGGGGGGTGGTGTGGTAATGTTTCTCCTATGATTTTGTCTTGTCTAATTATTTCCCATTGTTTCTGAATCACTTTCTCTACCTTTTTTGTGTAAGCTATTGAATGGCAAAATAATTCTAAACTCCGGTATCTCTTTTTGTGTATTTTTATTGTCTACCGTGAAAAAAGTTGTTCTGTCTAATGATTTTACTTTGTCTAAGATTGTTTTAGGGTCTCGTCTGGATAACCTTTATCTGTGAATTGTTCAGCTTCCTCCAAAAAGGTATCGTTGTTGGTACAATTGCGCTTTAAGCGACGATATTGCCCAGTTGGCACATTAAGTAACCAACGTGGTAAGTGACAACTATTGTATGTAATATAACTGTTTTTAGCTGTGGATTTGGTGAACGTATTACAAATTAATCGGTCTTTGGATGACTTGATCTGTAAATCCAGGAAATCAATGTGGCTGGTGCTGATAGTAGAAGTAAAATTAAGATGGTGCTCGTTGACATTTAACTGGTGGATGAAGTGTTCTAAATCAAATAAAGACCCTCCCCAAATCAAGAAAATATCATCTATATACCGTCGCCAGAGCACCAGATTCGCGCCAAGTCTGGGGGTGATGAATTCTTCCTCCCATAGTGCCATAAATAGATTGGCATAACTTGGCGTGAATCTGGTGCCCATGGCGGTACCGGTTTCCTGTAAATAAAAATCCCCTTCAAAAAAGAAATAGTTGTGAGTAAGAATGAAGTGAATTGCCTGTGTTATAAAGTCTACCTGTTCCAGTTTTATTTCACCCTCCTCCAGGAATTTTCTAACAGCTTTGAGGCTCAAATCATGACGAATTACAGTATAGAGAGAAGACACTCCTCCCATTGGAAGGTCTCCACCATGGCCACTACCTGAGTAGTGTCTCTTAAATAGGATTTCGTTTTCCGCACAAATGGTTGTAGAAATTTATCAACGTATTGGGATAGGTTAGATGTTATAGAACCTATCCCAGATACCATGGGTCTTCCTGGAGGTATTTTGATGTTTTTATGGGTTTTAGGTAGACAGTAGAATACAGGCAATCTCCCCGGGGTGCTCAAAATAAATTTAGATTCGTTAGTGGTGATGATACCCTTCTCCTGTGCAATGTGACAAAGTTCGTGCAGTTGTGTAGTAAAATCTTCAGTGGGATCCTTAGATAGTTTTTTATACGTGTCCTGGTCTTGAAGTTGTCTCCAACACTCTTTATTGTAGTCTATAGTATTTAACAGTACCACACCACCCCCCTTATCTGCTGGACCTTTTTGGAGGAGGCTGAGGTCCTCACTAAACAATTCACAGATAAAGGTTATCCAGACGAGACCCTAAAACAATCTTTAGACAAAGTAAAATCATTAGACAGAACAACTTTTTTCACCGTAGACAATAAAAATACACAAAAAGAGATACCGGAGTTTAGAATTATTTTGCCATTCAATAGCTTACACAAAAAAGGTAGAGAAAGTGATTCAGAAACATTGGGAAATAATTAGACAAGACAAAATCATAGGAGAAACATTACCACACCACCCCCTATTATATATACGAAGGCGCCGAATTTGGGGATAACAGTTGCCCCTTCTATAAAACCACCTATAACCAATAAAGAGAGCAAAACTTGGCTTTCTACCAAAGGCTTTTTCCGTTGTGGAATATGCAACAATTGTAAGACCACCTCAGATCCAAAAAAAACAGTGGAAGTAAAATCTCGGACTAATAACTTTATATGGAAAATAGATGAATGCATCACATGTAATACAAAAGGAGTCATATACATTTTAGAATGTGATTGTAAAAAACAGTATGTGGGGAGAACAAAAAGAACATTGAAATTCAGAATAGCAGAACACATTAACAATATAAAAAAGGAGATTTAAAACACCCACTATCAACACACTTTTAAATAACCCATAACAGAGATCCATCTAATTTAAAATTTGTAGGACTCCAAGTAATTAAACCAGACTGGGGGGGGGGGGTAGCCATATGATCAAAATGTCTAGGGCCGAGAGCAAAATGATTTTCGAATTTGGATCGATGGAACCAAAAGGCTTGAATTGCAGTTTTGAGCTGTTTGGATTTCTATGATGTGGTTCTCCTCCGACCACCGCCCGCCGCCATGTATAGATCCCTGTCGGCGGTCTGTGGTCTGATGGGAACCCCTCACCGTACATCTTCCTGCGCCAGATATTACGTGTTTATAACTTAATTAGTATATTGAATTTATCTTTATTGATTTTGTAATGTTTTAATGTTTTCATTTTTATATTAATATTTATTTTCATTTTTATTTTCATATTTACATTCTCATTTAGATTTATATAAATATATTATAATTATTTATATTTATATTTATTGTTATTTTTTCATTTTATTTCATTTTATTTTTATTATTTTATTATTATATTTTTATTTTTATTATTATTTTTAATTATATTTACTTTATGTATATTTATTTCTAAATTCATTTGTATATGTATGCATCATTAGTCATTTTTTTATCATTATTATTTTTCATGTAGAACCAATATATTATTATGTTACATCGGTTTTATGTTTTTGTGTATATTTAACAAAACAATAACATACACTCCTAGAGTGTAACATTGTAATTCCTATGATCGTCATGCCATTTGCAGTGAATACACTCTTTGCGCTGCGAATGCCCTGACTGATCTGGCTATCCGGGAAAACCGGGGTGTGAACAAGGTTCTATCCGATTTCCCCAAATAGTTTGGGAAAGCTGCTCCGCTCCATATATTTGATAGATCTAAGAGACAACTCACTATAATCCATAGACCGGGTTTTCTCTTCAGTTCCAGTAATCACCAACAGGTGTAATTTTATTATAAAAACAGCGTTACCACTAAGTTTCATTATATACACATTTCTACTGAGGAAGGGGTCGGAGGATTACAATTCCCAGCACCCCGAAACGCGTTTAGGTGTTTGGCACTGTTCATACAGCTATTACCAGTGTCCGTCTGCAAACCTACAAGTCCCGGCAACAGAGGAGTTAATCCAGTCTATTCCACCCTGCCTGGCGGCAACCTTACCTCTAACCATCTTCCACAGCCTACATCTCCTGCAGCTAAAGCTTCCACGTGGGACGCCATCCCCGGACTGTCCACTGCTCCTGAACGCACCGCTGTCGCCAGATCCACTCACGCTCCCGTGCTGACTGACACTCTTGCCGGAGTATCAGACTAATATCATCAAGAGACAGCCGGTGAGCAAGTGCAGCCTACAGCACGGACCATCACATCGCGCTCCCCTGCCATCGGGGCTTGCGGCACGGACTATCACTCTGCGCCCCCATGCCATCGGGGCTGCAAGGGAGACGTGAGACTACCGTGCCCCCCTGCCATCGGAGCACGAGAGGAGTACGGGACTGTGACACACAATAGAGGATTATCGAGCTGCCAGAAGCAGTGGTGAGAAATAGTTTAACACCATTTGTATCCTTTATCTGGAGATTGACTTTTATTCTTTTAAGTGACTTACTCTGTTACAAAACGGGATTTTTTTTTTTACATTTTTTCGTTTGCGGATTAACGGACTTTTTCTTCATACATACTGGAATACTAGATTATTGGACATTATCCATCTTAATATCTATTCTAATAATTTTTTGATATCCAACCAGGGCCCAGTGGGATTATCATCCAACAGTGCCAATTAAATGTGTAAATTTGTTCATAATATACGTTTTATTTATATCTAATTAAAAAGTTTATATGAGTAACGCTGTTATACTTAAATTTACTTCCACCCCTATCATTATGCACCAAGGTTGGTGAGGTCCTAGAGGTATAAGCTATTACTTTGACTAGATTTGTATATTATTTCTATTAAAAAATCTTAATCCTTCCAGTACTTATCAGCTGCTGTATGCTCCTCAAGAAGTTCTTTTCTTTTTTAATTTCTTTTCTGTCTGGCCACAGGGCTCTCCGATTACACCTCTGTCCATGTCACAAACTGTCCAGAGCAGGTGAAAATCCTCATAGCAAACCTCTCCTGCTCTGGACAGTTCCTGACATGGACAGAGGTGTCAGCAGAGAGCACTGTGGTCAGACTGAAAAAAAAATTTAAGAAAAGAACTTCCTGTGGAGCATACAGCAGCTGATAAGTTCTGGAAGGATTAAGATTTTTAAATAGAAGTAATTTACAAATCTGTTTAACTTACTGGCACCAGTTGATATTCAATTTTTCCCCCCCACTGGAGTACCCTTTTAACCCCTTCATGACCCACCCCATTTTCACCTTCATGACCTGGGCATTTTTTGAAAATCTGACCACTGTCACTTTAAACATTAATAACTTTGGAATGCTTTTACTTATCATTCTGATTCCGAGAATGTTTTTTCGGGACATATTCTACTTTATGTTATTGGTAAAATTTCACTGATATTTGTATCCTTTCTTGGTAAAAAATCTAAAAATTTCATGAAAATTTTGAAAATTTAGTATTTTTCTAACTTTGAAAGTCTCTGCTTGAAAGGAAAATGGATATTCCAAATAAATTACATATTGATTCACATATACAATATGTCTACTTTGTGTTTGCATAAAAAAATTGACAAGTTTTTACTTTTGGAAGACACCAGAGGGCTTCAAAGTTCCGCAGCAATTTTCCAATTTTTCTCAAGATTTTCAAAATCGTAATTTTTCAGGGCCCAGTTCAGGTTGGAAGTGGATTTTAAGGGTCTTCATATTAGAAATACCCCATAAATGACCCCATTATAAAAACTGCACCCCCCAAAGTATTCAAAATGACATTCAGTAAGTGTTTTAACCCTTTAGGTGTTTCACAGGAATAGCAGCAAAGTGAAGGAGAAAATTCTAAATCTTCATTTTTTACACTCGCATTTTCTTGTAGACCCAATTTTTGAATTTTTACAAGGGGTAAAAGGAGAGAAATCACCATAAAATTTGTAACCCAATTTCTCTCGAGTAAGGAAATACCTCATATGCGTATGTAAAGTGTTCGGCCGGCGCAGTAGAGGGCTCAGAAGGGAAGGAGCGACAATGGGATTTTGGAGAGTTTTTCTGAAAGGGTTTTTGGGGGGCATGTCCCATTTAGGAAGCCCCTTTGGTGCCAGAACAGTGGACCCCCCCCCCACATGTGACCCCATTTTGGAAACTATACCCCTCATGGAATTTAATAAGGGGTGCAGTGAGCATTTACACCCCACTGGCGTTTGACAGATATTTGAAACAGTGGACTGTGCAAATCAAAAATTTTATTTTTCATTTTCACAGACCACTGTTCCAAAAATCTGTCATACACCAGTGGGGTGTAAATGCTCACTGCACCCCTTATTAAATTCCGTGAGGGGTGTAGTTTCCAAAATGGGGTCACATATGGATATTTATTGTTTTGCGTTTGTCAGAACTGCTGTAACAATCAGCCACCCCTGTGCAAATCGCCTCAAATGTACATGGCGCACTCTCCCTTCTGGGCCTTGTTGTGCGCCCCCAGAGCACTTTGCGCCCACATATGGGGTATCTCCGTAGTCGGGAGAAATTGCGTTACAAATTTTGGGGGTCTTTTTTCCCTTTTACCTCTTGTGAAAATGAAAAGTATAGGGCAACACCAGCATGTCAGTGTAAAAAATTTATTTTTTTACACTAACATGCTGGTGTAGACCCCAACTTCACCTTTTCATAAGGGGTTAAAGAAGAAAAAGCCCCCCAAAATTTGTAAGGCAATTTCTCCCGAGTACGGCGATACCCCATATGTGTCCCAAAACTGTTGCCCTGAAATACGACAGGGCTCCAAAGTGAGAGAGCGCCATGCGCATTTGAGGCCTGAATTAGGGATTTGCATAGGGGTATTCTATGCCAATGATTCCCAAACAGGGTGCCTCCAGCTGTTGCAAAACTCATAGCATGCCTGGACAGTCAATGGCTGTCCGGCAATACTGGGAGTTATTATTTTGCAACAGCTGGAGGCTCCGTTTTGGAAACAGTAGCGTACCAGACGTTTTTCATTTTTTGGGGGGAGGGGGGCTGTGTAGGGGTATGAGTATATGTAGTGTTTTTTACTTTTTATTTTAGGTTAGTGTTAGTGTAGTGTAGTGTTTTTAGGGTACAGTCACATGGGCAGAGGTTCACAGCAAGTTTGCCGCTGGAAGTTTGAGCTGCAGCGCAAAATTTGCGCCATCTCAAACTTGCAGCACTCACTGTAAACCTCCGCCCATGTGAGTGTACCCTGTACATTCACATTGGGGGGGGGGGGGCGCAAACATCCAGCTGTTGCAAACTCCGAGCATGCCCTTTGGCTGTCCGTGCATGCTGGGAGTTGTAGTTTTGCAACAGCTGGAGGAACGCTGGTTTGGAAACACTAAGTTAAGTAATAAACTTTCAAGTGTTTTGCAACCAAACTTAGTGTTTCCAAACCAGTGTGCCTCCAGCTGTTGCAAAACTACAACTCCCAGCATGCATGGTCTGTCAGTGCATGCTGGGAGTTATAGTTTTGCAACAATTGCAACAGCTGGAGGCACTGAGGTAGGAAACGGACAATGTTTCCCAACTAGTGTGACTCCAGTTGTTGCAAAACTACAACTCCCAGCATGCCCAGACTGCCCAGGCATGCTGGAAGTTGTAGTTCGGCAATATCTGAAGGATCAGATGTTGCCGAACTACAACTTCCAGCATGCTTGGGCAGTCTGGGCATGCTGGGAGTTGTAGTTTTGCAACATCTGGAGGTCCACAGTTTGGAGACCACTGTATAATGGTCTCCAATCTGTGCTCTTCCAGTTGTTAGAGAACTACAACTCCCAGCATGTCTGGACAGACTGAGCATGCTGAGATTTGTAGTTTTGCAACATCTGTAAGAGCACAGATTGGAGACCATTATACAGTGGTCTCCAATCTGTGGACCTCCAGATGTTGCAAAACTACAACTCCCAGCATGCCCAGAAAGCCAAAGGCTGTCTGGGCATGCTGGGAGTTGCAGTTTTGAAACTCTCAGAGGCAGCAGTGAGATCGCTTTACGGCGATCTCACTGCTGCCAATGAAGATGCCGCACTGCTGCTGCAAACTCACCTCCGGGACGCAGCGCAGCCGGGACCGCATGGAGGACGCCAGGACCTCCAGGACCGCTCGGGACACCGCTCGGGACACCGCTCGGACGGGTAAGTGATGCCGGGGGACGGGTCAGGGACACTTAGCAGAGCAGTGTGTGTCCCGATCCCCGTGATCGGGACTCACACACCGCGCTGCTAAGTATTTTCATAGCGAAATGCTGCTATCAGCTAGTCAGATTTGACCAGCTGATAGCAGCGATCGCTGGGGGTGGGTGGGGGATGAAACCCCCCGTGGTCGCATGGTAAGATGGCTGGCTATCAGTGATAGCCACCATCTTTCCGGGCGCTGCGGGGTGCCGCGAGTAACGGCAGTATTGTTCATGACGTACCTGTATGTCATGGGTCGGGAACACCTTGCCACCCATGACATACAGGTATGTCATAGGTCGGGAAGGGGTTAAAATAGGCCTCAGTGGATCCAGAGCAGTGAAGATCAGGAATCTGGCACTAGGAGAGCTCAAGTACCTTTGCCAATGTAAGGCATCAAGCACATGGGCCATATTACAGCTCCAAAACACTCCATGGAAAATGATAGGCACATTCTGTACCTAAATGTAGCGCTGATTTCACACGGGGGAATGTCTATGGTTTGTTTTTCATTCCCACAGAATTTATGAAGCAGTCAAATTGTGGTATGCTGCCATATTACTACAATGTGGTACAGAGACACCATATGACGGCACAAGTAGGACCTATGGCACTGTGATACATGTATCTATTTCAGCTCCTTTTGGCTGCTAGAACATTAGTCAATACTAAAGTGCCGTAAAAGCACTTGAGAAGCGCAGTTCTGTATTGGATAGCTGATATGATAACAGCTCTGACCAGTATAAAGTATAACACCTATTAAGATCGCACACACCGGAATTGTTCAGCTCAATATTACAAATGTGATGACTCCAATGCTCAGCCCATACGCATGGATGTGCTCCGCTCCTATCGATCTCTGATCAATACATACAATGCACTTTACTTTCATGCTGTAAAAATATCCTTGGGTCAGGATGTCTTTGTCTCTAGACTTCAGGGCGGTACATGTAGAAGGAAGTCTATGCCACATATGAAGAAAGAGCAGTGTGAGATGATACATCTAGAATGGCTCATTTACAATTTATTTTCTTCACCCGTATCCAGCTGGATGATTTCTGGCTTTGCTTGAATACACAGGAGCACTGGCCTAATGGTATTCTGAAGTCTGAAATCCACCTGCTGCTCTGTCCTTCCCCATGCTTAAGGGTGTGTTCACACGGGCGGATTTATTTGCGGGTTTCCCGCTGCATATTTGAAAGGGGGCAGGCTCTTTGCAGTTGTCTGCAGTGGATTTTCCACTGCAGAAAATCCGCCACAAGCCCCATTGAAGTCAGTAGGGTTTACGGCGGATTTTCTGCAGCGGAAATTACGTGGAAAAATCTGCTGCGAACAGCCGAAAAGGGCCCACCCTCATTGAAATACGAGGCGGGAAACCTGCAAATAAATCCGCCCTTGTGAACGTACCCTTACAATGCCACTATGCTTATTTAAGGGTCTATTCCCACGGCAGAATTTACACTTGCGGAATTCCGCATAAAATTAAAGCCCGTAGACTTCTATGGGATTCCGCACTCCCATTTACACTTCTGAATTTCCGCTTTCGGATTTCTGCAAGTGGAAATTCAGAAGTGTGAATGGGAGTGTGGAATCCCATAGAAGTCTGTGGGCTTTAAAGGGGTACTCCAGTGGAAAACATTTTTTTTTTTTTTTTTTTAAATCAACTGGTGCTTGAAAGTCAAACAGATTTGTAAATGACTTCTATTTAAAATTCTTAATCCTTCCAGTACTTATCAGCTGCTGTATACTACAGATGAAGCTCTTTTCTTTTAGAATTTCCTTTCTGTCTGACCACAGTGCTCTCTGCTGACACCTCTGTCCATTACAGGAACTGTCCAGAGCAGGATAGGTTTGCTATGGAGATTTTCTCTTGCTCTGGACAGTTCCTGACATGGACAGAAGTGTCAGCAGAGAGCACATCCTGTGAACACAGCAGTTTCAGTGTGTAAAGTTATCAGGTGTGTCTCTTTTGAGCTCCAGACTTCCACACAGAGAGAAGCAGCCTTTTTCATCTGCCTTCCCAGGGGTGTGGCAGGCCCCTGGCGAGAGCTTTCCTGCATGGAGCCCCGGGAGTCTCTGGCTTCTACCTCTCGTTCCCGGCTGGCGAGAGGGGGGAAGAAAGTGTCTACAGCCGGTTCCAAGGTTGGGGTGAGACGTTCTAGCAGGGCCCGCAGAAATGTGGAGCCCACTTCCCCATTCAAAGTGGAAAGATGCAAGGCTATTGGCAACAGCAGCGGACCTTCTGATACTCCAGAACCCCAGCAATGGGGGGTGCGGGGTCCAAGAGAGTCCATGGAAACCTATGGGTCACGGATCCAGGCCAAGATGGCGGAATACAAGGAGCTGGGCAGAAGACTTCAGAGCCTGAGAGAAGAACTAAAGTTCACACTTTACCAGGCTGAACATGCCGCAGGAGGTAAGAGGCAGAAGTTTTCTGCTCAGGCACTGAAAATAGAGGTGGCTGAGGTGTAGGAGGCCAGAAAGAACATTGCTGGGGGTGCAGGGTTCTTTAAAGAAAAGATGTATAATGAAGACAGGTTTAAAGTGAGGCAAGAAGGTGCAGAAAGCCATGAAGACAGCAGTGAGGAGGATGATGGAGGGGAGGAAGGTGACGGAGAGTCAGGTAAAGGTGAAGTTGTAGAAAGTGAGGGGGATGTCATCCCTGGTGCAAGTAACCCCCAGCCCCCACAAGATAGCTACCCTGAGCCGTATCAGGTGGCACTACCTTCTAGTGATGGTGAGGATAGCAGTGAAGAGGACCTGGCCAGTGGGGGTTTGCTGAGGGCCATCATACAGCAGGAGTCACCTACCCACTTGGATAATTTCGCCTTCGGTGAGGATCTGGGCAAAGATGATTTAGTGAAGAAAAGGAAGAAAAAGAAACAGAAGGTTCAAGAAACAGTGTCCTTTGTGTTTCGTCCTTTCCAGCAGTCTGGGCAGCTGCAAAGCTGGTCCAGGCTGCTGGGTCCCCCAGACTGCCAGACCCTGTATCTATAGTGGAACGGGGCCTGCATGGGGGGGTACAACATGGCGTCAAAGATGGCTGCGGACGCAATAGATGTGAAGCCCACCCATCCTGTCAGTAGGGAAGGGCAGGTTGGGCTCCTGGTGAGCAGCTCTAGTGCTGCAGGACCGCCCCAGGGTCGAGGGGGGCGTGTCCGAGTGCCAGAGGCAAGTTATGCTGCCGTGTGCTCGGGGGGCGGTTCCCCGAGTGCAGTGGGCATTACCGGCGTTGCAGGGCACTCCCCTGTGAGGGGGGGGGGGAGTGTCCAGGCACCGGTGGCAGAGAGTGGTGGGTCCAAGTGCTCGGGGGGCGGTCCTCTGAGTACTATATATTCTGTGGAGCCCGTGCGGACGGGCAACAGTGGCACGGTGGGGATTCCCTGCATGTTAGAGAGTGTGGGTGGGGCTGGGTTGCGCCCAGTGGGGCAGCTTCAGACTCCAGAAGGGACATCACCCATGGAGGAGGAGCCGTTAGTGTCAACCCCTAAGTCAGCAAAGAACATTTTAAAACCAGCTATACTACAAGTCCCAGCCAGCCCAGAATCTATTAGGCAGGAAAAGAGTGGAGGATGTCAGAATGCTGAGTCTAGTAGTGTTGTGGATGAGAGGAGTGCATGTGGGAGTGTAAGTGGAGTGAATGATAGTGGGAGTAGTAGTGGTAAGAGTGGAAGGTCTGGTATGGATGGGAATAAAGATAGGAGTAGTGGTGTGATTGGTTGTGCTGATGGTTCTGGGTCTGATCCAGCTGCCCCCCAGGTAATGACTGCTCCTAGGAGCTATGCTAATGTCACTGCGGGGGGGGTTCGGGGGGTCCCCGTCTCCATCCGGCTCTGGAGGCCACTTGCAACAGCGCCTCCTAGAGGCTCTGCGTAGGGGCGACAGGTCGATCCAAGTAGAGGGGAGGGGTGAGGTCGACCTGTCTTTCTGTATAGAGAGGTTTGGGGGCTTTCCGAGAGCGGAATGGGGAGGTGGTCTGGTCCCTCCCGACACCCAGGCAGGACAATAACCGTAGGAATGTGGTCCGTCTGATTTGGAGGGGCGAGGATGCATGTCCACCTCGCGCAAAAATGGTTGAGCTCCTCCTTCAGATGGAATTCAGGGCAAGTGACATCTTTGCCCTGATTCACCCCTACGGTTCATCCGAGTTTGATGTCAGTTTCGTTCAGCCAGAGGGTCGAACTCTTCTGGTCAAACTACAAAGTGGCAAAGAACGAGCCCGGCTGGCAGGATTTTGCCGTAAAGGCAATTTCCCGTCAGAAAGTGACCGTTTTGACCCGTAACGAGTCACTTTCTTGTTATGACATCATGACCTGGCACGGACGGTATGGGGATGTGACGGACATGCCCAAGAAAAACTTGGATGAGCACGGGATCTGGTCCGGGGCCTGGACGTTTTCCGTCAAACTCAAGTGTTCAGGGAGTACAGTTGCCCACATTCCGTCAGCCGCCTTCCTTGGATGTGATAGGATCCAGGTCTTCTACCAGGAGCAACCTACGGTCTGTCACAGGTGTGGCAGCCCCACCCACTTTAGCGCAGCCTGTACTGTGCAGGTCTGCGCTTTGTGTGGTGGGGTGGGTCATCTGGCCGCATCCTGTTGGCAGATCCGGTGCCACCTGTGTGGTGTCCTCGGACACCCTTTCAGCCGTTGTCCTAGCGCCTTCGCCCGTGCAGTGATCGCTCCAGCTGTGAAGTTGCCTCGGCTGGGGAGGGTACGGGCAGGGATGGGGGCGCAACAGGGCTAGTGAGGAGGAAAAAGGGCCCTGCCAGACTAAGGCGGGAGGAAAATCGTAGAAGGAGTAGGGAGCTGGAGAGTGCCCAGGTGGCAGGGGTAGAGTCAGTCCCTGCTCCTGAAGCTGGCCCTGTAACTACTGAAGCCCTGGAGGAGACTGTGCTAGATGGGGAGACCAGGAGACTTCACAGAGAGGATGGCAATATGACTGACCCTTCCGATTCCTCCCACTATGAAAGTGTGGATGAGGAGAGTGGGGTGAGGCCCAAAAAGAGAGTTAAGGGCAAAAGGAAAGGAAGAAAGAAGCTCCTGGTACTACGGGCCAGGTGCAAAGCGGAAGCCTGGCTGCCCCCCCTCTGATTGACCTGTCAAACCGATACCTCATCCTCAATACCATCTCCTCCCCCTCCTTGGAGGGGGAAGGTGAGGGCGAGGTGCCTAGGGAGAAAGAGCTTCTTGGGGGAACTGGGCCCTGTCCTGTCGAGGCACCTTCCTCGGAGGGCAGGGCTAGACCGGGGCCAGACGGAGACGGGGACCTTATGGACCAATCGGAGTCTAAAAAAAGGTCCACTAGTGGTTCTGCCCTCTCGTTGTCTTCGGGGGATGAGGGGGCTAAAAAGAAGGGTAAACAAAAGTAAAGGGTGTGGCCGTCTAATTTAATCACCCTGTATGGCGGCACTCACCCCATTGACGCTGGCATCTTTTAACTGTGCCAGCATAAAGTCTGATAAGGCTAGATTTGCAGCCTTTGATTTTCTCGGCCGTGTTGAAGCCGACATTTTCTTTTTACAGGAGACCAGGTTGTCAGATCTAGCCTCTCTGGTAAAAGCCAGAAGAGAGTGGAGGCGCGGTCCCTCCCACTGGTCTCTTGCGGCTGAGCCATATAATGGGGTGGCGGTCCTTTTTACCGCTCCTGTTGAATGCCGACGGGTTATTGAATTAGAAATGAGGAGGTGCCTGATCTTAGATGTCCTCATGAAGGGACAAGAGCTCCGGCTCATTAACATCTACGCCCCGCAAACTAAGCGGGGCCGTAAAGATCTCTTTATGAGGATTAAGCCCTTTCTTTTTACGAGTCGGCAGGTGATCTTTGGAGGGGACTTCAATAATGTAACAAGGTCCCAAGATAGGAGAGGCTCCAATGGTCCGCTGACTTGCGATAGTGTGGCACTGATTAGCATAACTAGAGAAGCTTGCCTAGAGGACACCCACATCCGGTGCCCCTCGGGCCACGCGGTTTCACCTATCATCAAGGTAGTCGCAGGTCTAGGATAGATAGGTTTTATTTAAAGGAGGAAGCCGTCTCTTCTGCAGTGTCCGTGGTTGAGGTGGAGTTCTCCGATCACTGTATGATTTTGTTTTCCTTAAATGTTTCAGAGAACCCCCGGATGGGTAAAGGTTATTGGAAGCTGAATTCGTCCCTCCTGGAGGAAGCGGAGGCAAGACAGTCTTTTGAGGATTTTCTTCAGTCAGGTACCTTTACTGGGCCTATGTAGTAGTAAGTCAGAGTGGTGGGAGATATTCAAGAAGCGGGTTGCGGGGTTCTTCCGCCAGCTCTCGAGCCTCAGGTCCCTGAACAGGTACCACTTGTATCAGGGTCTGAGGAGGAAACTCGAGCTTCTCGTTTCGACTGGAGGTAGCCGAGAGGATATCTCCAGAGTGAAATCCTTGCTGATGAGGTGTCAGTATGATAGGCACGCATCTTTGGTTTTTGAGAGGGATTTCGGGAAGTACCGCTCACCCGACCCTTACAGAAACTGCAAGATGTCAGTGAGTAGTAAGATCATCTCAGGACTGATTGATAGTACAGGATCTCTGAATTGGTCCAGATCAGGGATCTTGGAGGTTGTCAGATCCTTCTACTCACATCTCTTGGGAAGGAAGGATCTAGATCAAGACAGGATGTCGGCTTTCCTGGCTGAAACCATTCCTGAGCCAGGGGTAGACCCCCCTCTTGATGTTTTGGCAGAAGAAATCAGGGAAGAGGAAGGGAGACTGGGGATCAAGGGGCTTGCCCCTAAGAAGTCACCAGGTCCGGATGGCTTAACATCCGAGTGGTACAGGACCTTTAAGGAGTCTTTAGCTCCCCTCTTGACTGAGGTATTCAATGAGTGTCTCTCCTTGGGCACTCTGCCGAAGTCAATGAGGAGGTCAGCCCTGATTCTTCTCTCAAAGGGTAAAGATCCCAGCCATATTGAGAGTTGGAGGCCCATAGCTCTTCTCAATACGGACAGGAAGCTTCTGGCTAAGATACTGTTTAATCGGTTGGTGAAGTTTGTACCCCGGCTCCTTTCGGAGGCCCAGCACTGCACTGTTCCAGGCCGAAGCACCTTAAGTGCTGTCCTTAGTGTCAGGGAGGCAGTGGAGCGGAGTAGTGCTGGTTTCTGGAAGGGGTACTTGCTGTCCTTGGATCAGGCCAAAGCATTTGATCGGGTGAACCACGAGTACCTCTGGTCCGTCCTCCTGAGATATGGCTTACCGTGTACTTTTATTAATTGGCTTAAGATCTTGTATGCAGGGGCAGATAGTTTCCCGCTGGTGAACGGTTGGTCTGGTCGCTCTTTTGAGGTGGGGTCCGGAGTCCGTCAGGGTTGTCCTTTGAGCCCGCTCTTATATGTGTTTGCGACCGATCCCTTCATTAGGAGGGTGAGTCGCGAACCATTGGCGGGAGTCGGGATGAGTCTGGTGGAGCCGGCTGTTACCCAGAGAGTGGTAGCGTACACTGATGATGTCACTATTTTCGTCTCCTCGAGAGAGAGAGGAGGTCGATGTGGTGATGTCGGAGGTGGACAGCTACTTGGAGGCATCCGGGTCTAAGATCAACCGGGATAAGTGTGAGAGTCTCTGGCTGGGAGGGGGAGATCCCACGTTTGATCTTCCGGACACCCTTCCAGGGCCCCAAGAATCAGCAAAAGTCTTAGGCATCACATTCGCCCAGGATGATTATCCCACCAAAAAATGGGATGGTAAGCTCCAGGATGCCACTCAGAAGGTGGACCAGTGGAAGGGTTGGTCTATGACCCTCAGGGAAAGGGTACACCTGATAAAATCGTACCTGCTCCCCTTGTTTATCTATCTGGGCAGTGTATGTCTCTTGCCAGAGGCTTACTACACTAGGATCTACAGCCTGTTTTTCCAGATGTTATGGGGGAACAGGATGAACCTAGTCAAGAGGGAGGTTACGTACCGCATGAGGAGACTAGGGGGTTTATCTATGGTAAACCCCGTGGTGTTCTTTACAAACACCTTCTTGAAAGCCAACGTTGCAAACCTCTGGAAAGAGAGGGCTCCTCCGTGGGTAATCTCCTGCAGGGAATGGTTTCGGCCTTTCTTCCAGGAATGGGAGAGAGGAGGGCAAGTGAAGGACCTCCGTACACCCCATGGATATCTTCCGGCTTACGCTACCCCGACTCTGAAGGCGATACGTCAATGGGGTCTGGGAGTGTGGGAGATCAGGACCCAGTCGAGGCAGTTCCTTGACAAACGGGTTCTGTTGACCCACTTCCAGAAGCCTCTGGCGCTCAGGGACTGGGGTGGGTTTGTACCTTTTAAACATAAAAAGGATCCCCCAGAAGTTTTGGGACTTGGCCTGGCGCTGCTTTCAGGGGAAGCTATATGTAAGGGACAACCTGAAGTGCAGGAACTCTGATGACCGGGGATGTCCCCGAGAAGAGTGTGGGGACACGCTGGAAAGCATGGACCACTTCCTGCTTCATTGTCCCTTTAATATAGGGGTCTACAACCGGGTGGGTGCTTCCATCAGCTGGAGTCAACTTGCCGGCCTTACCTATGCGGAGTGGGCTTATGTGGCATTCAGGACCCTGGGTGGCTGAGATCGGGGCACTTTATTCTTAGTTAGCTTAGTGGTTAGGTACTACACGTGGAATGCACGGTGTTTAGTATCGACCCAACAGAAAGTCCTCTCCGAGGTGGAGGTCTGTAGGAACATCACCGGTGACCTCGGGAAGATCAGGTCTTTGGAGTATGGCAGTCTTGGTACCAGTAGGGCTTCTCTCCTGTGGAGAGGTTTTTCTTTTGAAGTGCCCTAGGTACTATGCCCTTAAGGTAAAGTACATTAATTTTAGCCAGGGATAGTGCATGTATGTTAGGGTGAGTTTAGGGTCAGTTTCATGAAGGGATAGCGATAGGGTTAGAGGTTGATAGGGAAAGGTATTTAAATTTAATTTTATCAGGTTTGCCATCCTTCTTCCTGGTGAGGGGCTATGCATGTCACCTTAGCCTTTTGTTTTGTTTTCTGTGGATAGACTGTAAAGGGCTTGCAGGCAACCAAACTTGGGCAGTTCGCCATATTTTTCTTTTGTTATTTATAAAAAGGGGAAGGAAAAAAAAAGGGGAGATGGAGAGTAATGTATATATGTGTATGTAGGTGCATGTGTGTGTGTGTATATATATGTATATATATATATAGATATAGATATATATATATATATATATATAGATATATATATATATATATGTATATGTGTGTGTATGTATATATATATATATATATATATATATATATATATATATGTATATGTGTGTGGGGTTTTTTTTCCCCAAGTTGGGTAATTTTTAGTTGAGGCAGTTCGCCATATTTTTATTTTGTTATTTAAAATATATATAATTTTTGGTGAGGAAAGCTTTATTTATGTTTTATAAGGAATGTGTGTGTTTTTTGGGGGGGGGGGGGGGGGGGGTTGGACGATATAGGTAGGTCATTTTTGTTAGATTACCTAGGCTGGCCTGTTAGAAAAATGTCTGTTGTTATTTTGAGACAGAAAGTCTGTATTTATGTTCAGTCTTGCAAATTTTTGTTACAGTCAATTGGACTTGTTTTTGGGTTTTGTTTTTTAATTTTTATAATAAAAGAGTGTCAGCAGAGAGCACTGTGGTCAGACAGAAAATTAATTCAAAAAGAAAGTAAATTCCTCTGTAGTATACAGCAGCTGATAAGTACTGGAAAGATTAAGATTTGTAAATAGAAGTAATTTACAAATCTGTTTAACTTTCTGGCATTAGTTGATTTAAAAAATATATATATGGTTTTCCACTGGAGTACCCCTTTAATTTCAGGTGGAATTCCGCAAGCAGAAATTCACAAGTGTGAATAGACCCTAAAACTGTCTTCTGTGTAAAAGCTGAACATGAAGTAAGCACCAAAAAGGATGAAAAAAATAGGACATAAGAACCTAGTAAAGCGAGTAAAGGGTGACACATGTACCATAGCAGTGTTACACTCACAAGATGGCACTGTGCTAAGGGCACAATGTCTATGAAGACATGTAATCATTTCTAGTAGTTGGTCCTGCACCTTAGATCCTACCAGAGAAACACAATGGGGGAGATTTATCAAAACCTGTGTAGAGGAAGAATTGACTAGTTGCCCATAGCAACCAATCAGATCGCTTCTTTCATTTTTCAGGGGCCTTTTTTAAAATGACAGAAGCTATTAGATTGGTTGCTATGGGCAACTGGTCAACTTTTCCTCTGCATAAAGTTTTGATAAATCTCCAATGTTTGATATGGTGTAAAGACTGGGACCTTGGTGTAGTAAAAAGTGGACCATTTGGCAGTGTTGGTACCAGTCTGATCAAAGAGTCTGATCAATTATTAACAATACAGTGATCCCTCAGCATACAAAATTTTCACCATACAATGGTCTTTTCTGGACCATTGTAACTTGAAACCAAACTCAACATAAAAGGCTGGAAGAACCGACCAATCAGAATGGGCATTTTACTGGTAAAACACCTGTATTACTGAAGCGTATGCACTGACTGGCTGTCTGGTAGTGCCCCCTACAGTACAGGGAGGTATTACATGTTCTGTACTCTTTACCTGTGCCAGGATTAGATGCTCCTGTGGACACCAGGTGAGGGCGACTCCATGTTACTTTTTTTTAAAACATTGCGTGTACTGTACAGGACCCTGAAGAAGCTCCTGTCCTCTACATAGACAGTGATTACAGCTCCCAGTGGCTCTTACTTTTATATGTAAGGATTTGCTTTATCTATATTAGTTATTTACTTATTTTTCTTTAATCCTCACTTTTTCCTATTTTTGGATGACATTTTGGGGCTTCAGAACCAATTACCAGTTTTCCATAGAGTTATGGTCTCAAGTCTCAACATACAATGGTTTCAACATACAATGGTTTCAACATACAATGGTCGTCCTGGGACAGATTAATATTGTAACTTGAGGGACCACTGTACATTTATTAAACTCAGAAGCAATGCGTTTCTGGCCTGGAATAGGCCCTTCGTCAGGCAAGTGCATACGATCCACTTTTTACCACACCAACAGACATGAAGTCAGAGAATGTAGTGCTGGTTTCCACTACAAACATTATATATGTACCAGGTAAGACACAGCGGTCGGCACTGCTGTTATAGAATACACTTAGGTGATCTCTTTCTTCTCAGACACGGTAAGCGGCTTTCTTTACTGACGCGCACCTACGAGTCTCCGTACTGTGCTCGACCACATACAGACAAGTCCATAAACATAAGAAAGCACGGCAAAGGAAAAGAGGGGGGGCACTTACGAGTCTGAGTCTCTTGGAGGGTGCAGACTGTGTCCTTATTCGGTGCAATAAAATTCCATAGCGCATGACGCCAGGGTCCGCAGCGTGGTGGTTGTACCCTGGCGTCCTGCGCTATGGAATTTTATTGCACCCTCCAAGAGACTGCACCCTCCAAGTCTGCACCCTCCAAGAGACTCCAACTCGTAAGTGCCCCCCCCCTCTTTTCCTTTGCCGTGCTTTATGTTTATATATATATATATATATATATTCAAACAAATAAGCCTTGGTAAGGGGAGTACATGGGCGACTGTTTTATGTAAGGAATGCACAGTGACATGAATCGCATGATGGCAAACTCATGCAACCAAAATAATTGTGTGATTTGTCTGTACGTGCGGTCACACAGCTTTTTTACAGTTGCGATTTGGCTGTCACAAGCAGGTTGCAGTTGGGCATGTCTTGCATTATGGTTATAAGTTGGCAAAGTGTGACATGTGAGACGTGCATAGCCCCAAAAGCTACTATGTTTCCCTAACTCCCAAAGATGCATAAACAGCATAGCTCACAGGGCTTTGCTGTTTCCTTCAATGAGTCTGTCAGATCCAATAACTTTTTATATGTTGTTACTGATCAAAATTAAAGACCTTTTTTAATATGGTTGTTTAAATTTTTTTAATATTTAAAGGAAATCTGTTACCAGTGTCACCTGCACTTACCAGTCGGCTTGGGGCATGGGCGGAGCTTACTAACATCACCACAGCTGATCGCTGCTGGGTCCCGCTGTGAGTGAACAGCACCGATGACGTCAGTAAGCTCCACCCATGCCCCAAGCCGGGAGCCCGGAGCGGAGCTAACGGAGGAGATTACCGGAGATCCCTGCCATGGAACACAACAAGGTGAGTACCGTTGTCATCAGTGTCACCTGCACTATCTGTCAGTACCGACAGGTTAGTGCAAGTGACACTGGTGACAGATTTCCTTTAATAAAGAAAATGGCTTCTGAAAATCCCACCACTAGGGGTCCCCATACCTACTGGGACACTAACAAATTCCTGCAGCAGCATCAAGCTTGTCCGTGAGTAATGGACAAGAGAGGACTTATAGACAAGGCTGCATGAGCAGACCAACCAATCACCTCCCCCCCACAAGGGAGGGACACACCCCCTTCCCCTGAGAGGATTTCTACCACTGTAAGCTAATGAAAAGAAGAATTTTTATAATAAATGTACACTGCTCAAGAAAATAAAGGGAACACTTAGCACAATGTAACTCCAAGTCAATCACACTTCTATGAAATCACACTGTCCAATCAGGAAGCAACACTGATTGACAATCAATTTCACATGCTGTTGTGCAAATGGAACAGACAACAGGTGGAAATTATAAGCAATTAGCAAGACACCCCCAATAAAGTATTGGTTCTGCAGGTGGTGACCACAGACCACTTCTCAGTTCCTATGCTTCCTAGCAAATGTTTTGGTCACTTTTGAATGCTGGCGATGCTTTCACTCTAGTGGTAGCATGAGAAGGAGTCTACAACCCACACAAGTGACTCAAATAGTGCAGCTCATCCAGGATGGCACATCAATGCGAGCTGTGGAAAGAAGGTTTGCTGTGTCTGTCAGCGTACTGTCCAGAGCATGGAGGCGCTTCCAGGAGACAGACCAGTACATCAGGAGATTTGGAGGAGGCCATAGGAGGGCAACAACTCATCAGGACCGCTACCTCCGTCTTTGTGCAAGGAGGAGCAGGAGGAACACTGCCAGAGCCCTCCAAAATGACCTCCAGCAGGCCACAAATGTGCACGTGTTCACTCAAACGGTCAGAAACAGACTTCATGAGGGTGGTATGAGGGCCAGATGTCCACAGGTGGGGGTTGTGCTTACAGCCCAACACCGTGCAGGACGTTTGGCATTTGTCAGAGAACACCAAAATTGGCAAGTTCGCCACTGGTGCCCTGTGCTCTTCACAGATGAAAGCAGGTTCACACTGAGCACATGTGACAGACATGACAGTGTCTGGAGATGCCGTGGAGAACGTTCTGCTGCCTGAAACATCCTCCAGCATGACCGGTTTGGCAGTGGATCAGGTGTGGGGTGGCATTTATTTGGGGGGGCCGCACAGCCCTCCATGTGCTTGCCAGAGGTAGCCTGACTACTATTAGGTACCAAGATCCTCAGACGGTTGGCCCTGGGTTCCTCCTAATGCAAGACAATGCTAGACCTCATGTGGCTGGAGTGTGTCAGCAGTTCCTGCAAGAGAAAGGCGTTGATGATATGGACTGGCCCGCCCGTCCCCCAGAGCTGAATCCGATTGAGCACATCTGGGACATCATGTCTCGCTCCACCCTCCAAGACTGTCCACCTCATCAGGAGCATGCCATGGCGTTGTACGGAGGTCATATGGGCATGTGGAGGCCACACACACTACTGAGCCTCATTGTGACTTGTTGTAAGGAAACATCTAAGTTGGATCAGCCTGTAGTGTGGTTTTCCACTTTGATTTTTAGAGTGACTCCATATCCAGACCTCCATGGGTTGATACATTTGATTTCCATTAATAATTTTTGTGTGATTTTGCATAGCACATTCTGCTATGTAAAGAAGAAAGTATTGCATACCCCGTTCCCTCATTACACTTGCAGTTACTGCAGAGTCCGGCAACGGGCGTGCAGGGACAGCGGCGGCAACGAGGCGGTGGCGGCGATGTGCGGGAGGAGTGGCCTCCCAGTCAGTGGCCGGGGAGCCAATGCGCTCGCTCCCGCCTGTCTGATTGACAGGCAGGGAGCGAGTGCAGCCTAACTGAAAAATGACTGATTGCCACTGCCAAAATCAGTCCTTTTTCAGTGGCCGGTTTTTAAATGGCTGGTGCCAGAAAGTTAAACAGATTTGTAAAGTAATTCTATTAAAAAAATCTTAATCCTTCCAGTACTTATTAGCTGCTGAATACTACAGAGGAAATGATTTTCTTTTTGGAACTCAGTGCTGACATCACGAGCACAGTGCTCTCTGCTGACATCTGTGTCCATTTTAGGAACTATCCAGAGCAGAATACGTTTTCTATGGGGATTTTCTCCTGCTCTGAACAGTTCTTAAAATGGACAGAGATGTGAGCAGAGAGCACTGTGCTTGTTATGTCAACAGAGAGCTCGGTGTTCCAAAAGTGTTTCAGAGAGCTCTGTGTTCCAAAAAGCAGCTAATAAGTACTGGAAGGATTAAGATTTTTTAATAGAAGTAATTTACAAATTGTTTAACTTTCTGGCACCAGTTGATTTATAAAAATAAAAGTTTTCCACCGGAGTACCCCTTTAAGTGTTGCAGTTTAATAAAGCGCCCTTTAGCTTAAACAAACATTGTGCGCTCTTATCTATGTGACCAGGACAAGTGTTCACTATAGGGATTGAATGACATATTTTACAGATTATGCTAATCCCTGGTGAAGGTTATACAAAGAGAAAAGTGATAACTTACTAAGAGGTTTTGAAGAACTGCTCATTCTCCAGAATAAGAGCCATGTTATCTGTATATGTATCCATCTGGTCATACCTGCAGTGAACAGGATACAAAGCAGAAATATGTGTCAGTGTCTGTAACTTTAGACATAGAATAAAGATGTTAGAACTGTAGACCTGTTCTGTGTGAAGTAATAAACTAATTTCTCTTAGGCCCTGGTCACACTAGACTGACACAGGACTGGTACATTTTCTATGATAAATGGGAGGTAGTAAGCAGTACTGAGCCTGCACCGCTGCCGACAGTTCATACAGAAGAAAAATATTATGCAAGATGCTTAACCGAAAAAATATGTTGTAGAGCCCCGGACACCACTAGTGGTCCCCGGATTGGACAGCATTTTGGGCACTTGCTATAAGCCAATTTCTACAGAACTTTAGAACATTACATTTTTATTTCTTTTACGAGAGTGGTCTCCAAACTGTGGACCTCCAGATGTTGCAAAACTACAACTCGCAGCATGCCCAGACAGCAATGATGAGGCTCTGGTGAGGGACTGGAGAAACGCTGATGAGTGACTGATAAGATGTGATAAGGCTCTGATGGGGCACTGGTGAGGCTCTGATGGGGCACTGGTGAGGCTCTGATGGGGCACTGGTGAGGCTCTGATGGGGCACTGGTGAGGCTCTGATGGGGCACTGGTGAGGCTCTAAAGCGGCACTAATAAGGTTCTGATGGGGCACTGGTAAGTCTCTAAAGAGGCACTGGTGAGGCTCTAAAGAAGCACTGGTGAGGCTCTGATGAGGCACTGGTAAGGCTCTGATGAGGCACTGGTTAGGCACTTTTGAGGCTCTAAAGAGGCACTTGTAAGGCTCTGATGGGGCACTGGTGAGGCTCTGATGGGGCACTGGTGAGGCTCTGATGGGGCACTGGTGTGGCTCTGATGGGGCACTGGTGTGGCTCTGATGGGGCACTGGTGTGGCTCTGATGGGGCACTGGTGTGGCTCTGATGGGGCACTGGTGTGGCTCTGATGGGGCACTGGTGTGGCTCTGATGAGGCACTGGTAAGGCTCTGATGAGGCACTGGTAAAGCTCTGATGGGGCACTGGTAAGGCTCTGATGGGGCACTGGTGGGGCTCTGATGGGGCACTGGTGAGGCTCTGATGAGGCACTGGTAAGGCTCTGATGGGGCACTGGTGGGGCTCGGATGGGGCACTGGTGGGGCTCGGATGGGGCACTGGTGAGGCTCTGATGAGGCACTGGTAAGGCTCTGATGGGGCACTGGTGAGGCTCTGATGGGGCACTGGTGAGGCTCTGATGGGGCACTGGTGAGGCTCTGATGGGGCACTGGTGAGGCTCTGATGGGGCACTGGTGGGGCTCGGATGGGGCACTGGTGAGGCTCTGATGAGGCACTGGTAAGGCTCTGATGGGGCACTGGTGTGGCTCTGATGAGGCACTGGTAAGGCTCTGATGAGGCACTGGTAAAGCTCTGATGGGGCACTGGTAAGGCTCTGATGGGGCACTGGTGGGGCTCTGATGGGGCACTGGTGAGGCTCTGATGAGGCACTGGTAAGGCTCTGATGGGGCACTGGTGGGGCTCGGATGGGGCACTGGTGGGGCTCGGATGGGGCACTGGTGAGGCTCTGATGAGGCACTGGTAAGGCTCTGATGGGGCACTGGTGAGGCTCTGATGGGGCACTGGTGAGGCTCTGATGGGGCACTGGTGAGGCTCTGATGGGGCACTGGTGAGGCTCTGATGGGGCACTGGTGGGGCTCGGATGGGGCACTGGTGAGGCTCTGATGAGGCACTGGTAAGGCTCTGATGGGGCACTGGTGAGGCTCTGATGGGGCACTGGTGGGGCTCTGATGGGGCACTGGTGAGGCTCTGATGGGGCACTGGTGAGGCTCTGATGGGGCACTGGTGAGGCTCTGATGGGGCACTGGTGAGGCTCTGATGGGGCACTGGTGAGGCTCTGATGGGGCACTGGAGTGGGTCTGATGGGGCACTGGTGTGGCTCTGATGGGGCACTGGTGTGGCTCTGATGAGGCACTGGTAAGGCTCTGATGAGGCACTGGTAAGGCTCTGATGAGGCACTGGTAAGGCTCTGATGAGGCACTGGTGGGGCTCTGATGGGGCACTGGTGAGGCTCTGATGAGGCACTGGTGAGGCTCTGATGGGGCACTGGTGGGGCTCGGATGGGGCACTGGTGGGGCTCGGATGGGGCACTGGTGGGGCTCGGATGGGGCACTGGTGAGGCTCTGATGAGGCACTGGTAAGGCTCTGATGGGGCACTGGTGAGGCTCTGATGGGGCACTGGTGAGGCTCTGATGGGGCACTGGTGAGGCTCTGATGGGGCACTGGTGGGGCTCGGATGGGGCACTGGTGGGGCTCGGATGGGGCACTGGTGGGGCTCGGATGGGGCACTGGTGAGGCTCTGATGAGGCACTGGTAAGGCTCTGATGGGGCACTGGTGAGGCTCTGATGGGGCACTGGTGAGGCTCTGATGGGGCACTGGTGAGGCTCTGATGGGGCACTGGTGAGGCTCTGATGGGGCACTGGTGAGGCTCTGATGGGGCACTGGTGTGGCTCTGATGGGGCACTGGTGGGGCTCTGATGGGGCACTGGTGTGGCTCTGATGAGGCACTGGTAAGGCTCTGATGAGGCACTGGTAAGGCTCTGATGAGGCACTGGTAAGGCTCTGATGGGGCACTGGTGGGGCTCTGATGGGGCACTGGTGAGGCTCTGATGAGGCACTGGTAAGGCTCTGATGGGGCACTGGTGGGGCTCGGATGGGGCACTGGTGGGGCTCGGATGGGGCACTGGTGAGGCTCTGATGAGGCACTGGTAAGGCTCTGATGGGGCACTGGTAAGGCTCTGATGGGGCACTGGTAAGGCTCTGATGGGGCACTGGTGAGGCTCTGATGGGGCACTGGTGGGGCTCTGATGGGGCACTGGTGAGGCTCTGATGGGGCACTGGTGAGGCTCTGATGGGGCACTGGTGAGGCTCTGATGGGGCACTGGTGAGGCTCTGATGGGGCACTGGTGAGGCTCTGATGGGGCACTGGTGAGGCTCTGATGGGGCACTGGTGAGGCTCTGATGGTGCACTGGTGAGGCTCTGATGGGGCACTGGTGTGGCTCTGATGGGGCACTGGTGTGGCTCTGATGGGGCACTGGTGTGGCTCTGATGAGGCACTGGTAAGGCTCTGATGAGGCACTGGTAAGGCTCTGATGAGGCACTGGTAAGGCTCTGATGGGGCACTGGTGAGGCTCTGATGGGGCACTGGTGAGGCTCTGATGGGGCACTGGTGTGGCTCTGATGGGGCACTGGTGTGGCTCTGATGAGGCACTGGTGTGGCTCTGATGAGGCACTGGTAAGGCTCTGATGAGGCACTGGTAAGGCTCTGATGAGGCACTGGTAAGGCTCTGATGGGGCACTGGTGGGGCTCTGATGGGGCACTGGTGAGGCTCTGATGAGGCACTGGTAAGGCTCTGATGGGGCACTGGTGGGGCTCGGATGGGGCACTGGTGGGGCTCGGATGGGGCACTGGTGGGGCTCGGATGGGGCACTGGTGGGGCTCGGATGGGGCACTGGTGGGGCTCGGATGGGGCACTGGTAAGGCTCTGATGGGGCACTGGTGGGGCTCTGATGGGGCACTGGTGAGGCTCTGATGGGGCACTGGTGAGGCTCTGATGGGGCACTGGTGAGGCTCTGATGGGGCACTGGTGAGGCTCTGATGGGGCACTGGTGAGGCTCTGATGGGGCACTGGTGTGGCTCTGATGAGGCACTGGTAAGGCTCTGATGAGGCACTGGTAAAGCTCTGATGGGGCACTGGTAAGGCTCTGATGGGGCACTGGTGGGGCTCTGATGGGGCACTGGTGAGGCTCTGATGAGGCACTGGTAAGGCTCTGATGGGGCACTGGTGGGGCTCGGATGGGGCACTGGTGGGGCTCGGATGGGGCACTGGTGAGGCTCTGATGGGGCACTGGTGAGGCTCTGATGGGGCACTGGTGTGGCTCTGATGGGGCACTGGTGTGGCTCTGATGAGGCACTGGTGTGGCTCTGATGAGGCACTGGTAAGGCTCTGATGAGGCACTGGTAAGGCTCTGATGAGGCACTGGTAAGGCTCTGATGGGGCACTGGTGAGGCTCTGATGAGGCACTGGTAAGGCTCTGATGGGGCACTGGTGGGGCTCGGATGGGGCACTGGTGGGGCTCGGATGGGGCACTGGTGGGGCTCGGATGGGGCACTGGTGGGGCTCGGATGGGGCACTGGTGGGGCTCGGATGGGGCACTGGTAAGGCTCTGATGGGGCACTGGTGAGGCTCTGATGGGGCACTGGTGGGGCTCTGATGGGGCACTGGTGAGGCTCTGATGGGGCACTGGTGAGGCTCTGATGGGGCACTGGTGAGGCTCTGATGGGGCACTGGTGAGGCTCTGATGGGGCACTGGTGAGGCTCTGATGGGGCACTGGTGTGGCTCTGATGAGGCACTGGTAAGGCTCTGATGAGGCACTGGTAAAGCTCTGATGGGGCACTGGTAAGGCTCTGATGGGGCACTGGTGGGGCTCTGATGGGGCACTGGTGAGGCTCTGATGAGGCACTGGTAAGGCTCTGATGGGGCACTGGTGGGGCTCGGATGGGGCACTGGTGGGGCTCGGGTGGGGCACTGGTGAGGCTCTGATGAGGCACTGGTAAGGCTCTGATGGGGCACTGGTGAGGCTCTGATGGGGCACTGGTGAGGCTCTGATGGGGCACTGGTGAGGCTCTGATGGGGCACTGGTGAGGCTCTGATGGGGCACTGGTGGGGCTCGGATGGGGCACTGGTGAGGCTCTGATGAGGCACTGGTAAGGCTCTGATGGGGCACTGGTGTGGCTCTGATGAGGCACTGGTAAGGCTCTGATGAGGCACTGGTAAAGCTCTGATGGGGCACTGGTAAGGCTCTGATGGGGCACTGGTGGGGCTCTGATGGGGCACTGGTGAGGCTCTGATGAGGCACTGGTAAGGCTCTGATGGGGCACTGGTGGGGCTCGGATGGGGCACTGGTGGGGCTCGGATGGGGCACTGGTGAGGCTCTGATGAGGCACTGGTAAGGCTCTGATGGGGCACTGGTGAGGCTCTGATGGGGCACTGGTGAGGCTCTGATGGGGCACTGGTGAGGCTCTGATGGGGCACTGGTGAGGCTCTGATGGGGCACTGGTGGGGCTCGGATGGGGCACTGGTGAGGCTCTGATGAGGCACTGGTAAGGCTCTGATGGGGCACTGGTGAGGCTCTGATGGGGCACTGGTGAGGCTCTGATGGGGCACTGGTGGGGCTCTGATGGGGCACTGGTGAGGCTCTGATGGGGCACTGGTGAGGCTCTGATGGGGCACTGGTGAGGCTCTGATGGGGCACTGGTGAGGCTCTGATGGGGCACTGGTGAGGCTCTGATGGGGCACTGGAGTGGGTCTGATGGGGCACTGGTGTGGCTCTGATGGGGCACTGGTGTGGCTCTGATGAGGCACTGGTAAGGCTCTGATGAGGCACTGGTAAGGCTCTGATGAGGCACTGGTAAGGCTCTAATGAGGCACTGGTAAGGCTCTGATGAGGCACTGGTAAGGCTCTGATGGGGCACTGGTGGGGCTCGGATGGGGCACTGGTGGGGCTCGGATGGGGCACTGGTGAGGCTCTGATGGTGCACTGGTGAGGCTCTGATGGGGCACTGGTGTGGCTCTGATGGGGCACTGGTGTGGCTCTGATGGGGCACTGGTGTGGCTCTGATGAGGCACTGGTAAGGCTCTGATGAGGCACTGGTAAGGCTCTGATGAGGCACTGGTGAGGCTCTGATGGGGCACTGGTGAGGCTCTGATGGGGCACTGGTGAGGCTCTGATGGGGCACTGGTGTGGCTCTGATGGGGCACTGGTGTGGCTCTGATGAGGCACTGGTGTGGCTCTGATGAGGCACTGGTAAGGCTCTGATGAGGCACTGGTAAGGCTCTGATGAGGCACTGGTAAGGCTCTGATGAGGCACTGGTAAGGCTCTGATGGGGCACTGGTGGGGCTCTGATGGGGCACTGGTGAGGCTCTGATGAGGCACTGGTAAGGCTCTGATGGGGCACTGGTGGGGCTCGGATGGGGCACTGGTGGGGCTCGGATGGGGCACTGGTGGGGCTCGGATGGGGCACTGGTGGGGCTCGGATGGGGCACTGGTGGGGCTCGGATGGGGCACTGGTAAGGCTCTGATGGGGCACTGGTGAGGCTCTGATGGGGCACTGGTGGGGCTCTGATGGGGCACTGGTGAGGCTCTGATGGGGCACTGGTGAGGCTCTGATGGGGCACTGGTGAGGCTCTGATGGGGCACTGGTGAGGCTCTGATGGGGCACTGGTGTGGCTCTGATGGGGCACTGGTGTGGCTCTGATGGGGCACTGGTGTGGCTCTGATGAGGCACTGGTAAGGCTCTGATGAGGCACTGGTAAGGCTCTGATGAGGCACTGGTAAGGCTCTGATGAGGCACTGGTAAGGCTCTGATGGGGCACTGGTAAGGCTCTGATGGGGCACTGGTGGAGCTCTGATGGGGCACTGGTGGGGCTCTGATGGGGCACTGGTGGGGCTCGGATGGAGCACTGGTGAGCCTCTAATGAGGCACTGGTAAGGCTCTGATGGGGCACTGGTGAGGCTCTGATGGGGCACTGGTGGGGCTCTGATGGGGCACTGGTGGGGCTCTGGTGAGGCTCTGATGGGGCACTGGTGAGGCTCTGATGGGGCACTGGTGAGGCTCTGATGGGGCACTGGTGAGGCTCTGATGGGGCACTGGTGAGGCTCTGATGGGGCACTGGTGAGGCTCTGATGGGGCACTGGTGAGGCTCTGATGGGGCACTGGTAAGGCTCTGATGAGGCACTGGTAAGGCTCTGATGAGGCACTGGTGGGGCTCTGATGGGGCACTGGTGGGGCTCTGATGGGGCACTGGTAAGGCTCTGATGAGGCACTGGTAAGGCTCTGATGGGGCACTGGTGGGGCTCGGATGGGGCACTGGTGGGGCTCGGATGGGGCACTGGTGGGGCTCGGATGGGGCACTGGTGAGGCTCTGATGAGGCACTGGTGAGGCTCTGATGGGGCACTGGTGAGGCTCTGATGGGGCACTGGTGAGGCTCTGATGGGGCACTGGTGAGGCTCTGATGGGGCACTGGTGAGGCTCTGATGGGGCACTGGTGAGGCTCTGATGGGGCACTGGTGGGGCTCGGATGGGGCACTGGTGGGGCTCGGATGGGGCACTGGTGGGGCTCGGATGGGGCACTGGTGAGGCTCTGATGAGGCACTGGTAAGGCTCTGATGGGGCACTGGTGAGGCTCTGATGGGGCACTGGTGAGGCTCTGATGGGGCACTGGTGAGGCTCTGATGGGGCACTGGTGAGGCTCTGATGGGGCACTGGTGAGGCTCTGATGGGGCACTGGTGTGGCTCTGATGGGGCACTGGTGTGGGCACCACTCACACTTGTATAGATCACCCCAGCACAGTCCTCATACAGTACACCCCTCACACCTGTATACATCACCCCAGCACAGTCCTCATACAGTACACTCCTCACACCTGTATAGATCACCCCAGCACAGTCCTCATACAGTACACCCCTCATGTCTGTATAGATCACCCCAGCATATTCCTCATACAGTACATCCCTCACACCTGTATACATCACCTCAGCATAGTCCCTATACAGTACACCCCACACACCTGTATGCATTACCCCAGCACAGTCCCTAAACAGTACACCCCTCACACCTGTATGCATTACCCCAGCACAGTCGAAATACAGTACACCCCTCACACCTGTATACATCACCCCAGTACAGTCCTCATACAGTACTACCCTCACACCTGTATACATCACCCCAGCATAGTCCTCATACACTCCTCACACCTGTATACATCACCCCAGCATAGTCCCAATACAGTACAGTAGACCCCTCACACCTGTATACATCACCCCAGTACAGTCCTCATATAGTACACCCCTCACACCTGTATACATTACCCCAGCAGTCCCAATACAGTATACCCCTCACACCTGTATACATCACCCCAGCACAGTCCTCATACAGTACACCCCTCACACCTGTATACATCACCCCAGCATAGTCCCCATATAGTACACCCCTCACACCTGTATACATTACTACAGCACAGTCCTCATACAATACACCCCTCACACCTGTATACATCACCCCAGCATAGTCCCCATACAGTACACCCCTCACACCTGTATACATTACTACAGCACAGTCCTCACACCTGTATCCTTCACCCCAGCACAGTCCTCATACAGTACACCTGTATACATCACCTCAGCATAGTCCCTATACAGTACACCCCTCACATCTGTATACATCACCCCAGTACAGTCCTCATACATACACTCCTCACACCTGTATACATCACCCCAGCATAGTCCCAATACAAAACAGTAGACCCCTCACACCTGTATACATCATCCCAGTACAGTCCTTATACAGTACACCCCTCACACCTGTATACATTACCCCAGCACAGTCCCAATACAGTACACCCCTCACACCTGTATACATCACCCCAGCATAGTCCCCATACAGTACACCCCTCACACCTGTATACATTACTACAGCACAGTCCTCATACAGTACACCCCTCACACCTGTATACATCACCCCAGTACAGTCCTCATACAGTACACCCCTCACACCTGTATATATCACCCCAGTACAGTCCTCATACAGTACACCCCTCACACCTGTATACATCACCCCAGCATAGACCTCATACAGTACACCCCTCACACCTGTATACATTACTACAGCACAGTCCTCACACCTGTATACTTCACATCAGCACAGTCCTCATACAGTACACCTGTATACATCACCTCAGCATAGTCCCTATACAGTACACCCCTCACATCTGTATACATCACTCCAGTACAGTCCTCATACATACACTCCTCACACCTGTATACATCACCCCAGCATAGTCCCAATACAGTACAGTAGACCCCTCACACCTGTATACATCACCCCAGTACAGTCCTAATACAGTACACCCCTCACACCTGTATACATCACCCCAGCACAGTCCTCATACAGTACACCCCTCACACCTGTATACATCACCCGAGTACAGTCCCAATACAGTACACCCCTCACACCTGTATACATCACCCCAGCATAGTCCTCATACAGTACACCCCTCACACCTGTATACATCACCCCAGCACAGTCCTCATACAGAACACCACTGACACCTGTATACATCACCCCAGCACAGTAATCATACAGTACACCCCTCACACCTGTATACATCACCCCAGCACAGTCCTCATACAGAACACCACTGACACCTGTATACATCAACCCAGCACAGTCCTTAAACAGTACACCCCTCACACCTGTATACATCACCCAGCATACTCCCTATACAGTACACCCCTTACACCTGTATAGTTCAGTCCAGCACAGTCCCCATACAGTATACCCCTCACATCTATATAGTTCACTACAGCATAGTCCTCATACAGTACAACCCTCACACCTGTATACATCACCCCAGCATAGTCCCCATACAGTACACCCCTCACACCTGTATACATTACTACAGCACAGTCCTCATACAATACACCCCTCACGCCTGTATACATCACCCCAGCATAGTCCCCATACAGTACACCCCTCACACCTGTATACATCACCCCAGCACAGTCCTCATACAGTACACCCCTCACACCTGTATACATCACCCCAGTACAGTCCTCATACAGTACACCCCTCACACCTGTATATATCACCCCAGTACAGTCCTCATACAGTACACCCCTCACACCTGTATACATCACCCCAGCACAGTCCTCATACAGAACACCACTCACACCTGTATACATCACCCCAGCACAGTACTCATACAGTACACCCCTCACACCTGTATACATCAACCCAGCACAGTCCTTAAACAGTACACCCCTCACACCTGTATACATCACCCAGCATACTCCCTATACAGTACACCCCTTACACCTGTATAGTTCAGTCTAGCACAGTCCTCATACAGTACACCCCACACACCTGTATACATCACCCCAGTACAGTCCTCATACAGTATACCCCTCACACCTGTATATATCACCCCAGTACAGTCCTCATACAGTACACCCCTCACACCTGTATACATAACCCCAGCATAGTCCCCATACAGTACACCCCTCACACCTGTATACATTACTACAGCACAGTCCTCATACAATACACCCCTCACACCTGTATACATCACCCCAGCATAGTCCCCATGCAGTACACCCCTCACACCTGTATACATTACTACAGCACAGTCCTCACACCTGTATACTTCACCCCAGTACAGTCCTCATACAAACACTCCTCACACCTGTATACATCACCCCAGCATAGTCCCAATACAGTACAGTAGACCCCTCACACCTGTATACATCACCCCAGTACAGTCCTCATACAGTACACCCCTCACACCTGTATGCATTACCCCAGCACAGTCGAAATACAGTACACCCCTCACACCTGTATACATCACCCCAGTACAGTCCTCATACAGTACACCCCTCACACCTGTATACATTACCCCAGCACAGTCCCAATACAGTACACCCCTCACACCTGTATGCATTACCCCAGCACAGTCCTCATACAGTACACCCCTCACACCTGTATACATCACCCCAGCACAGTCCTCATACAGTATACAGTACACCCCTCACACCTGTATATATTACCCCAGCACAGTCCCAATACAGTACACCCCTCACACCTGTATACATCACCCCAGCACAGTCCTCATACAGTACACTCCTCACACCTGAATAGATTACCCCAGCACAGTCCTCATACAGTACACCCCTCATGTCTGTATAGATCACCCCAGCATATTCCTCATACAGTACATCCCTCACACCTGTATAGATCACCCCAGCATAGTCCTCATACAGTACACCCCTCACACATGTATACATTACTACAGCACAGTCCTCATACAATACACCCCTCACACCTGTATACATCACCCCAGCATAGTCCCCATACATAACAACCCTCACACCTGTATACATTACTACAGCACAGTCCTCACACCTGTATACTTCACCCCAGCACAGTCCTCATACAGTACACCTGTATACATCACCTCAGCATAGTCCCTATACAGTACACCCCTCACACCTGTATACATCACCGCAGCATAGTCCCCATACAGTAGACCCCTCACACCTGTATACATCACCCCAGTACAGTCCTCATACAGTACACCCCTCACACCTGTATACATCACCCCAGCACAGTCCCCATACAGTACACCCCTCACACCTGTATACATCACCCCAGCACAGTCTCCATACAGTACACCCCTCACACCTGTATACATCACCCCAGCATAGTCCTCATACACTCCTCACACCTGTATACATCACCCCAGCATAGTCCCAATACAGTACACCCCTCCCACCTGTATACATCACCCCAGCACAGTCCTCATACAGTACACCCCTCACACCTGTATACATCACCCCAGCATAGTCCTCATGCAGTACACCCCTCACACCTGTATACATCACCCCAGCACAGTCCTCATACAGAACACCACTAACACCTTTATACATCACCCCAGCACAGAACTCATACAGTACACCCCTCACACCTGTATACATCAACCCAGCACAGTCCTTAAACAGTACACCCCTCACACCTGTATACATCACCCAGCATACTCCCTATACAGTACACTCCTTACACCTGTATAGTTCAGTCCAGCACAGTCCCCATACAGTACACCCCTCACATCTATATAGTTCACTACAGCATAATCCTCATACAGTACACCCCTCATACCGTTATACATCACCCCAGCACAGTCTCCATACAGTACACCCCTCACACCTGTATACATCACCCCAGCATAGTCCTTATACACTCCTCACACCTGTATACATCACCCCAGCATAGTCCCAATACAGTACACCCCTCACACCTTTATAGATCACCCCAGCACAATCCCTATACAGTACACCCCTCCCACCTGTATACATTACTACAGCACAGTCCTCATACAATACACCCCTCATACCTGTATACATCACCCCAGCATAGTCCCTATACATTACACCCCTCACACATGTATACATCACCCCATCAGTCCCTAAACAGTACACCCCTCACACCTGTATACATCACCCCAGCACAGTCCCTATACAGTACACCCCTCACACCTGTATGCATTACCCCAGCACAGTCGAAATACAGTACACCCCTCACACCTGTATACATCACCCCAGTACAGTCCTCATACAGTACACCCCTCACACCTGTATACATTACCCCAGCACAGTCCCAATACAGTACACCCCTCACACCTGTATACATCACCCCAGCACAGTCCTCATACAGTACACCCCTCACACCTGTATACATCACCCCAGCACAGTCCCCATACAGTACACCCCTCACACCTGTATGCATTACCCCAGCACAGTCCTCATACAGTACACCCCTCACACCTGTATATATTACCCCAGTACAGTCCTCATACAGTACACTCCTCACACCTGTATAGATTACCCCAGCACAGTCCTCATACAGTACACCCCTCATGTCTGTATAGATTACCCCAGCATATTCCTCATACAGTACATCCCTCACAACTGTATAGATCACCCCAGCACAGTCCTCATACAGTACACCCCTCACACATGTATACATTACTACAGCACAGTCCTCATACAATACACCCCTCACACCTGTATACATCACCCCAGCACAGTCCTCATACAGAACACCACTAACACCTTTATACATCACCCCAGCACAGAACTCATACAGTACACCCCTCACACCTGTATACATCAACCCAGCACAGTCCTTAAACAGTACACCCCTCACACCTGTATACATCACCCAGCATACTCCCTATACAGTACACTCCTTACACCTGTATAGTTCAGTCCAGCACAGTCACCATACAGTACACCCCTCACATCTATATAGTTCACTACAGCATAATCCTCATACACTCCTCACACCTGTATACATCACCCCAGCATAGTCCCAATACAGTACACCCCTCACACCTGTATCCATCACCCCAGCATAGTCCTCATACACTCCTCACACCTGTATACATCACCCCAGCATAGTCCCAATACAGTACACCCCTCACACCTTTATACATTACTACAGCACAGTCCTCATACAATACACCCCTCATACCTGTATACATCACCCCAGCATAGTCCCTATACATTACACCCCTCACACATGTATACATCACCCCATCACAGTCCCTAAACAGTACACCCCTCACACCTGTATACATCACCCCAGCACAGTCCCTATACAGTACACCGCTCACAATTGTATACATCACCCCAGCACAGTCGAAATACAGTACACCCCTCACACCTGTATACATCACCCCAGCACAGTCCCCATACAGTACACCCCTCACACCTGTATGCATTACCCCAGCACAGTCCTCATACAGTACACCCCTCACACCTGTATATATTACCCCAGTACAGTCCCAATACAGTACACCCCTCACACCTGTATACATCACCCCAGCACAGTCCTCATACAGTACACTCCTCACACCTGTATAGATTACCCCAGCACAGTCCTCATACAGTACACCCCTCATGTCTGTATAGATTACCCCAGCATATTCCTCATACAGTACATCCCTCACAACTGTATAGATCACCCCAGCACAGTCCTCATACAGTACACCCCTCACACCTGTATACATCACCCCAGCACAGTCCCCATACAGTACACCCCTCACACCTGTATGCATTACCCCAGCACAGTCCTCATACAGTACACCCCTCACACCTGTATATATTACCCCAGTACAGTCCCAATACAGTACACCCCTCACACCTGTATACATCACCCCAGCACAGTCCTCATACAGTACACTCCTCACACCTGTATAGATTACCCCAGCACAGTCCTCATACAGTACACCCCTCATGTCTGTATAGATTACCCCAGCATATTCCTCATACAGTACATCCCTCACAACTGTATAGATCACCCCAGCACAGTCCTCATACAGTACACCCCTCACACATGTATACATTACTACAGCACAGTCCTCATACAATACACCCCTCACACCTGTATACATCACCCCAGCACAGTCCTCATACAGAACACCACTAACACCTTTATACATCACCCCAGCACAGAACTCATACAGTACACCCCTCACACCTGTATACATCAACCCAGCACAGTCCTTAAACAGTACACCCCTCACACCTGTATACATCACCCAGCATACTCCCTATACAGTACACTCCTTACACCTGTATAGTTCAGTCCAGCACAGTCACCATACAGTACACCCCTCACATCTATATAGTTCACTACAGCATAATCCTCATACACTCCTCACACCTGTATACATCACCCCAGCATAGTCCCAATACAGTACACCCCTCACACCTGTATCCATCACCCCAGCATAGTCCTCATACACTCCTCACACCTGTATACATCACCCCAGCATAGTCCCAATACAGTACACCCCTCACACCTTTATACATTACTACAGCACAGTCCTCATACAATACACCCCTCATACCTGTATACATCACCCCAGCATAGTCCCTATACATTACACCCCTCACACATGTATACATCACCCCATCACAGTCCCTAAACAGTACACCCCTCACACCTGTATACATCACCCCAGCACAGTCCCTATACAGTACACCGCTCACAATTGTATACATCACCCCAGCACAGTCCCTATACAGTACACACCTCACACCTGTATACATTACTACAACACAGTCTCAATACAGTACACCCCTCACACCTGTATACATCACCCCGGTACAGTCCTTATACAGTACACCCCTCACACCTGTATACGTCACCCCAGTACAGTCCTCATACAGTACACTCCTCACACCTGTATACATCACCCCAGCATAGTCCCAATACAGTACACCACTCACACCTGTATACATCACCCCAGTACAGTCCCAATGCAACACACCCCTCACACCTGTATACATCACCCCAGCATAGTCCTCATACAGTACACCCCTCACACCTGTATACATCACCCCAGCACAGTCCTCATACAGTACACCCCTTACACCTGTATACATCACCCCAGCACAGTCCTCATACAGTACACCCCTCACACCTGTATACATCACACCAGCATAGTCCTCATACACTCCTCACACCTGTATACATCACCCCAGCATAGTCCCAATACAGTACACCCCTCACACTTGTATACATCACCCCAGTACAGTCCTTATACAGTACACCCCTCACACCTGTATACGTCACCCCAGTAAAGTCCTCATACAGTACACCCCTCACACCTGTATACATCACCCCAGCATAGTCCTGATACACTCCTCACACCTTTATACATCACCCCAGCATAGTCCCAATACAATACACCACTCACACCTGTATACATCACCCCAGTACAGTTATCATACAGTACACCCCTCACACCTGTATATATTACCCCAGTACAGTCCTCATACAGTACACCCCTCACACCTGTATACATTAACCCAGCACAATCCTCATACAGTACACCCCTCACACCTGTATACATTACCCCAGCACAGTCCCAATACAATACACCCCTCAAACCTGTATACATCACCCCAGCATAGTCCTCATACAGTACACCCCTTACACCTGTATACATCACCCCAGTACAGTCCTCATACAGTACACCCCTCACACCTGTATACATCACCCCAGCATAGTCCTCATACACTCCTCACACCTGTATACATCACCCCAGCATAGTCCCAATACAGTACACCCCTCACACCTGTATACATCACCCCAGTACAGTTCTCATACAGTACACCACTCACACCTGTATACATCACCCCAGTACAGTCATCATACAGTACACCCCTCACACCTGTATATTACCCCAGTACAGTCCTCATACACTCCTCACACCTGTATACATCACCCCAGCATAGTCCCAATACAGTACACCCCTCACACCTGTATACATCACCCCAGTACAGTTCTCATACAGTACACCACTCACACCTGTATACATCACCCCAGTACAGTCATCATACAGTACACCCCTCACACCTGTATATTACCCCAGTACAGTCCTCATACAGTACACCCCTCTCACCTGTATACATTAACCCAGCACAGTCCCAATACAGTACACCCCTCACACCTGTATACATCACCCCAGTACAGTCCTCATACAGTACACCCCTCACACCTGTATACATCACCCCAGTACAGTCCACCCCTCACACCTGTATACATCACCCCAGCATTGTCCTCATACAGTACACCCCTCACACCTGTATACATCACCCCAGCACAGTCCTCATACAGTACACCCCTCACACCTGTATACATTACCCCAGCACAGTCCCAATACAGTACACCCCTCACACCTGTATACATTACCCCAGCACAGTCCCAATACAATACACCCCTCACACCTGTATACATCACCCCAGTACAGTCCTCATACAGTACACCCCTCACACCTGTATACATCACCCCAGTACAGTCCTCATACAGTACACCCCTCACACCTGTATACATTACTACAGCACAGTCCCAATACAGTACACTCCTCACACCTGTATACATCACCCCAGTACAGTCCTTATACAGTACACCCCTCACACCTGTATACGTCACCCCAATACAGTCCTCATACAGTACACTCCTCACACCTGTATACATCACCCCAGCATAGTCCCAATACAGTACACCACTCACACCTGTATACATCACCCCAGTACAGTCCTCATACAGTACACCCCTCACACCTGTATACATCACCCCAGCACAGTCCCAATACAATACACCCCTCACACCTGTATACATCACCCCAGCATAGTCCTCATACAGTACACCCCTCATACCTGTATACATTACCCCAGCACAGTCCTCATACAGTACACCCCTCACACCTGTATACATTACCCCAGCACAGTCCCAAGACAACACACCCCTCACACCTGTATACATCACCCCAGCATAGTCCTCATACAGTACACCCCTCACACCTGTATACATCACCCCAGCACAGTCCTCATACAGTACACCCCTCACACCTGTATACATCACCCCAGCACAGTCCCAATACAATACACCCCTCACACCTGTATACATCACCCCAGTACAGTCCTCATACAGTACACCCCTCACACCTGTATACATCACCCCAGTACAGTCCTCATACAGTACACCCCTCACACCTGTATACATTACTACAGCACAGTCCCAATACAGTACACTCCTCACACCTGTATACATCACCCCAGTACAGTCCTTATACAGTACACCCCTCACACCTGTATACGTCACCCCAATACAGTCCTCATACAGTACACTCCTCACACCTGTATACATCACCCCAGCATAGTCCCAATACAGTACACCACTCACACCTGTATACATCACCCCAGTACAGTCCTCATACAGTACACCCCTCACACCTGTATACATCACCCCAGCACAGTCCCAATACAATACACCCCTCACACCTGTATACATCACCCCAGCATAGTCCTCATACAGTACACCCCTCATACCTGTATACATTACCCCAGCACAGTCCTCATACAGTACACCCCTCACACCTGTATACATTACCCCAGCACAGTCCCAAGACAACACACCCCTCACACCTGTATACATCACCCCAGCATAGTCCTCATACAGTACACCCCTCACACCTGTATACATCACCCCAGCACAGTCCTCATACAGTACACCCCTCACACCTGTATACATCACCCCAGCACAGTCCTCATACAGTACACCCCTCACACCTGCATACATCACCCCAGTACAGTCCTCATACAGTACATCCCTCACACCTGTATACATCACCCCAGCATAGTCCCAATACAGTACAGCCCTAACACCTGTATACATCACCCCAGTACAGTCCTTATACAGTAGAGCAAAGGAATGAATAGAGTCCAGCTCACATCCCGTGTCGTGCTATGCACGGACCGGTGCCCGGCCAGGCGCCCCGGATACTGGAAATGAAGAAGGAGTCCAGCACTGCAGTGAAGGCAGCTTTATTATGTGAGGAGCAAGCATTAAAAGCACACTAGTCAGACATGTTTCAAGCGCGAACGCTCTTCCTCGGTCACCGAGGAAGAGCGTTCGCGCTTGAAACATGTCTGACTAGTGTGCTTTTAATGCTTGCTCCTCACATAATAAAGCTGCCTTCACTGCAGTGCTGGACTCCTTCTTATACAGTACACCCCTCACACCTGTATACGTCACCCCAGTACAGTCCTCATACAGTACACCTCTCACACCTGTATACATCACCCCAGCACAGTCCTCATACAGTACACCCCTCACACCTGTATACATCACCCCAGCACAGTCCTCATACAGTACACCCCTCACACCTGCATACATCACCCCAGTACAGTCCTCATACAGTACATCCCTCACACCTGTATACATCACCCCAGCATAGTCCCAATACAGTACACCCCTAACACCTGTATACATCACCCCAGTACAGTCCTTATACAGTAGAGCAAAGGAATGAAGAGAGTCCAGCTCACATCCCGTGTCGTGCTATGCACGGACCGGTGCCCGGCCAGGCGCCCCGGATACTGGAAATGAAGAAGGAGTCCAGCACTGCAGTGAAGGCAGCTTTATTATGTGAGGAGCAAGCATTAAAAGCACACTAGTCAGACATGTTTCAAGCGCGAACGCTCTTCCTCGGTCACCGAGGAAGAGCGTTCGCGCTTGAAACATGTCTGACTAGTGTGCTTTTAATGCTTGCTCCTCACATAATAAAGCTGCCTTCACTGCAGTGCTGGACTCCTTCTTATACAGTACACCCCTCACACCTGTATACGTCACCCCAGTACAGTCCTCATACAGTACACCTCTCACACCTGTATACATCACCCCAGCATAGTCCTCATACACTCCTCACACCTGTATACATCACCCCAGCATTGTCCCAATACAGTACACCACTCACACCTGTATACATCACCCCAGTACAGTTATCATACAGTACACCCCTCACACCTGTATATATTACCCCAGTACAGTCCTCATACAGTACACCTCTCACACCTGTATACATTAACCCAGCACAGTCCTCATACAGTACACCACTCACACCTGTATATATCACCCCAGCACAGTCCCAATGCAACACACCCCTCACACCTGTATACATCACCCCAGCACAGTCCTCATACAGTACACCCCTCACACCTGTATACATCACCCCAGCACAGTCCTCATACAGTACACCCCTCACACCTGTATACATCACCCCAGCACAGTCCTCATATAGTACACCCCTCACACCTGCATACATCACCCCAGTACAGTCCTCATACAGTACACCCCTCACACCTGTATACATCACCCCAGCATAGTCCTCATACACTCCTCACACCTGTATACATCACCCCAGCATAGTCCCAATACAGTACACCCCTCACACCTGTATACATGACCCCAGTACAGTCCTTATACAGTACACCCCTCACACCTGTATACGTCACCCCAGTACAGTCCTCATACAGTACACCCCTCACACCTGTATACATCACCCCAGCATAGTCCTGATACACTCCTCACACCTGTATACATCACCCCAGCATAGTCCCAATACAATACACCACTCACACCTGTATACATCACCCCAGTACAGTTATCATACAGTACACCCCTCACACCTGTATATATTACCCCAGTACAGTCCTCATACAGTACACCCCTCACACCTGTATACATTAACCCAGCACAATCCTCATACAGTACACCCCTCACACCTGTATACATTACCCCAGCACAGTCCCAATACAATACACCCCTCAAACCTGTATACATCACCCCAGCATAGTCCTCATACAGTACACCCCTTACACCTGTATACATCACCCCAGTACAGTCCTCATACAGTACACCCCTCACACCTGTATACATCACCCCAGCATAGTCCTCATACACTCCTCACACCTGTATACATCACCCCAGCATAGTCCCAATACAGTACACCCCTCACACCTGTATACATCACCCCAGTACAGTTCTCATACAGTACACCACTCACACCTGTATACATCACCCCAGTACAGTCATCATACAGTACACCCCTCACACCTGTATATTACCCCAGTACAGTCCTCATACAGTACACCCCTCTCACCTGTATACATTAACCCAGCACAGTCCCAATACAGTACACCCCTCACACCTGTATACATCACCCCAGTACAGTCCTCATACAGTACACCCCTCACACCTGTATACATCACCCCAGTACAGTCCACCCCTCACACCTGTATACATCACCCCAGCATTGTCCTCATACAGTACACCCCTCACACCTGTATACATCACCCCAGCACAGTCCTCATACAGTACACCCCTCACACCTGTATACATTACCCCAGCACAGTCCCAATACAGTACACCCCTCACACCTGTATACATTACCCCAGCACAGTCCCAATACAATACACCCCTCACACCTGTATACATCACCCCAGTACAGTCCTCATACAGTACACCCCTCACACCTGTATACATCACCCCAGTACAGTCCTCATACAGTACACCCCTCACACCTGTATACATTACTACAGCACAGTCCCTATACAGTACACTCCTCACACCTGTATACATCACCCCAGTACAGTCCTTATACAGTACACCCCTCACACCTGTATACGTCACCCCAATACAGTCCTCATACAGTACACTCCTCACACCTGTATACATCACCCCAGCATAGTCCCAATACAGTACACCACTCACACCTGTATACATCACCCCAGTACAGTCCTCATACAGTACACCCCTCACACCTGTATACATCACCCCAGCACAGTCCCAATACAATACACCCCTCACACCTGTATACATCACCCCAGCATAGTCCTCATACAGTACACCCCTCATACCTGTATACATTACCCCAGCACAGTCCTCATACAGTACACCCCTCACACCTGTATACATTACCCCAGCACAGTCCCAAGACAACACACCCCTCACACCTGTATACATCACCCCAGCATAGTCCTCATACAGTACACCCCTCACACCTGTATACATCACCCCAGCACAGTCCTCATACAGTACACCCCTCACACCTGTATACATCACCCCAGCACAGTCCTCATACAGTACACCCCTCACACCTGCATACATCACCCCAGTACAGTCCTCATACAGTACATCCCTCACACCTGTATACATCACCCCAGCATAGTCCCAATACAGTACAGCCCTAACACCTGTATACATCACCCCAGTACAGTCCTTATACAGTAGAGCAAAGGAATGAAGAGAGTCCAGCTCACATCCCGTGTCGTGCTATGCACGGACCGGTGCCCGGCCAGGCGCCCCGGATACTGGAAATGAAGAAGGAGTCCAGCACTGCAGTGAAGGCAGCTTTATTATGTGAGGAGCAAGCATTAAAAGCACACTAGTCAGACATGTTTCAAGCGCGAACGCTCTTCCTCGGTCACCGAGGAAGAGCGTTCGCGCTTGAAACATGTCTGACTAGTGTGCTTTTAATGCTTGCTCCTCACATAATAAAGCTGCCTTCACTGCAGTGCTGGACTCCTTCTTATACAGTACACCCCTCACACCTGTATACGTCACCCCAGTACAGTCCTCATACAGTACACCTCTCACACCTGTATACATCACCCCAGCACAGTCCTCATACAGTACACCCCTCACACCTGTATACATCACCCCAGCACAGTCCTCATACAGTACACCCCTCACACCTGCATACATCACCCCAGTACAGTCCTCATACAGTACATCCCTCACACCTGTATACATCACCCCAGCATAGTCCCAATACAGTACACCCCTAACACCTGTATACATCACCCCAGTACAGTCCTTATACAGTAGAGCAAAGGAATGAAGAGAGTCCAGCTCACATCCCGTGTCGTGCTATACACGGACCGGTGCCCGGCCAGGCGCCCCGGATACTGGAAATGAAGAAGGAGTCCAGCACTGCAGTGAAGGCAGCTTTATTATGTGAGGAGCAAGCATTAAAAGCACACTAGTCAGACATGTTTCAAGCGCGAACGCTCTTCCTCGGTCACCGAGGAAGAGCGTTCGCGCTTGAAACATGTCTGACTAGTGTGCTTTTAATGCTTGCTCCTCACATAATAAAGCTGCCTTCACTGCAGTGCTGGACTCCTTCTTATACAGTACACCCCTCACACCTGTATACGTCACCCCAGTACAGTCCTCATACAGTACACCTCTCACACCTGTATACATCACCCCAGCATAGTCCTCATACACTCCTCACACCTGTATACATCACCCCAGCATTGTCCCAATACAGTACACCACTCACACCTGTATACATCACCCCAGTACAGTTATCATACAGTACACCCCTCACACCTGTATATATTACCCCAGTACAGTCCTCATACAGTACACCTCTCACACCTGTATACATTAACCCAGCACAGTCCTCATACAGTACACCACTCACACCTGTATATATCACCCCAGCACAGTCCCAATGCAACACACCCCTCACACCTGTATACATCACCCCAGCACAGTCCTCATACAGTACACCCCTCACACCTGTATACATCACCCCAGCACAGTCCTCATACAGTACACCCCTCACACCTGTATACATCACCCCAGCACAGTCCTCATATAGTACACCCCTCACACCTGCATACATCACCCCAGTACAGTCCTCATACAGTACACCCCTCACACCTGTATACATCACCCCAGCATAGTCCTCATACACTCCTCACACCTGTATACATCACCCCAGCATAGTCCCAATACAGTACACCCCTCACACCTGTATACATGACCCCAGTACAGTCCTTATACAGTACACCCCTCACACCTGTATACGTCACCCCAGTACAGTCCTCATACAGTACACCCCTCACACCTGTATACATCACCCCAGCATAGTCCTGATACACTCCTCACACCTGTATACATCACCCCAGCATAGTCCCAATACAATACACCACTCACACCTGTATACATCACCCCAGTACAGTTATCATACAGTACACCCCTCACACCTGTATATATTACCCCAGTACAGTCCTCATACAGTACACCCCTCACACCTGTATACAATAACCCAGCACAGTCCTCATACAGTACACCACTCACACCTGTATACATCACCCCAGTACAGTCCTCATACAGTACACCCCTCACACCTGTATACATCACCCCAGTACAGTCCTCATACAGTACACCCCTCACACCTGTATACATTACCCCAGCACAGTCCTCATACAGTACACCCCTCACACCTGTATACATCACCCCAGTACAGTCCTCATACAGTACACCACTCACACCTGTATACATCACCCCAGTACAGTCATCATACAGTACACCCCTCACACCTGTATATTACCCCAGCACAGTCCTCATACAGTACACCCCTCACACCTGTATACAATAACCCAGCACAGTCCTCATACAGTACACCCCTCACACCTGTATACATCACCCCAGTACAGTCCTCATACAGTACACCCCTCACACCTGTATACATTACCCCAGCACAGTCCTCATACAGTACACCCCTCACACCTGTATACATTAACCCAGCACAGTCCCAATACAATACACCCCTCACACCTGTATACATTACCCCAGCACAGTCCCAATACAATACACCCCTCACACCTGTATACATCACCCCAGTACAGTCCTCATACAGTACACCCCTCACACCTGTATACATTAACCCAGCACAGTCCCAATACAATACACCCCTCACACCTGTATACATTACCCCAGCACAGTCCCAATACAATACACCCCTCACACCTGTATACATCACCCCAGTACAGTCCTCATACAGTACACTCCTCACACCTGTATACATCACCCCAGTACAGTCCTCATACAGTACACTCCTCACACCTGTATAGATCACCCCAGTACAGTCCTCATACAGTACACCCCTCACACCTGTATACGTCACCCCAGTACAGTCCTCATACAGTACACTCCTCACACCTGTATACATCACCCCAGCATAGTCCTCATACAATACACCCCTCACACCTGTATACATCACCCCAGCATAGTCCTCATACAGTACACCCCTCACACCTGTATACATCACCCCAGCACAGTCCTCATACAGTACACCCCTCACACCTGTATACATCACCCCAGCACAGTCCTCATACAGTACACCCCTCACACCTGTATACATCACCCCAGTACAGTCCTCATACAGTACACCCCTCACACCTGTATACATTACCCCAGCATAGTCCTCATACAATACACCCCTCACACCTGTATACATCACCCCAGCATAGTCCTCATACAGTACACCCCTCATACCTGTATACATCACCCCAGCACAGTCCTCATACAATACACCCCTCACACCTGTATACATCACCCCAGCATAGTCCTCATACAGTACACCCCTCACACCTGTATACATCACCCCAGCACAGTCCCAATACAGTACACTCCTCAGACCTGTAGTTACTGTATAAGATCCTCGATACAGGCAACTTCCGGCAGCAGAGATGTTACTGCGTCTCCATAGCGACGGTCCCTCCCATTATTCACCCGGCCCGGGGGTGGGGCGGTTACATCACATAGGGGTATGTGTGTAATATAGAGGGAAGCTCCCCGTTTATATCATTTTTATGATACATTGGTGTGTACTTTTTTCAGAAAACATCTCTTAAAGCCCCAGGGATTAGCTGAGGCTGTGAGGAGAGATGGTACAGCCCGTCTCTGGGCAGAGAACACTACAGCTGAATGGAGCAGAGAGGAAGGCTGAGCACATAGGGACAGATCACACAGTGCGGCTCTACTGGAGAGATCTATAGAATCCTATATATACTACCTACATAGTCACTGTGAGGGGACACATTGTGATAATATATAGAACCCTATATATATTAACTACATAGTCACTGTGAGGGGACACATTGTGATCAATAATATATAGAATCCTATATATACTACCTACATAGTCACTGTGAGGGGACACATTGTGATAATATATAGAACCCTATATATACTACCTACATAGTCACTGTGAGGGGACACATTGTGATCAATAATATATAGAATCCTATATATACTACCTACATAGTCACTGTGAGGTGACACATTGTGATAAATAATATATAGAATCCTATATATACTACCTACATAGTCACTGTGAGGGGACACATTGTGATAATATATAGAACCCTATATATACTACCTACATAGTCACTGTGAGGGGACACATTGTGATAATATATAGAATCCTATATATACTACCTACATAGTCACTGTGAGGTGATACATTGTGATAATATATAGAATCCTATATATACTACCTACAGTCACTGTAAGGGGACACATTGTTAGTAATAATATATAGAATCCTATATATACGACCTACATAGTCACTGTGAGGGGACACATTGTGATAATATATAGAATCCTATATATACTACCTACATAGTCACTGTGAGGGGACACATTGTGATAATATATAGAATCCTATATATACTACCTACAGTCACTGTGAGGGGACACATTGTGATACATAATATATAGAATCCTATAAATACTACTTACATAGTCACTGTGAGGGGACACATTGTGATAATATATAGAATCCTATATATACTACCTACATAGTCACTGTGAGGTGATACATTGTGATAATATATAGAATCCTACATATACTACCTACATAGTCACTGTGAGGGGACACATTGTGAGTAATAATATATAGAATCCTATATATACGACCTACATAGTCACTGTGAGGGGACACATTGTGATAATATATAGAACCCTATATATACTACCTACATAGTCACTGTGAGGGGACACATTGTGATCAATAATATATAGAATCCTATATATGCTACCTACATAGTCACTGTGAGGTGACACATTGTGATAAATAATATATAGAATCCTATATATACTACCTACATAGTCACTGTGAGGGGACACATTGTGATAATATATAGAACCCTATATATACTACCTACATAGTCACTGTGAGGGGACACATTGTGATAATATATAGAATCCTATATATACTACCTACAGTCACTGTGAGGGGACACATTGTGATACATAATATATAGAATCCTATAAATACTACTTACATAGTCACTGTGAGGGGACACATTGTGATAATATATATATAATCCTATATATACTACCTACATAGTCACTGTGAGGGGACACATTGTGATAATATATAGAATCCTATATATACTACCTACATAGTCACTGTGAGGTGATACATTGTGATAATATATAGAATCCTATATATACTACCTACAGTCACTGTAAGGGGACACATTGTTAGTAATAATATATAGAATCCTATATATACGACCTACATAGTCACTGTGAGGGGACACATTGTGATAATATATAGAATCCTATATATACTACTTACATAGTCACTGTGAGGGGACACATTGTGATAATATATAGAATCCTATATATACTACCTACATAGTCACTGTGAGGGGACACATTGTGATAATATATAGAATCCTATATATGCTACCTACAGTCACTGTGAGGGGACACATTGTGATACATAATATATAGAATCCTATAAATACTACTTACATAGTCACTGTGAGGGGACACATTGTGATTATATATAGAACCCTATATATACTACCTACATAGTCACTGTGAGGGGACACATTGTGATAATATAAAGAATCCTATATATACTACCTACATAGTCACTGTGAGGGGACACATTGTGATAATATATAGAATCCTATATATACTACCTACATAGTCACTGTGAGGGGACACATTGTGATAATATATAGAACCCTATATATACTACCTACATAGTCACTGTGAGGGGACACATTGTGATAATATATAGAATCCTATATATACTACCTACATAGTCACTGTGAGGTGACACATTGTGATAATATATAGAATCCTATATATACTACCTACATAGTCACTGTGAGGGGACACATTGTGAGTAATAATATATAGAATCCTATATATACTACCTACATAGTCACTGTGAGGGGACACATTGTGATAATATATAGAATCCTATATATACTACTTACATAGTCACTGTGAGGGGACACATTGTGATAATATATAGAATCCTATATATACTACCTACATAGTCACTGTGAGGGGACACATTGTGATAATATATAGAATCCTATATATACTACCTACATAGTCACTGTGAGGGGACACATTGTGATACATAATATATAGAATCCTATATATACTACCTACATAGTCACTGTGAGGGGACACATTGTGATAATATATAGAATCCTATATATACTACCTACATAGTCACTGTGAGGGGACACATTGTGATAATATATAGAATCCTATATATACTACCTACATAGTCACTGTGAGGGGACACATTGTGATAATATATAGAATCCTATATATACTACCTACAGTCACTGTGAGGGGACACATTGTGATAATATATAGAACCCTATATATACTACTTACATAGTCACTGTGAGGGGATACATTGTGATAATATATAGAACCCTATATATACTACTTACATAGTCACTGTGAGGGGACACATTGTGATAATATATAGAATCCTATATATACTACCTACATAGTCACTGTGAGGGGACACATTATGATACATAATATATAGAATCCTATATATACTACCTACATAGTCACTGTGAGGGGACACATTGTGATAATATATAGAATCCTATATATACTACTTACATAGTCACTGTGAGCGGACACATTGTGATCAATAATATATAGAATCCTATATATACTACCTACATAGTCACTGTGAGGGGACACATTGTGATAATATATAGAATCCTATATATACTACTTACATAGTCACTCTGAGGGGACACATTGTGATAATATATAGAATCCTATATATACTACCTACATAGTCACTGTGAGGTGATACATTGTGATAATATATAGAATCCTATATATACTACCTACATAGTCACTGTGAGGGGACACATTGTGATAATATATAGAATCCTATATATACTACCTACATAGTCACTGTGAGGGGACACATTGTGATAATATATAGAATCCTATATATACTACTTACATAGTCACTGTGAGGGGACACATTGTGATACATAATATATAGAATCCTATATATACTACCTACATAGTCACTGTGAGGTGATACATTGTGATAATATATAGAATCCTATATATACTACCTACATAGTCACTGTGAGGGGACACATTGTGATAATATATAGAATCCTATATATACTACCTACATAGTCACTGTGAGGGGACACATTGTGATAATATATAGAATCCTATATATACTACCTACATAGTAACCGTGAAGGGACACATTGTGATAATATATAGAATCCTATATATACTACCTACAGTCACTGTAAGGGGACACATTGTGATTAATAATATACAGAATCCTATATATACTACCTACATAGTCACTGTGAGGGGACACATTGTGATACATAATATATAGAATCCTATATATACTACCTACATAGTCACTGTGAGGGGACACATTGTGATAATATATAGAATCCTATATATACTACTTACATAGTCACTGTGAGGGGACACATTGTGATTAATAATATATCGAATCCTATATATACTACCTACATAGTCACTGTGAGGGGACACATTGTGATTAATAATATATAGAATCCTATATATACTACCTACATAGTCACTGTGAGGGGACACATTGTGATACATAATATATAGAATCCTATATATACTACCTACATAGTCACTGTGAGGTGACACATTGTGATTAATAATATATAGAATCCTATATATACTACCTACATAGTCACTGTGAGGGGACACATTGTGATAATATATAGAATCCTATATATACTAACTACATAGTCACTGTGAGGGGACACATTGTGATAATATATAGAATCCTATATATACTACCTACATAGTCACTGTGAGGGGACACATTGTGATAATATATAGAATCCTATATATACTACCTACATAGTAACCGTGAAGGGATATATTGTGATAATATATAGAATCCTATATATACTACCTACATAGTCACTGTGAGGTGATACATTGTGATAATATATAGAATCCTATATATACTACCTACATAGTCACTGTGAGGGGACACATTGTGATAATATATAGAATCCTATATATACTACCTACATAGTAACCGTGAAGGGATATATTGTGATAATATATAGAATCCTATATATACTACCTACATAGTCACTGTGAGGGGACACATTGTGACCAATAATATATAGAATCCTATATATACTACCTACAGTCACTGTAAGGGGACACATTGTGATTAATAATATATAGAATCCTATATATACTATCTACATAGTCACTGTGAGGGGACACATTGTGATCAATAATATATAGAATCCTATATATACTACCTACAGTCACTGTGAGGGGACACATTGTGATTAATAATATATAGAATCCTATATATACTACTTACATAGTCACTGTGAGGGGACACATTGTGATAATATATAGAATCCTATATATACTACTTACATAGTCACTGTGAGGGGACACATTGTGATAATATATAGAATCCTATATATACTACCTACATAGTCACTGTGAGGGGACACATTGTGATAATATATAGAATCCTATATATACTACCTACATACTCACTGTGAGGGGACACATTGTGATAATATATAGAATCCTATATATACTACCTACATAGTAACCGTGAAGGGATATATTGTGATAATATATAGAATCCTATATATACTACCTACATAGTCACTGTGAGGTGATACATTGTGATAATATATAGAATCCTATATATACTACCTACATAGTCACTGTGAGGGGACACATTGTGATAATATATAGAATCCTATATATACTACCTACATAGTAACCGTGAAGGGATATATTGTGATAATATATAGAATCCTATATATACTACCTACATAGTCACTGTGAGGGGACACATTGTGACCAATAATATATAGAATCCTATATATACTACCTACAGTCACTGTAAGGGGACACATTGTGATTAATAATATATAGAATCCTATATATACTATCTACATAGTCACTGTGAGGGGACACATTGTGATCAATAATATATAGAATCCTATATATACTACCTACAGTCACTGTGAGGGGACACATTGTGATTAATAATATATAGAATCCTATATATACTACTTACATAGTCACTGTGAGGGGACACATTGTGATAATATATAGAATCCTATATATACTACTTACATAGTCACTGTGAGGGGACACATTGTGATAATATATAGAATCCTATATATACTACCTACATAGTCACTGTGAGGGGACACATTGTGATAATATATAGAATCCTATATATACTACCTACATAGTCACTGTGAGGGGACACATTGTGATAATATATAGAATCCTATATATACTACTTACATAGTCACTGTGAGGGGACACATTGTGATTAATAATATATAGAATCCTATATATACTAACTACATAGTCACTGTGAGGGGACACATTGTGATAATATATAGAATCCTATATATACTACCTACAGTCACTGTGAGGGGACACATTGTGATAATATATAGAACCCTATATATACTACCTACATAGTCACTGTGAGGGGACACATTGTGATAATATATAGAATCCTATATATACCACTTACATAGTCACTGTGAGGGGACACATTGTGATAATATATAGAATCCTATATATACTACCTACATAGTCACTGTGAGGGGACACATTGTGATACATAATATATAGAATCCTATATATACTACCTACATAGTCACTGTGAGGGGACACATTGTGATAATATATAGAATCCTATATATACTACTTACATAGTCACTGTGAGGGGACACATTATGATTAATAATATATAGAATCCTATATATACTACCTACATAGTCACTGTGAGGTGACACATTGTGATAATATATAGAATCCTATATATACTACCTACATAGTCACTGTGAGCGGACACATTGTGATCAATAATATATAGAATCCTATATATACTACTTACATAGTCACTGTGAGGGGACACATTGTGATACATAATATATAGAATCCTATATATACTACCTACATAGTCACTGTGAGGGGACACATTGTGATACATAATATATAGAATCCTATATATACTACCTACATAGTCACTGTGAGGGGACACATTGTGATAATATATAGAATCCTATATATACTACTTACATAGTCACTGTGAGGGGACACATTATGATTAATAATATATAGAATCCTATATATACTACCTACATAGTCACTGTGAGGGGACACATTGTGATAATATATAGAATCCTATATATACTACCTACATAGTCACTGTGAGGGGACACATTGTGATAATATATAGAATCCTATATATACTACCTACATAGTCACTGTGAGCGGACACATTGTGATCAATAATATATAGAATCCTATATATACTACCTACATAGTCACTGTGAGGGGACACATTGTGATAATATATAGAATCCTATATATACTACTTACATAGTCACTGTGAGGGGACACATTGTGATAATATATAGAATCCTATATATACTACCTACATAGTCACTGTGAGGTGATACATTGTGATAATATATAGAATCCTATATATACTACCTACATAGTCACTGTGAGGGGACACATTGTGATACATAATATATAGAATCCTATATATACTACCTACATAGTCACTGTGAGGGGACACATTGTGATAATATATAGAATCCTATATATACTACCTACATAGTCACTGTGAGGGGACACATTGTGATAATATATAGAATCCTATATATACTACCTACATAGTCACTGTGAGGGGACACATTGTGATAATATATAGAATCCTATATATACTACCTACATAGTCACTGTGAGGTGATACATTGTGATAATATATAGAATCCTATATATACTACCTACATAGTCACTGTGAGGGGACACATTGTGATAATATATAGAATCCTATATATACTACCTACATAGTAACCGTGAAGGGATACATTGTGATAATATATAGAATCCTATATATACTACCTACAGTCACTGTAAGGGGACACATTGTGATTAATAATATATAGAATCCTATATATACTACCTACATAGTCACTGTGAGGGGACACATTGTGATAATATATAGAATCCTATATATACTACCTACATAGTCACTGTGAGGGGACACATTGTGATACATAATATATAGAATCCTATATATACTACCTACATAGTCACTGTGAGGGGACACATTGTGATAATATATAGAATCCTATATATACTACTTATATAGTCACTGTGAGGGGACACATTGTGATTAATAATATATAGAATCCTATATATACTACCTACATAGTCACTGTGAGGGGACACATTGTGATTAATAATATATAGAATCCTATATATACTACCTACATAGTCACTGTGAGGGGACACATTGTGATTATATATAGAATCCTATATATACTACCTACATAGTCACTGTGAGGGGACACATTGTGATACATAATATATAGAATCCTATATATACTACTTACATAGTCACTGTGAGGGGACACATTGTGATAATATATAGAACCCTATATATACTACTTACATAGTCACTGTGAGGGGACACATTGTGATAATATATAGAACCCTATATATACTACCTACATAGTCACTGTGAGGGGACACATTGTGATAATATATAGAATCCTATATATACTACCTACATAGTCACTGTGAGGGGACACATTGTGATAATATATAGAATCCTATATATACTACCTACATAGTCACTGTGAGGGGACACATTGTGATAATATATAGAATCCTATATATACTACCTACATAGTCACTGTGAGGGGACACATTGTGATAAATAATATATAGAATCCTATATATACTACCTACATAGTCACTGTGAGGGGACACATTGTGATTAATAATATATAGAATCCTATATATACTACCTACATAGTCACTGTGAGGGGACACATTGTGATCAATAATATATAGAATCCTATATATACTACCTACATAGTCACTGTGAGGGGACACATTGTGATAATATATAGAATCCTATATATACTACTTACATAGTCACTCTGAGGGGACACATTGTGATAATATATAGAATCCTATATATACTACCTACATAGTCACTGTGAGGTGATACATTGTGATAATATATAGAATCCTATATATACTACCTACATAGTCACTGTGAGGGGACACATTGTGATAATATATAGAATCCTATATATACTACCTACATAGTCACTGTGAGGGGACACATTGTGATAATATATAGAATCCTATATATACTACTTACATAGTCACTGTGAGGGGACACATTGTGATACATAATATATAGAATCCTATATATACTACCTACATAGTCACTGTGAGGTGATACATTGTGATAATATATAGAATCCTATATATACTACCTACATAGTCACTGTGAGGGGACACATTGTGATAATATATAGAATCCTATATATACTACCTACATAGTCACTGTGAGGGGACACATTGTGATAAATAATATATAGAATCCTATATATACTACCTACATAGTAACCGTGAAGGGACACATTGTGATAATATATAGAATCCTATATATACTACCTACAGTCACTGTAAGGGGACACATTGTGATTAATAATATACAGAATCCTATATATACTACCTACATAGTCACTGTGAGGGGACACATTGTGATACATAATATATAGAATCCTATATATACTACCTACATAGTCACTGTGAGGGGACACATTGTGATAATATATAGAATCCTATATATACTACTTACATAGTCACTGTGAGGGGACACATTGTGATTAATAATATATCGAATCCTATATATACTACCTACATAGTCACTGTGAGGGGACACATTGTGATTAATAATATATAGAATCCTATATATACTACCTACATAGTCACTGTGAGGGGACACATTGTGATACATAATATATAGAATCCTATATATACTACCTACATAGTCACTGTGAGGTGACACATTGTGATTAATAATATATAGAATCCTATATATACTACCTACATAGTCACTGTGAGGGGACACATTGTGATAATATATAGAATCCTATATATACTAACTACATAGTCACTGTGAGGGGACACATTGTGATAATATATAGAATCCTATATATACTACCTACATAGTCACTGTGAGGGGACACATTGTGATAATATATAGAATCCTATATATACTACCTACATAGTAACCGTGAAGGGATATATTGTGATAATATATAGAATCCTATATATACTACCTACATAGTCACTGTGAGGTGATACATTGTGATAATATATAGAATCCTATATATACTACCTACATAGTCACTGTGAGGGGACACATTGTGATAATATATAGAATCCTATATATACTACCTACATAGTAACCGTGAAGGGATATATTGTGATAATATATAGAATCCTATATATACTACCTACATAGTCACTGTGAGGGGACACATTGTGACCAATAATATATAGAATCCTATATATACTACCTACAGTCACTGTAAGGGGACACATTGTGATTAATAATATATAGAATCCTATATATACTATCTACATAGTCACTGTGAGGGGACACATTGTGATCAATAATATATAGAATCCTATATATACTACCTACAGTCACTGTGAGGGGACACATTGTGATTAATAATATATAGAATCCTATATATACTACTTACATAGTCACTGTGAGGGGACACATTGTGATAATATATAGAATCCTATATATACTACTTACATAGTCACTGTGAGGGGACACATTGTGATAATATATAGAATCCTATATATACTACCTACATAGTCACTGTGAGGGGACACATTGTGATAATATATAGAATCCTATATATACTACCTACATACTCACTGTGAGGGGACACATTGTGATAATATATAGAATCCTATATATACTACCTACATAGTAACCGTGAAGGGATATATTGTGATAATATATAGAATCCTATATATACTACCTACATAGTCACTGTGAGGTGATACATTGTGATAATATATAGAATCCTATATATACTACCTACATAGTCACTGTGAGGGGACACATTGTGATAATATATAGAATCCTATATATACTACCTACATAGTAACCGTGAAGGGATATATTGTGATAATATATAGAATCCTATATATACTACCTACATAGTCACTGTGAGGGGACACATTGTGACCAATAATATATAGAATCCTATATATACTACCTACAGTCACTGTAAGGGGACACATTGTGATTAATAATATATAGAATCCTATATATACTATCTACATAGTCACTGTGAGGGGACACATTGTGATCAATAATATATAGAATCCTATATATACTACCTACAGTCACTGTGAGGGGACACATTGTGATTAATAATATATAGAATCCTATATATACTACTTACATAGTCACTGTGAGGGGACACATTGTGATAATATATAGAATCCTATATATACTACTTACATAGTCACTGTGAGGGGACACATTGTGATAATATATAGAATCCTATATATACTACCTACATAGTCACTGTGAGGGGACACATTGTGATAATATATAGAATCCTATATATACTACCTACATAGTCACTGTGAGGGGACACATTGTGATAATATATAGAATCCTATATATACTACTTACATAGTCACTGTGAGGGGACACATTGTGATTAATAATATATAGAATCCTATATATACTAACTACATAGTCACTGTGAGGGGACACATTGTGATAATATATAGAATCCTATATATACTACCTACAGTCACTGTGAGGGGACACATTGTGATAATATATAGAACCCTATATATACTACCTACATAGTCACTGTGAGGGGACACATTGTGATAATATATAGAATCCTATATATACCACTTACATAGTCACTGTGAGGGGACACATTGTGATAATATATAGAATCCTATATATACTACCTACATAGTCACTGTGAGGGGACACATTGTGATACATAATATATAGAATCCTATATATACTACCTACATAGTCACTGTGAGGGGACACATTGTGATAATATATAGAATCCTATATATACTACTTACATAGTCACTGTGAGGGGACACATTATGATTAATAATATATAGAATCCTATATATACTACCTACATAGTCACTGTGAGGTGACACATTGTGATAATATATAGAATCCTATATATACTACCTACATAGTCACTGTGAGCGGACACATTGTGATCAATAATATATAGAATCCTATATATACTACTTACATAGTCACTGTGAGGGGACACATTGTGATACATAATATATAGAATCCTATATATACTACCTACATAGTCACTGTGAGGGGACACATTGTGATACATAATATATAGAATCCTATATATACTACCTACATAGTCACTGTGAGGGGACACATTGTGATAATATATAGAATCCTATATATACTACTTACATAGTCACTGTGAGGGGACACATTATGATTAATAATATATAGAATCCTATATATACTACCTACATAGTCACTGTGAGGGGACACATTGTGATAATATATAGAATCCTATATATACTACCTACATAGTCACTGTGAGGGGACACATTGTGATAATATATAGAATCCTATATATACTACCTACATAGTCACTGTGAGCGGACACATTGTGATCAATAATATATAGAATCCTATATATACTACCTACATAGTCACTGTGAGGGGACACATTGTGATAATATATAGAATCCTATATATACTACTTACATAGTCACTGTGAGGGGACACATTGTGATAATATATAGAATCCTATATATACTACCTACATAGTCACTGTGAGGTGATACATTGTGATAATATATAGAATCCTATATATACTACCTACATAGTCACTGTGAGGGGACACATTGTGATACATAATATATAGAATCCTATATATACTACCTACATAGTCACTGTGAGGGGACACATTGTGATAATATATAGAATCCTATATATACTACCTACATAGTCACTGTGAGGGGACACATTGTGATAATATATAGAATCCTATATATACTACCTACATAGTCACTGTGAGGGGACACATTGTGATAATATATAGAATCCTATATATACTACCTACATAGTCACTGTGAGGTGATACATTGTGATAATATATAGAATCCTATATATACTACCTACATAGTCACTGTGAGGGGACACATTGTGATAATATATAGAATCCTATATATACTACCTACATAGTAACCGTGAAGGGATACATTGTGATAATATATAGAATCCTATATATACTACCTACAGTCACTGTAAGGGGACACATTGTGATTAATAATATATAGAATCCTATATATACTACCTACATAGTCACTGTGAGGGGACACATTGTGATAATATATAGAATCCTATATATACTACCTACATAGTCACTGTGAGGGGACACATTGTGATACATAATATATAGAATCCTATATATACTACCTACATAGTCACTGTGAGGGGACACATTGTGATAATATATAGAATCCTATATATACTACTTATATAGTCACTGTGAGGGGACACATTGTGATTAATAATATATAGAATCCTATATATACTACCTACATAGTCACTGTGAGGGGACACATTGTGATTAATAATATATAGAATCCTATATATACTACCTACATAGTCACTGTGAGGGGACACATTGTGATTATATATAGAATCCTATATATACTACCTACATAGTCACTGTGAGGGGACACATTGTGATACATAATATATAGAATCCTATATATACTACTTACATAGTCACTGTGAGGGGACACATTGTGATAATATATAGAACCCTATATATACTACTTACATAGTCACTGTGAGGGGACACATTGTGATAATATATAGAACCCTATATATACTACCTACATAGTCACTGTGAGGGGACACATTGTGATAATATATAGAATCCTATATATACTACCTACATAGTCACTGTGAGGGGACACATTGTGATAATATATAGAATCCTATATATACTACCTACATAGTCACTGTGAGGGGACACATTGTGATAATATATAGAATCCTATATATACTACCTACATAGTCACTGTGAGGGGACACATTGTGATAAATAATATATAGAATCCTATATATACTACCTACATAGTCACTGTGAGGGGACACATTGTGATTAATAATATATAGAATCCTATATATACTACCTACATAGTCACTGTGAGGGGACACATTGTGATCAATAATATATAGAATCCTATATATACTACCTACATAGTCACTGTGAGCGGACACATTGTGATCAATAATATATAGAATCCTATATATACTACCTACATAGTCACTGTGAGGGGACACATTGTGATCAATAATATATAGAATCCTATATATACTACCTACATAGTCACTGTGAGGGGACACATTGTGATCAATAATATACACCTACGGGGAGATTTATCAAAACCTGTGTAGGGGAAGAGTGGTGCAGTTGCCCATGGCAACCAATCATATTGCTTCTTTCAATTTCCACAGGCCTCTTTAGAAATGAAAGAAGCAATCTGATAGGTTGCTATGGGCTACTGCACCACTCTTCCTCTGCACATTTATTGATTAATCTCCCCCCTAGAATATAAATCTATCTGCTCCTACCCTAATGATTCTCATTACCAATGGCCAGGGAAGTGTTTCTCAACAAAGGTGCCTCCCGCTGTTGTAAAACTACAACCCTCTGCATGCCCGAACAGCCTTCGGCTGTCCGGGCATGCTGGAAGTTGTAGTTTTGCAACAGCTGGAGGCACCCTGGTTGGTAAAACACTGGGCCAGGGATTTACTAAGAATTCACATTAATATTAGTATAGTGAAACCTTCCACCCAAAATGCATCAAAAAGTGGTCTCCTACAAGTGTGGCCTTCTGAATGACCACAATGCATAATGTATGGTGGACTAAAAATCCATCACACTAAATCAGTTTTTTTTTGGAGAGGTTTCTTTGTATGTATATGACTTAAAGGGGTATTCCAGGAATAAAAAAAACAGGTTAGGTGTGGTTCTGCAGCTCAGTTCCATTGACGTGTATGGAGCCAAGTTGTAATACCACACCCAAAGCGGAGACAAGGAGGGCGCTGTCTTTGAAAAAAAAAAGGCCTGTTTTTTGATTCCTGGAATACCCCTTAAACTCTCAAGAAGACCATAGGGGATGTCCTAATATAGACACTAAGCAGCTTTCCACCGAATTAATGGGACCCCCAATGATTTTAAATAGGAGGGCGATCAAGCATGAGTCCTATAGAACTGAATTGGAGGTGCAGCCTGCATGCTTGACAGCTGTTCCATTCCAACAAGGCACACAGGACCCCGACCACTGAGCACCCCCATAAACTGTTATTGAGTGCCCCTATAAACAATACCATCACACCATTTTAAACAGTACCAAAGTTCCCCCATTATGAATGCCAGACTTCCTTAGGGTACGTTCACACTACGGAATTCCACGGGCGGAATTCCACGGGCGGAATTCCACATTGTGAACTCCGCGAGACCCGTTCACACTGCAGAATTTCAGGGGCGGACAATTCCGTGTGTTCCACCGCAAACAAAGAACATGAGCACTACATAGCCCTCAATGGTGACGGCTCAGTGCCCCGCGGCCCTAGCGCCAAAGTATTTTCGGCAGCAGCCGCCAGACGGAATCTCTGCTCGCTGAATTCAGCGAGCAGAGATTCCGTAGTGTGAACGCACCCTTATAAGAAAATGCCATAGCACCTTCATAAACTGCACCATAGTGCCATACTACCTGCTCCAGAGAACAAATACAAACAATTCCTAAGGCCACCTGATGTTTTCAGCCATACATCTCGCTATACGTTGGCATCCTGTCAAAACTGGATGCCAACATATAGCCAGATATTTTCCAGTTAACCCATTGACAAAGTGCTAAACCGTCTTTCCAATCCATTACTCTAAAATGTAGTCTAAGGCTGCATTCACACTTCGTTTTTACATTACAGGTGTCGGATCCGGCTGGGGGAGGGGCAAACCGGGCTCTCCCGTACCCCAGCCGGACCAGCGCTGAAATCCATTTACTTTAATGAGCTGACCGGAGTCAATCGGTGACTACGGTCGGCTCATTTTTGACCCGTATCCGGTTTTGTAACCGGACCTAAAACCGTAGTGTACTACGGTTTTAGGTCCAGTCAGAAAACTGCATATGGGTCAAAAATGAGCCGACCACAGTCACCGATCCAGGGACGGTAACGTAAAAACCAGGTGTGAATGCCGCCTTAGCCTGGAAAATTTACAGACTATACAGTAGTCACTACTAGACTACATTTGGCCCAGTAAAGTCAGTGGCACTGGTGTACTGTGCAGGGGGGCCCTTCTGAGTCCCTAGTCCCACCTCCTCACTGTAACCCCAATGAGGTAGGGGGGATAGCCTCACCTTTCACCATCAATATTGTTTCAGTGGAGTTCTGATTTATACACATAGGAACAACCGTGTCTAGTACTACATGTCAGAGCAGCTCATACCAGGCATGGCCAGGACTATGATAGTTATTCCGCACTCACCACATTTTCATAACGGCAAGGGCACAAACAACTTTCACATTTACCACACAACAAATCATCTAGACTTTATATTGATTATCCATTAGCTACATGGCAGGATTAAAGGGGTATTCCAAGAAAAAACATTCTTGTTATATATATATATCAAATATCAACTGGCTCCAGAAAGTTAAGCAGATTTGTAAATTACTTCTATTAAAAAATCTCAGCTGCTGAAGTTGAGTTGTTGTTTTCTCTCTGGCAACAGTGCTCTCTGCTGACATCTCTGCTTGTCTCGGGAACAGCACAGAGTAGAACAGGTTTGCTATGGGGATTTGCTTCTACTCTGGACAGTTCCCGAGACAGATGTCATCAGAGAGCACTTAGACAGAAAAGAACAACTCAACTTCAGCAGCTCCTAAGTATTGAAAGGATTAAGATTTTTTAATAGAAGTCATTTACAAATCTGTTTAACTTTCTTGAGCCAGTTCATATATTAAAAAAAAGTTTTTTCCTGGATAACCCCTACAACTTAGACATGTGGGCAATAGTAGCTGTGCCGCAGGATATGTTTGGTCTGAGCAGTCACAGTAGTCAGACGTAGGACCCTGTGGCTGCATGGGAGGGACAAATGTGGTAGGTGGGCACTGCTGGGCAGGTTTAAGATTAGGGAGCAGGTGGGGCCTAAGCTCAGGGAGTGCCATGGTTTCTCATGTGCTGTTAAAGGGGTACTCCGCCCCTAGACAGACATGATATCCCCTATTCAAAGGATAGGGGATAAGATGTCTGATCGTGGGGGTCCGGCTGCAGCACGCACTCAGCATTCTGAACAGTATGTATGAATGCTGGGTTTCCACGGCAGGAGACGTGACGTCATGCCCCGCCCCCTCGTTTCCAGCATCCTAAACATACTGTTTAGAATGCTGGGTGCTGTATGGATGGATAGGGGATAAGATGTCTAGGGGCGGAATACCACTTTAATATTAACCTCTTCAGGACACAGGGCATATGGATACGCCCTGCATTCCGAGTCCTTAAGGACACAGGGCGTATCCATACGCCCGTGGGAAATCCGGTCCCCACCGCTAGCCGGTTGGGGACCGGAGCCGGATGCCTGCTGAAATCGTTCAGCAGGCATCGCGGAATATCGCCCAAGGGGGTCATTATGTCCCCCCATGTCGGCGATGGCCGCAGATCGCTGGACAATTCAGCCCAGCGATCTGCGGCGGATTCCGGGTCAATCGGGTCTCCAGTGACCCGGAATTACAGGCTGAGACGGCCCCGAACAGCCATAGCCAGCAGGGGTGAGGCGGCACTGGTGCCGCCTCACGATCGCCCTGATTAGTCGGCCGGTTTACCGGCCGACCAATAAGGGCACCTGCTGCGGGTGTCACTCCCGCAACCCGCTCCGCCCCTCTTCCGGAGGACGTGAGCGGGTGCTGGACTGGGACCCCGGCAGCTGGGGACCCCGATCCCCGGCATCCCTGTTGGGATCGGGGCCCCAGGAGCGGCGGCGAGGGACTGACCTGGGGAGCAGCAGTTGGAGCTGAGTGACAGCCTCCTGCTGTTGCTTAGCAACAGCTCCCAGCATGCAAATTTTCTGCCGCAGCTTAAACTGCCAGCGAGAAACTACTGTGTACCCCCGCCCGTGTCACTGTACCCTAAAAACACTACACTACACTAACACACGATAAAATAAAAAGTAAAAAACACTACATATACACATACCCCTACACAGCCCCCTCCCCTCCCCAATAAAAATGAAAAATATCTGGTACGCCACTGTTTCCAAAACGGAGCCTCCAGCTGTTGCAAAACAACTACTCCCAGTATTACCAGACAGCCACTGACTGTCCAGGCATGCTGGGAGTTTTACAACAGCTGGAGGCACCCTGTTTGGGAATCACTGGCATAGAATACCTCTATGTCCACCCCTATGCAAGTCCCTAATTTAGGCCTCAAATGCGCATGGCGCTCTCACTTTGGAGCTCTGTCGTATTTCAAGGCAACATATGGGGGTCACATATGGGGTATCGCCGTACTCGGGAGAAATTGGGCTTCAAATTTTGGGGGGGTATTTTCAGCTTTTACCCTTTTTAAAAATGTAAAATTTTTGGGAAAACAAGCATTTTAGGTAAAAAAAAATATTTTTTTTTTTTACATATGCAAAAGTCGTAAAACTCCTGTGGGGTATAAAGGTTCACTTAACCCCTTGTTACGTTCCCTGAGGGGTCTAGTTTCCAAAATAGTATGCCATGTGGTTTTTTTTTTTTGCTGTCTTGGCACCATAGGGGCTTCCTAAATGCGGCATGCCCCCAGAGCAAAATTTGCTTCCAAAAAGCCAAATGTGACTCCTTCTCTTCCGAGACCTGTAGTGCGCCAGCAGAGCAATTTTCAACCCCATATGGTGTGTTTACTGAATCGGGAGAAATTGGGCTTCAAATCTTGGGGGGTATTTTCTGCTATTACCCTTTTTAAAAATGTAAAATTTTTGGGAAAACAAGCATTTTAGGTCAATTTATTATTATTTTTTTTACATTTGCAAAAGTCATGAAACACCTGTGGGGTATTAAGGCTCACTTTATCCCATGTTACATTCCCCGAGGGGTCTAGTTTCCAAAATGGTATGCCATGTGTGTTTATTTTTTTATTTTTGCTGTTTTGACACCCTAGGGGCTTCCTAAAGGTGACATGCCCCCCAAAAACCATTTCAGAAAAATGTTCTCTCCAAAATCCCCTTGTTGTTCCTTCGCTTCTGAGCCCTCTACTGCGCCCGCCGAACACTTTACATAGACATATGAGGTATGTGCTTACTCGAGAGAAATTGGGCTACAAATACAATTAAAAATTTTCTCCTTTTACCACTTGCAAAAATTCAAAAAAATTGGGTCTACAAGAACATGTGAGTGTAAAAAATTAAGATTTTGAATTTTCTCCTTCACTTTGCTGCTATTCCTGTGAAACACGTAAAGGGTTAAAACACTTACTGAATGTCATTTTGAATACTTTGGGGGGTGCAGTTTTTATAATGGGGTCATTTATGGGGTATTTCTAATATGAAGACCCTTCAAATCCTCTTCAAAACTGAACTGGTCCCTGAAAAATATCGAGTTTGAAAATTTTGTGAAAAATTGGAAAATTGCTGCTGAACTTTGAAGCCCTCTGGTGTCTTCCAAAAGTAAAAAATCATCAATTTTATGATGCAAACATAAAGTAGACATATTGTATTTGTGAATCAAAAAAAAAAATTCTTTGTAATATCCATTTTCCTTACAAGCAGAAAGCTTCAAAGTTAGAAAAATTAGACACAAAAAGGAGGGAGACTCAAGGGACGCTCCCTTGAGAAAGTCGGGTGACGAATAGTGTTGCTCACGAATATTCGCAATTCGAATATTATTCGCGAATATCGCATATTCGCAAATTCGCGAATTTCGCGAATATAGCGCTATATATTCGCGAATTCGAATATGGCCTATGCCGCTCAACACTAGTGACGAAACGTACGTTGGGACGGTGGCAACAGGTATCCATTATGGGTAAGTGAGGATCATCTATTTATCAATTATTTACTTTGGGCACATGCATACTACTGGTTATGTGATAGAGCAGGCAGCCCTCACATACATACATTGGGGCCTTTTTGACCCCTGTTTACTCCTTATTGAATAAGAGCCATATTATATCATTCCTTGACCTCACTATATACAGATCTATTGTGACTACAACTATTGCTGTACCTGATCCACCTACGTTTTTTGGTTGTATCTGATACATCTCATTTTGTATTGCTTTATACATACACATCTGGTATTCTATCTTAATTGCATTTTGTCACAAGTGTGTGACGTTTTTTAACCTTTTGGATATTTAAATAAAAGTTAGAAAAATGCAACATTTTCAAATTTTTCATCAAATTTTGGGATTTTTCACCAAATAAGGATGCAAGTTACCACAAAATTTTATCGCTATGTTAAAGTAGAATATGTCACGAAAAAACAATCTCGGAATCAGAATGATAACTAAAAGCATTCCAGAGTTATTAATGTTTAAAGTGACAGTGGTCAAATGTGCAAAAAACGCTCTGGTCCTTAAGGCCAAAATGGGCTTGGTCCTTAAGGGGTTAAATAAAAGGTGGTGATGACTACAAATTTTGCCGATATTGACATTACTGTGCATGTCCATTTCTGACTATTGTTGTATGGAGACTGCCTTTATGCTACAGAGTTTTAATAGTGCTCCTTTCTTGGTATAAAAAATTGTACACATATACAGACATATATATAGTTGTAGAAGAGACCGCAGCACACATGTAGAAGTCCAATATAAAAAAGTGGATTTATTCCATAAAACAGCGAGCAAACAGAAAGCTACGTTTCGGTAGTCTCACACCACCATCTTCAGGCATAGTGCATTGTGCAAACACTGACTCTTAACCCTTTAAGGACCCAGCCATTTTACACCTCAGGACCCGGCCATTTTTTGCAATTCTGACCACTGTCACTTTAAACATTAATAACTCTGGAATGCTTTTAGTTATCATTCTGATTCCGAGATTGTTTTTTCGTGACATATTCTACTTTAACATAGTGGTAAAATTTTGTGGTATCTTGCATCCTTTCTTGGTGAAAAATCCCAACATTTTATGAAAAATTTGAAAATTTTGCATTTTTTTAACTTTGAAGCTCTCTGCTTGTAAGGAAAATGGATATTCCAAATAATTTTTTTTTTTATTCACATATACAATATGTCTATTTTATGTTTGCATCATAAAATTTACGTGTTTTTACTTTTGGAAGTCACCAGAGGGCTTCAAAGTTCAGCAGCAATTTTCCAATTTTTCACAAAATTTCCAAACTCACAATTTTTCATGGACCAGTTCAGGTTTGAAGTGGATTTGAAGGGTCTTCATATTATAAATACCCCACAAATGACCCCATTATAAAAACTGCACCACCCAGAGTATTCAAAATGACATTCAGTCCGCGTTTTAACCCTTTAGGTGTTTCACAGGAATAACAGCAAAGTGAAGGAGAAAATTCACAATCTCCATTTTTTACACTCGCATGTTCTTGTAGACCCAATTTTTGAATTTTTACAAGGGGAAAAAGGAGAAAATGTATACTTATATTTGTAGCCCAATTTCTCTCGAGTAAGCACATACCTCATATGTCTATGTAAAGTGTTCGGTGGGCGCAGTAGAGGGCTCAGAAGCGAAGGAGCGACAAGGGGATTTTGGAGAGTACGTTTTTTTGAAATGGTTTTTGGGAGGCATGTTGCATTTAGGAAGCCCCTATGGTGCCAGAACAGCAAAAATCCCCCACATGGCATACCATTTTGGAAACTAGACCCCTTGAGGTACGTAACAAGGAATAAAGTGAGCCTTAATACCCCACAGGGGTTTCACGACTTTTGCATATGTAAAAAAATAAAAATAAAATTTCACTAAAATGTGTGTTTCCCCCCAAATTTCACATTTTTGCAAGGGTTAATAGCAGAAAATACCCCCCAAACATTGTAACCCCATCTCTTCTGAGTATGAAGGTACCCCATAAGTTGACCTGAGGTGTACTATGGGTGAACTACAATGCTCAGAAGAGAAGGAGTCATATTTGGCTTTTTGAGAGCAAATTTTGCTCGGGGGCATGTCGCATTTAGGAAGCCCCTATGGTGCCAGGACAGCAAAAAAAAAACACATGGCATACCATTTTGGAAACTAGACCCCTTGTGGAACGTAACAAGAAATAAAGTGAGCCTTAATACCCCACAGGGGTTTCACGACTTTTGCATACGTAAAAAAAAAATTAAAAAAAATCACTAAAATGTGTGTTTCCCCCCAAATTTCACATTTTTGCAAGGGTTAATAGCAGAAAATACCCCCCAAAATTTGTAACCACATCTCTTCTGATTATGGAGGTACCCCATAAGTTGACCTGAAGTGCACTACGGGCGAACTACAATGCTCAGAAGAGAAGGAGTCATATTTGGCTTTTTGAGAGCAAATTTTGCTCGGGGGGCATGTCGCATTTAGGAAGCCCATATGGTGCCAGGACAGCAAAATAACCCCCACATGGCATACCATTTTGGAAACTAGACCCCTTGAGGAACGTAACAAGGCATAAAATGAGCATTTACCCCCCACTGGTGTCTGTCATATCTTTGGAACAGTGGGCTGTACAACATTTTTAATTTGCACAGCCCACTGTTCCAAAGATCTGTCAGACACCAGTGGGGGGTAAATTCTCACTGCACCCCTCATTACATTCCGTGAGGGGTGTAGTTTCCGAAATGGGGTCACATGTGGGGTTTTGTTTTTTTTGCGTTTGTCAAAACCGCTGTAACAATTAGCCACCCCTGTGCAAATCACCTCAAATGTACATGGCGCACTCTCCCTTCTGGGCCTTGTTGTTAGCCCCCAGAGCAGTTTGCGCCCACATATGGGGTACCTCCGTACTCGGGAGAAATTGTGTTACAAATTTTGTGGCGCTTTTTTCCCCTTTACCTCTTGTCAAAATGAAAAGTATAGGGCAACACCAGCATGTTAGTGTAAAAAGTTTATTTTTTTTTACACTAACATGCTGGTGTAGACCCCAACTTCACCTTTTCATAAGGGGTGAAAGGAGAAAAAGACCCCCAAGATTTGTTAGTCAATTTCTCCCGAGTACGGCGATACCCCATATGTGGCCCTACTCTGTTGCCTTGAAATACCACAGGGCTCCAAAGTGAGAGCGCCATGCGCATTTGAGGCCTGAATTAGGGATTTGCATAGGGGTGGACATAGGGGTATTCTACGCCAGCGATTCCCAAACAGGGTGCCTCCAGCTGTTGCAAAACTCCCAGCATGCCTGGACAGTCAACGGCTGTCTGGCAATACTGGGAGTTGTTGTTTTGCAACAGCTGGAGGCTCCATTTTGGAAACCGTGGCGTACCAGGCGTTTTTCATTTTTATTGGGGAGGGGAGGGGGGCTGTGTAGGGGTATGTGTATATGTAGTGTTTTTTACTTTTTATTTTATTTTGTGTTAGTGTAGTGGTGTGTAGTGTTTTTAGGGTACAGTCACACGGGCGGGGGATTACAGCGAGTTTGAGCTGCCGCGCAAAATTTGCTGCATCGCAAACTTGCAGCCTGATACTCACTGTAAGCCCCCTGCCCATGTGAGTGTACCCTGTACATTCACAGGGGGGGGGGCCTCCAGCTGTTGCAAAACTACTACTCCCAGCATGCCTGAGAATGTTTGGGAGTTGTGGTTTTGCAACAGCTGGAGGCACACGGGTTGGGAAACACTGAGTTAGGAAACAATGTTTCCCAACCAGTGTGCCTCCAGCTGTTGCAAAACCACAACTCCCAAACATTCTCAGGCATGCTGGGAGTAGTAGTTCGGCAACATCTTTAGAGCCAGATGTTGCCGAACTACAACTCCCAGCATGCTTGGAGTTGTAGTTTTGCAACATCTGGAGGACTACAGTTTGCAGACCACTGATACAGTGGTTCCCAATCTGTGCCCTTCCAGATGTTGCAAAACTACAACTCCCAGTATGCCAAAACTGTCCAGGCATGCTGGGAGTTGTAGTTCTGCAACATCTGAAGGGCCAGATGTTACAGCACTACAACTCCCAGCATGCCTGGACAGTAAGGGCATGCTGAGGATGTGTAGTTTTGCAACATCTGGAAGGGCACAGTGGTCTCCAAACTGTGGACCTCCAGATGTTGCAAAACTGCAACTCCCAGCATGCCCAGACGCCAAGGGCTGTCTGGGCATGCTGGGAGTTGTAGTTTACAGGGTCCTATTACAGCAATGCATGTCGCTTTACGGCGACGTGCATTGCTGTAAAGGGCCCGACCGCGGCTGAAGATCGACTCACCTGTCGCCGCTGCCGCCGTCTTCATCGTCCGGATCCGGGTCTTCAGGGACGAGGTAAGTACCGGGGCCGGTCCCCAGCACTCCCCCGTCCCCCGCCGCGTCCTCCGGTCTTCCTCCCGTCCTCTCCGGACTTTCAGGGGCCGGGCAGGACGGGAGGAAGTAACCGCCCCCCTCCTGCGATTGGTCGGTTAACTAACCGACAGATCGCAGGGGATCGGAGGAGGTGGCCGGCTTGCCACCTCGCTCCGATACTCCAGCATGGTCCTGGCTGTCTGTGACAGCCGGGATCATGCGAAATTACCGGGCGGTCGGGTCCCAGAGACCCGATCAGCCCGGTATCGCCGCAGATCGCAAGGGCGATTTCCCTTGCGATTTGCGGCGATCGCCGACATGGGAGGCCTACATGGCCCCCCTCGGCGTTTGCCCTGGATGCCTGCTGAAGGATTTCAGCAGGCATCCAGTTCCGATCTCTGCCCGGCGAGCGGCAGAGACCGGAAAACGCCATGACGTATGCATACGTCATGGGTCCTTAAGGCCCAGGGTGTGAAGACGTATGCATACGTCATGGGTCCTGAACAGGTTAAATAGCCACAAATGACATCATCAAATTCATTACAACCAATCAAATTCAAGTTTGACAATCATATACATAAAGTGCATGTGCATAAAAAATTTAAACAATATGAACATATTACAAAATAAGCATTGTGCAGTAATCATGTGCAATTATATATATAGGTATCCAAAAAGATCATGTGCAAATAATTATCCATATGTGTTTTGGGATACCAAGGTGATGAGTAAAGTGACAGTGCAATTAAAATCAATATCAGGAGGGCATGAAGGGGGCGGAACACTCCCCATGAGTTCAGTACATCAGTATAGTTAGCGTGGGTCATAGTAAACTGCACAGAAGCAGGCAAAAGTCCACGTCCGCACCCCAGAGGGGAGGATCTGCCTCGCGTCCCACGTGACAAGGCTCAGCCAGTTATGGAGTGGCATAGTATCTCCAAGGAGACCACAAGTGTCAGTATATGCGCATGCGTACATAGCAACTGAGTGTTATCGCCCCATGTTGTAAACGGGCAGTTTTTTCTGAATGAAGGGCAAACTGGCCGGATCCCAGCGCACCATGAAATCTTTGATTCCAAGTGCACTGCACTATACGGGGGGACTCCAGCAGCGCCGGAGAGACACTGCAGGCACCCCCCAGTCCGGACAGTCACCCCATCACTCAGAGAACCAGACAAAGAGGATGTAACAAGTAAGGCCATCTCAGTGCTAGACAGAAACACAGATAATTATTAATATGCAAGAAAGAACATGGCATAAGCCTCAGATCACATCAGTAATTCAAGGCAGATCACCATCCCCGCCGGTGATGATACATAAAAACAATAAGAAAATGATATAGGGCATTTTGGTGAGACATTCTATTCCCCTTCCATGTCCAGACCTGAAAAAACCACTTGATTGGGGATGGATACCCCCAGATCCCAGAATTTCAGCAGCGACCACTGATCTCGTAAGGTAGGGCCCCTAACTTAAGGGATAAGCTAGTTAAAACAGATGTTTCAATTAAGCCATCTAACAGACAAACATTTGTAACTATTGAGAATAAAGGATGTTTCCCCTGCTGCGCATGTGTGAATTGCAAGCATGCACAGAGGGGCAACAATTTTATACATCCCCAAAATGGAACAGTTCATAAAATTAAGTTCTACCTCACATGCCCTTCAGACTACATTATCTATGTGTTGTGGTGTCCATGCTGTTTGGTATACGTAGGAGAGACGACCAATGACTTTAAAACCCGTCTAAATCAGCATAGCTACAGCATCAGAAAAAGGAGGTTTGATCTACCTGTATCCAAGCACTTCGTGGAGTTAGGGCACCATGAACGGGAACTTAAAGCGATGATAGTCGACCACATCCCGCCCCTAAAACGTGGGGGAGACAGGATTCCCATTTTGAAAAAACGTGAATTACAATGGATTTTTAAGTTGGGCTCCCTCAAAGCTAAACATGGAATTTAAGACAAGCAATAAGATGTTTACTAGATGAATAATATTCGGTCCCCATGAAATTAATGACCCATGCTTTGTGTAGGACTTGTACAAACACAGTAGAATATCTTTTATCAGGTCTGGACATGGAAGGGGAATAGAACGTCTCACCAAAATGCCCTATATCATTTTCTTATTGTTTTTATGTATCATCATCGGCGGGGATGGTGATCTGCCTTGAATTACTGATGTGATCTGAGGCTTATGCCATGTTCTTTCTTGCATATTAATAATTATCTGTGTTTCTGTCTAGCACTGAGATGGCCTTACTTGTTACATCCTCTTTGTCTGGTTCTCTGAGTGATGGGGTGGCTGTCCGGACTGGGGGGTGCCTGCAGTGTCTCTCCGGCGCTGCTGGAGTCCCCCCGTATAGTGCAGTGCACTTGGAATCAAAGATTTCATGGTGCGCTGGGATCCGGCCAGTTTGCCCTTCATTCAGAAAAAACTGCCCGTTTACAACATGGGGCGATAACACTCAGTTGCTATGTACGCATGCGCATATACTGACACTTGTGGTCTCCTTGGAGATACTATGCCACTCCATAACTGGCTGAGCCTTGTCACGTGGGACACGAGGCAGATCCTCCCCTCTGGGGTGCGGACGTGGACTTTTGCCTGCTTCTGCGCAGTTTACTATGACCCACGCTAACTATACTGATGTACTGAACTCATGGGGAGTGTTCCGCCCCCTTCATGCCCTCCTGATATTGATTTTAATTGCACTGTCACTTTACTCATCACCTTGGTATCCCAAAACACATATGGATAATTATTTGCACATGATCTTTTTGGATACCTATATATATATAATTGCACATGATTACTGCACAATGCTTATTTTGTAATATGTTCATATTCTTTACATTTTTTATGCACATGCACTTTATGTATATGATTGTTGTCACATATTGTAACTTGAATTTAATTGGTTGTAATGAATTTGATGATGTCATTTGTGGCTATTTAAGAGTCAGTGTTTGCACAATGCACTATGCCTGAAGATGGTGGTGTGAGACTACCGAAACGTAGCTTTCTGTTTGCTTGCTGTTTTATGGAATAAATCCACTTTTTTATATTGGACTTCTACATGTGTGCTGCGGTCTTTTCTACAACTATTTGAAGTTGGGGCTCCTAACCAGTACCCCTGTGACGGCGCGCACCTTTTCTATATATTTATTCTATCTATGCGGATGTGCTGCTTTTTTTTGCTGAATATATATATATATATATATATATATATATATATACATCCACACACACACACACACACACACTAAAATTGTGCTTATGTTCTATACCAAAAACAATGTGCTGTCAGCCTATGGAAAACAATTGTAAAAACCATTAAACAACAAGCCATTGTCCCAGCATGCTAATAAATTCAGCTGCTATGCGCAGCATTTCTAGACTAAAACTGCAGGGACAAGCAAGTCTGCATGACTGCTGAGCGTAGCTGAAAATTGCCATGTTTAGGCTGAACACTCATCAATTATATAGACATTTGTTTTGCTGCATTTACCACACAGAGTATAAAGATTTTAAGGGTAACTCCTTCTTTGCGTAATACAGAGGGAATGACGCATGCATATATCCCAATACACTATCATTAACCAAAATGATCCATTTGGTTAACTGAAATAAAGCGGCTGCACTAAACTCTCTCTTATAAGAGACTTTCCAGCTGCTCAACATTAAAGGGGTACTCCGGGAAAAAAATAAATAAATTCATATCGACTGGCTCCAGAAAGTTAAACAGATTTGTAAATTACTTCTATTAAAAAAATCTTTATCCATCCAGTACTTATCAGCTGCTGTATACTACAGAGGAAGTTGTGTAGTTGTTTCCAGTCTGACCACAGATCTCTCTGCTGACACCACATTAAATGCAGTACAGTTCCCCCACAGACATACAGCCTTCAGCCATATATAGTGTATGGCTGGAGGCTGTATGCCTATGTACTGGCCCACTTCAGTTCTCCATCCACCACTCCTCCGGTCCGGCCATAGCAGTAAGTCCCAGGACCTGAGGAGCGGTGGTCGGAGCACTGAAGCTGATGTGCCACTGGTAACACTTACCAAGCTGGCCAGCGCACGTCCTGCTCGCTGCTCCGCTCCTCCGCGCTCCGTTGCTATGGGCGCACGCACGGGACGTCAGTGACTTCCCTGCGTGCGCTACCTCCCGGTGGCCCCTGAGTTTTTAAAGTAAATGCAGTGCTGCAGAGAGGTAACCGGGGCATCACTGTGTCCCAAAAACATATTTCGGGACACAGGGATGTCCTTAGGCAGTGGCGGCAGGCGGGCCAGATAAATGTCCTCGGCGGGCCGCATGTGGTCCGCGGGCCGTAGTTTGAGGACCCCTGCTCTAGACAGTTCCCGACATGGACAAAGGTGTCAGCAGACAGGACTGTGGTCAGACAGAAAAGAACTAGTCAACTTCCTGTGGAGCATACAGTAGCTGATAAGTACTGGAAGGATTTAGATTTTTTAATAGAAGTAATTTACAAATCTGTTTAACTTTCTGCCACCAGTTGATTTGAATTATTTTTTTTTGACCGGAGTACCCCTTTAACATCCATACAGCTACATAGAAATGTGAGCTATTTTCTGTTATTGTGGGACATTTTTCACAGGCCCTGTTCACATCTATGGTTATCATATGTTATTAACCCCTTAAGGACACATGACGTTCTCATACGTCTCCATTTCCGAGTCCTTAAGGACACATGACGTATGAGAACGTCATGTGTTTTACCGGCCCCCCGCAACCATCTGGAGCGGAGCCGGTCCCCGATGCCTGCTGAAATCGTTCAGCAGGCATCGGGGCATATCGCCCAGGGGGGTCATTATGACCCCCCATGTCGGCGATGGCCGCAGATCGCTGGACAATTCAGTCCAGCGATCTGCGGCGGATTCCGGGTCAATCGGGTCTCCAGTGACCCGGAATTATTGGCTGATCGGGGCCGTCAGAGACGGTCCCCATCAGCCAGAGCCAGCAGGGGTGAGGTGGCACTGGTGCCACCTCACGATCACCCTGATTCGTCGGCCGGATTACCGGCCGACCAATCAGGGCACCTGCTGCGGGTGTCACTCCCGCAACCCGCTCCGCCCCTCTTCCGGAGGACGTGAGCGGGTGCGGGAAGACGACCCCCGGTGCTGGGGACCCCGATCCCCGGCGTCCCTGTTGGGGTCGGGGCCCCAGGAGCAGCGGCGGCGGCGGAGACGACGAGGGACTGACCTGTGCGGCGAGGATCGTTGGAGGTGAGTGACAGCCTCCTGCTGTTGCTTAGCAACAGCTCCCAGCATGCAAAAAGGGCATGCTGGGAGCTGTAGTTATGCAACAGCAGGAGGCAGACCACCACAACTCCCAGCATGCCCTTATGGGCATGCTGGGACTTGTAGTTTTGCAACAGCTGGAGGCACATTCTTTCTATGGAAAAGTGTACCTTCAGCTGTTGTGTAACTACAACTCCCAGCTTGCACAATCAGCTAAAGTGCATGCTGGGAGTTGTAGTGGTGCATCTGGTGGTTGCATAACTACAACTCCCAGCATGCCCGTTGGCTGTCGGTGACTGCTGAGAGTTGTAGTTTTGCAACAGCTGAAGGCACACTGAGTTAAGTAGTAAACCAGTGTGTCTCCAGCTGTTGCATAACTACAATCCCCAGCATCCCCAGCCAAAGTAGTATGCCTCCAGCTGTTGCATAACTACAACACCCAGCATGCCCTTCCGCTGTCCGTACATGCTGGGGGTTGTAGCTTTTGCAACAGCTGAAGGCACACTGGTTGCAAAACACTGAGTTTGTTACCAAACTCGGTGTTTCACAACCAGTGTGCCTCCAGCTGTTGCAAAACTACAACTCCCAGCATGCACTGATAGACCGTACATGCTGGGAGTTGTAGTTTTGCAACAGCTGGATGTTCCCCCCCCAATGTGAACGTACAGGGTACACTCACACGGGCGGAGGATTACAGTTAGTATCCGGCTGCAAGTTTGAGGTACGGCAAAATTTCTGCCGCAGCTCAAACTGCCAGCGAGAAACTACTGTGAACCCCCCGCCCGTGCGACTGTACCCTAAAAACACTACACTACACTAACACAAAATAAAATAAAAAGTAAAAAACACTACATATACACATACCCCTACACAGCCCCCCTCCCCAATAAAAATGAAAAACGTCTGGTACGCCACTGTTTCCAGAACGGAGCCTCCAGCGGTTGCAAAACTACAACTCCCAGCATGCACTGATAGACCGTACATGCTGGGAGTTGTAGTTTTGCAACAGCTGGATGTTCCCCCCCCCCCCCCAATGTGAACGTACAGGGTACACTCACATGGGCGGAGGATTACAGTAAGTATCCGGCTGCAAGTTTGAGCTGCGTCAAATTTTCTGCCGTAGCTCAAACTGCCAGCGAGAAACTACTGTGAACCCCCCGCCCGTGCGACTGTACCCTAAAAACACTACACTACACTAACACAAAATAAAATAAAAAGTAAAAAACACTACATATACACATACCCCTATACAACCCCCCTCCCCAATAAAAATGAAAAACGTCTGGTACGCCACTGTTTCCAAAATGGAGCCTCCAGCTGTTGCAAAACAACTACTCCCAGTATTGCCAGATAGCCGTTGACTGTCCAGGCATGCTGGGAGTTTTACAACAGCTGGAGGCACCCTGTTTGGGAATCACTGGCGTAGAATACCCCTATTTCCACCCCTATGCAAGTCCCTAATTCAGGCCTCAAATGCGCATGGCGCTCTCACTTTGGAGCCCTGTCGTATTTCAAGGCAACAGTTTAGGGCCACATATGGGGTATCGCCGTACTCGGGAGAAATTGGGCTTCAAATTTTGGGGGGTATTTTCTGCTATTACCCTTTTAAAAAATGTAAAATTTTTGGGAAAACAAGCATTTTAGGTAAAAAATATATGTATTTTTTTACATATGCAAAAGTCGTGAAACACCTGTAGGGTATTAAGGTTCAAATTACCCCTTGTTACGTTCCCCGAGGGGTCTAGTTTCCAAAATGGTATGCCTTTTTTTTTTTTTTGCTGTCCTGGCACCATAGGGGCTTCCTAAATGCGGCATGCCCCCAGAGCAAAATTCACTTTCAAAAAGCCAAATGTGACTCCATCTCTTCTGAGACCTGTAGTGCGCCAGCAGAGCACTTTTCACACCCATATGGGGTGTTTTCTGAATCGGGAGAAATTGGGCTTCAAATTTTGGGGGGTATTTTCTGCTATTACCCTTTTTAAAATTGTAAAAATTTTGGGAAACCAAGCATTTTAGGTAAAAAAAAAATATTTTTTTTTACATATGCAAAAGTCGTGAAACACCTGTAGGGTATTAAGGTTCACATTACCCCTTTTTACGTTCCCCGAGGGGTCTAGTTTCCAAAATGGTATGCCATGTGTTTTTTTTTTGCTGTTCTGGCACCATAGGGGCTTCCTAAATGCGGCATGCCCCCAGAGCAAAATTTGCTTTCAAAAAGCCAAATGTGACTCCTTCTCTTCTGAGACCTGTAGTGCACCAGCAGAGCACTTTTCACCCCCATGCGAGTGTTTTCTGTATCGGGAGAAATTGGGCTTCAAATTTTGGGGGGTATTTTCTGCTATTACCCTTTTTAAAAATGTAAAATTTTTGGGAAACCAAGCATTTTAGGTAAAAAAAATATATATTTTTTTTACATATGCAAAAGTCGTGAATCACCTGTAGGGTATTAAGGTTCACTTTACCCCTTGTTACGTTCCCTGAGGGGTCTAGTTTCCAAAATGGTATGCCATGTGTTTTTTTTTTTGCTGTCCTGGCACCAAAGGGGCTTCCTAAATGCGGCATGCCCCCCAAAAACCATTTGTCGCTCCTTCCCTTCTGAGCCCTCTACTGCGCCCGCCGAACAATTAACATAGACATATGAGGTATGTCCTTACTCGAGAGAAATTGGGTTTCAAATACAAGTAAAAATTTTTTCCTTTTTATCCCTTGCAAAAATTCAAAAATTGGGTCTACAAGAACATGCGAGTGTAAAAAATGAAGATTTTGAATTTTCTCCTTCACTTTGCTGCTATTCCTGTGAAACACCTAAAGGGTTAATACACTTACTGAATGTTTTTTTGAATACTTTAGGGGGTGTAGTTTTTATAATGGGGTCTTTTATGGGGTATTTCTAATATGAAGACCCTTCAAATCCACTTCAAAACTGAACTGGTCCCTGAAAAATAGTGAGTTTGAAAATGTTGTGAAAAATTTCAAAATTGCTACTGAACTTTGAAGCCCTATGGTGTCTTCCAAAAGTAAAAACTCATAAATTTTATGATGCAAACATAAAGTAGACATATTGTATATGTGAACCCCAAAAAAATATATTTTGAATATCCATTTTCCTTACAAGCAGAGAGCTTCAAAGTTAGAAAAATGCAAAATTTTAATTTTTTTCATCAAATTTTGGGATTTTTCACCAAGAAAGGATGCAAGTTACCATAAAATTTTACCACTAAGTTAAAGTAGAATATGTCACGAAAAAACAATCTCGGAATCAGAATGATAACTAAAAGCATTCCAGAGTTATTAATATTTAAAGTGACAGTGGTCAGAATTGCAAAAAACGCTCCGGTCCTTAAGGTATAAAATGGCCTGGTCCTTAAGGGGTTAAAGCACCTGACATACATACCTAGAGTGTCCATAGGGTTATATTAGCTTGAATACACCCAAATGAGTGTCCTTTCACCCTCTGTAAGACTGTAATATGTTATACGCTATTCCATATATATATATATACGGATCCTCAAAAATGTACATTAAATGGAAGTCATAACAGTCTGCTATTTGGCATCCATCAAAAGCATTTTTTAAGTGTACCTGTCATTTGCAAAAACTTTGAAATAATGTAGATAATAACATTAAATGTATATTTGTAACATACATTAGTGAAAAAATTTGTATATTGTCTTACACAGCTATTGTCACACTAAGGGTCCATTCACACGGTAGAATTTCCGCTTTCGGAATTCTACCTCAAATTAAAGCCCATAGACTCCTATGGGATTCCGCACTCCCATTCACACTTCTGAATTTGGAAATTTAGAAGTGTGAATGGGAGTGAGGAATCCCATAGAAGTCTATGGGCTTTAATTTAAGGCGGAATTCCGCAAGAGGAAATTCTGCTGTGTGAATAGACCCTTAGGCTAGGTTCACACTACTGAAATTCCGCCTGTCTGATTGCAAAAGTTTGACAGAGTAATTTCCGCCTCCAAAGCCTATTTTCTGTTGCAGGCAGAATTTTGTTATTTCTGTGAGTATTCCGCCGCTATTCCACCCCCAATTCAAAAAGCTAATTTGAAGCAGAAAACAGTGGGAGTGCACTAAGGACCAAAGTTCAGCCCCTTTTGGACTATTTGGTCACATGACCAGAACCAGGTTAAAATTCCAACTAAACTACGTACGGAAATTCTACCTGCAATCTGCTTCCAATCTGCCTCCATTCCGCGTTGGGTATAAATCCGCCTTCAAATGAGAGTCCCACTGAAGTTAATGGGATTCTGGAGCGAAAATCTGCCTGAAGAAAGAGCACCACCATTGTTTAGGCAGAAATTTGAAAGCGAAAATTCTGCTTTCTGAAGTGTGAATGGGTGCACGGAAAACCCATTGAATCGCATGTACATTTTAGTAAGCAGAATTTCTGTCTGCAATTTCAAAGCGGAATTGCAGGCTCAAATTCTGTAGTGTGAACCTAGCCTTAGACAAGTATGGATAGATCTCTCTGAAATGAAATCAATTTGTGACTATATTAGTAGATTCAGAAGTCAGACTCAGAAACCTAAAGTCGAGAGCCCCAATTGGCACCTCAGGGGATCCTTTGTAGTCCCACTCCTTCCACAGCTGTATTCATAATTCTGCACAAATCATCAGCCATCTCCTGCTAAGTTTTATGTCTCCTTATAGGTGATTAGCATTTTGGGAAATATCTGTACAGCTACAATAGAAAGTATAATTCTATGCTAGTGGTTGTCATGTAAATCCCTGACCAGCAGGGCTGCACCTCAGGGGTTCAATACATTTCTTGTATATGATGAAATGCACACCGCTCCTTACGTCTTCTGTATCCTTGATGTATGGATTGTAATGTGTACCCTGACATGACTCAACCAGAGTTAATGTATTTTCTCCAAGCTCTCAGATCACATCACTTACAAAGTTTTACCGGAACATATTCTCTAATGGTTTTATAATGTCTTGCTTAACTCCCAAGGGGGTGGAAGCGGTATCAGGATCTTATATTAAATTTACTCGGGCGGCTGTGTGGCACAATTTACACACTCATTCTGCATGACTGAAGGCAGGAGAGCATAGGGAAGTGACAGATCTGGACCTGGAGAGCATTTACTTAACCGCTTCTATAAAAATAAATAAATGTTTTCCACCAAATCTTTTTTTGTATTATATAATTAGAAGTGTATTGCTGGGTTTAAAATAAATAATTAAATAGATATAAAAATGAATAAATTATTACCAGTGTGGTGTCCTGGTACAGGACCTTGTCCTGTCCCTGTCTAAAGTCCTCTCAGTTAGAGTACCTCCATTCCACAGGGCTCGCCCCTTGGTTGTCTCATATAAGTGTATTTCGGTAAAGTGCACAAATGTATAGGACCTACCTGGGTCACGTGATATATTATAATGGTTGTACAGATATTTAGGACCTTCCTGGGTCATGTGATGTACCCAGAGTTCTCTGGGTTCAGGACCCACAGGCTTTGAAGCCAATGGGATTAGTCCAGCCCCTTAGTATATAAGGGGCTGTAGTCACTAAATTCACTCTCTTGTTCCTGCTCTTAGTTTCGGACTATCAAGCAAGCACAATCAGCATATCTCAATTCATCTCATCTAGGCCAAAGCCTAAAGAACCATCAGCCACTAAAACCATGAGTTATAAAGCTCTGTTTACTAAATCCTTGTGACTACTATTCAACTCAACTTATACAATTAGTAGCACAGTGGCCTGCTTAAAGCTAAAGACTACTAGTCCGAGCAAAGCCTGTGAGGAACCTGCATCCCAGTTACCTCAAGAGAAACTGTATGTTTATAAAGGCTGTTTGCATAAGAAGTTCAGTAAAAGTTCCAGTTATCTCATAAATTCTGCTGTGGACATTACATATATTATCCTGCCGTTTGTGGACCGTTTGTCGGCAGGGCCTTCTATACAAAACAACCATACCCTGGCTTCACAACAAATCAAGGGTTAAAACCACCAGACCCTGCAACATCACCACATCAGTAAGCAGGATAATTCTGCACTCAGTGAGTGGGCTCTGACTGGATTGCATTTAGTGTCTTTATTACGTATATATATATATATATATATATATATATATATATATATATATATCTCTGAGAGGCAGGCAGCACAACCCAAATGTAGCTCTCGGCAGGAAACGGGGAGCAAATGGAAAAACATGCAGTCCCAGTCGCAGACCACATATACAAATTGCAAACGATGCAAAGATCCAGCAGCACATCCAGGGTTATTCGGTGAAACACAGCAGTGCTTTATTGACCCATGTTCACAAACATTACGTTTCGACGGTATCACACAGTCTATCAAGCATGGTGTACAAGTAATCAAGATAGCATTTTATAAGGTGCAACATCAGTAAACTCATTATCCAATTCATTAATTCATTTACAGAATATTTTTATTGTGCTATAAAGTAGTAAAATGTAACAAAAAAAACCTATATAAATTTGGTATTACTGTAATTCAACTGACATGCAGAATAAAGATACTGTATAATGTTATTTTTTTCAGTATGGTGAATGATTTGAATTTGAAATGAAAAAAATAACAACAAAATAATTTTTTTAATTTCCCCTGCAAAAAAAGTTAATAAGAATTAAAGGAGTAGTCTACTGAAAAGTAACTTCAGTCCATTGTGCCCGAGCTGCGAAAAAAAAAAAAAAAACTTTAACTCGCCTTCCTCAGTTCTCCCGGAGCACTGCTACAGCTGATTGGTCCTCCAGTCCGGTCTTTTAATGTGTGCACGGATCGTCACACTCTGCTCAGCCTATCACCAGTCACAGCGACGTCCCGTCTTGGCCAGTGATAGGCTGAGTCAGTGTGACGATCCGTGCACACGGAAGAAGACCGGACTAGAGGACCGAACAGCTGTAGTGCTGCTCCGAGGGAAGGCAGGAAGGTGAGTTAAAGTTTGTTTTCTTTTTTTTTTTTGCAGCCCTGGCTTTTCAGTAGACTATTACTTTAAATAATATGATATATGAACTGAAAAATGGTGGCATTAAAGAAGTACACCTTGTGCTGCAAAAAACAAGGCCTCAAATGGCTTTGTCAATGGGAAAATAAAATTTTATGGCACTTGGAAGGCGACGTTGGGAAAAAAATGGTTGGGCATTAAAGGGGTTATCTGGCAAAATCTTTTTGCTTAAAATGTGTAATAAATAAAAAACAAAAAGCTAATCACTGGCTGATCAGGGACACTGCTGCAGCCAGTGATTTACTGAGCATGATGTGCAGCCCCGGGAAGTGCAGTATGGATGTGATGCTGGATGTCACAGGAGGATGTCACTTGTTGCGCCATCCAGGCAGAGACTGAGGGAGACGTGATCAGTGTTCCCTGAGAACCTGGAAAGTTTAGAAGAAGGGTTAACAGAGTGCTAAGAGTACATTTAAGGGGTATTCCGGGATTTTTGTTTCTTTGAATGTAAGACTGGGCAGCAAAGTTAGTCTAGTCACTAATATACTTCACTTACCTGTGTTTCGTGGCTGGTATCAAATTTCTTTGTCATTCTTCCCAGGAAGTTCATTTTTTGCAGCCTACAAAATGAGTTTGGTCTCTGACTTTCCCAGCTTGCTGTGCGACCCAAGACAGTACATCACAAGTCAGGTGCTGAAAGGGGGCATGGCTGCTTTGTCTGTTGTGTAAGAAGCCAGTCTCCTGATGATGTTACGGTGTCGGGAAAGTCATGTGATCAAAAGGAGTGAGGCTGTGCTGCAGGGGAGGGTTTGACACGTGTGTGGTGGGAGGGAAATAAGTCACCCCCCCCACCTTGAAACAAAGTAACCTAGGGATTGTAGTCTGAGGGGGGCCGCAGAAACAAAAAGTAGCCAATTCCTAAAAACAAGCCAGCAGTGTAATGGGGGACACAGGACACGACCATTTAGCAAAAACACGAGCACAGATCCTTGGTAAGCATGTCCATTACTGTATGACACTTCATTACTAAAGTCCTCTTATGTTGGATAACCCCTTTAAGCATGTTACTCATATGCCAATAAGATGGCATTATACAAGATAAACAACCATATGCCAATAAGATGGCATTATACAAGATAAACAAGATCTTTACCTTGCAAAATAGAACACAAACTCAAGCCAAAAACAACCATAATACCTCAAAAAGCATAAGAAAGTAAACCGAGAGTGAGGACTGCAGTCTCTTCTACCTGATACAGGAGGAAACAGACTCACCATGCCCTTTATTAATGAGGTTATTTATAATGCCTCTTTAGCATAGTTAATTATAGAATACTAATCAATGTTTCTTCTGACTCTATTCAGGAACTGAAACTTTAACCCCTTCAGTGCTGCCTACGGACGTCCAGGAAACACACGTGTGGTAGCCCTTGGGGGGTGTATGGTAGTGGTGGTATGGTAACGGTATATGAGGGGTTAATATTAACCCTGTCACTCGTGACACCAGGGTGAGGGCTGGTATTATTGAGGTATAGCTTCGGCCTATCGCCGCCCTTCCCAGAAACGACAGGCGTATGCAGATAATGACTGAAGGTCCACACTGGAGTTAAACTTGAACTGAAGTAAACTTTACTCTTGAACTTGCGGTACATTCAGAATACAGTAACAGTCTCTGTCATACACTTGCATAGACTTCAATGACTGACAGTTGCTGTGGACCTTGCGTCTTTTGCAGATTAATAGAATCAAGGTAATTGGTGCGTGGATCCGTCCATATTTAGGGGTAGATTAGGTCCGGTAGTCCCGCAGAGTGTTTGGGGATTGATACACTCTATAACTATAATTGTTCAGCCGTTGCCGCAAGGCTCGTGCCTAACTCACTGCGATTACTGTTGTACAGGTCTTCTCTCATCAAAAGCACAGGAGCAAGAGAACTAATATGGCTGCAGCGTCCCTTATATGGACAGGGGGCGGAGCCTAATTTGATAGGTCCAAGGTCAGCTGTCACTCACCGTCACACAGGCTTCTGGGTGATCATCTGACTTCCTATACACAGAATAATACCAAAACGAGGCTAGAAATACCAAAGTGAGGCCTGGAACGCATCCAGAGTGAGGCTTGGACCCGAAGGCCCTGCAACGCCACAGAAACAAGTAATTAACCATTTATTTACATATATTATGCTATTTACATTAACCTATGGATAAATTAGAGATTTATACACTAGAATAGAGGCGACTAGGGGTAGACTGGCTAAGAGGGATCCCTAAGTCCTAGGGACTCTGGCTATGGGGACCCATAAATAAACAAGTACCGTATAGAATGCGGTACTGGGACACCGCACACGCTACATACATTTTAAAAAAAAATTTCTTCAAAAATGTTCCTGTGAATAGCAATTTATTCATGTTAAATAGTCCATGCAAAATGAGATAATTTAACCCCCGGCCTGAACACTGGGGCTTGTCTGCCATGGTTCACACTGTTTAACATAATAGGAAGTTGATTCTATGTGGCCTTCATGCAAAGCCAATACAGATTCCATGTTAGTCTATGTTCACATAGGGGATTTCTGCTGAGTCCCATTGACTTTAGGGTACATTCCCACACGGCGTATTTGCTGCGTATTTGCTGCTGCGTATTTTATTTTCTCTGTTGAAGTCAATGGGTAGGAAAATACGCAGCACCAAATACGCAGCAAAATACGCCGTGTGGGAACGTACCCTTAGGGTGCGTTCACATGTGCGTATTTTTGCTGCAGATCTGCTGCAGATTTTGCTGCCTATTGATTTCAATGGGCAATTAAATCTGCTGAAGCAAATCTGCAGCAGATCTGCAGCAGAAAATACGCACATGTGAATGTCCCCTTAGGGTGCGTTCCCACACGGCGTATACGCAGCGTATTTAACGCTGCACAAAATTTACGTCAGCAGCAGGAAATACGCTGCGTATTCCTTGCTCACTATACACACAGGGCTTTCCGGCGGCAGTCCTATGTGTGTAGCGAGTTTTGGAGGCGGAGCCGTGCGTCACAGCCACGCCGGCACACGGACCTGCCTCCAAAACTCACTGCACACATAGGGCTGCCACAGGAAAGCCCTGTGTGTATAGTGAGCAAGGAATATGCAGCGTATTTCCCGCTGCTGACGTAAATTTTGCGCAGCGTCAAATACGCTGCGTATACGCCGTGTTGGAACGCACCCTTAATGGGAATCCGGCATCAGCATAAAGAATAGACATGTTCTTTCTACCGATTCTGCTTGAAAATGCAATTCATTGTCTGAATACAACTATAAACTATGTGAGGGCTTGTTTTTTGCGGGGTGAGCTATAGTTGTTATTGATACAATTTGATCACATTTGTTTTCAATTCTTTTGGACACAAGATAAGCAAAAACTACATGTTTTTTTTCTTTTTGTCGTTTGTGTGAAATAAATTACATTTTCTTCCCCCCCCCCCCCCCCCCCCCCCCCAATAATAAAAGTCTATCTGGAAAGGTTCTTCATCTTGAAGCTTTAAAGCAATAATACTATACTGGCTGCAAAGGTGTAAATAGCCTCAAGTACTGGAGTCTTCTATTCCTCTAGATTATCATGAAAATTCAGTTGATCCAAGGTTTTTAATCTTTTCTATGTCAAAATTCCTCCTTTCTGTCAGTTACCGCAGTCACAATTATATCCTGGGGAAAGAAATACTATATTCAGCTCAAACCTCATCATATCTCCTCTAACCATTTCCTGAATCGAATCTATTAGAATTCTATGAGTTGTTGCAAAATGGAGCAATAGGATATGCCAGAGATGATTTTGTCTCATTTGCAATTTCAATGTGATTTCTGCAAGAGCTTATAAGATCAATGTATATATATGAGGCTAGCCATTCATGTGTAGGTCTTAAAGGGGTACTCCCCCCCTAGACATCTTATCCCCTTGGGGATTAGATGTCTGATCATGGGGGTCACAGGGGTCCTTTAGAACGCTGGGTGTCGGCGGCGAAGGGTGTGACGTCACACCACGGCCCCTCAATGCAAGTCTATGGGAGGGGGCGTCACCACGCCCCCTCCCATAGACTTGCATTGAGGGGGCGTGGTGTGACATCACAAGGGGGTGTCATCGTGACGTCACGAGCCCCCGCTCCAAGCGTTCGGAACAAAATGTTCCGAACGATGGGGCAGCGGAGTACCCCTTTAATAAAGTTTTTTTTTATTTTTATGCAGTTTCTGAAGCTTAACCCCTTCACAACGAGCGACGTACATGTACGGCGCAGCGAAGTGTCACTTGGCGCGTGGTGACGTACATGTACGTCGCGGGGTTCCCGGGAGCGCCGCGTCACCGGTAGCGGTGATCGGGCCAGGATGACTGCTGTTATCTAACAGCAGGCATCCCGGCACATCGCCAAGGGGGGGTCCTGAACGTGATGGGCGCAAATCGCAGGTCAATTCAGACCTGGTGACCCAGAAAATAAGAGGGGTCGGGGGTGTCCGAGACACCCTCGATCCCCCTGAAGGGATAGGAGTGTGGTGGCAGAGGTGCCACCCCTCCTATCCCTGCTATTGGTCGGCCGAGCGACTGACCGATAGTAGACCGGGGGAGGGGGGGGTTAAAGTTCGGTTCCCCCGCTTTGCCCACCTATTGGTGTCCGGGCAAAACGGGGGAACTGTGCAAGGTCGGCGCCGAAGGTCTCTTACCTCGATCCCGGAGCGCGATCCTCCATGCAGGGATCCCCCACGTGTGGCAGCGGCAGCAATACATCCGGGTCCTGCTAGGTGAGTTGTTGCCTAGCAACATCCTGAGAGCCACAGTTTACAGTGGTCTCTAAACCGTGGCCCTCCAGATGTTGCAAAACTAAAACTCCCAGCATGCCCAGACAGCTGTTTGCTGTGTGGGCATGCTGGGATTTGTAGTTTTGCAATATTTAGAGGGGTTCAGGTTTTAGATCACTAAGTGGTCTCAAACTGTAGCCCTCCAGATGTTGCAAAACTACAACTCTCAGCATGCCCAGACAGCAGTTTGCTGTCTGGGCATGCTGCGAGTTGTAGTTTTGCAACATCTGGAGGACCACAGTTTTGAGACCACTGGACAGTGATTTACAACCTGAACCCCTCTAAATCTTGCAAAACTACAACTCCCAGCATTCAGGAACAGCATAAGGCTGTCTTGGCATGCTGGGAGTTGTACTTGCATGTCTCCAGCTGTTGCATAACTACATCTCCCAGCATGCCCTTCCGCACTCAGTACATGCTGGGAGTTGTAGTTTTGCAACAGCTGGAGGCACACTGGTTGGAAAATACTGAGTTAGATCATAGAACCGAACTCAAGGTTTTCCAACCAGTGTGCCTCCAGCTGTTGCAAAACTACAACTCCCAGCATGCATGGTCTGTCAGTGCATGCTGGGAGTTGTAGTTTTGACCCCCCTCCCATGTGAATGTACAGGCTACATTCACACTGGCAGCAGATTACAGTGAGTTCCCCGCTTCAAATTTGAGCTGCGACAAATTTTCCGCCGCAGCTCAAACTCCTAGCGGGAGACTCCGTGTAATCTGCCTCCAGTGTGAATGTAGCTTAAAAACACTACACTACGCTACACTAACACAAAATAAAGAGTAAAACACTACACATACACACGTACACTGCCCCCCCCCCCCCACCACCCCCCTTCCCCAATAAAAATGAAAAGCGTATTGTACAGCAGTGTTTCTAAGATGGAGCCTCCAGCATTTCTGGACAGCAATTGACTGTCCAAGCATGCTGAGTTTTACAACAGCTGGAGGCACCCTGTTTGGGAATCACTGACATAGAATACCCCTATGTCCACCCCTATGCAAGTCCCTAATTCAGGCCTCAAATGCACATGGCGCTCTCACTTTGGAGCCCTGTCGTATTTCAAGGCAACAGTATAGCGTCACATATGGGGTATCACCGTACTCGGGAGAAATTGCTTAACAAATTTTGGGGGGTATTTTTTCCTTTTACCCCTTATGAAAAGGAACAGTTGGTGTCTACACCAGCATGTTAGTGTAAAAAAAAAAAATAATTACACTAACATGCTGGTGTTGCCCTATACTTTTCATTTTCACAAGAGGTAAAAGGGAAAAACGACCCCCAAAATTTGTAACACAATTTCTCCCGAGTACGGAGATACCCCATATGTGGGCGCAAAGTGCTCTGGGGGCGCACAACAAGGCCCAGAAGGGAGAGTGCACCATGTACATTTGAGGTGATTTGCACAGGGGTGGCTGATTGTTACAGCGGTTCTGACAAACGCAAAAAAAAAAAAACACACCCACATGTGACCCCATTTTGGAAACTACACCCATCGCGGAATGTAATAAGGGGTGCAGTGAGAATTTACAACCCACTGGTGTCTGACGGATCTTTGGAACAGTGGTCCGTGAAAATGAAAAATTTTGCACAGCCCACTGTTCCAAAGATCTGTCAGACACCAGTGGGGGGTAAATGCTCACTGTACCCCTCATTACATTCTGTGAGGGGTCTAGTTTCTTTTTTTTTTTTTTTTTACATATGCAAAAGTCGTGAAACACCTGTGGGGTATTAAGGCTCACTTTATTCATTGTTATGTTCCTCAAGGGGTCTAGTTTCCAAAATGGTATGCCATGTGTTTTTTTTTTTTTTTTTTTTTGCTGTTCTGGCACCATAGGGGCTTCCTAAATGTAACATGCCCCCCAAAAACCATTTCAGAAAAACTTACTCTCCAAAATCCCCTTGTCGCTTCTTCGCTTCTGATCCTTTTCTGCGCCCGCAGAACACTTTACATAGACATATGAGGTATGTGCTTACTCGAGAGAAATTGGGCTACAAATATAATTATACATTTTCTCCTTTTACCCCTTGTAAAAAAAAAAAATTGGATCTACAAGAACATGCGAGTGTAAAAAATGAAGATTTTGAATTTTCTCCTTCACTTTGCTGCTTTTCCTGTGAAACACCTAAAGGGTTAAAACACTTACTGAATGTCATTTTGAATACTTTGGGGGGTGCAGTTATTATAATGGGGTCATTTATGGGGTATTTCTAATATGAAAACCCTTCAAATCCACTTCAAACCTGAACTGGTCTCTGAAAAATTGTGAGTTTGAAAATTTTGTGAAAAATTTCTAAATTGCTGCTGAACTTTGAAGCCCTCTGGTGTCTTCGAAAAGTAAAAACTTGTCAATTTTATGATGCAAACATAAAGCAGACATATTGTATATGTGAATCCAAAAAAACATTTTTTTTGGAATATCCATTTTCCTTACAAGCAGAGAGCTTCAAAGTTAGAAAAATGCAAAATTTTAAATTTTTTCATCAAATTACCACAAAAATTTACCACTATGTTAAAGTAGAATATGTCATGAAAAACAATCTCAGAATCAGAATGATAAGTAAAAGCATTCCAGAGTCCATATTTATCGGGGTATACCACTCACCGGCCTATAACACGCACCCTCATTTTACCAAGGATATTTGGGTAAAAAAAGTTTTTTACCCAAATATCCATGGTAAAATGAGGGTGCGTGTGTGCGCGTGTATACCCCGATATACCCCCAGGAAAGGCAGGGGGAGAGAGGCCGTCGCTGCCCGCTTCTCTCCCCCTGCCTTTCCTGGGTCTAGAGCCCTGCTGCTGGCCCTTCTCTCCCCCTGGCTATCTGCGCCACTCATAGGCGTGCGCAGCCTATTGCATTAGGGTGTATACCCTAAAGTACAAACTCACGCCGCACGCATGCGTATATATATGTATATATATATATATATACATACACACACACACACATATACAAACACACAAATACACTCTTGCTTGCATGCACACATGCATAAACAGATAAGACAGCACTAGATAAATCCATTGTCCCCGTAGTCATCCAGATAGCCAATACGGATACCAAACATGCAAGAAAGTCCAAGACCACAGCACCAAAATTGGAAAAAAGAGCTATTATTTATTGTTTCCTCAAAAAAACTTTTGGGGAACCAATAAACTCCAGTTCTTTTGCACGTATCAGTTTATAATTTTTGGTGCTGTGGTCTTGGACTTTGTTGCAAACCTGTATACCATATAAGTAATTGTATCCAGGATCATATAAAGGTAGATACCAGCTGTGCACAGGATCTGTATACCATATAGGGGATTATAGTTACATCTAGGGACTCACAGGTAACATCATTTCTGATCAGCGATGTCCTCTTTCCTTTTCTTGTGCATCTGGATCAGACTGACATGTCAACTTCTTCCAGGTAAAAACCATCTCTTTAGCATCTGCAGGAAAAACATGTCTGACTCTGCATTTTTCCAGTGCAATGCCCTCTCATAATAAGGAATAGTAAGTACCCCATTAAGTAGGCCTATCCCCCACCATAGACCCCTTCATTAAATAAATACGTCTGAAAGTAGGTAGGTTGTTAGCTAGCTAGATAGGTAGGCAGGTAAGTAGGTAGCTAGCTACATGGGTAGGTTGCAACTATGTCAGTAGCTAGGTATGTTCATAGCTAGGTTGGTTATTAGCTAGATAGCTTGTTAAGTGTCTAGGTAGATTGTTAGCTAACTAAGTAGATAGCCATACAGGTAGGTAGTTAGGTTGCTAGGTAGATAGCTAGGTAGGTAGCAAGGTTGGTTAGTAGCAACATAGGTGGGTAGCTAGCTAGGTAGCCAGGTAGGCAATTAGCTAGGTAGCTATGTAGTTAGGTTGCTAGGTAGATAGATAGCTAGGTAGGTAGCCAGGTAGTTAGGTAGATGGATAGTTAGGTAGGTAGATATTCAGGTTGCTAGATAGCCAGTTAGATAGTCAGGTAGCCAGCTTGCTATGTAGGTAGCCAGGTAGTTAGATAGCCAGGGAAGTAGGAAACCAGGTAGGTAGGTTGTTAGCTAGATTGGCAGGTAGGAATTAACACTTTTCAGGTTAAAATGATGGGTCTCCCAGTACATTAATAATATAGACACTGATTTGAATAGGGACCTTCCATACAATAAAATATACCTTTTATTACGTACCAATAAAATATTGACTTACACTACAAAATATACAGGCTGCCACCTATGGATTAGGACACATTTATCTTATTGCACTTTAGTATAAGTAGTCTCTCAGAATAAACTCCATATAAAGTGCAAAGACAGTGTATAAAAACACACAAAATATACACACAATTAATTAAATATGCGTGACATCACAGGATACACATATGCGGGGGATATTTTCTCCTATTCTGACCCCTATAACTTTTTTTTATTTCTCCTTATATGTCCTGTATGAGGGGCATTTTTTTGCGCCCCGATCTGTGATTTTTAACGGTTCCATTTTTGTTTCGATGGGACCTTTTGATTGCTTTCTTTTGTCTTTTTGATAAAATTCTGGAGTTGCAGTTAGTTACTAACTACAACTCCCAGCATGCCTTGATACAGCCTGTGGCTCAGCAGCTGCCCCAAACGAAAACTACAACTCCCAGCATGTTGGACTATATAGTAGAATATAGTATGGATCAGTGTTTCCCAACCAGTGGTGCCTCCAGCTGTTGCAAAACTGTAACTCCCAGCATGCCCGGACAGCCAACAGCTGTCTGGGCATGCTGGGAGTTGTAGTTTTGCAACAGCTGGAGGCACTCTGGTTGGGAAACACTGGTATAGTATATGGTGCAACATTCTGGTAGTTGGTGGGTTGGTTATATAAATACCGGCCAGGTGGCACCCTACTTTAGACTCCTCTGCCCCCTGCCCCTCTGTCCCCTCCTCCTGTACATTTGCACCTTCCCAGCCCCCTCTGCCACCACTTCTTCGCACTGTTCAGTGACTGTCCCTCCACAGACCCCCTCCCTCACAATCTTTTGATCCCTGACCCCAACAACCCCCCCCCCCCCACACCGCCCTTTTTACCTTTCCGGGCTGCAGATGACATCGGGCGGGCTGTAGATCACGTTGGGCGGCTCCTGGTCACGCCTGGCTGCTGCCTTCTGCAGTGGTTTAAGCTCCGAGCTTCCGTCCTGCTCGGAGCAGCCGGGGCGGGGGGGTGTCCCTGCGCACGGAAGTGTGCTACTCCTAAAGTAGCAGTGTCCCCGGCCAGACCTAATGAACTTGGGACCGGAGGACCTGCCCTGAGTGGGGTCCCTTTCTGCGCGCCAGAGCGGCCCCACTGTTTCACAAATATATTTTAAAAATTGAGGAAGATTTAAAAAAAAGCCGGGGCAGCTGACATCCTGGGCCCAGGCCCCGAATAAAATGACCTAGTGATGCCCCTGAGCCTGGGCTTGATTAGGGTGTGCCCAGGCACACCCCGTGCGCACGCCTATGGCGCCACTGCCCGTTCTGTCCCCCTCTCCCAGGGGGAGAGAAGCGGCGCCGACAGCCAGGGGGAGAGAAGGGGCAGCGGCACCCATTGCCGGCGCCGCTGCCCCGTTGCCTCCCCCCATCCCCGGTGGCATAATTACCTGTTGCCGGGGTCGGGTCCGTGCTGCTGCAGGCCTCCGGCGTGCGTCCCCTGCGTCGTTGCTATGCGCTGCACGGCGCGGCGCATGACGTCAGTGCGCCGCGCCGTGCATAGCAACGACGCAGGGGACGCACGCCGGAGGCCTGGGGCAATGGGGCGCCGGCATCGATAGTCAGGGGGACAGAACGGGCAGCGGCGCCGATAGCCAGGGGGAGTGAAGGGCCGGCAGCAGGGCTCTAGAACCCAGGAAAAGCAGGGGGAGAGAAGCGGGCAGCGACGGCCTCTCTCCCCCTGCCTTTCCTGGGGGTGTATCAGCGTATAACACGCACATAATAGACTTTAGGCTAAAAATTTTAGCCTAAAAAGTGCGTGTTATACGCCGATAAATACAGTATTAATGTTTAAAGTGACAGTGGTCAGATTTGCAAAAAAGGGCTTCGTCCTAGAGGTGAAAATGGGCTCCGTCCTTAAGGGGTTAAACCAGGATTGGATCATAAAAGGGTCAGAAAATATTATTGGCAGCTTTTACTTCTGTGTTACATTATGTCCACACACTTTAAAGCCAAAGCCAGAAATCGATTTAAAATGGGATTGAGACTCAGTTTCTTTATACAGGTCCTCCATGTATTGTCTTAAAAATCTGCATAAAGAACCTGAATGTGAGAACACAATTCGGCGGGAATTCCGTAGTGTGAACGCACCCTTATAGTGTTACTAGATGGTGTTATCTCGGTGCATTTCATTTGTATTGTTCTTTTTGCTGGGTACTCTTGTAGATGTTTGTGCACATAAGAAGCTATTGGTGCAATTTGCTAATTTAATCCACTTTTGGTTTTGGCTTCAGAAACTACATAAAAACTGACCAAAACTTGCATATGTTCAGGCTGCCTTATTGTACAGCTGGCATCACACATCCAGTTTTTCTGCAGTTTGAGACGCTGTTTGTCTACAACCACACGACTAAGAATGTGAAGCACCGAAACGCGTCATATTTGTTACCTGTCCTGATGTCTTTTAAACAATAAAGCATTGGAATCGCACCTATAGCGCTGGATATTTCTACTTTGCTTCTATTATCGTTGCGGGTGCTGCCCGACACCGTTCTGGTCATGGCAGGGAATATGGAGTGAGCTGGATCTACACTCTGTCTTGCATTTTTTTTTATAATACAAAAACATAACATACATGTTAAAATTTGACCAAATTTGACATATTTGTAAATTACTTCTATAAAAAAATCTTAATCCTTCCTGTACTTATTAGCTGCTGAATACTACAGAGGAAATTCTTTTCTTTTTGGAATGCTCTCTGATGACATCACGAGCACAGTTCTCTCTGCTGACGTTATAATAATAATAATAATAATAATGCTTTATTTATTGTTGTTCTTAGTGGGATTTGAACCCAAGTCCCCAGCACTGCAAGGCAGCAGTGCTAACCACTGAGCCACCATGCTGCCCTTAGCAATCATCTGCTATGCATGGTTTCTAAAATGGACAGATATGTCAGCAGAGATCACTGTGCTCGTGATGTCATCAGTGTTCCAAAAAGAAAGGAATTTCCTCTGTAGCATTCAGCAGCTAATAAGTACTGGAAGGATTACGATTTTTTAATAGAAGTAATTTACAAATATGTTTAGCTTTCTGCCACCAGTTGATTTAAAAGAAAAAAGGTTTTCACCGGAGTACCCCTTTAATGGAGAAAACAACAGCCAAAAACAGTGTTTGGACATAGCCTTAGAAATTTAGGCCAGCTGGAGTACATTTTTGGCATAACATGCCATTTATGATAAATCAGCCAGGCTGCAGGAAGTCCTCTCCCGCTAAGCCCTGCCCACTTTTTGAAAAAGTGGCACAGGGGTGCAGAAAGGGAAAGTTACACACTTTTGCACAAAATGATTGCAAAAAAATTGAAACCTTTGTGCCTTTTAAATTCCCCCATGTTTCGTATAGCTTGTACCATGAAAAGAATGTTACCAGTCAGAAAGCAGAAAATATTTGGAAGGGAAGAATTGCATTTCCTTGTCAAGCTTCATTGCCCATAAGTGTCCTGCAGCTATATCCAGCCCATGTAACTAATGAAAGAGCTGTATAGTGTGCGGTCTCAGGAGTGCTGAATAATGGGATTACCCTCCTGAATCCACAGTGGTGTGAATGTCATTTAGCTGGAGAAGATAAATTGATGTTGGATCATCAAACTCTCAGTAATACATAGGCATTATTTTTTTCTTCTCTACCACTTAGTTTGAACCCGATCCACAAAGCTGTCATGGGACCATTTCTGCTTATCAGAACTGAAATATGCTCATTCAATCTAATGTTAAATTAGTATCTGAAAAACATCCAACCTTCTGCGAGACAAGGTCAGGGTTCCTATTAGCACTTAATGAGATTTGTGTTAGATGTGTTGCTAATCTATTTACCGTAGAGAAACACTTTATACATGGATGGGATGTTAAAGGGGTACTCCACTGTAAAAAAAAAAAAAAAATAATAAAAACATTTTAAATCAACTGGTGCCAGAAAGTTAAACAGATTTGTAAATTACTTCTATTAAAAAATCTTAATCCTTCCAATACTTATCAGCTGTTGTATGCTATGGAGGAAGTTCTTTTCTATTTGAATTTCCTTTCTGTCTGACCACAGTGATCTTTGCTGACACTCTTTTTATTATAAATATATAAAACTTAACAAAACAGAAAAACAGGCTTAACTAGCAATAACAAAGCACAACACAACAAAACCTGCCTAACTGGCCAGCCCAGCTTAGCTAATCTAACAAAACACATAACATTATACCTACATATAAATTACCTACATATAAATTATGAAAAATACTATCACACACACACACACACACATACCCACGCATTCTTTACATAAACATAAAAATAGCTTTACTTAGCTTTAAACTAAAAAAACAAACTTGGTAAAAACTCAACCACACATTACATTCACAACTAACACCCACTCTTTTTTATTTATTTTTTATTCAATTTTTTATTTTTATTTTTTTACTTTTTTATTTTTTTCCACTTTTTTATTTATTTATACACACATATATACATATATATATATATATATAAATATATATATATATATATATATATATATATATACATATATATTATACACATACATACTTTTTTTTTTTTTATCTACACTACCATAATATAACCAAAATTTAAAGTAATATAAAAATGCTAACTAAATCTGATCCGACTGCCTATCCCCATCCCCTCATAAAATAAAATAACCAATCCATACTATATAATAATACGGTATATACAATACAAATATAAAAATACAAATACATAACCTAAATGCAAATATATACATAAACCATATACACCAAAAACCAAACTATACATCTACAAAACACATGACATCCTACACTAGACTAACCCATCACCCACACAACCACCCACCTTGACATGGGTCAGAGTCCATAGTCCATGGATATCCAGTCCAGTCCATAACTGACCCATGCCAGCCCCTCCAAACATCCACCAACCCACCAATTCCCCCACCCAACCTAATCTATACCCAAACCAACTATACAAATACAACTTCAAAACACAACATAACATCATATACAAATACAAAACAATACAACCCACCTTAGGCCCAAGTTCGGTCGCCTGTAAGCCCTTTAGGCAATACATATTCTGAAAACAAAACAAAAAGACTAGGGTGTACATGCATAGCCCACCACCAAGAAGAAGGATGGCAATCCTGATATTACTTTTTTAAACTCTCTCCACTAACGTTTCCCTTCGACTCACCCTACCGTTATCCCTTCAACAAACTGACCCTGCACTCACCCTCTCTCTGTCCCTATATTGCTATCCCTAACCAGAAACAGGGGTACTCTACCCAAGCGGTCTAGTACCTAGGGCACATCAAATGAAAAACCTCTCCATAGGAGAGAAGCCCTACTGGTACCAAGACTGCCATACTCCAAAGACCTGATCTTCCCGAGGTCACCGGTGATGTTCCTACAGACCTCCACCTCGGAGAGGACTTTCCGCTGTGTAGGTACTAGACACCATGCATTCCACGTGTAGTACCTAACCACTAAACTGACTACAAATAAAGTGCCCCGGTCTCGGCCACCCAGGTTCCTGAATGCCACATAAGCCCACTCCGGATAGGTAAGGCCAGCAAGGTGACTCCAGCCGATGGAAGCGCCCACCCGGTTGTAAACCCCTATATTAAAAGGACAATGAAGCAGGAAGTGGTCCATGCTTTCCAGCGTGTCCCCGCACTCTTCTCGGGGACATCCCCGGTCATCAGAGCTCCTACACTTCAAATTGTCCCTTACATATAGCTTTCCCTGAAAGCAGCGCCAGGCCAAGTCCCAAAACTTCTGGGGGATCCTTTTCATGTTTACAACCCCACCCTCAGATCCCGACCTGGGCAGTCCCTGAGCGCCAGAGGCTTCTGGAAGTGGGTCAACAGAACCCGTTTGTCAAGGAACTGCCTTGACTGGGTCCTGATCTCCCACACACCCAGACCCCACCGACATATCGCCTTCAGAGTCGGGGTAGCATAAGCCGGAAAATATCCGTGTGGCGTACGGAGGTCCTTCACTCGCCCTCCTCTCTCCCATTCCTGGAAGAAAAGGCCGAAACCATTCCCTGCAGGAGAGTACCCACGGAGGAGCCCTCTCTGACCAGAGGTTTGAGATGTTAGCTTTCAAGAAGGTGTTCGTTAAGAACACCACGGGGTTTACCATAGATAAACCCCCTAGTCTCCTCGTGTGGTACGTAACCTCCCTCTTGACTAGGTTCAACCTGTTTCCCCATAACAGTTGGAAAAACAGGCTGTAGATCCTAGTGTAGTAGGCCTCTGGCAAGATACATACACTGCCCAGATAGATAAACAAGGGGAACAGGTACGATTTGATCAAGTGTACCCTTTCCCTGAGGGTCATAGACCAGCCCTTCCACTGGTCCACCTTCTGAGTGGCATTCTGGAGCTTACCATCCCAGTTTTTGGTAGGATAATCATCCTGACCGAATGTGATGCCCAAAACTTTTGATGACTCTTGGGGCCCTGGGTGTCCGGGAGATCAAACGTGGGATCTCCCCCTCCCAGCCAGAGACTCTCACACTTATCCCGGTTGATCTTAGACCTGGATGCCTCCGAGTAGCGGTCCACTTCTGACATCACCACATCGACCTCCTCTCTCAAGGACACGAAAATGGTGACATCATCAGCGTACGCCACTACTCTCTGGGGGACATCCAGCTCCCCCAGACTCATCCCGACTCCCGCCAACGGCCCACAATATACCCTCCAGGCGAAGGGATCGATTGCGAACACGTATAAAAGCGGGCTCAAAGGACAACCCTGACGGACTCCGGACCCCACCTCAAAAGAGCGGCCAGACCACCCGTTCACTAGCGGGAAACTCTCTGCCCCTGCATACAAGATCTTAAGCCAATTAACAAAAGTACTCGGTAAGCCATATCTCAGGAGGACAGACCAGAGGTACTCGTGGTTCACCCGATCAAATGCTTTGGCCTGATCCAAGGACAGCAAGTACCCCTTCCAGAGACCTGCTTTACTCCGCTCCACTGCTTCCCTGACACTAAGGACAGCACTTAAGGTGCTTCGGCCTGGAACAGTGCAGTGCTGGGCCTCCGAAAGGAGCCGGGGTGCAAACTTCACCAGCCGATTAAACAGTATCTAGGCCAGAAGTTTCCTGTCTGTATTGAGAAGAGCTATGGGCCTCAAATTCTCAATACGGCTCGGATCTTTACCCTTTGACAGGAGAATCAGGGCGGACCTCCTCATTGACTTCGGCAGAGTGCCCGAGGAGAGACACTCATTGAATACCTCAGTCAAGAGGGGAGCTAAAGACTCCTTAAAGGTCCTGTACCACTCGGATGTTAAGCCATCCGGACCTGGCGACTTCTTAGGGGCAAGCCCCTCGATCACCAGTCTCACTTCCTCTTCCCTGATTTCTTCTGCCAAAACATCAAGAGAGGGGTCTACCCCTGGCTCAGGAATGGTTTCAGCCAGGAAAAGGCTCGAGAGCTGGCGGAAGAACCCCGCAACCCGCTTCTTGAATATCTCCCACCACTCTGACTTACTACTACATAGGCCCAGTAAAGGTACCTGACTCTGAAGAAAACCCTCAAAGGACTGTCTCACCTCCGCTTCCTCCAGGAGGGACGAATTCAGCTTCCAATAACCTTTACCCATCCGGGGGGTCTCTGAAACATTCAGGGAAAACAAAATCATACAGTGATCGGAGAATTCCACCTCAACCACGGACACTGCGGAAGAGACGGCTTCCTCCTTTAAATAAAACCTATCTATCCTAGACCTGCGACTACCTTGATGATAGGTGAAACCCGCGTGGCCCGAGGGGCTCCGGATGTGGGCGTCCTCTAGGCGAGCTTCTCTAGCTATGCTAATCAGTGCCACACTATCGCAAGTCAGCGGACCATTGGAGCCTCTCCTATCTTGGGACCTCGTGACATTATTGAAGTCCCCTCCAAAGATCACCTGCCGACTCGTAAAAAGAAAGGGCTTAATCCTCATAAAGAGATCTTTACGGCCCCGCTTAGTTTGCGGGGCGTAGATGTTAATGAGCCGGAGCTCTTGTCCCTTTATGAGGACATCTAAGATCAGGCATCTCCCCATTTCTAACTCAATAACCCATCTGCATTCAACTGGAGCGGTAAAAAGGACTGCCACCCCACTATACGGCTCAGCCGCAAGAGACCAGTGGGAGGGACCGCGCCTCCACTCTCTTCTGGCTTTTACCAGAGAGGCTAGATCTGACAACCTGGTCTCTTGTAAAAAGAAAATGTCGGCTTCAACACGGCCGAGAAAATCAAAGGCTGCGAATCTAGCCGTATCCGACTTTATGCTGGCGCAGTTAATAGATGCCAGCGTCAGTGGGGTGAGTGCCGCCATCCTGGGTGATTGAGTTAGATGGCCTCACCCCTTAAACCTTCTTCCTCTCCTTCCCTCCATCCCCATCTGAATCAGAGGAAGACCCTTTACCCCTTTTTAGGCTCAGAGACATATCCATCCCAGGATCTTTACCTCCGGCATCTGGTGTTACCTCCACCTCTGAGGAAACTGTCCCAGAGGAAGGAGGCTCGGCACCTCCTGGAGGCCGCACTGCCTCCTGAACCTCAAGAGGAGGAGGGGAGGTAGTATCCCCGAGGGCCTCATACCGATTTGAAAGGACGATCAGAGGGTCGGAGACTGAGTTGTTCCTTTTATGGTCTGAGGCTACAACTGAAGAGGAGGATGGCGCCACCTTACTCTTACCCTTCTTCCTCCTCTTCTTTTTCTGGCCACCATTTACTGTCTGCCTCTCCTCCTCCTCCTCATCCACAGTTTCGGATTCAGAGGCATAACTGGAGGAAGGAGCATCTTGACCTTCTTTCCAACGCAGTCTCCCCATCTCCTCGTCCAGTTTGGCCCCACCCAAAGCCTCAGAGTTATTCTGACCTCCTTCTGAGCCAGTGTCTGGAGTGGGACCCCGAGCTACCCCTGGCACCTGGGCATTCTCAAGGGCCCTCTCCAACCTGCACTTCTCCTCTCGCCTCCGCATAGAGGGGGTCTTATGTTTTTCCTTCACTGGCTTTGGTGCCCCCTCTCCTCCACTGGTCCCTTCCCCCGCCGGGGCAACCGTTAGGCTTTCCCCAGCCGGGGCGGTCACAGCGTTAGAGAACGAGCGCGGACACCGGCTGAACGGGTGACCTAAGTCACCACACAAGTTACACCGAATCTGCCCACAGGTGGCTGCCAGGTGACCCACCCCACAGCAGAGGGCGCATATCTGCTGAGTGCAGTTGGCACTAAAGTGGTTTGGGTCACCACACCTGTGACACAGCTTCGGCTGCCCCTGGTAGAAGATCTGAATCCTGTCGCGTCACAGGAAGGCGGCCGAAGGGATGTGGGTGACCGTGTTCCCTGAACGCCTGAGACGGACGGAAAACGTCCAGGCCCCTGACCATATATTGTGCTCATCAAAGTTCTTCCGGGGGACGTCCGTCACCTCCCCGTACCTGCCCAACCAGGTCATAATGTCATAACAAGAAAGTGACTCGTTACGGGTCAAAACGGTCACTTTCTTTACCATACTCTGGCGAGATACCGCTTTTACAGCGAAATCTCGCCATCCGGGCTCGTTTTTCATCAGCTCATAATTAGACCAAAAGAGATCTAATCCCTCCGACCTAACAAAGCTGACGTCAAACTCGGAGGAGCCGAAGGGGTGAATCAGGGCAAAGATGTCCCTAGCCCTGAAACCCATCTGGAAAAGTAGCTCCACCACCTTGCCCCTTTGGGGGCACGCATCTTCGCCTTTCCAGACCAGAAGGGCCACATTCCTGCGACCTATCTCCTGCCCGGGTGTCTGGAGGGACCATACGGTCTCCCCATTCCTCTCTCGGAACGCTCCCAGACCATGTCTCTCCACCCAAAAAGACAGGTCCATCTCCTTTCCCTCTACCTGGAGCGTCCTTTCTCCTCTCTTCAGTGCCTCCAGGAGGCGCCGTTGCAACTGACCATCACCAGGTGCAGGAGGTAAAGATCCCACTGAACCCCCAGCCGCCACACACGCATAACTCCTGGTGACCGGGGGGGGGGCAGCCGGACCAGACACCGTCCCTATGTCCCTGCCTAGGCCACCTGTACTGCCACAAAAGCCACTACCACTCCTCTCATTCACACCACTACCACTCCTCCCATTCACACCACTACCACTCCTCCCATTCACTCCACTACCACTCCACCCATTCACACCACTACCACTCCTCCCATCTACACCACTACCACTCCTCCCATCTGCACCACTACCACTCCTCCCATCTGCACCACTACCACTCCTCCCATCTGCACCACTACCACTCCTCCCATCTACAACACTACCACTCCCACATACACCCCTCTCATCCACAGCACTACCACTCTCATCATTCACACTCTTTGTATTTACATTGCTTTCATTTACAGTATATATGGGATCAGCAGCTGCTTCACCCACTACCTCTGGGCTGGCCTGGACGTGTTTTAGCTTGGGCTTCTTGCTCCTTCTTAGGTCACCGGCGGCTGCCGACACTGACTCTTCCTCTATACGAGACGTCACCGTAGACGTCAAATCCCGAGGCTGCCCCTCCTGGCGCACCTCCACCCCTCCTCCTGCCACTGATGTGCAGGGACTCCCCTCCCTATCAGGGGAGATCCCCGCAGCATCCGCGCCACACACTGCGCCCGACCGCACAGGCTCAGCAGTAGGTCCCGGCGCCTGGACACTCCCCCCCCCCCTCTCAGGGGAGTGCCCTGCAGAGCTGGTGACATTGCCCACAATACTCGGGGAACCGCTCCCCTTGCACACTGCCGCATAACTACTGCCCACCATTAGCCCGTCCTGCTCTTCCCTACCAGCAGGACGCATGACTGTAGCACCCGCGGCCATGTTGGATGCAGCACTGTACCCCCCCGTGCTGGTCCCGTTCCACAGCAGAAGCGGGATCTGGCAGGGTGGGGACCCAGCAGCCTGAACCAACTTTTCAGGTGGCCCAGACTGCTGGATAGGAGAGAAAACAAACTTCACTTGCTTCCCAGCCTTTTTGTTCTTCTTTTTCTTCCTTTTATTCTCCTCAGGGCCCAGGTCCTGGCCACAACTGAAGTTTTCCAGACGGGTGGGTGACTCCTGCATCACTATGGCCCGCAGGAGCCCCCCCACCGACCGGGCTGCTGTCACCGCCATCACTGCTGTCACTTTCCTCTGAGGTGGTTGGTAAGGCGACTTGAGCAGGGTTAATATATTCTGCACTTGGGGTGACAGAGGTCTTAGGGGTACATGGGGTATCACACACATCCCCCTCACTCTCATCACCCTCACTGCCGCCATCTCCCTCACCACCTTCCTCCATCTTCTCCTCTGTATCAAACAGGCATTCTTCCTCCCCCTGACTATCCTCTTCCTCCTTCACAGGGGTCTGCATGATTTTATAGCGGTCGTTATTTTTTAACTTTTCCTTAAACACGCCTGCTCCCTCTACGATCTGCATTCGGGCTCTCACCACCTCCTGCTCCTCTGCCTTCAGTTCACACACCCTGGCAGCAAACTTAGCCCTCATAGCCTTGGCAGAGTTATCTGTCTGGTAGCGAGCAAACTTCAGATCTTCCCTTAACACCTTCAGCTTCTTTCCCAGCTGCTCATATTCCACCAGCTTTGCCTGCATGCGGGATCCAAAGGTGGCAAGCGACTCCCTGGGTCCCTTCACCCCCCATTGCTGGGGTTCCATAACAACAGTCCCCGAAGACATAACTGTAATTTTCTTACCGGACGCCTTGCGGTTTCCAGCGACGGACGGGGGAGTGGGCTCCACATTACTGCGGAGCCTACTGGATCTTCTCACCCCGTCCTGAGAATCGGCCGTAGCTCTCTCACTCCCACCCCCCGCCGGCCTAGTTCGAAGGGTGGAAGTCTGGGGCTCCATAGCAGGAGGTTCTCCCAAGGAGGCTGCCACCCTCCTGGGAAAAAGGCTGTAGGAAATTCTGCTTCAATCCTCTCTCTCTGGAAAGCCCTGGAAATCAGACACACCCAACAGCTGCTGTGTTCCGCAGGAAGTGCTCTCTACTGACACCTCTGTCCATGTCAGGAACTGTCCAGAGCATGAGAGGTTTTCTATGGGAATTTGCTGCTACTTTGGACAGTTTCTAAAATGGACAGAGGTGGCAGCAGAGAGCACTGTGGTCAGACAGAAAGGAAATATATAAAAAAAAAAGAACTTCCTGTGGATAATACAGCAGCTGATAAGTAGTGGAAGGATTAGGATTTTTTTTTAATAAAAGTAATTTATAAATCTGTTTAACTTTCTGGTACCAGTTGATAAAAAAAAAATAAAAAATAAAAAAAAAAAGGTTTTCCCCGGAGTACCCCTTTAAAAGCGTATCAATCTGCCATGTGCAATAGTAATATTGTGTTCTATATCTGATTTTGTAAGGGCCCATGTACCCTACATGTGCACCCAGATTAAAATGGCGCTATGACCACACAGACCTGTGCTGTCCCCATTGGCAATGCAGTTCCAGGTGGTATTCCGACAAAGGAAGGAACATGTTACATAAGTACAGTGCACAGTGCAGCAGAATCCCATTAAAGGGGTCTCCGCCCCTAGACATCTTATCCCTATGCAAAGGATAGGGGATAAGATGTCTGATCGTGGGGGTCCTGCCGCTGAGGACCCCCGCGATCTCGGCTGCGGCAACTTTGCTCAGTGCCGGATGACTGGCGATGGCAGGGTGGAGGCTCGTGACGTCACGGCCATGCCCCCTCAATGCAAGTCTATGGGAGGGGGTGCGACGGCCGTCACGCCCCATCCCATAGACTTGCATTGAGGGGGCGCTGCCGTGACGTCACGAGCAGGGTGCGGCCATGACTTCATGAGCCTCCGGAGCTGCACCCGACGCTCTAAAAGAACGCCGGGTGCAGCAGGGAGATTGCGGGGGTCCCCAGTGGCAGGACCCCCGCGATCAGACATCTTATTCCCTATCCTTTGGATAAAGGATAAGATGTCTAGGGTCGGAATACCCCTTTAAAGAAAATCTCTGCAATGATAGAATCTGCACCTGAAATTTCTGTGGGGTGGAAATTCAGTAGTGTGCATGGGCTCTTAAGGTTCAAGGAATCATGACCTCATGGAGATCCGGGAGAAATAATAAATGCTGTTCACAACTAAGACCAAATAATAGTTACACCCACCCCCCAAACTTAGGTTAGTTTCACACTGGCAAAGTATGGACACATTTGCTGTTATATTATGGCAACAAGTTGAAGCCTGATCACAGGTATGATCATCCAAAACACCATGTAGCCAGGACTTGAGATGGTAACATGGGCATTAAGATGAGGGTGGCCATTATACACCTGTGTGAAACCAGCTATGTGAAACAGAATTTTGGAAATTGTTGCAAATTCATTAAACAGAAAAGACTAAAATTTGGCATGGACATAAGTATTTAGACTTTTTGACTTAGCTTTGGCCCCTCCCATTTCTTTTGCTTACCTCTGAGATGATTGGATTCTATAAAAGGTCCCAGAGCTGACAATGTATATAAGAATAAAAACCAAACCATGGCCCTGATTTACTAAGAGTGGATGGAGTGTAGTTTTCTTTGTTTTTTTTTTCCCCAACAAATATTTTTTTCACGCTATTTATTGTTTCCCTACATTTTGCACATTTCCATACCTTTTGCTTATTTTTACACCTGCTCTGAACTGTGGGGTTTTCCTCAGCTTAACCCCTTAAGGACTCAGCCCATTTGGACCTTAAGGACTAAGACAATTTTATTTTTACGTTTTCGTTTTTTCCTCCTCCCCTTTAAAAATCATAACTCTTTTATATTTTCATCCACAGATTAGTATGAAGGCTTGTTTTTTGCGTGACCAGTTGTCCGTTGTAATGCCATCACTCACTTTACCATAAAATGTATGGTGCAACCAAAAAAAATACTATTTGTGTGGGGAAATTAAAAAGAAAATTTTGCTAATTTTGGAAGGTTTTGTTTTCACGCTGTACAATTTATGGTAAAAATGACGTGTTTTTTATTCTCTGGGTCAATACGATTAAAATGATACCCATGATTATACACTTTTCTATTACTGTTGCGCTTTAAAAAAATCGCAAACTTTTTAACCAAATTAGTACGTTTAAAATCCCCCTATTTTGAAGACCTATAACTTTTGCATTTTTCCGTATAAGCTGTGGTATGAGGGCTAATTTTTTGCGCCGTGATCTGTACTTTTTATTAATACCATATTTGCTTATACAAAACTTTTATTAAATTTTTTATACATTTTTTTTGGAATAAAATGTTATAAAAAAAAGCAGCTATTTTGGATTTTTTTTTTTTTACGTTCACGCCGTTCAAGGTACGGGATCATTTACATTTTATTTTAATAGTTGGGATATTTACGCACGGGGCGATACCAAATATGTATATAAAAAAAAAAATTACACTTTTTGGGGATAAAATAGGGAAAATGGGACAATTTACGTTTTTATTGGGGGAGGGAGTTTTTCACTTTTTTTTTACTTTATTTTTTTAGTTTTATTTTTACACTCTTATAGTCCCCATAGGGGACTATTTATAGCAAACATTCGATTGCTAATGCTGTTCAGTGCTATGTATAGGACATAGCACTGATCAGGGTTATCGGTCATCTTCTGCTCTGGTCTGCGGGAAGGCAGACCAGAGCAGAAGACTCCCGGAAGGCAGTGGAGGCAGGTGAGGGGACCTCCGCCTGCCGTGCTGGATGATCGGATCGCCGTGGCAGCGCTGCGGGCGATCCGATCATCCTGTTAAGTGAACGCGATGCCGCAGATGCCGTGATCTGTATTGATTACAGCATCTGAGGGGTTAATGGCGGACATCCGCGGGATCGCGGGTGTCCGCCATTACCGGCGGGTCCCTGGCTGCGATCCACAGCCAGGACCTGCCACGCATGATGCCGGCATCGCTCCGATGCCCGCGGTTATGCTCAGGACGTAAATGTACGTCCTGGTGCGTTAAGTACCACATCACCAGAACGTACATTTACGTCCTGCGTCGTTAAAGGGGTATTCCAGGAAAAAACTTTTTTTTTTATATATCAACTGGCTCCAGAAAGTTAAACAGATTTGTAAATTACTTCTATAAAAAAATATTAATCATTTCAATAATTATCAGCTGCTGAAGTTGAGTTGTTGTTTTCTGTCTGGGAACAGTGCTCTCTGCTGACATCTCTGCTTGTCTCGGGAACTGCACAGAGTAGAAGAGGTTTGCTATGGAGATTTGCTTCTAAACTGGGCAGTTCCAGGTGTCATCAGAGAGCACTTAGACAGAAAAGAACAACTCAACTTCATCAGCTCATAAGTACTGAAAGGATTAAGATGTTTTAATAGAAGTCATTTACAAATCTGTTTAACTTATATATATATATATAAGTTTTTTTCCAGGATAACCCCTTTAAATCCACCACCGTTTCTGTGGAAACCTTAGTAAATATGTTGAGATTTTTCGAAAATGTCGGACACACAAACCCTTTTTGGCGACCAGGACCACTCTTCCCTTTTCGGGGTTTTCTTAGTAAAATGGAGAGTTGGTCGGGTTATTTATTTTTCTGAGCAAATTCTGTTGCAATGCATCAAATTCTAGCACACAACCTGAGAAACAGGTCGGGTTTACAAAAGTAAATCAGGGCCAATGAGGATGAAAGAACTGCCTGTAGAGCTTAGAGACAGGACTGTGTGGAGGTACAAGGAGCCTAACAGGAGAAAACAGTGAAGGGGTGTGGTGCTGAATCATTGTTGCAGCCCCTTCATTCCGATCAGTTGTGGTCTCGAAGATCAAACCACAACTAATGGTGATGTTGTGACATGTCCTAGTGATATACCATCACTTTATTAAATTAGAGTACCCCTTTAAATTGCTACTTGTAGTCACAACTAGGGGAGCATCCGGCAGACTTAATATTTTATAGAGTTTATAATTTCGAGGGCTTTTGGAACTCGATTAGAAAAATAGAGCTCAATGCAAAGTCTAAAGAGTGATTTTTATTTACTTTTAGGGGACCAGAATGAGTTACCAGACGCAGCTTATAGAGAAGAGAGGTGCTGTTTTTGGGTAAAAAGTAAAACCCATTTTTCTACTCTCTGAGAAGCCCTTTGAATGAACATTGTCATATGTAAGGGATGATTTTGAATGTGGATCCTTTCTCTTGATTCCCAGTTGGAGAATCACATCGGGCCCGTGCTGCTGGCTAATGACCCATCCTGATGATGACATTGGAGACCACTGTGCTGTATTTATATAGCCCACCAGCACTCCGTAATTATGTTCTGTAATAATAGAACCACAGGAAGCCGATGGTAGAAAACAATTCATTTTAATGCAACTATTAAGCAACCAGACGAGGATAATGTAATTCCCTCAATACTTTTTTTTCCTGCTTTATAAAATATGCCCCAATGTTTGATCATTGGAATTCTAATGCTCACAAGCCTGGTGACCAGCGAAAAAATATGCTTTACGCCTTTTTCCACAGTTGATCATATATATAAGCATATGTAGCTGGTGCTGTAGATTAGTCCCTTCCATTGGGTCGTTTGGGTTAGAAAACCTTTAAATGGGCACTCTCATTAAAACAAATTTTTGCTATTGCACTCCTTATGGTAAATAAAGATTTCTAATATACTTTGGTAAAAAAAATATATATTTTTCTATGTTTTATTTGTGCTTAAAAAAGCTCAAGAGCACATTTTCCCCCATCTTATACACAGACGTAGGACCGAAGCCCAAACACAGAAAGTGCAGCCTGGAGTGCTGAGGGGGGGGGGATTGTCCAACCAACAGCATATGGCAGTGACAGGCTGGACACCCCCCCCCCCCTCAGAACTCCAGGCTGCACTTCCTGTATTTGGGCTATAGTCCTAAGTCTGTGTATAAGATAGGGGAAAATGTGCTCTTGAGCTTTTTTTTTTTAGCACAAATAAAACTTAGAAAACTTCATTTTTTTAAAAAAAAACTAAGTATACAGTGTTAGAAATATTTTTTTTTTACCATAAGGAGTGCAATAGCAAAAATTTATTTTAATGAGTGTTGCCCTTTCAATATCCTATTAGGGATTTCTAGACTCTTACTTAGAGTATAAAAAGAAAAAGTTATGGTGGCACATACTAACCAAACTTGTGAAAGAAACTCATTTGGCCTCCATTGGGCAAACGGGGGTTTATGGCTACATCGATAGGAGAATGGGTCAGAAGCCTGCTCAGCACATATGCCAGAGGTATTACCTGAAAAGTGTAAACATGGTCAAAATATCCACATAAATGTTAGACATCTTATCCCCTATCCAAAGTGCCGGATGACATCGCCAGTCATCTGTGCCAGATGACTGACGATGCGGAGGCTCCTGAAGTCACAGCCACGCCCCCTCCTATAGACTGAGGATGTCTTGAGCTCTGTGGTCCTCTGATGTCCGACCACAGTCTTGATTGATAACGGGAGGCAACGTCCGGTATGCAACTAGGTATTGTCTTCAACATGTATAAAAGAGGAAGGGACAAAGAGAAACTAGACTTAGGATACGTTCAGACGAGCGGATTTACAGCGTGTTGTATTACCATAGGTGGCTATACACATACAGAAGTAGGTTGATCGTTGTAATACTCTTGAATGAACAAGTGTCTGAGACACAGCCTTACATATTTTAGTTCAAATTGGCCATCTCAACTGTTATACATTTAATGTCACCAGGTGAAAGATGAATGATCTTTCTGGAAATATTCTGGGACCATTCTGACAATATCCTTTCCTAAAAGAACATTTGAGCCGAAAAGATCTTTCACTCTCTATCAGCTGGAAATGTTAATCATGGCTTCTACCCAGAAGGTAAAAGTCTGCCATCAGTTAAATGGGCACTATCGTTAAAACAAATTTTTGCTTTTGCTTTCTTTATGGAAAATAAAAAAATCTAATGTACTTTGTTAAAAAAATATATGAATAATATGAAGTTTTCTATGTTTTATTTGTATTTAAAAAAGCTGCCACTAGGTGTCTCCCTACTTGTTCAGAGCACCCCCCTCTTGCACAGACTTTGGACTCCTGCTGGCCTGGCAAAGGTCCAAAATCAGGAAATGCAGTCTGGAGTGCTAAGGACCATAGCTCATCTCACACACTGAACTGCTCTGGGCCGTGTGTAGCAGAGGGAGGGAGGAAGCTCTCCCCTGTATGGCTTCAGATGATGTCACACCTGCTGGGGAACACCCCTTACCAGTCTGGGAATCTAACCGAGATGGAGCAGAAAATACAGAGCAATATCAAGGTAGAAAACTAAAAAAATTTAAATAAAGGCAGGGGGTGGTTTATCAGTGAACTGGGAGGATTATAAAATTTAACAAGATCATGAGAGGTACTCTTTAAAATTATCATTTGTTTTTAAATTGCAGCTTATGAGGATCATTTGTCTATTTGTATTACCTTTTCATCTAATGTGTATGGACATGTTGGGGGAGATTTATCAAAACCTGTGCAGAGGAAGAGTTGTGCAGTTACCCAGTTAACCAATCAAATCGCTTCATTTCTTTTTTTTTAAATGAAAGAAGAAATCTGATTGGTTGTTATGGGCAATTACACCATTTTCCTCTACACACGTTTTGATAAATCTTCCCCTTAAAGTACAAGAACGGGGTTAGTGGACCCCTGTGCAGGGAAAGTTTTTAAAAAGTGATGTGATGTAACCATAAATATCCTAAGAATATTTGTGGAGTAGCATACATAGCATATTTCAACTGCCTTATTGGTAAAGCAGGGACAATTTGCTTTTGAACCCAACAAGATCATGTTGCGGATCCGCCGCTGAAGGACCACTGTATGGTGCCTTTAAATGTGCCTGCAATACACCGCTACGAGCAGACACTGTGCGATGTGCTAGTTGCCGCACGCACAGTATACTCGCACATCGCGGCAGCTCTCAGCCTAGCTCCCAGAGCAGGGGGAGCGACCCCGATGTGTGTGAGTACACCGCGCATGCGCGGAAACTCAAACGTCGCTTCAGTGTGTCTGCTCATAGTGGTGTATTGCCGCTCCGAGCAGGCACATGAAAAGGCACCATACAGCGGTGGATCCGCAGCGTAAAATATGCTTCTATTTTTTACTCACTAGGTCATGCAGATACAAGCCTTTTTTAGTGTCTAGCCGCCACACCCTTTCCATATATCTCTATGGGAGAGCAGTTCGACTCTCCCATAGAGAAATACGGAGGGGGTGTGGCAGATTCCACCTTGGGCGGGAGTCGTGATGCACTGCTCCTGGGGAGAGCCGGGGCTCCGTACAGGAGATAACGGGGAGTCCCAGTGCTCGGACCCCCCCCCCGCAATCTAAAACTTATCCCCTATCCTGCAGATAGGGGGTTCCTTTTCTGTAATTTTAAAGGGATATTCCAGGATCTTTTTTTATTTTATTTGACTATGCTACAGGGGCTGTAAAGTTAGTGTAGTTCATAATATAGTGTCTGTACCTGTGTGTGATGGTTTTCTCACAATTCTGTGATTATCGCCCCAATATTTTTTTTTAACAGCATACAAAATTACTTATGTCTCGGGATTTCCCAGGTTGCAGTGGGACGAGAAGTGACATCATTAGTCAGCTGGTCAGAGGGAGCCAATCCTGTTTCAGTTCTGGAACAGCTGTAGGCCCCCTGTTTAGAAAAAAATGTGTTTCAATGGGAGTGGTGGCTGACGTGGGAGGGAGGAAAGTGATCTCAAACTTCCAAGCATGGAACTGTGGGATGTGTAGTTCAGAGAACAAAATCCAACAGGAAATATCAATTTCTGGCAGGTAAGAACTAAAATCCCCTTATGGTGGATAACCCCTTTAAATATGAGACATCTCCTTTAAGGTGCACATTAGTTCTCTACCAAGTACCATGAGGGTGCTTTAACTGGGAATGGGGCACCATTAGTGTATGGATGACTTTAACCATCATCCATATACTCATTTTTTGGCACAGGATTGTACTGTTAAAGTGGAGGTAGTTTGTGTAGAGCATCGTTTCCCAACCAGGGTGCCTCCGGCTGTTGCAAAACTACAACTCCCAGCATGCCTGGACAGCCTTTGGCTGTCCAGGCATTCTGGGAGTTGTAGTTTTGCAACAGCCGGAGGCACCCTGGTTGGCAAACAATGGTGTAGAGGGTGGAGAATAGGTGAGGAAAGTGCTGGAAAACGGAGAAGCCAAAGTTGTCTGGGCAGCAACCTCTGAAGAGACAAGATGTGGCTGAAAGACTACATCAAAACAGTCGGGGGCAGATGAAGAAAGAGTGAAGGATTCTGATCAGAGAAGACCTCACCTATGAATCACTAGCTGTAACTGCACTGTAATCACTTTTGCAGAGAACAGTAACAAGTATCTGTTACTGTTTGGAAGAAATATTGGTCTATGTAAAATGGTTTTTATTTACTTACTAACAGTATGGTGGTATTATCTGAGTCAGTCATGAGATGATCACCAATGGCTTCTGTGTGGCCTGCTGGTCTTCATTCATAGTGTGGTGTCCCGGTACCGTATCCTATCCGGTACTTTTTATGGTGGGTCCCCATAGCCAGAGTCCCTAGGACTTCGGGGTCCCAATTGTCTAGTTCACCCCTAGTCACCTCTCATTTAGTTGCTAACTGTCCAGTAACAACTTAGGATTTGGATGTATAAGATTGTATAAATGTAAATAAATAGTTAATTACCTGCCCATAGCGTAGCAGGACCTGCGGGTCACGTGGTCAGGTGAACTCTATGGTATTTCTGCTTGAGGACCTGTGACGTAGTCAATCCCATCACACTGTAACAGTGAGTGACAGATGTGTGGACAAATCTGCCCATATAAGGGAGCGGCAGCCATGTTCTCTCTCTATTGTTCCTGTGCAAGCAAGCAAGAAGCATCTGCACTGCTGAGATCAGTGAGTCTAGGCCTGAACCTTGCGGCGACGGCCGATAACTTCTAATTTCTGAGTATCAATCCCCACGCACTCTGCAGGATCACCGGACCTTATCTATCCCCTAAATCCGGACGGATCTGCAATAACTACCCTAAATTCAGAGACTTTTAATATCATTCAAGGTCCGCAACAATTGTCAGTCATTGAGATATATAGAGACTGTTTGCCTGAGACTGTCATTGGGCATTGGATGTACTGCAAGCATTAAAGTAAAGTTTGTTCAAGTTCAAGTACCTTGTGGACCATCAGTCATTTTATTACATGCACCTATCGTTTCTGGGAAGGGCGGCGATAGGCCGGAGAATTACCTTAGCATACTAGCCCTCAGTCTGGCGTCACGAACTATAGGGTTAACATTAACCCCTTATCTACTACAACATCCCAACTACCCTACACCCCCCAAGGCATACCACAATAGCTTCTCCCAGGCTTGGTAAATCTATAGGAGACTGCCTAAATAATTCATGGGTCAGGCAGCAGGTGATAACAGGTTCCCTTTAAATGTGTATCATCTGTACGTTTAATCTGCTTACTGCACATTCTCTACAGCTATATTAGTAGTTTGGAGGGGCAAAAAGGACAAATTCCCTTTATGATTCTGAGTGACCCCCTGAACATACCCAGATAAAACCAAGAGAGTATGAACCCAGCTATGGACTGCACATAGGGTGTGATGTGGTTTTCATCTCAAATCTTATAGCATTTTGAACCTGGATTCTTGTAAGTAGAGAATACCATTGCCTATGTTTGAAGGTTACCATTGAATACCATTGCCTATGTTTGTAGGTTACCATTGAATACCATTGCCTATGTTTGTAGGTTACCATTGAATACCATTGCCTATGTTGGAAGGTTGTCTACACTATTTTTTTCCAATGGCAGTAAAATTATAAAGCATAGCCCAACATTGCTGCACTACACTAACGTTTACTAAACCTCCGGGGCAAAAATTTAGATTTTGTGGATGGAATTTATTTTGGTTTGGTTTATATACGAAATGTAAAACACCAGATTCTTGGATATGGCAATGGATAAGGAGGGACTAAAAATGTGTTCTTTTTGCCAAAGACAGTCACGAGCTAAAGGCTATTGAAAAGCAAACAACCTCATTTCCTAATAATACTTACGCATATAAGGTTGCTATTTCATTCTAAAATAGTAATATGTAACGCTTAGGCTGCTTTCATGTAGGCGAGATATGGATGCATTTTTGTGTTTGGATTACAGCTGCAAGTTGTGGCCTGAGCTCAGCTCTGATGACCCAAATGAACAGCTGTCAGGCCAGATACTACGCATGTGAGAAACCAGTCCTAAGCTGTATGGAACTGCACAATAGTTAAAGGAGAATTATAATGCAGGATAACTTACCCCTTATCCAAAAGGTTCTTACCAGTCCTCAAGACGCTCTGGCCTCCACCCCTGACAACGAGCTTCAGTGATGGCCAATTCACCAGACAGAGAAAGGACATCAGAAAAGGAGTACTCCGGGAAAACAAAACTTAAGAGCGTATTCACACATACAGTGTCCTTGAAGCTGTGCACAGTCAGTAGTTTACATTAAAATCTGCTCCACAAAAACTGCAGCTTCAAATCCTGTGCATCAAATACGCAAAGCATAATGTATGTGTGAATAGGGCGTCCTTAGGGTGCGTTCACACATGCATATTTTGTGCTGCAGATTTGCTGTAGCAAATTTTGCTACCCACTGAAGTGTGAATGCACCCTTAAGGGACATCTGTAGCGAAAACAACGTATACCCTCTCCACAGGATAGGGGATAAGTGTCTGATCGCAGGGGTTCCGACCACAGGGACCCCGGATTGACACGCTGTGCGCCGGCTAATGCGCGTAGCATTGACCTCACTGAGGTCGACTGTATGTCCCCTCTATATACAGCTCTATGGGAGAGGCAGGGAGGCACGAACACTGCATCCCCGCCTCTCCCATAGAGATACATGGAGGGGGAGAGCCAGGACCCCGTGCGGGAGATCGGAGGGTCCCAGCGTTTGGACCCCCCCCATGATCACACATTTATCCCCTATCCTGTGGAGAGGGGATAGGATGTTTTCACTGTATATTTCCTTTAAAGGGAACTTGGCAGCTAAAATTCACATTAAAAAACTGCTGACACTGTTAGCTGTTCATGTAGGACACATTGTACCTTTTATTTATCTGTCTGTGCTTCCATAATGTAGGACACTTCCTTGTTCCCTGTGTGATGGATTGTCAGCAGGAAGCCAAGCCCTGTTTGCAAATCTTGCACCTGTACACAATTTGTATGGACAGCACACAATCAATTATTCTACCCATCAGCATTATCGATTTAAACTACTGTGCAAGAGGTGATGCTAGATAGTTACCCGTTAAGGCCTACACTATAATTTCACCAAGAAGCACAGTTCTCAGCACCGAGACCTTTTTCTTCTATTCCATACAGCTAAGCAAGCTATGTACGAAATTGCCAGAACTACCATAGACTTAAATTGCAAGAGTTTAAGCAATCCCTTATACCAATCACGTTTGTTGAGTAGAACAGAAGTGAAAATAGCACTGGGAGCCACGTGACTTGGTGAAGTGATATTTACCATAGAGGTTGTCCCACTATTAGAAAGTATCCTCACAGGAAAGGGTATAAGGTTGGTGATCCACACCACCATTGAGAATAAAATGGTGGTACACATGCACGCCCCACGCTTCATTTATTCTCTATGGCAGCTGCTATGGATTGGATACAACGGACATTTATTTTAGTGCCATGTCTAATGGCCAACCTCAATATCTTGTCCATAGGTATAAGGCTGAGTTCACACCACGTTTTTGCAATACAGTTCCCATATACGTTTTCAATTTGAAAACTGTACGGGACCACATTGAAAACTGTATGCCAAAAGATGCATCCGGTTGTGTCCGTTTTGCATCCTGTACGGTTTTGTCAGTTTTTTCCCATACCCTACCACGATTATTGGTCGTTAAATTTTTTAACATGGGAGTCAATGGGAACTGTACAGAACCGTATGTGCGCACAGTTCCATCCAGTTTTCACCATACGGGTTTTCACTTTGCACAGTTTTTTTTCTTGGAATTTCAATATACAAGTGAAACTTTATTCATAATGGAATAAAAAGTTAAAAACTTATACCGGATATGGATTAAAATTTGTACACACGTTTTTGTACAGTTTAGTCAGGTTTTGAGGAATCCGCTTAAGCTTTCAGCTTTTCGACACCTACCTTTATAAAACACACAGAGGAACTCAGGCAATTTATTCCATAATTCTCTGTTTTCTGATAACACATTGGCCTCAACAAAATCAAACCTGAATATCAAGTTTGGTTTTTTTTTTTTGTATCCCCATTTATATGTATTTTTTCTGCAAATATTTCCATATAATCTTGTGACAATGAAATATAATTATCTACAGAATGCAAATGTCATGAGAAAACAAATGGTGCAAGGGATGATGGGTAAATTAAAATAAAAATCTCACACAAAATAATTTAAGAATGTCCATCTGACTGATAATAAATTAGTCATAACAAGTAACACACATTACAGAACAAAAAGGTATTTACATCATTTTGACCTAGTAGTGACGTCTCCTGTAGCATACTTTTGTTTCAAAGTCTATAGCTGTGCTTGGAGTAATCGCTGGTAAAAATGCAGCTACATGTAGCAGATGAGCTCAAAAGAAAGAAGGTACTTAACTGGAAAGAAAGGAAAAAAATAGGACAGGAGAACAAAAAAATAATAATAAGTAGTGTTGCAATACACCCCCCCCCCCCCAATGGGCTGGTTTATATTTGCCAGGTTTGAATATGGAATTCGCCTTTAAGACAAGGCATCTACTTTAAGGCAGGGCTAAGAAAGCCAAAAAGAGTGCTTTCTATGGCTGTTAAAGAGGTATTCCAGCCAAATACATCTTATCCCCTAACCAAAGGATAGGGGACAAGATGTCTAATCACAATCCAGGACTGGGTACGTGATGTTACACCATGCCCCCTCCATTCATGTGTATGGGAGGGGGCGTGATGACAGTCACGCCCCCTCCCATAGACCTGAATGGAGGGGGCAGGGCGTGACGTCACATTTCCAGTCCCGGAAAGAAAGAGCTTTCTGAGACTGGAAATGCAGCCCGCATAGAATGAGGGTGCTGCACAGAGATTGCGGGGGGTGATGGTGGTCCCATTGGATAGGGGATAAGATGTATTTGGCTGGAATACTACTTTAAGTGTCCCTACCCCCCCAAGATCTCCTACACCACCTTTTAATTTTCCATCTTAGACCAATGAAAACTAGAGAGAGGACTCACCCCTGTACTTCCTCTACCAAATTCTTTTGAAGGGCAGGAACGTGTGCGTCAAGAAGGCTAAGCGGGAGGTGACGTTTGCCATACAACTATAAGGATTTCCAAACTTAGCCATTCGGAAGGCCATGCATTGGATGCAATAGCGCCAACAATCTCCCCCTATTATAAAGACTTGCAGATGGGTCTGTTTTAGATATAGATGCCCTTATATCTCTGCAGAAGCCAAACAAATACTGTATATATAGTCTAACCTCAAGGTGAAATAAGTTCCCAACAAAAGAAAAAGCTACATGAAATGTCTGTACCATTGTAAAGGAGGGAAATTAAAACCAAACGGAGGGCTGCTACGACGCATGAGGTAAACTGAAGACTATTCACTATGCCGTCTTCAGTGAAATGGCTTTAGTTATCTACCGGTTCCAGTTTGCACGCCACAGTGATTTTGCTAGCAAAGCATTTGTAGCATTCTTTTCCCAGAACTGCCTGTATATACACTGTATACTGCGTCAGCAAAAAATAGATATATATATTATATATTTTTATAAATATAAATGAAAAAAAAAAAAAAAGACAACCCGGCCTAAAATGCGTTCTTCTCACGGCCAAGTATAGAGGCAAGCAGAGGAGAAAGACGTAGTGTTTCCAGTATACTGTGCGCTTCTAAAAAAGGAATACAGTATTCCCTTTATCTCAGCAAAGCACCAGACTATTGTCTCCATTTTTGTTTGTATAATGACCCCCCTCTCTCCGTGCCCATTCTTAGTACCGATAACCTCCTGGTTTCCACCATATCAATGAACCCAAAAGCGTATTAAGCTGAAAGGAGCAGACTGAGGGTGTAAAACCAAGCTTTCAGCCATAGGATGTCACAGGTTGACCAGATTTTGATCTAATTGCTCCTTCGTATAGAGATCTTCTCAGTCACCAAGTCTCTAGTCCAGGATTACTCCACCTTTTCTTCTCCTAAGTGAGGCCAGCCTCACTCCGCCTTGAAATGATCCTAGGTCATATGCAAAGTTCATAAATACTCTTGTAATTTGTTTCCTCTTCAGTTCCTATGTTAGCAGACAAAAAAAAAAAAGGAGTTTCGGGTACAGTAATAAAGGTCAGTTTTGCTTGTCAGTGTAAAGCATTGTTCTTCACGAGTCCACGTCACAGTGCAGACCTGACGGCATAAATATGCTCAGGAGATCAGTCAATGATATATGTATTTGGTTGTGGAAAGAAAGGCTCTCCATTTGATCCAAAGTGCATAGTGAGAACAAGTCAATGTCTTTTAGCTTCTCAGTTCTCTTGTCCCTTTCAGGTCTTCTCCTTAAAAAGGCAAGGTCCTCAGAGGTGTTCATGGGCCCCTTTCCCCCACCACCCTTCCCAACAAATTTATATTATCCATACCAAGGAGAAAATAATAAAGTCTGGTAGTTCCTTTACATCAGCCAGGTAAACATACTTTGCCTGCAAATAATAGTCCCACTATAGTAAAGAAAATGGATAAGACAAAAAGTACATAGGATGACCCAACAACCGTGTTGTTGGGTAGTTTGTAAGGTTGTCCACCAACTTCATTGATGTAAAATCCTATGGGAAATATTAATGCTGCCATACAGAAGAGGATCACTGCAAGAAAAGGAGAAAAAAAATCATTAAGAACATTTATATGAATATTTCACTCCACCCATAAACCACAGAATGCTATATTGTATGTAGCAGACATCACCTACTCCGATGCCTCATACATCTGTGGAAGGGAGGTTCTGACCTAACTAACCTCATTTCAGTAAACATCAGATTTGATTTCGAAATTTCATGGCTTTGAAATGCTAGAAGGACTCCTAGAGGAAAGCCTGTGGGTCCTGCCTTGCCTGCCCACAGGCTTTCCTCTAGGAGTCCTGCCCATCCTGTAGATAGCATGCAAGTGTAGATTCCCCTGCCCGCTCTATAGGAAGCCTGCGAGTCCTGCTTCCCCTGCCCGCTCTATAGAAAGCCTGTGAGTCCTGCTTCCCCTGCCCGCTCTATAGAAAGCCTGAGTCCTTCTTCCCCTGCCCGCTCTATAGGAAGCCTGCGAGTCCTGCTTCCCCTGCCCGCTCTATAGAAAGCCTGTGAGTCCTGCTTCCCCTGCTCGCTCTATAGAAAGCCTGAGTCCTTCTTCCCCTGCCCGCTCTATAGGAAGCCTGCGAGTCCTGCTTCCCCTGCCCGCTCTATAGAAAGCTTGTTAGTCCTGCTTCCCCTGCCCACACTATAGAAAGCATGTGTGTCCTGCTTCCCCTGCCCACTCTATAGAAAGCCTGTGAGTCCTGCTTCCCCTGCCTGCTCTATAGAAAGCCTGTGAGTCCTGCTTCCCCTGCCCGCTCTATAGAAAGCCTGTGAGTCCTGCTTCCCCTGCCCGCTCTAGAAAGCCTGTGAGTCCTGCTTCCCCTGCCTGCTCTATAGAAAGCCTGAGTCCTTCTTCCCCTGCCTGCTCTATAGAAAGCCTGTGAGTCCTGCTTCCCCTGCCCGCTCTATAGAAAGCCTGCAAGTCCTGCTTCCCCTGCCCGCTCTATAGAAAGCCTGTGAGTCCTGCTTCCCCTGCCCGCTCTAGAAAGCCTGTGAGTCCTGCTTCCCCTGCCTGCTCTATAGAAAGCCTGAGTCCTTCTTCCCCTGCCTGCTCTATAGAAAGCCTGTGAGTCCTGCTTCCCCTGCCCGCTCTAGAAAGCCTGTGAGTCCTGCTTCCCCTGCCTGCTCTATAGAAAGCCTGAGTCCTTCTTCCCCTGCCCGCTCTATAGAAAGCTTGTTAGTCCTGCTTCCCCTGCCCACACTATAGAAAGCATGTGTGTCCTGCTTCCCCTGCCCGCTCTATAGAAAGCCTGTGAGTCCTGCTTTCCCTGCCCGCTCTATAGAAAGCCTGCAAGTCCTGTTTCCCCTGCCCGCTCTAGAAAGCCTGTGAGTCCTGCTTCCCCTGCCTGCTCTATAGAAAGCCTGAGTCCTTCTTCCCCTGCCCGCTCTATAGAAAGCTTGTTAGTCCTGCTTCCCCTGCCCACTCTATAGAAAGCATGTGTGTCCTGCTTTCCCTGCCTGCTCTATAGAAAGCCTGCGATTCCTGCTTCCCCTGCCCGCTCTATAGAAAGCCTGTGAGTCCTGCTTCCCCTGCCCGCTCTATAGAAAGCCTGTGAGTCCTGCTTCCCCTGCCCGCTCTATAGAAAGCCTGTGAGTCCTGCTTCCCCTGCCCGCTCTATAGAAAGCATGTGTGTCCTGCTTCCCCTGCCTGCTCTATAGAAAGCCTGTGAGTCCAGCTGCTTCCCCTGCCCGCTCTATAGAAAGCCTGTGAGTCCTGTTTTCCCTGCCCACAAAGGTTGATTGACAATACTGGGCTGAAGTCACAAACAGCCCTCTTTACAACCTACCCCATAATATACATTTTATTATTACACTTGAAATATAAAATGCAAATTCCCAAACAAAAAGGTGAAGTTAAACTAATACTGTAATGCACACTGCCCCACTGTCCTCCACAAACTGCACACCAGACGCTGCCCCACTGTCCTCCACACACTGCACACTAGACACAGCCCCACTGCCCTCCACACACTGCACACTAGACACAGCCCCACTGTCCTCCACACACTGCACACTAGACACAGCCCCACTGCCCTCCACACACTGCACACTAGACACAGCCCCACTGTCCTCCACACACTGCACACTAGACACAGCCCCACTGCCCTCCACACACTGCACACTAGACACAGCCCCACTGCCCTCCACACACTGCACACTAGACACAGCCCCACTGCCCTCCACACACTGCACACTAGATACAGCCCCACTGCCCTCCACACACTGCACACTAGACACAGCCCCACTGCCCTCCACACACTGCACACTAGACACAGCCCCACTGCCCTCCACACACTGCACACTAGACACAGCCCCACTGTCCTCCACACACTGCACACTAGACACAGCCCCACTGCCCTCCACACACTGCACACTAGACACAGCCCCACTGCCCTCCACACACTGCACACTAGACACAGCCCCACTGCCCTCCACACACTGCACACTAGACACAGCCCCACTGTCCTCCACACACTGCACACTAGACACAGCCCCACTGCCCTCCACACACTGCACACTAGACACAGCCCCACTGTCCTCCACACACTGCACACTAGACACAGCCCCACTGCCCTCCACACACTGCACACTAGACACAGCCCCACTGCCCTCCACACACTGCACACTAGACACAGCCCCACTGCCCTCCACACACTGCACACTAGATACAGCCCCACTGCCCTCCACACACTGCACACTAGACACAGCCCCACTGCCCTCCACACACTGCACACTAGACACAGCCCCACTGCCCTCCACACACTGCACACTAGACACAGCCCCACTGCCCTCCACACACTGCACACTAGACACAGCCCCACTGTCCTCCACACACTGCACACTAGACACAGCCCCACTGCCCTCCACACACTGCACACTAGACACAGCCCCACTGCCCTCCACACACTGCACACTAGATACAGCCCCACTGCCCTCCACACACTGCACACTAGACACAGCCCCACTGCCCTCCACACACACTGCACACTAGACACAGCCCCACTGCCCTCCACACACTGCACACTAGACACAGCCCCACTGTCCTCCACACACTGCACACTAGACACAGCCCCACTGCCCTCCACACACTGCACACTAGACACAGCCCCACTGCCCTCCACACACTGCACACTAGACACAGCCCCACTGCCCTCCACACACTGCACACTAGATACAGCCCCACTGCCCTCCACACACTGCACACTAGACACAGCCCCACTGCCCTCCACACACTGCACACTAGACACAGCCCCACTGCCCTCCACACACTGCACACTAGACACAGCCCCACTGTCCTCCACAAACTGCACACCAGACGCTGCCCCACTGTCCTCCACACACTGCACACTAGACACAGCCCCACTGCCCTCCACACACTGCACACTAGACACAGCCCCACTGTCCTCCACAAACTGCACACCAGACGCTGCCCCACTGTCCTCCACACACTGCACACTAGACACAGCCCCACTGTCCTCCACAAACTGCACACCAGACGCTGCCCCACTGTCCTCCACACACTGCACACTAGACACAGCCCCACTGCCCTCCACACGCTGCCACGGTGCCCTCCACACTGTCCTCCACAAACTGCACACTATATACAGCCCCACTGCCCTCCACACGCTGCCCTCCAGACACTGCCCCACTGCCCTCCAGACACTGCCCCCCAGACGCTGCCCCACTGCCCTCCAGACGCTGCCCCACTGCCCCCCAGACGCTGACCCACTGCCCTCCAGACGCTGCCCCACTGCCCTCCAGACGCTGCCCCACTGCCCTCCAGACGCTGCCCCACTGCCCTCCAGACGCTGCCCCATGTACTCCAGACATCTGGGGGCAAGCTAAGTAATACACCCTAACATATATAACCAGTCAGCAGTACTGCAGTTCACCGCATCACTTGGTAACACAGTATGGTCGTTAAACAGTAACCGTCATGCCTTCCTTGACATATTTTGTCGTACAAACGTGGTACTATACAGTTCACCTATACCAACAGTGTGAGATATATTCAAGTGATACATTACCTGTAAAATTTATAACCTAATAAAATTACCACTAATAGCAGCCTATAAAACAATTCTATAACATTTTATAAACAACAGTTCCAAGGACTCACTTTACTTAAACAGTTGTATAAGAAAAGGGACAGCATTGAATTAAATTATGTGTAGCATAATATTCTGTTGCCTTTTTTTCAACTTTTATGCCGCCCCCAGTATAATCTGGGCCAGCCATAGGCAGAGAATCCAGTCCATATGTGGCTTTCTCCTGAATGCTGCAGCAGGCTGAAGTGTTGCCAACTCATAGCACAAATGGTTTTCATGCTTGGCTGACGCTTTCAGATACTATTAACAATAAACGGGGCGATCCCAAGATTAAGACTTATCACCCACCCAAAGGATCGGTGACAAGTAGCTGATTGGTTGGAGTCTGACGGAAGCGAACACAGTATAGCACTTGGCTATCCTCGGAAATCCCAAAGTGAATCATGCAGATTGCTGCTCTATTCGCTCAGGGGACAAGGGACAGTCGCACGCCCATCAATCAGGTACTGATCACTTATCCTGTGGATAGGTTATAGGTTTTAATCCCAGAATAACCCCTTGAAGGCTTCTTGTGATGCTTTAGCTGGCATGAATAAAGTATGTGCTTAAATAAAGATACATCATGGTGATGACATTACAGTCTCTCAGTAGTACAGCTTCAAACTTACCCCTTTTGGCCTTGAGATGTCTGATCACGAGGGTCCAGCCGCTGGGACCCCCGCTATCTACGTGCAGCACCTGGGATTCAGTGCCGGGTGCTCCCCCTGAGATGGAGACGTGATGTCACACCACCCCCCCTCGTGATGTCACACCACGCCCCCCCCCCTCGGGATGTCACACCACGCGCCCCCCTCTCGTGATGTCACACCACGCCCCCCCCCCTCATGATGTCCCACCACGCCCCCCCCCCCCCTCATGATGTCCCACCACGCCCCCTCCATTCATGTCTATGGGAATGTGATGTGAGGGAAAAAAAAGCTGCAATTTTGGACTTTTCTATTTTAGGTATACATCATTCTTCGTACAGGATCATTAACATTATATTTTGATAGTTCGGACATTTACGCATGCACTTATACCAAATATGATTTTTTTTTATATGCGCTTTTGAGTAAAATGTGAAAAAGGGGTGATATTTTTTTGTGTTTAACATTTTACACTTTTTTCCCATAGGGTACTATCTATAGCAATTATTAGCTTATTGTTTTGCTGATACTGTTCAGTGCTATGCATATCCAGGGTGAGCGGAGGAGGCCATCACATTGTCGTGATCAGTACTTATCACAGCATCGGAGGGGTTAAAGGACAACTGCAGCAGTATGACACTTATCCCCTGGTATGACACTTATCCCCTATCCACATGATAGGGGATAAGTGTTTGATTGCGGGGGGTCCGACCGCTGGGACCCCCCCCCTCGATCTCCCTAACGGGGCGCCGCCATTAGAGCACGAACGCTGCCTCCCCGCCTCTCCCATAGAGATGTATGGAGGAGGCGTGCCGGCTGCAACGTCATGCTGCGGCCAGCACGCCCCCTGCACGTGACAACCGCGGCCCCGTACAGGAGTCCCGCAGTCGGACCTCCCGCGATCAGACACTTATCTCCCATCCTGTGGATAGGGGATAAGTGTTAATCATGCTGCAGATGTCCTTTAATGGCAGGGATCAGCATGATTGCTGTTGTCCGCCATTACTGGTGGGTCCATGGCTGCTAATAGCAGCTGGGACTTGCCGTGCATGAAGAGAGCGCAGCTCCTGTGCTCCAATTTTTTATATAAATTAATAGGATCTGTATAATTCTTTCTTACACGTTTCCTTATGATATGGTCACATGTGCAGTATCTGCTGCATAGTTTTCTGCAGCTGATTTTGCTTCCCCGTAACCTCAATGGGGAGTAAAATCAGCGGCAGAAAATATGCAGCAGATCCTGTATGTGTAAATGTACCCTTAACGGTTATTTTACAATTATCAGGTGACGCAAGGAATTAGACGTGTTACATTTGGTGGCAACCAATTAGGTGTAATAGGGCTCAGAATTAAACCTGACATTGGATCAAATAACGATGTATGCAAAATGTTATGATCCTATTCAACCATGTTGGAAGTAAACTATGCCAGATCTCTGGACATATGTGAGCCCACCAATGTCCACAGTCGTGGCCTCAAAGAGCTATACAAATTCTATAATATACCATATTACCTTACAGCATGTTAGACTGGTTGTCACATTACGCTCAACATAAGGCCACGTTCACACGTCCGCACGGAAAGTCTTCGGGAGACTGCTGGTGCCGGCATTACATGCCAGCGCTAGGATTCTGTGCGGAGTCCGCAGAAAGAATGGACAGGTTCATTCCGCTGCGGACACGGAAATCTAGCCATGTGCACAGTGTAGCAGAATCCCATTGAATATAATAGGACTGCTGTGGAATCTCAGGCGGAATCCGCACGGAAATTCTGGACGTGTGAAAATGGCCTTAAGCAACTACAGTCTTAACATGCAGACTATAGTGGAGCTAAAAAGAGCTAAAAAGAAATAAAAAGGGTCCAATTTTAATTTATTATAACCCTTAGCATGGCAGGGTCTTGTTCCTGATTCTAGACAGTCCGACATCAAACCATAGAGGTGCTGTTATCTTCAGTGTATACTAAACTAGTGATTTATACTTCATACTGCCGCTTTCCCAATTCTCTCCCCGTAATCCAGTTAATGGGGTACTCCACTGGAAAACATTTATTTATTTATTTATTTTTTTACATCAACTGGTGCCAGAAAGTTAAACATATTTGTAAATGATTTCTATTTAAAAAAATCTTAATCCTTCCAGTACTTAGCTGCTGTATGCTCCACAGGAAGTTCGTTTCTTTTTGAATTTCCTTTCTGTCTGACCACAGTGCTCTCTGCTGACACCTCTGTCCATTTTAGGAACTGTCCACAGCAGGATAGGTTTGCTATGGGGATTTACTCCTACTCTGGACAGTTCCTAAAGTGGACAGAGGTGTCAGTAGTAGGGATCGACCGATATCGTTTTTTTAGGGCCGATACCGATAATCGGTGGAGGTTAGGGCCGATAGCCGATAACTTATACCGATATAAGTTATCGGCTATTTATCCCCACGCGACACCGCTGCAGATCATTGATTTAACCCCTTAAGGACCAAGGACGTACCGGTACATCCTTGGTCCTGCTCTCCTGATATAACGTGGGGTTACACAGTAACCCCGCGTCATATCACGGCGAGCCCGGCGTCATAGTGAAGCCGGGACCCGCCTCTAATAGCGTGCAGCGCCGATCGCGGTGCCGCGCGCTATTAACCCTTTAGCCGCGCGCTCAGAGCTGAGCCGCGCGGCTAAAAGTGAAAGTTGCCGGCTAGCTCAGTCGGGCTGTTCGGGATAGCCGCGGCTAATCGCGGCATCCCGAACAGCTTAAAGGACAGCGGGAGGGCCCCTACCTGCCTCCTCGCTGTCCGATCGCCGAATGACTGCTCAGTGCCCGAGATCCAGGCCTGAGCATTCATGCGGCAGAATCGTTGATCACTGGTTTCCTATGAGAAACCAGTGATCAATGATGAAGATCAGTGTGTGCAGTGTTATAGGTCCCTATGGGAGCTATAACACTGCAAAAAAAAAGTGAAAATAAAAGTGAATAAAGATCATTTAACTCCTCCCCTATTAAAAGTTTGAATCACCCCCCTTTTCCAATAACAAAAAAAACACAGTGTAAATAAAAATAAAAATAAACATATGTGGTATCACCGCGTGCGGAAATGTCCGAATTATATAAATATATCATTAATTAAACCGCTCGGTCAATGGCGTGCGCACCAAAAAATTCCAAAGTCCAAAATAGTGCATTTTTGGTCACTTTTTATATCATTTAAAAATGAATAAAAAGCGATCAATAAGTCCTATCACTGCAAAAATGGTACCGTTAAAAACTTCAGATCACGGCGCAAAAAATGAGCCCTCATACCGCCCCATACACGGAAAAATAAAAAAGTTATAGGGGTCAGAAGATGACAATTTTAAATGTATTAATTTTCCTGCATGTAGTTATGATTTTTTCCAGAAGTCCGACAAAATCAAACCTATATAAGTAGGGTATCATTTTAATCGTATGGACCTACAGAATAAAGATAAGGTGTCATTTTTACCGAAAAATGGACTACGTAGAAACGGAAGCCCCCAAAAGTTACAAAACGGCGTTTTTTTTTTTCAGTTTTGTCGCACACTGATTTTTTTTTTCCGTTTCACCGTAGATTTTTGGGCACAATGACTGAGGTCATTACAAAGTAGAATTGGTGGCGCAAAAAATAAGCCATAATATGGATTTTTAGGTGCAAAATTGAAAGAGTTATGATTTTTTAAAGGCAAGGAGCAAAAAAACGAAAATGCAAAAAACGGAAAAACCCCCGGTCCTTAAGGGGTTAAAGCGGGCGCTTTAAATCAATGCACTGCGGTGGCTTTTGCGGTGCAATAGACTGCCGCCGCCACCCGCTTCTCTCCCCCTACCTGTCAGGTCGCTCACGGGGCATTATCGGCAAGGTAATTGCCGATACCGATAATGTCCAAAATCGTGATTATCGGCCGATAATATCGGCCATACCGATAATCGGTCGATCCCTAGTCAGTAGAGAGCAATGTGGTCAGACAGAAAAGAAATGTAAAAATAAAATAACTTCCTGTGGAGCAATTACCTAATAAGTACTGGAAGGATTAAGATATTTTTTTTTTTATAGAAGTAATTTACAACTATGTTTAACTTTCTGGCACCAGTTGATTTAAAAAAATAAAATAAAAATTATAATAATAATAATGTTTTCCAGTGGAGTACCCCTTTAAACCCTAATACATCCAATGTGGTGGTGAACAATTGGACGAGGAATCCAGAAGCAGCTACAGAAAGAGCTCCACCCAGTCAAAAATCATAGGTGTACAATAGTAACACTTACTGCCAGTGAATGCTATCCAGCGGGCATATTTGGTAGCTTCTCTTCTCCAGTGGGAAGCCACTAGCAAACCGCACGTAACAGTCAATGATATAATTCCCATAATGATGAAAAATAGTGTCGTAACCCACTCCGGAGGGAGCCGAGGAGGAATGCAGGTCCTGTCACGTCCATGTATAGTCTGACATTGCCTGACAAGGCCGACTGTGAGGGCACCTGCAGACAACAGAAACAGCATTAACACCAAAGGAAAGAATAAATCAATATACAACATCATTATAAGAAGGGAGGAAACTACACAACAGCTCCCTAGTGCGGCTGTGACCTTCTCTCCGGATAATGATCTTAGGACTGGAACATCATAAAGAGATCTTAGCAACTAAACATGGTCTAGCTCAGTGGTCTCAAAACGCCAGCCCTCCAGATGTTGCAAAACTTCAACTTCCAGCATGCCCGGACAGCCAACGGCTGTCCGGGCATGCTGGGAGTTGAAGTTTTGTAAAATCTGGAGGGCCCAGTTTGAGACCACTGGTCTAGCGATGTAGGGTGCCCGCACACTGACCGAACTAACAACCTAATGTATATGGGATTATACCAACTGTTCACCAATGGCAGGTACTGGGGGAAAAAAATCACTAGGCAATTTTATTTAACGTGTCCATTCGATCCTGTGTTCCCAAAAAGGAGCTTATTCCCCTTTCCTGCTTAAAAACATGCATGCATGAAAGCTCGGCGGCAGCAGAGTGTGCACGTGTATATTAATGGATTGGGGGGGGGAGTTTAAAAAAGGGGTACTCCACTCCAAAGTTAAACAGATTTGTAAATTGCTACTATTAAAATTGTTTTAATCCTTCCAGTACTTATCAGCTGCTGGAAGTTCTTTTCATTTTGAATCTCCTTTCTGTCTGACGACAGTGCTCTCTGCTGACACCGTTGTCCATTTTAAGAACTGTCCAGATGAGGAGCAAATCCCCAAAGAAAACCTATACTGCTCCAGACAGTTCCTGACATGGACAGAGGTGTCAGCAGAGAGCACTGTGGTCAGACAGAAAGGAAATTCAAAAAGAAAAGAACTTCCTGTAGATGATAACAGCAGCTGATAAGTACTGGAAGGATTCCGATTTTGTAATTGAAGTCATTTACAAGTAATTTACAAATCTGTTTAACTTTCTGGCACCAGTTGATAAAAAAAAAAAAAAAAAAAAATTATAATACATCTCTATCTATTCCAATAAAAAAAAAAAAAAAATTATATTATATTATATATATATATATATATATATATATTCCACAGAAATCAATGGCGCAGCACTCCAACAAAGTTCCAATCAACAAGTGAATTTATTCAAAGCATGTCTCCAGTAGCAACGTTTCAGCTCTACACTAGAGCTTTTTTTTTTTTTTGCTTGAAAAAAGCTCTAGTGTAGAGCTGAAACGTTGCTACTGGAGACATGCTTTGAATAAATTCACTTGTTGATTGGAACTTTGTTGGAGTGCTGCGCCATTGATTTCTGTGGACTGTCTAGAAAAGCCAGGATCGGGCCTTGGACGCTGGGCACCCGTGGTAGTATTGCTGGATGTGCTGCATTTTTTTTCATATATATATATATATATATATATATATATATATATATATATATATTTTTTTTTTTAATTAAATGGGTACTCCACTGGAATATATATTATATATTTATATATATATATATATATATATATATATATATATATATATATATTTATTTTTTAAACAATTCCCGTGTCTGGTAATGGTCGGATGTGATATGAACCGGGCCTCATTTAATGCTTTAAAAAGTATTTTCATTAGATTAATTTAGAACATAATTTCATCACAGTTATCTAGAAAGACCCTTAGACCAAGGTTCCCAGCCCTTTGTTCTGTGTGATGAAGTCTACCCCTAGAGCAAAAATTCTGATCATTCTTTATTCCCCCCCCCCCTTCTTATAATATGGTAACAATGGGCCATTCTTCTGCACCCCCCTTACCTAGCATGTGAATACAGGACACTCTGACCACGTACTGTTCACAATGGACATTGGGTTATTATAGAGGAGGCTTTGGTCAATCTTCTCCACCCACTGGTTAGTTTTCCCAGACAATTGGACGGGCCTCAAATAATCTACATTCTCTCAGACAGAAACTGTAGTAAAGTTTGGGGAGGAGATCTTCCCAATGCCAATACTGACACAACAAAGTAGGGATCACACCTCCCTGTATAGCCAGATGACCAGGAGAAGGGGATGTGGTGATACACCGGAGCTGTGTCCACTTTATTCTCCAGATAGGTGGGGGTCCCAGAGGTCTGATCCCACACAGATCAGAAAGTGATGGCACAACCCAGCGATACGCCATCACTATGAGATTGGACCCATTTATAGGAGATTGGGGGGGAAGCATGCTTTTTTTTCCCCCGGCACCAAGAACGGCATTGTTTCTATAGTAAAGGAAACCACGTTCTTGTAATCTCATAGAATCCCTTTAAATACCATTATTACACTGGGACATTCAGACGTGGAATAATTATTAAAGGGGTACTCCACATGCCACTGTTCGGAACGTAATGTTCTGAACGCTGTTTTCGCGCTGCGGGGGCCGGCAACGCACCTTGTGGTGTCACGGCCACACTCCCTCAATGCAATTATATGGGAGGTGGCGTCAAGCCCCTCCAATGGACTTGCATTGAGGGGCGTGGCCGTGATGTCACAAGGGGCGTGGACAACCCCCGCAGCGCGAAAACAACGTTCAGAACATTAAAGGGATACTCCGGTGGAAAACTTTTTTTTTTTTTCTTAAATCAACTGGTGCCAGAAAGTTAAACTGATTTGTAAATTACTTCTATTAAAAAAATCTTCCAGTACATATTAGCAGCTGTATGCTTCAGGGGGAAATTCTTTTCTTATTGAATTTCTTTTTTGTCTTGTCCAAAGTGCTCTCTGCTGACACCTGATGTCCGTATCAGGAACTGTCCAGAGCAGGAGAAAATCCCCATTGCAAACCTACGCTGCTCTGGACAGTTCCTGACACGGACAGAGGTGTCAGCAGAGAACACTGTGGACAAGACAAAAAAGAAATTCAAAAGGAAAATAATTTCCTCTGTAGCATACAGCTGCTAAATAGTACTGGAAGGATTAAGATTTTTTAATAGAAGTCCTTTACAAATCTGTTTAACTTTCTGGCACCAGTTTATATATATATATAAAAAAAAAAAGGGTTTCCACCGGAGTACCCCTTTAAGTTCCGAACGCTGGCCAGTAGAGTACCCCTTTAACATGGGGTGATTAGAAGCAGTCAGATGGCCTCCGGACGGGCTAGTTTACTGCTCGGATGAACAGATGTTTTCAGGCGTTAAGCTATTTTTATGGATTTAGAAGAAGCAAGCCCGGACTAGTCTAAAGGAGATGACTGTGAGACACCGATGGATAAAACTCTCTCTTTTAAAAATGTAACTCTTCAAAATATAACAAAGAATGCCTGTACTTTAAAGGGGAACTGTGACCTGTTTTATGCTGCCTAAACAGCAGACATTACAGAAAAATCTGAGTTTAAAGGGGTAGTCCAGTGGTGAAAAACGTATCCCCTATCCTAAGGATAGGGAATAAGTTTGAGATCGCGGGGGGTCCGATCGCTGGGGCCCCCTGCGATCTCTCTGTACGGGGGCCCGGCTCTCCGGCCAGATAGCGGGTGTCGACCCCCGCACGAAGCGGCGGCCGACACGCCCCCTCAATACATCTCTATGGCAGAGCCGGAGATTGCCGAAGGCAGCGCTTCGGCTCTGCCATAGAGTTGTATTGAGGGGGCGTGTCGGCCACCGCTTCGTGCGGAGGTCGACACGCCCCCTTCCCGCGGGCTGTCGGGGCTCCGTAGAGGAGATCACAGGGGGCCCCAGCGGTCGGACCCCCCGCGATGTGCAACTTATCCCCTATCCTTAGGATAGGGGATAAGTTGTTCACCACTGGGTCACCACTGGACTACTCCCTTAAAGGGGTATTCCAGGGAAAAAAAACTTTTTTTTTCTTTTTTCTTTATATCAACTGGCTCCAGAAAGTTAAACAGATTTGTAAATTACTTTTCTTAAAAAAATCTTAATCATCCTTTCAGTAGTTATCAGCTGCTGAAGGGGAGTTCTTTTCTGTCTGACCACAGTGCTCTCTGCTGACATCTCTCTGTCTGTCTCAGGAACTGTCCAGAGTAGGAGCAAATCCCCATAGGAAACCACTTCTGCTTTGGACAGTTCCCATGACAGACAGAGGTGTCAGCAGAGAGCACTGTTTTCAGACAGAAAAGAAAAAAACTCCAGCAGCTCATAACTACTGGAAGGATTAAGATTTTTTAACCCCTTAAGGACCAGGGGTTTTTCCGTTTTTGCACTTTCGTTTTTTCCTCCTTACCTTTAAAAAATCATAACTCTTTCAATTTTGCACCTAAAAATCCATATTATGGCGTATTTTTTGCACCACCAATTCTACTTTGTAATGACGTCAGTAATTTTACCCAAAAATCTACGGCGAAACGGAAAAAAAATCATTGTGAGACAAAATTGAAAAAAAAAAAAGCCATTTTGTAACTTATGGGGGCTTCTGTTTCTACGCAGTATATTTTTCGGTAAAATTGACACCTTATTATTCTGTAGGTCTATATGATTAAAATGATACCCTACTTATATAGGTTTGATTTTGTCGGACTTCTGAAAAAAATCATAACTACATGCAGGAAAATTTATACGTTTAAAATTGTCATCTTCTGACCCCTATAACTTTTTATTTTTCCACATATGGGTCGGTATGAGGGCAAATTTATTGTGCCGTGATCTGAAGTTTTTAGCGGTACCCTTTTTGTATTGATCGGACTTGTTGATCACTTTTTATTCATTTTTTCATGATATAAAAAGTGACCAAAAATGCACTATTTTGGACTTTGGAATGTTTTTGCGCGTACGCCATTGACCGTGCGGTTTAATAAACGATAAACTTTTATAATTCGGACATTTCCACACGCAGTGATACCATATATGTTTATTTTTATTTACACTGGTTTTTTTTTTTTAAATGGGAAAAGGGGGGTGATTCAAACTTTTAATAGGGGAGGTGTTAAATGATCTTTATTCACTTTTTTTGTGCAGTGTTATAGCTCCCATAGGGAGCTATAACACTGCACACACTGATCTTTTACATTGATCAATGGTTTCTCATAGGAAACCAGTGATCGATGATTCTGCCGCTTGACTGCTCATGTCTGGATCTCAGGCACTGAGCAGTCATTCGGCGATCGGACACAGGAGGCAAGGTAGGAGACCCTCCTCGTGTCTAACAGCTGTTCGGGACGCCGCGATTTCTGAGCTAACCGGCATGCTTTCACTTTAGACGCAGCGTTCAACTTTGAACGCCGCGTCTAAAGGGTTAATAGCGTGCGGCACCGCGATCACTGCCGCGCGCTATTAGCCACGGGTCCCGGCCGTTGTTAGAGGCCGGGCCCGACCCGCTATGACGCGGGGCCACGTCGTGGACCTGCATTATAGAAAGGGAAGGGACTCAGGACTTACTGGTACGTCCTTGGTCCTCAAAGGGGTAAACAGATTTGTAAATTACATGTCTTTAACCTCTTAAGTGCAGTGTATTGTGGGGACTCTATTTAGGTCTGGGGGGGGGGGGGGGGGTATAACTGTACCCAGAGACACAATTTGAAACTCCTGAGCCACAATGTATTATGGGGCAAAGAGGCTTCCATTTGGCCACCAGGACTTCTGTGCCACTTCTGCTTTGCATTATCTATAGCAGGATTCTCAAACTGGTGGCCCTCCAGATGTTGCAAAACTTCAACTCCCAGCATGCCCGGACAGCCGTTGGCTGTTCGGGCATGCTGGGAGTTGAAGTTTTGCAACATCTGGCGGGCCACCAGTTTGAGACCCCTGATCTATAGCTACACTGAGTAGACCTGAAGTGTTGGGTCACTGGTCTGACAGCAGAATGGAGCTAAACCTGTGTCTGTCTCCAAGGGCAACCAGCAGAATGTTAAATAGATATGAAGAACCATACATAATGTTGGGTTATACATTTATAAAGGCACTTAATTTAGTGCTCTACGTGTCCTATATACACTTTAAAAAAAAATTTTTTATATATAATTTTAAAAAAAAGAGTTCCGGCTTTTTGGTCAAGGTGTGGCTATTGTAACTGAATGTTGCATTAGAGTGCGGTTTTACAGCAAACCTGTGCAGTCTTTACCTGCTAAGCAGCAGGAAATCTTCAGAATTGTGAATATTGTTTTAGGTATAACTGGAGAAGAAAACCCCAAATAAAGCAGAAGACTTGCTGAGTCCCGTGGTCTGTGGCGTCACTGCAGTAACCTAGCCCTGAGCCAATGCCACGTAATGAATATGTAATTAAAGCCATACATTTCGGAAGGTGACTGATCCGGGAGGAGCGGAGTCGCCATTACTCTCACTAACCTCTCACTTTATGACCACATTCATATTTAATACAAGGTACAGTCCTCAGCTGAACTTGTGGCTCATCTAAATTAAAAGCAGTCATTCTTGGCTTACACATTTCTTATAAGAAACAAAAGGCTTGTTTTATCAGGAACAGACGCGGAGATTGCGCAAAGATGAACATTAGACAAAACTTTCCATGTGGAGTAGAAAAAAAAATAAAAAATAAATAAATAAATCCACTCCAATCATAAAGAGAGCAACACGCACGGTCCTAACCTAAATAAGGCTGAATTCACATCTCGTTTTTACATTACGGTAAAGGGTCAAAAATGAGTCAACCGGAGACACCGTTTGACTCCGGTCGGCTCATTAAAGTGAATGGAGTTCAGCGCTGGTCTGGCTGGGGTACGGGAGAGCCCGGTTTGCCCCTCCCCTGCCGGATCCGGGACCCGTAATGTAAAAACGAGATGTGAAAGCAGCCTAAGACACGCGTATCTCAAACACAATGGGCATAGATGTCTATTGGTAGTACTTTACCTCTCTAGATTTCATAAGAATTAACCCTTTAAGGACCCGGGCTTTTTCCATTTTCAATTTTTCCTCCTTAACTTTAAAAAATCATAACTCTTTAAAATTTTCACCTAAAATTCTATATGATGGCTTATTTTTTGCGTCACTAATTCTACTTTGTAATGACATTAGTCATTTTACCCAAAAATCTACAGTGAAATGGGGAAAAAATAAATCAATGTGCGACAAAATTTATGAAAAAACACTATTTTGTAAGTTTTGGGGGCTTCCGTTTCTACACAGTACATTTTTCGGCAAAAATGACACCTTATCTTTATTCTGTAGGTCCATACAGTTAAAATGATACCCTACTTATATAGGTTTGATTTTGTATCACTTCAGAAAAAAAATCATGAATACATGCAGGAAAATTTATACGTTTAAAATTAAAATTTTCTGAGCCCTATAACTTTTTTATTTTTCTGCAATTTTTCTGCATAGGGCGCTATGAGGACTCATTGTTTGTGCCGTGATCTGAAGTTTTTAGCGGTACCATTTTTGTTCTGATCAGACTTTTTGATCACTTTTTATTAACTTTTTTGTGGTATAAAAAGTGATCAAAAATGCGCTATTTTGGACTTTGGAATTTTTTTGCGCGTACGCCATTGAACGTGCGGTTTAAAAAGCGGTATATTTTTATAATTCGGACATTTCCACACGCGGCGATACCACATGTTTATTTTTATTTACACTTTTTTTTTTATTCTTGGAAATGCCGGGTGATTCAAACTTTTATTAGGGGAAGGGATAATTGAAAGGGTTAATAATTTTTTTACACTTTTCTTATGCAGTATTCTAGCTCCTATAGGGGGGGCTATAACATTGCATTAACTGATCTTTTACACTGATTGATCCAGCTCCATAGGAATGGATCAATCAGTGTTTTCGGCGATTGATTGCTCAAGCCTGGATCTCCGGCTTGAAGCATTCATTCGGCAATCGGACTGCAGGAAGGAAGGTAAGAGACTTCCTCCTGTGCTACAGCTGTTCGGGATGCCGCGATTATACCGCGGCGATCCCGAACAGCTCCCTGAGTTAGCCGGGCACTTTTACTTTAGTTTTTAGCCACGAGGCCCAGCTTTAAGCGCGTGGCTAAAAGGTTAATAGCGCGCGGCACCGCGATCAGTGCCGCGCGCTATTAGAGGCGGGTCCCGGCTTCACTATGACGCCGGGCCCGCCGCGATATGATGCGGGGTACCGTGTGACCCCGTGTTATATCGCAGGACCGGGACTCAGGGCGTAAGTTTACGCCCTGGGTCCTTAACAGGTTAAAGGTACACAGCAGGAAAGTATGACGGTGTATTCCGGTACGTGTTTAAGGCAGCATTCACACCACGTTTTTGCAATTCAGTTCCCGTAACAGGTTTTTGATGAAAACCGGACTCCTCAAAACCTGACTAAACTGTATCAAAACGTGTGTACAAATTTTAACCCGTATATGGTTTAAAAAATGATGTCCGGTTGCATCAGTTTTTTAAGAAAAAAAAGTATACGTTTTTAACTTTTCACTCCATTATGAATAAAGTTTCACTTGTTTGATTGAAATTCCAAGAAAAAAAACTGTGCAAACTCAAAAACCGTATGGTGAAATCCGGATGGAACCGTACGCACATACGGTTCTCTACGGTTCCCATTGACTCCCATGCTTTAAAAAAAATAACATACGGTTTCAATGCGTTTTTTCACCCGGACCAAAAACCATGGTAGGCTACGATTTTGGGTACGGGAAATAAATGGATAATACCGTACAAGACGCAAAACGGATGCAACCGGATGCATAGTTTGGCATACCGTTTTTAATAGAGAGTCAATGCATACGGTTTTCAATACGGTTCTGTGCGGCTTTCAAATTGACCTGTATTGCAAAAATGTGGCAGCCTAAGTTATGGAGATGTCCTCCCCTAGAAGCACTGTGTACTGGAAAGAATACTGTAACCCAAAGGGAACCATATGGCTGCACATGGAGCATCTATGTCAGTGCCTTCGGCTGTCTGGGCATGCTGGGGGTTGTAGTTTTGCAACAGGAGGCTGGAGGCACCCTGGTTGGGAAACACTGGTCTATGTTTACGTAAGAAGTCACACAGTTATTGCACATACCGAACAGCTGGAAACGTGCATCTTTTGCCATTCACTTACAGTACATTTCTTAAAAGTATAGGATTTTGTTTGTTTTCTTAAAGCATCTGTTAATATACATAAAGCGTATACCTGAACAGTGTAAAGAAATGTAAAAATAAAAAATTTTTAATAAAAAAATAAAAAAGCACAGTGGTCTCTGATTTTTAGGAGCCCAAGAAAAGGAGAGAAACACAAGAAAAGGAGAGAAACACAAGAAAAGGAGAGAGACACAAGAAAAGGAGAGAGACACAAGAAAAGGAGAGAAACACAAGGAAAGCAGAGAAACACAAGAAAAGGAGAGAAACACAAGAAAAGGAGAGAAACACAAGAAAAGGAGAGAAACACAAGAAAAGGAGAGAAACACAAGAAAAGGAGAGAAACACAAGAAAAGGAGAGAAACACAAGAAAAGGAGAGAAACACAAGAAAAGGAGAGAAACACAAGAAAAGCAGAGAAACACAAGGAAAGCAGAGAAACACAAGGAAAGGAGAGAAACACAAGAAAAGGAGAGAAACACAAGAAAAGGAGAGAAACACAAGAAAAGGAGAGAAACACAAGAAAAGGAGAGAAACACAAGAAAAGGAGAGAAACACAAGAAAAGGAGAGAAACACAAGAAAAGGAGAGAAACACAAGAAAAGGAGAGAAACACAAGAAAAGGAGAGAAACACAAGAAAAGGAGAGAAACACAAGGAAAGCAGAGAAACACAAGAAAAGGAGAGAAACACAAGAAAAGGAGAGAAACACAAGAAAAGGAGAGAAACACAAGAAAAAGAGAGAAACACAAGGAAAGGAGAGAAACACAAGGAAAGGAGAGAAACACAAGAAAAGGAGAGAAACACAAGAAAAGGAGAGAAACACAAGAAAAGGAGAGAAACACAAGGAAAGGAGAGAAACACAAGGAAAGGAGAGAAACACAAGAAAAGGAGAGAAACACAAGGAAAGGAGAGAAACACAAGAAAAGGAGAGAAACACAAGAAAAGGAGAGAAACACAAGGAAAGGAGAGAAACACAAGGAAAGGAGAGAAACACAAGGAAAGGAGAGAAACACAAGGAAAGGAGAGAAACACAAGGAAAGGAGAGAAACACAAGGAAAGGAGAGAAACACAAGGAAAGGAGAGAAACACAAGGAAAGGAGAGAAACACAAGGAAAGGAGAGAAACACAAGGAAAGGAGAGAAACACAAGGAAAGGAGAGAAACACAAGGAAAGGAGAGAAACACAAGGAAAGGAGAGAAACACAAGGAAAGGAGAGAAACACAAGGAAAGGAGAGAAACACAAGGAAAGGAGAGAAACACAAGGAAAGGAGAGAAACACAAGGCAGACCATTGGTTGTCCAAGGAACATTTCTCTGAACTGCTTCTTTATCAGTAAAACGGGACAAAAAAAGTTTCTACCGTTTCAGCTGAACTTGAAAGCCTCAGCTATAGACTCTCAACCCTCTTATACTATGAGATCAGCAAGGGCCAATGCAGGCGTTCATCAATAATAAATGGCTCCAGAATCCTGTCGAGGAACAGAAGCAGACAAGTTCCTAGAAGGGCAGGATAATGCCGCCTTGGCCCAGAGCGCAGTAAGCGCAGGTGCAGAGATTCTCTGTGCTCGCCAACTGGTCAGATCGAGGGGGGGGGAGGGGGGGGGGGGTTATCAAAACCTGTCCAGAGGATGAGTTGTCCATAACAACCAATCAGATCGCTTCTTTTCATGTTTCACAGGCCTTTTCAAAAATGAAAGACATGATCTGATTGGTTGCTATGGGCAACTCACCAACTTTTCCTCTTCACAGGTTTTGATAAATCTCCCCCAAGGACACAACAAGCAGCTATGGGAATCCTCAGACAACAGCAATCTTCTACGTACCTGACTAAATAAGGCTTTGATAGTACCCCTTATACAGTCTGCCAAAATAAAATAAGTAAAAGTCTAGACGGGATTACTTACGCTTTGTATTAGTGAATCAGTAAGGTTATTATGTACATTATGGGGATTAAGATTTGTTTATTTACCGGTGAATCGCACCAAGATGGCCATGTGCACATTTGATTATAGGGATGATCCTCTAGTGTAGATCACCACACACTTATTTTAGTCTATACTGGCTACAGCAGTTCACACTGACCAATTCATGACCAATGAGACCAGGTAATTGATCTTTAAATGGGCACTGTCAGATACAAAAACTTTTGATATGTTGTAAAGCATGTATAACCAATAGGTTTTGCAATTGCTTCCATTAGAAAATGTTCAGGATTTCATACTGAAAAAGACAGTCAAACAACTCCCTGCCTGCTTGGACACATACTAGTCCTGCTGTGTCCAGGGATCATGGACACACTTCCTTGATTGACAGCTGTGAGCGCAGGGCTCAGAGCTGGAGGAAAAATCCTCCCACTGTCAGCTTGTGTCCCGCTATTGTCAGTGAGGACAAGCTGGGAGTTGTAGTTTTGCTAATGCTAGGGGAGATGTGAGCAGACAGTATACTGAGGGAGGGGGCGGAGACCTGCACAGTGAGGCCACGCCCCCTCCATTTGAGAGGAATTCAGACTAGTGAGCTAAAGTAAAAGTGTAATAAAAAAATAAATAAAGTGCTAGAGACATAAAAATTAGATGTACATGGTCAGGATTAGGTACTGAGTGATATATTTAAAAAAATGTCTGATCTGACAGGTACGCTTTAAGGGTAGGGTCACATGTAGCGCTGTACAAAAGGAAATATGCTGCCTCCAAACCTTACTGCACACACGGGGATGCGGCAGGGCAGCCCTGTGTGTCTGCTTGTAGCAGAATACGTGTGACAAAAGCTTTGGACGCGCTACATGTGACTTAACCCTTAGGGAACATTCTTAGGGTAAGTTCATACGGACATTGGCCCTGATTTACTAAGAGTGGAGTGTAGGTTTTGTTGTGTTTTTTGCTGTTCCAACCTCCCCCCCCCCCCCCCCCATAGTATTTACTAATTTACTCCGCTTTCGGAAACTTTATACATGCTTAAAAGTGTCGGGTTTTCTTCACAGAAAATTCACATGATTTTCAGAGTGGTTTTCAGAAAAGATGAGTGATTTTGGATGAAATTTAGGGATCATGCCCCTTTTCCCGAAAACCACGCCCATTTTGTAGTTTTTTTTTCTCCCACAGAGGGTTTCTGATTCTGTCGGGTTTTTTTGTCGCACATTCAGAATTTACACAGAATTTAGGTGCACAACCCAACAAAGTGTCGGAATTCTGTTAGTAAATGAGGGCCATTGTGCTCTGGCAAAGGCGAGCTCAGTCTATTAGAAGGTCTTTTTTTCTCCACTTAACTCCCCTAAAATACCAAACACCTGATTGATTCCATTCAAGTCAATGGATGCATCCATGTAAGGCTGGGTTCACACCACGTTTTCTTAAATACGGTTCCCGTATACGGTTTGGAGGAGGGGGGCGGGGCTTAATTGCGGCGCCCGCAGTCGACCACGTTTTTGCCTGCGGTCGGGAAACCGCATACGGCCGAAAACGAAGCCGACCGGAGGCTGCGGTTCACTCCGGTTGGCTCATAGACTTGCATTAAATACGGTTTCCCGAATACGGCTGAGTGCGGGCGCCGCGATTAAGCCCCGCCCCTCTCCTCCAAACCGTATACGGGAACCGTATTTAAGAAAACGTGGTGTGAACCCAGCCTTAGTTGTGCTCCAACCTGAACACATCAAAGCAATTAGCCTTATATGTGGCATTAAAGGGGTACTCCACAGGGAAAAAAGTTTTTTTTTTTATATCAACTGATGCCAGAAAGTTAAACGGATTTGTAAATTATTTCTATTTAAAAATCTTAATCCTTCCAGTACTTATCAGCTGCTGTATGCTCCACATGAAGTTTTTTTCTAATTTCCATTCTGTCTGACCACAGTGCTCTCTGCTGACACCTCTGTCCATTTTAGGAACTCTCCAGAGGAGGAGAGGTTTGCTATGTGGATTTGCTTCTACTCTGGACAGTTCATAAAATGGACAGAGGCGTCAGCACAGAGCACTGTGGTCAGACAGAACAGAAATAGAAAAAGAAAATAACGTCCTGTGGAGCATACAGCAGCTGTTAGAAAGCATTAGGATTTTTTTTTATATAAGTAATTTACAAATCTGTTTAACTTTCTGGCACCAGTTTAAAAAATAAATAAAAAATAAAGGTTTCCAGTCAAGTACCCCTTTAAGAGCCTGTGGCTGCCGGGTCTGTTTGGTCATTGCAGCTGTCCCCCAGAGTTGTCACTTTAAGCAGGTGGCAAGTCCTGATGCCCGCTGCAATTATCAGAAGATCTCGAGTGCTAGGGGCTAGCTGTTAACCACCATTGATCGCAAATACCCAAACTCAACCTGCAGCACGCACCAGCCATCTGCTTATAGTAACATCTCCAGGTACAGGCTACAACACAGAGATGCGTGCGGCAGTCGCAGGCTGTAAATGTGGCGACTAAGAGCGGCCTTATACAGAAAGATTGTTTGCGTAACAACAGATGACATTATACACAATAGAAGTGCCATCAACTATGGGACAAAAAAAGTTTTAAAACTAGTCAAACCTCAGATGATGATGGTTTATGGTTACATAAAAACTTCAACCAACAAAAGACTTTTGGATAAAACATCTGCTTGAATACGTTTAAACTAGTGTGTATTGGCATTCTTAAAGGAGTACTCCACTGGCCAGCGTTCGGAAGTATATGTATCGAACGCTGTTTTCACGCTGCGGCGGCCGTCACGCCTCCTCCCATAGACTTGCATTGAGGGGGTGTGGCTGTAATGTCACGAGGGGAGTGGTCGACCCCCGCAGCGCAAAAACTGCAGTCTGAATATTTCCAAAGGCTGGCCAGTGGAGTACCCCTTTAAGCTGGCCATACAAGTTATATAAATGTCGGCCAGATGGGATTGGCTGGCCATTTAATGTGAATGGTGACCTTCCAGGTTTCCCCAGACAGCAGATGTCTGTAAGAGAGAAGGATCTAGATTAAAAATGATCCCCTATCCACAGGCTAAGGGATAGCGGATCAGTGGGGGTCTGACTGCTGGGGACAGCCGCACATGCTTTACAACCCCTCCATTAATTCTTTGGGCCTTCTGAATATTGCAGGTTGTTGAACTCCGCTATGTTTGGCAGCAGTCAAGCACATGCATTGCTGCTCCATTCACTCACGGGACAAGTGACCTCCGTTTACAGGATCATTGGGGGGTGGTCCCAGCGGTAGGTTTTTCCCATCTCATTATACTATCCCCTACCCACAGGATAGGGAACAAGCAGATTGATGGGGGGTCTATCGGCTGGGACCCCGCCAATGTTGCCAGTATGCACTTGGTTATAATACCTTACTATTAACACTGTCACCATTGGGGACAGAGGCCCGTTATAACAAAAAGGCTATCATTTCTACATCATGTTTAAGTGTCGATGGCTGCAGTCCTAACAACAGATAATGTACACAAACTGGCAACACAAGCTTATTAAAAACGTGACGTGTTTAAGAGCATCATGAGAGTACTGGGCTAATAGCCATAAGTGGGGATTTCAAGAGAGGGTATCAGTGATCCCTGGTTAGGGATCTGTTGATCATCAGAACGGGGAAAAATATGTCACCGCTTCATTCATTCTTAATGGGGCAGTCAAACATTTCTGATCTCTGAAATGTTCGGTGGCCTACAAAGAATAAATGAGAGGTGGTAGCACAGGCGTGGTCCGCACCACTCATTTGGGAGACAAGATTTTGTTCACGTTCTTGTGATTAGCTGCGGTCCCAGCGGGCGGACCCCCATTAATCTGCCTGTTGTTCCCTATCCTGTGGATCGGGGAAAGCATAATGAGAGATAGGAATATCCCTTTAAGTATACTGATAGATGTATGAAGTAAATTTCATTCATTATAATTCTGATATACTATATAAAAAGATAAACAGCTAATGGCTTATATTTGGACGAAAGCGTAAAGAAGGTACAGTTAACTATAAAAAGTAATATGTACTATACAGCTGTCATTCATCCCCGGCCATAGTCAGATTGTACAGGCTGACGGCTGTAGGACAGGGTAAGTGGCGGTGGGTGTTCGTCAGTTTCCATTGTCAGGATTTTTAGAAACACGGTTCCCTTTCATGTGGAAGTTATTTGCATAAATACGGTCACAGGCCAATTAGAATACATGAGGCGTCCCGGCAGCGAGAAGTAAAACATGAACGCCACTTAACTGCGGTGCCAATCACTCCAGCGCGAACGCAATTACATAATAGTCCGCTCAATAGCTTTCATTATGGAGCCTGACATCCTCATCTTAACTAATGGAATATAAAAAGCATGTACGCTGCACAGGAACGATGACACGGTGTTTGACTGAAGTGTATTCATATACTGTGGAGGAGTTGGAACGTATCCCCACAGTGCCTATTACTAGCTGTGACCCAAAGCAAAGCTACATTACCTGGCAGATGTGTGGAGAGGAACACTTAAAGGAGATCTCCGCGAAAAATAACTTATCCCCTATACACAAGATAGGGGATAAGTAGCTGATCACTGGGGGTCCGACCCCTGGGGCCCGCCACGATCACCAGGACAAGAACGGTGCTGCAGCTGGCACACGCTCCATTCATTTGTATGGGAGAGCCGTGTACAGCTCTCGGGCATCATGGGTGCTCCCATAGAAATGAAGGGAGCGCGTTCCATCAACAGGTTGACGACAAGTGCTCCTCACAGAGAGTCGGGGTCCCGTTCTGTTTATCGCAGGGGGGCCCTAGCGGTTGGACCCCTGTGATCAGCTACTTATCCTCTAAGGGATACGTTAATTTCTGCCGGGCTTCGCCTTTAATTCTCGGACTCAAGTCTACTAAAGTGATGCTCTAGTAAGGAGTCTGGTTAGAAATGATTGTAAATGTAATTCTCCATATAATATTGTTGGGATCCGTCCCTTTACATCATTGGTCTCAAACTGTGGCCGTCCAGATCTTGCAAAACTTCAACTCCCAGCATGCCTGGACAGCCGTTGGTTAATGGTGATCACATCCTCCATGCATACTAAATAATTATTCTATTACTAAATAGAGAAAATCATGAATTTCTTTATATACAAACAGCAGTGCAGAGACATGGCCCACACCATGACGTCAGCCCCCGACACAAGGGCAGGTTTTAATTCTCTAAAAGCACTGGCCTCCTGCCTGACGGGTGACAACAAGCTGAGGTGTCACATTCTTTATAATAAATCACAGGGTTCTGACTCCTAAGTGCAACATAAGCAGACAAGCCAAGAAACAAATCAATCCAAACCCACAGCAAAGTCCTTCCACCTACACCGCATAACAAGCAGCTATACATGTAGAACGTGGAGGGAATCCCAGAGGGCTCTGAAGGGGTCACAACTCCTAGACACTGTCCAGAGAGCCCCGTATTCTAAAGATCACAAGGGGATAGTCTATTGTAATAGGGTTATAATCTAATAACACATTGTCATATATTCCCTGACAAAATTTGGGCCACTGTCTAAGAGAGTCATTTTGTTGGCTAAGATTTAAAAGGGTAAATGGTGCCTCCTTAAAGGGGTTGTGCGCTGCCCTGACTTTCGGAGCTCCGCTCACAGCGTCCGGAAGTTCACTACTGCGAACGCTGTGTGCAGGCTTCCATGTTCACGCCCGCCGGGCATGACGTCGCGCCCCCTTCCCATAGACTTTCGTTGAGGGGGCGAACGAAACGTCATGAGGGTGCGGGCGTGACGTCACGCCCGGCAGCCGCGAACATGGAAGCCCGCACATAGCGTGCAATGAACTTCCGGACGCTGTGAGCGGAGCTCCGAAAGTCCGGGCAGCGCACAACCCCTTTAAAACAGCCCATTGATACCAGAGGAGTTGATCAGGTACGTACTACATGTACATGTACTACAGTCACTTGAATGGCTGACTTAAAGGAGAACTCCAGAATATAAAAATTGTCCCCCATTCTGCCGGCAGTAAAAAAATAAAGATCTACATACCTTCCTCCGCTCCCCCGGCTCCGGTCTCCGCCGTGATACTCTCCGACCACCAGCAACCAGGAAGAGGATCACGGCGGAGACCGGAGCCGGTTACCGGATGTCCCGGGGGAGCGGAGGAAGGTATGTACATCTTTATTTTTTTACTGCCGGCAGTATGGGGGACAATTTTTATATTCTGGAGTTCTCCTTTAATAAGGGACTGTACATCATGACCTGTAGTAAGTAAAAGTTGACCAGTTGCCCATAGCAACCAAATTACGTCTTTTCAGAGGCCTTTTAAAAAATGAAAGAAGCAATCTGATTTGTTAGCCCTTAAGGACTCAGGGTTTTTCGACTTTCGTTTTTTCCACTTTTTTTTTTTTTTTTTTTGCAATGTTATAGCTCCCAATGTTCTAGCCATCATGCCCCCTCCCATAGACTTGCATGGAGGGGTAAGGGTGTGACATCATGAGGGGCCAGGGCTATGACATCACACGCTCCCAGCTCCAGCGTTCGGAACAGTTTGTTTCAAACGCTGAGCAGCATAGTACCCCTTTAAAGTTTTAAAGCGTACCAGTCTCATCCTGATCACGTACATATAATTTGTGTGTCTCCGACCTATATTCCTCTCAGAATTAGCTTTATTTCTGAATTACCTTCATTTTGTCAACCAGATTCAGGGGGGCGGATCGCTTTCTTCTCCTCAGGTGATAACCACTCCCCCTCCCTCACTCTCCTCAGTCACTGGTCTCGGAAGAGAGCATCTTTCCTCTCTGGTTTTATGCTATACACACACACACACACACACACACACACACAGTGTGCCTACAGCTTTTGCAAAACCACACATCATTGGGCTGTGCAGGCATGCTGGGAGTTGTAGGAGGATTGTAGTCCCCCTGTATTACACACGCATACACTCACTTCATATATTCATTCACATTACATAGACAACACAGAGATACACATATATATCCACACACACATATACATGCAGGGAAACTTACTTTTTAAACAAAAAATCCTCCATTCAGTCTTCTTTCATCATCTGCTTACAGTCACAGGCAGCAGTGTGCTGCCCCTCCCCCCTTCTCTCCACACGAGGAGACAGTAAAGTAAACAGAGAGAGTGAGGAGCAGAGCAGCTTTAGACCAGTCTGCAGACCTGTCAATCGTAAAGTGGGTCCATGACGTAGGTGATGACCAGTGGACACGGCAGGATTGGTATGTATCCCAGGAGGCAGTTTTGTGTCTGACTTTTTCAGCATGAAATACAGATTTTTTTTTTTTTTTTTAAATGAAAGCAATTGCAAAACCTATTGGGTTTTGCATGCTTTAAAACATATCAAAAGTTTTTATATATGACAGGGCCTATTTAAAGGGGGTTATAAGCTGTTTTTAAAGGGGTATTCCCACTTCATAAAGTGATGGCCAATTGCTAGGATATGGTTGATGGGTAGTCTGGTTTCTGGGATCCCAACATATCCTGAGAGAATGGTCTCCCCTTTTTAATTTAGCCCATGTAGGGGCACACCTGACCACATGACTGTGCAGGCCCTATACAAATGAAGAGGTAATGGCTGCAGGTTCATGTACGGCAGACGGACGGGATGTTGCTGTGCAGGGGAAAACTGTTTGTTTTTTTTAAACAATATGGAGAGGAGATATATAAAAACTTGTGCAGAGGAAAAGTCGACTATTCACCTATATTAACCAGTTAAGGACTCAGGGCGTATAACGCGGGGCCACGGTGTGGTTCATGTACCATGCATCTAAAATCGCAGCATCCCGAAGAGCTGGAGGACAATAGGAGGATCCCTACCTGCTGAGCAGCGGAGTGCCCCTTTAATGTGTAGACATGCAACCAAACAAAGAGGTCTGCTCCAAGTCTATGCTACCTGAGCTGTTTCTATCAAAGTGGCCAACGCTTTTCAATCATTTTTATTATAGTCACTCATCTCCTCAAGAACCCCTGGCAGCACTCTCACAGGTCGGGCCCCCCTTTATGCTCCAAACACAGACTGTATGTACATAACACCAGAGGTCTGCGTTTCGATCAGATTGGTGGCCGTGCTGACCTCACGAGCAACGTGTACAGGAGCCAGTGCAGTGACCCGATATGATGTAATGAATGTGGATATTCCATTATTTACCACGGCGCTGGTACAAAGCTATTAACCCTCCGCCCGCATCCATCCCCATCACAGGCAGTGCATTCTCCTCAGCATCTGCCCTGCAGTAAACGCTGCATTTTAGGATCATTGCTGTTTGATGAATTGTGCCAAACTAATTTTTTTTTTCCCCCAAATCCCCAGACACTGTGAAGAGGAAGACTGAAAGACAAAGAGGAGTCTGTGCAGAATATAAAATATTAGGAGATCTGGATTTTGCATAGAACTGGTAGCCTGTAATCTTTCCCCCGTCGGCAGAATAAAGAGCTTCCCATTAAACTGCAGACACAAAGAAATTCATTATTCAGTCCTAACCTCAGTGAAAGATACAGAGCTGGAATCTGACAGTCGTGCTAGAAGAATACTGGAATAAAAATGTTTTTTCTTTTTTTTGCTAAAGTTCAGCAAAATTCAAAAGGGTATGTTTTAATATAATGAACATTAGGAGCCGGTGGATTTGTAAGATGTGCCCTCTGGACCTCTTAAAGGGGTTATTCAAGATGAACAAAAGAACAGAGCAGCTTTTTCCAAAATAACAGCACCACACCCGTCCACAGGTTATGTTCAATAGAACAAAGCTGCAATACCACACACACACCACCAGGACAAGTGAGGCACTGTTTAAACCCTTAAAGGGGTACTCCGGTGGTTAATTTGTTTGACTATATGGTATCTTCTTTGTAAGTTTAGTTTTTTTGCAATATACATGTGTTATATGTTTTGGCAGCATGTATGTGTTTTTCTCACCTGTTTGTTGGGCAGGAAGTTCTATAGTTCGGAGGGTTTTCTTTTACTGTTCTCCACAGTTCTGAGTCTGTTGTGGACAAGATGTCACAGCTTTTTTTTTTTTTTTCTCTCTGTCTGCATGAGAGGAATAAGCCACACCCCCTCATCTCATCCAGCTGAGTACACAGCTCCTCACCTCCCCCGCTCTGTATTGTAAGGACGCAGGTCTGCACAGGAGAAGGACCTCACAGAGAAGACAAGTGTTATCTGAAGGGGAGGATGAGAAGGTGCAGGGGCTGGGGATGTATGGACTGCAGGGGAAGAAATCTCATACTGGGAATGATCTCTATGGGGGAGATTTATCAAAACCTGTGCAGAGGAAAACTTGCCCAGTTGCCCATAGCAACCAATCAGATCGCTTCTTTCATTTTTCATAGACCTTCATAAAAATGAAAGCAGAGAGCTGATTGGTTGCTATGGGTAACTGGGCAAGTTTTCCTCTGCACAGGTTTTGATAAATCTACCCCTATATGTGAAGGGGAGGGGAGCTCCTGAATGACACATGCTGGGAGTTGTAGTCCCTGTTGTGTGTGTGTGTGTGTATGCTAGTGTTTACAAACCAGTGTGCCTCCAGCTGTTGCAAAACTACAATTCCCAGCATGCCCTGACAGACTTTGGGCATGCTGGGAGTTGTAGATTTGCAACACCTGGAGGCACCCTGGTTGGGAAACACTGGTGTATGCCCTACAGAGGTGTGGTGAACTACAACCCCCAGGAGACTACAGAGGCAGCATGCTGGTGTTATACTACAGACTGAAGACTCCTGAATGACACCTGCTGGGAGTTGTAGTCCCTTTTGTGTGTGTATGCCAGTGTATCCCAACCAAGGCTGATTATATTAGTGTGCTGTGTATAAGGGGGCCGACCCGGGAAAATAGTGGGATGGGTAAAGGGCGGAACAAACAAACAAAAAAAGGAGCCGCCCCAAACCAGCAAGGCATGTGGCATGCTGGGATTTGTAGTTTTCAGCACAGCAAGAAACAGGAAATAGAAGCAAAGATAGGAAAACAAAGTGGGGGATAAAAAGACAACAAAGAACGGAAATAGAGTAGGCTAAACAACAAGAATAGAAATGAAACAAAACAAATAGGGTAAGTCAAAAACGGAAAAACACGTTGACCACCGGAGTACCCCTTTAAGGAACAGGGCGTACCTGTGTCTGCCCTGAGTCCGCTCCCTTTCTATAACGCAGGGTCACGCCAAATGGATATTCAAAATATATTTTTTTGGGGTTCACATATACAATATGTCTACTTTATGTTTGCATCATAAAATTTATGAGTTTTTACTTTTGGAAGACACCAGAGGGCTTCAAAGTTCAGCAGCAATTTTGAAATTTTTCACAAAATTTTCAAACTCACTATTTTTCAGGGACCAGTTCAGTTTTGAAGTGGATTTGAAGGGTCTTCATATTAGAAATACCCCATAAAAGACCCCATTATAAAAACTACACCCCCTAAAGTATTCAAAAAAACATTCAGTAAGTGTATTAACCCTTTAGGTGTTTCACAGGAATAGCAGCAAAGTGAAGGAGAAAATTCAAAATCTTCATTTTTTACACTCGCATGTTCTTGTAGACCCAATTGTTGAATTTTTGCAAGGGGTAAAAAGGAGAAAATTTTTACTTGTATTTGAAACCCAATTTCTCTCGAGTAAGCACATACCTCATATGTCTATGTTAATTGTTCGGCGGGCGCAGTAGAGGGCTCAGAAGGGAAGGAGCGACAAATGGTTTTTGGGGGGCATGCCGAATTTAGGAAGCCCCTATGGTGCCAGGACAGCAAAAAAAAAAAACACATGGCATACCATTTTGGAAACTAGACCCCTCAGGGAACGTAACAAGGGGTAAAGTGAACCTTAATACCCTACAGGTGTTTCACGACTTTTGCATATGTAAAAAATATATATATTTTTTTTACCTAAAATGCTTGGTTTCCCAAAATGTTTACATTTTTAAAAAGGGTAATAGCGGAAAATACCCCCCAAAATTTGAAGCCCAATTTCTCCCGATTCAGAAAACACCCCATATGGGGGTGAAAAGTGCTCTGCTGGCGCACTACAGGTCTCAGAAGAGAAGGAGTAACATTTGGCTTTTTGAAAGCAAATTTTGCTCTGGGGGCATGCCGCATTTAGGAAGCCCCTATGGTGCCAGAACAGCAAAAAAAAAAAAAAAACACATGGCATACCATTTTGGAAACTAGACCCCTCGGGGAACGTAACAAGGGGTAATGTGAACCTTAATACCCTACAGGTGTTTCACGACTTTTGCATATGTAAAAAAAAATATATATTTTTTTTACCTAAAATGCTTGGTTTCCCAAAATTTTTACATTTTTTAAAAGGGTAATAGCAGAAAATACCCCCCAAAATTTGAAGCCCAATTTCTCCCGAGTACGGCGATACCCCATATGTGGCCCTAAACTGTTGCCTTGAAATACGACAGGGCTCCAAAGTGAGAGCGCCATGCGCATTTGAGGCCTAAATTAGGGACTTGCATAGGGGTGGACATAGGGGTATTCTACGCCAGTGATTCCCAAACAGGGTGCCTCCAGCTGTTGTAAAACTCCCAGCATGCCTGGACAGTCAACGGCTATCTGGCAATACTGGGAGTAGTTGTTTTTCAACAGCTGGAGGCTCCGTTTTGGAAACAGTGGCGTACCAGACGTTTTTCATTTTTATTGGGGAGGGGGGTTGTATAGGGGTATGTGTATATGTAGTGTTTTTTACTTTTTATTTTATGTTAGTGTAGTGTAGTGTTTTTAGGGTACAGTCGCACGGGCGGGGGTTCACAGTAGTTTCTCGCTGGCAGTTTGAGCTACGGCAGAAAATTTGACACAGCTCAAACTTGCAGCCGGATACTTACTGTAATCCTCCGCCCATGTGAGTGTACCCTGTACGTTCGGGGGGGGGGGGGGGGGGGGGAAATCCAGCTGTTGCAAAACTACAACTCCCAGCATGTACGGTCTATCAGTGCATGCTGGGAGTTGTAGTTTTGCAACCGCTGGAGGCTCCGTTTTGGAAACAGTGGCGTACCAGACGTTTTTCATTTTTATTGGGGAGGGGAGGGGGGCTGTGTATATGTAGTGTTTTTTACTTTTTATTTTATTGTGTGTTAGTGTAGTGTAGTGTTTTTAGGGTACAGTCACACGGGCGGGGGGTTCACAGTAGGGATGTAAGAAAAAAATCGATTCTCGCGATAATCGCGATTTTTTCATTTGCCGATACAGAATCGATTCAAAATATTTTTGAATCGATTCTTTTAGGGATGTGGAATTTTTATCTCCTGACGCCCGGAACAGCATGTCCCGGGCATCAGGAGATAAAAGTTCCACATTTGTGGAGCCGGGCAGGCCGGATCTGACACGGCGTCGCTCTGGGTGTATGGAGCGGGCACCGACTCGTGCCCGCTCCGTACTATGCGACCCCCGGCTGATTTCAGTAGCCGGGGGCCGCCGCTAATAGCCAGCATGCGGCGATCGCCGCGGCTGGCTATTAAAGGAGTATCCGGTGCACACTTTTCTCATGTTATCCCGTCCGGGCTGCAAAATAAAAGAAAACGCACTTTATCTTACCTGCCAACGAGCCCCCGGAGCTCCGGTACAGGTGTTGGGTTCCAGGGCTGTATTCTTCTTACTTCCTGTTAGTCCGGCACGTCACATGGAGCTTCAGCCTATCACTGGCCGCAGCGATGTCCCGCCTCCGCTGGTGATAGGTTGAAGCTCCATGTGACGTGCCGGACTAACAGGAAGTAAGAAGAATACAGCCCGGGGACCGAACACCTGTACCGGAGCTCCGGGGGCTCGTTGGCAGGTAAGATAAAGTGCGTTTTCTTTTATTTTGCAGCCCGGGCGGGATAACATGAGAAAAGTGAGCACCGGACTACTAGATCGCCGCTGTCAAAGCTGACAGCGGCGTCTATTGGGATCTATGAATGCTCCCAGGCGGGCGATGTATCGGGATATATCGCGATGTATCGTCACCTAGACGGTATCGCGATATATCGGGATATATCGAATCGCCACACTGGTATCGCGATTCGAATCGAATCGCCAAATTCTTGGCGATTCACACCCCTAGTTCACAGTAGTTTCTCGCTGGCAGTTTGAGCTGCGGCAGAAATTTTGCCGCACCTCAAACTTGCAGCCGGATACTTACTGTAATCCTCCGCCCATGTGAGTGTACCCTGTACGTTCACATTGGGGGGGGGGGGGGGGGGGAACATCCAGCTATTGCAAAACTACAACTCCCAGCATGTACGGTCTATCAGTGCATGCTGGGAGTTGTAGTTTTGCAACAGCTGGAGGCACACTGGTTGTGAAACACCGAGTTTGGTAACAAACTCAGTGTTTTGCAACCAGTGTGCCTTCAGCTGTTGCAAAAGCTACAACCCCCAGCATGTACGGACAGCGGAAGGGCATGCTGGGTGTTGTAGTTATGCAACAGCTGGAGGCATACTACTTTGGCTGGGGATGCTGGGGATTGTAGTTATGCAACAGCTGGAGACACACTGGTTTGCTACTTAACTCAGTGTGCCTTCCGCTGTTGCAAAACTACAACTCTCAGCAGTCACCGACAGCCAACGGGCATGCTGGGAGTTGTAGTTATGCAACCACCAGATGCACCACTACAACTCCCAGCATGCACTTTAGCTGATTGTGCAAGCTGGGAGTTGTAGTTACACAACAGCTGAAGGTACACTTTTCCATAGAAAGAATGTGCCTCCAGCTGTTGCAAAACTACAAGTCCCAGCATGCCCATAAGGGCATGCTGGGAGTTGTGGTGGTCTGCCTCCTGCTGTTGCATAACTACAGCTCCCAGCATGCCCTTTTTGCATGCTGGGAGCTGTTACTAAGCAACAGCAGGAGGCCGTCACTCACCTCCAACGATCCTAGCTGCACCAGGTCAGTCCCTCGTGGTCTCCGCCGCTGCTCCTGGGGCCCCGATCCCAACAGGGGCGCCGGGGATCGGGGTCCCCAGCACCCGGGGTGCACGTCCCGCACCCGCTCACATCCTCCGGAAGAGGGGCGGAGCGGGTTGCGGGAGTGACACCCGCAGCAGGCGCCCTGATTGGTCGGCCGGTAATCCGGCCGACGAATCAGGGAGATCGTGAGGTGGCACCAGTGCCACCTCACCCCTGCTGCCTCTGGCTGTTCGGGGCCGTCTCTGATGGCCCCGATCAGCCAATAATTCCGGGTCACCGGGTCACTGGAGACCCGATTGACCCGGAATCAGCCGCAGATCGCTGGACTGAATTGTCCAGCGATCTGCGGCCATCGCCGACATGGGGGGTCATAATGACCCCCCTGGGCGATATGCCCCGATGCCTGCTGAACGATTTCAGCAGGCATCGGGGACCGGCTCCGCTCCAGATGGTTGTGGGGGGCCGGTAAAACACATGACGTTCTCATACGTCATGTGTCCTTAAGGACTCGGAAATGGAGACGTATGAGAACGTCATGTGTCCTTAAGGGGTTAAAAAAATCTTAATCCTTCCTGTACTTATTAGCTGCTGAATACTACAGAGGAAATTCTTTTCTTTTTGGAATGCTCTGATGACATCACGAGCACAGTGCTGTCTGCTGACGTTGTTATAATAATAATAAGTCTTTATTTATTTATTGTTGTCCTTAGTGGGATTTGAACCCAAGGCCCCAGCACTGAAAGGCAGCAGTGCTAACCACTAAGCCACCATGCAGCCCTTAGCATACATCTGCTATGCACGGTTGCTAAAATGGACAGAGATGTCAGCAGAGAGCACTGTGCTCGTGATGTCATCAGTGTTCCAAAAAGAAAGGAATTTCCTCTGTAGCATTCAGCAGCTAATAAGTACTGGAAGGATTAAGATTTTTTAATAGAAGTAATTTACAAATATGTTTAACTTTCTGCCACCAGTTGATTTAAAAAAAAAGGTTTTCACCGGAGTACCCCTTTAAGGCCATATAATTAGCACCACCATAGCAATTTTACCAGGATAAATTGTTCAGCAAGGACCTTTCCTCTAATCTTAGCCAAGCCTTTTTAGGCCTCTTTATATAAGTTATACAGCAGCAGATGATAATGGGGAAATATATCGCACTGTCAGCAAGTATTCAGGAGGCTGCTCTGTTTTTTTTCTACATATATCTCTTCATATTTAGGGTGTCTGCACATATTGGATTCCAGAATTGAAGCCTGAAGTCAAGTCATTTCACTCCTCTTCACACAGACTATTTTTGCTCGGTCTCCTTGTTCTATCCCTGAAGGGACATACATGACATTTCCCTTTTATTAGGAGAGTGCAGATTAATTGTGTGCCGGTAATGCAGCTCTATAGAAATGCGACTCATTTGCATACATATGCATTGGAGGCAGGGGGAAACAGTTCCTTAAATGGACCCTGTCATAAAAAAAAAATAAAAAAAACATTAAAAAAATAAAAATAAAAACTTTAATGATATGGTAAGTTGGGGTCTGAGTGTACAGATCCCGATCAGTCACAATTGTGTGTCTACAGCTCTTGTGAAGAATTGTGTGTCTCCATGGCAGCAGACTACAAACCCTGAACAGTTTATTTACACTATGCCTGCAGCATTAAACTCCCGCTTAAAGGGGTAGTCCAGTGGTGAAAAACTTATCCCCTATCCTAAGGATAGGGGATGAGTTTGAGATCGCGGGGGGTCCGACTGCTGGGGCCCCCTGCGATCTCTCTGTACGGGGCCCCGGCTCTCCGCCGAGATAGCGGGTGTCGACCCCCGCACGAGGCGGCGGCCGACACGCCCCCTCAATACATCTCAATGGCAGAGCCGGAGATTGCCGAAGGCAGCGCTTCGGCTCTGCCATAGAGTTGTATTGAGGGGGCGTGTCGGCCGCCGCTTCGTGCGGAGGTCGACACGCCCCCTTCTCGCGGGCTGTCGGGGCTCCGTACAGGAGATCGCGGGGGCCCCAGGGGTCTGACCCCCTGCGATCTGCAACTTATCCCCTATCCTTAAGATAGGGGATAAGTTGTAAACCACTGAGTCACCACTGGACTACTCCTTTAATTCTTTCCAGACTCTCTGATGTACCTTAAAATGTAAGATGGCAGGGTCTGACTACACAGTCTTTATTTGTGGTCTGTTACCATGGAGAGACATGTAGAAATAAGCTACAAAACACAAAATGGTAGTAAATTTTTAATGAAGATCATGAAATTGTGTCTTTCCTTTAAAGGGGAACTCCGCGGCCCTGCTTCCGGGGCTCCGCTCCCCAGCGTCCGGAAGTTTATTGTTCCGAACGCTGTGTGCGGGCTTCCGTGTTCAGGGCCGCCCCTTGTGACGTCACGCCCGCCCCCTCAATGAAAGTCTATGGGAAGGGGGAGCGATGGCCGTCACGAGGGGCGGCCCTGAACACGGAAGCCCGCACACAGCGTTCGGAACAATAAACTTCCGGACGCTGGGGAGCGGAGCTCCGGAAGCAGGGCAGCGGAGTTCCCCTTTAAAATCTTTGTTAGATAAGATTAAGCCTTAAAGGGGTACTCCGCTGCTCAGCGTTTGGAACAAACTGTCCAAAATGCTGGAGCTCGTGACGTCATAATCCCACCCCTCTTGACATCCCGCCCTGCCCCCTCAATGCAAGTCTATGGGAGGGGACGTGACAGCAGTCACGCCCCCTCCCATAGACATGCACTGAGGGGGCGGGGCTATGACTTCACAAGCTCCCGGCATCGGCTCCAGCGTTTGGAACAGTCTGTTCCAAACGCTGAGTAGCGGAGTACCCCTTTAAACTGAAAGGCTGGTAACGCCTCAATGTCTGGTCTGTGCATAGAAAGCTACACGATGGGTTAAATATCATGCGTCCGATTTAATAATCGGAAGCTCAATTACTCATTACGTGAAAAAGATTTTGGCAGCCAAAACAGATCGCAAGGAATTCATTTATATTCGGAGTTTAATTTATATTAATTATTCAGATTTTATTAATGTGTTGCTTAGCATCAATATTTTACTTTGATTACAACACAATCCACTGCCAATCACTTTTGATTCGGATGCCAGATTACCCTTCTTCCTGCAGATAAGGGCGCGGTGGGCAGTAATGTGGCAGAATACGAAGCCTTTGATTAAAACTCCCATTATCCTGCCTATTATGGAAGCTTGAGATGAGCAGAGCCGTTCTCCTCAGACGTTTACCTCCTTCCACAATCCTTGTTCTGTCTGTTTACAGGAAACTGGGCTAAAAATTACCTCTGGCCTCCTCCCCCGTGAGGCGTAATTACATTCCCGATTATAAATCTCACAGTTATAACACTAGAAAGGCAAACTGTTAATACTGTGCGAGATCCTCCGGGGAAGCCTCTTAAATCTGTCTTCCGAGCGGCTATGATCATGAATGATATTCACGGCATCAGCCGCTTCCTTCAGAAAATGTGCAAATTAACTAAACAGCAAGTAAAGGAGAAAAACAAACAAACAAGGCGCCGATGGAAACCGTGCTAACCAAAGCCATGCCGCTGCGTGTACACTGTAAGCACAGGTTCTCAGGCTTGAAGGATTGCCATCTCAGGCTGGGTTCACACCACGTTTTTGCAATACAGTTCCCGTATCAGGTTTTCAATGAAAAATGGATTTCTCAAAAACTGGACTAAACTGTATCAAAGTGTGTACAAATATTAACCCGTATACGGTTTTGAAAAATGATGTCGTTGCATCCGTTTTTAAAGAGAAAAACCTTATACGTTTTTAACTTTTCACTACATTATGAATAAAGTTTCACTTTTTAAAAAAAAAAACAAAAAAAAACAGTATGGTGCAAACAGTATGGAACCGTAGGCACATACGGTTCTGTACGGTTCCCATTGACTGACAAGACTTATACAGTTTCAATGCGTTTTTTTTTACCGAGACCAAAAGCCGTGGTAGGCTACGGTTTTGCGTACAGGAAAAAAAAAAACGGACAAAATCGTACAAGACGCAAAATGGACGCAACCGGATGCATCTTTTGGCATACGGTTTTCAATGGAGAGTCAATGCATACGGTTTCAATACGGTTCCCAAGTTGAAAGTGTATACGGGAACTGTACTGCAAAAACATGGTGTGAACCCAGCCTTAGACCGGTTTCACACTAGTGTAATATGGTGACACTTTTCCAGCCTTACTACAGGTCTGGTGGCCCAAACTCACAGCTAGGGATGAGCGAACATACAGTAAATTCGATTCGTCACGAACTTCTCGGCTCGGCTCGGCAGTCTCCTAGGACTGTATCCACCTTTTCCAGCCCACCGGAGCACCTGAAAGCTGAACTCATTTATGCAGGATAAGTCATCAACTGCCGAGCCGAGAAGTTCGTGACGAATCGAATTTACTGTAAGTTCGCTCATCTCTACTCACAGCTCACAGCTCATTAGGACCTGCAGCCGGGTCTAATGCTGCAATAAGGATGCAAAAATAAATAAATAAAAAAAAAAGGCTGTAATATGCTAGAGCAGTGTTTTCCAACCAGGGTGCCTCCAGTTGTTGCAAAACTTCAACTCCCAGCATGCCTGGACAGCCTTTGGCTGTCCAGGCATGCTGGGAGTTGTAGTTTCGCAACATCTGGAGGCACCATGGTTGGGAAACACTGCGCTGGAGTGAAACCCCCAGGATTACCAATACCGAATCTCTGGCTGGAAATATTTCTGGATAGGACCGTGTGGACATTGTCAGCCGAAAAAATGAACAAGAACGTTCTTTCAGCTGAAGAATTTCAGTGGTGGAAAGCTTTGCCAATGAAGTTCCGTAGTGCGCACTAGTCAGCGGAATCCTATTGAAAGCAATAGGCTGCACCTGAATTTCCAAGCAGTTAGGGTACGTTCACATGGGCGGATATTTTTGCGGGTTTTCTGCTGCATATTTGAAAGTGGGTGGGCTCTTCTCGGCTGTTCGCAGCAGATTTTCTGCGGTGGAATTTACACTGCGGAAAATGCGCTGCAGTCCCTACTGACTTCAATGGGGCTTGAGGCGGTGGAAAATCTGCTGCGGACAGCTGAGAAGAGCCTGCCCCCTTTCAAATATGAGGCGGAAAACCTGCGAAGTGTCGCCCGTGCGCGACGCACCTGGCGTCTATGCAGCTACGGTCGCGGTGCGGTGGGTAGGGGGGGGGGTGTGGTATGTGGGGCGGTGGGGGCGGGGCATTATCGGCAAGGTAATTGCCGATACCAATAATGCCCAAAATCGTGATTATCAGCCATACCGATAATCGGTCGATCCCTAACGTAGACATGCTACACTATCGCTCCTGATGATTGAAAAAAAATAAAATAGATGTGAATAGCTCCAGGACTGGTGCATGGATTTTTGCCACCGTAGGAAAAAGCTTATTCTGCCGCCCCCTCGACTCAGCCTATTGGCTCCACCCTTTTACACGCCCCACCTTACTACAGGGGTGACACATTAACAAACTAACCTCTTCCTCATGCAATTACATGACTACTAGGGTGAGCGGCTGCTATCAGGACCTGGAGACAGTGTGCAATAACTTTCTTGCAGTGGACAGAGCGGCGCCCCCATCAAGGCGGCGCTCTAGGCGGCTGCCTATTTTGCCTATAGGTGGAGTCGGCCCTGAATAGCTCTTCAGCCCGGGCATATTTCAAGTGAGCCTTACTCCAGAAACCCCCTCCTCCCTTTAGTTACTGGTCGGGGCATGTGGTTTACTCTCCCACCCGTCTTCATGGTGATGACCAAGACGAGATAGATCGCCCACAAAATGACTAATTAATTAAAAAGGCCGATACAGAAAAATCAATCCGTCCTGTTTGAGGAGATCTGGACGTTTTCCCAAATTCTGATCAATGTCCTGACGTACTCTGGTCAGGCGGCAGGTGCCAGGCAGACCTGGGTTACTCCATTACTGCCGCTGAGGCTAAACGCCCGCAGTCAGGCCCCTACACGTCTGATTTATTACAGTATTTTTACTGCAATGAGATCGGTTCACAGAACGGAAAAAAAATGAAAACTGCTTTAAAAAAAATGAAATTATGCAAATGAGGGTGAAGTCATTAAAAAAATGCTTCTGCTGCTCAATGCATATAACTGCGCTAGCAAAACTACAACTCCCAGAATGCCCGGACAGCCAACGGCTGTCCGGGCATTTTGGGAGTTGTAGTTTTGCAACATCTGGAGGGCCACCATTTGAAGACCACTTCTCTAATGTATTACTGACATCTAGTAATATTATACCAAACTATGCTAGTGCAGTTATATGCATTGAGCAGCAGATGCAAACTATGGACATTCAGTTGCTGAGTTGCCCATAGCAACCAATCAGATCGCTTTTTTTTTTATTAGGCCTTTGAAAAATGAAAGAACCGATCTGATTGGTTGCTATGGGCAACTCAGCAACTTTTCCTCTGGACAGGTTTTGATAGATCTCCCCCATAATATTACTAACATGCAAATTCCGCACTTTCTGCAAAACTTTAAAGGGGTTATGCAGGAGCAGAGCTAATTTCTTTTAAAAATAGCTCCACATCTGTCCCCCACGTTGTGTGTGGTATAACAACTTGGCTCCATTCTCTTCAATGGAACTGAACTGCAGAACCACACCCAACTTTGGAGACAGACGATGAGCCTTTAAAAAAAAATAAAAAATAAGAAGAAGAAAAAAAAGAAATTAGCTCTGTTTTTCTATTCCTGGATAACGATAACCCCTTTAAGCCCCATAGACTTCAATTGGATTCCTCTGTGGAATTCCGCAAAATTATAAGACAAGACTACTATCTTTGCAGAATGCAGAGTTTCTGCAGCGTAAATTCTGCTGTGCGAATGGGACAGTAGACTCCAATTGAAGTGAATGGGCGATTTATTTTTTAGGAATTTACTGTGTACGGTGTCCCTTTTAGGACATAGTCGTCAGCCGTAACTCTGTCCCGCGGCAGGCGAAACAGCGCCCCGCCTCCTCCATCGGACCAATCTCCGTCAGGCGTCATCCGCAACTCCCTCTCCCATCATCGAAAACTCTCTCATTCGAAACTCTGTCATCCCTCAGACGGCTCTGTTATACGGGTTCTGCTGTGCACGCTATTCAGTGTCGGCTCTGCTATACAGACTCTGTAGACCATGTAGTGTCTGTAGTACATGTGCAAGTTTCACAATTTTGCTGTGCAGCATCGGCTCTGCTATGCGGCATTAAGTTGCATCTGAGGGATGACAGCATTTCGGACGAGGAAGTTTTGGATGAAGGAGGAGGGAGTTGTGGCTGACGAATGATGGAGGATTGGTCAGAGGGAGGGGGCAGGATGCTGTTTCGCCTGACGCAGGACGGAGTTACGGCTGACAGCTGACGATGTCCTAAAATGGACGCAGTAACTGTGAAATTTTGTGCATTCTGCTGTGTGAACATGGCCTGACGCTGGGTTTACACCAAGATTCTTACATGCGGGGAACAGATCCGGCTGAGAGATGTGGAAACCGGGCACTCCCGTATCCTAGCCGGCCCATATCTCATTAATTTGAATAAGCCGACCGGAGTCAGATAGTGACTCCGGTCGGCTCATTTTTGCCCCATATCCGGAATTAAAACCCTAGTATACCAAGGTTTTAAGTCCGGTCACAAAACTGCATATGGGGCAAAAATGAGCCCTATCTGACTCCGGTAGGCTCATTAAAATGAATGAGATGGGGGCCCGGTTCCAGCTGGGGTACTGGAGCGCCCGGTTTTCACTCCTCCCAGCCAGATCCGGTCCCCATATGTAAGAATCGTGGTGTCGTTAATAGACGGATGATCTCTCTCTTGTCTTGGACTGGCCGTCTCACATGCCTAACGAAGAGAGTCACACATGTTTGTCCATCTTACTGTGTAACGCTTATATGTTTGTTAACCTGTATACCATTCTAGAAAAAAAAAAATTTCTACTTTGAAAAAAATAAAATAAATAAAAGAATAGTGGTGTGAACCCACCCTTACTGAGAGAAATACTCGCAGGCCTGCAGAAATCCCAGATCACCACATACACAATAATGTAAATAACTGAGAAGGATACAGATACATGTAGATATTTGGAAATCCAAACTCGACATTTACTTGCAAATAAACCCTATTCTGAAGTCTTAAAGGATTTTCATTGATAAAGGTAACGTCTCCGTAATCCTTTAATAGTGCAGCCAGTTGGTCGATACACAGCCCGAGAAACAAAGAGAATAACTCCGCTCATATACAAAATCAATTAGAACTCTTTGGTTACAATAAAGAAAAAGCCATTCTGGAAAAGGAGAGCGCACAGTCTGCAGCCACGCACGACACGAGACGCTGCCAGCTATCTACGTACAACCTCGCATCCAATGACTTATGGCCACTCAGGAGAATCTCACCATATGACAGATCAGTGTTTCTCAACCAGGGTGCCAACAGCTGATGCAAAACTACAACTCCCAGTATGCCCGGACAGCCTTCGGCTGTCCGGGCATGCTGGGAGTTGTAGTTTTGCAACAGCTGGAGGCACTCTGCTTGAGAGACACTGCAATACATATAATGCACTGTGCTCTGCTATCTTCCGCTCAACTGTTCCTTAATGCCTAATATTGGGGGGTATCCAGTATTCTGCATTTCCGAACGTGTCCCCTTTTGGCCCCCAGTAAGGTAAGTCTTGCCACAGGCTCCTGCCCCTATTTCCTGGGAGGGTGTCGTATACTTCCTGCCAACAGGTACCTTATAAGCCTTGGCAAATCAGTCGGGCTCCTTCCTCTACTCCATGCTGCTGACACACAGAATTCTCCCTGCACAACCACCTACTGTCATTGTTACGTGCCAATTTTCTACAGATTTTTTTTTTTGGTTTGGGCAGATTTAACCCTTTGCAGGGCAATGGGTGAGATCTGTAGCAAATGTGGAAGAAGTGTTTGTTTGTTGAATACACACCCTATATGCAATGGCTGGGGGGGGGGGGGGGGGTTGGGGGAACAACACAAAAAAAATAAAAATTAAAAAAAAGCATACAAAAAAAGGAGATGTAGTCAAAGGGGTTTTACCCATCTTCTGATTTGTAGGGGCTTTAGATGAGGTAACCTCTTGTTCATGCACATCCATCACCACATAATGAACTGAGCGAAAGGAAACTACTTTACAAATCTCTACTCTACTTGGTGATAGAATCTTATTTCCAAGCTATACAGATTTGACACAGCCTGCATGATGGCAGAGGATCCATACTACCTGCTACTGCGCTCTAGATTTTGGGTAATGGTCCCATATCCTCACTGTTCACACATCCACCTAATGTCCTTATCCAGGGCTATCTATCCAATAACCTTAACCAGAGCCGCCCGCTACATCTGTACCGTGTCCTCAACCAGAGCCGCCCGCTACATCTGTACCGTGTCCTCAACCAGAGCCGCCCGCTACATCTGTACCGTGTCCTCAACCAGAGCCGCCCGCTACATCTGTACCGTGTCCTCAACCAGAGCCGCCCGCTACATCTGTACCGTGTCCTCAACCAGAGCCGTCCGCTACATCTGTACCGTGTCCTCAACCAGAGCCGTCCCCTACATCTGTACCGTGTCCTCAACCAGACCCGTCCCCTACATCTGTACCGTGTCCTCAACCAGAGCCGTCCGCTATATCAGTACCGTGTCCTCAACCAGAACCGCCCCCTACATATGTACCGTGTCCTCAACCAGAACCTTCCCCTACATCTGTGCCGTGTCCTCAACCAGAGCCGTCTGCTACATCCGTGCCATGTCCTCAACCAGAACCATCCCCCTACATCTGTACCGTGTCCTCAACCAGAACCATCCCCCTAAATCTGTGCCGTGTCCTCAACCAGAGCCGTCCCCTACATCTGTACCGTGTCCTCAACCAGAGCCGTCCCCTACATCTGTACAGTGTAATCAACCAGAGCCGTCCCCTACATCTCAACCGTGTCCTCAACCAGACCCGTCCCCTACATCAGTACCGTGTCCTCAACCAGACCCTTCCGCTACATCTGTACCGTGTCCTCAACCAGAGCCGTCCCCTACATCTGTACAGTGTCCTCAACCAGAACCATCCCCCTAAATCTGTGCCGTGTCCTCAACCAGAGCAGTCTCCTACATCAGTACCGTGTCCTCAACCAGAGCCGTCCCCTACATCTGTACAGTGTCCTCAACCAGAGCCGTCCCCTACATCTGTACAGTGTCCTCAACCAGAGCCGTCCCCTACATCTGTACAGTGTCCTCAACCAGAGCCGTCCCCTACATCTGTACAGTGTCCTCAACCAGAGCCGTCCCCTACATCTGTACCGTGTCCTCAACCAGAGCCGTCCGCTATATCAGTACCGTGTCCTCAACCAGAACCGTCCCCTACATCTGTACCGTGTCCTCAACCAGAGCCGTCCCCTACATCTGTACCGTGTCCTCAACCAGAGCCGTCCCCTACATCTGTACCGTGTCCTCAACCAGAGCCGTCCCCTACATCTGTACCGTGTCCTCAACCAGAGCCGCCCCCTACATCTGTACCGTGTCCTCAACCAGAGCCGTCTCCTACATCTGTACAGTGTCCTCAACCAGAGCCGTCTCCTACATCTGTACCGTGTCCTCAACCAGAGCCGTCCCCTACATCTGTACCGTGTCCTCAACCAGAGCCGTCCCCTACATCTGTACAGTTTCCTCAACCAGAGCCGTCCCCTACATCTGTACAGTGTAATCAACCAGAGCCGTCCCCTACATCTGTACAGTGTCCTCAACCAGAACCGTCCCCTACATCTGTACCGTGTCCTCAACCAGAGCTGTCCCCTACATCTGTACAGTGTCCTCAACCAGAGCCGTCCCCTACATCTGTACAGTGTCCTCAACCAGAGCCGTCCCCTACATCTGTACAGTGTCCTCAACCAGAGCCGTCCCCTACATCTGTACCGTGTCCTCAACCAGAGCCGTCCGCTATATCAGTACCGTGTCCTCAACCAGAACCGTCCCCTACATCTGTACCGTGTCCTCAACCAGAGCCGTCCCCTACATCTGTACCGTGTCCTCAACCAGAGCCGTCCCCTACATCTGTACCGTGTCCTCAACCAGAGCCGTCCCCTACATCTGTACCGTGTCCTCAACCAGAGCCGTCCCCTACATCTGTACCGTGTCCTCAACCAGAGCCGTCCCCTACATCTGTACCGTGTCCTCAACCAGAGCCGTCTCCTACATCTGTACAGTGTCCTCAACCAGAGCCGTCTCCTACATCTGTACCGTGTCCTCAACCAGAGCCGTCCCCTACATCTGTACCGTGTCCTCAACCAGAGCCGTCTCCTACATCTGTACAGTTTCCTCAACCAGAGCCGTCCCCTACATCTGTACCGTGTCCTCAACCAGAGCCGTCCGCTATATCAGTACCGTGTCCTCAACCAGAACCGCCCCCTACATATGTACCGTGTCCTCAACCAGAACCTTCCCCTACATCTGTGCCGTGTCCTCAACCAGAACCGTCCCCTACATCTGTACCGTGTCCTCAACCGGAGCCGTCCCCTACATCTGTACAGTGTCCTCAACCAGAGCCGTCTCCTACATCTGTACAGTGTCCTCAACCAGAGCCGTCTCCTACATCTGTACCGTGTCCTCAACCAGAGCCGTCCCCTACATCTGTACCGTGTCCTCAACCAGAGCCGTCCCCTACATCTGTACCGTGTCCTCAACCAGAGCCGTCCCCTACATCTGTACAGTGTCCTCAACCAGAGCCGTCCCCTACATCTGTACAGTGTCCTCAACCAGAGCCGTCCCCTACATCTGTACAGTTTCCTCAACCAGAGCCGTCCCCTACATCTGTACAGTGTAATCAACCAGAGCCGTCCCCTACATCTGTACAGTGTCCTCAACCAGAACCGTCCCCTACATCTGTACCGTGTCCTCAACCAGAGCCGTCCCCTACATCTGTACAGTGTCCTCAACCAGAGCCGTCCCCTACATCTGTACAGTGTCCTCAACCAGAGCCGTCCCCTACATCTGTACAGTGTCCTCAACCAGAGCCGTCCCCTACATCTGTACCGTGTCCTCAACCAGAGCCGTCCGCTATATCAGTACCGTGTCCTCAACCAGAACCGTCCCCTACATCTGTACCGTGTCCTCAACCAGAGCCGTCCCCTACATCTGTACCGTGTCCTCAACCAGAGCCGTCTCCTACATCTGTACAGTGTCCTCAACCAGAGCCGTCTCTTACATCTGTACCGTGTCCTCAACCAGAGCCGTCCCCTACATCTGTACCGTGTCCTCAACCAGAGCCGTCCCCTACATCTGTACAGTTTCCTCAACCAGAGCCGTCCCCTACATCTGTACCGTGTCCTCAACCAGAGCCGTCCGCTATATCAGTACCGTGTCCTCAACCAGAACCGCCCCCTACATATGTACCGTGTCCTCAACCAGAACCTTCCCCTACATCTGTGCCGTGTCCTCAACCAGAACCGTCCTACATCTGTACCGTGTCCTCAACCAGAGCCGTCCCCTACATCTGTACAGTGTCCTCAACCAGAGCCGTCTCCTACATCTGTACAGTGTCCTCAACCAGAACCGTCCCCTACATCTGTGCCGTGTCCTCAACCAGACCCGTCTGCTATATCAGTACCGTGTCCTCAACCAGAACCGTCCCCCATATCTGTACCGTGTCCTCAACCAGAACCGTCCCCCATATCTGTACCGTGTCCTCAATCAGAACCATCCCCCTACATCAGTACCGTGTCCTCAACCAGAACCGTCCCCTACATCTGTACCGTGTCCTCAACCAGAGCCGTCCCCTACATCTGTACAGTGTCCTCAACCAGAACCGTCCCCTACATCTGTACAGTGTCCTCAACCAGAACCGTCCCCTACATCTGTACCGTGTCCTCAACCAGAGCCGTCCCCTACATCTGTACCATGTCCTCAACCAGAGCCGTCCCCTACATCTGTACAGTGTCCTCAACCAGAGCCGTCCCCTACATCTGTACAGTGTCCTCAACCAGAGCCGTCCCCTACATCTGTACCGTGTCCTCAACCAGAGCCGTCCGCTATATCAGTACCGTGTCCTCAACCAGAACCGTCCCCTACATCTGTACCGTGTCCTCAACCAGAGCCGTCCCCTACATCTGTACCGTGTCCTCAACCAGAGCCGTCTCCTACATCTGTACAGTGTCCTCAACCAGAGCCGTCTCCTACATCTGTACCGTGTCCTCAACCAGAGCCGCCCGCTACATCTGTACCGTGTCCTCAACCAGAGCCGTCCCCTACATCTGTACAGTGTAATCAACCAGAGCCGTCCCCTACATCTGTACAGTGTCCTCAACCAGAGCCGTCCCCTACATCTGTACAGTGTCCTCAACCAGAGCCGTCCCCTACATCTGTACCGTGTCCTCAACCAGAGCCGTCCGCTATATCAGTACCGTGTCCTCAACCAGAACCGTCCCCTACATCTGTACCGTGTCCTCAACCAGAGCCGTCCCCTACATCTGTACCGTGTCCTCAACCAGAGCCGTCTCCTACATCTGTACAGTGTCCTCAACCAGAGCCGTCCCCTACATCTGTACCGTGTCCTCAACCAGAGCCGTCCCCTACATCTGTACCGTGTCCTCAACCAGAGCCGTCCCCTACATCTGTACAGTTTCCTCAACCAGAGCCGTCCCCTACATCTGTACCGTGTCCTCAACCAGAGCCGTCCGCTATATCAGTACCGTGTCCTCAACCAGAACCGCCCCCTACATATGTACCGTGTCCTCAACCAGAACCTTCCCCTACATCTGTGCCGTGTCCTCAACCAGAACCGTCCTACATCTGTACCGTGTCCTCAACCAGAGCCGTCCCCTACATCTGTACAGTGTCCTCAACCAGAGCCGTCTCCTACATCTGTACAGTGTCCTCAACCAGAACCGTCCCCTACATCTGTGCCGTGTCCTCAACCAGACCCGTCTGCTATATCAGTACCGTGTCCTCAACCAGAACCGTCCCCCATATCTGTACCGTGTCCTCAACCAGAACCGTCCCCCATATCTGTACCGTGTCCTCAATCAGAACCATCCCCCTACATCAGTACCGTGTCCTCAACCAGAACCGTCCCCTACATCTGTACCGTGTCCTCAACCAGAGCCGTCCCCTACATCTGTACAGTGTCCTCAACCAGAACCGTCCCCTACATCTGTACAGTGTCCTCAACCAGAACCGTCCCCTACATCAGTACCGTGTCCTCAACCAGAACCGTTCCTTACAGTGACACAATTGCAGCTTCACCATGTCCTCACCTACACCCCCACCCTTGTATCCTCACCTTAATCACCACTGTGTCCTCAGCCATAGTCCCTCCACATCCATCTTAGGTCAGGAGGGGGGGGGGGGTCCCTTTCTTAATCAGGATCTCGGATTTTATTAGGTTACAGAATTAGGATATAGTTGGGAATTGGAGCCATTACATCTAAGGGACTTCTATTTTCTGCATTGACAACAGATCAGGCAGAGCCCAGTACATGTGATCAATCACTACACCTGCACCATCCCCAGTGATCCCAATAGTTCAGGTACTGGGTGCAGACACCACATCACCGGGTACACTGCACAGCTGGAGCCCAATCCCCAGAGCATAGTGCGGGGCTCCAGCCCAGAGACATCCCTTCTGTACCCGGTCACTGCCCTCCATCCTCCCCTATGCCAGGCTCCATGCCCGCACACACAGTCACTTACTCACCCGCGGACTCCCCGGTGTTTATCCAGTCCGGGTTGGCGATGCTGGCGATGGCAAAGATATCCGCAGCCAGAAACAGACATCCTGAAATGATGGTCAGTTTATCCATATCTTTCCCCCCCGCCGCCGCCGCCGGGCCTCCCGGTGCCCGCTCCCCTCTCAGACGGAGGGGGGCGATCCCTCCGTGTAAAGCACCAACCCAGCGCTGGGACCGGGCCGGATACTGCCCCGGAACTCAAAGCCCCTCTCCTGAGAGACCACCGGAAGTAAACAGCGCGCGGCAGCTCTACTCCCCCCCTTACACACTCACATTAACCGCCCCGCCCTCACCTTGTTACTACGGAAGCTGACAGAGGACACCTCTCCCTAGCAACAGCGGTCACGTGATACTGGACCGTACAATTGATGCGTGATGCCGCTAGGACGTGCGGATCATCCACATAATTACACTGGTGGATCGATCGTGGGAGGAGCTGCCGCCTGAATGGTTGCCATAGGCGACAGCTCCACATTTCCCCCGCACAAGAACCGTAGTCACCATCTGAACCTTTATCAGTGTTTTCCAACCAAGGGGCTTCCAGCTTCTGCAAAACTACAATTCGGCTGTCCGGGCATGCTGGGAGTTGTAGTTTTGCCACAGCTAGAGGCACACTGGTTGGGAAACACTGTCTTATATTAACGAGGATCCCATCATCTCCTAAATATATTTAGATCTCCTACATCAATTATTGTAAAAACTGTGGACCTCCAGCTGTTGCAAAACTATAACTCCCAGCATGCCAGGATAGCCATGTTGGGGGTTGTAGTTTCGCAACAGTTTGGGGTCCATCGTATATTGGGACATTAATATTAGACCCCTATGATAATACAACAACCAACACCTCAAAAATATATGGAGGTACTTGATGCCATATGAAAGGGTGATTTCTGAAACTAAAAAGCAACCCCTGTCCTCGGGTTGTGTGTGGTATTGCAGCTCAGGTCTATTGAAGTGAATGAAGCCAAGCTGTAATACCACACACAACCTAAGGACAGGGGTGGCGCTGTTTTTGGAAGGTAACTGTTCTTCTATCCCTGGATAACCCCTTTAGGGGTCTATTCACATGTACAGTATTCTGCACAGGATTAGAAGCTGTGTTCTGTCATTTAGTTTACATTGAAATCTGCAGCAGAAAATCCTGCGCATCAAATCTGTGCAGAATACTGTAAGTCTCAATAGACCCTAAAGGGTTATTCCAAGTTAAATGTACTTATCCCATTTTCACAGGACAGGGAAAGTGTTGTGGGGGTGGGGGTATGTCCAACCACTGGGTCCCCTGCATTCTCTACAATGGGTCCCTGACAAGCATATATGCCGCCATTCCAATTATTTTCTATGGAGCTGCCTGAAATACAGTGTTCTGTTATCTCTAGCAGCTCCATAGACAATGAAAGGTACAGCACTGTGCAGATGCGAATCACCGCCCCATTTAAAACCAAGATGTCATTGTCCTGTTATCACTCCTGTAAAGCATGTATAACCTATAGGTTTTGCAATTGCTTTCATTAGAAAATTCTCAGAATTTCATACTGAAAAAGCCAGTCAAACAACTCCCTGCCTGCTTGGACACATACTAGTCCTGCTGTGTCCATGCATCATCACCTATGTCATGGACACACTTCCTTGATTGACAGGTGTGAGCGCAGGGCTCAGAGCTGGAGGAAAAATCCTCCCACTGTCAGCTTGTGTCCCGCTACTGTCAGTGAGGACATGCTGGGAGTAGTAGTTTTGCTAATGCTAGGGGAGATGTTAGCAGACAGTATACTGAGGGAGGGGGCGGAGACCTGCACAGTGAGGCCACGCCCCCTACCTTTGAGAGGAATTCAGACTAGTGAGCTAAATGTAATAAAAAACAAAAGGTGCTATACACACAAAAATTTGATGTACATGGTCAGGATTAGGTACTGAATGATATATTAAATTATTTTATTTTTTGTTGGATCTGATGGGTACGCTTTAAAGGCACACAGCCCAGGATCTTCATCTCTCTCCTGCACATAGTACATGCTAAGCCCCATCCCCTTTTCCTGTAATTTGTCAGAGTCTGTTACAAATTTTCCCTGGCCACAGGCAATGGACAGCAGATTGAAGGGAAGGGAGATACCTATTGGCCATACTTTAGAGTTATTTATCCCGGATCACCCTTTCCCAACCTGGGTGCCTCCAGCTGTTATTAAACTACAACTGTCAGCATGCCCGGACAACTGCTGGTTGTCTGGGCATGCTGGGAGTTGTAGTTTTGCAACAGCTGGAGGCACCCTGGTTGGAAAACAGTGATCTGGGATAAGGACTCATTTTTAGTTAAATTTACATTGGCAATCAAATAACGGAAAGTTGATTAAAATGATTACACAAAATGGCTGCATGAACAATTCAGCTATTGTTCATGCTGACATCTTCCTATTAACTCCTCCTCCGGAGCACAAGGGAAAAGGTGTTAATAGGAAGATGCTGGACGAACATCACCATGCACAGGGAGCTTGGGAACACCCCATACACCAAGCAGGTCATTTGCATGTACTGAAGAAGAATTGTGGTGGAACAGAGGCACGGAGCGGGGACCGGTAAGTATCATTGACAGATTCACGTTAAAAGGGGTATTCCAGTGGAAAACTTTATTTATTTATTTCTTTTTAAATCAACTGGTGCCAGAAAGTTATACAGATTTGCAATTTACTTCTATAGAAAAATATTAATCCTTCCCGTACTTATCAGCAGCTGTATGTTCCAAAGGAAGTTATTTTCTTTTTGAATTTCCTTCCTGTCTGACCATAGTGCTCTCTGGTGACCCCTCTGTCCGTGTCAGGAACTGTCCAGAGCAGGAGCAAATCTCCATAGCAAACCTCTCCTGTTCTGTACAGTTCCGGACTCAGACAGAGGTGTCAGCAGAGAGCACTGCGGTCAGACAGAAAAGAACTACACAACTTCCTGTAGAGCATACAACAGCTGATAAGTACTGTAAAGATTGTTTTTTTTTTATAGAAGTAATTTACAATTCTGTTTAACTTTCTAGCATGAGTTGATCTGAAAAAAAACAAAACAAATTGGTTTCCACCGGAGTAACCCTTTTTAACCCCTTAAGGACCTAGGGCGTATGGATACGCCCTGGCTTCCTGGTACCTAAGGTCCCAGGACGTATCCATACGCCCGTGGGAATTTCGGTCCCTGCCGCGCGCAGGGACCGATGATATCGATCAGCAGGCACCCTGCGCAAATGCCCAAGGGGGTCATGTCGGCGATCAGCGCAAATCGCAAGTGAATTCACACTTGCGATTTGCGACTATTCCGGGTCATACGGGTCTATGGTAACCTGGCATATAAGGGGGAGCGCGGTTGTCTAAGACACCTACGATCCCCCTGAAGGGATAGGAGTGAGGTGGCAGGGGTGCCACCCCTCCTATCCCTGCTGTTGGTGGTCTAGACGCGACCACCAATAGCAGATCGGGGGCGGGGGGGGTTAACTTTCGTTTTCCCCGTCCTGCCCACCCACAACAGGTGGGGCAGAACGAAGAGGACTGACGGCAGAAGATCCACTTACCCATCCGGAGGCAGCGGGCGACGGTGATCGGCGGGCGGCGGCGATGTCGTGTGGCAGAAGAGGACGGCTCCATGGATCGTACGGAAGTCGGTGAGTTGCCTAGCAACATCTGGAGGGCTACAGTTTGAGACCACTATACAGTGGTCTCTATACTGTAGCCCTCCAGATGTTGCAAAACTGCAAATCCCAGCATGCCCAATCAGCAAACAGCTGTCTCGGCATGCTGGGAGTTGTAGTTGCGTACCTCCAGCTGTTGCATAACTACATCTCCCAGCATGCCATTCGGTGATCAGTACATGCTGGGAGTTGTAGTTTTGTAACAGCTGGAGGCACACTGGTTGGAAAATACTGAGTTAGGTAACAGAATCTAACTGAAGGTTTTCCAACCAGTGTGCCTCCAGCTGTTTCAAAAGTAAAACTCCCAGCATACATGGTCTGTCAGTACATGCTGGGAGTAGTAGTTTTGAAACAGCTGGAGGTTTACCCCTCCCATGTGAATGTACAGGGTACAATCACACGGGTGGGTTTACAGTAAGTTCCCTGCTTCAAGTTTGGGCTGCGGCAAATCTTTCGCCACAGCGCAAACTCCTAGCGGGAAACTCACCGTAACATGCCAGTACGAGTGTACCCTAAAAACACTACACTAACACCTAATAAAGGGTAAAACACTACATATACACCCCCTTACACTGTTCCCCCCAATAAAAATGAAAAACTTATTGTACGGCAGTGTTTCCAAAACGGAGCCTCCAGCTGTAGCAAAACAACAACTCCCAGCATTTCTGGACAGCCACTGACTGTCCAGGCATGCTGGGAGTTTAGCAACAGCTGGAGGCACCCTGTTTGGGAATCAGTGGCGTAGAATACCCCTATGTCCACCCCTATGCAATCCCTAATTTAGTCCTCAAATGCGCATGGCGCTCTCTCACTTCAGACCCCTGTCTTATTTCAAGGAAACCGTTTAGGGCCACATAACGGGTATTTTCGTACTCGGGAGAAATTGCACTACAAATTTTGGGGGCTTTTTCTCCTTTTACCCATTGTGAAAAGGAAAAGTTGGGGGCTACACCAGCCTGTTAGTGTAAAAAAAATATTTTTTTTTACACTAACATGCTGGTGTTGCCCCATACTTTTTATTTTCACAAGCGGTAAAAGGAAAAAAAAGACCCCCAAAATTTGTAACACAATTTCTCCTGAGTACGAAAATACCCAATATGTGGGCGTAAAATGCTCTGCGGGCGCACAACAAGGCTCAGGAGTGAGAGTGCACCATGTACATTTGAGGCCTAAATTGGCGATTTGCACAGGGGTGGCTGATTTTACAGCGGTTCTGACATAAACGCAAAAAAATAAATACCCACATGTGACCCCATTTTGGAAACTACACCCCTCACGGAACGTGACAAGGGGTATAGTGAGCCTGAACACCACACAGGTGTTTGACGAATTTTCATTAAAGTTGGATGGAAAAATTAAGAAAAAAATAACATTTTTCATTTGAACAGCCCACTGTTATAAAGATCTGTCAAACGCCAGTGGGGTGTAAATACTCACTGCACACCTTATTAAATTCTGTGAGGGGTGTTGTTTCAAAAATTGGGTCACATATGGGGGGTCCACTGTTCTGGCAACACGGGGGGCTTTGTAAACGCACATGGCCCCTGACTTCCATTCCAAAAGAATTCTCTTTCCAAAAGCTCAATGGCGCTCCTTCTCTTCTGAGCATTTTAGTTCGCAGAGCACTTGACGTCCACACATGGGGTATTTCTATACTCAGAAGAAATGGGGTTACAAATTTTGCAGGTCATTTTCTCCTATTACCCCTTGTAAAAATGTAAAATTTTGGGGAAAAAACTGCATTTTAGTTAAAAAAAATTTTTTTTTCATTTACACATCCAACTTTAACAAAAAGTCGGCAAACACCTGTGGGTAGTTAAGGCTCACTGTACCCCTTGTTACATTCCTTAAGGGGTGTAGTTTACAAAATAGTATGCCATGTGGGTATTTTTTGCTGTCCTGGCACCACAGGGGCTTCCTAAATGCGACATGCCCCCCAAAAACAATTTCAGCAAAATTTGCTTTCAAAAAGCCAAATGTGACTCCTTCTCTTCTGAGCATTGTAGTTCGCCCGCAGAGCATTTTACGGCCTGACATGGGGCATTTCCATACTCAGAAGAGATGGGGTTACAAATTTTGGGGGGCATTTTCTCCTATTACCCCTTGTAAAAATGGTAAATTTGGGGAAAAAAATGCACTTTAGTGAAATTTTTTTTTTTTCATTTACACATCCGATTTTAACGAAAAGTCGTCTAACACCTGTGGGGTGTTAAGGCTAACTGGACCCCTCGTTACCTGCCTTGAGGGATTTAGTTTCCAAAATGGTATGCCATGTGGGGTTTTCTGCTGTTCTGGCACCATAGGGGCTTTTTAAATGTGACATGCCCCCCAAAAACCATTTCAGCAAAATTCACTCTCCAAAATCCCATTGTCGCTCCTTCTCTTCTGAGCCCTCTACTGCGCCCGAACACTTGACATACACATATGAGGTATTTCCTTACTCAAGAGAAATTGGGTTACAAATTTTGGGGGGCTTTTTCTCCTATTACCACTTGTAAAAATTCAAAAACTGGGTCTACAAGAACAAACGAGTGTAAAAAATGAAGATTTTGAATTTTCTCCTTCACTTTGCTGCTATTCCTGTGAAACACCTAAAGGGTTAACACACTTACTGAATGTCATTTTGGATACTTTGAGGGGTGCAATTTTTTTTATAATTGGGTCATTTGTGGGGTATTTCTAATATGAAGGCCCTTCAAATCCACTTCAAAACTGAACTTGTCCCTGAAAAATTCAGATTTAGAAAATTTTGTGAAAAATTGAAAATTGCTGCTGAACTTTGAAGCCTTCTGATGTCTTCCAAAAGTAAAAACATGTCAACTTAATGATGCAAACATATTGTGTATGTGAATCAATATATAATGTATTTGGAATATCCATTTTCCTTATAAGCAGAGAGCTTCAAAGTTCAAAAAAATTCTAAATTTTCAATTTTTTCATCAAATTTTGGAATTTTTCACCAAGAAATGATGCAAGTATCGACCAAATTTTACCCCTTATAACAAAGTAGAATATGTCACGAAAAAACAAATCTCGGAATCAGAATGAAAAGTAAAAGCATCCTTAAAGTGACAGTGGTCAGATGTTCAAAAAATGGCCAGGTCCTTAAGGTATAAATGGGCTGGGTCCTTAAGGGGTTAATGTTTTTTCATGTGTGGTGTCCCGGTACTGTATTGCATACCACACCTAGTGTGGTGGTCCCCAAAATCAGAGTAACCACGCTCAGGTAGGGTCCCCCAGGTGGGACAGCCCCTAGTCGCCTCTCCTCTACTCTAATTCTACAATGTTGATACTAGGGATCGACCGATTATCGGTATGGCCGATATTATCGGCCGATAATCACGATTTTGGGCATTATCGGTATCAGCAATTATCTTGCCGATAAGCCGATAATGCCCCGCCCCCCGCACCGCCCCCACCGCACCGCGACCGCCACCCCCCTCGACCCACCGCACCGCACCCCCCACCGTGTTGTTGGGCGGTATACCGGTATGGATTTTTGCCCATACCGCTATACCGGTCGGGCCCCTCCCCCACCCTCCGAGTCAATAAAAAAATTAAACTTACCCGTAATGGGGGTGGTCCGGGCCATCCATCCATCCTTCCTGTAGTGTCCGGGGGCGTTCCGGGTGAAGAGTGAACCGGTCCGGGCTGTACTTCTCCCACGGTCTTCTTCTCCACTCCGGGCAGGCTCCGGCCTAGTACGTTGCATAGACGCTGCTACGCCGTGACGTCAGGTGCGTCGCTGCACACGGGCGTCACTGCGCAGCGGCGTCTATGCAGCGTACTAGGCCGGAGCCTGGCCGGAGTGGAGAAGATGACCGCCAGAGAAGAAGGACAGCCCGGACCGGACCACCCGGAACGCCCCCGGACACTACAGGAACAATGGATGGATGGCCCGGACCACCCTGACAGGTAGGGGAGAGAAGCGGGTGGCGGCGGCGGCCTATGGCCCCGCAAAAGCCACTGCAGATCATTGATTTAAAGCGCCCACTTTAAATCAATGATCTGCAGCGGTGTCGCAGGGGGTTAAATAGCCGATAACTTATACCGGAATATCGGTATAAGTTATCGGCTATCGGCCCTAACCTGCACCGATTATCGGTATCGGCCCTAAAAAAACGATATCGGTCGATCCCTAGTTGATACATGTACATATTTAGTAATAATGTCTATTTAATATAATGTATAGTACTTACCTTGTTTAGCGTTGCAGGACCTTCGGTCATGTGACCATGTTAATATCCTCTATGGTATGTTGGAGGACCTTTGGAGGTCCTTGGGTCACATGTTACCCATAATCCTTTGTAATGGTGATTGACACAAGTATTGGACCAATGAGCACTAGTCCAGCCCCTGCCCATATAAGGGAGCTGTAGCCAATTATCGCTTTCTTGGGTGGCTGCTCTCGTGGATGCTGGACTAGCAGGACGGATCTGCGCAACTTGCAAAGACACGCTAGGCCTGAAAACCTACCGGCCTCAGTGGAACTAAACCGTGAGTACTAAACTACCCCCGCTAAAGCTAGCGTGACTACTGGACCGCAACAAAATCCCCTAAATCCAGTGGAACAGCCCATATTATCCTAAAGACTCTAAATTGCTAAAGTCCCAACATTTGTCAATCTCCAAAGAAAGCTTGCATGTATAGCAACTTTTCCGGTTATGAAGCGTGCATAAAATCTTCAGTAAAAGTTACAACTGTTTCAGCAAAATCTCTGGTTGTGGACATTCCATTATTATCTACCTCCCTATCGCTCTTGGGAAGGGTGGCGGTAGGACAAGCATTACAGAGGAGCCCTCACCCTGGCGTCACAAATAGCAAGGGTTAAAAAGCACCCTTTACTCACCGCACAGCTACACTCCCCATACCCTACTCCCCCAGGCCATCACAAAGGTCTTGCATCACATCGTACAGTTGAATAGGTTATTTAGTCCCCCTTCTGTCCCCCACTGGCACCAGGTAGTAGCCTGAACTTCTTCCAACACAAGGGTTTGGAGGAGGTCAAGGCTCGACAATACCCGGAGGACCCTGCGAACCTAACCCCCAAAGAAATGATAGCCCTTAAAAGGCTGAGAGCATTAAAAGGGGTCAGTATGACATGCAAATAAAAGGCGTCGCTATTAGAACCACTGTCGCAGAGTGGCACAATGACAGAGCCTGGAGGTGGCATCAGTATGAGGAGACCATATAGTGGCTGAATGACACAGCCTGGAGTTGGCGGCAGCATATAGTGGCTAAATGACACAGCAGGGAGTTTGTGGCAGCATGAGGAGAACATATAGTGGCTGAAAGACACAACGTGGAGGTGGCGGCACCATGAGGAGAACATATAGTGGCTGAATGAAACAGCGTGGAGGTGGCGGCAGCATGAGGAGACCACATAGTGGCTGAATGACACAGCCTGGAGTTGGTGGCAGCATATAATGGCTGAATGACACAGCCTGGAGTATGCGGCAGCATGAGGAGAACATAGGGTGGCTGAATGAAACAGCGTGGAGGTGGCGGCAGCATGAGGAGACCACATAGTGGCTGAATGACACAGCCTGGAGTTGGTGGCAGCATATAATGGCTGAATGACACAGCCTGGAGTATGCGGCAGCATGAGGATAACATAGGGTGGCTGAATGACACAGAGCGGAGGTGGTGGCAGCATATAGTGGCTGAATGACACAGCCTGGAGTTTGCGGCAGCATGAGGAGAACATATAGTGGCTGAATGAAACAGCGTGGAGGTGGCGGCAGCATGAGGAGACCACATAGTGGCTGAATGACACAGCCTGGAGTTGGTGGCAGCATATAATGGCTGAATGACACAGCCTGGAGTATGCGGCAGCATGAGGAGAACATAGGGTGGCTGAATGACACAGAGCGGAGGTGGTGGCAGCATATAGTGGCTGAATGACACAGCCTGGAGTTTGCGGCAGCATGAGGAGAACATATAGTGGCTGAATGAAACAGCGTGGAGGTGGCGGCAGCATGAGGAGAACATATAGTGGCTGAGTGACACAGAGTGGAGGTGGCGGCAGCATGAGAAGACTATATAGTGGCTGAATGACACAGCCTGGAGGTGGCAGCAGCATGAGGAGACCATATAGCTTTAATAGGGGTGTAGAACACTTTGCCTTGTCCTAACACACATAGGAAGTGTGCTGTGTTAATGAAATAATACTGTTATTCAGTATGACATGCAGATTACAGGCATCGCTATTAGAATCACTGCTGCAGAGCATCTGGATTTGGCAGCAGGGAGACCATATGGCATAAAATTGAAGAGAATAAAGATATATTTTATGTAATTTTTATTTAATAAAATGTTATTTACATTTTTTGAGTACCCATTCTGGTGAGTATCGAACTGGCGGTCCTCTGCCAGACGAGATACCACCTGTTCCAGCCCCTGCCTCTCAGCGCCCCCCTGATAGTGAAAATGCAAATGTTTTCATTTAATCAGTTATGGTTCATTGTTATTGCTCCAAGCTGATTCATTGGATTATTGTGGTAATTCCACAGGTAATATATGACGTTGACAACCATAGGGCCTCCGTCTTAAAACGATTACATCGATTTTTTTTTTTAGTTTAATATTTATATTAGATTCCCAAGTTTAATGTCCCAGCGTTTACTTTGAACTAATACTGTATGATCACAAAAACCCAATCTAATCTAACAAGGAGTCACATGGTGGCACAATGACAAAGCCTAGAGGTGGCAGCAGCCAGACGAGACCATAGGGTCTCACAATGGAAAAGATTAAAGATATTTAGTAAAATTTTAATTGAATTTGGTGGCACAATGGCACAGCGTGGAGGTGGCAGCAGCATGAGGAGTCCATAGGACCATAGAGACATTTTCAAATTTTAATTGAAGATTTTTGGTAGCTAGTGCTACCATAAAATATATTAGGTAATGTCCCAGCAGCATGATGAGACCAAAGGGCCTCACAATCCCTATTAAAAGATACATTTTTAAATTTTAATTGAAGATTTTTGGTAGCTAGTGCTACCATAACATTTTTTAGGTAATGTCCCAGCAGCATGAGGAGACCATATAGTGGCTGAATGACACAGCCTGGAGTTGGCGGCAGCATGAGGAGACTATGTAGTGGCTTAATGACACAGCCTGGAGTTGGTGACAGCATGAGGAGAACATATGGTGGCAGAATGAGACAGCCTGGAACTGGCAACAGCATGAGGAGAACATATGGTGGCAGAATGAGACAGCCTGGAGCTGGCATCAGCATGAGGAGAACATATGGTGGCAGAATGAGACAGCCTGGAGCTGGCATCAGCATGAGGAGAGCATGTGGTGGCAGAATAAGACAGCCTGGAAGTGACATCAGCATGAGGAGAACATATGGTGGCAGAATGAGACAGCCTGGAGGTGGCAGCAGCATCAGGAATCCTGTAAGTGAGTGATGCAGTGGGTGGCAATACCAGTACCCGGTGACAAAGGTGGGTGAAAAAAGGAAAATTCGGCAGATGTGTGGCATCAGGCGGGTGGCAGGATCAGAATAGTAGCTGAGGCAGATAGGCAGAAGAAAATTGTCTCTTTTGTAAAAGTGTTAGTGTGCACAAGTAAGTATTGAGGATATGCATTACGTAAAACGTAACTTTTAATAATATGGTTAGGATAAAATATATATGGACCCAAATTTTTTTTTTTAAATCAAACAAAAGCAAAGGTCTGCAAAAAACACCATGTGCCACCACCTACACCACCAAGTATTGATATGATCTAAAGACCTCTAAAAGGTGGAAGGGAACAACATATGGTCCACTGTAACCGGTGAGGGTAAAAACTTCCCCTGTAAGGCCCTACTCTCACCCTATTAATTCCCTTCTTGGCAAGTGTTACTCATCCTAAAAATGGGCAGCCCCACATAGGAAACTCTCTCTTTCCACCTAAAACCCTGGGAAAAGGCAGTGTTTGTAGGGGGAAATAGGGAGAGGTTCCTGTGTGGGGCCGCCCTTTTTAGGGCAAGTAACACTTACCAAGAAGGGAATTGATAATGAGAGAGTAGGGCCTTACAGGGGAAGTTTTTACCCCCGCCGGTTACAATGGACCATACGATGTTCCCTTCCACCTTTTAGAAGTCTTTGCATCACATCAATACTTGGTGGTGTAGGTGGCACATGGTGTTTTTTGCACACCTTTCCTTTTGTTTGATTTTGAAAAAAATTGTGAATACATATATTTTATCCTAAGAAAAGTTACGTTTTAGCTAATGCATCTCCTCAATACTTACTTGTGGTCTGATGATGAGGAATGTCTGTAACTGGGGAGCAGCACCTTTAAACATGTTTAGCACTATCCATATTTGTGAAGTGTTGGTGTGGCACCATGGTCAATCTACTCTGATGCATCTGGCATTGGTAGGTGTGAATCCTGGCTGATCCATGCCTGATTAATCTTCACAAAGGTCAGTCTCTCCACATTCTTCGTGGACAGACTAGTTCACCTTGGGGTTACTATGGCCCCCGCTGCACTAAACACCTGCTCTGATGCCAGGGCACACTCTGCTAGTTGCGGCCACAAATCAAGTTTGGCTGCCCAGAAGTCCAGCGGATCTTCAAGGTGTCAAGGTATGCCACCACCTGCTGGTTCAGGTCCTGCTCCAGGTCTACCTGCTGATGAGTTGCTTCACTATGTGGGTGAAGAAAGCTACTCAACAGCGACTGTAGACTCAGGCTGCTACTGATGGAGCCTGTACTGCTCTGGCCACCCCACCCCTCCCCAGCAGCCATGGCAGTGGAAGGTGAGTGCAGAGGGCCCCCAGAGTCAAACCTGCAAGAGGATGGACGATGGCACAGAAGTTATCCTGCTGCTGAATGGTGACAATTCTGCGGTCACTACGCAAGCAAGTTAGCATGCATCGTGCCATTTGTGTAAGTGACTCGGAAGGACTCCTTGCCTCCATCTCCACTGCATACCACCACTGTGTGTCTGGGTCCTGTGTCTCACCTTCCTCATAACCTTATAACTCCTCTAGATGCTCCTGCTCCTCCTCTCCTGTCAGATGACTAGAAAAACTGCCCATCTCGCAAAACCTAAACTGTGCTCTACTGTGCCCCCTCCCCCTCCTCCAGTTCAGCCCCCACAGGGCTCATGTGGCCATGAGATGTAGGCTCCATAGTTTCAAACACGTGTTGTATTAGATGAAGCAGTTCTCTCAAAGGGCCTGAGCAAACGGCAGGTGTCACGTATGAGCTGCCACTGGCTGACATTGAAGTTACACAGGAGAGTCCCCCCATCTACTTGGATCATCAAAAAATTGGTGATGGCTTTTGTTTGTATAGTCGATCCAACATATGGAGGGTGAAATTCCACCGTGTGAAAACGTCGCAAATCAGACTATGTGGAGGGATGCCGTTCTGACGCTGCAGCTCAAGGAGGGTGTGCTTTGTGTTGTACGAGTGGCTGAAGTGCATGCAAAGTTTCCTTCCCATTGTTAAGATGTCTTACAGATGGGGGAAACACTTCAGAAACCGCTTGACAACCAGATTGAACACGTGTGCCATGCAGGGCGCATGGCTCAGGCTTTCTTGTCGCAGTGCAGACAAGATGTTCTTCCCGTTGTCGGTCACCATGGTTTCCATTTCCAGTTTTTGTGGAGTAAGCCATGCTCAGATTTCTTTACAAATTACTTTTAGCAGTTCCCCCCCTGTGTGACTCTGCTCGCCAAGGCAAACCATGTGAAGAACAGTGTGGCACCGCCGTGCCCTGCAAACATGGTATGCTGAAGGGGCACTAAGACCTGTCCATGCAGTGGAGGCTAAGGACATGGAGGATGAGGAGGCGGAGTCGCACACTGTCACAGGACCAACAGCCTGAGAGCGTGGAGGTGGAAACAGCGTGACCTGTCCAAGTTGCTGTTGTGGCTGTGCAGGAACCACATTCACCCAGTGGGCCGTAAAGGACATGTATTGTCCCTGACCGTAGTTACAGCTCCACACGTCGGCGCTGCCATGCACTTTGGTACACAGTTACAGGCTCAAGGACTGGCCTACCTTCTGTTTCACAAAATTGTGCAGGGCTGGTACTGCCTTCTTTGCAAAGAAATGACTGCTTGGGACTCTCCACCTCGGCTCGGCACAAGCCATCAGTTCTCTTTAAAGGGTAGCTCCCACCTTGCATTTTTTTTTCTGTCCCTGCCTATTGCCCATCTATCCCTAACCCCCTCCCTGCCTTAAAATTTTTTTTTTTACTATATTAAAATGGCTTTTTGTCTGCCTGGTAGTGTGCTCAATACCAGGCAGACTTCCCTAACAGGCGTGACGTCACTGATGCCTGCTGGGGCCAACACTTCCACCCTCATCTCACTATACAGGGTGCCTCCAGCTGTTTCACCACAAAAAACTCCCAGCTTGCCCTGACATCTGCTGGCTGTCAGGGCATGCTGGGAGTTGTAGTGGTGAAACAGCTGGAGGCACCCTGTGGTGAAAACAATAACTTTGTTAGCGCGGCGGTGCTATCCCGAACCCCGCTCCCCCCCATACCTCTAGTGCAGAGCAGCGGCGGCACTCCCCAGAACCCCGCTCCCCCATGCCACTAGTGCTGAGCAGCGGCGGTGCTCCCCTGTACCCCTCTCCCCCCCCCATGCCACTAGTGCTGAGCAGCGGCGGCGGAGCTCCCCCGAACCCCCCCCATGCCACTAGTGCTGAGCAGTGGCTGCGCTCCCCCCCCCATGCCTCTAGTGAAGAGCAGCGGCAGCGCTCCCCCGAACCCCCCCCCCCCATGCCACTAGTGCTGAGCAGCGGCGGCGCTCCCCCAAACCCCGCTCCCCCCCATGCCAGCATCAGTCCGAATTCTGGTGTGACGTCACGCCAGCATGCAGCCGGCCACTAGGAGGGAGACCCCCTAGTGGCCGGTTTTCAACATTAAAATAAACTATTTCCACGAGGTATGGGAAGCAGAGGGGCGTTAGTCTTTTTCTTCATCAACGTCCGGACTATCCAAGATGGAATAGTCTCTTAGCAGGCTATGGATCAGCCTGCGGCAGACCGAGATGGACATGTCCTCCCTGTTGTGGATAAGTTGGTTCCTGGCCAGTTATATAGCATCCTTAAAACAGTTCATAAAGGTGCCAGGCCTCCTGGATGGCCTCCACGTCGTGAAGCCCAGGAAATAAAGCACTGAATGGTACGATAAGTTGTTCCTGGGTACCGAGCCTCTAAGTTCAAGTTCCAGGGTGTTCAATAGACCCTCCGCAAAGGGGCACTGCTAAAAGATGTGCATAGATGTTTCTTCCACATAGGGGCAGAGATATTCCCCCCTGAATGGCCATCCACGCCAAGTCCTTGTGTCCATTGCTTAATAAAAAGCCCCGACTTGTGAATTTCATTCCTGCTCCAAGAAAGTGATGTATGTTTGAGGAGTCCTAGAGGAAACCCATAGAAGCACAGGGAGAACAAACAAACTCCAGGCAGATGGTGTCCTTGGGATCAATTTCAGGACCTCAGCTCTGCAAGGTGCTAACCACCGAGCCACTGTGCCATTCTTCATAGGTGTGGTACAGTGGTCTCAAACTATGGCCCTCCAGATGTTGTAAAACTTCAACTCCTAGCATGCCCAGATAGCCGTTGGCTGTCTGGGCATGCTGGGAATTGAAGTTTTGCAACATCTGGAGGGTCACAATTTGAGACCACTGGTGTAGGTGTTCCAACTAGGGATGAGCGAATCAAATCTGACGAATCCGAATTCAATACGAATTTCAGGAAAAATTTGATTGCTTCATTAAACTCCATTTACTTCTGTCCAGGCTCCAGGGCATCTAAAATGGCGGATCGACATGTAAGGACATGGGGCAAGGAACTCTGGGAAGGTGGGAACAAGGGTAGGCGGGATGACCCTGAATCGCATGCAGCCTATCAGCAGCCAGCCACCCCTGTGATGTCACAGCCCTATATAAATCGGCAGCCATATTGCGGCCAGTCACTTCAGCCTTTCATTGCAGAGAGATAAATAGGGACAGACAGCGCTGTGTGTTGGCCAGAAAAGCTTTTTTTCCAGCAGCGATTCACCTCCTAATCATGTCAGCGTTCTGTTGCAGAGGGACAGAGATCAGTGTGTGTTGCACAGAAAAGCATTTTTACTGCAGCGATTCACCTCCCAGTCACTACAGTGTTCTATTACAGAGAGGGACAGAGAGCAGTGTGTTGCACAGAACATCAGTGAATCAGCTCAAGCACAAATCCTGCCTAAAAGCACTGATAGGGAAGGGAGTGAGATTCAGAGAGTGTGCAATTTTGGGTGTAGTACACAGTGACTGTGTGCTGCAGCACTGGTGTGTGCTGGTGTTGTACACAAATACTGTTCTAAGCGTACTGAAACGCATTGTCCTCCCCTCTTAAGTGCATATCACATATGTACATCTAAGTGGTGTACTATTTTGTTCCTGTTAAAGTCTCCTGGGCCTAGATACTGTGAAAGGCCAGGCAAAAGTACTCACTGGCTGGTGTTGTACACAAATACTTTTTTAAGCGTACTGTAGCTTAAAAAATGGGCAAAACTTCTCTAAGGGATGATTTGGGTCCATAGGTCCCTTTTTCTGTATGTTACATAGTTAGTACGGGTAGAAAAAAAGACATATTTCCATCAAACCAAAGGTGTGAAGGGAAGGATTATGGGTAAATGAAGGGGAAGGGATTCTATGCTCTGGGAGATCTGACGCCTACAGCAAACGGACACTTTGTGCTGTGAATATTACTTCAGTCCTGAGCGTGGAAATGGGGAGTAAGATACATTTACATGCACTGTGGACAAAATGTTGGCTATTTCTTTTAGGATTTAGGTGTGAAATCCAAAACCTAAATCCTGAATACATTTTTAGCATGTGATCATGGCTTAAGAACTTTGTCACAAATGGGTGGCAATAAATGGATGCTTGTGTCAAAGTGATGGCAAAAACTCAACGATCAAAGCAATATAAGGTAACATATCAAAAGAAAAGTATGTAGAATCCAGCTCAGCACCTTGTCTGCTGTGTCACGGATGCATGTGGACCACACATGTAGACTTGCAGAGAATCGTAGGAAATCCATCACAGCGGCATGCGGTATTGTTTATTTATAGCTTCACATAAGACAGCTCGCAAGAATTCAGACACAGTGACGCGTTTCAGCGGACGTGTCTGCCTTAGACTAAGGCGGACACATTCGCTGAAACGTGTCACTCTGTCTGAACTCTTGCAAGCGGTCTTTTGTGTGAAGCTATAAATAAACATACGATTTTACCACATGCCGCTGTGCTGGATTTCCTCCAATTCTCTGCAAGGTAGGGGAGAGAACTGAGGAGCACATAGCAATGGTCAGAGCCCTCAGAAGTCACTCAGTATGTGGTTGTGATCATGGTTTAGTGAAGGGTGATGCGGTTATCCAGTAATTCTGGATTATAATTGAATCAGCTTAATAAAAGTTGTTCTAAGAGCTTTAATGATCATTCGTCTTCGGGGCATAAAAACCCCTCCAGGACTGAGCCCTATACTAGGGTTACCCCTTAAAATAACACTTATTGTTTCACTTTAAAAAGTTCCCCCAAAAAGAGTGCAAATAACACAAAAAGTGCATGATTCTCCCCTTGTTCCAACACTAGGTTGCTGATTAAAACATAGTCTTTAGTATGCCCCCCGACGTTTCACCGGAATGAACCAGCTTTTCTCAAGGTGCAGGACACTAATGCAACTAAGACTATGATTTAATTAGCAACCTAGTGTTGGAACAAGGGGAGAATCATAGGACCCAAATGAGGGGAATGATCAATATTTAACCAACAGAAATAGGGATATGGAAACCATGATGCTATGAAAATACCTCCTACCTATTTGAGGTCCGGAAGGACCTAAAACCAACACTAAGGTTGTGTTTTTAATGCACTTTTTGTGTTATTTGCACTCTTTTTGGGGAACTTTTTAAAGTGAAATCAATAAAAGTGATATTTTAAGGGGTAACCCTAGTATAGGGCTCAGTCCTTGAGGGGTTTTTATGCCCTGAAGATGAATGATCATTAAAGCTCTTAGAACAACTTTTATTAAGCTGATTCAATTATAATCCAGAATTACTGGATAACTGCATCACCCTTCACTAAACCAAGATCACAACCACATACTGAGTGACTTCTGAGGGCTCTGACCATTGCTATGTGCTCCTCAGTGCTCTCCCCTACCTCCGTTCCTGCAGGTGTCCAGGCCATGACTCTATAGAAACCCTCTTGTAGGGTATGGAACCTTGCAGAGAATTGGAGGAAATCCAGCACAGCGGCACGCGGTAAAATCGTATGTTTATTTATAGCTTCACAACTAAGACAGTTCGCAAGAGTTCAGACACAAAGTGACACGTTTCAGCGAAAGTGTCCGTCTTAGTCTAAGGCAGACACTTCCGCTGAAACGCGTCACTGTCTGAATTCTTGCGAGCTGTCTTAGTTGTGAAGCTATAAATAAACATACGTTTTTACCGCATGCCGCTGTGCTGGATTTCCTACGATTCTCTGCAAGTCTACACGTGTGTTCCACACGCATCCGTGACACAGCAGACAAGGTGCTGAGCTGGATTCTACATACTTTTCTTTTTATATGTTACCTTATATTGCTTTGATGGTTGAGTTTTTGCCATAACTTTGGAACAAGCATCCATTTATTGCCACCCATTTGTGACAAAATTCTTAAGCCATGATTACATGCTAAAAATGTATTCAGGATTTAGGTTTGGATTTCACACCTAAATCCTAAAAGAAACTGCCAACATTTTGCCAACAGTGCATGTAAATGTATCTTACTCCCCATTTCCACGCTCAGGACTGAAGTAATATTCACAGCACAAAGTGTCCGTTTGCTGTAGGCGTCAGATCTCCCAGAGCATAGAATCCCTTGATGGAAATATACATCTAACTATGTAACATACAGAAAAAGGGACCCATGGAGCCAAATCATCCCATAGAGAAGTTTTGCCCATTATTTACCCCATTATGTTGCTGCTGGCAGGAGGAAAGGAAAGCACAGATTTTGCGTGAAAGAAGTGTTACACACATTTCAAATGCACACTGGAAAAAATATGTCGTAGTGCACAGTGTGCATTATTGTGCAGGCTTCCATTTAAAACCATGTAGAATCATAAAAAGCATAGACTTTGTGAGAAAAAATAAAAAGCCAACACTAACTAACACTATTTAGAAATGTATATCAAACTACAATCCAGCTACACAATTTGTCAATAAAATCACAACACCTTACCTACAAAAGATTGACACTGTCATTTTGTGAATATAGAATCTTTATCGAAAAAAAATGGTACAAGAGAAAAATAGCCTTCCCATTAAAATAACTATTAAGAAAAGTTTAAAAAAATATTCAGAATAAAAGGTGCTGCCACCTTCTGGACTAACAGTATAAACACAAATGAGCGCAGCTTTTAAAGGGGTACTCCACTGGAAACCTTTTTTTTTTTTAAATGAACTGGTGCCAGAAAGTTAAACAGATTCCTAAATTACCTATTTAAAAATCTTAACTCTTCCAGTACTTGTCAGCTGCTGTATG